>NC_139245.1:48154957-50554957 GCF_977018435.1 Lepisma saccharinum | reverse complement strand
TCATCCTTTACTCGTGCCCCTGAAATGGTACTGACCACTGACTGGAATCCTCAGTTGAGCACCGTCCCGCCGCAAGGTTGTGCCCACTTGACCGTTCAGTCTGCTGCTGGCACTAGCTCACTTTGACCACTCAACCGTAGAAGCCACCATGTCAAATTTTCCTTCAACACTTAACCTCAGACAGGATTGATAATTACTATATACAAGATCAAGATTAGGCTTGACATCATTCCTATTGCCATCCTAATCGCACAAACCACGATCAATGTTCCCGCCTGACACTTCCAAAAGTACATCCAACTTACTACCCCATAACCGTTGGAGTGTAAACTATCTCCAACCTGTCATAAATTCCCCAAAATATCAGTCCCAACCAGAACTAAAACCAATGACTGCAAGAAGCAAACAACCAACATGAACCTCCTGTATTCAAGAATAGCAAGTCGAGGAAGAGGCAATAGGAAGCAGTCTTTTGTTCTGGCCCGCCGCGAAATGGTACCAACTTAGCAAAGTTGCTCGCCGCAGGCACTAACTCACTTGGCGCATATGATAACCTGCCTATGCCCATTACCCTCATTACCATTCTGAATCCAGACCATGGAATTTTTCTTACAAGAATCCAACAGTTTCTGCAGCAATTCCTCTACTCCAACCAGTTTCATGTCCTGCACTTTCATTACCCAATACCTCAATTTATCAACGGAACACTTACACACAATTTACAGTGTTCAATAGATTGATTGTCAACTCTTTTCCCAGTCACACAATCTACTAAGAACAATAAATTTATCAGTATAAAATAAATGTTTTTTTTTTTTTTAATCTGAAGCCTCAATACCCATACATATTATTTTCAATCACTTGCCATCAGTTTATATAATAAAGTGATCACCTAGATGACCTACCCAGGTTTCATTGACAAGCAATTACGAGAGAATTTTATCTTTACACCAAGTAAGTGTTCAGAAATATTTCCTCTAAAATTTTGCACATTTGGTCAGTCAAATAGTCAGGAAAATGTTTTCTCACGAACACAGCAAATTTAACTGAATCTGTGCAAGGAGAATTAACTACAGGACAGAAGCTGCATCAATCTGATGACGACAACAATCCCATAAGCACATGGCGATCCCATTCTGTCACCAACTGTACAACTATCATTTTTGTTAGCTACGAATACTCGAAGCAAGTCAAGAAATCTATCATGAGTATAGCTAAGATACATTTTAGTAGGACTTGTGGTTTCACACTATGATGCAAGTTTAGATAAAATAAATTTTGTCCGCTAATAAATACTGCTACCCTCGGGTGGCATAACTCTGATACCCGCTACTATCACCAAATCACTTAGTTCTTGTAAGCAAACCTTTTACAAGATGTTAATGAATTTCCCTAAACCCTGAATAGATGTTCCAAGATGATCTCGTGTCAGGACCAAACCATTTCTTTCTGGCAAATGTCCTATCGACACGTGTCCTACGCATGGAGACATCCTT
Source organism: Lepisma saccharinum (assembly GCF_977018435.1). Taxonomy (NCBI): domain Eukaryota; kingdom Metazoa; phylum Arthropoda; class Insecta; order Zygentoma; family Lepismatidae; genus Lepisma; species Lepisma saccharinum. The sequence goes on along the minus strand of NC_139245.1, from coordinate 50,553,461 downwards.
AGAAAGTAAGAACAAATGCGACAACTAGTGCCCCTGATGTTCCCTACGTTCCTTTAAAACACACATAATTACTATTAATTCCTTATAAAACTTGCACTAACTATGCACATAAAAGCACTTGCACCAATAGCAACAGTATATTAGAGAAGCTGCCTATTTTTTGAAAACGAAATTAAACCTATGGCACATTCGAAGGTTAACTATTTGCTAACAAATGGTAGCGAAGTAAAAAAAAAAATCATTGTTTGCTTCTACCTATTTATCTTCTGCACTTACGCCTTTCGCATATCTACGAGTAATCCTGAGTTATGATTTTGACACAAGACCCTAACTGAACTGACGTTTCATAAGCAAATTAACATTCGAAAAATAGTTATCCTCAAATTTTCTTTTAAACACCCTACTTCATACTCATCTGATCGCATCTCATGCCCTTTTCTTCTGACATGAGAACGATGCCAAACCCGTGATACTCTGTACAAAAGAGGTGCCTCCCCGATGGTGCAGTGGTAGGGTTGTTGCCTTGTAATCAAGGGGTCCCAGGTTCGATACGTGATTGAGGCACATAGTGGTTCGGATCCCACTTTAAACTGTAGGTCCGTCCCAATTAGCCTTACTGTGTATAAAGTGGACTTAAAACACCAATTCAATCAATCAATCTGTACAAAAGAGACAAAGCCAAGGAATGACTAATGCTCAACATTACCCCCCGCCCCCCAAACTTTAGTTCTAGTGCTAATCCGAGGAGATTTCTTTGTTCTTCTCTTCCTAATATGGTTTGGATGGAGAGATACTCTCCGTCTCGCAACCGAACATCCGATTACAGAATTATGCTTAGTTCGTGGCCCCCAAGAAGATTTCATCTTAATCCTGATATACCTCCTTAATCCAACTGGATAACTAGTGCCTAACTTTTGTGAAGAAGCAACTAGCTTCAACCTAGCCTTTCTTTTGCACATGGGGACATGCATTGGGTCGCACCAAATGTAACTCCTTTGTACGATTGCTGAATTCCACCCACCAATCTTCGGTGGATCATCAGATACTGGTTTGCCTACCTTGTGTACAGAATGAACATGATCTATGGACACTACAGGTAAGTCAATATACTATTTTCCCCTACAGAGGTTTCACACAAAACATGTACATCTCGAGCTGTTATTTCATCAGCGTGTGTGCGATGAAGATTCACTGTATCACTATGCACCGTGCGGACAAGCCTACCCAACGAAGGCGAACCCAGAGAACAACATTCTTCGGAACAAACACCTGGTAGAGAAACTTGCAAGTTCGGTTTTGGGATAGAAGCAACATCAATGTGGATGCCGACAGAAAGTCTTGTCCCTGTTACCTAACACCCCAGGATCACACTCCTTGCCTAGAATAAGTTTCCCATCATATCCCCAGTGAAGTTTTTGTTCTGGCTTTACGTTCTTGTCAAGTTCGCTGGTACTATGTGTTTTCGAATCAAACTTACTGGCTAAAGATTCACACTTAATTTCAAACCCTACTACCCTATTCGTACACTCTACCCTATATTGGGAGATTGACAAAAGCTAGTTCATTCAGGCCCTCACTATTCTTGACCAGGTCTTGCTGCAAGTCCAAGATACACTTGTTCGTATCATTGAGGTCTGTCTGGAGCTTACCCACCGGCCTACTGGTATGAGCTGTGAGTTCAGATTTCAACTCCTGACTACTTTCCCTCAATTCCTGCTTAAGCAACTCTGTGCTTTCTTTGGACACCTGACTACTTTCCCTAATGAAAGCAAATAATGTGTCAAGGTAACCAGCTCATTTTCAGTACCCATTATAAATGTCTTTTATTTAAAATACTAAGCTAAAAAAAAAAAAAAAATACTTAGTGCCCAATAATTTCTAATCCTGCAGCCACACTGCCACTGAGTCCTCGTAATCTATTGTAGCGGGCTCAGTGTGTGCTATAAATCACAAACGGAGTCTCGATACCTAATATGATGAGTATACTAAATTGGAGCAAACTATTATATCAAACTTTCCAATTTATTTAAATGCTGAAATCCCAGTTATTCACCCCCTGAAATTCAGTGATACCCATTTCATCAGCAGCTCTGGTTGCGGTGACAGTTGAACCATGTGATCAAATAAAATTATGCTAAGCAAATCCAAATTACTACCTTGCTCATTATAATCAATTATATTATACCCCCAATGAACAAGATAGGACTCACCACTAATGTTGTTTTATCCAGTAACTGAGGTACCACTTTTCCGCATTACACCTTGTACACGAAACTGAATCACTAGTAATCTGACTACTAGCAATCTCTAACAGAAAGAATCAACATGAATTCACCCCCCCAAATGGCAATTTATTATCATTCACCATACCACCTCAGGTCCTCTCTCCCATATTTTTGCACCTGCCTAAATATCAACTGTGGTGTCTGAGGATCTGAACTCAAGTGGACAGAACTCTATACTCTATTCGTTTTCGTGATCCCTCCAATTACCAATATCTTTGGGTAATACTTATACCCCGAGCAACCAGTGCAAGCTGAACCTTCCTTCTGAAAAGTAACATTGACATTAGAACATCTGTGACCATATGATAATACACTGAGGAAGTCTTTTGGATAAATGTTAACAGTATAAAATTAGATGATATGAATATTTATTTTACTGAACAACAAATGGTATAAAATCCAGCTCTTATGACATTCGATTTACCTGTAAGACTTTATGAGCAGACAACATGCAGCTTCAGTCAGTTTGTATTATGTTTTCTTCCCTATGTCAAACGTTAGCCATAAAATATATCTGAATATCAGCTGATTAAGCTATATTCAATTGTTCTTGTATCTCAATACAAATATCTCGACTATACCGTTAATCATACATGTGAGTTTAACCTTAAAGTAAACCCACCTCAAAGGATTTTCTTACGTTGGTTGAACCTACATAGGTTATTGCATTCTTAATGAATCGTAATTTTAAAATAGAACCATGTCTGCATAAATCTCAACCGTTCATGCTTTTAACAGGCATAGAAATCCTTACGTCCGTTGCAACGTTTTACCTTTGTATATATGACAAATTATTGTGACAAGAATTGTGTACACTAAGTAAGAAAAATTAACAAATATTTACATTGATCAATATACACTCTGCAGTTTCTGGTCAGTTGTGTATTCATGCCAAGATGGCTACCCCACGCCCCACTTTCCCGCTCAAATCAACTTTGTGATGCATACCCGATTTTTGTCCATCAAATATGCACACGGTTGCTAGCATGTTTTGCGAAGCAGGTAGATTTTGCCGTAACACAGACTATTCATCTGAAGTCTGTGAGCACTTAGGTAAAGAAAAGTTTCGGTACTTCCAACCAATTCTAGTACCACGATCCAACAATCACATGGCAAAAGAAGTTTTTAAATATCTGTTCAAACCTAGTTTTGTGCACAAATATTCGACGCGTCGCATGTTTACCAGTTCTTCATGTAACATAAGTGCCATTTGGATTGCATGGCATCACCAGATTAAGCCATATCTGCCCTCCATTTCTCCTTCACGGTCTGACGAACCTCTTGAATCGTTCCTTCCACCCATTTCTAGAGAATAGATTCGCTGAAAAGAGTTCGTTCTTCCGAGTTCTGATACTTCCATCTCACTAGTTAAGTTCGAGTTTCCACATTAAACCAATTATTTGAACATCAAATTGCTCTCGTAGCCATTTCTTTCCCTGAGATTACAGAAAAAGAACCAATATCCGGTTTACATTCGGAAAGAAAACCGAAAACCCGTAAGTGTGTGAATGGTCCTAATGAACCGCTCCGCTTGCTCCCGTACGATGCTGCCACCCAGCTTTGAAGTGGTATGCCCACCACAATGATAATCAAGCGTAGAGAGGCAGTTTTAATAAAATTTGCTCAAGAGTAATTATATATCACTGAAGAAAATTAAAATAAATACATAGAAATAAGACCCTTGTGACATTGTTTGTCATAATTATCTACAAAAGATAATGCATCTGATGTTCTAAACAACTGTGGCAGATTTTTCTCCTCAGATTTCTCTGTGACACCGCGCCGCCGTATTCATCTTCCTTGCAACTTGAGACCGACCGCCACCATGCCTGCTTATCCTGTTTCATATTTCAAACTCGCCTTGTATTTTTGTAAGGACAAAAAATTTATATTTGTGTGACATGGTTGTAGCTTGGTTACATACATATGAGCTGTATTTTATGAAAAATAGTACATATAACGCCGAATTACGTATAAATGTGTTATGTACAACTAATGTACAGCGTGAGCACAAAAACACTCCCTGGTTTTGAAAGGGTATAACTTTAATACCAAAAGTAGTATTCTACAGAAATGTTCACAGTAGTTGTAAAAACTCATAAAATTTTGGGGTGTTCATTGGAATTACAAATGCTCAATGTGCACGCCACCTGTTACGCGGGAAACATCGAGACGATAATCCAGCTCCAACCACACCTTCTCAAGCGTATCCGGTGTGATGAAGTTGACAGCTGTACTGATGCATTCCTGATCATGATTCAAGGTTGTGGGTAGTGGAGGTACATAGACCTGGTCCTTCACGAATGCCCAAAGGAAAAGGTCGCAAACTGTAATGTCCGGTGGTCGTGGGGGCCACTTGCATAGATTTTGATTATTGGGTCCAGCTCGTCCTATCCAAGGGTGTGGGAGGTTGTCATTCAGAAAGCTGCGTACAGATTGATGCCAGTGTGGGGGTGCTCCATCTTGTTGTAGAATGTAGATACCTCTCTCTGCAGCAAGTTGAGGAATTAGCCAGTCACGTAGCATTGTTAAGTAGCTTTCACCTGTGATTGTTGGCCCCTCAAAGAAGAACGTACCGTACACTTGACGCTCTGACACTGCACAAAAAACATTCACTTTGAGTGAGTCACGTTCCACATCAAGAGTGGCATGCGGATGCTTGCTTTCCCAGATCCTAACATTATGCCTGTTCACTTTTCCACTCAAGTGGAAGGTCGCCTCATCACTAAAGATGATCTTTGTCAGAAAGGTTTAATCATCCTCCATTAAAGTGTGGATAGTCTCGCATAACTCACATTGCTTTACCTTGTCTTGTGGATATAACTTTTGAACCAATTGCAGCCGGTATGGGTGAAAACGCAAACACTTCCATAAAATCTTGCGTACAGGATTTGTGTGTAGGTGGATCAACATTAAACTTCCGTTTAAATGCATGCTGCACTCTCACAACTCTGCTTGTTTTGGCAAATTCTAACACACATCAGCTTCTTTGCTGCGGAGTGAACGCCATTTTCGATGTTACTGCCCTCTAGCTACCGAATTCACAACTAGCGATTCTGAATAGAAAGATATTAAAATATTTTGAGTTAACTGAGCTTTGGATATCAATTTTATCAAAATATTCAAGTAACTATTAATTGTATGACATCTTGAAACCAGAGAGTGTTTTTGTGCTCACGCTGTATAATTAATAAGAAGTAAAATGCTTCCATGTGCTTTGCACCATGCCATGAAGGCATATAGGATTGTTGAGTTAGGGCCCAATACTTTCTTGTTCACAGCCAAAGGTGGGGGATGATGTGACCAGCTTCAAGCCCCTGGTCGCCTTAACCCCCCAGAGTTTCCTCCAGGTACACACTTTATGTGATACTGGGTGGGTGGCCACCGGAGCTGCTTGAACAAGTCTAAAAGACCTCGGGTGTCTCATGGTAGTCAGATGCACTAACAACTAAGCTACCATGGTTTAATTAACACATTTTTAAATTACCTTTTGCCTGGATCTTCAGTAATTTACATATAAAGCAGAATAATGCAAAACTTAGTTATATATAAACCAGTCTCAACTGTATATAAACTACATATATTTTCTCTATTTTTTTTTCAATTGAAGCAATCTGATGTTCATGTGTAAAGTGTCTTTGCAGATTTCGAGTGCCTCACCCTCATCAACACAGATGGAGTTTGATGATCACCCTTCGTTCCTGCAAGTGAAGGTAGAGCCTGGCATCATGAGTTGCTCAGTGGAGAGTGGACCCAAGCCTCTTCTTTATCATGGAGAGTCAGCTGAAAATGCTTGGGAGCCATCATCATTATTATCATCATCAGTTGTTAAGGAGGAACAAGTGGAAAAGGAACAACCAGAGAATTTTAGTGGCAACTCTGTTCACATATACTTGAACTCTTGTACTGAGACGAATGAGTTTTTACAGGAGGATAGTAAATATTTGGATACGAGTGATAACATTATACACTTCAATGCTGTTGAATTAAAAAATAATGAGATTGACAGTGTTAGAGTAGAACCTGAAGTTGTGAAAAATAGTGAAGGAACAATTGAAGGTGAAGGCCCAGCTTCAGGCACAGAAAGGTGAGTGCATGAAGTATTTTCAAATGAATGAAAACAAGAACCCAGGGTGGCTGCTCACCTGGAATTCTTTGAATTCTGTGTGAATTATTGGCTCTGGGGATTATGCGTGATTTTTTGTCCGTAGATGTGAAAAATTGCAGCTTTTACTATTACAAATACATATTTATAAATGCTCTGAGGCAAGTTTTTCATGGTTTAGCTTTCATTTTTGTTGAGGAAGGAAAATAAAGGTGTGAGGAAAATGAAACAGAATTCAATCTGTTTAGCTGTTTTTCGTGAATAGAAATTCTGTCTTAAACAGAAACATCCATTTACTTTGTTACTGTTCTTTGCACGACAATCTATCTGACAAATGGACGATTATTGCAGGAGAAGATATCTTGAGGTTGATTAGGTTAATGTTATTTTGAAATTCATATACAATTAACATTTTTTTGTAGATTAGTATATCCTGTAATATTTATGTCTTGCGATTGTAGATGTATTTCGAGTCTGAGTATGTGAAATGGCAAATGTGAACTCCGCACCTTAGGATACCATTTAATTCAGTTGAATTTGAATTTTTGGACACCTCAGAATCACACACACCCTTTATATTGTTAATATGTCTGTGTGTGTATGCGTGTGGGTGGTGACGGGTACGCTTGAGTTTTTGGGAAGTTTGCCTTGAAAACTGGGAATTATACTTGAATTTTATCATGATCCTAAATGGCCAGCCACCTTAATACCACATACTGGATGGCCACAATTAAAGTTGGCCCACACAGAACCCTCTGGATTACGTTCGAAGCAGCAGATTTCACTGAAACTTGATAGATGCTATAGGGAAGGGAATGCTGATCGAAAAGAAATAGTTCAAATTTCAATATGCTCTCTTTCAATGTGAATAACCCTGTCGAAGCATAAGGCAGTGTGGTCAATGGTCAGACGAAGTTTTTTCCTGGATATTGTTTGCTGTGCATCAGATTTCAGTGAAACATTTTGATGTGGTGGTGAAAATTAGAACTTTTTTTTCTCTCATCAACATTCGCTTCCCCTTGGTCTCCATAGCACCTATACTAGTTTCACTGCAATCTGTTTCTTGAAATGGGCTCCAAAGGTATCTTAGTAGAGCATGTTTAATTGTGGCCATCCACTGCTATGACTATATATTTTCTCAACTTGAATATTTAGTTGTATTCAAAATGCTTCTTACATATGAGTAGATGCATTGATTTTCTTAAATTCACAATGAAGTGTGGATTTCAAGCTCCCTCTCCCCTTCTCCTCCCACCTTTAGGAAAAAAGTCATGGAAGTCGTGCAATAACATCCACAAGAAAGTGAAAACTGTTGCAAGGTTAGGCAAAATGTTTAGAAATTAAGCAGAGAATTGAGCAGCTATTGGCATTAAGCTTTCACTATAATCAGTCAGGTCTTAATTCTAACAAGCGGGGACCCAGAAGAAACTGGAATTGTTCTCTAGTGTGAACACAGAATTAACTGTGAATTAACACAGAAGTTAATTCCGAAAACGGCACACATTCGGATTTATTGAAGTGGGAAAATTATGTTTACAAGGAAATAGTGGGACAACGGCATTCCACAAAGAAATGCGGCATGCTATATTCAAAAAAGCACATGGCAGATGTGTGAAGTTGATGCACAAGCGATTCCCCAAAGAAAGCGAATAGGTTTGTTGAAGTCATGGTGGTAGGGAAGGGTTTAGCGAGATGTGTTATCCACGGAAAGTAATATGTGGAGACTGACAACCAAGAAGAAATCGAATATCTGTACTGGACATCACCATTACGTAGAAAAACAAAAATGATGGTGGTGGTGCGCTAGGTTGCATATGTGTCGACATGTTCACTGTGTGCAGAGTGGAAGTGCACGATTTTCAAACTGTCTGCCATTAAATTCCACACAGAGATGACAATGCCTCATCAACGATTGTCTAGTGCAAGCAAAACAACCCTGCGGTGTCTGCTATCGTTGCTGTGACGACATTAATGCATGCAAGGAGATCCTCGGCTGATACGACAGGTGTTTCGCATACAAGGTGTTTCATCTCTCCCCATAGAAAGAAGTCCAGAGGAGTGATGTCCGGCGATCTTGCTGGCCAGGACACAGGCTTACCCCTACCTACAATACCGATTGTGGAACAAGCCATTGAGGAAGTGACGCACATTTTGCATTTTGGTCGAAATGTGGTGGTCCACCATCGTGTTGCAACCATAGTACTTGCCTCAGTGCCAAGGGTACATCCTCCAACAGTTCAGGCAAAACATCACAAAGAAATGCGTGATATGTGCCACCACACAGGCAAACAGGGAAAATGTACAGCCCAATCTAATGGTCATGCACTATCCCACACCACACATTAACTGCAAACCTGTAGTGATGGTGTGCCACAAGAATTGCATGTGGATTTGCAAAATCCCAAACGTGACTGTTTTTACTATTGAACACACCCATTTTGGTGAACGTTGCTTCATCGGTCCACAACATCCTGTTCGCAAAATTCGGGATAGTTTCCATCTGATGCAAAATCCATTGGCAAAACACCACACATGGGTCCTCAGGTAAAGGTCTTGTACCTTTTGGAGTTTGAAAGGGTACATCTCCTCTTCGGACAGGATGCGCCACACATTAACATTGGAGGTGGTGTGAGCACTGACTATAGTGCAGGTACTGTTGTTAGGATGATCCCTGACAGCATTTAACACCGCATCCACAAACTGATCTGTGCGTACACTTCGTGGTCTTCCAATTTCTCGACGGGGTGGTAGCACTGATCCTGTTTCCCACCTCTTTGAAAGAAGGTGTGTGATGGCAGCTTCCTATTTGGAAAACGTTCCCCATACAAACGCTGTGCTTCATGGCTATTCCTTCCTGTCTCGCCATAAATGAGATGCATATCTGACAGATCCTCTGCGGTGTATGCAGCCATCCCTATTGCTGGGTATCTGACGACCCGTAGACGATGAACACTAGTGCACTGTACATGATGGGTGTCGTGCCTATCGATAACACCTAACAGTACATCTTGCGAGGTTTGCCTAATTTGCCAAGTTTCACGTCCTTCCACTCGTACGTATTCAACTGCAAACGTGTGATGGTAACCTGATGCATGGTGATGTTGATATCGCAGTACGTGAAGCACGAATGGCAGCGACCAGTGCTTTCCTGCTGGAACATGACTACTGTGTTAGTGCCCCTAGCGGGAAACACCAAAGTCAAGGTCACGCTTTGGCCTTTCTGCATGTGGGTATATACAACTATTGACAACACAATATCAAAACTGCTGTTGTTGTTTTTATGTAATTTTGACTTAAATATAAAACAAAAATATAAATGTTTAATAGCATTCTTTAAAGTATTTCAAAGCTTTATGGCACTTGACTTCGATAGGAATCTTGCATTATTTAGAAGCTCTGCTATGTTTGTCCCAAGTTGAAATACGAACAGTTATTAACTATCATTGACACATCCCAGTGCTTAATATTAGGTTTACCTTGTTTTAGAAAAGGAGAGAGGGGGGAGAGAGAGAGAGAGAGAATGCATTGATGGAAATGTTCACCCTGTTCGTCAGTCAGTACACCAATGTTTATAAGGAAATAATCAATACAACCTTTGAAGAAATGCACTTTTAAACTTGTTTTGCACCATATTTTTTTTAAAGTTTTCTAACATTTCCTGATGGGTTTCTGAAGTTTTGTTTCTTCTGTAGGAAGTTTTCTATCATTTTCTTGACAACTAGGCTGACTTAAACCAAGGGAAGGTTTCAACCTGCATGAGCTCATTGATTTGGATTCCATCATAAATACCTGCTGCTCTCTTAGTTTCGGTTTTCTGCAGGAACATTCAAAGAAGAAAACAAAAGTGCCAACAGTCACTGCCTTTATTTAGAGCTAATACAAATTGTTTCAAGAGACCTAGTTTTTATATTGAGTGGTAGAAGATGATGCACACCTACACTGGTCCACTAGGGTCTGTGAATGGTCACAGGTAGATTTTCCAAATCGGACTTCTCAGTCAGGCTAACAGGGTAAACAGATGACCAGGTCCTGAATGGTTCCTGGTGTCGGATTTATACTTATCTTTGTGAAATGAAAAGTTTATGGACATTTTTTCCAATATATGTCTTATTTATTGTTCTTTATGCACAATTACATCAACACTTATCCACTGGCAATCTTGGATGGAGTTGACAGATGCAGATCTGCATACAAATCTGTAATGGGCAACCCTTCCAAGATTAATCACTGTTTGATAGTATCCCAAGAACTTGGCTCGAAAGCAGTAGATTTATGAGAAACTAGCCCAAACATAAGCTGATTTGCCCATTTAGGTACGGGTAGTTCTCCCTACGAGTTTGACCTGTGATACCAGCCTAACGGCATTGGGTAAAAAAGCCAAAAAATATATATATACCGAACAGATGTTGACAAAATACCAATGAAACTTTTTTGTAATTTACACATATACATGGATCTGCATGGTCCATGAGCCTCAAAGTCCAGCTAGAAAACACATTTTAGATCAAAATCACAAAAATTTGATAAATAAAACCTCGACGGGGTCTAAAAATGCTGCCTTACAGTACATGAAGAACATATAATTCACTGTTCATGCTGTGTTCATATTTTTGTAATTTATTGTATTTTTACTACTGCCTTTAGATTATCATAACAGTGACCAAGAATTATGATTGGATGAAATTGATAGATTGCCACACAAGGAGTGCCCATGCACTTACTACGACTAGAAAGATCCCTCAAAGTTCCGTGGCAAGATCAAAGTCACTCGCTTAGTGCTGCCAGTCACCAATGATTAGCAAGTAAGCTCAATAATACTTTTTTGTAAACATGCAATATTTCTTATTTATTTATGCAGCACATAATTACCATGCATATGCCAAATAAATCAGAACTATTCACAAACCGACATGGGTCAGATGCAGCTTTGAAAAAAAGAAACGCTCCATGGCATTTGATTTGAGAGGCAACCCTGAATAATTTTCTCGTTAAATTATGTCAGAAATGTTTCTTTTAAATTATTTATTTGATATTAAAATACTGGAAATTTTTACTTGGTTTAATTCTGATTTCTGAAAAGCCCTATCTCATAGAAGCAAAACAAAGACCAGGTAAGAAATCAGAAAATACAAACAGTTTTCAGTCAGCAAAAGCCACATACACGAGAGTAATTATCACATAATCTAAGTACCACCCTGTCATTTTCATGACCACTATCCAAATTGAACAAAAAGTTGAAGATGTTATTAATAAAATACTAATATTGCCTTCTACTGACAGAACAGTTTTCTTTTGGAAAATATAGTAGATAATTAATTATATCTCAATACTTTAAATTATTTTATGTTTTGCAGATTACATTTTTACTGAAGAATAATTGTTGATAGTTCTGTATTGTGTCGTAGTTGATATTAGGCAATATTTATTGAGAAAAGGATGTAATGTTATGTATATCAGGGAATGTTACGTAAATCTGAGTGAAAGTACTGTATCTTTTCTGAAACATCTGTCGATAAATTGCCTTTAATGATGTATATCTTCTTCTAGGTTACCACTGCATTACACATTGATTAGAGGCGACTTTCAACATGAATACATGCATAGTGATATGTATTCAGAAAAGTCTTTTTTTGGTTCATCTTGCAACAAATCATTTCCTCGGAAAGAAGCTCTTAGAAGACATTCAAGAATTCATACTGGAGAGAAGCCCTATTCATGTTCAAAGTGTAACAAATCGTTTGCACAGAATAATTATCTTAGAAAGCATTTAAAAATTCATACTGATCTCTATGTGTGTTCAACGTGTAACAAGTCATTTGTAGAAATGAGAAGCCTTACAAGACATTCAAGAATTCATACTGGAGAAAAGCCCCATACATGTTCAAAGTGTAACAAATCATTTGCACAGAAGGAAGGTCTTACAAGACATTTAAGTATTCATAGTGAAGGGAACCCCTTTCTGTGCCCAACATGCAACAAGTCATTTAAAAACTTGCAGTATCTTAAAGCACATTCAAAAATTCATAGTGTTGAGAAGCCTTTCAAGTGTGTAACATGTAACAAATCTTTTGCACGGAAGGACAATCTTGGAGGACATTCAAAAATTCATAGTGTTGAGAAGCCTTTCAAGTGTGCAACATGTAACAAATCTTTTGCATGGAAGGACGATCTTATAGGGCATTCAAAAATTCATAGTGTTGAGAAGCCTTTCAAGTGTTCAACATGTAAAAAATCTTTTGCACGGAAGTACGATCTTAAAGGGCATTCAAAAATTCATATTGAAGAGGAACACTTTCTTTGTTCACAGTGTAACAAATCATTTGCAGGGAAGCATAATCTGATAAAACATTTAAGAATTCATACTGGGGAGAAGCCATATGTGTGTTTAAAGTGTAACAAATCATTTGCACAGAAGAGTAATCTTAAAGCACATTTAAGAATTCACAGTGGTGAGAAGCCATATGTGTGTTCAACATGTAACAAATCATTTGTACATCAAAAAACTCATGCAGCACATATAAGAAGTCACACTGGAGAGAAGCCCTATGTGTGTGCAAATTGTAATAAAGCATTTGCAGAGAAGTCGTATCTCACAATACATATAAGATTTCATACTGGTGAGAAGCCATATGTGTGTTCAATGTGTAACAAATCATTTACATTCAAGAAAGATCTTGTAAGACATTCAAGAATTCATAGTGAAGGGAAACCTTTTCTGTGTTCAACATGCGGCAAGTCATTTCGAGGGTTGAGATATCTTAAAGAACATTCCAAAATCCATTGTATGTGAAAGCCTTTTGTGTGTTCAACATGTAAGCAATCTTGTACACAGAAGTATGCCCTTAGAAGACATTCAAGAATTCATAAAGAGAGACTGGTTGTGTGTTTAAAATGGATCAAATCCAATTATGTAGATATTTGGTGTATATTTCTGATTATTCGCGAGTTCATAGTTTTGAAAAGCCTTTTCTGTATTTAACATGTAACAAATCATCTGCACAGAAGGTAGATATTAGTAGGGATTTAAGAATTAACCCCTTTGTGTGTTCAAGATATAACATAGAATTTCATAGAATATGTTCTCATAAAACATTCAAGAATTGTCAGTGAAAGGAATCTTTTTGTGTCCAATATGCAACAGATTATGTAGAGATATGTTACAGTTTTTCCACCTACCTGGAAAACCTGGACAACCTTTAGTTGATGTTTGGCATATTGAGTTATAAGAACCTCGTGCAAAGCATATTTTGCAACTATAGTCGGAATCACGAACCTTCCGACCTTCTGTAAACAAATGTCTCACTTCGAGTAACGTATCACTCCGCGTCAGCTGTTCGTAAATGCCGTGGCCATCATATGCTCTTCACTGGCACTTCACCCGATCCTTAATTTTACACACCATGGAAAAACGTATTCCTACTTTAACTTATACACATTGAACTATAAGAAATTTTCGATAAGTTATTAAATACGTGTTCTTGTTCAAGAATGATCATATTTTTCTACACCAAATGTTCCATTTATCTGACACTGGGTTAACAGTTCCCCTTCCCTCTCCTCTTTCAGTATGACATCGCCAAAGTAAAACTTACAAGAGAGTGAGAGAATCGTTTCAGAAAATTCAAACCTTTTGGTTTTGTTGCTGCCCCTTCAACGAAATTATTGCCCAACATTGTTGACATACAGTGTATTGTTTTCTCTGTGCAACAAATATACCGCCAGTTTTAGCGGAAGCTAAACAAAGATAAGCTGAGGAATAAAAGGAGGTTGTTTATATTTCTTTGTTTCCTGTGCACTGGAAAACAATAAGACAATAATAATCACATTATTTAAAGACCCAAGCCTCATGCAAGTAATGTATTTTCTTACCTTTATTCAGCAGTTCCTTTTTGAACTGGAGGCATTTTCGGCGCTAGACAACAATATCGTCCCTGTCAATAAATGTCGTCTGTCAAATTTTCTTCTCCAAAACGAACTCAACGTGCCACAAAAGGCGATTTAACGTCGAACTGGGAGATCGTCATCATCACTATTAACATCAGCCAATATCTTCTTCACAGTGGATGGCTAGCTCTTTGATTGAAAAAATACGAATGCACCTTGCGCCGTATTGCGCTTATCTCAAAATTGGTGTACTTGTTTATGCGAGCAACGATGTGTTTCTTCACGGGACTCACAACTTGACCAGTCGTTTTCATTTCTTTCACCAGACCAAAAACAAAAGATGCAGACACACAACTACACCAGGACACTAACTTCACTGCTTTCTCAGGATACCACCGACACAACGTCATATACACATTAATATCAACCTGCTTCTCGCCACTTTTGAAATGGCTGTATTTCCGAAAGAAACTCGGAGACCTTCCTGCATGCATGGAAGTCGCCATGTTCGAAACTGGCACTATTTTATTGCTGCTCACGTGATCGGTTGTAATTTATACAATCATCACATATTATTATTATAAAGAGAAACATTTAATGAAAATATATATTAAAATGTATATCCCAATGTAATTTACACGTTTTTCTTGCATTAGCGTACTTTTATAAAACAGACTACATGCTGCGGAAGATATCCGTTATTAGGCTGTTGCCAACCTCAAGACTTCTCACTAAGTCAAGTACAAAAATGGAAGTGGATAGTGTGATTTCACATTGTCAGTGAAGATGATGATGCGGAGGAGGGGGGGGGGGGGGTGGACGCAGAGGTGTTCACACTCCAGAATACTTTTGCAGGTGAAGGAGAGCAAGTCGTGACGATGAGGGTGAGGGCAGACCATCAGGGTGGAGGAGGTTGAATTAAAAGGAACACCTTTCAACAAGGAAGAGAAAAAAAGTGACAATATTCAAGAATTCACCGCAAAATGTGTATCTTGTTTTGTATGTAGGGTACAAGAAAATGTGACTGCCTCAAAATATTTGTGTATCTTAGTCTTCTTTCCCCACATTTTTTGCCAGGGACAATGCTTCACTAAGTTGCCATTTTAGTTTCCCTTGGTGTTTTTGCTGCATAAACCAGCATTTTCGAACGGGGTGACAAGGACATTAGACTGTGTTTTTGGATGATGTATCTCTAGAGACGTTGAGGTACACTCTGGAGGATACTGTAACATGTGGCATTGAGATGTAGATCAATCACGTTGTGAGACACGCACACATTTGTCATTAGTTGTATTTTGTATTTGATTTTTGTTATTTAGCGTCGCTTTTCTTCCATTTTTGGCTAATCCCGACGATGAGGATGAGTGATCGTCAGATGAAATTGATGAAGGGACACCCACAAATTACACCCATGCCGGGATTCGAACCAGGGAACTTCGGTGGCCAGTCTGAAAGTCGACCACCAGGCAAGATGTACATTTCGATTTTTCATTTTTTGCATATGTACATTTAACTCCTAACAGGTCATCAGTGAAACACTGCTTATACCGCGTCGTTTGTCAAACGGTATATCTTTGCACCTTGTGGCTATGTGGGGTATTTTATTTTCATAAGTTGGCAACACAGTTAAGGTACACGTGATTTTGTTTACAGAAGGTCTTAAGTTCTATGATTCTCTCTTTAGTGTGTTTGTTTTGAATTGTATAATAATTTGCTGAACCTCTCATTTTTTTTATTCTCACAATTTTGAATTATAGCTGTGATGAATGAAGGAGGGGTGAGGTAGTTATATGACTGACCGTAGATAGAAGAGAACACAAAATGTTCCTTGAAAGTCGGGGAAATACACTGAGAGGTGATAAGAGAAAAGCTACAGCAAATGTTAGTCATGTAATGATAGACATTTATCTTCTGATGCTGGTGGTTGCTGACCTCCACATCAAAATCATTTCTCTGTTCACAAGAATGTGACTTTTTTTATTATTATGTTTTAATAGTGTTTAGATACTAGTTCAGGGTGGCTAGTCACCGGGAATTTTGGGAATTATGCATGAATTATTGGCTCTGGGAATTGTGTGTGAATTCTACTTCAATTTGTCTTTGTATACGTGAAAAATTGCTATTTTTATTACTCCCAATTCCATTGAATGTATAAATATATATTTATGCCCTAAGGCAAGTTTTTTAGTTTAGATTTTATTTTTATGAAGGAAGGAAAATAAAACAGAATTATCTCAGTCTGCTTTGTTAGTGTCCTTGACAGAACAATCTATCAGGCTGAAGATTATTGCAAGATAACCTGAAGTTGATTACGTTAATTTGAAATTATTAAACAATTTACAATATTCATGTTGGTTGCGGTAGACGCGGTTTAAAATTACTTATGTGAAATTTAGAAGATTTCGCACTTCCGCGTTGCACAATTTAATGGTTCAATCCTATTAATTTCGAAGTACCCTTTTGTGAATGAAGACAGTGGATCTTTGAAATTAATAGGATTGAACCATTAAATTGTGCAACGCGGAAGTGCGAAATCTTCTAAATTTCACATAAGTAATTTACAATATATCGTAGATTATATCCCGTAACATTTGTAACTTGTGTTTGTAAATGTATTTCTAGTCTGAGTATGTGAAATGGCAAATGTAAACTCTGCACCTTAAATTAAATATATGTTCACATATATACCATTCAATTGAATTGAATTAGAATTTTTGGACACATTGGAATTGCACAGATCCTTTATATTGTTAATATAGTTGTGTGGTTGGTGAGAGGTGATAATACGTAAGGTTGAAATAGATAAAACATCTGCTTGTACCCTTGAAAGTTCACCTTGAACCCGGGAATTATACTTGAATTTTATCATGATCTTAGAGTGGTCACCCTGCAGTTGTTTATTTTCAAGGTTATAATAGGTTTCCTTTTCTTTGAAATTTGCATTGATAATTGTAGAAGCATGTGCACAAATCAGTGACAATGCAATTGGTAGTATAAGATATTTTACATTATTTTTTTAAATTTGTGGACCAGGTCGATCCATTTGTACTAAAAGTCACAGAGAAAGGTGGCATATGAACCTGAGATGAAATATTCACTGCACACTCTGTAATGTTTGCGGCCAAGTTGTTTGTTGTCTGCAAAGAAATTCTCACCATGTAGCTTTCATTATACCTTTGCCTACTGTACGTTTGTTAGTACTGTGTAAAATGTCTGTAACGTTGCATAAAATTAATGACAATGACGTGCCATCTGAAAATAGAAGTAATTTTTCATATATTCAAACTCTTAGCGGTGTTGACAAACAAAGATTTAAAAAAAACGAAGTGTTGCAGTGTAGATTCATATGAACTGGAAGATATTGAAATGAAAACAGGCCTAAACCTTTGGCCAGCTGTAGTTAACGTGTATTTATTTACTTAACCCAGCTACCTGGAATCAATTGTTTTCATATTTATTAGTGGTTAGGATTTTGCTTGAAATAATTACATCCAGTACAGATTAACTGTAAATTCCAAGGCTCCGCCAATATTGTCTCTGTTTCCTTTTAAGGTTTGTTCAAGGCCTGAAATTTAAAATGTTGTGATGCTCAAAAAGAGTAATTTCACTCCTTGCTTTAACAATTTGGGATATACCACCCTCTGTTGCAGAGTGGTTAACACAGTGCACTATGATTCCTGAGGTCCCGGGTTCGAATCCCAGCCAGAGCTTGTTGAGCTTGGGTGTTTGTAAGTTTCCGTGTCTGTGGCTTTATCAGTTTCAACATATCATCATTCAGCCTCGTCTCCACAATTAGCCAAAACTGGCATAAAAGTGATGTAAATTAAACTAATCAATCAATCAATCAATTTGGGATACTTTGATAGCAGTGTTTGTTTTTTCTGACAGTTCGTAAAGCCTACTACCAGCACATTTTCTCATGGATCGATTTCATCATAATGAATAAATGGAGACTTCAATTCAAAAGTCAAACATTGAATTCATATCTAAAAGAAAAAAGGAAGGAGATTGAAAACTGTCAAGAAAGCAAAAAAAGACTATAATAACAATATGATTCTAGACTCAAATAACAAACAAAAAACCTTGTGGCATATTGCAATAACCAAATAGCATTGTCAATCGCCAAGATGTAGGATCTAATTTCAATAAATACTTTACTGGAATAGTAGAAAAAATAACAAAAAAAATCCAAAAACAAAATTATAAAACTACTGATATAACTAAAGTAGATTCTAGTATATACTTACTCCCTGCAGACAAGAAGAAAATATTTAGCTTAACAAGTTGCTTGAAAAACAATTATTCTGCCGGCATGGATGAGATGCCCGACATTGTAAATAAATGAAATGTGCTGCACACCTATCTGGCCCAATATGTCATGTAGTTAATCGGTCTCCGTACCGGTAAATATCCAGAACAGCTAAAGACTGCCACAGTAAAACCTCTGCACAAGAAAAGGTCAAAAAATGAAATGAGTAATTACAGACCAATATCTCTCTTCTCCCGGTCATCTCAAAAATACTTGAAAGAGTTATGTACAATACATTAAAAACATTTTTCAACAAATTTTCCATCATTTCAGAAGAACAACATGGTTTTTGCAAAGGAAATCTACACAGTCTGCTATACACACATTCACAGAAGCAATTAGAGAAATGTTGGATTAAAAAGAACACTGAGTAGGGTTCTTTCTTGATCTAACAAAAGCATTTGATAGTCAACCACAAAATCATGGTAAACATAATGGACCAGGGGAGTAGGAAAAGAATGGTTTTAGTCATATCTAAGGGACAGGAATCAGATAGTAGAAATAACTCACTTCGATGAGGCTAACTAATAACAAGGAAAATTATCGATCCAAGAAACAAAGTATTACATATGGTGTATCCAAAGGATCCATTTTAGGACCCTTACTTTTTTAAATTCACATCAATGGCCTTCCATGAAACTGTAAAGATGCAAATGCAACTCTCTTTGCTGATACAACCGTTCTTATAGCAGGAACAGTTAAAACGCAACATAAAGAATACAATCACACACATCTCAGAGTGGATAGAAGAAAATGGTCTTGTCGTAAACACTAAATAAACAAATGCAATTAGATTTCAAATCAACAGCTGTAGCAATGATATGCCAGAAATTAACTTTCAAAATCAGTGCATTGAATATGTATCTAACAAAATTTCTTGTTGTACAACTATCTGAAAATTTAAAGTGGGATCTATATATTGAAGCTACAGCAAACAAGGTTAGTGGGTTTTGTTGTGGAATAAAGACAGTAAGAAATGTAGTAAATCTAGAAGCAGCAAAAACACTATACTATGACATCATTCATTCTGTACTATGGTACGGCATCATTTTTTGGGTGAACATGAACAAAAGCATTACATTATTCAGACTACAAAAAAGAGCTGTTAGAATTCTGGCAAATGCTCCAACAGATGCACCATGCAAACCATTATTTCAAGAATTACATATATTGCGAGTTCCATGCATATACCTATATGAAAGCCTAAGAGGCATGAAAATTTGTCAAAATACATACACAGCAAATAAGGACTATAACACCTACAACACCAGGGGAAAGAATGACTTACATATGGAATTACACAATACCACATTCTACCAAAAAGGGATAACATATAATGGTACACACTTATTTAACATGATACCAGATGTATTCAATAACATAAATTGATTGCTACTATACAAGTTACATCTAAAAATATTCCTAAGGGAGCATTGTTTTTACACAGTGCAAGAGTGCATCAACACCATAAGTGGCAGGAATAAGAACAATAATGTAACAAATAAAACTGCCCTATCATTTGGTATTTATTTTTACTTTGTAACTGTTTTCTGTTCGATTCCATTTATCTAGATGTAATATAGGTGACTATTTAATGCTCAATATCTGTTTGTGTGTACATAATGCCATAGCAGATGAAGTAAACATTGAATATAGAAACCATGTTTTTAGCTAATTTGTCTCAGGAAAATAACATTGAGCATGCATTTTTATTATATCTTGTATCTTATATTATGCCTGTAGTTTATAGATGCATTCTAGTTGTACATATACAATGTGCCAATTCCAAACTTTTGTAAAAATTGAACATATGCTAATAAATCAATCAATCAATCATATCGGAAGTATCAGCACCTTTCTACCAAATAAACAAAGGAATACTATTACAAATTTGATTAAACACACCAGTTCGATCCATTTGTACTAAAAGTCACAGAGAAAGGTGACACATGAACTTAGGTCAGAGGAAATGTTCACTACACACTCTGTAATGTTTGCCTTGTTCATTAATGTTGGCACAATTTACCAGATGACGCGGTATCTTCTGATCAATAATTATTGAGTCTCATGCCGTGAAGCGCACCTTCTGTTCTTTCTCAGAAAATTCGAGGATAAACCTGAGTTTCTGTTAAAACAACCAAATACTGCACACTACCATCTTAAATAAGGTTCAAATCTCCCGTTTGCCCACTTGAATTCCATATGTTTACAAGAACCGGCCTCAATCATGGCTGCAGGATCCCACAATACAACAGTTTGTGATGTAGGTGAAACACACCTATAAGTAGTCTCTGATATTTTAAAAAGTTGGAATGTGGCACCATGCCCCTGTACCTCCCCCCTCAATAGATCTAAATGAATTTAAAAAATGTATGTAGCGATGGTACATTCCTACAACCGTGTAAAGTTTTATTGAAATCAGACTGATACTTCTCAAGTTAAAAAATAATGTCCTTATATAAAGTGGCAGTGTTGCCAGCTTTGGAACAATGTCTGGAATTTCGCTTCTAGAATCTGCCCCAGGGACGCTGGATAAACCAAATTCGGAGGAAAGTACGAAAAAGACCACTATGTAAGCATATATCATGATGTGCTGCAACTTGGAAAAAAGCTGAAATTATGGGTGTGACGTGGTTGCGGCATTCAAATGTAGTGGTAAAATTTTGGAAGCAAAAAAAATACTAAATAGGTTTTCTTATACCACTTCCACGACCACTTCACATCAGCATTGGTCAAAATTAGAGCAAAAGAAAAAAAGGTTAATTGTCAAAAGCTAGACCTGCAAGAATACACAAACCCGCAACCCTTTTCTCTTTTTACTCGATTCCACCATTTATTACCTCTGTCATAAAATCATCATTCATTCCAAGCTATGACCACAGATATAATAAATTGTGGCACCCTTATGCCGACTCACAAATTAACTTGGATCTCAAGCACCCAATCCCCACCATACAGTATACTTCCCGTTTTATTTAGTAGTTGCGATTAGATATTGTTTTCCATATTCGTGGTCATCTAGCCACGAAAACGGAACCACTCAACATGCACCAAACAAGATTGAATGCTTAATCAACAAAAGTAAGAACAATTAGAAATGTCGGTGGCCATTTATTTTAACAAACTATTTCCCGTACAATTAGCAACTTTTCCCAAACAACTGACAAATATCTCTTAATACATATAGTTGTCCGTAGAATATAAACACACATGAGTAATAAATAATTCCTTTAACCATACGTACCGTTAAAAATGACGATGGACACACATATTAAATAAATATAATAGCATTTGCACGGTTTAGGTGATCGGAAACTTTATGTTCTTTTATCGAAGATATTCTCGAAATCAAGCTGATGAATTTTTGACTGTACTGTGGTTGGCATGGAATAAACGAACTAAGACTCAATGCACAAAAATGGATAATTCAAAACTATTCCTGAAAATCATAATAAACTAAAAGTGATCGGTCATTAACTCTAACACAAACCAAAAATGAGTTAAAGTATAATACTTAATTATTCCATGTCCAGCCATCAGTCAAACGGCACAGTCAAATTCATGTGTCGACGTGGATCCGATCACCTTCGCCAGTGTTCGAGCCAGGAGAAGGAAACTCCTTATCGTACATATGCCACAGCTGCAACTGCTATTCTCTCGGGAGAAAACCTCGCCCGTAGCCGTGGCTTTCTCCGTTGAGTCACAAGGTTCTCCCACTAGGGGAAGCAGCGTTGCTGGTTTTACTTGTTCGACATCAAGAGCCGAGCGTCTGGTACACTTTGACGCAAAAACTCCTTGTTAACTTGAGGAGAATGTGATGGAGCTTTTAAAATTATACTTGTTATAAGCAAACACCACACGGGGTTCGAAAATTTAGCGTAATTACAGAAAATTTAGAACTTTCATCCTTTACCCCTGCTTCTCCCATGGATCCTTAATTTTCGGATTTTACTTAAAATGTTGCTTTTTACCAATTCTTTCATTTAGAATTTAAATTGTTCAAAAAGATGGAATAGTTCAGCAGTTATAGTTTTGAACTTCAATTTATCCCTTAGTAACAAAAGGGAAACAAAGGGCTTTTTCAATCGGTGCTTGTTAATAATAGTAACAATGGATGAATTGTTTTGTAATTACAGTGTATATTACCTTTATATGTAAAGTAATGAACAAAACAGACAGAATTGCAAAATTGTGTATAGTTTTCAAGAAGTAGTAGGTCAGTGTCCCCGGTTCTGCAACCGAAAATGGGGCTCCGTGGGGCTCGCAGTGTTGGCAACCTCTTACTCGAAAAAATCACCAAGGTTTTTGTTTTTGGGTATAACCTAACCTCAAACAAGGAGCTGGCAACCTTGCTTGAGGCTTTTCTCGCAGTGTTGCCAACCGAAAATGGGGCTCGGTGAGGCTCGTAGTGTTGCCAGCTTCTTACTCGAAAAAATCACTAAGGTTTTTTGGGTCTAACCTAAAGCAAGGAGCTGGCAACACTGCTTGAGGTTTTTCTCGCAGCGTTGCCAACATCTTACTCGAAAAAAATCACCAAGGTTTTTATTTGGTCTAACCTAACCTAAAGCAAGGAGCTGGCAATACTGCTTGAGGCCTGTCTTGCAGTATTGCCAACATCTTACTCGAAAAGTCACCAAGGTTTTTTATTGGTCTAACCTAACCTAAAGTAAGGAGCTGACAACACTGCTTAAGACTTATCTTACAGTGCATAAAACAATTTGCCAACCTACTGGAATTTTTGCCATAGCTTTTTACAAAAAAAAAAGAAAGAAGAGAGAGGGGGAAAAGTTAAACAACCGACAATGCTGCTAATATTTACGTACAGTTTTCTTTTTACTTGGCAAGGATTTAGTCAATTTATACACTGGCGCAACATACACACACTGGGCAATAGAGCCGGCAACAAACACACACTGCCGTAAAAGAGAAAGAGATGGATGGATGGCAACATAGTATGTGTGTGCGTGTATAATATGTAGCATTATTAACTAGAGTGTGTTGGCAACCCACCTACAACTAAAAAATAGAGATGCCAATGTTGCTGTAAGATGAAGAGAGAGACTAAGCTGGCAACAGTGGTGAGCGAATATGCATTATTTCCAAGTTCTGGGTGCCAATGTATATCGCGACTTTCGCAAACCTCTCTCGCGGGAACGATGTGCTGCACATGCATACGTGCGCGCGCGCACCTGTATTGTGACGCAAACAAACAAATAAATAATTGTTGTTTTTTAGAATGCCTGGCTCCTAACCCCGCCAGGGTGCGTGGTGCCCAACCCAAAAAGGTTCTAACGGCTGCGGCTCTAAATAACCGCACCTCTGTAGGGTTTCACGTGTTTTTTTTTTTTCCCCCAAACTTCCATGAAACCCTACAGAGGACCTCCGTAATGCATGCAACGTGTACTAACGACTCTAGTGTTATTTTGATGTTGTAATATTTTGGATATAGAGTTTTATTGTGAGATATAGATAAAAATAATTATGTTTATTATAATATTTTTTGATGAAGATGGTGAATGTATGTGTGTGTATTACAAATAAAATTGCATGCTTATTTTTTTAGTGTGTTTGTATGTGTATGTGTTTTTGATGTTCGACAGCATCTGAAACGATAAAAAAAGAATTTTATTGTTAATTTTCTTGTGTAAAAACAACAAATTTTTTTTTGTGCAAATTTTCTGATTTGTTTCTCATGCTATAGTGCAAAAACTGATGAGAAAAAAGATATTGTAACTGATCAGTGATGAAATTGATATTGTAACTGATCTTGAACTAGTGAAATTTTCGTATTGTGCCATTGAAACTGAATGTGCTAGTACAAAAATTTCTTATTGTGCAAGAAAAAATGTTAAAAAACTTGTTAAAACTGCTCTGTGACCCTCTCGTTCTTCACGTCGTGGACGAAGGACTTCTCTGCAATCAGGATGACGCTGCACACGGTGTCCTCGGGCAAGGCTTCGTGGAACTCGCAGACGACCTTGATGTTGGTTCGATCGTTGACCACCACCTGCTTTCTCTTAGATGTGTTGATGACGAACATCGGCCTGCGGGTTTTGAATTCGCTGGGCGTGTAGTACACGTCCATGCTTCCCTCGGTCACGCGCTTGTAAGCCGTGTAAGCTTCGTAAAGTTTGAGGTAATCGTCTTTGGTCATGTCGAGGTTGTAATTCTCGCGCGGGAACACTTCGTTCCTACCATTCTTGAGATAAACGTTCTTGATCTTGCAGTCGTCGAACTTGCTGGAATCTTTTTCCTGGTTGTTATCGCGCCCGGTCTGAAAGAGCACTACGACGAAATCTGGCATGTCGAACTGTATGTTGTTGAACTGAGTCGTCACGTCGAATTCCATGTGACTTCCCGACGCCAACTTCTGCACGCACTGGTAACCGTGAAAGTGAATCGGCACCTGCGGACTCTTCAAGATCTCCGCTTTGTACTTGAGGGCGTAGTTCGTCTCGTATTCCACGATCGGCATTCTCAATTCCATGCTCCGGATGACGCACTTGGCCGCTTCGGGTAATGTGTTGGCTATCGGCGTGCCGTCGGCGTTCAAGTTGGTGTATCGCATCAGTGCGTCGTTGTCGTTGGCCGCTCTTCGAAACGTGACGCGCAATCCCCCCTTCCACATGATCTCTTTGTAGTCGGAGAAGAATCCCGGTAGCAGACGCATGGGAAAGAGCACCGTGTGACTTCTCGTCGATATTTTCGTTCCCGCTTCGAATCCTCCCGCCTGGTAGTATGCCGCATCCGTTTTGGATAATTTCAATGTTCCCACTGCCGTCGACGTGATGCCTGGATAATCTATTCTGTCGATGACGGTGTTGTGTTTCCTCACCTCCACCTGCGAGAACAGGTGAGGCACGAAGTTGTCCACGAGTTTCAAATTTGCATTGGGCGGAAACGCTTCTCCGCTTTCTTTCTTCACCACGTCGAATTGAAGGTAGAGGTCCGCTCTGTGAGGATGAACAAACCCGTCCCCTACGTCCACGTCGTATTCGATCTCCCTGTTCGCTTCGTTGAGATTAGCGAACGTGCGACGGTTCGGAGGGAAAGATTGCAATTCGTAACTTTCGATTTGTTCCATTTTTTACTATGCGTGTTATTTACTATACGTTGATCTCCACGATGGCCGTGGTCGTTGCACCTGCGAAATCCACCACGTCTCCTTTTTCGTTTGTCACCACCAACTCTATGTCGTCTATGCGGTTGCGACATACTGGAAAATAGATCGGCGAAGAGGGTGTGTAGATGATCGGCTCCATGAATTCGGAACTGGGTTTGAATGTGGCTATGATTCCTGTCTGCTTGTGACTTCCTAACAATCCGTCCGAGGATTTCGTGATCATGCCTTCCGCCACGTTGCAGTGTACGTTTAGAGTTTCTATGGCTAGAAATTTAGGAATGTTGGTTGCCGTATGCTTGATGCCAGCTTCGAGTTTGGTGTCGTTCTCGAAACCTAAAAGTTCTCCCATGGTGCCCAGGTCCACGGTCTCCGTCGCCGATAGGATTTCCACTCTGTGCGTGACCGAATTTTGAGAAAGGTACGTGCCTTTGGGTAACTGAGCTTGCAAAGTGGAAAGATTGTATTGGCCTGGCGTGACGACGATGTGTTCGCTTCCGACACTAATTTTATTATTGTGCTGCGTGACGTTAGGTATGAGGTACATGCTGTAGAATGCACGGAGAGCTACGGATTTAGGATAGACGATGTCGTCGTGCAGCGTGAGTTTCAGGATCGAAGATTCGCTCGTGAGATGGAACACGCCCATTGTGTTTCAGGTTCCACAATGCTTTCTGAAAATGTTCCACCGACGGGTTATTTATTTTAGACATGTATGCGAGAACAGAAAGGCATAGGTGGCCGCAGTTAACATCAGTGAAACCCTGGATGCGTTTGTCATTGTAGTAGAGGTTGGCAACACTGAGATACTTCACCAACCTGGCAGGCGGTGTGCCACCGAACGAATCGAAAACAAATGCATTGTTATCGTCAATTTTGAGGTAGCATATCCAATGTGTACCAGGATTTTTGTAACTGTCCAGGTTGACCACCCCATACTCCTTTTTCTTCACAGCAGAGGGTAGAGAATCGGACATGAAAACACCCCTGAAGTTCTTTATTCCCAACGGTTCGATCAGAGATTCAATATCGAAGTTGGACAGGGCTTCTTCTTTTTTTTATATTTCTTTAAAGCATCGAGGTTGCTTTTTTGTTTTTTGGTTATACCTTTCCCCTTCTTCTCCATAGCCAGGTTGTGACGTTTCTGTTCTTCCAATTCTGCCTTGTTCTTCTTCGAGTCGATGACGGTTTTCGCGATGGCGGCACTTCCGCCGGCCAAACTTCCAACAGCCCCCAATGCTGCCAGGATGGCTGGGATGCTGAATATGAAACCTCCGATTTTTTGCTGTTTCCGCGAACGCTGCAAGCGTCTCAATTGAGGTGTGCTGAGAAGTAATTTCATTCCGTGTCCTTTTGTCAAGCAAGAACGTTTCTTCTCACGTTGTTTCTTGGTGAGTAACCCATCGAGGGCACCTAGATTTTTCAGATTGGAGTATGGTATCTGGTACACGACACCCTTGGGCTTCATGTTGATGCTCTATATGTTATCTTCACGGTATGTTATTTATATATATGTTCTGAGATTTTTTTGTTTTGTGTAATTTTTTCGGTATGTTATTTATATATAAATGTTCTGAGATTTTTTTTGTTCCGTATAATTTTTTTTTCAAGGATATACTGCGCGCAGAACCGTTACACAAATTCTATTACGTGCTTTGTTTTCTTACCAAGAAGTTCCTTTGTACCCTTGTACACGATTTGAGTTTTGTTCTCGATTAAAATAGCTAGCTTCTCGTCGGATAACATGTTAGCGTATCGATCTGGTAAAAATAGACTGTATTGTGCGTTGAGCAACAAACGCGCCTTGGGACCATACTGGGTAGAAACAATTGAACCGGAAGTTATCGTGTAAGGTTTGTCCACTTCCAATTCCTGAATTTTTACATACTCTACTGACAAATTTAGCATTTGTTTTAATGCTTGGAGGTCACTTATTTTTTCAGTCGTCATATTGAAGAGAAATTTTCAGTGTGTGTGTTAGAGAAATTTAATTTTTTTCACAATGTGTGTTATTTATA
Organism: Lepisma saccharinum; assembly: GCF_977018435.1. Lineage (NCBI taxonomy): Eukaryota > Metazoa > Arthropoda > Insecta > Zygentoma > Lepismatidae > Lepisma > Lepisma saccharinum. The sequence goes on along the minus strand of NC_139245.1, from coordinate 50,525,740 downwards.
TATACACTGAAGATTATTTTTTTTTTTTCACGATGTGTGTTATTTTATATATATTTTTTTTCACGAGATTTTTGTATCGAAGATTTTTTTGTCTGTGTTAGAGGAAGAAAGTTTGTGCTTCGGAAAATGCGATAATGTGCGTGATGATATCTTCCGTCTCTTGTTTCGACTTATGCCAATCATCTGTGAATCGTCTTCTCCCCAGCCTCGCCTCGTGCAGTTCATCTAACCTATTGTTTAATTTTTCCCCTGCGACCGAAAAAAGAGTGTCGAGATCGCCGCACCTCATGCCGCTAATTTCCCGAAGATAATCCTTAACAGCCATTTCACAAGGGATGCGAAATTCCGGCGTTGATCTCGCTATGATCAAAAATTTTCTTATATCCTCACAATCTCCGTTTACTGCATGTTTGAATATTTTACACAGCAGTTCGTGTGGCAAGTCGGTTATACCAGACATGATGTGTTTTTTTTTTTTTTACTGTATGTTATTTATATACCCCACCCAAGTTTTTGTTTTGTGTTCATGGCGATGGTGGTGCCCAGTGCGGCAACTCTTTCTCCCAGCGAAGCGTCTCTGCTGACGAATCTTTCGAAAGCTGCGTGCTCTAACTTTCTGTCTGCTTCGTGACGTGCATCCAGATCGGTGCGAGTGGTGTTGTAGGCGATGTCGTGATCTTTGCATGCGGCGTCCAACGGATTTACACCCCTGTCTCCTCTCTTCAATCTTTTCTCGAGTTTGGTACCTGGTCCGCAGTACTGGTAGCCGGGTAAATGCATCTCGAAAGGTAACTTGTTGATGATGTCGTTCACAAGTCCTTTTCCTTCGGCCACGTTCCAGAATCTCGGAGGCAGCGTGTTGATAATTTTAATGAGGTAACCTATGCCCTTGTCGTCGTTCACGATGAAGTTGGAAAATTTTGTGCTGATCATGTCCACAATTCCTACCTTCTCGTTGTAGAAATTACGATTGCCTGCATTCTCCTCTCCTGCAATAACCAACAACCTGTCTATGAGCTTGCGCACGTCGTCTACCCACACAAACTCTTTGGGCAGGGTGTTGTAGAGTTTGACGCCGCTGCCTGTTTTCACCTGGTTCCATATCGGCTTGATGAGATTCCTGTACTTCTCGCCGCTGCTCGATTTCACCCTATTCTGCGAGGCGTCGTTGTTCTGGTACAAGGCATCCGTCATGATCAAAATTTCCTTGTAACTCTGGTAATCTTCGTCGGTGTAATCTTTCGGCTGCTTTTTGGCAACGAGTTCCCACAGTCCCACCGTACCCGGATACCTGTTCCAACTATCCTTCTCGCCTAAATTAACTTTAATGTCGTTGCCTTCGAAGGTCACCTTCGATTTTCCAATCTTCCAAACCACACCGCCGCCCTCGTTGCTCTCCATGCTCGGATACAATCCGAACACTTCATCCTTGTCGAATTTCCCCGTGCTCAGGTAGTCTCGTGCCAAAGGTCCCAACTCGATTTTATCCAAAGACGACGGTGTGTTACCTATGGCTCGATGTCGTGCCGGTACGTCTCTTAGTTCGAACGGCGTCGAAGGAATGCTCGAAATGGGCGTGGGTACGGTGTAACTTTTAGCTGCAAGTGGTACGAGTTCGTTGATCAAATTTTTATTTTGTTCCGTGACGCCTTTAATTTCTTTACCTAGATCGCTGATGGCGTCGATCACAGGTTGATCTTGACGTTTCTTCTCTTCGTAGAATCCGCGATTCTCGGATTTCCAACCTTTGAAGCGTTTCGCGAGGTAATCGCGAAGCTTGAGATTTTCGTCTTCGATTTTTCGTTTCGTCATATCGTTATTTATACACATCGTTTCTCACAACGTTGCAACGTTTAGAAAGTCGTTGATTTTGTTTCTGTATTTTCCGTCGTTGGGTTTTCTCGTCATGTCGATCGTCGCGAATCCGAAATCGTCACTGTTCCAACAGTGGGAGCAGCAGCGTTCCGAAAATTGATTGTAGTTCATGTCTCCGCCTACGTAGTCATCGTACGCGTGCTTGAGGTTGGTGTGATCTTGACGAAACAAACATATGAAATTAGCGTTGTCGCGTACTAACTGTTTTGGAATTTTGGAAAACGTTTGAGCTAGGAAGAAGCAATCTATTCCTTTGTGACGACCTTGCGTGAAAAAATTGCGAATTTCATTTTGATTTTCCAGGATGACATCGTCGAACACAACGACTGAATTTTCACGACAATCGTCGAGTGGCTTTATTTCCGAAGCGAACGTTGCAATGTCCAGACCATCGTACAGTTTTATCAGTTGCTTGTATTTCGCTTGTTCGAGACTTTTCGAAAATACGTAGAGGTGCCTGTTCTTCCAATCTAACCAATTCGGTGCGAGGAGAAAATTGTCCACGAGCAGTGTTGTTTTCCCACACCCCGAAGGACCTACGATCAGACAGCGAATGCTGTCGGGAAGCAACTCACCGTTCTTTTTTCTTGTTTGACTTTCCGAATCCGGTAGACGTTTCACCACGTTCCACGTACTTACAAGATCACTTCGTTCGCGTTGATCCAACTCTTTTCCGGAAGTCCCAGCCATTTGACAAACAGTTTGTCGCCTTTTCTACGCAATACTTTCTCGATGAGGTACGTGTCGGGATGTTTTGTTTTAGAGAGTTCCTCTTCGTAAAATCTTCCTTTCAAAATCTCACCGCTACTATCTTTTATTATATACGTGTGTCGGTTTCCGGGTAAAACTCGAACCACCGTAAAAAGTTCCGTGCTCCAATTTTTTGTGAACCCCTTCTCGAAGGTGCGTTTGAATTTGCTGATCCTCACCTGGTCTCCAATTTTGAATTTTGATTTCTTGGTAGTCGTGGGAGTGTACTTTGGACAGTAAACGCTGGAAATTAAACGCTGCTCGTCAGATTTCGTAACGTCAGCTGGCTTCATGCCTATCGTTCTGTGTACCGTATCATTATAGGTGTCGACGAGTTCCGGCAGTATGTCGACCCATTTGTAATTTCCTCGAAGCGTGAATCGTTTCCACATGTGTGTTTTCAAGGTTCGATTAAATCTTTCCACGATGCTGGCTTTGATGTGACTGAAAGTCGAATAATGTCGAATGTCGTGTTTCCGAATAAATTTTTGGAATACGGCATTGTAAAATTCTTTACCGTTGTCTGTTTGCAAAAACCGTGGTCGTCTGCCGCCGCTTTCGTGAAAAATTGTCTTGAATGCTTCCGTGACGCACGTTCCTGTTTTGGCCTTCAAAGGTAGAGCCCATGCGAATTTCGAAAACGTGTCTATGACAGTGAGGAGGTACTTGTTGCCCTTGTTCAATTTATGTACGTTTTTTAGATTGCCGCTGCTCATCTCCACGAGGTCACTTTGCCAGAGGTCGTCGATGCCCTTGGTCACCACCGCCAAACGTTCGTAGTTGCGGCGTGCAGGTTTATGCAATTCTTCGACGATGGCTTGCCTAGACATTTTTTAGAGATTACGTTTGAAGAGAAGCACCAGCGTGATGGGATTCAAAGAGGGTGGCACTTCGCTCGTGTTTTGAACGATCAGCTTATCACCGGCACTCACGTCAAAAACGGTAAGATCTTCGTCTTCGTGTATTTCATATACGTTGCGCGTTTCGTTCCAACGTGCCAGAGGAATGTTTCCTGCTTTCTGGACACCACGATTCGATATCAAGGTCATGGTGGGAACGCTAGCTTTTCTGCCGTGAGACCAGTACGAAAATTCGTTTATCTGAATCGTGCCATCGAGGAGAAACTTGTAGTACGGATGATAAGGATGCAACATGTACAGTTTGTTACCTTCGACGAACGTGGAGATTCTCTGTTGATTGGGTACGCTGTTGATTTCGATGGCTTGCAGAGAATGCAGTTTAGCGAATTTAGTATCGACGCTAACGAGGTTGCTGTGAAGCTGTCCCAGTGTATTTTGTACGGGCAACAAATGTTCGACTATGGTATCCGTTACTGTAGAAAATGACGGTTTGATTTTCACTTCCACGTTCAACTGCTTGTAGTTTTCGTTGAGTTCTTGTAACTTGGCACCGAAAGAGGCCAGCGTCGATTCCTGCGTGGATTCCAACACTCCAACTTGATCTCTGATGTTGACGACGATACTCTGAAGGTTCTCGACTTGATTCAATTTCGAACTTTTCTCGGTAAGATCGTTCACGATGCTTCGCATCTCGGTAAACTGCGTGTGAAGGTCGGCGACGCTCTGCGAAGTGGGCAGCGTCGACACCAGCGAAGCAAGTTCGTCTCGAATCTGTTCCACGTTCGCCGTTTCCGTTTCCAGTCGTTTCAGCATACGTGATATGCTCCTTTTCAAAGCGTGCAATTCTTTGGAGGTGGGGAGATTGGCAACCCTACTCTCGAGATCGCTCAACGAACTTTTGATGTCGCTCGAATCGGATAGTGCCGTCACCGCCGTTTTCAATTTTTCCAAATCTTCGCTCGAAGGTACGCTCGTCCGTAACGATTCCAAGTCACCCTGTATGTTGTCTAGTACGTGATGAAAATGAGCAAGGTTCGATTCGACGTTCAAATTTTCTAAATATTCGATCTTCTGCTGAACCGTGCTCAACGTGTCTTGTATGCTCGTCAACGCACTTGCTTCAGCGTGAATATTTTTAATTTCTTCGTTGATCAACTCCAGAGACGCCTGAAGCGTAGCGATGGTGGTTTGAATGTGTTCGAAATCTTGATAAGCCTCCAATTGAATTTTTATGTTCGCGACGCTTTTGCCGATGACCTGCAGTTCGTCTGACGATGGTAGGTTCGTCATGGTATCTTCCAAAGTCTGTAACTTGGATTTAATTTCTTCCAACGTGTTGGCGAATTCTTCTTGTAATTTGGAAACAACAACATGCAAGCGTTCTACATCAATATCCTTCACGACGGTTTGAAGTTCAGAGAAATTTTTTTCGATTGCGGAAGTTCGTTCTTCGATTTCGAGTTTCAATTTTTCCAAATCTTCATTTTTTGATTGAAATTGCTGCAATTTGGCCAAATCATTTTGAAGCTTATCCACGCTCAACTGTATATTTTGAACGTTGTCGTAAGAAGGTACGTCGACATAATTTTTTATGAGCGTTTTTAGTTCGGAATCGATTTTCAGAATGGGGTCGAGACATTGCGTTTGGAGCGTAGCGATCTCCGACTCTAAACTTTTGTTTAAGGTCTCCTGCAAAGCGATCAAATCGCTCCTCAACTTTTTAATTCGGACGTCCAACATGAGAATCTCTTCTGCGTGGTCTACACGCTTAGTGTTGCCGAAAATATCGTTAGGCATTTTGGTTAACGGTTATTTATAATAGGATAGACGATTCGTAATTCTACGAAGAGAGGAATGAGTTTGTCGTAATCTCCGAGGAGTTCGACGTACAGGTAATCTCCTGCGAAAACATCGTACGTAATGTTAGAAAGCATCTTGTCGTGCTTGATTCGAAAAATGTTCTTGCCGGTAGATATTTTGATTTCGCCTACGTTTTCCGGATTCACGGCGATTTGAAGTTTTCCATCGATCGGAATTTTGTAAAAATGTAAATTGTTGTTGAAGACGTAAAACATCTTGCCCACATCGTCATCCAATTTCGTCCAAATGCTGTTGAGGTGAACAATCAGTAGACCGTTGAGTTTAGTTAACATGGAAGGTAGAAATTCATGATCTGTCGTCGCGCGGTGTACAGTCTCCATGTTGGTTTGTTTTCGGAAACCAAAGAGATTCATAGGTATGCTGGTTATTTAAAATACGGTCAAAGTTTTTTTGTAATGACAGTCAGTGTTTTTTTTTTTTGTAATGATTAACAAAATAATTTTTTTTTTGTTTTTTTTTTTGTTTTGTTTTATGAATCTTCTGTTGAAGATGGGCATATGTTGCAGGTTTTGCTTTCTGCTAAGCGATAGTGTCCCCACGGCAGTGTGTGGATTCCACATTGGAGAACGCACCTCTTGTCGTCGTTGGGATCCAGGGCAATCTTCCTCACTTTGTTGGTGGTCAACACATGGTCGACGCTCTGGATGCGCTGTTCTGCTCTTAGAACCGACGACCTGGTCTTGAGGCAATCCACGAAGTCCTCGAATGTGAGATGCTCACGAACCACCTGTCTGCCGACACCCTTGGCCTTCTTGGTAACGCTGCCCTCGGCTTTGATGGTATAGGCCTTGGCGCGAAGACCTGCAAACTCGAGAATCACGTCTCCGTCCTTCTCGTCTTTGAGTTTGCCGGGCACCTTCTTGTTGCGGGCCAGGATACCGTACCGGTTCGGCTGGGAATAGCCTGACGTGTCAAAGAGCTTTTCAAGAGCTGGAACTTTGACTATATCCCCGTATGCGTCGGCTGTGCGGACGTGGTACACCAAGCTGTCCGTGTCCGTGTAGAGAAGCGAGATGTTGTGGCCGTAGTGTGGACGTAATATGTCGTAGTATGTCTCGAACATGTGGAGCTTGCTCAGATCCAGAACAGTGGCTCCAACGTAGATGGGCTTGGTGAGTTTCACCACACCTTGCCTCATGTGAATTAGAGCCAGCTGCTCGTTATAGATTGTTCGAGACTTGAACAATGGACTCGCGACAAGCTGACGACATCGCTCTTTCCTCGTCACCAATTTTATGTCCACGCGATTCCGTACATTCTCCATGGTCTTGCCAAACACCGCATTATTCATGAGCTTGAAGAAATCCTTATCAAGCTCGGACGTAGCTGCGGTGCGGTGTTCAGTGTTGACTTCGATATATGGGCGCAACCATCGAGAATGCTCGAACTTGAGGATGTGGTGAACTGCGTGGACCGTGACTCCTTGCTGCATCAACCACCGGAGATTCTGGTAGTGAAGAACGTAATTCTTTTTGGGTTCGAAATCCATGACGAGCTTCTTCTGGTTGGAATCGGGTGGATACTTGAACTCGGGTGCAGGGGGGAGATCGCAGAACAAATCCTGCAGCTTCTCGGAGAACTCAAGGTCCACCTCGGCGAAGAACCCATGTTCCGAATCGTCGAAACCTTCAACGTCGAAGTTGGAAGGGTCAGCCCACTCGAACCCTCTAAAGGGGAGTGGCTGCATCATGGAGTGCCCGTACAAGTTATTCACGTCCGTGTGCATGATGTAGCTCGACGGTTGGGTGGAGTCGTAGCCAGTAGCCATGTGACGGTTGTTGGCGCGCGCGTGCCGTTGCGACACCTGGACCATGCCACCCCGCACGGCACGTTCCACAAACAGCATCATGTCCACGTCCGAAAGAAGCTCCAGCTTGATTTTCGTCACCAGAAACATGGCTGACCACGCCAGTCCGGGGAGACTATAGAAGTAGGCGGGATCCAGGTGGTAGATGTTCATTGCAGTCGCCCGGAACGTCTGGAACACGTCGGCGAGGAGCGTCACATCAAGTCTGAGGTAGGCATCGTGGTAGTCTCCGAGAGTTCGACAACCTAGCTCGCGCCACATGGACTGGGCGTGATGATATTCTTCGTTGGTAATGTTCGAGCCTCGTAGCTGACTGTAGAACTTCGCCTGGGGAGGTAGCGACGTCTCCGCAAACTTGGTAAGGTCTGTGATGTATTCGTAGGGGTAGACCCCCTTACGCCTGAAGAGACCGGCGTCCAAGTTCGGAAAATTCGCAGAGGTAATAAGCATTTGTTCGTTGCTCAGCTTCCCTGCAAGAGCATCGAGGCTAGCCGGGAGAAACCTCAGGGAGTCGAGGAAGCGAAGCTCGACGGTAGAGTCTGCTCCCGGGATTCGAACCCATTTGCTCACACTGATGTAACGCTCCTCGTTCTGGGCGAGAACGTTAATTCGCATGTCGTCGTACCCAAGATGCTTGATCAGGTGGTGAAAGTCGTACCCCGAGCCGTTGTGAAAAAACACAGGGATGAAGCGTGGGTCCCGGGCCATACGGTTGCAATCATTGCACCAAGAACCAACGTACCTACCGTTAAAGTGATCGTGGTGTCGGACTTTATAGTTGTTGGCGGTGTACTCCTCAACGCAGACAGGGCAAGTGATGGCCTCGTCGTGTCTACGTTGTTCGTCGGGGGACAGTGGGAGCATAGACTTGGGGGTCAACAGCACCTTCCCTATCTCGATGGCCTCGACAACCATCCTCTCGAGGAAGTGTTTGGCTGCGTCGGGACCGCGATACACGTAGGGCTCGGGCGCGATGTGTTGGTCCCGTCGCACCACAACGTATGCGAAACTGGATGCCTCGTGGAGTTGGTAAGGGGTGGTGGAGGAAACTTCGGGATCGGGATCGCAAGTGGACAGAGGTTTGAGGAAGGCCTCGAAATCCGCGATGATGATAGCGGGGTGCTCCACCATGGCACCGTGCATGTGGAAACGCTCCACGGTACCAGGTTCGGGCAAGTCTGCCACCCCCGGTTCGTTGGCTTTGCAGTAGAGCTTGTGGTTAGCGAGCTTCTCGGCAGCGATGTTGCGACCTCTGATGCGCTGGTAATCCTGCCGTTCTCGATTACGAAATATAGACAAGCACCTGGGACAAACTTCTATGTGGTGACTATCACTGCTCAGCTGGCTCGAAACAAGCCGGGAGAGGGAGCGGATGAGGGTGTAATGGTGGTGGGTCTCGTCCTTGATGAGCAGAAGATGAATTTCTTGCACACCATCATCGTCTACGTCGCTCACCCGGATAGGGTACACCACATTTTCGTCAGTGAGGCCATAAACGTTGATGGCCAACCGAGGGTTGCGTGTACGGGCCTCGAACTTGCGAATGTCCGAGACCTCCACCGGGTAGTCGATCCCAGCAATGGCATCTTCCAGTTCTGGCTCGTAGGGTAGGTAGTGGTTAACTCGGTGTGGTTGTTTTTTCCGGTCGACAGGGTGCAACGCTGCAAGCACAGACCAAAGAAAGCACTTAGCGTCACTGTTCTGAATGTTCAGGACGGCCTTCTTTTCCACAATCGTATCTGGTAAGAGGACGTAGCTGGAGGCGGAGAGAGGCACAAACTTGGAAAGTTTGACGCGCAGTTCGTGACGCTCACCACACAGCGAACCCCCCGAGCCCTTAGCTTCATGTTCTTCTTGCTTTGCCAGCAGCTCCTCGACAAACTTGTTGTAGATGACCTCGAGGTTGTCGACATCCGCCAGATGCAACGTTTTTGCCTTGGTGTTGTGGCAGAACCTGTAAATTTCACCAGACGGCTTCTTGTACCAGCAACGTAGCGATGCGTAGAATTTAGTGGAGTGCGTAGCCAGTGCATTACTAAAAATAGAAACTATCTCTGCTCGCTTCTCCTCTAAAAAGCTACGCACGTCGCATGAGCCCTCCGAAGTAAGAGGAAAGTTCTCTAATAAACATTTGAAAGCAGACTGGTCTGCTTTTATCGCAGGCTTGACGCGTTTAGCGGGTGGTGCATTGATGGAGGCTGCTTCTGCCTCCCTCTTGGTTGAGCTGGTCGACGGTTGAGCCCCAGATGTATTTTTGCTTAGACAAGTAAGCTTATGCTTCTTGGCATACGCAATTGTAATGTATTTATTGCATCCGGAACACAGTTCGGTGGCAGCCAAATGCTTGCCTGGCACGCAGGTGCGACAATGTCTTGCAAAATGTTTGCTTGATATAGTTTTTTTGCACACAGGGCAACTTTTCATAGAGCGCATTTTTTTTGGGTATGTTTATTTATATGTGATCTGTTGGTGATAGAGTGTTGTTTTTTCTCAAATATGTGTTTTTAATCAACCCTATAAAAAAAATTTAAAAAAATATATAAGAAAAATATGATTGTAGATAGAAAAAGCACATTAAATATTTAAATATTGTATGCATGTGTAATTCTATTTAGCTTATTTTCGCTAGACACGAATCTTCTTCAGATTTTATTGCCCACTAGTATATTTTTCTACCATTCTAGTAGAGGTGTAAAACTATGAAAATGTTCTTGTTTATATATATTCTTTTGTTTTGGCTGATATAATAGCAAATATATATATATAGTTATTTTGAAATTCTAAAACTTTCAGGTATACTTATTTTTTACATGCAAACATACATCATAAAAATTACACAATCGTATTTTTTTCCATATACATATTTTTTTATTTTCAGAAAACAAAATTATTTTCGATCTCCGTTTTTTTTTAAAAAAATTTATTTGTGTTTATAGTATTTGCCGGGCAATAGCAGATAAAACAAGAATAGGTTTTCTACGACCCATACTTCACGAGTTACAAAACAACTTAGAAATTACATCTTGAAATTTTAATTTAAAATAACTCGAAAACAGTAAGCACTAATCATTATGTTTCCAATAGGTTGCAGAGTACCTTCAATTTTTTATCAAATATCATTAAAATTTTCGAAATAGGGTAAAAACTAAGCCAGCAAATCAAGTTTCTCAAAAAATAAAAAAAATTGTCTATATTTTCGAAACTTGAGGGGGTAAAATCGATTTTATTTGCTAGTCGAATAGTTTTCGTCAAATCCTATCCAACAAACTTAAAATCATCATCCTAGCTCAATTAGGAGCCGAGAAAATCAATATCTTGGAAAACGTCTTAAGATTTTTGTCTTAAGAAAATTTTCTTGATAGACCGGAAGTAACATCTTGACAGACCGGAAGTCGACTTTCTTAAAGATTAAGATATTTGTCTTAAGACGTTTTCCAAGATATTGATTTTCTCGGCTCCTATGGGACCTAGAACCATGTAACTTCGGTCTATGTATATACCAGTACTTGCCCGACGCTGTGGCCGAGTGGTTAGCACATCGTGTTGCGACGCCAAGAGTTCCGCGTTCGAATCCCGGTCGGGTATGGTTGTTTGTGAATATCCATTTTCATCAATTTCATCACTCATCTTCGCAAATTAGCCAACAAGTACAAAACGCGAAGTAAAATAAACTAAATCAATCAATCAATCAATATACCAGTATTTTTCCTACATGTTCACTCACCTTACAACCCACCCGATCAAAAAAAAAATTTACCCCCTGTGCGCATGCGCGCATGTATAAATTTAAAATATAGGCTCGATATTAAAAACAAAATATTATTTTTTTTTCCTCCTCTCCTCTCTCTGGCCAAGATTGCAAATAATTGCAGAAATAATAATACCATGATATTTTTTAGACTGAAGGTCTAAATAAATAAGATTCGAATAACTATGTACTTCCACTAGTCTCTGCGATGGCGCAGCGATAGCCTTGTAATCCAGGGTTCGATACCCACACAAGTGGTTTTTGAAACTGAAGGTCCAGTCCCGATTAGCCTTACTGTGCATAAAGTAGACTTAAAACATCAAATCAAACAGTACTTCCACTAGCCTCTGCGATAGCACAGCAATAGCCTTGTAATCTCGGGTTCGATACCCACGCAAGTTGTTCTTGAAACTGTAGGTCCAGTCCCGATTAGCCTTACTGTGCATAAAGTAGACTTAAAACATCAAATCAAACAGTACTTCCACTAGCCTCTACGATAGCACAGCAATAGCCTTGTAATCTCGGCTTCGATACCCGCACAAGTAGTTCTTGAAACTGTAGGTCCAGTCCCGATTAGCCTTACTGTGCATAAAATAGATTTAAAAAACAACAAAATCCAATCCAGAGTATCAACAAATTCAAAAAATAGAGTTTCCCCTGTACACTTGTATAATTTTAAACTCAAAGTTCGATACCCAGCAGAGGTGGTTCGGATCCCGCTGTAGGTCCAGTTTCGATTAGCCTTACCGCGTAAATTTTAGTTTTATAGCTAGTCAAGCAACTTGTGTGCGTATAACTTATGCTGATATGGTACTCACCTGACAGACCAAACTAATTCGGCTTCTATTACACTTGATATTTACACTTGGTATAGCGTACACTTTTATGCGACTGCCCAGTAGCAATACTCGACTGCAACTAATGTGCGCGGGATTTCTAATAGAAACTTATACCTGCCGGCAGCTAAACTTTCAAGGTTGGTTCGAGTTATGCGTGAACGCCCTTTCCTAGAAAACATATCGTTGACGCCCAGCTGTATTCTGCCGGAAACAAGTAGAATTTGTTTCGTGCAGAATTTATGACAGCTGTGTGAGTGATTGCTTCCTGTGGTCACCCAGTAGATTTGAATCTTGTGTGCCCTTTAGTGTAATCCACCCTTTAGTGCAATCCAGGAAAAAAATATCGTTGAGTTCATCGCACAGCCTGGGTGTGACTGCAGGAAACTGTCAATCACATAGCCGTCGCAAAAGCTGAGAATTTGCACAATTTTCGGCAGTAACAAATAATCTTGATTTTTTGTCGAGTAATAATACCATCGACCTCACACCCATCAATCAAGCTTCAAAAAGCTTATCACGCCCAGATATTTAAACATCCGGTTTAATTGTTACCGCTGCCGCTAGTTGATCGCACCCATCGTACCCAACCCATCCGGTTTGATTGTTACGCGACATCGCAGCAGTGATTTCCCACGGCAGCTCTTTTCTCCCCCCACGATTGCTTTCAAGCATATCGTTTCGCTCTGTTGCTTTAGTATCCTGGGCTTGTTATACATCACTGTCACTTCATTTGTATCGGCAGTAATTTTCCAAGCAATTTAATTTTATGGTGTAGGTGACGATTGGTTTGAAAGCCTCTCAACTGCGACAAAGTTGCCACCTGATGGACAACTTCCTGTAGTCGCACCCAGGCGATTGACAGTTTCCTGTTGTGTGATTGATGGTTTCCCATAGTTACCCGCCCAAGTTTCCACACAACACAGTTGAGTTGACCACAGATCACCCCCAACAGTCGATGAAAATTGTAGATAGGCTGTGATTGATGGCTTCCCGCAGTCACCCACCCAAAGTTTTTACATGGTTGAGTTGACTACAGATTTTCAGCTTGCCCTTCAGTCACTTCAGTAGATGAAAATACAAAAAATAAAAAAAAAAGTACGTACGTGTGTGTGGCACATCGTTGCCGCGAGAGAGGTTTGCGAAAGTCGCGATATACATTGGCACCCAGAACTTGGAAATAATGCATATTCGCTCACCACTGTTGCCAGCTTAGTCTCTCTCTTCATCTTACAGCAACATTGGCATCTCTATTTTTTAGTTGTAGGTGGGTTGCCAACACACTCTAGTTAATAATGCTACATATTATACACGCACACACATACTATGTTGCCATCCATCCATCTCTTTCTTTTTTACGGCAGTGTGTGTTTGTTGCCGGCTCTATTGCCCAGTGTGTGTATGTTGCGCCAGTGTATAAATTGACTAAATCCTTGCCAAGTAAAAAAAAAACTGTACGTAAATATTAGCAGCATTGTCGGTTGTTTAACTTTTCCCCCTCTCTCTTCTTTCTTTTTTTTTTTGTAAAAAGCTATGGCAAAAATTCCAGTAGGTTGGCAAATTGTTTTATGCACTGTAAGATAAGTCTTAAGCAGTGTTGTCAGCTCCTTACTTTAGGTTAGGTTAGACCAATAAAAAACCTTGGTGACTTTTCGAGTAAGATGTTGGCAATACTGCAAGACAGGCCTCAAGCAGTATTGCCAGCTCCTTGCTTTAGGTTAGGTTAGACCAAATAAAAACCTTGGTGATTTTTTTCGAGTAAGATGTTGGCAACGCTGCGAGAAAAACCTCAAGCAGTGTTGCCAGCTCCTTGCTTTAGGTTAGACCCAAAAAACCTTAGTGATTTTTTCGAGTAAGAAGCTGGCAACACTACGAGCCTCACCGAGCCCCATTTTCGGTTGGCAACACTGCGAGAAAAGCCTCAAGCAAGGTTGCCAGCTCCTTGTTTGAGGTTAGGTTATACCCAAAAACAAAAACCTTGGTGATTTTTTCGAGTAAGAGGTTGCCAACACTGCGAGCCCCACGGAGCCCCATTTTCGGTTGCAGAACCGGGGACACTACTCTACTGACATGTTAATTGCTGCAGTGTACTAACACATGTTTGAGGCAAAATTTGACGATGGGGCCTTTGCCTCCGCATCCCCCCTGAATCTTTAGAAATCTATGTTATAGTAATATGGTAGTAACAAAGGGAATTGAAGGGAAACAAAGGACTTTTTCAAACTTCACCTGTTAAGTGTTAATAGTAGTAACATTGGATGTACTGTTTTGTAATTCGAGTATGTCATACCTTCGTATGTATACTAAAGCTAAAAAAAGACAGAACTGAAATATTGTGTGTAGTGTCTGAAAAATCACACGCTGATTGCTGCAGCGTGGTGCTGGTTGAAATATTGTTAATCCGGCGTTAAGGGGTTGACATTTGGTGGTCAAAATTTCAGCCGTTAAGCGTCTAAAGGTTAATACAGCTGGTAATTCCATGTCAAATCAACCAGTGCATAAACCTTTGATGTCATGGATTTGGCTGAATTTTAGTATACATGTTTCTTATCATCTGAAATATTGAAAGAAAAAAAAATTAGATGTTGCCGGTTTTTGAGTTATTGAAATTTGAAAATTGACAAAATTGCCCAAAAATCGCTCACCGCTGAAACTTTAAATACAATTTGCAAGATACCTGTTTCAACTACAGATCTGGGCGTGGTCTCATTTTTAAAGCTTATGAAGAGGGTTTTCAGTTGATATACAACATGCTGTGTTTTTTGCGAAAAACAAATTTTGGAAAGTTTTCAAATATTTTTTTTTCAATTTCCAGAAAAAAACGAAATTTTCACAAATTTTCAAAACTTTTACACATATTGGTACACATCTACTGAAGGTTCAGTCACAATTTCAAGGTGGTATCTTTTGGTATCATGACAGAGAGAGTTAAAGTTCAAGTGTGAGTCAAAAGGATGAGCCCTTTTTTTTTTTACGATTAACCTCAGTAATAGCCTTTTATGATGATTTTTTTGTGGATAGCGTACGACATTTTAGTGCAATTTCCATGTCAAGTAAATTTTCACAAAAGGATGAGCCCTTTCTGCACATTTTTTTGCAACGCCTCGTAGCCCTTCATGATGATTTTTTTTTTTTTTGTGTAACTAAATTTTCGTACCTCACGATCTTACGTGATATAACTTAACCTATTCACTGATTATTTTTTTTATCGGTCTAAATTAACCTAAGTGTTACCGGGCCATATGGTGCAAAAGAGAGGTACCCCCCAAACCTTTTTTTTTTTTGACCCAGCACCTGTTGACAGAGATGCACGTTCATGCTGGACTTGGAAACTTTTTCGATTGATGAAAATTTGGTTCTATGATGACCTATACTAATTTTGATATGGGAGGACAGAGGACACCGAGACTCGACCAACACACTAAACCCGACCTCTCTACGACTAAATGTTCGGAAGTTACGAGTGATCAAAGTTTTGGAGGGTGTGCACAAACACCCCTTACCATTGAACTCAGGACCACCAAATTTCGTACCCATACTCTACATCCTCAAAATCGACAAGGGCGTCAACGGGGGAGATTTTTCGATTTATTTTCGCTCTATCTCTCACCGTTTTCGAGATATTTGCTGGACTTGGAAAATTTTCGACAGAGAGGGGTCAACCATGATAACCTATGTTTATTTTGTTAGGTGATATAAAGGAAATGAACCTGGCAAACTTTTAAGGGACTACGAGATAAGGATTGGAACATGAAATACCCAAACTATGCTACAAACAGGAAAGATGATGGTAATGGCACAAGAATTGATGAGATATAAGATAGATGTAATGGCATTACAGGAGATAAGGTGGCAGGGAAGTGGAATTATAAGAAAACCAGAGTTTACCATGATATATAGTGGAACCAGTAAAGAACTGGATTATTTGGAACTGGTTTTATGATTCAGAAAGAAACCAGCAAAAAAAATATTGGAGATAGAAACAATAAATGAGAGAAACTAGATTGAGAATAAAAGGAAGGTTTAGAAATCTAACTCTGCTGTCAATACATGCACCAACTGAAGAAAAAGAAGATAGAGAAAAAGAGATATTTTATGGATTATTAGAAAGTACATATGAGAAAATATCCAAAAATGACCAGATCTTAGTTATTGGTGATTTTAATGCTAAAATTGGGGAGGAGGAAGCCACATATAAGGCTAGCGAAGAACATACTCTCCACAACATAAATAATGAAAACGGAGCATATCTAATACAATTTGATAATAAGTAGTACCACTTTCCCTCATAAAAACATTCATTTAGGAACTTGGAAGATTCCAGGAACCCGAGAAGTAAACCAAATTGACCATGTTCTCACCAATAAAAGATATAGGTCATCGATAATGGATGTCAGGAGCCTGAGAGGACCTAACATCGATTCGGATCACTACATGGTGCGAGCAAAAATAAGATTAAAAATTGATAAAGTGGACAGAAGAAAACAAAGAATGTTAGGAAAAAGATGGGACACAGAGAAATTTAAAGATAGAGAGGTGTGTGAAACCTTTAGAGCCACCATTAATGAAAAAATTACTGAGCAAACAGAAGAGAGGAATAGTAATGAAGAATGGAAAAATATAAAATCAATAATATTAAAAACAGCTGAAGAGAAAATAGGAGAAAAGAAAAGAGAATATGGAAAACCATGGTTTGATGAAGAATGTGAAGAGGCCATCCAGAAGAAGAATGAAGCAAGAAATAAGAAGTTACAGAGAGAAACTAGAAGCAACTGTGCAAGATACACAGAATTAAGAAGGGCCGCTAAAAGAATATGTACCCAAAAGAAAAGACAATATTTAAAACAAAGAATAGCGGAAGTAGAGGAATTAGATAAAAAAATGAGAGAAGAAAATTCTATCAAGCCATGTTCAGTCTTACAAAAGAATATAAACCAGAAATTGAAAAATGTAAAGATAAAAATGGAGAAATGCTGTATGAAGAAAGTCAGATCAGAAAACGGTGGGCAGAAAGTTTCAAAGAAAAACTGTCAAGAAGAGAAAATGGAATAGAAGCCGGAAATACAGAACGGGAAACAGAAGAAGAGGAAGAAGAAACAATAGAACCACCGTTAGATGAAGTAACAAAAGCAATCAGGAGATTAAAAAATAATAAAGCACCAGGAAGTGATAATATGGTAGCCGAAATGATTAAACATGGAGGCGCACAACTATACCAGAAAATACACGAGCTGATTTGTAAAATATGGAGAAAGGAGGAACTACTGGACGAATGGAGACAAGAAACTATATGTGCCATTTATAAGAAAGGAGACAAATATAATTGTAGCAACTATAGAGGAATAACATTGTTAAATATTGGATATAAAATATTCTCGAGCATATTAAATAAAAGGATACACGAAATAATTGAACCCATCCTTGGAGAGTATCAAGCAAGAGTCCGGGAAAATAAGAGCACCATAGACAAATATTAGAGAAACATTATGAACATGGGAGCGAACCATGGTGGAATGACAAACAGGTGGATGCACGCGCATGGCTCTCAGCCATACATCACAGCTCTGACGTCAACATAGTGGCCACAGCCAGGAGAGGGGGTGCTTTTCAGAGGGTGACAAGTCGAGTTTCCGGGTTTGTTCTTTTCTGTAGACCATTGAACTGAATGTTTTTTTTTTTTGTTTTTTTTTGGTCTTCGTTTCACTTCTAGTGAGAAGAATCTAAGTGCATTGCGAAAGAAAATATGCCTAACTGTGCTATTTACGGCTGTAGCAATCATTACAAAAAGACGAAAGGAACGAATATCAAGTATTTTGGATTTCCTGTTAAAGAAGAAGAATTTTGTTACAAATGGGTATTGGCTTGCAGGCGGAAGGACAAAATAAACAATTTTATCTCTCTCTCTCTCTCTCTTTATATATATACACACACACACATACATATAATATATATGTGCATGTATTGTGTGCTTTCACGAATCACATTTTACGTTACTTTTCTGCCTACTTGGGCTGATTGCCCAACACAAATACTCTTACCCAGTTCAGGATTCGAACCCGGTAACTTCCGTGGCAATATCGCGAGTCAAGAACCTGGCGCCCTCAGTCACCGAAGCGACACACGTATATGTATATATGCAGTCTTAGGTGTGTGTATATTTACGTATATGTATGTATACGTACTATACATATGTGTATATATAGGGTTATTAATGCAGTCTGTGTTATATGATCTTTCGTGCCTCAAAATTATTTCTAAGTTCCCCGTGCATATAGTACCGTACCATGAAGGCACATTTTAGAGGTTTTAGGTGTAGGGACCCACACATTCTAGATCTCGGCCATTTAGGAGGTGATGTAATCCGTACCACGCTCCGGCCGCCTTCCCCCCCTCCCCCGTGGAAGGAAGTCTTCTATAGAATACAGCTGGATCGCGAAACAATTATTGCACAGTGAAAACCCTTCCGTTCCCAACACATCTAATGTTTCTTCTCCCAATATGATCAAATGCTTACTCATTTAGGTATCTCCAGTGACGTGCCCAAGGGACGGTTGGTGGGGTCATTACCCCATTTGACACAGTCCTTACCCGGGTTCGATACCCAGTGGAGGCACAAGTGGTTCGGATCCCACTTTAAACTGTAGGTCCAGTCCCGATTAGCCTTACTGTGCATAAAGTGGACTTAAAACACCAACTCAACTCAACGACACAGTCCTTAAAAAAAAGAACGTCAAAAACAGGAAAATATGGCAAAATGAGGACTGACCACCAGAAATAGTATGAGTAACCCCTCTCCCTGCAGAAAATCGTTGGAACGCCACTCTTTATCTCGGACACATTTTTAAAAACAAATCACCAGAAATTTTTATAATTTCGTATTACAGACTGAAGTAAAGCACTTTTAACAGGATCAAATTAATCATGAACAAGTCCTTGAATTGAACGCTTAAAAGGAAATGATGTCAGAGACAACGCCATTTTTCTCTTGGATCCAAGGTTCGGTCAAAGAATTTCTATTTAGGAATGGTTCTAATTAACGCCCATTTATATCCTCTGTATATTCTAGAACGTTGCGCAGATAAATGATTTATAAATATTGCCAGTAGTTCGATTCCACTTATTGAAGAACATTCCCTCTCGCGCCTTCCAGAGATTAAAAATTACAACGAATCGCTCTACGCGTGGCGATACCTTTGCTGTGCAGCTTCCAAATGCTGACAAGTCTCTACATAGTGCTCAAGTTTGCTGCGACAATACTGAAAGCTCAAGAAAAGTTTACGTGCAATATTATCAACAACAGGGTTATAGAACATTCTCCGTCTTGCCTTGATATGTATTTCTCCCCTTAAATTATCGTCATATTATTCAAAAACCAAAAATCCTAGTTTTATTTAATGTAAACAAAAATATTTCCTGAAGGTGTGTGTGGGGGGGCTCGAGCCCCCTGATTCCCACCTTGGATACGCGCTATTAACAATAACAGGGTTATAGAACATTCTTCGTCTTGCCTCGATAATTGTATCTCTTTAAATTATCATCACATTATTCAAGAAGACAAGAACCTAATTTTATCTAGTGTAAACTGAAAAATTTCCTTTCCTGGGGAGGGGGCTCGAGCCACCTGATTCCCACCTTGGAGACGTGATTACAGGGTTATAGAACGTTCTCCGTCTTTTCTTGATAATTATTTCTCTCAAATTATCATCACAAAATCCTAATTTTATTTAATGTAAACAGAAAACAAATCCTGAAGGGGGGTCTCGAGCCCCCTGATTCCCACCTTGGATACGCGCTATTAATAATAAGAGG
Source organism: Lepisma saccharinum (assembly GCF_977018435.1). Taxonomy (NCBI): domain Eukaryota; kingdom Metazoa; phylum Arthropoda; class Insecta; order Zygentoma; family Lepismatidae; genus Lepisma; species Lepisma saccharinum. The sequence continues at coordinate 50,506,174 of NC_139245.1, read as the reverse complement.
GTTATAGAACATTCTTCGTCTTGCCTCGACAATAATTTCTCCTTAAATTATCATCATATTATTCAAGAAGGCAAATACCTAATTTTATCTAGTGTAAACTGAAACATTTTCTGGGGGTCGAGTCACCCGATCCCCACCTTGGACACGCGCTAGTAACAATAACAGGGTTATAGAACATTCTCCGTCTTTTCTCGATAATTATTTCTCTCAAATTATCATCACATTATTTAAGAAGCCTAAATCCTAATTTTATGTAGTATAAACAGAAAAAAATCCTAAAGGGAAGGGGGGCTTGAGCCCCTTGATTTCCACCTTGGATACGCACTATTAACAATAACAAGGATACAGAACATTCTCTGTATTGCTTCGATAATTATTTCTCTCCTTAAATTATCGTCACATTATCTTATTTCACACCACAAGAAACAAAAAACCTCATTTTATCTAGTTTAAACCCGAAAACTTTCGTGGGGGCTCGAGCCCACTAAGCCCCCTCCTTGGATACGTGCCTGGCTCAGTACACCATGGTTATGGTTATTCCGCGTGTTTTGAAGTTATATTGAGTCTGTAGTTGAAATTTGTTTCACGAAGAACGCTTCACTGTAAAGCGAACGGACTCCCTGTAGTCCTCTTCTGCAACGATGATGACGTCATGCGCCGGAAGGGAGAGTTTTCAGGATCGGCTTGCATCCACCTCTTTAGTCTTTACACCATGGGAGCGAACTACATATGCTGTTTGTAGATTTCAAACAGGCCTTTGATAGTGTACAAAGAGAAGAACTAATTAAAGCAATGGAAAGAATTGGCATACCCAAAAAATTAAGACAACTTGTACAGATGACTCTGATGGACACCTCAGCAAGAGTAAAAGTAAAAGGACAACTCAGTGAAGAGTTTACATTTGACAAAGGTGTAAAACAAGGGGACGGATTGTCGACTACACTATTTAATATAGCATTGAATGATGCTATAAAACAGATTGACCAAAGAGGTACCATCTTTAATAAAAGTTCACAAATCTGCGCTTATGCAGATGATATAGCAATCATTGCAAGATCTATGAATAAGTTAATACAAGTATTTAACGACATGGAGAACTATACTAAGGAAATGGGCCTAGAAGTAAATATAAATAAAACAAAATATATGATAATAGCATGAAAACCAGAAAGAAGAAAAGAAATAGAGATAGGTAATAAGAAGTTCGAGGTAGTACATGAATTCAAATACCTGGGAAATCAAATAAATGAAATAAATAACAGGAAGATGCGTGGAAGGAAGGATCAGAGCAGGAAATAGAGCATATTATGCAAATAGAAAGCTGCTGAAAAGTAAGATAATAACAAGAACAACAAAAATGAAAATATACAATACATTAATCAGGCCAGTAGTAACATATGGAGCCGAAACTTGGACGTTGACCAAAGATACAGAAAGAAGGCTAATGGTATTTGAAAGAGCAATATTAAGAAAAATATTTGGACCAACTAGAGAAGAAACAGGATGGAGAATAAAATATAACCACGAACTAGAGGAACTAATAAAACATAAAAATATAGTTCGCTTTATTAAAGCCAGGAGAATCAGCTGGATAGGACATGTATATCGCCTACCAAAAGATGTCATGCCGAGAAGAATAATAGAGAGTAAGCTATATTCAACTAAAAGGAAAGGAAGACCTAGAAGCAGATGGAAGGAAGAAGTATGCACGGACCTAAACAAGATAGGAGTAACAAGATGGAAACAGAAATGCCAGAACAGACAGAAATGGAGGGACATAGTGGAGGAGACCATGGCCCGACAGGAGCTGTAGCGCCGGATGGTAAGGTAAGGTAAGGTATTATATATATATAATTAGATCCTCATCTGCGTGAAACATCTTTTCACACTGACTTCGCTGTATTTTGTAATTAATACTGATGAAAGTTGTAATTGTAATTTATGTTCGGCGTGTCGAAAAAAAATTCTTAAGAGTCCGTAAGTCAACTATTTCCTCTGCTTCCTTCATGTGTAGATTTCGTTGGTTAGTTATTTCTCCAGTGTTTTAGCTGTTGATCATCTGTGGATGTTGACATCTGTGAAAAAGCTGAACTGAGGATTTTTAACATGGTTTCAAAATATTGTTAAAATATTCATTTCACCGTTAAAATTTCAATTATCTGTGAGGCAGTTCAGGTAGGTTTTAGGTTGGTTTATGATGGTAAGGTAAGGTAAGGCATTTACGTTGGCGCAACGGTTCTCGACTTGTCGAAACTTCACATGTTCGAATTTCATTATGACGTAATGAAACCATTCTACAATGATAATATATCACTTTTATACACAGACACGGACAGTTTTATTTATTCCATACAATCACCGAACTTATACGTAGATCTGAAACATACTGTCATGTTTGATTATTTCGATACATCTGCATATCCTCAACCCAACAGATTTGGAATTCCTTCCCTCATCAAGAAGGTTCTCGGCAAATTGAAAGATGAATGCAATGGTGATATTGTTGTTGAGTTTGCTGGCCTGCGTTCGAAGATGTATACATTGAGAACAGAGAGCAGCGTCACGAAGAAAGCAAAAGGAGTGGGCAAAAATACCGTGAAAAACAAACTAGCGTTCCAGGATTACATTCATTGCCTCTATTCACAGTCGAGGATACTTCGAGACGATATGAGAATACAAAGCTTAGACCACGTGATTACAACGACTAAAATAAAAAAAAGTAGCCCTGGATTCACACGACGACAAAAGGTGCATCCTCGAGTGTGGGATCCACACTTTGCCTTGGGGCCACTATCGTTTAGAAATAAGTAAAAAATGTATCAAATGTCCATGAACAATAATATATATATATATAAATATATATATATAAACAGTTTGACTGTCATTTCAAAAAACTTTGACCGTTTCTTAAATAACCATCATGCCAATGAATTTGTTTGGTTTCAAAAAACAGATCATCATGGCATCCATACCAGATAATGAAATTTTACCTTCCATGTTATCCAAACTCAACGGTCTCTTGATCATTCATCTGAACAGCATTTGGACGAAATTCGACGTCGACGTCGGCAAAACTTTTTACGTCTTCAACAATAATTTAAATTTCTACGAAATTCCGATCGACGGGAAACTTCGGATCGCCGTGAATCCGGAGAACGCAGGCGAAATCAAAATTTCTACCGGTAAGAACATTTACCGAATCAAGATGGATTCCGTGACCACGTACGATGTTTCTGCAGGAGATCATCTTTACGTTGAACTTCTGGGAGATTACGACAAACTCATTCCTCTCTTCGTGGAATTGAAAATCACGTATGCGCTAATAACACGGCAGAAAAGCTAGTGTTCCCACCATGACCTTAATATCGAATCGTGCTGTCCAGAAAGCAGGAAACATTCCTTTGGCACATTGGAACGAAACACCCAACATATAGGAAATACACCAAGACGAAGATCTAACTGTGTTTGATGTGAGTGCAGGTGATAAACTTATCATTCAAAACACAAGTGTGTAAGGATCCGCCCTGGATCGTACTTGGTTCGATGGGTCTATAGAGCCTCGGCTTCACACTCAGTATCGCTTCGGGGCTTGAGTCTCCTCGGCTCAAGGTTCGGGTTATTCCGGCTTCTTCAATCCTCGATGTAAGGTCCCTCGTAATTCTAGGTCAAAGGTTCTCAATGTACTTATAGATCTTGACCAAGATTCTATAAGCAATCGACAATCCTTTTTCCCACTAGGTTCTGGCGATACTCAGTTAAGTATCCAACTTCCTTTTCTCTTTTCAGCCTCTGACCAGAGAACCGAAAATTAATCCGTGACCACAGAATAAGAAAAGGTGTTCCCTGACCAGGGACACAAACGTTGACTACTAACAGCCTATCGACCGATCCCGAATTCTGGTGTATCCTACGACAATCACAATCCTCTCAATTATATCTCCTGACCAGGAGCATAGAACCGAGAGAACATAAGCCTTCTGACCAGAAGAGCTAAGTAATTGTCCTAACGATAATCCAGAATAAACTAATTCCTAGTAGCGACGTGGAAGTAAGCGCAGAAATACGGGTGTGAAAAGAAAAGAGTAATACGAGTTCCGTATTTATCTGGAGTTCGAATACAAAAGGCCACGGGCCACCGAGCTTCGCTGCTTATATAGGATTTCTCGGTGCCGTGAAAGATTTACCAACTTTTATCTTTACCTCAATTTTACATTACAATAAAATACATATTAATAAAATATCAAAGAGGAACATAATTAGCTACATACAGAAATTACTATTTTTAACCTTTTGTGAATATTAAATATGCAAAATAATTTTAATTGTTACACTCAGCATTTAATTTGACTAGGGAGTATGGCTTCTTCCAACTCCCCTCTCTCCCTGCAACGGCCACGCGAAAAGACAACAAAGAAAAGAAAGAAAGTTTAAAACGTTAAAATGTTAAGCAAAATTTCTTTAAATACAGGTTTTGTCTTGCGCGGGCATAACTTTCGTTTACCTTAACATAACTAAATTCTGATTACACCGTCTTGCAGTAAAAGAATCAGGGATTAATATGATATTAGTTAAATTATTGTCCGCCAAGGGACACGACAGATATAGCGTGGGGAAGACAGCCTAATCTTTCGTCTTTTCCCCGGTTTCAACGTTTACATAAAGTTGAGTCTGCCTGGCTTCTACACAATAGCGATTGCTTTCTCGCATTGTTGTCCCCGATAACGAAATTCCAGCTCAGCTTGCTGGCAGAAAGAAACAAACTCTTTGAACTTATATTTAACATCTGGATGTATACTCTATATACGAGGTGGGTTCCACTTTTCTTGGTAATTAACCATTAACACCCAAAAATTATAAATACCAAACAAAGGAAAATATTAAGTTTATATACATCCTTGTAACGTGAACACTGCTACACGTTACAAGTGAGGTACCACCCTCTTTGAATCCCATCACGTTAGTTATTCTCTTCAAGCGAAATCTCGCACTCAATGTCTAGGCAAGCAATCATTGAAGAGTTGCACAAACCTGCATGGCGCAACTACGAACGATTAGCTGTAGTAACAAAGGGTATCGACGACCTATGGCAGGCGGACCTCGTCGAAATGAGCAGCGGTAATTTGAAAAATGTACGTAAATTAAACAAGTGTTGCAAGTACCTCCTCACCGTCATAGACACGTTTTCAAAATTCGCATGGGCTCTGCCGTTGAAAGCCAAAACGGGAACATGCGTAGTGGAAGCATTCAAACCCATTTTCGATGACAGACGTCCTCGTTTTCTTCAAACGGACAACGGAAAAGAATTCTACAATTTGACGTTCAGGCAGTTCATTCAAAACCATGACATTCGGCATTATCCGACCTTCAGTCACATCAAAGCCAGCATCGTGGAAAGATTTAATCGAACCTTGAAAACGCACATGTGGAAACGATTCACGCTTCGGGGAAATTACAAGTGGGTCGACATCCTGCCGGAACTCGTTGACGATTACAATCACACCGTTCACAGTACGATACGCATGAAACCAGCGGTCGTTAAACAATCCGACGAACAGCGATTAATTTCTACGGTTTATTGTCCAAAATACAGTCCTACGACCAACAAATCAAAATTCAAAGTTGGAGACCAGGTGAGGATCAGCAAATTCAAACGCACCTTCGAGAAAGGATTCACCAAAAATTGGAGCACGGAACCTTTTACCGTGGTTCGAGTTCTACCCGGAAACCGTCACACGTATATAATAAAGGATAGTAGCGGTGAAATTTTGAAAGGAAGGTTTTACCAAGAGGAACTCTCTAAAACGAAACACGCCGACACGTACCTCATCGAGAAAGTATTGCGTAGGAAAGATAGCAAACTGTTTGTCAAATGGCTGGGACTTCCGGAAAAGAGTTGGATCGACGCGAACGAAGTGATCTTGTGAGTACGTGGAACGTGGTGAAACGTCTACCCGATTCGGAACGTCAAACTAAAAAGAACGGCGAGTTGCTTCCCGACAGCATCCGTTGTCTAATCGTAGGTCCTTCCGATTGTGGGAAAACCACGTTGCTGGTGGACAATTTTCTCCTCGCCGAATTGGTTAGATTGGAAGAACAGGCACCTGTACGTGTTCTCAAAAAGTTTGGAGCAATCGAAATACCAGCAACTGATGAAACTGTATGACGGACTGGACATTGCAACGTTCGCTTCGGAAATGAAACCACTCCGCGATTGTCACGAAAATTCTGTCGTGGTGTTCGACGACGTCATCCTGGAAAACCAGGATGCAATTCGCAACTTTTTCACTCATGGTCGTCACAAAGAAATGGATTGCTTTTACCTAGCTCAAACGTTTTCCAAAATTCCAAAACAGTTACTACGCGACAACGCTAATTTCATTTGTTTGTTTCGTCAAGATCACACCAACCTCAAGTACGCGTACGATGACTACGTAGGCGGAGACATGAACTACAATCAATTTTCAGAATTCTGCTTTTCTTGCTGGAACAGTGACGATTTCGGATTTGCGACAATCGACATGACGAGGAAACCCAACGACGGAAAATACAGAAACAAAATCAACGACTTTTTAAACGTATAAATAACGTGATGACGAAACGAAAAATCGAATATGACAATCTTAAGCTGCGCGATTACCTCGCGAAACGCTTCAAAAATTGGAAATCCAATCGCGGATTCTACGAAGAGAACAAGCGCGAAGGTCAACCTATCATCGACGCCATCAGCGGTCTCGGCAAGGAAATTAAAAATGTCACGGAACAGAACAAGGATCTGATCACGGAACTCGTACCCCTTGCCGCTCGAAATTATGAAGATTTTCCTCCGACACCTCTCTCCAGCATTCACACTCCTCTGGAACTTAGACAACCGCCAAAACGTCAAGCCATAGGCAGCACTTCTTCGGAGAAGATCGAGTTTGGTCCGTTGGCACAAAACTACCTGAGCACGGGGAAATTCGACAAGGACGAGGTGTTCGGATTGTACCCGAGCATGGAAACCAACGAAGGTGTCGTGTGGAAGATTGGAAAATCGAAAGTCACCTTCGAAGGCAACGACATTAAATTTAATTTAGGTGAAAAAATAGTTGGTCCAGGTATCCAGGTATAGTCGGGTTGTGGGAACTCGCTGCCAAAAAATATCCGAAAGATTACACCGACGAAAATTACCAGAGTTACAGGGAAATTTTAATCATGACGGATGCCATGTACCAGAACAATGATGCCACACAGAATAGGGTGAAATCCAGCAGCGGAGAGAAGTACAGAAATCTCATGAAACCCATTTGGAACGATATCAAAAGTGGAAGCGGTGTCAAACGCTACAACCGAAAGAATTTGTTTGGGTGGACGATGTTAGAAAACTCGTGGATCGTTTACTCGTCATCGCAGGCGAGAGAATGCAGGCAATCGTAATTTTTACGAGAAAATAGGAATCGTGGACATGATCAGCACGAAACTCTCCAACTTCATCGTGAACGACAGAAAAGGAATAGGTTACCTGATCAAAATCATCAACACGCTTCCGCCGAAATTTTGGAACATGGCCGAGGGAAAGGGACTCGTGAACGACATCATCAATAAATTACCTTTCGAAATGCACATCCCAGGTTATCAGTACTGCGGACCGGGTACCAAACTCGAGCGACGTTTGGAAAAAGGAGACATGGGAGTGAATCCGTTGGACGCAGCGTGCAAAGATCACGACATCGCTTACAACGTACACACCGATCTAGATGCACGTCACGAAGCAGATAAAAAATTGGAACATGCAGCCTTCGGGAGATTCATCAGCAGGGATGCTTCTTTGGGAGAACGGGTTGCAGCTTTGGGTACAACAGTCGCCATGAGCACGAAACGAAAATTGGGATGGGGTATATATAAAAAATAACTTGAGAAAAAAAATCTTATCGTAAAAAATTTCCATCGTTAAAAAAATGTTGTGGACATCGTCAAAAAAAAGTTGTCGTTGACATCGTCAGAAAAAATTGCCTTATCGTAAAAAATTTGCATCGTTAAAAAAGATGTATCGTCAAAAAAAAAGGTCGTGGATAAATTTGCAACGTCAAAAAAAAGGTTGTCGGGGACATCGTCATAAAAAGTTACCTTATCGTAAAAAAATTGCATCGTTAAAAAATGATGCATCGTCAAAAAAAAGTCGTGGAAAAATTTGCATCGTCAAAAAAAAAGTTGTCGGTAAAATTTACATTGTCAAAAAAATGTACATTCCAAAAAAATTGTACATGTCAAAATAAATGTGACAAAGAATTACACGTCAAAAGAAAATACGTGTCAAAAAAATGTGACAAAAAATAAAATTTACGTGTCAAAAATTTACGAGACAAAAAATCTTCATCGTTAAATTTGCATCGTTAAAAAAATGTACCAAAAAAAAGTCGAGGAAAAATTTTCATCGTCAAAATGAAAAAAATTGTCGTGGACATCAGAAAAAGTTGCCTTATCGTAAAAAATTTGCATCCTTAAAAAAATGATGTCCAAAAAAATCGTGGAAAACATTTTATCGTCAAAAATAAAGTCGTTGAAAAAATTTACATCGTCAGAAAAAGTTGCCTTATCGTAAAAAAAATTGCATCGTTAAAAAATGATTTATCGTAAAAAATGTTGTGGAAATATTTGCATCGTCAAAAAAAAAGTTGTCGGTAAAATTTACATCGTCAAAAAAAATGTACGTGACAAACAAATTTACGTGCCAAAAAAATTGTAAATGTGAAAAAAATTACGTCAAAAAAAATTACGTGTCAAAAAAATGTACGACAAAAAATAAAATTTACGTGTCAGAAATTTACGAGACAAGAAAAATCTTCGATATATAAATAACACCGTGAAAAAAAAATCTACGAGACAAAAAAAATTCTCGATATATAAATAACAACGTGAAAAAAAATCTGAGAAAAAATCTCGATATATAAATAACACACCGTGAAAAAATCTACAACCCAAAAAAAATCTACCAGACAAATAAAAAAATTTCTTCGATATATAAATAACATACCCTGAAAAAAATCTACGAGACAAGATAAAAATCTCGATATATAAATAACACCCCGAAAAAAAATCTACTAGAGAAATAAAAATTTTTCGATATATAAATAACACACCGTGAAAAAAAATGGATGAAGTTCGAGCATTAAAACAAATGCTAAATTTGTCAGTCGAGTATATGAAAATTCAGGAATTGGAAGTGAATAAACCTTACACGATAACTTCCGGTGAAATTGCTACAACCCAGTATGGTCCCAAAGTACGTCTGTTGCTCGACAGTCAATACAGCCTATTTTTACCAGATCGATACGCTAACATGTTATCTGACCAGAAGCTATTTATTTTAATCGAGAACAAAACTTGAATCGTGTACAAGGGGACAAAGGAACTTCCTGGTAACAAAACGAAGCATGTAATAAATTTGTTAAACAGCTGCAGTAAAAAAACCTCATAGAACCGTGAAAAAATATACGAGACAAAAACAAAAAAAATCACAGAACATATATATAAATAACATGCCGTGCCCTCTGGGTGCCCTCGATGGGTTACTCACCAAGAAACAGCGGGAGAAGAAACGTTCTTGCTTGACGAAAGGTCACGGAATGAAATTGCTGCTCAGCACTCGACAATTGAAAAGATTGCAGCAGTCGAGGAAAAAATCACACCACGTTGGTGGTTTCATATTCAGCATTCCAGCAATCCTGGCAGCTTTGGGTGCAGTGGGAAGTTTGGCAGGTGGAAGTGCAGCCATCGCGAAAACTGTCATCGACTCGAAAAAGAACAAGGCGGAATTGGAAGAACAGAAACGTCACAATCTGGCCATGGAGAAAAGAGGGAAGGGCATCATGAACAAGTTTAAAAAAAGAAGTGCTCAGTAACCGCGACATCGAATCTTTAATCAAACCATTACAAATCAAACACTTCAGAGGTGTTTTCATGTCAGATTCTTTACCCTCCACCGTAACGAAAACAGATTGTGGAGTCGTCAACTTGGACAATTACGAAAATCCAGGCACACACTGGATATGCTACCTCAAAAATGCAAACACTTTCGTTTTCGATTCATTCGGAGGCGTTCCACCGTCGACTTTAGTAAAATATCTCAAAGCTTCCAACCTCTTCTACAACGACGAGAGAATTCAAGGTTTTGACGAAGTGAACTGTGGTCATCTCTGTCTCTCCATGCTCGCGTTTCTCTCTAAAATAAATAACCCTACGATCGAAGATTTCCAGAAAACACTGTGGAACCTGAAACACGATGGGAGTGTTCCATCTCACGAGTGAGACTTCGGTCTTGAAACTCACTTTGCACGACAACATTGTCTATCCTAAATCCATAGCTTTACGTTCATACTACAGCATGTACCTCATACCTAACGTTACAGAGCACAATAACAAAATTAGCATCGGAAGTGAAAATATCATCATCACACCAGGTCAATACAATCTTTCTACTTTGCAAGCTCAGTTACCTAGAGGCACATTCCTTTCTCAAAATTCCATCACGCACAGAGTTGAAATTGTGTCCGCGACGGAGACGGTGGATCTGCGCACGATAGGAGAACTATTAGGTTTCGAGAACAACACCAAACTCGTATATTCAGGGCTATCTAGGCTATCGGCGAAGCTCAGACTCAGTGACCATAATACAGAAAAAATATCTATCAGAAAATGTGCATAAAATTGTTCATTTCAACAAGAAGATGAACCTGATTTCTTAGAAGTTGGAAACCTTGCCAGATTTCTTTGAATTCATGAGGTGAGGAAGCTCCAGGGGATGATGGGCGAGGCCAGGGGCCGCGTCGTTTAGACATGATAGAGCTACCTCAAAGATCCTGATCAATGTTGCAAACCAATTTGTCCCAACATTTCAGTTTCCCCAGGAACAGGGAATTGTAGAGTCAAACTGATCCAGGAGAGGAAAAAGGGTTGTATATGGCGGAGAAATTACCCTCTGAACTTCAACAATCTTTGTCAATGTTGCAAACCCAATGATTTTGATATTTTATTTACCAGGCTGTCCCAGAAGTCCTGCACCATCAGCACACTGAGCTCCAAGAGGTGAAATTTGCGAGGGTAAGTTGCGCCACCGGTGAAAGGCTGTTGGCAGGAATAGAGGACAGGTTCGTGGGATCAAGTGAAGGCACGCACTGCATGTGTAGCGAATGTTCCCGTGAAGTTAAAGTGGGAACGATGAGTGAGGACCAAATTGCATTTCGTGCAGTGCTACATTTTTTATGGAAAAACTACTAACAGCAAAAGCGGCAGCGGAGGAAATTTGTCGTGTGGAGAATGAAGAAGTGGTGAATCGACTGACAGCTTCCCGTTGGTTCAAAAAATTCGCTTCAGGTGATCTACACCTCGCGGACAAGCCCCGCACGGGACGACCTCCGATGGACATTAAGAAGTCTCTGCAGGATGCTGTGAATGCTACACCACAATCCAGCACACGTGTGTTAGGAAGAGTGGTTGGTACATCCAAATCTACAGAAAACCGTCGCTTGCATGACATGGATTACACCATTAAACAGCCCTGACAAAGTCCGCACGAGCTGACAGAGGTGCAGGCCCAGCGCAGAGTTGCAATTTGCCAGACATTGCTACAAAACCCACACGATCTTCGTTTTTGTAGGAGAATTGTGACAGGAGATGAGAAGTGTGTGTTTCTGAAAACCCTGATACACGTAAACAGTGGGTGAAAAGAAGACAGGAGACCAAAGCTCATGCTGAGTGTGTGGTGGAATATTGACGGGATTGTCCATTATGAGTTTGTTCTAGAAGGTCATGCTGTAACAGGAATTTCCCGGCATTAACAAGGAGAAGGAGGTTACTGCTGCAAAATGACAATGCTCCCAATCACTGGTCTCGAAGAGTGACCAACACACTAGCTGAGCTTGACGGGTTTGAGTTGTTACCTCATCCCGCCTATAGTCTGGAAGTTGCACCATCGGATTACTTTTTGTTTCGCTCTCTCTCACATTTCCTGTGTGGTCGGCACTTCAATTCATATGATGAGGTAAATTCTGCCTGTCATGAGTTTTTCAATTCTAAACCTGCTACCTGGTATCGCCATCAGATTGAACTGTTGTAGCAGAGATGGGTGAAGGTAATCGAACATGGAGGCCTGTACTTTGCTTAATAAAGTCTGTCCTTGTTTCTGTTATTCTGTGTTTCATTTTCTCCCTTGTATGGTACAGGACTTCTGGGACAGCCTGGTACGAGGTAGAATTTTTAATCACATTGTCACATCACTTCCACCCCCCTAAAACAACCCCTCCCTACCAGCAAATTTTTGTTCAAATTCAAACACTGTGATATGTACACAGAGCATTCCCTGACATTCGCTAGGAGACTCGGCGACAAGTGGCCCGGCATCAGCGCTTGTCTTTCCCGGGGTCCGTGACAGTCGCTAGAGTCGGCTATTAAAATTACAGTTTTCATATCGTGTACTAACCTTGACTACAGAAGGTGTGAAAATGATGTCCCTCTGCTGCAATACATTCCTGGCATCTCCGAAGGAAATTGGCATTTACACGTGCAAGTTCGTCTACTGTAATTCCCCCGATTAATAATTTTAGTGGCTCTAAATGCTGGTTTTTGAAACATCCGTTTCTTGTGAGAGGCGGCAGATAGATTTCCGAGGAGACTGTTCTAACCTTTGTCCTATTTCATCGAGTTTTTCCTCAGTAAGTACACGTGGGTTTTTCTTTTATCTTTTATTCAGAACTGACCCTGTTACTCTAAATTTTTTTACGAGGTTTAATATAGTGGTCCTATGTGGAACGGGAACACCAGGAAATTTTGTTGCAAAACGTCATCGCACTTCTCCACAATTCTTCTTTCCAAAGTAACACTCGACAAGATAAATCCTTTGTTGTAATGTAAACTTTTGTGGTGCCATATTAAGCCACAATCTTCAACACATGGACACGACACAACACAACTTACGAGGGAGGATTACACTGGCGTCAGTCTGCAACATCAACAGAATGGGAAAGAGAGCGAAGACAGGGAGAGCGAAAGAAACAGACTGTAGTGTGTGACTGTTCACCGTTCATCAGAAAAGACAAGTGCTGATGCCGGGCCACTTGCTACGGAGTCTCATAGCGAATGTCAGGGAATGCTCTGTATATATATATAATTAGATCCTTGTCTGCGTGAAACATCTTTTCACACTGACTTCGCTGTATTTTGTAATTAATACTGATGAAAGTTCTAATTGTAATTTATGTTCGACGTGTCAACTATTTCCTCTGCTTCCTTAATGTGTAGATTTCGTTGGTTAGTTATTTCTCCCGTGTTTTAGCTGTTGATCATCTGTGGATGTTGACATCTGTGAAAAAGCTGAACTGAGGATTTTTAACATGGTTTCAAAATATTGTTAAAATATTCATTTCACCGTTAAAATTTCAATTATCTGTGAGGCAGTTCAGGTAGGTTTTGGGAAGGAAATTTGCATCATATACCGAACAGGCATTTCCTCCTGATCGTTAATGTAATATTGGGTATGAGAGAACTTTATTTGTGTCGGTATTTGTAGAGGTTTTGTTGAGACAAGGGTGCCCCAAATTCACTCTTATTATAGATAAGTAATACCTTTAGATATTACAAGTATGAAAACTCTTGTAGCTTAGGGTTGTTATGTTTTTAGGAAAAGGAATTTAAAGGCGTATCGATTCAGTCATGATATTTGCTATTGCTATAAATAACCCATATTTTAATTTATGCCATTTTTTGCACACCAAATCTAATTATACTCTTTAGAAGAGAAAAAATAGATATAACCACTTATAATTACTAAAATCAAATTGAACCTTACATTTGGAATGAAAGTAATATTGTAAATACTCTTGAGGACTTTGAGTGTTTACTACTGCAGAATTTAAATCATAATTGATTTGTGAAAATATATGAATGTTTAATTTTGCTGAAAATAATTATAAACAACAATTGAATTAAATGAAATACTTTAAATATTATCCAAAAATGTGTCAGTCGATTGTCATTCTGTGAGTATAGTACTGATAAATTAACGTCATGTAATAAAGATTAATTGTAAAATTTTCTTTGCACTTGCTAATATTGTCCACGTCAATTGAAATACATAAGATAATATGATAATATTCTAAGGACTCGAAACCTCGTTGTCCATTATTTACTCTTTCCCCCATAATGATATTGCAATTAGTCGAATAACATTCAAAGAAAATAATATACAATTGTGTATACAAAAAAAATGAAGCGAAGTGTGACTAACTCAATTAATATGCGTGCTTTACTGCAATATTGTGAGTATACTGACAAGGTAAAAGAGTTAGGTTTCTGGGTCATCGTACTTGTGGCATAGGCGAAATGCGAATGTCATCATTTGCCAACTGTATCAACAGATGGCGTAAAAAATGTCCAGTTAATCTCATTACTTCTTAAATTTGACTATGTTAAAGACGATCTAGAGCCATGCCATTCTACTATTCGAACATATCAAAGAAATTAATTCTATATATGGATTTTAAAAAAAGGTTAAATTTTGACAATTTGTAGTGTTTAACTATATACATTCAACTAATGTTAAATAACAAATAACAGAAAATGAAGACGTAATTCCAATTTATATTCCAAACGTTACCAGATGAACAACTATCATGCTAGCACTTCTTAACAGATAGAAAATTGCATTTTCTTTTATATCCTTGAAGCCGATAGCCTGTGCTGCAAGGTAGCCTTGTCGACAATTTTACTCAGTTCCCCATCTAATCTGGAATGTCAACGTCTTGGGGCATCGTTGCAGCAAGAAAAAGTGTAGAATGCCTTACTATACATATTTCTTTGATTGTTCTCTCTTCCAGGATGCAACTCAAGTTTCCCCATTGTTTAAGGAAGAAGGAAAATTTGCAGTGTACCCGACTTGAACTTTTATTCTGCTGACGAAAGACAAGTCACGATGAAGGCGTTTGAAGCTAACTTTCGATATCACTCTCACAATGTTAAATACATGTGAGAGAAATTTTATGGTAGGTGGGAAGTTCTACAGCACTATGTGACTGCGGGAAAATTTTGAGAACTTACCTAAGCAATTTGACTACAAAACTCAGTGAACCAAGTTTAGAGTAATATTTGTAATGAAATATCCTCAATTAGATGGATCATCATAATGTACATGTTTAATGAAAGATATTTTACTTCTTCAAGGCTGTCATAATTCATCTCATCACTGTTTCGTTAATGTATTAATAAAAATTTTCTTATGGTCGTAGGTGTATGCACAAGATGCTACTTATTTCTCTTATGTTCTTAATTAACTTATTAATCTTCGTATGAAAGTTCAAATTTAGCATTCATGTAAGGTTATATAAATAAGATACACAAAGTAATTAAGGGGCCTCCCCCATGGTGCAGTGGTAGCGTGTCATTGCCTTGTAATCAAGGGGTCCCGGGTTCGATACCCGGTGGAGGCACAAGTGGTTCGGATTCCACTTTAAACTGTAGGTCCAGTCCCGATTAGCCTTACTGCGCATAAAGTGGACTTAAAACATCAAACCAAATTAAACCAAACAAAGTAATTAATTCTTAAGGTAGGATGCGTATAATTATAAAAGCAATCTTGATATTTATATTATTTCTATAAGATAGTATATTTGAGCTTTATAATTATCCAAGAACTCAATATATTCAGTATTCTCTTATTATTATTATTATCTATATTATAATCCTTATTATCCAAGTACTTAGTCATTAATGGTCTGCAGCCCATTTTATTGACTAATTTACTGGCTTTACGCATACTCAGCTCTTATTATAACTACTCTCTTTATTCTAACGTTATTTAAGCCTTATAAAACTGATATTTTATTTTATGCCATTTATTTAATTAATAAAGTTATAATTGTAATTGCTACATAAATTTAACAATTTAAATATTAAAAAGCGTAATTGTTTAAACCCTATTTTCACTAACCACGGTAAATAATAGAGAATGTAATTCTCATTTACCCTTACCGAATGTGCTTAACACAGTTTTTTTCACAATAATAATAAAATTCCTTATTGACTTGCACTATTTATCTTTTGTAGTTCACAAAATATTATTTCCATCAGTTCTCTGCATGCATTCAGGAACCTGAAGAAAGTTTCTCGCATGCAATTTATATTAATGACAATTCCCTTTATTTACTATTTGTGAATACATAATATTAATTATTATTATTAATCGCACATTACTTGTTGTTCTTAATAGAAAAACTCGATGACTATGTGTTGCAACTAATGATTTTATTGTCGTAATAACTAGTTTTACACTACCGTGTAATTATTAAGGGCTAAACAATAATATTTGACATAAATTTAGTGTTTTTATCATTAAAAAAATATTTGCAAGCCACTTCCAGACTTACCTTTCCTACTCGTTACAGCGGGCACTCAGAGGTATTCTTGGAATCTTTCCGCACTCTTACTCTGTTGGAGTACAGCTTTTAACAAAGGAGAATGCCTCATTCTGTCAGTGCGCTCCACATTTTTTCAATTTTGTGATGCCGGCTGGAAGATGGTGGAAATTTGCACAGACATTGACACTCCTTGCTGTTGCATTGCTTCTTTTGTTGCTCAGGTCCTTTCATGGGTCTCAAACCTCTGTGGTGGAAATTAAGGGCCGTTCTTAATAAAAGTTATTTTAAAGTTTAAAATACGTTTTTGAAGTCTTTTAGGCATAGTTTCTATTTTCCCATTTTCATCAACTTTTTCTCTTCTTTCACTACTCTTGCATATTGAATTAGCTGGAAGAATTTCCTAACAAGTCTACTTTCTCAGTTTGTTGGGTAGCTCTTTTTAATTTATCCCATGTGATTGGATGTAATGGGTTTTGATAATGATAGTTCGAGATCATTTGTTTTTCAAGAGAGGCTATCCAGTCCAGAGTATAAGTCCCTAATTAGTCTTCCTATCATTTGAAGCTACCTCACATATGGAGAAATAGTTTCTTAATCTTGGTATACTTTAAGTGATTTCACTCAAATTCAAAATGAAATCCTTCACTGGATATACTGAGTTGCTGTATGAATTTCAGCTTAAAACCTCTTAATTAGCTGCAAATGTCATGGTAACAATAGACGTGACATATCTTCACCCTTCCTAAACAAGGCACCATTAAAAACTTAAAGCTTCAGTGATGCCGTAATATTGTTGAATTTGTTTTTCTTAATCTACAAAAAATATAGCCAAGTCAGCATGATTAAAGCTCACATGAAATAGGAAAAATTACTTTTAAACTTGTGACACCAGCGGTTTGCTCAAATGATGATCCAGATCGGGTGTTCAGTATACTATGCAGGAATAGCATGTGCGATAGTTTTAGCCTGGTGCAAATTCTCAGAAATGTGACTGTAAAAAGTGTAGAAAGCATTTTTGAGGAAAAGCGGACAAACAAACTTTTCTGAATGCAATTGATGTGCTGATTCCGAATATTTTGTTTGCCACTCTCGTTTTTGATCTTATGTGCTTCAAATCGCCAAAAAACAAAATGGCGGCCATACGAAATGAGTTCCAAATAACTTTTGAAGGAGCAGAAACAAAATAGTGATCTTGGTGTCAAACATTATGTTTTTGGGTATGCTGAATCCAAATATTTGTTTTCTAATCTGACATTTTAAACTATTTGCTCCAAATCGCTAAAAAACAAAATGGCGGCAATACGAAATGAGGTCCTAATAACTTTTGAGGGAGCAGAAACAAAATAGTGATCTTGGTGTCAAACATTATGTTTTTGGTTATGCTGAATCCAAATATTTGTTTTCTAATCTGACATTTTAAACTATTTGCTCCAAATCGCTAAAAAACAAAATGGCGGCAATACAAAATGAGGTCCTAATAAATTTTGAGGGAGCAGAAAGAAAATACTGATCTTGGTGTCAAACATTATGTTTTTGGGTATTCTGAATCCAAGTATTATGTTTTCTAATCTGAAATTTTAAGCTATTTGCTTCAAATCGCTAAAAAACAAAATGGCGGCAATACGAAATGAGGTCCTAATAACTTTTGAGGGAGAAGAAAGAAAATAGTGATCTTGGTGTCAAACATTATGTTTTTGGGTATGCTGAATCCAAATTTTATGTTTTCTAATCTGACATTTTTGAAAATTGTTGTAGTTTTTTCCTCTTTTTTAAACAAAGGACCACAAAAATGACTAAACCTATAATATATATATATATATATTTCTTTTTTTACTTTATTTCAGAATGACAGAAACATAGAACCATGGATCCACTTATAAATTTGAAAAGACCTGCAGGTGTGAGCCATCATCTTAAGATGTTTCTTATCAGTTCCTCCAGAACATTGCCACAAAGGATTTAGCTACTTCAGATATTCAAGATACTCTCCTCAAAGCTGAAACACTGGGCCAGGTAAAGCTAGACACCTTTGTGAAGGAAAGTATGATGGCCCCTGGTAAAAGTCATACACAAGTTAAGTTAAGTGATCCTCTACATAAGTCAAATGCAAAGACCCTTAAGTCCCTCTATGAAGTTAAATTGGTAGTAAGTGGCACGGGAACCATTTTGAAAACTGACAGGAATATTCTCCAGCGCCTCCTAACTGCCTATGAGGCAGGTCGTAATGTGGATCTAAATCGCATTTTGTGTCATGAACTAATGCAATTCCAATCTCCCTTGCCAACACAAACAGAAGTCTGAGAACAGGAAACAAAGGCATTCTAGCTGATGTGATGACCAAGGATGTAATTTGTCCACCTGATATATCAATTCCGTCTGCGTCATGCCTTATAATAGATGGTCAAGCATTAGTTGTTACACTTGGAAAGCCTGCAGGAGTTTTAAACTTTGGTCAACTGGCAGATGCATTTCTTAACCTTGTTGTTTCTATGGGAAGAAGCTTTAAGAGGATTGATGTCACCTTTGATCGATATAACGCAACTTCAATCAAGGCTGGAACAAGGGATAGGCGCTTGAAACATGCTCATTTAGTAAGGAGAGTAATAGAAAATGGATGCGTGCCAATCCCCAACAAATTCAGTGACTTTCTTGCTAACTCAGATAATAAAAAAGATTTGGCGTGTTTTCTCTCTAATCATTTGATCAACAATGCTCCTGCAGAAAAAATATTTGTGGTTTCCGGTGGATTTCACAAGGAGGATGACGTACGGACAAACAATCATGATTTGTCTATTGAAGGATTGCAGGCAAACCACGAAGAGGCGGACACGCACATTGTCCTTCACTGTCTTCATTCTGGTGCTGATAACATTGTTGTCTCAGCACGTGATGCAGATGTATTAGTGCAATTGGTAGCATTATTTCACAAGATTACATGTACAAAATTGTGGTTGCGAGCAGGAACATAAAAAAAAAAAAAATCCAGTATATGAAGTCAGGCAGAAGCTTTCATTTACGGATCCTGTCTTCGAAACTCTCATCCCATTCCACGCCATAACAGGATGCGACACAGTATCCTGCATTGCTGGGATCAGTAAGAAGACAGCATGGAAAATATTTAACACTAATAATAATGATCTACTAAATCTTGGTGTTGACGAATTGAAACAAGAAACAGCACACAAGGCTGAGAAGTTCATATGCAAGTTGTATGGTGTATTGGAGGCAAGCAGCTATGATGAAGCCAGAGTAAAGCTGTTCAGCTAAGGAAAAACACCACAAGCACTGCCTCACACTACCGATGCTCTACGGTTTCATGTACAACGGGTACACTATGAAGCCATGGTGTGGAGGCAGTCAGTCATACCAAAACCTGTGTTACCACCACCTACTATTTTGGGATGGAAAATGGTTGATGGACAGCTCGTTCCAGAACTTCAATCGCTGCCACCAATTCCACAACCCTGCTACGACATTGTCACCTGTGGATGTTTGGGTGGCTGTATATCCACTACATGTTCCTGCAGGAAAGGCCAGCTTGTATGTACTGCAGCTTGCAAATGTGCAGATACTGGCACTAAGGAGTGCATGAATATCCATGACTAGAAAAATGTTATACTATTTTTGTAGACCAAATAAGGTTGAATAAGGATAACGTGCAGATTTATCATACACTGGTACTGTTAATATTTCAATATGGTCTTATGCATTGTATAATATTATTATTTTGCATCTTTACTTTAGCAATGTTCTATACTTTTTCCTGTATTAAAAACCTATTGTTACACTGTTTTATTCCTAGTTCAAAAGTATGGATACAAAACATTGCATGGATGCACGTAGCCGCCATTTTTTTTTTAGCAATTTGAAACAAACAGCTTAAAATGTCAGATTAGAAAAGATAATATTTGGATTCAGCATACCCAATAACATAATGTTTGACACCAAGATCACTATTTTGTTTCTGCTCCTTCAAAAGTTAATAGGAACTCATTTCGTATGGCCGCCATTTTGTTTTCTAGCGATTTGGAGCACATAGCTTAAAATGTCAGATTAGAAAACATAATATTTGGATTCAGCACACCCAAAAACATAATGTTTGACACCAAGATCACTTTTTAGTTTCTGCTCCTTCAAAAGTTAATAGGAACTCATTTCGTATGGCCGCCATTTTGTTTTTTAGCAATTTGAAGCATATAACACCAAAATCGAGAGTGGCAAACAAAATATTCGTAATCAGCACATCAAATACATTCAGGAAAGGTTGTTTGCTCACTTTTTCTCAAAAATGCTTCCTACAGTCAGAATTTTCGAAAATTGTCCCAGTCTATTTTGTGGTCTCTATAAATTTAAACCTTAGATGCTCAGCCCAGCCATGACATTTGTCACAAGAAGTGTTGTGTGAATTTTGGAACATCCTGAGTATCGGATAATATTTGGAGATACATGTTTTAAGTGTCATGTGAGACTTGACATATGCCATTACCAGTTAATTAAATTTCATTCTGACTACATTGGTGGGGTATTTTCCCTCCGAAAGTATCAGCTGCAAGTGCGCAATTTTTCTTTGCAAACTTTCTTCTTCTGCTTATATTTGATAAATGAAAATTGGCATAGACTTGTAGCCTAGACTCTACTAGAAAGAAAAACGAGCTATAATTTGTACTTCTAGCATTAGTTGTTACCAAGATGATAATAGTATTTTTTTTTTATATATACCTTTGATTTTAAACTTCCTGCTGAAAACTTCCTCGGTTCATTCCCTATTGCCTAAATGGGGCCAGCACAATCAAACAATGAAATAAAGATAGAAGGAGGGAAAACTATTTTGTAATCATTGGATACCATAGATGCTGATAAAAAAAAAACTTAAAATTTTGTGCACCATGTTAAAATATGCAGCTAAAATCTGGTACACAGTGAACAATATCCTACTCTTGAATCATTCAACTAAACTAAAGGTAAAGCTTTGCATGCCCTAATTCTGTTTGTTATTGTGCCTGCGGTGGCTCAGTCAGGAACATGCAAAGGCAGTCAGGGGCATGATGCTGATCTCATCACTCCCACTCACAACTAGATCAAGAAAGTGTGGAGTGTTACCCCACACCCGCTATATGCCTTCCATGATGTGGTGATAAGCACAGGGGAGCACTTCTTTTGTATACTTTATTCTGACACCTCACTTTAACTTGGTGGTGAAAATGTGAACTATTTTCTTCATCATTCACTTCCACATGACCTCCATAGCCTTTATACTAATGCCTCTATATTGGGCTCCAGAGGGCTCTGAGTAGGGCTACTTTATTAATGGCCAACTGGTATGTATGACAAAATTACCTTCAAGTGTAGAGCAAAATAAGAAAGAGATAATTGTTTGTGTTGCGCCATTGGGAGACAAAAATCAATGACTTTTGCTTTTTGTAAAACCACTGGCTTACAGTGCATGAAGAACATGTATTTTTTGTTATTTATTGTTACTTTTCTGCCACCCTTAGATTAACACAACAGTGGCCATGAATTATGATTGGATGACATTGATAAATTGCCACACAAGAAACACCCATGCACTGACCTTGACCAGAACCCTTGAAGTTCCATGGCAAGATCAAAGTCGCGCACTTAATGCTCTGTCGCCATGTATTAGCCTGTTTTACACCAAAGTAAGATCAACAATCCTTTTTTGTAGAAGTCTGCAACATTTATGCATCACGTAACTACCACACATGTACCAAATGAATTAGAACTACCAAGGGCGATAGCTCAGATGCAAATATTCTGTCCAAAATTTTTCTTTTAAATTAGTTGCATGTTATCAAAGGACACTGGAAATTTTAATTTGGTTTAATTTTGATTTCTGAAAATCCTATCCAATTAGAGCACAACAAAGACCAAGTAGGAAATCAGAAAGTCCAAGAACGAGATGTACAGCATTTATATTTTGCAATTGTTATTTTTTTCAAAATAATTCTAAAAAATAAAGAAATATAAGCTAATTACTATTAATTTAAAAATTCGCCTCCCCGATGGCAGAGTGGTAGCGTCGTCACCTTGTAATCAAGGAGTCCCGGGTTCCATATCCAGTGGAGGCACATAGTAGTTTGGATCCTACTTTAAACTGTAGTTACAGTCCCGATCAGCCTTACTGTGCATAAAGTGGACTTAAAAAACAAATCAATCAATCAATCAAAAAACAGAAATCCATGACTGCTGTTCTAAAACTGAATTTCCCATGCCCATGTGTGTTGTTTTGTTTGTGTGTTGCATATGGAGATTAAATTTTGTAACCCTCCCCCCAACCAAAATGAAAAACTTTCATACACCACTGGCTGAAAAGCAAAGTGTTCCGAAGCAACAAAAATTAGCTTCCTTGACACAATTGAATTGGAGTTTTGCTACTGGCAAAATCTTGAAACTGAAGGAAACCAGAATGAAAAGAAACAGTTACCCTTTTACTACGGAGTTCATGGGGGGGGGGGGGGGAGAAGGCACAGCTGAGCTCAAGAACACAATACACATTGTACGTACACAGACCGGGAGACAGGTCAGGCCATAATTTTTTTCTGGATACAATGAA
The DNA here is from genome assembly GCF_977018435.1 of Lepisma saccharinum. Classification (NCBI taxonomy): domain Eukaryota; kingdom Metazoa; phylum Arthropoda; class Insecta; order Zygentoma; family Lepismatidae; genus Lepisma; species Lepisma saccharinum. The sequence continues at coordinate 50,483,218 of NC_139245.1, read as the reverse complement.
GAGATGGTCACAGTGTGTGAGACATCTCAGTGTTCCCATTGCACAGAGCTCTTCTACCCGAACTGCCCACCAATTCTTTCAGTTGAGCGGCAATAGTGGCTGTGTTACATTATTATTGTAATTTTCCTTTTAGATAAAATGTTGACATTGGTAGTGAACATGACTTGACAATAGAATAGCTTCGGATATTTGTGTAATTTCATGTGCATATATACTTGAAACAAAAATTAAAATATGCATAAAGAAAGCTTTGGGTTAATATTATAACATCACATCACTCTCTCTCAAATTAGGAGGTGCTTATATTTAAGCATGGAAATAGGGGTGAAGGAATCAAGCAATTAGTTTTTACTCTTATGCCAATTCATAATTTACTTGAGGAGAAGTGAAGTGCAAATACAGATGAAGAATTGACAAGGGTCTACCATTATTCATTGGATGTTCGTGGTAACTGTCTCATGAGTGGTAGTTCTTTCTACGAGTGTTTGTGGCTAAATCACTGTGCTGATTGCAAAACAAGAACGAAATGAACAAATATCTAGCTCGAAGACATGTTTTCTTTACCGGGGGAGGGGGGGGGGTGATTACGTCTAGCAGGTATAATTGTCGTACTGATAGCAGGTAACACTTTTGGAAAAGTCACGTCACGCCACGCCAATGGTTTAATTAGACAAATAGAAACGGCTGCAGATGAAGCCTTTATTGCTCAGTGTAGTAGGGCTGTCCTCAAATTATCTCTCCAAAGTTTTTCATTTTTATTGTTATTAGAGTAGTATTCAAATTATTATAACAATGTGCAAACTGAGAATCCACAAAAGCAGTATAAACAAGGAACATACAATAACATGATGTACTGTATGATCCCTTACGTTCTAATGCAATCATTAAAATAAGCTTTTCATATTTTTAAAATGCCTTCTCTATTTATTGTATTGTAATTGCCTCATTTATGCAATGTGAGCATATCGTCATCATCAGTATTCTACTGTCAATATCATTTTTACAGAAGTTAAATGACTTCACGCATACATTTAATGCAAACATAATCCAAAATTCATGTAAACATGGTCCCCCCTTAACGCTTCACTTAGCATATTCCATCTGAACATTTTTGGACTAAAGTAGGGTGGGAAATAGTTATAGACGGTAGGGGGGAGCACTCCTGTAGCTAGATATTTTGGTGCCCTAGGCAGGATTGTGATATGTTTTCCTACGCGTGATGACCTCCCAAAGGAAGTATCTAGCAGTCACTTCATTCTTTGAAAATCTTCAGTGGGAACAAGGGTCGAGTAACACGTTGTATGTTTTCCTTCTCCCCTTACCTCTGCCAGGGGCAAATTCCTCTGTGGAATATTCTGACTTCCTTGTCTTAAAAAAAAAAACTTTGAACTTTAGGAACCTTAGCCTACCCCTCACTATGGGCCTGACTGGGAGTTTCTTAATTTGTCACACAGATACATGGGTGGATTCTTACACATGCGGCTTCTCCGATGACATAATGGTAACGTTGTCACGCAGTTCCTTAAGTTCTTATGTTGCTCCCACGTGTTATTATTATGTGAACTACGGACGCGCTTTCCATTAAATTAGGCACACAGGAGATGTACTACGTAGAGTTTCAGCGAAAAATGCAGGCTCGACCAGGACTCGAACCTGGGTCTCTGGCATACTGTGCTATTGCTCTACCACCTTTTTCTTCATTTTTTTATTAAAGGAGTAGTATACCCGGTTTTTTTACACTTTTTCCTCAATCTTTCATTTCTCGGTTTATCTCAATTATTGTTTTTTTTTCTCATTTTGACAAACACAAATACCCATGCCTTACCCGGGACTCGAACCCGGAACCCCTGGTGTCGTAGTGCGCTGTGCTAACCACTCTGCCACAGAGGTCGACTACCACTGAGTTACCGATCCGGCCTGGCTTCACCTGATTTTTCGCTAGCACTGTTCGTATCAATCTTTTCACAAATCAAGGATAAAGTTTGGAGAATCACTTTGTTTTTGAATCACTAAATGTCTTGAATTTATTGTTGCCTGCACATTTACTCTGAATTTCAACTGAAAAGGGTTCGGTATCCCATGGAGGACATTGGTTCTGATCTCACTTTAAACTGTATTGGATTTAAAACAACAATTTAAACAAATATAGTTTTTATATAAAGTACATACACCACCAGTCATGCTATATACTCTGACTTTGTCAACAAATTAATTTGCTACTTCAACGTGTCTATCTGGAATGGAATCATCTAGCTAAGTCTCAGAGATTACAACGCAAGTGAAATTAGTTATATGTGAAACGCATAGGCGTATTAAATTATGCATGTGACATGCATAATTTAATTAAGGAAAGAGAAACTGAACACAAAATTAGGAAATTATCATGAAACTTTCATGTGTTACTCTTGTGGTGTGGCAGTCATACATAAGAGAGAATTTCAAATTATTTCCTGATATAGAATACAATGACAGTTGAAGTGTTTCTGCCTTTATGGAGACCATATGTTCCGAACAAGATTTCAAAGAAAATAAATCACCGTTATTTCTTTTGATCTTCCATCTTGGAGCGCTAGGTAAAGATTGTTACATTCAAACAATATCGGCGTTGCATCTGGTGTTTAGAATACAAAAATGTAGCCTTTCAACAATGAGTTCCTACAATTGTGTTTCTTTTTTCGAACATGAAAAAAGGAATCTGTCATTGTAGACACTTTAACAGAATAGCAGAATTTTTTATAGGGAAAAGGAGTGAATTTCGTTTCTGTGGATTTGTATTGTGTGGGGGACATTTAAAGATGTACACCTAAATGTCGCGTGAATCTGTCGCAATTCTGTAGAATCAATTCAATCGTGCGTAATTGTTTTCTTAATTGGTGATCACTATAGTTCATTGGTGAAATTACACTTTTTCCAAGTCTTTTGTGTGCGTTACACCGTGTCACCAATATGTATGCAGATGTGTCAGGTTTATTTGGATTTTTCATTGCACGAAGGCGGTGCAGTTGAAAGTTTTGTTCAACTCTCCGGTGACGGGTGAATCTTGTGGATCACTTCTAGGGATGCTGCTCTAGGAATCTCGGGTATCTCTTGGAGTCTTGGGATAGATTCTTCTGGGGGTAAGAAGAAGCTTATTTGTAGTTTCTCTACGCTGGGAGGAACCAGGCAACATCGAAGTCTACTGTATTTCAAAGGCAACAGATCCCGTTGCGGTAGCACTGGCAGAGAGGATTCCACGCAGGTAAAACAGCGACAGCGAAAAATCAGGCAAGGCCAGGCCTTCCCAGTAGATCAGTGGTTAGAGCAATGGCCCGGTATATCAGAGACCCATGTTCGAGTCCTGGTCGAACCTGCATTTTTCGCTGAATATTTCTACATTGGTATACTATATTGTTGAAAATCAATTCTCAGATGTTTTCAGCAAATTAACAATATTTTTTTAAAAAAATAATGTAATTGCTTTTATTTGGATACATGCTAACATAAATTTATTAATCCAGTGATAGCGTACATGTTTAGTTTAGTGCGGAAAACCTTTTGTAAATACCTATTACGGTTTTCATGATATACATTTTCAAAGTTTGGGTTGTGCGACTTTTGAAACACACTGTAGTATGCACAATTGCTAGTAGGTAGTTTCCTGGCGCCTAGCTTTGAAGAAAATTTTTCGAGCACAGTATGTGTGTGTGTGTGTGTGTGTGTGTGTGTGTGTGTGTGTATATATATATATATATATATATATATATATATATATATATTTGCATTTGTTATGGATTTGTGCATATGATTCCAAAATTATCAATGCAAAATGCAAAGAAAAGGAAACTTATTATAAGCTTTAAAACAAACTGGTATCTAAACATTGTTAAAAGATAATAAAGTAATTTTAAAAAATCTACTTGTTGGGGACAAAGGATTTTAATGAGGAATTCAGCAACCATCTGCTCCAGGCGAAAGATGTCTCTCATTATATGACTGACATTTGCTGTAGCTTTTCTTTTATCACCTCAAGATTTCTCCCCACTCTCAGGGTATTTCTCTGACTTCAGCCAAATTCCTTCATTCATCACAACCATTAATTCAGTTTGCGAGAATTCATAAAACAGGGTTCACAGGGTGTCTACTAAATGTCTGTTTTTAAATTTCAGGTTTGTCCAGTCTATTTATATTATTTTCAGGTCTATTTTTTTAACAAAGAAAAGTTGTTATTGTTAATGACCCCTACCAGAAGGCCAGTTGAGAAAAATTTGCAGTAACTAACAAAAGCAAGCTGAGTTCTCACTTCTAACTGCCGTGTAATTCATATCCCTTGGTAGTAGTATATTTTTTACATTTTGTTTTTACTACAAAAGTTCTAAAAGTTATTAATTTAAATTCTAAGCATATGTTAATTTATATAATTACATGTTAATGCATATTCTCCTTGGATGGGGAATGGCCAGTTACTTTATTTTTACAAAATTTACTCATACTCATACAAATTTATTCATACAACATACTGATACTAAAATGTAATTTGTGCTTGTACAATAACTCTGTAAGTAACAAAAACAATGTGATCAGATTGGAGTTCTTTGAGTACAACATTTTCTAGTATAACTTTATCCTTTTCTTGACATTTAAAAATATTACCAGCAGCTATAAATGAAAGCATATGGCTATAAATGAAAGAATATGTTCTCAAACATGTTCACACAGTGTAAGGCAAATAACAAATTGTAGAACAAAACCTAATTCTTTGAGTACAACATTTTCTAGTATAACTTTCTTCCTTTTCTTGACATTTAAAAATATTACCAGCAGCTATAAATGAAAGCATATGTTCTCATACATGTTCACACAGTGTAAGGCAAATAACAAATTGTAGAACAAAACCTAATTCTTTGAGTACAACATTTTCTAGTATAACTTTCTTCCTTTTCTTGACATTTAAAAATATTACCAGCAGCTACGACGGCTGCTGGAAAAGTTTCTGCAATCAATATGAAAGAAGACATGTGAAATTCTGGGAATGGCTTTATTGTTTTTCAAAGTATTCACCCTTAAGATCAATACACTTTTGCATACACTCAAACCAATTTTAAAGCATTTTTTCCACTCTGAAGCTGATACCTCAGAAACTGCTGTTCAGAATGCGTCAACAGCTGCTTAGGCGACACAAATCGCTCACCAGGCATCTTATTTTTCATGTGTAGAAACAAAAAGAAGTCATTAGGTGATACATCAGGTGAGTACGGACAATGAGTCATTAAGTCGACATTTTTACTGGACAAAAATCAACAGTTTGGTGTGCTGACTGGGAACTGACGTTGTTGTGGTGAAGAATAATGTGACAATTTGGGTTTGTTTTACGCAATTCGTTGATGACCTCTGGCAAACAAATTGTTTTGTATACCACTCAGCATTTACAGTCCTTCCATCTTCTAAAGCTATTGTTATCACATGCCCGGTATAACAGAAGAAATAAGCAATCCCCCTGTAACGATGTAGTACACCAAATTTGACTTGCCTCGGTTGAAATTTATTGAGCATTTCTTTACACCAATTTACACGAGCCTGTTTTTGAGCTTCGGTCAAGTCGTGTGGGATTCAACGGCTTGAAAGTTTCCGTACGTTTAGATGACCATGCAAAATCGTATGTATTGCTTTCATGTCAATGTTCAAGGATGCCGGAAACTCACGGTATGTCACACGCCAATCTGTCTCAATCATTTCACGCACAGCATCAACATTACTGGCAACAACAGACGTGGATCGATGACCTTCATGAAATTCATCCCTGAGAAATGTGCGACCTCGCTGGAATTCGGAAAACCAATTGTACATAGTCCTATTGGATGGTGCTTCATCCCCAAAAGCCAAATGAAGTCACTTGATGCATTGTTTCGGTGTTAAACTACATTTGAAATCATAAAAAATCATTGCCTGAAAGTGTTCACGAAAAATTTCCATTTCTCACACAAAACTACTACTTCAAACTGCTGTGAAAAATAAACAAATAGGCTTAAACATACAATCAAAGATAATTTAAACATAAAAAAGGTCTATTCTTCCGATTTTTATAATAGCGGAACACTAGCGGCACTCTTGGTGAAGTTTGCAGAAACTTTTCCAGCAACGCCCGTATAAATGAAAGCAAATGTTCTCATACATGTTCACACACTGTGTAAGGCAAATAATAAATTGCAGGACAAAATCTAATAATCTTGATTCTTATACTTTGTAGTGTGTCTCAACCTTAAAAGTCAGTATGGAAGTAAATGGAGTACTTCCCTCTCTCTCTAATATATGAGTTTTGCCAATAGCTCTGTCCTTCTCTACCACAGCTGTGTTGCGAGATGTTAAAAATGTAAATGTTAAAAATTTCAAACAGTGAAATCATTATCCTGTAGAGTTTTTTATGCTCTATTTACTGACGGCATTATATAACCTGTCATAAGTTCATGTGATATGAATATTTCATAATTATGCAATTTTGCAAAACGCTTAATTTTTTCTAGTAAATACTTCAAAAGCCATAAATATGAAACCGCTTGAACAACTTCCCCTTTTTTTTCTACGGGATCTATGGTGTTTGTAGATATGATATTCTTCGCCTGAGTGAATTAAATTGCTTACGAGGAGAGTTATATATATATATATATATATATATATATATATATATATATATATATATATATATATATATATATATATATATATATATATGTATGTATATATATATATACACACACATTGGATATTTTGTATAAATCATCAGACCGTAACACGAAAAAGTTGGTTAGCGAGAAACTTTTTGGTTTGTTGTGATACACGAGCAGACCAAGTGAGAAAAGTGTTGACCATTGCTTCAAGTTATTTTTAGAATGCATTGTTACTCTACAGCACAGTATTTTATTCCGCAATCATAGTTTGTTTATGTGGGCTGCCTTGCGTATCAAATTCATTGCGTGCCACCAAGGTTACAATTCAGTTGCATGCAGATGCCCAGGTTCGTAGGAAGTGTAGTGTGTTTCCATAAAAAATGTATCTAAATGTTTGTTTTTGCATTTATTTAATTCTGTGTATGTAAAGGATACAACATTCAATGAAAGAAGTAACAATAGTTGCATGTATTACACATATAATGCAAATGTAAAATGGTAAATAGTTACGTTGAAATATAAACATTTACATGCACATCTTGAGGTAACTATCGTTTTTTTTTTTCCAAAATGCATCAAATACATAGATTTTGATGATTTCCTATACGATAGTAAGGAAGAAAATTTGTCGGATTAATCATTAGTGATTAACAGCAACTCGATGCAACTCTGTTTGTTGATCTGGCAACGCCACGCTCCATTTAACCCATACTGACTTTTAAGGTTGAGACGCTCTATAGAGTTCAATGTGGCTTTTTGCTTTTTTGCTTCTTCATCCAGAGCAACTGCTTTAGCTTCAGCATCAACCAGCAGCCTTTTCCTTTTTATTTTTACCATTTTTATTTTATGTTTTAAGGCCTTCCTTTGCTTGAGATTCTCTGACTTATTTTTCACTGCAGTCTTTCAAATACTCATTTCTCCTCCTTGATGCTTTTGTAACATAATGAATCATGCTCTTTGTGATATTAACATTGGTGAAGGGCTGTAGAGAGGCAGTTCAAGGTCATACCCAGGACCAAGCTTTCAATGACTTTCTCAAAACTAACTAAGAAATCCCTTGAATCGCAGCATCCACCCCAAAATTCAAGTGGAGGCAGTGTCAGACTCCGCTCAGGTGGTCGCCATCAACGTACTCGCAAAACATAATCCCCTAAGTGGACATATGTAGTGAAAATGGTAACTTTGAGAAAAATCCAGGTTTCTGGTTAAATTCAAGGCTTTTTCCAGGTTATCCAGATACAAAAGTAGATTCCAGGCTAATTCCAGGTTTCCCAGGTCAGTAGACACTCTGGTTCAGCAAATTATTATACAATTCAAAAGAAACACATCAGTTGCAAAATATACTTTGTACAAGGTGCTCATAACTCAATATGCCTAAGATCAATTAAATTCTCCCACACTTTCTTGATCCGGTCGTGATTGGGGGTGATGTGATCAGTATCATGCCCCTGACCACCTTTACCCCCCCCCCCCCCCAGGGTTTTCCCCAGGTACCCATGTCATTCGACGCATATCTCTACATGATCAGTTTCATGTTGGGCACAGAAAAGGTTTCTCTGCACCGACAATTCTTGAATGTCCTCTGAGAACATCTTGCATGTAAATGTTTTGTAATATCTTGAACACCATAGGGGTTAATTCTTAAATCCTTTCTAATAACTACCTCTTGTGAAGATGAATTGTTACACATTAAAAACAAACAAAAGGCTTTTCAAAAACTATGAACTGTTGAATGTTCAGAAAGATACACCAGCTATGTCCATATTTTGATCCACGTTGAACATACAAACAGTCTCTTCACTATGAATTCTCAAATGTCTTCTAAGGGCATACTTCCGTGCAAATGCTTTATTACACTTTGCACACACATGGGGCTTCTCTTTAGTGTGAGTTCTCATATGTACTACATGAGTTGAATGATGTGCAAATGATTTCTTACATGTTGAACATACATATGGCTTCACGCCAGTGTGAATTTTTAAATGTTCTGTGAGATTATACTTGCATGCAAATGATTTGTTACACTTTGAACACACATTCTCCCCAGTATGTATTCCTAAATGTTTGTTCAGATTACACTTCTGTGCAAATGATTTGTTACATATTGCACACTTGAAAGGCAGCTTCTCAACACTATGAATATTTGAATGTATTTTAAGATTCATCAAGTGTTTAAATGACTTGTTGCATGTCAAACACAGGCAGGGTTTCTCTTCACTATGAATACTTAAATGTCTTTTAAGACATGCCAACTGCCAAAAAGACTTGCCGCATGTTGGACACATAAAGGGTTTCTCTCCACTATGAATTCTTACATGAGTTTTAAGAACTTCCTTGCATATAAATGATTGGTTGCAAGTTGAACATGCATATGGCTTCTCTCCAGTATGAATTCTGAAATGTTTCCTAAGATCATTGTTCAATGCATATGATTTATTACACTTCGAACATGCATAGGGCTTTTCTCCAGTATGAATTCTTAAATGCACTGTGAGATTTGACTTCCGTGCAAATGCTTTATTACACATTGCACACACATAAGACTTCTCTCCAGTGTGAGCTCTTATATGTGCTACTTGAGTTGACTGATGTGCAAATGATTTGTTGCAAGTTGAACATGCATATGGCTTCTCTCCAGTATGAATTCTGAAATGTTTTCTAAGATCTTTGTTCTCTGTATATGATTTGTTACACTTCGAACATGAATAGGGCTTCTCTCCTGTATGAATTCTTAAATGTCTTCTAAGAGCTTCTTTCCAAGTAAATGATTTGTTGCAAGTTGAACATGCGTATGGCTTCTCTCCAGTATGAATTCTGAAATGTCTTCTAAGATTTTTGTTCAATGCATATGATTTCTTACACTTCGAACATGTATAGGGCCTTTCTTCAGTATGAATTCTTAAATGTCTTCTAAGAGCATCTTTCTGAGGAAATGACTTGTTACAAGATGAACAAAGAAAATACTCTTGTGAATGCATATCACTGTGCATGTATTCATGTTGAAAGTCATCTCTAATCAATGTGTACTGCAGTGATAACCTAGAAGAAGATAAACATAATTAAAGGCAATTTATCAACAGGATGTTTCAGAAAAGATACAGTACTATTAGGGATGTGACAAAGCTGAAAATTCACCGATGCCCTCACCGATAATTTTTTGAACCGATGCCAATATTTAACCGATTCCGATACATAAGGTTATTAAACAGAAATGAGATGTTATTTTCAGCATGACAAAAATAAATTTGCTATGTACATTTTTATTGCATATCATATGTAGTAGATAGTAAATGTGACTCCCACTGCAACTTTGATTTCTTGACCAAACGACCACAAAAACCTCAAAAACTCACTTTCTCTCCCCGTTTCGCGCCTCATTTATTATGCTGACGATGTTTCACGGCGCAGAAAAAGCAGTGATGAGTGAAAGATGAGCTCTCATCCTCTCATCCTCTCATCCTCTCATCCTCTCATCCTCTCATCTTCTCATCCTCTCATCCTCTCATCTTATGCACCTTATCGTAATCTTCCAAGTCTCGGGGACACCAATGTTTGTATATCGTGACCTTTGTAAACCTCTCTCGGGAACGATGTGCCACACACACGCGCGCGCGCCTTATTAATTACGCTGACGATGTTTCGCAACGAAGAAAACGGCACCAAAACATCAAAAATTCATTTTACTTATTTGGCGTTCGCCAAAAACCTCAAAAGTCCCGGTCAAATGTTTGTATATCGTGACCTTTGTAAACCTCTCTCGGGAACGATGTGCCACACACGCGCGCGCGCTGGCGCTTCTTATTATTTTCGTATTGTGACCCAAGCAAAAAACAAATAATAATTGTTGTTTTTTAGGAGTTAGGGGTTATTGCTAGGACATTGACTATAGCGCTTATTGTGTTTTAGTTTACTGCGTGTTTCGAGCCTCGAAGCGACTGCAGGTCATCAGCCGCCGGCCTGCGTGGAAATCCCCCCCCGCTCTGCTCCGGAAGGTGACTGCTTGCGAGAAGCGAGATATCATCATCCGGCCGGCCTACTGCGTGTTTCGAGCCTCGAAGCGACTGCAGGTTATCAGCCCACCAAAGAAGGGGTGGTCCTGTGGGGTGTGGATTCCTATATAACGTAGCAGTTTTCTTCCTATCATAGTGAACGTCAATCGTGGCAGTTCAGTATTCTTTAATTTGTTTGTCTGGCAGTATACATACATACATATCATCGTGGAAGTTTTTTTAGTGAGCTACAAGTTTATTTTCAAGTCTCTCTATCTCTCTTGAAAGGTGAACGTCAATCGTGGCAGTTCAGTATTTTTTAATTTGTTTGTCTGGCAGTATACATACATACATATCATCGTGGAAGTTTTTTTAGTGAGCTACAAGTTTTTGAAGTCTCTCTATCTCTCTTGAAAGGTAAGTTTTTATTTTTTCATGATATATTTATATTTTGTTTTGCGTCTGACACACACATATTCAAGAGGAGTCATAAAAAAATTGACACACACACTTATATGTCGCATATTTTTTACCTTCTACAACAGTGCACACACACACACACACACACACACACACACACATACTGTTCGCGTCTATAGAGGAGCCCAAGTTAAGAGTTCAGTATGGGCCGTTATGGGCTTTTACTTTGAGATCCCCACCCCCATTCTGCCAGAAACAAAAGTTATTAACATGCGAAGAGAAAATAATAAATATGCAAAAAGGAGAGGAAATGTAAGGTTTTGATGCTCTATACCTTCTATTACAATTCAGAATATTCAAAAAATGTGTTTTCCTTTCTTATGTTAAGTGCGATTTGGGGAGTCAAAAATAACAGCCATTCGCCTGTTGCTACTTGCTGCAAACACGTGTTGGGAAGAAGGAAGGGGGTGGGGAATGGCCAGGCAAAAGTTTGTGAATAGGCTTCTGTCTTGGGGCCAGGTCAAGAAATTTATTATTTGTGTGTGGGCTTTTTTGTTTTGGGGAATTTTTCTCTGAAAACAGGCATATTGTATGCATTGGTGGATCTAGCGGGAATACCCCCCGGTTCACTCGCTCTTCCCAAAGGATGACTAACTATTATAAAAAGTTAGATAGCATTATATTAAAAGAACATAAAATGATCGAGCAGTTTTTTTCCAGATAGTAAAGTTTGATGCAAATGCATAAATAGGGAATAGATTTATGAGATACCTAAGTAAATTTAATCCGGAACTTGTTGTTTGAAAGGCAATAACGTTAACTGATGGACACAAAGCGAGAGCATTTTAGATTGAATATTTCCAATGTCTGTTTTTTTTTCTATTATACAAATACAACAGAACTTTATCTATTTCACACCTCTAGTTTTTGATTAATTGAGTTTTAAATTCACTTTTCTGCACAGATATGTTAATTGGGACTGGACGGACTTACGGTTTTATGTGAGATACGAACCTTTAAATGCCTCCACAGGGTATAGAACCCTAATCCCTTAATTAAAATGCGACGACCGGGGTCCTTTGGTGTATGCCGGTATTATAATGAACACTGTTCCGTTTCAAATAAGACAGTGCACCGAAAAATGTGAAAGAGGCCTCCCCGATAGAGCAGTGGTAACGTTGTCGCCTTTATGTGCATAAAGGAAAAAAAAACACTGTGATAAAATAGAGAGCAAGACGTATAAAAAATATATTCGGAAACAGTTATTTTCAAATCTTCCTCTACGGACCGTCATTATTGTGGACCAACAGCTGCAAGAATGACCAGCTTCCCACCAAGTCATGCATTCTTGTATGTTCCAGTCAAAGCAAACTATTGTAGGTGCCAGCACCCATGTTGTGACCCCATGCTTTTGATAGGCAATTGTTCTCCCATATTTAAATATAAGGGGAATTTGATGCTGAACGTGCTGCTATTACATTAAATTGCAAGTTTAATTTCATCTTAACATCGGAAATTATATCGGAACATCAGTGTTGTGAAACTAAGAATTTTAATAAGACGATTGTTAATAACAGAAAAGATATCGGATCTAAAAATAGCATTAAATTTGCACAGCACTTGTTTACGTCACTTTGAATTTTCACAATTTAAGTGTTTTATTCTTGTGAATCTGGTAAAGAATAATACATAATAATTCTACGCGACTGCACTTTTTTTATAGCTAGTTGTTATTAATACCCGACTTATTTTTTATCGTGATATCATACTTTTCCTCATAGCTAGTAAATATAGTTCTCTATTTTATACATACATATTTATTGAGAAGAATAGTTACTACAAGAAATATGTTACATTCTGTTTCATATCTCGCAACCTCTAGGATTTTCTTATTTACAGGAATTATAATCTTAAAAGGACGAAAATACGAGGGGGAAATGTCTGCTTCATACAAAGAAAACATATGTTAATATTAAGTTATAGGATAGGGCATAGTGTATAATAATAAATATTATGCGCTTATCCACTTAATACATTTTCTTTTTGTAATTTAGGTAGTTTTCCCGATTCCTACTCCCGCCGTTGAATTGCACATACTTGCAAGTTGCAACAAGAGGAAACATAAAACCGTAGTGCAGAAATCTATTTTTTTTTAAATTATAGACCCATAGCAGCTAGGGACGACCAAAATAACGTCTAGTTTAGTGCTCTTTGTGCATAAATATACTATATTTAGCCCGTCTGAGCTACCCTGTCGTTGCGCTTTAATATATTAATTCTTAGGTTCAGGACAACGTAATTTTCAGAAATTTATGACTTGCTACATAATCCTAAAGCTTTGGTAAACAATTTTTGTTATCGATTTACACAAGAAGTTCTTACCTTCGTTGAAAATAACGTTTGAATAGCCATCCTATCACACTCCAATGTAAAGCTTAGAGCAACCAGATGACGAACGAAATTATTTAGGGACAAACAGGGCTGGCGCCTCTAGAGGAAAAGTTTGGCAGTGAACAGCCCCGTTGACCACTAACTTTTGTTGTTGCGTGTACCACAGCAGACGCTCGATGTGCGCTGGAGCTTTCTTCTACTGCACACCATGCGGCAACGCTGTTGCCATAAGCCCCATACTGAACTCTTAAGTTGGGCTCGCCAATAATATATATATGTGGAAGGAAAAAAAAATGTCTAGCATTTTTTCAACTTTTTTCCTTCTGTTTCAGTGTGCTTTCCCCTACCAACCCCCCCCCCCAAAAAAAAATTTATCTGTATATATAAATAACAGGGGAAAAATGGAACCGCAACCAGGTCCCTCCGGTCTTTGCGGGAAAGTGGCATGTCGCAACTGTGGAAAATTAATTTCTAAACCTAATATTGCTAGGCATTTGAAAAAATGTCGTCTACCGGAACATGATGTCGTAGTCCCTCCGGCAAAGAAATCTCGCACTGATGGGCATGAATGCGGCGGTGCTTTGAATAAAAGTGCACGCATTATGACGTATAAATCTGGAGCTGACGAAAAATGTGACTCGAGCACCTTCCTCGACAATGTGAAATCTCCGATAGTCGATCAATTACGGGATTGCCTCGTTAATGTTGCAATTAAAATTCATCTCGTCTTGACCCTGCTGTATGAGAAAGTTGTCTCGTCCGAGTCAAGCACTTTCAGCTTTTATGTAGGGTGCGAAGGTTTACATGAGAGCAATCACGACGATCTGGAGGAAATTGTGACACGGCTATTCGAGCACTTGGGACAAAAACAAGAAGAGTTTGAAGGTCGTGGAAGTGGATGGAGTCTTTGCGGTCGCAGCCACATGTTACAGCTTCGAGTCTGCAATTTCAAACCGTTACGCAGCGCTCAAAAAAACAAAAAAACAAAAAAAAAGCAAAATGCAGTGTTGAACATAAAAAGTAATGATGCGAAGAGTTTCCTATGGTCTGTCATCGCCGCATTACACCCAGCTAATAATGTTAACCCCGAACGCCTGTCCAATTACAAACGATATGAGGGGGGATACAAGAATGTCATGCGAGGAATTTCCTATCCTGTGCCCCTGAATGAGATCAATCAATTTGAAAAAAACTATAGAGAGGAAAAAGGAGAAGATATCGATATTTCCGTATTTGGGGTTGACGATTGCGACAACATTCGTGTGTTAAGACCTGTGAGAAGCCGGAAAAATGTAATTCGACTCTTGCTCGTAGATGGCTGTTACAGTTTGATACGGAATTTTTCTCGATTAGTAGGAAGACAGATGAGCAAGAATCGCGATAAGATCGACATTTGCGATCGATGCTTGAGAGTTTTTCCCGTGGGAAAGAAGACGAAAGAAGAGCACAAGTGTTTTGGCTCCGTGAATGCAGAACCCGGAACCAAGATGAAATTTCAGAAACACCAGGCTCTTCTCCACCATCCCGCTGTCCTTTATGCCGACTTTGAAAGCTTCCAAGTTCCCATGACGTCTTGCAACCCTGATCCCTCTACCTCAAGCACAATCCAAATTTTTCACCACGAGCCTTGCAGTTTCTCCATCTACGGAGAAAAATTAAATGATGTCATCTTGTATTGCGGACCTGATGCGGCAAAACATTTTGTTAAGAAGATGGCGGAATGCGCAAGAGAACTTGCACCCAGCCTGAAAGGTTCTTATGTTTCTCCACCTGCTCTCACGACGGAACAACAGCGGAGACATGACACGGCGACAAGATGCGCGGAGTGTGAGCAGGCTTTCACCCCCAAAAATCACAAGGTCATACACCATGACCACCAGAATGGATTATTCCTGAGCACAATCTGTAATTCGTGCAATCTTAGGATTAAGGGGTCGCATTTCGTTGTCGTGTTTCTGCACTACACCGAGAAGTACGATACGCATCTCTTCGTCAAAGAGCTCTACAACATAACTTCTCGAATCAGCATCATCCCGAGAACGAGCGAGAAGTATATTGCGGTGAGAGTGTGGATCCCTCTCGAAGAAGGAGGAAGTGTGGAAGTTAGAATCCTGGATTCTTATAATTTCCTGTCCTCCAGCCTGGCCTCCCTTGCAGCTCAACTTGGCGACGAAGATCTTGTGGCCACCAAGCAAAAGTGTTCTTCGGGGAGAGATGAGAATTTGAATCTGTTGCGTCGAAAGGGCGTCTACCCCTACGAGTACGTCAATGATTTTGACAAATTTGACGAGACGGAACTTCCACCCCGGGAGGTATTTTATTCCCATCTCACGGAGGACGTCTGTTCCGAAGAGGACTACGAACACGCTCGTAGTGTGTGGACGGCCTTCAATTGCCAAACTTTTCGTGATTATCACGACCTGTATTTGAAATTGGACGTGACTCTCCTCATGGATATTTTCGAGTCGTTTCGCAAGAGATGCATCTCGATCTACAAGTTGGATCCTGCGTATTTCTTCACGACGCCGGGATTGACTTGGGAATCCATGATGAAATACACCAACATGGAACTGGGACTCATCGCAGAGAAGGAACAGTATGCCTTCATGGAGAGTGCGATACGCGGTGGCATCGTCCAATGTCCCCGAAGGCATGCGCAGGCAAACAATCCTCATACGCCTGGTTACGATGCATCGAAGTCCAACACCTACATCGTCTACTGGGATGTCAACAACCTGTATGGCCACTCCATGTCCCAGTGTCTTCCCATCAGCGACTACGCGTGGATGACCGAAGAGGAACTCTCCTGCGAGGATGATTTTCTCAACTGGAGCGAAGATAGCGAATGGGGCTGTTTCTTGGAAGTGGATCTCGATTATCCCGAAATGCTGCACGAGAAACATCACGGATTGGCCCTGGCCCCCACCAAAGAGAAGCCACCTGGAGGATCATCGGAGCCAAAACTCATACTAAGCATGGAGAACAAGAGGAATTACGTTCTGCACTACCGGCTCCTCCAATTCTACGTGCGTCACGGCTTGCAGCTGAAGAAAGTACACAGAGGATTGAAATTTAGGCAGAGCAGGTGGCTGGAACCGTACATAGCCGAGAACACGCGACGCAGAGCGCAATCGACATCGCCTGCGGACAAGAATCTGTACAAACTGTTCAATAACGCCATCTACGGCAAGACGATGGAGAACGTGCGTAATTACATCGACGCAACGTTGGTCACGGACGAAAAGAAATTCGAAAAGATTGTCGCGTCACCCTACTTTAAAAACTTCACCATTTTCGACGAGAATTTGGTATTCGTCGAGAAGAACAAGAAGCAAGTGATGCTCAACAAGCCGATTGCCATAGGTGCCACAGTCCTTGAACTATCAAAATTGCACATGTACCAATCGTACTACGATCAGTTTCAACCTTTTTATGGAGATAACATCCAAATATGTTACATTGACACGGATAGCTTCATTTTTCTAATCCAAAACACACCAAGCCTCGAACATGATTTGACTAAGATGAAGCATCTTTTTGATTTTAGCAACTTACCATCAGGCCATCACTTGCATTCGACGGAAAATAAAATGACCATAGGAAAGTTCAAAGACGAAGCGGGTGGTAATTACATCAGCGAATTTGCGGGGCTTCGTGCCAAAATGTACTGCGTCAAGATTGCAGATAAGAAAGAGATCAAGAAAGCGAAGGGGGTGGGAAAAATTAGTACCAGTAAATTTACCATGAAAGACTACAAAGAATGTCTGTTTCAAGATAAAAGAAAACTCAGCACCGATCATCGCATTGCGAATAAATTACACGAATTGTACACGACGCGTGTAACCAAGGTCGCATTGGATGGCAGAGACAACAAGTTACGTGTTCTCGATTGTCAAATCCACACGAGAGAGTGGGGCCACTGCAATGGAAGCGATAAATGTGACGTGTGTTAACTGTAACCCCATGGCCATGAAGTTTGCTGTGTGTCTTTTGCCATTCTTCAAAAACAGACGGAGGAAAAGAGGGGCCCTCGGGCGATGAAAAGTTGCAAGTTGTAATTATGTCGTTAAGGCTCGCTCTAAACACGAGGCTCATTAAATTCAACTCTTACTTTTTTCTTCTTCATAATTACATGTTCTCGAGCCTTTTGAATTGCATCGTCGCAGAGAAAATCTTCTCTTCTCTTTATTCGATCTATGAAGGGGCACAGCATGTAGAAATTTAATTTAAATAACAGGAACAATGAATCTTTTCGGTTTTCGCAAACAGACCATTATGGAAACTGCACCAATAAATTCCAATAACCTCTTACCTTCCGTGTTAACTAAACTCAATGGTCTACTCATCGTTCACCTTAACAGCATTTGGACGAAACTGGATGACGATGTGGGCAAGATGTTTTACGTCTTCAACAACAATTTACATTTTTACAAAATTCCGATCGATGGAAAACTTCAAATCACCGTGAATCCGGAAAACGTAGGCGAAATCAAAATATCTACCGGCAAGAACATTTTTCGAATCAAGCACGACAAGATGCTTTCTAACATTACGTACGATGTTTCTGCAGGAGATTATCTTTACGTTCAACTCCTAGGAGATTACGACAAACTCATTCCTCTCTTCGTAGAATTACGAATCGTCTATCCTATTATAAATAACCGTTAACCAAAATGCCTAACGACATTTTCGGCAACACCAAGCGTGTAGACCACGCAGAAGAGATTCTCATGCTCGACGTCCGAATTAAAAAGTTGAGGAGCGATTTGATCGCTTTGCAGGAGACCTTAAACAAAAGTTTAGAGTCGGAGATTGCTACGCTCCAAACGCAATGTCTCGACCCCATTCTGAAAATCGATTCCGAACTGAAAACGCTCATAAAAAATTATGTCGACGTACCTTCTTACGACAACATTCAAAATATACAGTTGAGCGTGGATTTGCTTCAAAATGATTTGGCCAAATTACAGCAATTTCAATCGAAAAATGAAGATTTGGAAAAATTGAAACTCGAAATCGAAGAACGAACTTCCGCAATCGAAAAGAATTTCTCTGAACTTCAAACCGTCGTGAAGGATATTGATGTAGAACGCTTGCATGTCGTCGTTTCCAAATTACAAGAAGAATTCGCCGGCACGTTGGAAGAAATTAAATCCAAGTTACAGACTTTGGAAGATACCATGACGAACCTACCATCGTCAGACGAACTGCAGGTCATCAGCAAAAGCGTCGCGAACATAAAAATTCAATTGGAGGCTTATCAAGATTTCGAACACATTCAAACCACCATCGCTACGCTTCAGGCGTCTCTGGAGTTGATCAACAAAGAAATTAAAAATATTCACGTTGAAGCCAGTGCGTTGACGAGCATACAAGACACGTTGAGCACGGTTCAGCAGAAGATCGAATATTTAGAAAATTTGAACATCGAAACAAATCTTGCTCATTTTCATCACGTACTGGACAACATACAGGGTGACTTGGAATCGTTACGGACAAGCGTACCTTCGAGCGAAGATTTGGAAAAATTGAAATCGGCGGTGACGGCACTATCCGATTCGAGCGACATCAAAAGTTCATTGAGCGATCTCGAGAGTAGGGTGGCCAATCTCCCCACCTCAAAAGAATTACACGCTTTGAAAAGGAACATATCACGTATGCTGAAACGACTAGAAACAGAAACGGCGAACGTGGAACAGATTCGAGACGAACTTGCTTCGCTGGTGTCGACGCTGCCCACTTCGCAGAGCGTCGCCGACCTTCACACGCAGTTTACCGAAATGCGAAGCATCGTGAACGATCTTACCGAGAAGAGCTCGAAATTGAATCAAGTCGAGAACCTTCAGAACATCGTCGTCAACATCAGAGATCAAGTTGGAGTGCTGGAATCCACGCAGGAATCGACGCTGGCCTCTTTCGGTGCCAAGTTGCAAGAACTCAACGAAAGCTACAAGCAGTTGAACGTGGAAGTGAAAATCAAACCGTCATTTTCTACAGTAACGGATACCATAGTCGAATATTTGTTGCCCGTACAAAATACACTGGGACAGCTTCACAGCAACCTCGTTAGCGTCGATACTAAATTCGCTAAACTGCATTCTCTGCAAGCCATCGAAATTAACAGCGTACCCAATCAGCAGAGAATCTCCACGTTCGTCGAAGGTAACAAACTGTACATGTTGCATCCTTATCATCCGTACTACAAGTTTCTCCTCGATGGCACGATTCAGGTAAACGAATTTTCGTACTGGTCTCACGGCAGAAAAGCTAGCATTCCCACCATGACCTTGATATCGAATCGTGGTGTCCAGAAAGCAGGAAACATTCCTCTGGCACGTTGGAACGAAACGCGCAACATATATGAAATACACGAAGACGAAGATCTTACCGTTTTTGACGTGAGTGCCGGCGATAAGCTGATCATTCAAAACACGAGCGAAGTGCCACCCTCTTTGAATCCCATCACGCTAGTGCTTCTCTTCAAACGTAATCTCTAAAAAAAAATGTCTAGGCAAGCTATTGTCGAAGAATTGCATAAACCTGCACGCCGCAACTACGAGCGTTTAGCTGTGGTAACCAAGGGAATCGATGACCTCTGGCAAAGTGACCTCGTGGAGATGAGTAGCGGCAATCTAAAAAATGTGCATAAATTGAACAAGGGCAACAAGTACCTCCTCACCGTCATAGACACGTTTTCGAAATTCGCATGGGCTCTACCTTTGAAAGCCAAAACAGGAACGTGCGTCACGGAAGCATTCAAGACAATTTTTCGCGAAAGCGACAGACGACCTCGGTTTTTGCAAACAGACAACGGGAAGGAATTTTACAATGCCGTATTCCAAAAATTTATTCAAAAACATGACATTCGACATTATTCAACCTTCAGTCACATCAAAGCCAGCATCGTGGAAAGATTTAATCGCACTCTGAAATCGCGCATGTGGTCACGCTTCACGCTTCGAGGAAATTACAAATGGGTCGACATACTGCCGGAACTCGTTAACGACTATAATCACACGGTACACAGAACAATAGGCATGAAGCCAGCTGACGTTACCAAGTCCGACGAGCAGCGATTAATTTCCAGCGTTTACTGTCCAAAGTACACGCCCACGACAAAAAAAACCTAAATATAAAATTGGAGACCAGGTGAGGGTCAGTAAATTGAAGCGAACGTTCGACAGGGGTTTCACACGAAACTGGAGCACGGAACTTTTTACCGTGGTTCGAGTTCTACCCGGAAACCGTCACACATATATAATAAAGGACAGTGGCGGTGAAATTTTATTGGGGCGCTTCTACGAGGAGGAACTCTCTAAAACGAAATACCCCGACACATACCTTATCGAAAAAGTTTTGCGTAAGAGAGGCGACAAACTTTTGGTGAAATGGCTGGGACTTCCGGACACGAGTTGGATCGATTCAAACGAAGTGATTCTATGAGTGCGTGGAATGTCGTGAAACGTCTACCTGATTCGGAAAATCGAAAGAACAAAAGGAACGGCGAGTTGCTTCCCGACAGCATCCGCTGTCTGATTGTAGGTCCTTCGGGGTGTGGAAAAACAACACTGCTCGTGGACAATTTTCTCCTCGCACCGAATTGGTTAGATTGGAAGAACAGGCACCTCTACGTATTTTCGAAAAGTTTGGAGCAAGCGAAATACCAGCAACTGATGAAACTGTACGATGGTCTGGACATTGCAACGTTCTCTTCGGAAATAAAACCACTCGACGATTGTCGTGAAAATTCAGTTGTTGTGTTCGACGATGTTATCCTGGAAAATCAAAATGAAATTCGCAATTTTTTCACGCAAGGTCGTCACAAAGGAATAGATTGCTTCTTCCTAGCTCAAACGTTTTCCAAAATTCCAAAACAGTTAGTACGCGACAACGCTAATTTCATATGTTTGTTTCGTCAAGATCACACCAACCTCAAGCACGTGTACGATGACTACGTAGGCGGAGACATGAACTACAATCAATTTTCGGAACGCTGCTGCTCCCACTGTTGGAACAGTGACGATTTCGGATTCGCGACGATCGACATGACGAGAAAACCCAACGACGGAAAATACAGAAACAAAATCAACGACTTTCTAAACGTTGCAACGTTGTGAGAAACGACGTGTATAAATAACGCTATGACGAAACGAAAAATCGAAGACGAAAATCTCAAGCTTCGCGATTACCTCGCGAAACGCTTCAAAGGTTGGAAATCCGAGAATCGCGGATTCTACGAAGAGAAGAAACGTCAAGATCAACCTGTGATCGACGCCATCAGCGATCTAGGTAAAGAAATTAAAGGCGTCACGGAACAAAATAAAAATTTGATCAACGAACTCGTACCACTTGCAGCTAAAAGTTACACCGTACCCACGCCCATTTCGAGCATTCCTTCGACGCCGTTCGAACTGAAGGACGTACCGGCACGACGTCGAGCCATAGGTAGCACGCCGTCGTCTTTGGATAAGATTGAGTTAGGACCTTTGGCACGAGACTACCTGAGCACGGGAAAATTCGACAAAGATGAAGTGTTCGGATTGTATCCGAGCATGGAGAGCAACGAAGGCGGCGGTGTGGTTTGGAAGATTGGAAAATCGAAGGTGAGCTTCGAAGGCAACGACATTAAAGTTAATTTAGGCGAGAAGGATAGTTGGAACAGGTATCCGGGTACGGTGGGACTGTGGGAACTCGTTGCCAAAAAGCAGCCGAAAGATTACACTGACGAAGATTACCAGAGTTACAAGGAAATTTTGATCATGACGGATGCCTTATACCAGAACAACGACGCCTCGCAGAATAGGGTGAAATCGAGCAGCGGCGAGAAGTACAGAAATCTCATCAAACCGATTTGGAACCAGGTGAAAACAGGCAGCGGCGTCAAACTCTACAACACCCTGCCCAAAGAGTTTGTGTGGGTGGACGACGTGCGCAAGCTCATAGACCGATTGTTGGTTATTGCAGGAGAGGAGAATGCAGGCAATCGTAATTTCTACAACGAGAAGGTAGGAATTGTGGACATGATCAGCACAAAACTTTCCAACTTCATCGTGAACAACGACAAGGGCATAGGTTACCTCATTAAAATTATCAACACGCTGCCTCCGAGATTCTGGAACGTGGCCGAAGGAAAGGGACTCGTGAACGACATCATCAACAAGTTACCTTTCGAGATGCATTTACCCGGCTACCAGTTCTGCGGACCGGGTACCAAACTCGAGAAAAGATTGGAGAGAGGAGACAAGGGTGTGAATCCGTTGGACGCCGCATGCAAAGATCACGACATTGCCTACAACACCACTCGCACCGATCTGAATGCACGTCACGAAGCAGACAGAAAGTTAGAGCACGCAGCTTTCGAAAGATTCGTTAGTAGAGACGCTTCGCTGGGAGAAAGAGTTGCAGCACTGGGCACCACCATCGCCATGAACACGAAACAAAAATTTGGATGGGGTGTATAAATAAATAACATACAGTAAAAAAGAAATAATAACAACATGTCTTGCATAACCGATTTGCCGCACGAACTGCTATGTAAAATATTCAAACACGCTTGCAAGGATGTAGGGAAACTTTTACACGTAGCAAGAACAACTCCGAAATTTCGTATCCCTTGTGAAATGCTTATCAAGGGCCATCTTCGGGAGATCAGTGGAATGAGGAGCGGTGATCTTGACACTCTTCTTTCGGTTGCGGGGGAAAATTAAACGATAGGTTAGACGAACTGCACGAGGCGAGGCAGGGGAGAAGACGATATACTGATGATTGGTGTAAGTCCAAACAGGAAACTGAAGAAATCATCACGCACATCATTGCGTTTTCCGAAGCACGAACTTTCTTCCTCTAACGCACACACACAAAAAAAATCTTCGATACAAATCGTGAAAAAAAATATATATATAAATAACACACATCGTGAAAAAAATCTTCGGTATATATAAATAACACACATCGTGAAAAAAAAACTAAATTTCTCTAACACACACACTGAAAATTTCTCTTCGATATGACAACTGAAAAAATGAGTGACCTCCAAGCATTAAAACAAATGCTAAATTTGTCAGTAGAGTATGTAAAAATTCGGGAATTGGAAGTGGACAAACCTTACACGATAACTTCCGGTTCAATTGTTTCTACCCAGTATGGTCCCAAGGCGCGTCTGTTGCTCAACGCACAATACAGTCTATTTTTACCAGATCGATACGCTGACATGTTATCCAACGAGAAGCTAGCTATTTTAATCGAGAACAAAACTCGAATCGTGTACAAGGGTACAAAAGAACTTCTTGGTAAAAAAACAAAGCACGTAATAGAATTTGTGTAACGACTCTGCGCGAAGTATATCCTTGAAAAAAATTACACGGAACAAAAAAATCTCAGAATATTTATATATAAATAACATACCAAAAAAATTACACAAAACAAAAAAATCTCAAAACATATATATAAATAACATATCGTGAAGATAACATATAGAGCATCAACATGAAGCCCAAAGGTGTCGTGTACCAGATACCATACTCCAATCTGAAAAATCTAGGTGCCCTCGATGGGTTACTCACCAAGAAACAACGTGAGAAGAAACGTTCTTGCTTGACGAAAGGACACGGAATGAAATTACTTCTCAGCACACCTCAATTGAAACGCTTGCAGCGTTCGCGAAAACAGCAAAAGATTGGAGGTTTCATATTCAGCATCCCAGCCATCCTGGCAGCATTGGGGGCCGTTGGAAGTTTGGCCGGCGGTAGCGCCGCCATCGCGAAAACCGTCATCGACTCGAAGAAGAACAAGGCAGAATTGGAAGAACAGAAACGTCACAACCTGGCTATGGAGAAGAAGGGGAAAGGTATAACCAAAAAACAAAAAAGCAACCTCGATGCTTTGAAGAAATATAAAAAAAAGAAGAAGCCCTGTCCAACTTCGATATTGAATCTCTGATCGAACTGTTGGGAATAAAGAACTTCAGGGGTGTTTTCATGTCCGATTCTCTACCCTCTGCTGTGAAGAAAAAGGAGTATGGGGTGGTCAACCTGGACAGTTACAAAAATCCTGGTACACATTGGATATGCTACCTCAAAATTGACGATAACAATGCATTTGTTTTCGATTCGTTCGGTGGCACACCACCTGCCAGGTTGGTGAAGTATCTCAGTGTTGCCAACCTCTACTACAATGACAAACGCGTCCAGGGTTTCACCGATGTTAACTGCGGCCACCTATGCCTTTCCGTTCTCGCATACATGTCTAAAATAAATAACCCGTCGGTGGAACATTTTCAGAAAGCATTGTGGAACCTGAAACACGATGGGCGTGTTCCATCTCACGAGCGAATCTTCGATCCTGAAACTCACGCTGCACGACGACATCGTCTATCCTAAATCCGTAGCTCTGCGTGCATTCTACAGCATGTACCTCATACCTAACGTCACGCAGCACAACAACAAAATTAGCGTCGGAAGCGAACACATCGTCGTCACGCCAGGCCAATACAATCTTTCCACTTTGCAAGCTCAGTTACCCAAAGGCACGTACCTTTCTCAAAATTCGGTCACGCACAGAGTGGAAATCGTGTCGGCGACGGAGACCGTGGACCTGGGCACCATGGGAGAACTTTTAGGTTTCGAGAACGACACCAAACTCGAAGCCGGCATCAAACACACGGCAACCAACATTCCTAAATTTCTAGCCATAGAAACTCTAAACGTTCACTGCAACGTAGCAGAAGGCATGATCACGAAATCTTCGGACGGATTGTTAGGAAGTCACAAGCAGACGGGAATCATAGCCACGTTCAAACCCAGTTCCGAATTCATGGAACCGATCATCTACACGCCCTCTTCGCCGATCTATTTTCCAGTATGTCGCAACCGCATAGACGACATAGAGTTGGTGGTGACAAACGAGAAAGGAGACGTGGTGGATTTCGCAGGTGCAACAACCACTGCCATCGTGGAGATCAACATATAATAAATAACACGCATAGAGAAAAATGGAGCAAATCGAAAGTTACGAATTGCAATCTTTCCCTCCCAACCGTCGCACGTTCGCCAATCTCAACGAAGCGAACAGGGAGATCGAATACGACGTGGACGTAGGCGACGGGTTCGTTCATCCTCACAGAGCGGACCTCTACCTTCAATTCGACGTGGTGAAGAAAGAAAGCGGAGACGCATTTCCACCCAATGCAAATTTGATACTCGTGGACAACTTCGTGCCTCACCTATTCTCGCAGGTGGAGGTGAGGAAACACAACACCGTCATAGACAGAATAGACTATCCAGGCATCACGTCGACGGCAGTGGGAACATTGAAATTATCCAAAACGGACGCAGCATACTACCAGGCGGGAGGATTCGAAGCGGGGACCAAAATATCGACTAGAAGTCACACGGTGCTTTTTCCCATGCGTCTGCTGCCGGGATTCTTCTCGGACTACAAGGAGATCATGTGGAAGGGAGGATTGCGCGTCACGTTTCGAAGAGCGGCCAACGACAACAACGCACTGATGCGATACACCAACTTGAACGCCGACAGCACGCCGATAGCCAACACATTACCTGAAGCAGCCAAGTGCGTCATCCGGAGCATGGAATTGAGAATGCCGATCGTGGAATACGAAACAAACTACGCCCTCAAGTACAAAGCGGAGATCTTGAAGAGTCCGCAGGTACTGATTCACTTTCACGGTTACCAGTGCGTGCAGAAGATGGCGTCGGGGAGTCACATGGAATTCGACGTGACGACACAGTTCAACAACATACAGTTCGACATGCCAGATTTCGTCGTAGTGCTCTTTCAAACCGGTCGCGATAACAACCAGGAAAAAAATTCCAGCAAATTCGACGACTGCAAGATCAAAAACATTTATCTCAAGAATGGACGCAACGAAGTCTTCCCGCGCGAGAATTACAACCTCGACATGACCAAAGACGATTACCTCAAACTTTACGAAGCTTACACCTCTTTCAAACGCGTGACCGAGGGAAGCATGGACATGTACTACACGCCCAGCGAATTCAAAACCCGCAGACCCATGTTCGTCATCAATACCACAAAGAGGAAGCAGGTGGTGGTCAACGATCGAACCAACATCAAGGTCGTCTGCGAGTTCAACAGTCCGTTGCCCGAGGACACCGTATGCAGTGTGATCCTGGTCGCCGAGAAGTCCTTCGTCCACGACGTGAAGAACGAGAGGGTCACAGAGCAGTTTTAACAGGTTTTTAACATCTTTTTCTTGCACAATAAGAAATTTTTTGTGCTAGCACAATCAGTTTCAATGGCACAATACGAAAATTTCACTAGTTCAAGATCAATTACAATATCAATTTCATCAGTTACAATATCTTTTTTGCACTATAGCACAAAACAATCAGAAAATTTGCACAAAAATTTTGTTGTTGGTGTTTTTACATGAGAAAATTAACAATAAAATTTTTTTATCGTTTCAGATGCTGTCAAACATCAAAAACACATACACATACACACACACTAAAAAATAAGCATGCAACTTTATTTGTAACACACACATACATTCTCCATCTTCATCAAGAAAATATTATAATAAACATAATTATTTTTATCTATATCTCACAATAAAACTCTATATCCAAAAATATTACAACATCAAAATAACACTAGAGTCGTTAGTACACGTTGCATGCATTACGGAGGTCCTCTGTAGGGTTTCATGGAAGTTTTGGGGGAAAAAAAAAACACGTGAAACTCTACAGAGGTGCGGCTATCTAGAACCGCAGCCATTAGAACCTTTTTGGGTTGGGCACCACGCACCCTGGCGGGGTTAGGGGCCAGGCATCCTAAAAACAACAATTATTATTTGTTTTTGCTTGGGTCACAATACGAAAATAATAAGAAGCGCCAGCGCGCGCGCGTGTGTGGCACATCGTTCCCGAGAGAGGTTTACAAAGGTCACGATATACAAACATTTGACCGGGACTTTTGAGGTTTTGGCGAACGCCAAATGAGTAAAATGAATTTTTGATGTTTTGGTGCCGTTTTCTTCGTTGCGAAACATCGTCAGCGTAATTAATGAGGCGCGCGCGCGTGTGTGTGGCACATCGTTCCCGAGAGAGGTTTACAAAGGTCACGATATACAAACATTGGTGTCCCCGAGACTTGGAAGATTACGATAAGGTGCATAAGATGAGAGGATGAGAGGATGAGAAGATGAGAGGATGAGAGGATGAGAGGATGAGAGGATGAGAGGATGAGAGCTCATCTTTCACTCATCACTGCTTTTCTGCGCCGTGAAACATCGTCAGCGTAATAAATGAGGCGCGAAACGGGGAGAGAAAGTGAGTTTTTTGAGGTTTTTGTGGTCGTTTGGTCAAGAAATCAAAGTTGCAGTGGGAGTCACATTTACTATCTACTATATGTATATACATATATATTCTCAACAGATGTGAATGTACATTTGCATCTACAAAGGGTGGTTATGTAAACCTTTAAGAAGAACATGGATTCACAAGAGATTTAACATTAGTACACAAGCAGCTCTTCGAAATGAAAAATGAATTCCTTAATGTTGGAAATTTACTGCTGCCAGGTTCAAATTCAGAAACACGAGTTTGGGAAGCACTTCAGGAAGTAACCTACTTCTTCTCTTATCGCAAATCTGTTCAGCAACACTGAACACTCAATCATTGAATACTGCTTCAGGTTTGAATACTCACTTTTGAATTTCCAATACAACAGCAGATCCTGGTTCAGTAATGTACTGTTTTATTTCCAATTTTGAGTTAGGTTGATCCTCTGAATGAGAGTTTGCAATATTTTTATTACAAAAACTCTACAATAATGATGAATCATAACCTAATTTTCAAAAAATCTTACAAACCTAAAATATAAAACTTATTAGAAGGTAAAACTCTAGTATAATCTGTACCGGTTTAAATACCGGATTTTTGCCGATACCGATATGTCAATTTCTGCTCATTTTCATACATCTGTAATCGGCTTCGGCACATCCCTAAGTACTATTATTCAGATTTACGTAACATTCCCTGATATACATAACATTCCATCCTTTTTTCAATAAATATTGCCTAATACCAACTATGACACAATAAAGACCTATCAACGATTATTCTTAAGTAAAAATGCTATCTGTGAAACACAAAATAATTTCATGTATCGAGATATAATTAAAAATCTGCTATATTTTTCATAAGGAACATGTTCCTTCAGTTGAAGCCAATGTTAATATTTTATTAATAATATCTTTAACTTTTTGTTCAGATCAGGACAGTGAACATAAATATAACAGGGTGGTGTTTAGATTATCTGGATAATTACTCCTGCATACACGGCATTTGCTGACTGAAAACTTTTTGTATTCTCTGATTCCCTACCTGGTCTTTGTTTTGATTGATTGATTTGGTGTGTTAAGTTCACTTTATGCACAGTAAGGTTAATCGTGACTGGACCTACAGTTTAAAGTGGGATCCGAACTACTATGTGCCTTCGCCAGGTATCAAACCCTTGTTTGCAAGGTGATGACGCTACATTTGCACCATCGGGGAGGCCCAGGTTTTGTTTTGCTTCAATGGCATAGGGCTTTTTTCAAAAATCAGAATTAAACCAAGTGAAAGTTTCCAATGTTCTTAATAACAAGTAAATAATTTAAAAGAAACTTTTCTAACATAATTTACCGTGGGATAATTATTCAGGGTTGTTTCTCAAGTCAAATGGTGGAGGCTTTCTCTTTTTCAAAGCTGCATCTGACCCATGTCGATTTGTGAATAGTTCTGATATATTTGGCACATGCATGGCAATTAGGTGCTGCATAAATAAAGAAGAAATGTTACACGTTTACAAAAAAGGATTATTGAGCTTACTTCGGTGTAAAACATGGTAATGAATGGTGACTGAGAGCGCTAAGCAAGCGACTTGATCTTGCCACACGTCGAGGGTGTTACGTACCCAATGACTCTGATGCGTGTGAGTGATTATGAATGTTAAACAGAGATGGCAGCACAAGGCATGCAAGACAGAAGATTGCTGTAATGTACATGAATGGCAGTGTAAATAAGCGTCAAAGTAAATTAGGAAGATAAACAATTATAGAATACAGTATAAAATAATAAAGAAAAGATATAAAGATAATAAATTAATAAAAATACTTGTGAAATGAAATATGTACTCATAAGTAAATAGATAAGAAATTTAAAGAAGTAAATAGATAAGAAATTTAAAGAAGTGAAATTAAAAAAAAAAAAAAGGTAAAGTTCTCCCCTGTGCTTAGCATTACGTCATGAAGGAGTATAGGGAAGTACTGATATAAATTTGTGTCTCCTAACAGATCTCTGATCTGTTGGCTTACTACGATCCCGTTTGTGGAATGTTTTATTACATCAGTGGCGGCAGTTCCGATCACGAGCCACAGCATTTGTTGGCTGCACATCACGATCACTGCACCTACTTAGGAGCACTTTGTCAACTGCAGCACCACGTTTACACTTGTGGTCGAGAACAGTATAGTTGGTGGTGCGTTCTAATCGATGCCCCAAGGTGGGTTAATAGATTGGATTTGATATTAGTATTGGGAAAAGAAATGGCAAAAGTTTCTGGGACTTAGTCTACTCGAATAGGGCAATTAATACATCAAAAGATCTGTGATATAAGAAGATAAGTCCGAGTCCAGAAGGAAGTCCAAATCAAGACATAGATCCCGTAGGAAGCCCACACAAGTGAATGTGAATGTGAAAGTGACGACAAACTAATAAGAACTGGAATTTGAATCAAGGATATAAAAACATTGAAATTTATGAAAAAGAAAGATTACCTATATACAAATACGAGGGGGGGCTGGAAAGTTCATGAAATCACCCAGAAGAAATAAAAATTTAAACAAATCGTTGTAGCTATTAGAAAGAGCATATACTGTAAACCTCTTATCCTGCATATGATCTTTTTGTCATTATTATTTTTTTTTTGTTTCACGTTCAGTAAGAAGAGATGGCAGAAGGCCTAAGGAAATTTGAGAAGAATGAACTTCGCAGTGTCATCAAATTTTTCGTGTTGAAAGACAAATCCCCCATGGATATCCATAAAACTTTGCATGAGACTTTGGGGGAACATGCCTCAGGATATACAACAGTAGCCAAATGGGTGATGCGTTTTAAGACTGGACATGGTGAAACTGAAGATGAACCCTGCTCTGGCAGGCCTGCAAGTGCAGTGACCAGGGAAAACATTGTCAAAGTGCACGACATGTTCATGGAGGAAAGGTGCATATCCACCAAAACCATTGCTGCGTATCTGGGGATATTGCGTGAAGGTGTGGGTGTCATAATATCAGAGTATCTGGACATGCGGAAGCTCAGTGCAAAATGGATCCCAAAATGTCTGAATGCTGACCAGAAGAGAACACGAGTGCAGATGTCACGGGAGATTGTGCGCAAATTTC
Organism: Lepisma saccharinum; assembly: GCF_977018435.1. Taxonomy (NCBI): domain Eukaryota; kingdom Metazoa; phylum Arthropoda; class Insecta; order Zygentoma; family Lepismatidae; genus Lepisma; species Lepisma saccharinum. Next base: position 50,452,352 of record NC_139245.1, on the reverse strand, counting down.
AACACCCTGATGATTTTTTGCGCTTGTCTGGTGACTGAAGATGAAACATGGATTCACCATTATGACCCAGACTAAAAAGCAACCCATGGGGTGGTGCCACAGTGGGTCTCCTCGACCGAAAAAGTTCCGAAGTCAAAGGTCAGCAGGGAAGGTTCTGGCATCGGTATTTTGGGATAAGGATTGTGTCATCCTCATAAAATATCTTAAAGAGGGTGAAAACATCAATGCTGGTGTTTATTCCCAATATTTGATTGAATTGAAGGTGGCTCTGAAGGGAAAACGTTGATGAAAAGTGAGCCGTTGTGTGCAGTTTCTCCAGGACAATCCACCCTCGCACAAGGCTCATAAAATCATGCAATTGCTGGCGGATCTTGGCTTTACCTGTGTACCTCACCCACCCTATTCCCCTGATCTCGCCCCATCCGACTATCACCTCTTCCCAACCCTCAAAAAACATCTAAAGGGCACACATTTTCCGTCCGAAGAGGCACTGGTTGAGGAGGTGAAGGGCTGGTTTGCATTGCAGGACAAAACCTTCTATTTGAAAGGGTTACAAATGTTGAAATATCATTGTGAAAAGTGTATTGAGCTTCAGGGGGGAATATGTTGACTAATGTAATAAAATGGTTGTTATGATAGTATGGACAGAACAAAGTTTTGCAAGACTGTAGGGTAATTCCATGTTAAATCAACCAGTGCATAAACCTTTCATGTCATGGATTTGGTAAAATTTTGGTATACATGTTTCTTGTCATCTGAAATATAGAAAATATTTTTCTTTGATTTTTGATGTTGCTGGTTTTTGAGTTATTGAATTTTGAAAATTGACAAAATTGCCCAAAAACCACTCACTGCTGACACTTTACAATACAATTTGCAACAGACCTGTTTCAACTATAGGGCTGGGCATGCTCTCATTTTAAAGCTTATGAAGAGGACTTTCATTTGATATACAACATGCTTGGTTTTTTGCGCAAAACATATTTGGAAAGATTTTTTCAAAATTCTATTTTGCAATTTCCAAACAACAAAATTTTCAAAAAATTTCAAAAATTTTACACATATTGGTACACATCTACTGAAGGTTCAGTCAAAATATCAAGGTGGTATCTCTTTGGTATCATGAGTGAGAGACAGTTAAAGTTCAAGTGTGAGTCATTCCTTTCCTGCAGTGGCTTGTTTGTTCCTGCTCTTCTATGCTTCTTTGTCCCAATTGGATCTGTTGTGGTGTACCTGTCAGTGTGTGTACATCTCAGTTAACTTTTGTGCTGATATAGGGATTGAGTTCAAGTGGATAGATGATCTATTAGCGTTTCTTGTGCTCTGTGATTTAAGTTAGGAATATATACGTATAAACTGAGAGTTTAAAAAAGGTAATACATAATAAAATAACTATGTGAACGAGTGAATTGATAGAGTAAGTGGAGATAGATTGATTAATATAATGTAAGTGATGAATATGGCTCGATGCCATTAAACAAAATGAAACCCAAGTAAATGACACAGACACTTTGGAATGTATGGAAGTTTGGGTTCCTGCTAGCATAACTAGTCAAGACAAAAGTGATGTCTCTCAGAAAAACCTTTCACAGGATAAAGTAAATACACATCAAGTTAAAGTATATAAAGATCAAGAAACAATTAAGTACAAAAATACCCAATTGGGGCCTTATGATATATTTGTAAGAAGTGCAAATGAAATTAATGGAACAAATAGAGTTAATATTGGACTAAAATTAGGGAAAAAACTTCATGAAGCCAAAATTGAAGGTCTAAAGACAATTGAGACCATGGGGAAAAATCTGGCGAAATTGGAATTCAAATCTGCAAAAAAATGCTAACAACTTTCTCTCTCTCATCCAGTTCTAATGAACAATAACTGGTTTGCTTATGTACCAGCACATAAAGTGAGGAGAATGGGTGTATTTTCGAGACATATCAATCTCTCTACTGAAAAATGCCAACAACAAACATTAGGGAAAGATTACGAAAACTATACGTCACTAATTAAACAGAATTTGAACAGATCTACAATTCCCAGTCAACGTGACTTGAAAAGAAAGATTGCTCCGTGGTGGACGACCCAACTGCCAGAAATTGATAAATGCTAGACAAAATGCATTCCTCAAATATAAAGAAAACCCATTAATGAACCATTTCTTGAAGTACAAAAAAACAGCAGCCATAACTCAAAGGTACTTAAGGCAAATTAAGGCAGAGTTTTGGATAAAGTTTTGTTCCTCATTAACAAATGAATCATCCTTAACCACAACGTGGAAAGTTATTAACAGAATGTCTAATGCCAATATTATTAGTAGATATCATGGAGAGGGCATAAGCAGTAAATGGATAACAGAATTTCATCAAACCCTAACATCAGACTCCAGCAACTATGATTTTAACACCATACTTAATTCAATGAATAAATTCACACCATCAAAATTGGAATGTTCATATAGCAGCACAGAATTAAGAAAAGTTATAAATGAAAGGAAACCTTTGTCGTTGCCAGGAATGGATGGCAGATCATATGAATGTATACAAAACTTACCACAACTGGGGATAGATAAATTATTACAACTTCATACCGTGATATGGACTACTGGGCAAGTTCCCCTTCAATGGAAGGAAATAGTTATAATTCCTATCCTTAAACCATGAAAAACACCAGGATGTTCTAAAAATTATCGGCCAATAGCACTATGATAAGTATGATAGCATGCTTATCAAAAATTTATGAACATCTTTTACTTAATAGAATTACATGGTGGATTGAATATAACAATATATTACCAAAATATCAAATGGGATTCAGAAGAGGAATGGGGACAATAGATGTTTTGACTATATTTATTTTAGACATATGGTTGCCAATTGTTCGTTGTGAATTTTGTATAGTTGTTTTTTCTGGATCTTTCTAGTGCATATGATCAGTCCTTATAGATTTGCTTATAAAAAAGCTAAAAGATCTCAATCTTCCTAAGCAATTTATTAAAAGTATAGTGGGATTATTACTACAGAGAAAAATTTATGTTCGTTACGGTCATCAACTTTCGAATGCTCGCACAACTAGTGAAGGACTTATGCAAGGTTTTGTTTCAAGTCCAACATTATTTAATTTATATACTAATGATCTTGGTAAACAAGTATTGAAGCATGCTAGATTATTGTAATATGCAGATGATATTGTTATTTACAAAAGCAGCAAGAATCTGTCTGATGGTATAGAGAAAACACAACTGGCTTTAAACGAATTATGCACATGGTATAAAAAAAAAGAAGAAGTAAAGTGCTCCCCTGTGCTTAGCACCATGTCATGAAGGCATATAGGGGGTGTGGGGGTAACGCCCCACACTTTCTTGATCCGGTCGTGATAACAATGGCATAAACATTAACATAGAAAAATCATCTGTAATTATGTTTCATAGAAGGAGATTACAAACTCCAGTTGTGTTAGACATTAATGGATCACACATAAAACAAACTAGGACACACAAATTTCTTTGCATTATGTTGGATGATAAATTGAAATGGAAATTCCATGTAGAACACATGGAAGAAAAGGCACTTAAGGCATTTAACATTATAAAATGCCTCACAGTCAAGAAAAGTGGGGAGCAGATCCTAGACTACTCCACATTGTTCACAAGCAAATGTTAAACTCAAGATAAGAATATGGATCTTTCTTGATTCACAATAATCTAAATTGGGATTTGGGAAAATATCTTCAATACAATATCATAGTTTATGTAGAACCTTTGGTCTATGAAAAGGAACGCCAAAACAAGCGACGTTTGTTGAATTAGGAGAACCACCATTTCAACTACGGGCACAATATCTTGCAAGAAAATTCTTAATGAAAAAGATGTATTCCATATCCAGTCCGATAATACCAAAATTATCACTTTTTACAAACGTTAATGTCATCAACACATACAGCTAAATATAAATTAAATCTTCCAATCTTATTCACAGCAAACAAGTCAATTAAGGATTTCATGCCAAAAGTTATTAGATATTCAACGTCTCCGTGCTTTACGACAGACTATTTTAAATTAGCAACAATACTTCCTGTTCACATTCCTCCATATCCAGTTAAAGATACACGAACGTCAATGCCAAGTATGGTGAATAACATATTCATATATTCATGGAATATGTACACTCTGTAGTCCATGAAGATTTTTATATATATACAGACACATCAAAGTCTGCAGCTGGTAACACTGGAGCTGCAACATATTGCAATAATCTAATGGAATACAAAATCTATCCATTACCAGCAGAATTTTCAATTTTCACGGCAGAAGAGTTTGCTATTCGTCAAACATTGTTGTATATACAGGGGAAAAACCTCAAGAGGGTAGTGATCACCACTGATTCAGCGTCAGTCTTACACTTCCTGGGATAGATAACAGCTGATTACTATGTAGACTGGTACATTGTTAACATAAAAATTTTGTATCACAAATTAACAAACTCAGGTTACAGTATTTCTTTTGTATGAACTCCTAGACATATCTATAGAAGCAAACCACATAGCAGACGCATTAGCCAAGTACGCAGCTGAAGAATCAAGTCACCGATCGCTTCGGATTAAATTTTCTGCAAAAGCACTAGTGTCACATGCTAAAACAGAACTGTTGAGAAGTTGGCAGAAACAATGGACAATTACAGGGAAGACTAATGGGAAAAAATACTATTCAATTCAACCACTTACACCTAAAGAACCTTGGTATCAAGATATAATTCTTTCAAGAAATTCTTTAACAAGCCTTCTTAGATGTCGGCTAAATTACACCCTAGCCCCTAAAGACTTGTACACTAGGAAGATTGTGCAATCCCCAATCTGTCAGTGTGGTGCAACTGAAGGAACACCTGATCATATTATATTTGTATGTCGTCTTAATGTAACTACGTGTGAGTATTTCTTAAGAGATCTAAAAGAAGCAGGATATAATGAGGCATACACCTTGTCAACAATTTTGAGGAACCCGACTAAGAAAATAATATATGTACTTACAAACAGTATTGTGAGAGAAAATATTGTATTATAAAACTATGAAATTGTAAAATTTTAAAATGTAAAACAAATGTAACTGGTGCATAGCTGAAAAGCTACAACCAAATACATATTTATATATAAAAAAAACTTTTGTGCTCTGAATTGTTTGAAACTTGCTTTATTACTGTCTTCAGTAATGTCTTCAGTGGCCACGGTGGCTCAGTTGGTAACGCGTCTGACTACCATGCTAAAGGTCCCGGGTTCGATCGCCAGCCGGTTCAAATCCGGGAACTTTTCTAACGTTGGAAGCGGCCCCGATGCCCACCCAGCGTCGAATAACATGGGTACCTGGGGGAAACCCTGGGGGTAAAGGCAGTCAGGGGCATGATGCTGATCACATCACCCCCACTCACGACCGGATCAAAAAAGTGTGGGGTGTTACCCCCACACCCCCTATATGCCTTCATGGTGTTGTGCTAAGCACAGGGGAGCACTTTACCTTTATTACTGTCTTCATGTTTTTAAAAAAAATCTTTATATGCATGGCAAGAAGTTGTCCATTTACTGTTGTAATCCTTTGAAGAAAGGATTTTGTCTATTTCGTCCAAGAGTTGGTCATGTGGAAAAATCGAAAAGGAGTTTGGTGTTAGTAAGTACATAGCAAAGAAAGCAAAAAAAACTCGTCAAAGAGAAGGGAATTTTGTCCTCACCTGACACCAGACCTGAAAAACGTTACCAGAAGAAACAGCCCCATGAGTTAAAAATTTTTACTGCAGTGATGAAGTTAGCCGGCAAATGCCTGGCAAGAAAGACTATGTTTCCATGAGGGACACAGATGGTAAACATATCCACATTCAAAAAATATTGATCCTGGGAAATCTGAGAGAAATATTCAAGACTTTTTAAATCTAAATACCTGCTACTTAAGATTGGGTTTTCACAATTTGTAGAAATAAGACCAAAGAGTTGCATAATAGCAGGAGCCAGTGATACCCCACACTGTATGGGTTTGTACCACTCATCAAAATGTTAAATTAATGATAGCTGGAGCTCACTTAAATAAAATGACTCTCCCAGCACAAGAAAACCCATTAAAAACATACCAAGTTCGTATTTCAAATATAATGTGTAGGGTACCACAACAGAAGTGTTTTCTAGATGAGCGTGATTTCTGTCCCAGCGTAATTGATTTCAAGGAAGCCTTGCTAACAAGCCGTGAGGAAGAGATGAATGAAAATATAACCTACAAGGAGTGGATATCAGTATATCGCTGTTCTTTTGAGACAATTACTAAATCCACAGAGGAGTTTGTTCAACATTTTTCAAATCAGCTGATCAACCTCAAGAGACATGATTTTATAGCCAAACAGCAATCAGTATATTTTTCTGAAAAGAAAAGTTTTCTAGTGCATGATGATGATGTGGTGACATGTGATTTTGCTGAGAATTACTCATTTATTTGCAGGATGAAGTACAAGGGTTCCACTTGAACAACTCAACATTGATCCATTTGTAGTATATTATAAGGGCAATGAAGATATTCTAAAACATAAGAGTTATTAAGGTACTCACATTTCCCTCGTTGGAATTCCAATAAGGATGGTGTCAGTGGCTACCAAAATCAATAAAAAATAATGTAAAACAGCTTCGCAGAAAACGTGAGTATCTTAATTGTCTATTATCGTGTCTATCATTCCCATAATATGAATAAGAGTTATGTCTTCATTTCAGACTGCTTGATTCACAACACTGTTCTTGTCCACGTTTTCCAAAGAAAGCTTTTAGATCTCTTGAAAATTGATTGTCTGCCAAACTTACAGAAAGTATATTACTTCTCTGATGGTTATGCAGTGCAATCCAGGAACTGCAAAAACTATGCAAATTTGTGCAACCACCAGAGATTTCAATGGCATTGCACCTGAGTGGTATTTTTATGCAACAGCACATGGTAAGGAAGTGTGTGATGATGATGGAGAGACAGTAAAGACGTTGGCAGCCAAAGCTAGTCTCCAGAATTATCTTTCAAACCAAATCATGACACCACTCCAGCTATTTGAGTAGGAAATGGAGAACATTGCATCAATTACTTTCTTTTATGTGACAAATGATGAATATTTGGAAGAAGAAAGACTTTTACACACAGGGTTTGATGAAGCTGTTGCTGTGACAGGGACTCAAGAGGTTTCATGTATGCATACCAGTAAGCACAGAAAAAGTGGAAACTAAGGTGTTTTCTGCATCTGAAGAAACTTTGGTACATTGTGTTAAAGTTAATGCAGATGTTGAAAACATACCCTTTGAACATATCACAGGTTTTGTAGCATGTGCGTATGATCTCAATTGGTGGGAGGGACGTGTACTTTCGAAAGATGATGTAGAACATGAAGAGCAGGTGTCTTTCTTGCATCCTTGTGGTCCAGCACAGTCATTTAGTTATCCAAGGCAACCAGATGTTCTTAAAATCCCAAGACACAGAGTCCTTTTGTAACGTTTGCATTATTTTTGCTTTACAAACATTACACATTCAAAAAAAAGTGAAGAAAAAGCGACGTTCCCTTTTTTTTTAGCCATCGGAGCTCGTTTTACCTCACGATGACTTCTTGTGCTGCCTCTAGCGGCGATTTCTCAAACCACTGGTCAGCTCGTAAAAATACGCTGCTTCAGTCAGTCGGCGTGTGCGTTTCGCCTCTCGCAGCTACTTCCTACTCCCGCACCGAACGGCAGGTGCCTGTCCTTGGGCACGACGTCTAATTCTTCATTGGCATGAGATACAATTCCACCAGAGCTTCCTGAAGTGAAACCTGCCATTCCAACCGTTACTAAGCAGAAGCCTGTTGAATGAGTATAGCGGAAGGAAGGCGTGGACCTTTGTGTATATTGAACGTTAGTGGAGGTATGTACAAAAACTATCTTTTGACCGTGATATGGAAATGGTTATAACATCTTGCGACCCTGCCGTTCGCTGCCAACATTTTGATAATTTACTTTGACCTTTACGGAACTTTGAGTAACGAATTCTAGAAAACAAACAGTGCTTCTACTTCGATTGTCCCCCCCCCCCCTTTTCCTTTTTTGGCTTTGTGCGTTACTCTCGATGAACTTTTGATAAGTGTTTGAAACCAACGTACATATTGGTGAGTGGGCGTTAAACAAAAAAAAAAAGGGGAGTAAAAGGAAAGAAGGCGAGTGTATGCACGCATGAACTTGTCCTATATTGCCGACGCGTTTAATAATCTAATATTCTCAAGCATAAAAAAGAGCTTACTCTAAATGTGACTAGCTTCATAATTGAACTAATTAACAAAGTCTATCCGCGCATGGCCAGCGTTTGAAGATTGACAGTGAAGTGTTCCCTTTTTGATTGCCCTAAGTTGCTATCGGCGGAGTCGAATGCACGCATGTGCGCTTTTGACAAGAAAACAGCGACTCTTACTGTCTTATCCCAATTCACTATCCCGTAGTTAATAACCTACCTGCCCGCCTTTCGGTAGCACTAATTGATTAAGTATAAAAGAGAGGCATTTGATATAAGCATAAAAGAGAGGCATTTGATTAAGCATAAAAGAGAGGCATTTTTGGGTTTTTAAACAAAAGAAATAGCGGTACGCTATATTTGCTAAGTGTATCTCCAAGGTAACTTAGAGACACAAACCGGCTCACGCCGACTGTTCATGGTGTCTCGTCCCATCCAGAATAAGGTTGCGATTTAAACTGTATTTTAGGTGTATACTCGTGATTTGTTAACAAAAAAAATATAGAAAGTTACGCGAGAAGATTAAAATAGCGCGCAGGACGCGCAGGTTATTGTTAATGTTACATTGATTGTTAAAATTGCTCCCTACTCTAGTCTTTTTGGGAGATTGCGCATACTCGCATAGTGTATTGTTTTGGAACCTTGAATATATACGTATTTGTTAAATTGAATTGTGTAGATCATTTAATTTATCTTGATTACATGCACTAAATAGTAAGATTTACAAAAAGGTGGTACTGGTTGAAAGCCCGGTTTGAAGTTAACCTTAAAGAACAACTATTGGATTACACGTTTGGCAACGTTGGAAAAGGAGAAAGGATATTACGTCGAGGGAACGTAACCATAAAATCTAGATTACAGCGGAGAAGGCAAGCATTGCTATCCACTGGCGAATCCCTTCGAAACTATTGCATAAGTGTGCATAATTCATAAGTTTCTTTATTTCAGGGTCCTCTTTTTGTCTCGTGCTTCTTGTGCTTGCTGCCCGTAAACTCTCGCAGTACGGTGCAGGAAGTACGACACAAGAAGATAAAGCTTGTAGCGTGAAGTGTGGACGTTAAGATTAATTTTTACCTTGCACGCGATCGCAGCCCAGTCGTTTCCAATTGATCAATTGTGCGATTGCGTTTTGACCACACATGTCACGCTATACTTTGCAAAGTAACAGCCACCGGTAGAACATACCTGCTGAAGCAATAGATGACACATCATATATTCTATCAAATAAATACTTTCTGTATCACTACGCAGTTTCTTGGTATGCTTCTGTATTAATAATGTGGTTAGGTATGTAAAATATGTTAACTTAAATCATCGCATGGTCTTGAAAGGAATTCACTGGCCGCGGTGGCTCAGTTGGTAACGCATCTGACTACCATGCTCAAGGTTCCGGGTTCGATCCCCCACCGGTTCAAATCCGGGAACTAATGTTGGAAGTGGCCCCGGCGCTCACCCAGAGTCGAATGACATGGGTACCTGTGGGAAACCATGGGGGGGTAAAGGTGGTCAGGGGCATGATGCTGATCATATCACCCCCACTCAAGAACGGATCAAGAAAGTGTGGGGCATTACAGCCACATCACTATATGCCTTCATGGCGTGGTGCTAAGCAAAGGGGAGCACTTTACCTTTTTACCACTTTTAAGATTCCAGAGACATACCACCTTGAAATTTTGACTGAATCTTCAGTAGATGTGTACCAATATGTGTAAAATTTTTGAAAATTTATTTTTTTGGGAATTGTAAAATAAAATTTTGAAAAACTTTCAAAATTTGTTTTTCACAAAAAACAGAGCATGTTGTATATCAAGTGAAAGCCCTCTTCATAAGCTTTAAAATGAGAACATGTCCAGCCCTGTAGTTGAAACAGGTCTCTTGTATTCTTGTATTCAAAGTTTCAGTGGTGAGCAGTTTTTGGGCAAGCTGGTATTAATGGTAAAATTATCTGTAGTTTAGGTGTAAGTAACATTGGCTTGTTATCATTTTCAGGATTTGGTTTTTGACTTACATTTTATTGTAATGTTCTTAATAATGTTTTAGAATTATTAATTTGTTGGTGATTTACAAGATCATTGTTTTTCTTACACTTTTTGTCAATTTTCAAAATTCAGTAACTCAAAAACCGGCAACATGAAAAATAAAAAAACATATTTTCTATATTTCAGATGATAAGAAACATGTATATCAAAAATTAGTGAAATCCATGACATCAAATTCCAAAATTTATTTTTTCTTGTTTGATTTGACATGGAATTACCCATTAAAGGAATGTGGTGGGATGAGTTAGTATGACTCACTAACTAACCTTTCTTATTTTAAACTAGAATTTTACAAGTATTGGTATTGGGGGTATCAGTGAGATTATTGGTATCGGTAAAAAGTGGTATCAACTCAGCCCTAATAATAAGTACAGTTTCTGAACCAAATACAATACTTGAATATTTAGTTGCGTTCAAAATTGCTTCTTACATACGAGTAGGTTCCTTTTCACCATTTTAACACCAAAATTTCACATTATATACAGTTCTTGATACTGAAATATGCCCAGTTTTATACCAAAATAATGAACTTTTATTCTCCACAAATATGTGGCTCTAGTAATATCATATTGCAATTTTAGGACTGGAGGTTTCTGTAAATAACACCATAATGAGACTAAATTTTGCATGGGCATTCATGCCTTACCATGTAAAATTGTAGGATACAATTTTGTATAAAAACCTGAAGTACACACAGCTATATGATTACGTAAATCTATTAAACTATTGATAATATCTAGACAACAGTGAAAGAAAACTACACAAAAATTCACGTCAATGCTCTAAAAGGAATTCTAATCGTATGAAATTTTTCATATTTTGAAATATCCAAGACGTTTTTCGAATGGAAAGGAAAATTTGAAAAAACCGCCCATTCGAATGCCAAAGATCCAGCCAAGCCTTAACAAAAAAAAAAAAAAAAAAAAAAAAAAACTATGTAGCACCACAACTTCACTTGATGATACCTGTCAGCAGACTGATGCAAGAGGCATCTAGCGGTGGAAGCACATACTAAACCAGAGAACGATTCCAGTTTCTTTCGAGTCCCTGCTTGTAAGAATAAAGACCTGACTGATTACAGTGAAAATTTAATGCCAATAATAGCTGCTCAATTCTCTGCTTAATATTCATAACATTATGACTAACCTTGAAACTGTTTCCACTTTCTTGTGGATGGTCACCAGCTACTTATTGCAAGACTTCCATGATTTTTTCAGAAGGTGGGAAATACACACTTCATTGTGACTTAAGAAAATCAATACATCTACTCGTATGTAAGAAGCAATTTTGAATGCAACTAAATATTCAAGTTGAGAAAATATAGTCATAGCAGTGGATGGTCACAATTAAACTTACTCAACTCACAGCCCTCTGGAGCCAGTTTGAAGCAACATATTTTGCTTAAACTTCGTATAGAGGCTATGGTGGAGACCATGGCCAAGTGAATGATGATGAGAAACAAAATAGTACAATATGTCATCACCAGATCGAAGTGTTTCACTGAAAAACTTAAGAGAAACATTCTACTTTGTTTGACGAGAAATAATTCTTGCTACTCCCTCAAAAAATTTCACTGCGTGCCCAAATTGTAGCCATCAGTAAGTGGTACCAGGATGGCCACTCTAGGATCATAATAAAATTCAAGTACCGTATAATTCCCAGGTTTCAAGGCGAACTTCCCAAAAACTCATGGGACAAGCAGATGCTTCCTTTCCTTTCTTTCAACCTTACCTATTACTGCCTGTCATCACACATACAGACATATTAACAATATAAAGGGTATGTGATTCAAAATGTCCAAAAATCCAAATTCAATTGAATTAAACGGTATCCTAACATTTAATTTAATAAGGTGTGGAGTTTACGTTTGGCAATTCACATATTCACTCGAAATACATCTACAAACAAAAGTCACATTGTTACGAGATATACTAATCTACAAAAAATTGTTCATTCTACAAGAATTTCAAACTCAAATTTAGAAAATCAACCTCAAGATATCTTGCCTTGCAATAATCTTCCATCTGTCAGATAGACTGTCTTGCAAAGAACAGTAACAAAGTAAATGGATTGTTTCTGTTTACGACAGAATTTCTATCTGCTCGAAAGAGCCAAACAGATTCAATTCTGTTTCACTTTCCACACACTTTTATTTTCCTTCATCGACAAAAATAAAAGCAAAACTATGAAAAACTTGCTCAGAGCATTTATAAATATGTATAAATTTAATTGGATTTGGAATAGTAAAAGCTGTAATTTTTTACAACTATGGAGAAAAATTCATGCATAATTCCCAGAGCAAATAATTCACACAGAATTCACAGAATTCCTGGTGAATAGCCACCCTGGGTTCTTCTTTTCATTCATTTGAAAATACTTCTTGCACTCACCTTTCTGTTGCTGAAGCTGGGCCTTCATCTTCAATTGTTACTTCACTCTTTTTCACATCATCAAGTTCTACTTTAACACTGTCACTCTCAGTATTTTTTAATTCAACAGCACTGAAGTGTGTAATGTTATCACTCGTATCCAAATATTTACTATCCTCCTGTAAAAACTCACTCGTCCCAGTACAAGAGTTCAAGTATATGTGAACGGAGCTGTTTTCACTTTTCAGTTCAATTTTCACTCTACCCTCCTTGGACTCGGATTTAATGACTGATGATAATGATGTTGGCTGCAAAGTTTTTTCAACTGACTCTTCATGATAAGAAAGAGGTTTGGGTTCACTATCCTCTGAGCAACTCATGATGCCAGGCTCTACCTTCACTTGAGGGAACAGAGGGTGGTCATCAAACTCCATCTGTCTTGATGAGGGTGAAGCACTTGAAATCTGCAAATACATTTTACACATGAACATCACATTGTGCTAAAATTGAAAAAAAAAAAAAATAGAAAACATATATAAAGTTGAGAATGCTTTATCCGTAACTCAGTTCTGCATAATTAATCCCGTTTCGTAAATAAACCTTATTTGTACGTAGAAGATGTTGATGTATCGGTATCAGATGATATTAGTGGTTTCGGAAAGCATTGGTTGGAATTCCATTACTGATAACAGCCGATACTTTCCCTGCATATTGATCTTTCATAGGGGTCGAAAAAATGCAACTCAACACTTTTGCGAAGTCTAGGTAGTGTGGAAATTATGCAACATTCAAACATTCTTTTTAAATTTTGAAGCAATTTTTGCATGAAAAATGAGATTTCATGATCCCATCACATATTTTCATATTCTGATGTAATATTTTAATATGCTAAAGAAAATTGACTACTGTAGGACTATGATTAAATTCAAGTATAATTCCCGGTTTTGAAGGTGAATTTTCCAGTTATCTCTATTTCAACCATGCATATTACTGCCTCTCACCACCACCCCACACAAATATATTAACAATATAAAGGGTCTGTATGATTCCAATGTATCCAAAAATTATAATTCAATTCAATTACACACACACACACATATTCAATATATATATTTAATTCAAGGTGCAGAGTTTGCCATTTCACATACTCAGGTCGAAATACATCTACAAACATAAGTCACAAACGTTATGAGATATACTAATATACAAAAAATGTTAATTGTACAAGAATTTCAAACTCAAATTTAAGTAATCATCATCATATCTTGCTATAATTTTTCGTCTGTCAGATACATTGTTCTGGAAAGGACACTAACAAAGTAAACGGATTGAGAGAGAAAAGTTAAGCTGTGAAAAGCTTGCCTCAGGGCATTTTATAAGTATGTACCGTGCATCCATTTCCTTGCGAGGTCGAGAGATCGGAAGAAGTGTGGCGGGTGGCGCTAGCAGAGATGCTGACATTTTCGACCAGTAATGTCCCACTTATCTTTATGGACATATCTTTAGCATGCAGATATTTATATTAATATTGCAAAATGAGCACTAACCTGTGTTACAAGAGTTGTTCAAAGTGAAACGCCAGGGAATTTCTGTGCAAATTTCATGTCACGTCTCGACATGAGTCTGTTTTCAAGTAAGTGTCATACATAAAAATTCCTTGTTCTAAAGTGAACTTTGCAGCTGGGATTTCAATCTCCTCACTCACACACAACACAAACACGAAGAAGTAGCACAGCAAGTAACCAAAAACCACACCCTTTCACACAGTACGAAATTAACATGCTCGTGGTTAAGGTCTGTTCCTCACTCCATTCGCAGCTCTGTCCAGGGCACCTGTAGTCGTGAAGGAAAGAACAACTGAAGCTCGGAGCTTTCAGGTTGCAAGCAATGCTCACGAAAACCACCGACTTTTGACGGTATAGTCTGCAACATAATCTTGATACAGTGTTGCACATTCGAAACCTCCAAACGATTCCGAGCAAAACAAAACGCTTTTGAGGATAAACTTAAGTGAGAAATTACTGGTCGAAAATGTTGGCATCTCCGCTAGCACCTGCTGCCAAACTTCTTGCGCTCTCTTGGTCTCACAAGGAAATGGACGCACGGTATACATTCAACTGGATTTGGATGAATAAAAGTTGCAATTTCACATCTACAGAGAAATATTTAAGCAGTATTCATGCATAATTCCCGAAGCCAGAAATTCACACAGAATTCCTGGCATCTTAGGGTGATATCCTAACCACTCCACCAAGGGGCCAGCGCGACGTGGTGGAACTCTTGGACATCAGTTTTGGATCAGCATATGCAACAGTGCATGATGAATTAGGGTACCATAAAGTTTTTGCGAGGTGGGTACCCAAGGAACTCACAGCTGCGCATCAGCAGCAGCGTGTCACAGTGGCTACCCAGTTTCTCCAATGCTATGAAGCTGACCCCAGTATCTTGGAACGAATCGTAGCAGGAGACGAAACATGGGTTCATCACTACGAACCAGAGTGTAAGCGGCAAAGCCTGGAATGAAAACAACCATCGTCCCCTGTACGCATGAAATTCAAGCAACAGTCGTCCTGTAGGATATTGATGTTAACGCTGTTTTGAGATGTGAAGGGAGCGATCCTGGCGGAGTTCAACCCACATGGTGAAACTGTGAATAGTGTAAGTTATTGTGCGGTCCTGCAAGACAAACTAAAACCTGCAATTCGTCACAAGCGATGAGGACTGCTTGGATTGATTTGTTGTTTTAAGTCCATTTTATGCACAGTAAGGCTAATCGGGACTGGACCTACAGTTTAAAGTGGGATCCGAACCACTATGTACCTCCACCGGGAATCGAACCTGGGACCCCTTGATTACAAGGCGGCGACGCAACCACTGCGCCATCGGGAGGCCTACAAATAATGAGGACTGCTGTCTAAGGGGTTGCTCGTATTCCACAATAATTGATTGATTTCTTGTTTTTAAGTCCACTTTTTGCACAGAAAGGCTAATCGGGACTGGACCTACAGTTTAAAATGGGATCCAAACCACTATATACCTCCTCCTGCTCTCAAATCTGGGACCCCTTGATTACAAGGCAACGACGGTACCACTGCACCATTGAGGAGGCCCTCCACGATAATGCCAGGCCTCATACAGCAAGGGCAACAGTAGACACTGTGCACAAACTTGGTTTTGAGTCACTTCCCAATCCTCCGAACAGCCCTGATTTACACATCTTCAGGCCTTTGAAGGAGGCGCTGCATGGTCATCGGTTCAGGTCAGATGACTAGGTCCAGAAGGTGGTGCAGACGTGGCTTCGTGAGCAACAGAAAACCTTCTTCGCGGATGGGATACAGAAACTGATAGCACGATACCAAAAGTGCATTGCCGTGCAGGGGGCATATGTGGAAAAGTGATATGTGTAGTTCTTGTTGTGGGGAAATAAAGATGTTATGTGAAAATTGCCTTTAGTTTTTGATTTACCCTAATATATATTTCATTCCACTCAAATCCATGGTTATTATTACATCTATGTAATGTAATTGCAGAAAGAAGCCATCTTTGATCAACGTAGTCAACAGTGTTTCCTTCGTTTCATTTTTCAAGCATTGAGGGTCAGGTCTTATTTTAAACTAATTTTTTGATGTTTTCGTGTGAATATAGGAAGAACAATGTGTCAATTTATCAGGGTGGCTACAGACAAGCAGAAATGAAATTCCCCAAATTTTCCAGGACAATTTTTTTTAACAATTATAAACTAAATCCATGTTTTTGTAAATAGAAATAATAAAGTTCACACAGATTCAGGTATGGATTGTGGTACTATATCTTCAGAGAAATTGACTTCATTTTTTTCTGATTTTAATTCAAACTGCAAAATAGTAAATTTGGAAAATTATTACAAATCACAAGCAATTCACAGCTTATTCGATATGCACATGGTAACCAGGCGCGGTTGGCCCTATAGCGCACAGGATCAGTGAACCCCCAGTAATATACGATAATCACCTCGAGAATGAACAATAAACAATGTCTTTACATTTTCACATTATTTCGCTAAAAATTCTACACAATAAGTCATGTATTTGTGCCCGTAATACGGTGAACTCTTTTGCTGAGAAGAAGAAACCGCGATTCGGCCGCCCTGATACAGACCCTCAGTTGAACCCCCACAGGACAGCTCTTGCCATTGTGAAAGCTTCGTGCGGGAGCAGAAGCTCGAGGAGGGTATAGGACAAAATACATGGGAGGTGAGATTGGCAGAACCTATGTTCAACCCAACGGTCATGCGCAGTTCGTTCTCTCGCAGAAGGCGCGGGACAAGGCTCCGATCTCGCGGCTTCCTCCCTTCCAGTGTTGCTATGTGCGGTTCAAGTTTGAAGCGCACACATTACATATTCAATATTCTCTTTGTATCATTTTTGTACTGAACTTCTTGGAATAAATGCAAAATTGTGGCAGAGATGGATGAGTGGAAACAAATAAAAGCTGGAATTAGATGCGATGAATTAAAATAAAGGAGATACATTACCAAAATAGCTCGTGCATGCATTCAGAGGTTTTTCCTTAAAGGTGGAAACACTTCGGGTTCGCGAGAGAGAAAGAATGGCGCGAAGACGTGACTCGCTGTCGCTCGGTGTCAATCGTCTCAAGTTTGTTAGTTTTTGAAGTGCTTGGATACTTGTTGGAAAGTATTAAGTGATGCTGCGAGTGAAGCGAGGGATGGACTTTACCTAGGTTATGTCACATGATGCAGTGTAGGCGTTGCTGTCCGCGCAGGTAAGAAATGACCGATAGAAATGCACGTAATTAACGTAAACGAACTTCCTTGTCCACTGAAAAAAGCGTGTGCTGGTCGACCAGCCCCAAATTCGAACAAAGCTATCTTGTATCAATGAAAGGGTCTCAGGTTCGATTTCTAGTATGCGCATGCCATTAGTTGCCATTTCCCTTTAACAAATGTAGGACCAGTTCTGATTAGTCAGCATGGACGTCCGGAAGGGGAAAAGGGGGCCGCTCACCATGGAAATTGAATGTAAACCAAAAATTATATATTACACGCATATAATTTAATTTCAGTCACAGTAATTTTTGGTAATTATTATAAAAGCGTTGCAGTAACTTCAGACTGAAGGAGTGTTTTTTGCTCCTCCTGAGGAAAAAATATATTACTTGCCCCTACTTGAGGACGTCCATTCCAACAAAACTCAACTTTTTTCATAAAGGCACAATTTATTGTAGTTTCAGCCCTAAATTTATTCGCACACCCCTAATACAAAACCTTATACTCCCATATAAAAAAAATTCTGGACAAATCTTTTAAGCCCGCCCCCATCCTTTTGTTAGGCGAAGGAAGTTTATTTTGAGGAAACTGAATATATGTCACATGACTTCAGTGAACCCCCGGGTAAATAATGCACGAGCCGCGCCTGATGGTAACACATAGCATCTGCTTGGCACCAATACCCCTAAAATCTCTTAACCCTGATTCTCAGTAGTAAATGTTGTGAAAGTGACACAATGGAATCATACAAAAGAAAGTGTCATATTCCCTTACATTATCAATGAAACTTCTCCTTCAGTACAAACATTCACAGTATATCCAAGTCCTATGAAACTGACGACACACAGTTATGCCATTATTGCTGACAAAAAGTGTATATACTAGGGTTATTTTTTAAGTAAGGTCCGTTTTGCAATATAAACAAAGTAAGTAAATGTTTAAAAAAAAACATTTATTTTCTGAAATTACATACACTTCTCTATTTTTCAACATAATTTCCTTGCCAGTTTAAACATTTATTGTAACGAACTACAGTTTTTGGATACCCTTCTCATAGAACTCTGCCGCCTGTGATGATAGCCAGTTACTAATGGTCGTTTTCACTTCATCAGTGTCTGAACGCTTGCCGGCCAGGAAGGTCTTCAGATGGCGGAAGAGGTGGTAGTCACTAGGTACAAGGTCTGGACTATATGGCAGATGATCGAATAACTCCCAGTCAAAAGATTTGACCATATCTTGAGTGTGAACTGCAGCATGGGGCCTTGCATTGTTATGAATCAGTATGACACCGGCTGACAGCATTCCACACAGTTTGTTCTGGATGGATCGACGAAGTTTTCTTAGAGTCTCACAGTAGGAAGCTGAGTTAATTGTTGTTCCTTGCGGCAAAAAAATACACTAACAAAACACCCTGCCTGTCCCAAAACACAGTTGCCGTGATCTTGCTCTTTGAAAGTGCATTTTGCTTTCACTTTGACCGGCAATGATGTGTGTCGCCACTCAATCGATTGTTGTTTAGACTCAGGAGTCACACGGGACACGCATGTCTCCTCTCCTGTGATGATATGACTCAAAAACGCATCACCTTCTTCGTTGTAGAGGCTCAAAAATGTTATAGCACTTGCCAAACTTTTCTTTTTGTGTTCCTCACTCAGCAGTTTAGGAACCCATTGACAGCACAATTTCTTGAACTGTATGTTCTCAGACACAATTTTAAACAAAACTGGCCTTGAAATTTGTGGGAATTCAGATTACAACTTGGAAATTGTGAATCTCCTGTCTGCGTGAATGTGGGTGTCAACTGCCTGCACCAACTCGTTAGTGATTACAGATGGCCGACCAGCGTGCGATTCGTCATGGACGTTTTCCCGACCTTCCTTGAACAATCTCACCAATTTTCGCACTTTACTGTCACTCATTGCATTGTCTCCGTAAACTTCACATATCTCGCGATGAATATCCGCAGGTCTCATGCTTCTTGCTGTTAAGAATCGAATGACTGACCATATTTCACAGTTGGCGGGGCACTTGATTTTCTTAAACATTTTAACGAAGCGTACAGACTGATGCCGTGAATGCAAATGGCGTCAGATGCTGCTCACCGAATGCTGGGAGCCTGCACACGCACTCATTCCCATGCACACGCACAATTTCAAACAGTATTCACAGACCTTGTGCCTAGCGACTACTACTAACTGGCTATCATCACAGGCGGCAGACTTCTATAAGAAGGGTATCCAAAAACTCATAGTTCGTTACGATAAATGTTTAAACTGGCAAGGAAATTATGTAGAAAAATAGACAAGTGTATGTAAATTCAGAAAATAAATGTTTTTTTATTGCAAAATGGACCTTAATTAAAAAATAAAGCACATATTACATATTAGAAATTTAAGGCAAGAAATTTATAGAGGGAATCTACTGTATTGTACAGGTCCCTGATTTAGCTAATCAAATATTAAAACAAGAACACACTGTTGATAACCGCTCCCGAAAATTTATATAAGAGAGACATCAAGAAAATAAGTTCCGATGGCCTCTACGCAGCGTTAGTGGTCAGAGAGCGACACTCATATGCAGGCAGGAAGAGGTGGCATGTGGCTGTAATCTGGTTTTAGGACAGTTCTAGGAGAAAGATGGCAGCTCTCATACAGTTTCCCACCAACTGCGAGGTACATATGGCAATCAGATTTTTGCACACTCAGAAGCTGGCATAGAGCCACCAGCAATCAAATGAAGTGTAGTCTATAGACTGGATGTCATGAGCGACAATATGGTCATACAATGGTGCAGACAATTCACAAAGGGCCGATCCAATGTGCACTACCCCATACAGCTGAGTGCATGTGGACACTATTGCATCACTTCAAGTGAGAGATCTTAGACCACTATCTACACTCTCGATCTTGCACGTACAGACTTTCATCTCAATACTCAGCTGAAGAGGTTGCTGGCATGTCAAAGTTTTGACAGTTAATCTGGTTTCAGTCTTTCGTGTCAGACACATATGCCCGCTGACAAATGCCAGAACAAAGGCAGGGAATATGCTGAAAATTGAATTAGGAGTCACTGTAACTAATGCAATGTCAATTACTACTGATTATTGTTTCATGTATGGCTAGTAGGTAGGTACCTTGATTTTTCAGTATTTTTTTGTTTTCAAATTGGTGTTATTCTTATTTTATTATTCAGTGTTATTTTTCTCATAGTTTGCATTCTAATCTTAGTGCATTTTCTGTCAAATATACCTATGATTATACTTTCATGGTCTTTTGAAACTAGTGTTTTAAATTGTATGTCACATGGCCTACACCTGTTCATGAGAGTTTGATATGTTGGAACAGACATTTGAGGAAGTAATTTTCCATTGTTTCCCAGTGGACAAATGCTGATCATATGGCTCCAGTGTGGCAGTATATGAGCACTCGATCTCCTGTCAGAACCTTAACAATTTACTCTGTGATGCAAATGGTTCGGACAGAAGTTGAAAAATCGTGGGAAACACAGGGTTTCATGTAGCGGTCAGAATAATTCCATGTAAAACATGTATTATAGTTTTCTCTTGGTTAAAATGTTGGAAAACATGTACATTGTACATGCACAAATATGGCATATTTTGTTTTTTAAGCCTTAAAAAACACAAGAATTTTGGATTTTTTAGTATTTTTTAGTTCTTCAAGAACAATTTTTTTAAATCGTGAAAAATGCAGCAACAAATATTTTATGCCAAACTCGCATTATATCGCATTTCGGATGGGTGAGAAACATGCCCAGATATTACTGCAGGTTCACAGACACAACTTTGCAGCAATTAACATTTTTCAGTGCTATCACGTTTGCTAAAAAACGAAGTTCCCTATTAATCGGAATTTACCTCTTGGAGTCCCTTGTTTAAATCAGTAGAAGAAACGTTTGTTGCTGGATTGAATGATTCAAGTAATAATTATATTAAAATATTTACCTATTATAAATTATTATTTATTTCAAAGCACTGGACATTAACTTTACTCAGTGGTAGATTAACAACCATCTCTCATGGGTTTAAATGAGCAGAGGGAGGGCCAAGAGGGGGGGGGGGGGATTGCTATGCGAATGTAGCAGAAAACTGAGGTTGGGAGGTTATTTTCATAATGTTTACAAATGCAGATATATATATATATATATATATATATATATATATATCTTTGTCATGTTTCAATAGATATATCCGGATTTGTTGGATTCTTTATAACATCGAATAACAGTTCAATGTCACTGTAAACGTATGTTAACCTCTGCAAAACCAGTATTATGCCGGGGGGATGAAACAAAACCTTCACATGCTTTGCTACATTAAATAAGGTTAAGTGAGCCAGATGAATAATAAATTCTAGAGCATATTTGCAGTGGTGCAGCAGCCTAACATTCCATTTATGAATGTGATTTTTGTTGGATGTTGCACCCGAGAAATGTAAACGATGACAAAAAAAAAAGAAGTCATACTGGGACATCGATTTAATAAGAGAGCATAACATACAATTTTTGTCGGATGTCGCAGATGACAAATTTATTTATTCATTTAACAGAAAATTCCAAATACAGCATTAGCCATTTTACACTGGAAGGAACTAACAACAGAAAATAACAAAGAAAAATAATAAAAAAGTAATATTATATGTGATAAAGTAACTTACATATTTTTACTCAACAGCATTCTAAAGCATGCCTGATTTTCAAAAAATGTCTATTTGGTTTGTTAATATATGGAATTGGCTGGGCATTCTGTGGTACAGGGAACAAATGCCAAACTGCTACGTCTGACAAAAATCGCATGCATAAAATGAACTGTGGTACCACACCCGAGTAACTCTGATGAACAGTCGTGAACACTTCAAGGATGTAACTGTCCCATTGAATTTCAATGGAATCGTTACTATCCAGAACTCTCTGACTGTACAAGGCTCTGTTTATGCATGTGATTTTTGTCAGATGTCGCAGTCTGTAGACATGCAACAAAAATTAATTCCATAAGAGTGCCATGCATGCAATTTTTGTTGCATCGTCTAGCGAGACATTTTGTCACAGTTTGACATTAGTCGAAAGATAATGTAGGACAAAAATCACATGCACCAATAAAGCCTAAATTTTTGTTCAACAAGTGCTGTACCACGACATTCAACAAATTATAGGGTTGCATAGCATCCTTATTTGCTTCCATGTTCCTTCAGAATGCCCAACAAAATGCCATACTACAACTTCCAACTACTATCGGATGGCACCACAGTAGTGGTGCACCCCTTCCCCTCATCTCATGACAGCTGTGAGCTGTCCCCTTACTACTTCCATACAGACACGGAAAATGACATTTCTTTGCATTTTCCACATACCGTACTATTTAGAGGCAGGCTTATGAAATGTTTCTGCTCCTCCAGAAATCTCTCCCCCCCTCCCCCACCTCTTATCACTGGTTACTGGCATTGTGTTTGTATTGCTCAGAAAAAGGGCCTAAAAGTAGCCACCAGGACTTAGCAACAAAATTTACTGCTCCCATGCAGGGCATCGTAACATCTTTAAAAAAAATCCTGGCAGATTCATTCCATTGAAAAAAAAATCAATCAAGACAAAATTCCCTGTCTTTTTTTGAACCCTCCAGGTTTCCAGATTTGTCGCAACCCAGATTTATGTATGTTTTTTAATTTTCTACAAGTGTGTTAACCACAATGAAGCTACTTAAAAACGTGTTCACTATATTTGATTTCTTTGTTGTCTGAACGCATTCCTAAGTAGCAAGTTCCACATGCTTTATCTTACATTTATTTTAGTTGTTTATATGATTTTTCCATTGCATTTTCAGTTGTATAGATAAGAAAATTTTCATTACTGACAAGAGTGATGTTTTCAGACAGCAATATACTGAACACAATAAAATATGTTAG
Source organism: Lepisma saccharinum (assembly GCF_977018435.1). Taxonomy (NCBI): domain Eukaryota; kingdom Metazoa; phylum Arthropoda; class Insecta; order Zygentoma; family Lepismatidae; genus Lepisma; species Lepisma saccharinum. The sequence goes on along the minus strand of NC_139245.1, from coordinate 50,429,006 downwards.
ATGTACAATTATATTACTGAAAACATTAAGAGCACATTTCAACTACTTAAGGTAGAAGAATCAGTTGGAATACCAAAAACAGTAGAAAACATTAGCAGTACAGTTCAGCTACTGAAAACAGTAGATGTTTCATAACACTCATTGACCTACTGAAAACAGTAGACAGAATTTTCAGTAGGGTGGGGGTTGCATATATGTTGTGGACAGAAAATGTCTTGCATTTTTTATGTATTGAGTTGCCTGCTGCACTCTCGATTGTCAGTTGTCTTGATTTCTGTCATTTGGTGGCACTGGAGGGTGATGTTGGCAGGTAGGGTTGTCTGCTGTGATGTGCTGGTTAATGCAGTGTGATTTGTGATCTTTGGGTGGATGGTAAATCTTAGGCATTTTCATATCATGTAATCCAAAGTTATAAAATTGATTCATATTCATCATTCAATATTGTCTTGTTATATGTAAGCACGAATTTGAAAGTTATGGATCACACTATAAAAATATTTAAATTGTTCTTCACTATTTTCATGAAAAAGAATTTTTTGAAATCAGAGTTTGTGGACTTTTGAATCACTCTGTAATAAGAGATTTCAATATCAACCACTCAACTTATAAAGTCAACAAATTTAGGCAATTTCACAAATAATACATAAAAATTATTTTCCATAGGAAATCATTGGATTTCAATTGTATTAAAAAATAATAAATATGATTTACACCAACATTAAGTGTAGAAAAAAACATCTCATGTTGCAATTTTGGTCAACACATTGCTGGAGTCGGCCACTAAAATTTATGTTTTCTGGGGAAGAAAAATCTGCTTTTGTTATTTTGTTCTTGCTTTGCATCACATGGTGGGGTCCTGGGAGGAAGGTTGTGGGAATTCCACTCCTCACTAGCTGCCACTTCAGACATCATGAAGTCGTGCTTTAACTGTTGAAATATGTTATTTTCCACACTTAATGTTGGTGTAAATCATATTTATTATTATTTTTACAATAATAATGGTATACATATGGCTGTAAGGCTAGCACATAAATAAAGATGAACTCTTTTTACTTACTGTGTTACATCATTCTTTAAATCATCTTGTTTTTCTGTGCCACCCTGCATTTCAAATTAAAGCTCATTAGAAACAGAAGAGAATGGCACAAATCTGAGATCTCTGGGTAAATTTTTATCTCCTGCAGTTTAAAGATTTCAACTTTCATTTTTCTTGTAAGTCAATAGGTCAAAAACTAAGAACTTCTTTGATATGTTCCAGGCAGGCATGTAGCCAGGGGTAGAGCTAAGGAGGCTGAATCCCCCCCCCCTACAAATATCTAATTTAAATAATGTGCAGTGGTAATTAATTTTACTTCATAATCAGTATTAAACATCTTGTATAATAATTTGTAATATACTCAGAAATTAATCTTCAGGGCTTTTAAGCCCTTCCTTTTTCATTTTAAGATAGCGGCTGCAGATAAGGGATGAGCCCCTCCCAAAATAAAATCCTGGCTAAGGGCCTGGGTCCAGAGGCTTGCACAAGACCTGGAGCAGACCCGTTCGCGAGACATCGCTCCTGAAATGCCATGCAACCTGCGCAAGACCCTCACTTCAGCACCTTGCCTGACCATCTGCCCATATCCTTCTTGGGAGGTATTGAAAACCCACCATGTACCCTCAAGATACCTAGTAGGTCTCAGTGCGTTCATTTAACCAACTGCACACCCCTCCCTCTACATGACGTAATTGCTTCCAGTAGAAACTGCACCGGGCGCACACCTGTCTGCAACTGCAATAGATTTTTACTAAAAAAAGGGAACTCAAAGCTTCGTAAGCCACATCGCCAATGAAATGAGATTTACGAACGTTGCAACTCCCCCCCCCCCAACACACACACACATTCCATGGCACAGGATCCATAAGTATATGTCGTAAACAACCAATATATATATATAGGGATATAGGGCAGGACTGAAACATGTCACGTTCGACGCTGAGGTCGCGAGTCGAACAACACACTGTTCTACTGCGAACACCAGGGCCGTAGCCAGTCAGGGGTCAGGGGCATTGCCGTTTCCCTCATTGGGGGGGGGGGGGAGTACCTGGATAAATGTGCCAATAACAATAATAGTAACAAAGTAGCATGAAAGGCATTATTATCCTCATAAATCATGCAAAAAGGGGGTAGAAGTTGGTTCTCACGCATTTGTGTTGAAACAGAGGATTATAAATAATTTTTTTCAACACGTCAATTTCACATTAGCTAATAATGGAAAACAAGCACAAACCGTTTTTGAAAGAAAGAAAGTTCATGATAAATGCATTCCGAATGGACATACATATGGCATGTAAAATTTCGATCTACAATATTTTCTCTTCACATGGAGCGACGTAAAATAAGAAATACATATGCTAACACTAAATTGTGTACATATTCAACATTTCATTAAAGCATATACAGGTATTGGACATTGAAACTGAAACACCTGCACAAATAGCCTGGGATGTTCTTGGGACTCACCAGAGCCATCTGATAGTTGAAATCGTACTTATGGGCAATGAGTCACGTTTGCGGGTCCTTGGTAGTCACTCCAGTAGAAGAGGTTCGTCAGTGAACGTCAAATCATGTGTGTAGAGTGGTATAATGGGGGACATATCAGACTTCAAAAGAGGGCAGATCGTAGGGGCGCGTCTAGCAGGTGCATCTGTGGCCAAAACTGTAACACTTTGTGACATCTCACGAGCTACAGTATCCAGGGTGATGTGTGCATATGAACAGGAAGGACAAACCACATCCAGGAGCAACTGCAGGGGACAACGGAAGTTGTCGGAAAGGGACGCCAGGTCATTGACTAGGATTGTTGCACGAAAACGGAAAACCACCACATCGGCAATCACCGCAGAAGTGAATACACACCTCACAGAACCTGCGTGCATGAAAACAGTCCGTCGATACCTGCATAAGGCCAACATTCATGGCAGGGTTGCTATACCGAAGCCTTTCATCAGTAGCACAAATGCCGTAAAGTGGGTTCAGTCATGCCAGACTCATAAAAACTGGACGTTGGATGACCTAAAACGTGTCATATTCTCGAATTAGTCCAGCTACACCGTGTTCCAAACAACAGGGAGAATGTTCGTCTGGAGAAGTCCCTCTGATGCATACAACCCAGACTGGTTGGTACCCACAGTTAAACATGAAGGCGGATCCGTGATGGTGTGTGGTGCAATATTGTGGCAAACCTTGGGCCCACTAATTGTTCTCGAGGGTCGTGTCATTGCCAAGGACTATAGGACCATTCTGTAAAACCATTTACATCCTATGGTTCAAACACTCTTCCCGGACGGTGGTACTGTGTTTCAGGATGATAACAGCCCTATTCACACTGCTAAACTTACCACAGAGTGGTTCGATGAGCATGACAGTGAGGTTGAACATCTGCCATGACCCGCTCAATCGCCAGATCTCAACATTATTGAGCCTGTATGGGGTTTCTTAGAGGAACGAGTGCGGAAACGTTTCCCTCCACCACGTACAGGGGCTGAACTTGTCACTATGCTTCAGGAGGAATGGCTCCAAATCTCTCTGCACACGGTGCAGGACCTCTACCGATCCTTCCCACATCGTGTTGCTGCTGTACTGGCAGCCAAAGGCACCCAAACACCTTATTAAATAAAAATTATGGCTTTCTACCAGGTGTTTCAGTTTCAATGTCCAATACCTGTACATTATTTAAATCCATTACAAAATCAATTCATCGAACTCGTAACAAACCAACATTAATAGCAAATAATATCATGGGCCACCATGGCACACTGTTTTAAAACTTTTCTCACTAAGATCGTTTGGCACCCAGGGCCGACTCCCGCTACTCCCTAGCTACGGCATTGAACTTGATGAGACTGTGTAATATATTATAATATATACTGGTCGACAATTGCTAAGGAACAAACACGTTTTGACCAATAACTTTTGACTACGTGATCAGGTTGCAACAAGTGAACAATATATAAGTACAGATATCAGTTAAGGTTTTTTGATAAAAGATGATGTGGATTCTCCATCAACCAAAGAAACAGGACGTCATAAAGCAAAACCAGTATAAGCAAAACAGAGTGAATCACAATTTGGCATGTGTAGAGTGAGTCCGGAGGAAATCAGTATGGCATGTGGCCACCGTGGACTGCACAGCATGCTGCACACCTGTTTGGCCTACTGACGATGAGAGCGTTCATGAGCGCGAGGGGTATATTGTCCCATTTTTCCTGAAGTGCAGTTTTCAGCTGCTGGAGGGTCCAGGCTGGGGGAATCCTTTGTGTAACCCGCCTTCCGAGAGCATCCCATGCATGTTCGATGGGATTGAGACCTGGTGAAAATACAGGCCAGTCCATGTGTGTGATGTTTTCTCTTTCCAGTGTCTCTGTCACTTGTACAGTTCTGTATGGACTCACATTATCATCCATGTAAAGAAAGTCAGGGCCCACTGCACCCTGAAAAAACAAACATAACCTTCCAGGATATCGGTAGAATACCATGCTCCAGTAACGGATCCTGCGGCGAAGATATGCAGTGGTGTTTTCCCAATTTTCATTATGCCCCCTCCCCCCCTTTACCATGACTCTAGGTCTCCCATACCTGTCACATTCACAGATGTGCAATGTATGATATTGTGTTCCACGTTCTCTCCACACCATTTGATGTCCAGAATCACTTGTCACACAGTACCGCAATTCATCGGAGAACATCACATTTGCCCGTCTGCCTTGGTCCCAGTTACAATACTGCACACACCATTGTAATCTGGCATGACGGTCAGCTGATTTTAATGGCACACACTTAACTGGCTTCCGGGCATACAACACACCACTATTCAGCCGTCGTGTAATGGTTTTTGGGGACACACGTACACCTGAAGCACCGACAAGGTCTTGAGAAATTTGGGCTGGAGTGGCAGATCGATTCCTTTTTGCCACCTGGATGACTTACCGATCCTGGCGAGCAGTTGTACACCTTCCACGACCTCCAACATGCATACGCAAAGCTGTTCCTCAGGTACGAGTAGCTTTATGAAGTCGGGAAATGACACTTTTCGATACCCCCATAACACGTGCCACTTGGGCCTGACTCCAGCTTACGAACCACTCTGCCCCATTCGTAATCACTTAAATGTACTCTTCTCGCCATCTTTCTACATGCTTCTGTTGCACACCAGTATTGCACTGCCAACGGCTTCTACCGTATTTGACTGTCTCCCGTGTGTACCACCTGCTGCAACAGCACTGCAGTATTTTCCTGATTACGATGCTCCAAGCGCACATGTTCCTTTCTGAATGTGCGCAACGATTCCTTGCTGCTCTCTACTGGTCTCTTTCTGGCAACAAACTGACACAATGTTGTGTATGAAAAAGATATGGATCAATATGTGTTTGTTCCTTAGCAATTGTCGATCAGTGTATTTCTACTTTCATAAAATTTGAAATCAAGAGGTTGCAATTACTCCTCCATTCCCCCTCTGCAGGTGCCCTTGGCAGTCTGGAAGGAAAATACAAGAAAAATATGAAAACTAAATTCCATCTTGAGTATCCTTTAGTCCTGCTCCTATTAAATTCTGCTAGCCAGTTTTTTTCTTGTACTTTAATGTTTGACCCTTGCCCCTCCGCTAGACGTAATTTCCATCCAAGGTTGATGAGCAATGCCCCCTGCCCCCCCTGCTTGCACCACTGCGTGCCTGGTTAAGGCACCATGCAATGAAAAACAATTCATTTTCAGTGAGGAGATTTTTGTTTGCTTGATCATTTATTTGGATAAATGAAGCTGTAATATTGCGTGTATTTCCTGGCAATAACATAAAAACTGCTTACACTGAACTGAAATCGCTAAGAATATAAATTCTCCTGGGAGCAGAGAGCTCCGCCTAGGACTTCGTAGGATTTAGGAGCTACGTAAGTAGGAAACACTGGCTGCAGCTGGCCACGTGGTGAAGAAACACCTGGAGCGACATGCTGCGGAAGGGCTGTTTCCTTCCAGCAGGTTTTGCAGATGCCCAGGTCTTGTTGAATGCCCAGTTACCTTGTAAGTGCAGAGCACCTTGAAGATGAGGAACCCGGTTAAAGATGCAAGTCGACTCGTTGCCGTGGGCCAAAGAGCAGGTATACCTGTTCTCGCAGGCAAGCGGGCAGCGGGTAGGCAAAAGCCAGACTATGCAGGCCTCTGCCTGGGTCAAGGTATTGGTGCACATTTGGCTTTTACGCCTAGAAGAAAAACATAAATAGATATATTGTCGGGTATTGAATAAGATGGTGCACCACCACACTGGGCCTTAGAGGTGAGATATGCCCTGGACAGCACATTTCCAGCATGTTGGATTGGAAGAGATGAATTGCCTGGCCTCTTAGATTCCTTGGATTTTGTGGGGGCTATGCCAAAGGCAGAGTGTACAGCACTCTTGAAAACAAAAGGGACATGGTATGTTTCTTTATGTTGATTACAAGTTTTCATGCATGACATCAAAGTTGTAAAGTACTTACCTTTAGGGACTCCCTGTATTCTGTGTATAATCTTTCTGTATCTACAATATGACTGATTTGGACACATGTCCAGTTTCCAATTAAATGTTCACTCTGTCCGGTTATTATCTTGTTCAACTATTATTATCCTGCATGTCCCTTACTTGAACCTATGGAACCTTTTTCTTGTGTATGGAGCGACCGTTGAAAATATTCTAGGGAAGAATGCAACACACCGTGCTTTCATTGTTGAAATGCCTTTTGCAAGATATTATTTTCCGCACCCTGTATTAGTAAAATGAAATTAAAGATAAAACAAGTTTTCAATTTTTTCAATTATAAACATTGTTGAAAAATGCTTAAAAGTATTAATGTTAATTTTTACACAAGGCCGTAAATTTCAGTTTCTTAATGTATTTTTCTTGGAGAATTCCAATTGATAGAAAAAAGTGTTCAATTTTCTCAGGATGTAGATAAGACCAAATAAAGTTTGCTTATTGTCAATTGTGAATATTCGTCTGAAGAAGACCCTGTTAGAGGGTGGAAATGTTACATTTTTATGTATATTTTTTATACTATAAAAGCTTTCCTTCGTCAACATTTTAATGACATGGAAACAAGGCTGAACAGTGTTACAATGGAAATTAAAGCTCAAATTACTATACTTTAAGAAAATTATTTATTTGAAAACATTGAATTGATGTTTTAAGTCCTTTATATGCACAGATAGGCTAATCAGGACTGGACCTACAGTTTAAAGTGGGATCCGAACCACTGTGCAATGTGCCTCCACCATGTATCGAACCTCTTGAGTAGCTACAAGGCGACGACGATTGGAGGGCCTTTATTTGAAAACCAGGAATAAAGGTAAACGAGCAGCTGAGTGATTGTTTTTTTGTTTTGTTTTTTTTGTTTCATAATACTTAAGTACAATTTTACACATGTTGCCTCCGCACAATGTCCAAAGTCCTGTTTCACAGTTCTTCACGAATTATACTGGTATGTTCTGCAGTTGTCTTTGGAAGTAACAGTAACATTTTCTAGTTAACATTAACTGTAAACTACTTACTTTATGAAATTAGTACCTGAAATTCAGTTATTTTTCCACCTAACTAGTAACTAAGTTCAAAGTTAGTTGTACACTCCCTGTTCACATAAAGTGTCACTCTTTATAGGGTCGAACAGTTGAAGTATGTACCAATTGATCTGAACAGAAGTGTACAATTACTATTTTTTCGCATAGAAAGGAATTTTCTTCTTTTCCATTTTTACAATTTGTTGAATCATATCCTCGCCTGAAAGAATGGATGAATTAGTGATTATTGAAATCGTGAGACCATGAGAACAATCTTATTTATTGGAAAGAAATAGAATGTATCTATTCCAAGTGTATTTTAATTAGAATAATTTCTACATAAGGCTACATAATCTCCAACAATCCTCATTGGTATACCACAGTTCAACAGTAATTCTGAATAATATATTGCTTGCTCAACAAAAATATAATAAAATATTATTTTTTCATATTTAAGTAAAAGATGTGGATTTTATTGCCTCTGTGTTTACATATAAAATATATTAACTTAGTTATAATTATATGGTTGATTGATTTAGTTTATTTTACTACACTTTTCTGCCATTTTTGTCTAATCGCAAAGATGAGAACGAGTGATGAATGATGAAACTTATGAAGGATCACATACAAAGAATACCCATGCTGGGATTTGAATCAGAGACTCCTAACGTCGAAACGCGCTGTTCTAACCACTCCAACACTGAGACCGGCAGTTATAATTGAAGACTAAAATTGGTAAACACTGTAAGTGCCACAATAATTCAAACACCGTTTTCCACGTTAAACTGTGAAATGTGCCATGCTTTATAATGTGGTAAACGTGAATTGTGGCTGGTAACCCTCTAAGTAGTTCAAAGGGCATGTAAAGAGGTCACTAGTGTGCACGTTCTTTTATTTATTTAAAAGTGTTTTTAAACTGCCGAGAACAGTTTTTCAGCCTTAATACAGCAGTGTTACATGTTACATGGTTACAAGGTTTACAAGGTATCCAAAACCACAGTATTGGACAAGAGAGCATTTCAAAATATTTAGCAAACATAACCTAAAACTACAAGAAATTTTAAAAATGCATTAAAAAACATACAATTGTTATATTTCAACTATATAACTATAAAAAAGTTCTTAAATAATTATCCTTATATATGAAGATGAAATTGTTTTAACAACATTATCAATATCTATCTCACAGTATTCGAATTATAACTGTTTATTAGATACAGAACATAATTGTTATTTTAGTATTTCTTATCGAGACATAATAATTCGCTATTTCCTCTCAAATTGTATGATTTCACCTTAAGCCATATCATACGAAGGAGTTTTGGTACCATATATTTTCCCTCCAAGATTCCTTCCATATAAGATAAAATTCGCTTTTCAGCTCTGACATCAAGTCTGTCTATTTCTAGGTGATTCAGGAGGTTATCATACTCATAATAGTATTTGAATAGCTTGAATTTGTAATATATGAATGTGATAAATCTGTTTTGTATTTTTTCTATTGATTGTTTCATCTTAGCACTACATGTGTAATACCAAATCGGAATATTGTATTCCACTATAGGTCTGACAAAAGTTGTAAACATTAAAATTAGAAATTGTAAGTTGTTTGAACAACTCCATTTTTTTATAATATAGGTACATTGCTTCCTTGCTTTATTTATGAAGTGATTAATATAGTCTTCAAGTTTTAAGAGTCTGTCCAAAATAATGCCCAGATCTTTCATGGATTTCACATGTTTGATGATATTATTACTGATAAAATAATTAAAAATGTTGAAGTTTTCTTTCCTAGAGATGTGATGATGTGCGGAACGATGCGATTTCCCAACACTTTTGCTTTTGGCACTTACAATGTTTACCACTTTTAGTCCTCAATTATATATGAAACTTAATGCTAAGTTGTTGGTGGTCATCTGTGTTGAAATGAATAGTGAGCTTGCATTTCATGTTCTGAAACATGTCTTACAAGATATAACTAATCTAGAATAAAGTAATTGTAATAGTAACTAAATTAGATACATTTTAAAGCTACATTAATTATAACTGAATTAATTTCTCAAGTGATTAACTTTGAATTACTTTTGAAAAGTAACTTTCCAAACACTGTTGATATGTTTAGAGTTTGCATTACTCAGATAAGAATTGTGAGAGAAGTTTTCTAAGATACAATATGGTAATAATTACCATTATAATAAAATTCAAATCATTGCATGAAGGGACTACTAAAACTATATATTCGGGATATACGTATAAATTCACATTAACATTTTTCTTTCAATGTAACTCCATTCTTCTTGCCCATCCCGCAAAACATTATGTCGTTCTCTCATAGATGTGTATGCTTCTTGCTGTCTTGAAATCATCATCCCATTCAGAAAGCAATGAATATCCTAAGATTTTGGGCAAATACCCTTCAAAATTGGAACTAGCAAAAATGTCAAGGAATGTGTGCTATAACTTGACAGACAAGACAAACAAGTTATACCCATTAATTTGAGTTTCTCAAATATACCGTACCCAATTGATGACTACTTGCAACCAGATATTAAGAAGTCTTGCAACGTCATTTCTTGAGTATATTTTGGACTCTTGATATCTTGTAAACCATCACTATTCAACCATGTATCTGCAAATTGTGTACAGTTCAAACAATCCACACAGACAATTTTGATTCCATAGAAGCATATCCACAAACTTCCACGGTATTCGGTTGTCATTGTTAGCCAAATCTGTTGTCCTTTTACAAATTTTAAGGTATTCTTAGAAGACACATCCAATAGATTCTCAAATGTTCATCTGTAAAAGGAGCAAATAAAAATATTGTTAATATGGTGTAGGAGATTATGGACTTAACAAAGATGAAAAAAATCATTTTCATTACATTGTTACAACCACAGACAAGATGAGTTAATAATAAAATAAAAACAACTTAGAGATGTTGTGTAAGTGGATGTGAATATAATTGATCTAAACTGCACCATAATGGTTAATGAAGTGGTCCTTTTATAACAGAATTATGAAAGGTTTGATTCACGGTATCAGCTCACTTCAGTGACTCAGATCTATCTTTACAGTGCATGTTAAATATGACCATAGGGTGCACAGACCCTCTGATTAGGGAGAGGGTGGGGGGGGACAAAAGCCTTGAAAGTTCAGTTGGGAAAGAAAAACTTTATCTCACTGTTTTAGTTCTATTGCATCGATGGGTATATGTGCATGTATATATATGACATATTATTTATATACATTACATAATCAATTCATCCACCCCATAACAAACCAACAGCAAAAATGATATAAATTGTCTCTGAAATATGCGTGCTCCTTTTCCTCTAAACCAAGCTGTTACAGGAGCGCACGTGCGCACGCCTATGAATATGACTTGGACTTCAGTAGGTTATTGAATCAAATATTCGTAACATAATCTGGATAAATTATGATTTCTCTGAAAATCAATCAATCTTACCCACAAATAAATGATTGGCCTTGCACTTGTAAAATATGTGAACTTGTAATTTTTACTAATGTATACTAATTTGTAAATTCTCAGTAAACATGCAAACTATTGTTTGGTAGACTGTTAGGACTTTACTTTTTTAGCTGTTAGGGTGTACTTTTACACTTTAAATACATAAAGCTTAACTTATTGGAAATGCTACACTACCATTACAAGGCGTTCAAAATTATGAAAAAACGAGAAAACCGAAGTGTTTTATACAGCTTACAAAACCAGTTTTCTGACCTGATTATGTGAAAGAAGATAACAGAACGTTGTCCAGAACTTGCACAAAATTCAGGGATCTCATATTAAATCTATTCAAATCCAACCTAACAGCTTAACGTACTTAATCCATTTAACATTTGCGAGCTTTATGAACTGTGTTCAAGTTTCAAAAACATAAGAGAGAAAAATCTTCTTCAAAACAGGTCAGAAACGACTCGTTCCAACTTTGTACAAGGGCAAAGTGAAACTATAATGAATGACTGATTTGTAATACGAATTCCGATGTACGTACATTTGAATAGCCCCAGTGAAATATGCAAAAATCTCACAAGGACGATGGTAGAGAATTTTGTGCAATATCGATTTAATGCCAGAATATAATATACAGGGTGGCTCAATAAGTCACTTAACACCCCCAGTACAAGGCCACTGCAGCGCGCAACATGGAAATGGTGATGACCAGAGTTAGGATTTTTAGGGGAAAATTTCATTGGCAAAAAGGAAGGGAAAAGGTGCTAAAATAAGACCCAAAAAGGGGCAAAAAAGGTGCTGATTGGGGCAAAAAAAAGTGCTGATAATTATACTACTTATTGAAACTTTCCCTCCTATTTTATTAGTCTAAGCTATTCACTCGAAGCTGTGTACACATCACACACATAGGTTGTGTTACAGTTATTCACCAGTCGGGGGAAAAACACAAAGCTGTTGTACCTTATACAACATTAAGCATTTCTACATTTTTAAAAGTGAGTTTGTTTCTTTTCAGAGATAAAATATATTTAGATAAGCTGAAGCTTCTCTCTACATCCACAGAAACAAGTGGGGCAAACTTAGTATTCACTCGGAATGGCAACTCTGTGGAAGTGGCAAATTCCAAAACATACGGATTCTTGTCAAGACTAGCCTCAAGTTTGTCTCTGGCAAAACCATCTAACTGCCCCCTCACAGAAGTAAAGATATCCCATTGTTTTTCCTTTTCAGGTACTTGTAGGAATGTACACAAAATAGTTCTTTTTGCAAATCATCTATCTTGTCTGGGAGGAGAAGTTGCTGTGCCTTGGAAATTGCACCTGCATCAGTTGAATCCAGGGAAAGCACAAACTCCTTAATTTTTTCAAAATTTTCACACAGAAATGCAGCACATCAATCCATGATCCCCAGCAAGTAATGATGGGGAAATGTGGCAGGGGCAGGCAGGTAGTTTCTCTGTAGGCAAGAATGCGACTCAGGGCCTTAAGGAGTATTATCTTCAGATCAGATATGAACTCATTTACAATGTTGTATTCGTTCCAAATAGATTCAGAAACCCTGTGAAGGGCATGAGCCAAACAGGTTACATGCTTTAACTTAGGGAACAACGGCTTCAATTGGTTAAATGCCGAAAGCATGTAGGGAGCCTGGTAAGTAACTATAACAACTTTTTCGAACTGAATTCCACCGGGCCATAGTTTTTGACAGAAATCCATAAATGACTGCATCACTGTACTGATTGGTTTTCTGCAAATCATACATGTTTAGTAACATGGGCTTAACTTCCTCCCTCACCTGTCAGAGGAAAAACCAAAATGTTCAAAACATATCGTTGCATTGAGTCTGTAGTCTCATCCAGAATGACACCTATATCGCAATCTGACACTTTCACCTAAATTTTACGAACAGTTTCTTCATACACAGGTTCAATATAGTTTTTCCTTAACGTACTCTCATCAGGCACTGACAACCATGTGTACTTTTCAAGGAACCCTTTCAAGGCCGGATGGTTCACCTTGTTGAGTGTAAAAGATGCACACAAGTCAACATTAAATTCCTTTAAATTTTGGTTCTTGGAAGAACACTGCTCAAATGCATTACGTAAAAGAGGCTGCCGAGATTTACTTCCTTGCAGATTTTTGTTCTTTTGATGCTTAGAGATGGAAATATGTTGCTGTATGCAATCTCACTGGTGTTTTTCATATATTCCCGTATCACAAACCATGCATCGAATAACAGTTCCATCACTTTCTATGAACTCGTGCTTAAATTCTTGAGCCAGACTGCAAAATCGAGATCTGGGCACTTTCGGATGGTAAAGTACATGCACTAACAGGATCTAAGAGAGTGAAAAAGCAGGTAAGGAACTTACATCCACAAACAATATCTGTCCACTGCGCACACACATGCAACATGAAACCCACCACTTCAGAAACACATTGTTGCTTAACTGCTTCCAAGACCAAACTGCGTTTCCTTCTTCCTTCTATCTTAAAAAAAATAACTGCGATCTGGTGCATATCAGTAGCGGTCTCTCCATTGCTGATTTCAAATAGGCAACAATCAAGCACAGTTTAAATACATTCAATTTCAGTTAACAATGTGAAAACATCTTAAAGAGAAAAGTGTCGTGAAAAAAGAAAATAAAAATTCAATAGTTTGCTGAGGGAATATATTTAACAACACCAGTAAAAGGACACAAAAAGGGGATGAAAAGCGATTAAGAACACGAAAAAGGGGGAAAATAGATAAATGTCCCAGAAAAGGGAGGGAAGGGGAAAGGTTATCAAAAAAGGGGAAAAAAGGTGCTGGAAAATTAGCTCCATTCTCACGTTGAGGCAACATTTCACACACTGAGTCCTTCCAGAGAGGTCTCACTTTCACTACGAAAAAAAGGTGCGCACCTAAATATCCTAACTCTGGTGATGACCAATCGTTATCAGGCCAAGGGGGAACCACATTGACGCCACCCACATGGTCGGCGGCCATCTTAATGTCCGCCATCTTGAATTCAACTTCAGAATTTTAAATGGGAAGGGGGTCATGCGACATATCAAAATGGGCTAGAATTTCACGAGAAATGCAATGGTGAAGGTTTTTTCGATGTATCTTTAATCAGTAAAAAGTTATGACTGAATTCTTGTACCAATTTGCTCCTTTTCGAGGTGTTAGAAAAATGCCTTAAAATTTGTTTAGCGCTTCGGTAATGCATCGAGATCAAAGTGACGTCTATGGAGAGATGTCCGCATGCCACTGCACACGATTTTAATGGGATACATCCTTGAAGAGCTGTGCATTATGAATGGTTATCGCGAACAATTTACAGTGTGACGCTTCCATTGAATTAAAAGTCCTTCACAGTGACAAGGCTAATGTTTATGTTCATAAGGAAGTTCATAAACAGAATATTCGATGTTTTTTATCTGATAACCCATTTTCGACAGATCAAAGCTGAATGGTTAGTGTTGGTAAGTTAATGGTGTGGCGTGCTGTGTGGAACACGATTGGTTAGTCAATTTTCCATCAACGGAACCTTAAATGCTTAGGGCTACTTGGATTTGTTAAATAAATAGTTTTTTTCATCCTTGCTTATGGAAGAAGGTACCTTTTACAGAGTTTTTTCAATAGGGAAGAACACCAGAACACTTATGGGAACGTTATGAACCAGTTTTTGTCCAAAGTTAGTTATCAGATGACAAGGTTCACATATTCTGTTTATGAACTTCCTTATGAACATAAACATTAGCCTTGTCACTGTGAAGGACTTTTAATTCAATGGAAGCGTCACACTGTAAATTGTTCGCGACAACCATTCATAATGCACAGCTCTTCATGGATGTATCCGATTAAAATAATCTGCAATGGCATGCGAACGTCTCTTAATAGACGTCACTTTGATCTCGATGCATTACCGAAGCGCTAAACAAATTTTAAGGCATTTTTCTAACACCTCGAAAAGAAGCAAATTGGTACAAGAATTCAGTCATAACTTTTTACTGGTTAAAGATACGTCGAAAAAACCTTCACCATTGCATTTCTCGTGAAATTCTAGCCCATTTTGATATGTCGCACGACCCCCTTCCCATTTAAAATTCTGAAGTTGAATTCAAGATGGCGGACATCAAGATGGCCGCCGACCGTGTGGGTGGCGTCAATGTGGTTTCCCCTTGGCCTGATAATGATTGGTCATCACCATTTCCATGTTGCGCGCTGCAGTGGCCTTATACTGGGGGTGTTAAGTGACTTATTGAGCCACCCTGTATATCAAAGTATTTCATGCTCTAGTAATAATCACAAAACTGTAATATCTGCATTATGCCTAATTTAATATAACATGCTCTTCTGATTTTACAATTGCAATTAATTATGACCTTCGTTTGTAAGGAAAATGAATGTTGCGTTGTAAAGGTAGAGACGTTGAAGCAATATTCTCACAGAAATTATATCGGAAGGTATTTCCTCAACATATAAATAAATCATACATTCTGCATCACTCTTGCATATTGCAAACATTTTGCTTTTGATGGATTAAGCAACAAGCATTTAAATATAAGATTTACCTTTCAGTTTTTTCCAATGTTTCCTTCTTCCAACATTTACTGGGATTCGATATTCTCTGATAACTTGGTTTAACTTTCACAATTTCGAAGCTTTCGCATTGATCAAATCGTTAGAAAGCATGGAGTGAAATCTCGGCAACAGTGTTGGCTAAAATCTGCACCATGGACTAAATTGCGACGAAACGCCACTTCAAAAATTTTGATGATAAACACTACTCTCTGAAGGTACGAAATGTTTTCATTTTTTCACATAGAATTTCAGATGCTTGCGGGAAGAAAATGTGATCTTTCTTTCACCACGAAATCTTCCATACTAGTCGTAAAAGAAAAAAAAAATGCACCGGTATTGACAAAACTACCACTTCAGCACCATCTGTACGCAGAAGTTTCAACATGACGGAGACCTTTCATTCTCTGTTATTTACTTATATACCTTCAATCATAACAAAATTATAAGGATCACAAGTTCTAGTGAATAAAACAATCTTTTATATCGGAAAATTTCGTCCTTACCGAATCTATATTAGTTATACATTATATTTTGAAATTTGGGCCTATGCTTTAACATAGCTTTAGAACCCCCTTAAACTATTGTTTGCTTTAGAATTTGTTGCAGGAAACAGTAGGAAAATCATTGTTAGATCAAGATAACTTTTAGTCGAAAATAAAAACACAGCATTTTATTTAATTCACATGTGTGTCCTTTCTCTGTGCATTAGTGTGAAGTTATAAGACTGCCTGGCACAATTATAGTGCCTGGCAAAAAAAAAATATTGATACAACACGTCTCAAAAGAGTCAAATCTGACAAGGTTAAAGTAACTAACTACCAGAGCATATAAGGACACTATAATGTAAAGGTGCAAAGAAAGACCCACCTAATCTATGAAATCCCTTCACTCTGCACACACGTGACCCAGATGGCAGCAACAATCCATAACAAAAAAAGCAACAAATGATTCATATAGTAGTGTATTGAAGGAAAAATTATTATAAAGCAAACATGTAGTAATTAACTCCAAAGTATGTTATTAGACATGAATCGAAATCATACCGGCCCAAGTTACTTTCTTTTTATTGTAATTTCATCATGTTACGAATGCAATTTTTACATGCTTCAATTTTGATTTACTTGTTAACACATACTGCAGAGTCGTAGGCCAGCCGCACACCGGATCTGGCACGACAAGTCATTTTTGTTGCAAACTGACTCGGGGGATCATTTAATATGGGGCTCTTATGAGCTGCATTACACCTTGACTCGATTCACCTAGAGTCACAATGCGAAAGTTTGAGACGAAACAGTGAAGGTCCTGGGAATTTGGTCTCAATGGAGAAAATGCTTTGTGAAAATCCTTTCTTCTCAGCGCACCACCTACATGTGACTCATCACCGTATTGTTTGACAGCACATATGTATGTAACTTCACCGTATTGTTTGACAGCACATATGTATGTAACTTTGACAGTGCAGTCAAGGTTAAAAATAGAACTTGATCCAGAGCAGCTAATTACAAAACATATCGTAAATTGTACAAGAGAAACAATCTCCAGGCCCGTTTGATATTCATTGCTCGAATAACTATGTGGTTATAGTACGTAAATTAAACTTTTTCCTTTTTTGGAGGGGGGGGGGCATTGCTTAGTGAGCTGGAATGCAGTGGAGCACCACTCTGGCAAAACTCCGTTCCTGCTGCGACATTGGGTATCCATTTTATTTATTTACTGCTTCATACAAAAGAGACTATTTTTGTTACATTAATTCTTGTAAAGAATAGATGAAATGGATAATAGAAAGTTATTTTACTAAATTTGACTCCTTTCGGTGGGCCGACCAGAAATGTATTAAAGAAAATAATATATTGCACTGAGTACTATTCGTTTCAGATGCAAATGAGAACCAATCTCCTGCAAATGACAGATGTGATAGACCTTGTGTTTATACATTTACTTTGGATGCAATAATAATAAAAATCAGTGCTTTTTTCAGGCAGTATGCAACAGCACGACGTACCGGTAACCTTTTATATGTGAGAATGAAACTAAGAATTTTATTTTAACGAAAGAAGTGTGTGCATGCGTATGTACATGATCATTTATATACCACAATATTTTGAGCCGTTCTGATAAACGCAATAACAAATAATATCAACAATCTAAATTGTAGATTTTTTAAAAAAAAATGGTGTTTTAAGTCCACTTTATGCACAGTAAGGCTAATTGGGACTGGACCTACAGTTTAAAGTGGGATCCAAACCACTTGTGCCTCCACCGGGCATTGAACCTGGGATCCCTTGATTACAAGGCAACGACGCTACCACTGCACCATCAGGGAGGCCCCCTAACTAAATTGTACAGTACTGAAAACTTTGTTTCCAGAAAAAAGCACTGATAACACTAGCATTAAAATAAAATCTCTAAATGCATTCTACTAAGGTTTAGATTTACTTCTACATTCATTCCCACTAGTCTACGATACTTACTGTTGTGGTACCCTTGGCTCTCTGTACTCCCTAGAGAAAGTGAAATATCTTGCATGGTTTATGAAGACTTTGTTGTTTATGAATGTTTTCAGTTGATTTTAGCTTGCGGAAATGTGTTCTTGTGAAGTACATCTGTTACCTTAGTGTGTTACTTTACTGTGAAGTAGAACAGCCTGAAGGATTTGTGAAAGTAAAAAAAGCACCCAAAATGACATTTCACAACAGCAGCTATAATTGTAAATGGTTAGGTTAGGTAGTTATTCTCGACCTGTTCTATCGCTATTTTAGTTTTTACTTACGTAGGCAATACTTTAGGATCAAATTTCTCTGTTATTTGTGTTTTCCATGCACTGGAACCAATTTTATATTACGTAAAACATCGAGAAAAAAAAATAACATGATTCTCAAGGGGGTACAGTGGCTCAAATGCCCAACTGTCACCCAACAGAGAATACTTTATACATTGGAAGTGTGCATCCTTGCGTAAGGCAATTTTAAAGTTGTTTTTCCTTCAACATAAACAACTTTTCTCTTCCGAATCCAAACATTGCTCATTACCTTTAGGAAGGTTCAGATTTTCTGTGACAATCATTTCCAAAATTCTACGATATTTAGTATTTCTGCTAAGAGAATTTTTAAAAAATATATAAATCAATTGGAACAGTTACCATCAAAAATTATCAAAAAATTCCTGTGTACCACGATGAAATTAAATTTCATAAATATAATTTTTTGTGAAGTCTGAAAAATTCATGGTTCGGTAGGTTATGCATGTTTGAATGTCATGGTATTTCTTCCCTTCCTTCTTTGTTTAAACCAAAAACACTCTAAGCAACGAAAATTTATAGGCACTTTAATTCACTACTTTGATGTCAAATGTACTCAGAATTAATGATTTCTGCAACTTAAAATCAACAGATTGTGACCTACAAATGTTAAATATTAATTCACACACGTTGCACATTTTCAAACAATTAATTTATCTTGCTACATAACTAGGGAGAGTACCGCGTCAGATAGTCCATTGGGGAACATGGTGGCTTGCATCCTACTTTAAACTTTAGGTCCGGTATCCATCGGGGTCCAAGTTCCTTTAGTTATATTGCGATTTCATCATGCTACGAATGCAATTCTAACATGGTTTGATTTCGATGTACTTCTGTTAACACATACTGCGGAGTTTTAGCGATCACTGTGTAAAAATGAAGAAATCTGTCTGGGGAATAGTAAATTAGTACCTCATACTTACCTATCTGCTTCGCGGAACATTCCGTGAATGGTTTTCGGGCTATCCATCCCGGAATCGGTGCGAAATTTAAACCAAAACATTATTTTAGTTTGAAATTTTTGACTCAAATTTCCCACTGATTCCGGGCTCCGCCCCTGGGGTAATTGACCTACCACCCCAACCGCTCCGCTCCGGCTCCCCGGCATTTTCTATAGACTCCCTGTTAAAGGCATGCTAGAAATTGGCTGGAGTCACCTGTCCACAAATGAGCCCCAAACTTTTAAATTTGAAGAAATCCGTTTCCACGATACGGAAAACTTACCTGAATTTCACACAAAACACCTTCCCGATGTTAGACAATACTACAGGAACTTATTACGGTAAGTAGTTTCTTCTGTAGAAATGAAGAAGGTAACACTTTACTATACCGGAGACGGATTTCTTCCAAATTTACAGGAGAAAGTACTTACGCAAATCATTTTCTGTAGCATTGTTGATGTTCGGGAATGTAGTTTCGATCCATTTTAATGTGAATGCATGTGGTTTTCTATGAAAATCTATTTCCGATGCGCTATTGCTTCTGCTGCCATTTGCTTTCTGCACGAGAGCACAATACGCTCCCGTATTGTCCGTATATGCTAAATTGAACGAAAGGAGTGCTAATGGAACCTAACCTAAAAGGCCTAACCTAACCTAGTAGGCATACCTCGTCCCCGTGATGGTTTGTGGGGCTATCGTGAATTTTTGTGCTGCCCATGGAAGGTTTGTGGGAAATAAGGAACAACAGTAAGTACTCGTTATTGTAAGAAATAGACATTGTTTTCGTTAGAAATACATTATTTCACCTAAAGAAATGTTCCGCAATGCTGAATAGTACGTTAACAATGTAAAAAATTGCGAAATAAATCATTGATAGGTGTCTCCGGTATAGTAAAGTAGTACCATGAAGAAATCTGTCCGAAGGATAGTAAACTAGTACCAATTGGGGAAATATGTTTTGGGGAAACGAAAATTTTACCCAAATAATGACTCGTAATATGAAAAGTTGATAATATTTTATGGAAAAAGGCATAACTTCAGCTTAAAGAATCTTCTGCAATGCAAAATAGGTAAGTATCAATGCCAAAAGTAACGAAATAAACGAGTGAGAGGTGTTCGGGCGATATCGCATAATTACCCAGTATTCTTCTTCAAATCTTCCTTTGCAGTCCTTCCTCTTGATGGGCGCAATAATTAAACTTGACTTACTTCTTTGCTGTCTCCACAATTTTCTTCAATTTATTGACGTTGGTTTAAAAAAAAAACAACTTTATTTTACACGTGGATAAGCTGTGCGCACATTTCAAAGTCGTTAGTTGAATCCATAGACATACGTTGAATCAACTCACAGAACAAATATATTTCTCGTTCTTGCAATATAAAGCCTTTTGTCGTAGTGTGGAAAACGACCCAAGAAACTGGTTCCCCGAGACGATGACAAGTAGATGGCAGTGCGATCGACACAGCAGCTAATTTTGTTATGAAAGTAATGCGGCTTAGTTTTTGGAATATATTGTGTAGATTTGTTTCTCTAGAAAGGCGGTAAGTGAATTGATGGAAACAGTTATATTTGTGGAGTGATTTGCAGTCACGAAATGGCATTAATTTACACAGAAAAGTAACATAAATGCGTTTTATGTGCAACGCAACACGAGCATCAACATATCGCATGTGAGACTGGACGTCAAACGTTGGATTGTGTACACAAGTTTATTTTTGTATACTAATAAAATTGAAATAGTGTCATGAAGGAGAAAAAATGTTTCGTGGCGTACATATTATGAAGTCATTTTCCCGAAATGCAGATATTCGAAAGAATTTAATTTCATATTCCATGGAGTTGAAATAGCCGATTACGATGTACCTTGTCATCTCTATCAACAAATTGCTTTACATTCGTGTCGATTGGTAAGTAGAACTTTGGTGTTAAGGACTGTGCATTTTTACTCGTGACTTGGCTGTAAAATGTCTACCTTGTACTTGATGAAAATAAACCGCAAATTAATTAAATTAATTAATAATAAAATTAATTAATTAATTAAAATAAACGAGTATTGTCTGTGTGAATTTCCATAAAAATAATATTTGTGACAATGACAATATTAATGAACCTTTCAGGATAATGCATACACAATACTAATTCTCGCAGCAATTGTCATGTTACGTGTTACAATCCATACCTATGTTTTCTTCCGTCTTGTTAATAAAAAACTCAAGGACAGGTCATGATAGACGGTTCATAATATTCTTTAATATTTTCGCGACTACTGTACCAAATATCATAACAATTTTCTGATGCAAAGAAATGTTACAAGGAAAAGAATCAGACGTTGCAGCAAAAACCCCATTTACTTCCATTATAAGCAGTCGAGCGCTGTACCCCGGTGTCAACACCAGCGCCTCTAGCGGATTTCATTTTCGAGTGGAACCAGCGAGAGAGAGCAAAACCATGCCGTTTTCCACACTACGTTATTCTAGGCGCTGTACTTTTGTGGTGCTTTTGTATTTGGTTCTTGGTACGGTACAGGAAATATACACACATCCCCTCTTGCTAGCCTGATTGAGTGGTTTACCAAATGTCCTCTACCTCAGATCAAAACAATAAAATGTCATTCTTTCGGGGGATAGACCATTGGGTGGTGTTTTGGCATGACAGTCAGTCACAGTTTGAGTCATAAATTCGAGCTGTGAAAAAAAGATGCAGTCATTGCACTTTAAAAATATTTTATGCATACACATTATTTTATTGTAGCTCAACTCAACATACTCAAAGGCAATAGATCCCGTTGCGGTAGCACTGGCAGAGACGATTCCACGCAGGAGTCATTCCAAGACAAATCAACAAAGATTCCAACCTGACTATGTCCGATTTTCATGAAATTTGTGGAGTTGATACTATGCATGGAACTTAGTAACTATGAAAATAAGTTCTGAAACATGTCGGAAACTGGTTAATTCTGTAAAGAACATGTGTCAAGCAGTAATTGAAGCCTAAGGATACGCATCAAAGTATTAGAACTGTCAGTCAATTTGCTCTGAATATATTTTTTATTTTATATTATTAAGTGTACGAATAGAAAAGTTGTACAAAAAATTGCATGTTTCTCTTTCAGTTTCATTTAATTTATTATTGTCATTGGTTATAGACCGTGTTAAAAATGTAAACATAAACATTGGTGAGGTCTTGCCCGGTCCCCACGGAACTTCCGGTTTAGGCCAGTCACCGTTGTTGCCAGTGCAGATTCACCGGCATACGAAGTAAGAAATGAGCGCTTGTTTTCATCAGTTGTGCGACGATAGTCAAGAAAGGTATTTGTTAAAGTTCTGCTATGAAGGAGTGGACGTCTAGAAACCGTCGGATGATCAACTGCATAGCAGATTATTAAAATATGACGTGTCTTTGTAGCCGCCAGTTGTATAGCATACTACATACAAGTCATGGCCGTATTTAGAGGGGGGGTTTCTAGGGTTCAAACCCCCCCCCCGAAACTTCTGACATGTTGGATTAATTGATGTTCAGAAACCAAAATCTGTAACAAATTTTCAATTTTTTTTTCGAAGCATCACAAAAATACAAGGAGACAATTTATTTATTTATTTATTAATGCCTTGTTTTAAATGGCGGAGTTAAGGCCGTACAAAGCCTTTTCTTCCACTCAACCATACATTTAAAATTTTACATTATTATATTATACACAAAGTACATTAAGTCATTTCACATAGGTCCACACACACACACATTATACTCATACACACAAGTCTTAAAGCCCTGAATATAACACACAAAATATATAATACACAAAAAACTAAATATGGAATGAAAGAATGCAAAATTTAAAATTATATTTAAGTAACTGCAAGGTATTTTAAGAATTCGTTCACTTGCACATGCTTTTTAGTCTGCTTGACAGGGGAAGATCTAACGACTACTCTGAAGAGAGTGGCGAACACGTCTGCTAAAGGAAGCGACGGAGCTTACTGCTCTAGTGCTTTCTGGC
Source organism: Lepisma saccharinum (assembly GCF_977018435.1). NCBI lineage: Eukaryota > Metazoa > Arthropoda > Insecta > Zygentoma > Lepismatidae > Lepisma > Lepisma saccharinum. Next base: position 50,405,659 of record NC_139245.1, on the reverse strand, counting down.
AACTGATTCCATAGTCTTACAGCCGATACGGAGAAAGAGTTGGAGAAGAAGTTTGATCTGTGGACGGGGATGGAGAGAACTGAGGAGCTCCGTGATCTGGTGTCGCGATCGTGAAATTCGTGAAGAAATTGGAACCGAGAGAGGAGATAGGAAGGTGACTTGAGGTTGAGAACTTTGTAAAGTAAAATCAGAGTGTGCAGCGTTCGTGTTTCTTGCATACGTAGCCACCCCAATTTGAGAAAATAAGGTGATAGGTGGTCCCAATATTTTAAATTAAAAATGTATCGTAAGCAGGCATTTTGAACACTCTGCAGACGTCTAGCTGACTCACCTGTTAAGCCGGAATACGCTACGTCACAATAATCTAAATGGCATAAAACTAGGGACTGACATAGTTTGGCCTTGATAGAGGTGGGGAGAAACTTGCCCATGCGTCTTATAGAATACAGAGATGCGAAGGCTTTTCTACACGCCGAACTTGTGTGATGTGACCACGATAAATTTCCGTCTAATACAATTCCCAGATCTTTAACAGTTTGGTTAAATGGAATGTGAGTCGAATCTACAAGAATGGAAGGCAGAATGTTAAGATCTACGTAACGTTTCAGTTTATCGGAAGCAATCAAAATTGCTTGTGTTTTGTTAGGGTTAATATACATACCATTGTCTAGCGACCAGTTAACAATCCTCTCTATATCTTCATTAACCTTGGAAATACCATCGCTTAACATTACTGGGGGTGCAGAATAGTACAACTGGAGGTCATCGGCATACAGGTGATAACGGCAGTGTTTCAAGATATTTGGCAGGTCATTAATGTATAAAGAAAATAATAAAGGGCCGAGTACACTTCCTTGCGGAACGCCACAAGTGATCTCAGATAGCGCCGAGCACTTTCCATCATAAACCACCCTTTGTTTACGTCCAGTTAAGTAGGATTTGACCCAGTCGGTTGCAGAGGTGGTAAAATTAAAAAATGATTTTAGCTTGGAAATGAGAATATCATGGTCGAGTGACTGGAAAGCTTTCGTGTAGTCCAATAAAACTAAAACTGTCGCCTGTCTGCAGTCCATAGCTTGTCTGACGTCGTCGGTTATGTGAGTCATGGCGGTGTTAGTGCTGTGATTAGGTCTAAATCCCGACTGAAACGGAGCCAGAACTTCATTTGTATGTCGGCTGATTTGGTCGTGAGCAATGTATTCTAAAGCTTTCGATAGCGCGGGAAGAATACTGATAGGTCGGAAATTGTCAATGGAAGTGGCGGGGTCAGTCTTGGCGAGAGGAACAACGTGTGCTATTTTCCACTTATCTGGAAAAATACCAGAGCGCAGAGAAAGATTAAAAATGTCAGTGATGTATGGCAATACATGAGGTAAAATCAGCTTTATTAGTCGCAATGGGAGGTTGTCGGCTCCTTCAGAACCAGATTTGATCCGACCGATTGCAGTTGCAACTTGGAACTCATAGACTGGGTTAAAATTAAACTCTATCATTTCTGTTTTGTGGTTTGCTATAGCTCTAATAGTAACATTTTTAGCATCCTTATTCATTGAATTAGAGAGAGAGAAATGCGTATTTAATTCATCAAGGGACGAAACACGAGTAGGATCTACGTTACGTTTCTCTCCTAGCCCTAGATTTCTTAAGTTATTCCACAACATTCGGGGGTTGCCTTGCATATTTAATAATTCGTAAGAAAGCATTCTCTTTGCGTTGCGCACGGCCTGATTACATTGATTTCTCAACACGCGGTAGTTATTAAAACTATTTAAAGTATTTGGAGATTTGAGGCGCTTGTCAGATTTAAACCTGCGGTGAGCCGAATCGCGCTCCGCCATAAGTGCGAGAATGCTGTCGGTCATCCAGGGGGAAGCAGGCCGCGTGACGCGTTTTTTCTTTAGTGGAACATGTTTGTCGAAAAGGTGTAAGATTAGACTATTTAATTCGTTAAGCTTATCGTTAATATTAGTGAAGCTGTTTATTGAATTCCATGGGGTTCTTGTAGCATCTTCGTTTAGTGAAGCGGGGTTAATTTTCTTTAAATCGCGGTATTCAATTATGTTTGGCTTGGATTTCGGAACATTGAGCGAGTAAGCAACGTAAATAAGATCGTGGAACGAGAGACCGCAGGCGCTCGTTTGTCCATGTTTGGTGATTCGAGAGCAGTCTCCTGTTAAGATGACATCTAGCCAAGAATGCGATGTAGCCGTGTGGAAGGTAGGATCGAGCTTCAAAATATTTAGATTGTAAGAAGAGATAGCAGCGCGGAATTTATTTACTTCAGGTTTGTCAGTTTCTAAATGAAAGTTCAGATCGCCCAGTAATAATACATGCGAGTACATGGGAATGAGTTTAGCCAGTTCCTCTTCACAATTTACAAAGCACGTTCCAGGTGGACGATACGCAACAGCCAGCAGTAGCTTCTGTTTGTTGATGGTAAGTTCCAAGAAAAGATATTCTGTCATTCGTGCGTAGTTACCGTCAGATTTAGCCACAACCACCGCATTAATATCTTCCCTTATCAGTGCCATCACCCCGCCACCTCGTTTCCCCAACCTGTCGTTTCGGAAGACGTTGTAGCCTCGCAAGGAGACCATGCTGGAGGGTGTGAGGGGATTAAGCCACGTCTCAGATACAAGAATGCAGTGGAGATTCAGGGGGGAGAAAATAGCTTTGAAGCTATCGAGGTGCGCTTCGATGCTCTGTGCATTCACGTGTGACACCAACAGTGAGTTCGGACAAGTCTTCAGCTCGTTTCCGAGAATTTCGGCTGTGCTGACCGCGGGTGGCGGAGTGCCAGGGCAATTAGCAGAGAGACGACGCTCTTCAGAATTTCGTCCACTGTCACCGAGATGCGTTGTTGCCAGATTAGCCATTTTTAGAATTGAGGTTTAACGAACAGAAACAAGATGGGAGAAGAAACATTAGCATACCAAAATTAAATTTAGAATTATTACTTACCCTGTCAAGCACAATAGCATGGAGGAAAGCATCAGGGAATGACACACACACACTCACATTAAAAAACGATAACATAAACAAGAACCCGGACAAAAAACTCACACTAAACACACATGATTTGAACACATCACACACACAATTATTCATACACAGCGTATCAGAACGACAAAAGTCACATATGCTCTTCATTACACTTCACACTCAGTTCGCGTTGCACCCCATGTCAAGGGAGAACGTCAAGATCCTCGGGGGAAGATATAAGGTAGCGACGACCTCCGTGAGATACGAAAATGCGCCCGTCTTGGCTCCAGGCATTGCGTGTCCCTACGCGATCCTTTGCCACCCGCAAAACCCTCTGTCTGTAGGGAGTTAGCGACTCTGTAATTAATAGGGACGAGTTCTTTAGCATCTTCTTCGACTTCCACACCTCGTTTCTGGAGCGGTAGCTTACAAATTTCACTATGATGGGACGTTTTCCCGATCTCAAAACTTCCGCAGACGATCTTTTCGGAGGGCCAAGCCTGTGGCACCGGTCAACGTGCTCGAGCTTGATGTGCTGCAACTGAAGCTTATTTTGTAAAGTCTGGAGCACGATGCTGTCCACGTCTTCGTTGGTGGTTTCGGGGACCCCATGCAGCAAAATGCAGTTCCTCCTAGAGTACTGCGCTAGGTCATCTATTTCAATTGTGTTCGTGCGTATCTGCTTGTTCATGCTCTCTAGGTCTCGCCGAAGCTCTGTCATGGAGTCGCTCGTCGATCTCTTAAATTCCACAAACTCCTCTCTGAGGTTCAGGAGTGACTTGCGGAGGTCAGCATCTTCTTGAACCGATCCATGGTTGTCTAGCAACTCATCAAGCCGTTGCTGGAATGCTTCCATAGTTTTGCCTATTTCTTCCACTTTGGTCGAAACAACTGATAGTGTAGGCTTGGACATGATAACAACCCCGAAGATCCGCACGGTGAAGCTATTGACCTGGCGGAAGATGTGGCAACGTACAGCGGTGGAGAATAGAATGCCAGGCTAGCTGAGGGGTGAAAGCGCGGAGCTCTATTCAAGCACGTCCATCCACTACAAACGCTTTGGAAGAATTGTTGAAACGATCGAGCTAGAATTTTCATACATATGGAATTCTGAAACTTGAGTGAAACAGGATTTATTCTCAGAATCGTAGCCCACCCGCGAACCCCTCCATTATCACTTCTGCTGTCATCTTTCCAGTGTTGCTCCTGCGTCACAAGGAATATAGACTGAAGATTCCCTTATGATTGTCCCAAACTTCCCTTTCCAGCTTTTAAATTCCCCGTCCGATAAAGTCGAAAATAAATACCCCTTGATAGGAGTTCAAACCTAGGATCTCCAGTTGTGTAGCACATTAGGTTCGCGATTGAGGTTACAATCCATGCACCAGGCTAAGCTTTTAAAGAGAATAACTGGTTCCACACTTTTCAAAATTCCAAAAATTTAATTTTAAAGTCAAACAACAAAAACTTTATGACTAAAATTTCCATCTAACTTTTAAAGTTTTTTCTTGAAGGTATCTAAAGCTTAATGACGAAGTATAATAATTGTGCATTTCAGTACACACTGTATGAAACGTAAAAAAAAAACAAAAATAAACTTATGCTGGATATTCACTCATCTGCTGGATTGAGTAAGCCCCCTCAGGGATATAACAATAATATAATAATAATTATTATTAGTATTATTATTATGGAATAAAATTGTTTTATTATTATGAAATTTTAATTATTATTGTACAATTATTATTGTTATTTCTATTATTCAAATTTCTGGTGATGCCCTGGGAACAATTATGAATGAACCCCCCCCCCCCGAAATTTTTTCCTGCCTACGGCCATGATACAAGTGTCTCACGCACGACGAACTCAAAACGTACAAAAGTTTAGATATATTCAATTATTTTGTAAATGGAAAAGTGAGGGAAAGATAATTGTATAAAACTATAGCTCTTTTCAGTTGTTACGGCGTGCGCTCTAGAAGCTGGCAGGGGAAGTGGAGAGCGGGGAAACGACCTATCCAGCGCAACGAGACACGCCGGTTAGAGAGAGAGACTGCAACGTTGCCAGAGTAGCGGGAAAGGCGAGTTGAAATCGAAAGAACCATGAAATACAGACGTCCCATTGTTCGCGTATGGCCTGAGAATGCGTATTATCATATGGTATTATCCCCATCTTGTGGTCAGTAGAATACCGATAAGTGTATGATATCAAGTGTATACGTTGTAGGAATTCTTTCCAACTGTACCGAATGGTAGCTAGCATTGTCCATTACAATCACTGCGTCTTTGATATTCCTTTCGTCAAGCGTATCTAAACACTGCAAAAACCACTGAAAACTAATTTACATGCCTGTAGAAAACCAGTGTGACTGGAACCTACGTGACAAACAATAATGCGCCCACCTTTACCCACGGGCACTTTTAAACCCCCTGTACCCTCTTTATTTTGCCAGATTTTCGTTGGAGCGTAATTCTGATGTATGTACGTTTCATCTACCTATATAGGGCAAAGGTTCCTTATTTTTTAGAAGATGCATTTTTCTCAAAAACGTTACTCTGGCTGTAACTCGTATATCGGCTCTCTCCATCAGAAATCGTCTACCGTCATTGCTCTTTTTGTACTTGAACCCCATATACTTCAGTATCCTTCACTACGACGAAACTCCCCACTGAAAGCTTATTAATGTATGCAAATCAACGAAAACTTGTTCAGTGTTGGATATTCACCCTTTACATAATACCCGAGGATAATTCTTCTTGTTATATCTTTATCGCAACCGTCGATTGCCTTTGTGATACTGTTCCTTTTGATTCGTTTGCGCGGTGATTCAAGACCGTCTTTGCCTTCCCTAACAATATGCTGCACAGTTCGCGTCACAATGGAACAGCGAGAGTACAAATAAACGTAACATCACATGCCACACACACACGTTTATCGAAGAAACAATGCAGTTAGGCAATACACGACGCGACAACAATTACTCCCACGTATGTTATTCCTACATTCCGCTCATAACAAACAGGAATCAACACTGGGGCAAAAGACCATCAGCAACGCGGTGAATTGGCAACACAGCAACGTGCAGAACGAAGTTAGCGCCTGCAGCTTCCTCCCGCAATTGCGTAACTCTAGGCTCCACCGCTAGGTGGTCTGTTCTCTGGTTGGTCAGCGGCATGTTCCCCTGCCAGCTTCTAGACCGCACGACGTAAGAACTGAAAAGAGCTATAGTGATGTTATTATATTATAAAGTAAAGTAGAGTAGAGTAAAGTAAAGTAAAGTAAAGTAAAGCTTAAGTGAATCTTTGCCAACAAATCTGCAGAAGTAATGACACATAACAAATGCTAAAGTAAATATATGTGCTTCCAACGTCGCCTTTCCGCCTGAGGGATTCAGGGAAAACCTATGATATGGCATGCCACTTTCACTTGTACGAATATACTTCAAACAACAAGGGAGTTTTCAGACTGAAGCGAGAAGTGATATCGGGATTTCGCACAGAAGCATTGGATCTAAAGCAAACCATTCACCAGCCACGCTTGCGCAAATAACAGGCCGGGGCAACACAATGCACGGTATTGATAAAACGGCCCATTCCGAGCGACAAGCGACACCTCCAATTTGTCGTGTCACTTTAATTCGGAAGGTGTTTTTTTTTTTTCCCAAGAAACACGTATCGCTGCAGTCTGAAAGCTTCCTTTCGAACCAATTCATCACGAGAAAATGCACGTGTCGCTTGGACTGGGCTGTTGTTTTGTCAGCACCATGCATCGTGTCGCCTCGGTCTGTATACTCGTATGCAAGGTGAATTGTTTCCTTTAGAGTAAAGAGGCTGTTGCTTGTCGCTTTGGGGTGTAATCTCCGTGCCACTTAAAAGTGAATCCTCAGTGATCATAATGTTTTTCGAACCGAAGCGATAAACAAGCTGCACGTGTCGCTCAAATTCCTAATGGCGTGTATTATGCCGCCTGAGACTTGATTTCCCATGAGCGGTAAATGTTTATTTATAGACTAAATGGGCCTGTGTCGCTTGTCACTTCGGTACGAACCACTGCTGTCGCGTGGAGGCGTGCTTTTCACCACAACACAATACGCAGATAAACGATCAACATGCTTAACAAAATGCAAGTCGTACAAATACTTTCCGGGTACCAATCCTTTCTTTTTCTGCTTGTATCAACAGGTTTCGTCTCTCTACGTCCTTCGGAAACCTACCAAGTGATACTTGACTCAATAAATTTGTTCCTGATCGAACTGTGAAACCATATCCTACACAGTTGACACCCTATTTCCTTCTTGTAAAAGAATCTCCACCTTGCTCTTTCATATTAACGTCCATAGCACCTTAAGCGTAACCGGATGTTGGAGGGGGACCAGACGAGTGCGCATGCTCCGCAGTAGCTCCGCCTTTGTTGGCAAAGATTCACTTAAGCATACTTTATAATATAATAATATCACTAGTCTTATAGAATTATCTTTCCCTCACTTTTCCATTTACAAAATAATACCTAAACGTTCGTCGTGCGTGTACAGTGGGATCCATGAGTATTACCGAGCAAATTGTCCATGACTATTTTCATTATTATTTTTTTTAAAACCTATGTGTTTTTAAGCGATGGATTTTTATGTATGCTGGTGAAGAAGTTGTCAACAGCTTGTTTTGAGTTTTCTTTTAATTCTTGAAGCTGTTATTGGGTCAAATAAAGTGCACGAACATGGTGATGGACAATTTGCAAGGTAATACTCATGGATCCCACTGTACATGAGATACTTGTATGTACGTAATGTGCTATACAACTGGCGGCCACAAAGACACGTCATATTTTAATAATCTGCTATGCAGTTGATCATCAGACGGATTCTAGACGTCCACTCCATCATAGTAGAACTGTAACAAATACCTTTCTTGACTATCGTCGCGTAACTGATGAAAACAAGCGCTCATGTCTTACTTCGTATGCCGGTAAATCTGCACTGGCAACAACGGGGACTGACCTAAACCGGAAGTTCCGGGGGGACCGGGCAAGACCTCACCAATGTTTATGTTTACATTTTTAACACGGTCTATATTCACACATCTTTCGAAGGATAATAAAACACATTTTCTCACTAATTACCAGTGGCGGCTGCTTAATACGTGCTACCGTCCTTCCTCTTGATGGGCGCAATAATTAAACTTGACTTACTTCTTTGCTGTCTCCACAATTTTCTTCAATTTATTGACGTTGGTTTAAAAAAAAAACAACTTTATTTTACACGTGGATAAGCTGTGCGCACATTTCAAAGTCGTTAGTTGAATCCATAGACATACGTTGAATCAACTCACAGAACAAATATATTTCTCGTTCTTGCAATATAAAGCCTTTTGTCGTAGTGTGGCAAACGACCCAAGAAACTGGTTCCCCGAGACGATGACAAGTAGATGGCAGTGCGATCGACACAGCAGCTAATTTTGTTATGAAAGTAATGCGGCTTAGTTTTTGGAATATATTGTGTAGATTTGTTTCTCTAGAAAGGCGGTAAGTGAATTGATGGAAACAGTTATATTTGTGGAGTGATTTGCAGTCACGAAATGGCATTAATTTACACAGAAAAGTAACATAAATGCGTTTTATGTGCAACGCAACACGAGCATCAACATATCGCATGTGAGACTGGACGTCAAACGTTGGATTGTGTACACAAGTTTATTTTTGTATACTAATAAAATTGAAATAGTGTCATGAAGGAGAAAAAATGTTTCGTGGCGTACATATTATGAAGTCATTTTCCCGAAATGCAGATATTCGAAAGAATTTAATTTCATATTCCATGGAGTTGAAATAGCCGATTACGATGTACCTTGTCATCTCTATCAACAAATTGCTTTACATTCGTGTCGATTGGTAAGTAGAACTTTGGTGTTAAGGACTGTGCATTTTTACTCGTGACTTGGCTGTAAAATGTCTACCTTGTACTTGATGAAAATAAACCGCAAATTAATTAAATTAATTAATAATAAAATTAATTAATTAATTAATTAAAATAAACGAGTATTGTCTGTGTGAATTTCCATAAAAATAATATTTGTGACAATGACAATATTAATGAACCTTTCAGGATAATGCATACACAATACTAATTCTCGCAGCAATTGTCATGTTACGTGTTACAATCCATACCTATGTTTTCTTCCGTCTTGTTAATAAAAAACTCAAGGACAGGTCATGATAGACGGTTCATAATATTCTTTAATATTTTCGCGACTACTGTACCAAATATCATAACAATTTTCTGATGCAAAGAAATGTTACAAGGAAAAGAATCAGACGTTGCAGCAAAAACCCCATTTACTTCCATTATAAGCAGTCGAGCGCTGTACCCCGGTGTCAACACCAGCGCCTCTAGCGGATTTCATTTTCGAGTGGAACCAGCGAGAGAGAGCAAAACCATGCCGTTTTCCACACTACGTTATTCTAGGCGCTGTACTTTTGTGGTGCTTTTGTATTTGGTTCTTGGTACGGTACAGGAAATATACACACATCCCCTCTTGCTAGCCTGATTGAGTGGTTTACCAAATGTCCTCTACCTCAGATCAAAACAATAAAATGTCATTCTTTCGGGGGATAGACCATTGGGTGGTGTTTTGGCATGACAGTCAGTCACAGTTTGAGTCATAAATTCGAGCTGTGAAAAAAAGATGCAGTCATTGCACTTTAAAAATATTTTATGCATACACATTATTTTATTGTAGCTCAACTCAACATACTCAAAGGCAATAGATCCCGTTGCGGTAGCACTGGCAGAGACGATTCCACGCAGGAGTCATTCCAAGACAAATCAACAAAGATTCCAACCTGACTATGTCCGATTTTCATGAAATTTGTGGAGTTGATACTATGCATGGAACTTAGTAACTATGAAAATAAGTTCTGAAACATGTCGGAAACTGGTTAATTCTGTAAAGAACATGTGTCAAGCAGTAATTGAAGCCTAAGGATACGCATCAAAGTATTAGAACTGTCAGTCAATTTGCTCTGAATATATTTTTTATTTTATATTATTAAGTGTACGAATAGAAAAGTTGTACAAAAAATGGCATGTTTCTCTTTCAGTTTCATTTAATTTATTATTGTCATTGGTTATAGACCGTGTTAAAAATGTAAACATAAACATTGGTGAGGTCTTGCCCGGTCCCCACGGAACTTCCGGTTTAGGCCAGTCACCGTTGTTGCCAGTGCAGATTCACCGGCATACGAAGTAAGAAATGAGCGCTTGTTTTCATCAGTTGTGCGACGATAGTCAAGAAAGGTATTTGTTAAAGTTCTGCTATGAAGGAGTGGACGTCTAGAAACCGTCGGATGATCAACTGCATAGCAGATTATTAAAATATGACGTGTCTTTGTAGCCGCCAGTTGTATAGCATACTACATACAAGTCATGGCCGTATTTAGAGGGGGGGTTTCTAGGGTTCAAACCCCCCCCCCCCGAAACTTCTGACATGTTGGATTAATTGATGTTCAGAAACCAAAATCTGTAACAAATTTTCAATTTTTTTTTCGAAGCATCACAAAAATACAAGGAGACAATTTATTTATTTATTTATTAATGCCTTGTTTTAAATGGCGGAGTTAAGGCCGTACAAAGCCTTTTCTTCCACTCAACCATACATTTAAAATTTTACATTATTATATTATACACAAAGTACATTAAGTCATTTCACATAGGTCCACACACACACACATTATACTCATACACACAAGTCTTAAAGCCCTGAATATAACACACAAAATATATAATACACAAAAAACTAAATATGGAATGAAAGAATGCAAAATTTAAAATTATATTTAAGTAACTGCAAGGTATTTTAAGAATTCGTTCACTTGCACATGCTTTTTAGTCTGCTTGACAGGGGAAGATCTAACGACTACTCTGAAGAGAGTGGCGAACACGTCTGCTAAAGGAAGCGACGGAGCTTACTGCTCTAGTGCTTTCTGGCAACTGATTCCATAGTCTTACAGCCGATACGGAGAAAGAGTTGGAGAAGAAGTTTGATCTGTGGACGGGGATGGAGAGAACTGAGGAGCTCCGTGATCTGGTGTCGCGATCGTGAAATTCGTGAAGAAATTGGAACCGAGAGAGGAGATAGGAAGGTGACTTGAGGTTGAGAACTTTGTAAAGTAAAATCAGAGTGTGCAGCGTTCGTGTTTCTTGCATACGTAGCCACCCCAATTTGAGAAAATAAGGTGATAGGTGGTCCCAATATTTTAAATTAAAAATGTATCGTAAGCAGGCATTTTGAACACTCTGCAGACGTCTAGCTGACTCACCTGTTAAGCCGGAATACGCTACGTCACAATAATCTAAATGGCATAAAACTAGGGACTGACATAGTTTGGCCTTGATAGAGGTGGGGAGAAACTTGCCCATGCGTCTTATAGAATACAGAGATGCGAAGGCTTTTCTACACGCCGAACTTGTGTGATGTGACCACGATAAATTTCCGTCTAATACAATTCCCAGATCTTTAACAGTTTGGTTAAATGGAATGTGAGTCGAATCTACAAGAATGGAAGGCAGAATGTTAAGATCTACGTAACGTTTCAGTTTATCGGAAGCAATCAAAATTGCTTGTGTTTTGTTAGGGTTAATATACATACCATTGTCTAGCGACCAGTTAACAATCCTCTCTATATCTTCATTAACCTTGGAAATACCATCGCTTAACATTACTGGGGGTGCAGAATAGTACAACTGGAGGTCATCGGCATACAGGTGATAACGGCAGTGTTTCAAGATATTTGGCAGGTCATTAATGTATAAAGAAAATAATAAAGGGCCGAGTACACTTCCTTGCGGAACGCCACAAGTGATCTCAGATAGCGCCGAGCACTTTCCATCATAAACCACCCTTTGTTTACGTCCAGTTAAGTAGGATTTGACCCAGTCGGTTGCAGAGGTGGTAAAATTAAAAAATGATTTTAGCTTGGAAATGAGAATATCATGGTCGAGTGACTGGAAAGCTTTCGTGTAGTCCAATAAAACTAAAACTGTCGCCTGTCTGCAGTCCATAGCTTGTCTGACGTCGTCGGTTATGTGAGTCATGGCGGTGTTAGTGCTGTGATTAGGTCTAAATCCCGACTGAAACGGAGCCAGAACTTCATTTGTATGTCGGCTGATTTGGTCGTGAGCAATGTATTCTAAAGCTTTCGATAGCGCGGGAAGAATACTGATAGGTCGGAAATTGTCAATGGAAGTGGCGGGGTCAGTCTTGGCGAGAGGAACAACGTGTGCTATTTTCCACTTATCTGGAAAAATACCAGAGCGCAGAGAAAGATTAAAAATGTCAGTGATGTATGGCAATACATGAGGTAAAATCAGCTTTATTAGTCGCAATGGGAGGTTGTCGGCTCCTTCAGAACCAGATTTGATCCGACCGATTGCAGTTGCAACTTGGAACTCATAGACTGGGTTAAAATTAAACTCTATCATTTCTGTTTTGTGGTTTGCTATAGCTCTAATAGTAACATTTTTAGCATCCTTATTCATTGAATTAGAGAGAGAGAAATGCGTATTTAATTCATCAAGGGACGAAACACGAGTAGGATCTACGTTACGTTTCTCTCCTAGCCCTAGATTTCTTAAGTTATTCCACAACATTCGGGGGTTGCCTTGCATATTTAATAATTCGTAAGAAAGCATTCTCTTTGCGTTGCGCACGGCCTGATTACATTGATTTCTCAACACGCGGTAGTTATTAAAACTATTTAAAGTATTTGGAGATTTGAGGCGCTTGTCAGATTTAAACCTGCGGTGAGCCGAATCGCGCTCCGCCATAAGTGCGAGAATGCTGTCGGTCATCCAGGGGGAAGCAGGCCGCGTGACGCGTTTTTTCTTTAGTGGAACATGTTTGTCGAAAAGGTGTAAGATTAGACTATTTAATTCGTTAAGCTTATCGTTAATATTAGTGAAGCTGTTTATTGAATTCCATGGGGTTCTTGTAGCATCTTCGTTTAGTGAAGCGGGGTTAATTTTCTTTAAATCGCGGTATTCAATTATGTTTGGCTTGGATTTCGGAACATTGAGCGAGTAAGCAACGTAAATAAGATCGTGGAACGAGAGACCGCAGGCGCTCGTTTGTCCATGTTTGGTGATTCGAGAGCAGTCTCCTGTTAAGATGACATCTAGCCAAGAATGCGATGTAGCCGTGTGGAAGGTAGGATCGAGCTTCAAAATATTTAGATTGTAAGAAGAGATAGCAGCGCGGAATTTATTTACTTCAGGTTTGTCAGTTTCTAAATGAAAGTTCAGATCGCCCAGTAATAATACATGCGAGTACATGGGAATGAGTTTAGCCAGTTCCTCTTCACAATTTACAAAGCACGTTCCAGGTGGACGATACGCAACAGCCAGCAGTAGCTTCTGTTTGTTGATGGTAAGTTCCAAGAAAAGATATTCTGTCATTCGTGCGTAGTTACCGTCAGATTTAGCCACAACCACCGCATTAATATCTTCCCTTATCAGTGCCATCACCCCGCCACCTCGTTTCCCCAACCTGTCGTTTCGGAAGACGTTGTAGCCTCGCAAGGAGACCATGCTGGAGGGTGTGAGGGGATTAAGCCACGTCTCAGATACAAGAATGCAGTGGAGATTCAGGGGGGAGAAAATAGCTTTGAAGCTATCGAGGTGCGCTTCGATGCTCTGTGCATTCACGTGTGACACCAACAGTGAGTTCGGACAAGTCTTCAGCTCGTTTCCGAGAATTTCGGCTGTGCTGACCGCGGGTGGCGGAGTGCCAGGGCAATTAGCAGAGAGACGACGCTCTTCAGAATTTCGTCCACTGTCACCGAGATGCGTTGTTGCCAGATTAGCCATTTTTAGAATTGAGGTTTAACGAACAGAAACAAGATGGGAGAAGAAACATTAGCATACCAAAATTAAATTTAGAATTATTACTTACCCTGTCAAGCACAATAGCATGGAGGAAAGCATCAGGGAATGACACACACACACTCACATTAAAAAACGATAACATAAACAAGAACCCGGACAAAAAACTCACACTAAACACACATGATTTGAACACATCACACACACAATTATTCATACACAGCGTATCAGAACGACAAAAGTCACATATGCTCTTCATTACACTTCACACTCAGTTCGCGTTGCACCCCATGTCAAGGGAGAACGTCAAGATCCTCGGGGGAAGATATAAGGTAGCGACGACCTCCGTGAGATACGAAAATGCGCCCGTCTTGGCTCCAGGCATTGCGTGTCCCTACGCGATCCTTTGCCACCCGCAAAACCCTCTGTCTGTAGGGAGTTAGCGACTCTGTAATTAATAGGGACGAGTTCTTTAGCATCTTCTTCGACTTCCACACCTCGTTTCTGGAGCGGTAGCTTACAAATTTCACTATGATGGGACGTTTTCCCGATCTCAAAACTTCCGCAGACGATCTTTTCGGAGGGCCAAGCCTGTGGCACCGGTCAACGTGCTCGAGCTTGATGTGCTGCAACTGAAGCTTATTTTGTAAAGTCTGGAGCACGATGCTGTCCACGTCTTCGTTGGTGGTTTCGGGGACCCCATGCAGCAAAATGCAGTTCCTCCTAGAGTACTGCGCTAGGTCATCTATTTCAATTGTGTTCGTGCGTATCTGCTTGTTCATGCTCTCTAGGTCTCGCCGAAGCTCTGTCATGGAGTCGCTCGTCGATCTCTTAAATTCCACAAACTCCTCTCTGAGGTTCAGGAGTGACTTGCGGAGGTCAGCATCTTCTTGAACCGATCCATGGTTGTCTAGCAACTCATCAAGCCGTTGCTGGAATGCTTCCATAGTTTTGCCTATTTCTTCCACTTTGGTCGAAACAACTGATAGTGTAGGCTTGGACATGATAACAACCCCGAAGATCCGCACGGTGAAGCTATTGACCTGGCGGAAGATGTGGCAACGTACAGCGGTGGAGAATAGAATGCCAGGCTAGCTGAGGGGTGAAAGCGCGGAGCTCTATTCAAGCACGTCCATCCACTACAAACGCTTTGGAAGAATTGTTGAAACGATCGAGCTAGAATTTTCATACATATGGAATTCTGAAACTTGAGTGAAACAGGATTTATTCTCAGAATCGTAGCCCACCCGCGAACCCCTCCATTATCACTTCTGCTGTCATCTTTCCAGTGTTGCTCCTGCGTCACAAGGAATATAGACTGAAGATTCCCTTATGATTGTCCCAAACTTCCCTTTCCAGCTTTTAAATTCCCCGTCCGATAAAGTCGAAAATAAATACCCCTTGATAGGAGTTCAAACCTAGGATCTCCAGTTGTGTAGCACATTAGGTTCGCGATTGAGGTTACAATCCATGCACCAGGCTAAGCTTTTAAAGAGAATAACTGGTTCCACACTTTTCAAAATTCCAAAAATTTAATTTTAAAGTCAAACAACAAAAACTTTATGACTAAAATTTCCATCTAACTTTTAAAGTTTTTTCTTGAAGGTATCTAAAGCTTAATGACGAAGTATAATAATTGTGCATTTCAGTACACACTGTATGAAACGTAAAAAAAAAACAAAAATAAACTTATGCTGGATATTCACTCATCTGCTGGATTGAGTAAGCCCCCTCAGGGATATAACAATAATATAATAATAATTATTATTAGTATTATTATTATGGAATAAAATTGTTTTATTATTATGAAATTTTAATTATTATTGTACAATTATTATTGTTATTTCTATTATTCAAATTTCTGGTGATGCCCTGGGAACAATTATGAATGAACCCCCCCCCCCCGAAATTTTTTCCTGCCTACGGCCATGATACAAGTGTCTCACGCACGACGAACTCAAAACGTACAAAAGTTTAGATATATTCAATTATTTTGTAAATGGAAAAGTGAGGGAAAGATAATTGTATAAAACTATAGCTCTTTTCAGTTGTTACGGCGTGCGCTCTAGAAGCTGGCAGGGGAAGTGGAGAGCGGGGAAACGACCTATCCAGCGCAACGAGACACGCCGGTTAGAGAGAGAGACTGCAACGTTGCCAGAGTAGCGGGAAAGGCGAGTTGAAATCGAAAGAACCATGAAATACAGACGTCCCATTGTTCGCGTATGGCCTGAGAATGCGTATTATCATATGGTATTATCCCCATCTTGTGGTCAGTAGAATACCGATAAGTGTATGATATCAAGTGTATACGTTGTAGGAATTCTTTCCAACTGTACCGAATGGTAGCTAGCATTGTCCATTACAATCACTGCGTCTTTGATATTCCTTTCGTCAAGCGTATCTAAACACTGCAAAAACCACTGAAAACTAATTTACATGCCTGTAGAAAACCAGTGTGACTGGAACCTACGTGACAAACAATAATGCGCCCACCTTTACCCACGGGCACTTTTAAACCCCCTGTACCCTCTTTATTTTGCCAGATTTTCGTTGGAGCGTAATTCTGATGTATGTACGTTTCATCTACCTATATAGGGCAAAGGTTCCTTATTTTTTAGAAGATGCATTTTTCTCAAAAACGTTACTCTGGCTGTAACTCGTATATCGGCTCTCTCCATCAGAAATCGTCTACCGTCATTGCTCTTTTTGTACTTGAACCCCATATACTTCAGTATCCTTCACTACGACGAAACTCCCCACTGAAAGCTTATTAATGTATGCAAATCAACGAAAACTTGTTCAGTGTTGGATATTCACCCTTTACATAATACCCGAGGATAATTCTTCTTGTTATATCTTTATCGCAACCGTCGATTGCCTTTGTGATACTGTTCCTTTTGATTCGTTTGCGCGGTGATTCAAGACCGTCTTTGCCTTCCCTAACAATATGCTGCACAGTTCGCGTCACAATGGAACAGCGAGAGTACAAATAAACGTAACATCACATGCCACACACACACGTTTATCGAAGAAACAATGCAGTTAGGCAATACACGACGCGACAACAATTACTCCCACGTATGTTATTCCTACATTCCGCTCATAACAAACAGGAATCAACACTGGGGCAAAAGACCATCAGCAACGCGGTGAATTGGCAACACAGCAACGTGCAGAACGAAGTTAGCGCCTGCAGCTTCCTCCCGCAATTGCGTAACTCTAGGCTCCACCGCTAGGTGGTCTGTTCTCTGGTTGGTCAGCGGCATGTTCCCCTGCCAGCTTCTAGACCGCACGACGTAAGAACTGAAAAGAGCTATAGTGATGTTATTATATTATAAAGTAAAGTAGAGTAGAGTAAAGTAAAGTAAAGTAAAGTAAAGCTTAAGTGAATCTTTGCCAACAAATCTGCAGAAGTAATGACACATAACAAATGCTAAAGTAAATATATGTGCTTCCAACGTCGCCTTTCCGCCTGAGGGATTCAGGGAAAACCTATGATATGGCATGCCACTTTCACTTGTACGAATATACTTCAAACAACAAGGGAGTTTTCAGACTGAAGCGAGAAGTGATATCGGGATTTCGCACAGAAGCATTGGATCTAAAGCAAACCATTCACCAGCCACGCTTGCGCAAATAACAGGCCGGGGCAACACAATGCACGGTATTGATAAAACGGCCCATTCCGAGCGACAAGCGACACCTCCAATTTGTCGTGTCACTTTAATTCGGAAGGTGTTTTTTTTTTTTCCCAAGAAACACGTATCGCTGCAGTCTGAAAGCTTCCTTTCGAACCAATTCATCACGAGAAAATGCACGTGTCGCTTGGACTGGGCTGTTGTTTTGTCAGCACCATGCATCGTGTCGCCTCGGTCTGTATACTCGTATGCAAGGTGAATTGTTTCCTTTAGAGTAAAGAGGCTGTTGCTTGTCGCTTTGGGGTGTAATCTCCGTGCCACTTAAAAGTGAATCCTCAGTGATCATAATGTTTTTCGAACCGAAGCGATAAACAAGCTGCACGTGTCGCTCAAATTCCTAATGGCGTGTATTATGCCGCCTGAGACTTGATTTCCCATGAGCGGTAAATGTTTATTTATAGACTAAATGGGCCTGTGTCGCTTGTCACTTCGGTACGAACCACTGCTGTCGCGTGGAGGCGTGCTTTTCACCACAACACAATACGCAGATAAACGATCAACATGCTTAACAAAATGCAAGTCGTACAAATACTTTCCGGGTACCAATCCTTTCTTTTTCTGCTTGTATCAACAGGTTTCGTCTCTCTACGTCCTTCGGAAACCTACCAAGTGATACTTGACTCAATAAATTTGTTCCTGATCGAACTGTGAAACCATATCCTACACAGTTGACACCCTATTTCCTTCTTGTAAAAGAATCTCCACCTTGCTCTTTCATATTAACGTCCATAGCACCTTAAGCGTAACCGGATGTTGGAGGGGGACCAGACGAGTGCGCATGCTCCGCAGTAGCTCCGCCTTTGTTGGCAAAGATTCACTTAAGCATACTTTATAATATAATAATATCACTAGTCTTATAGAATTATCTTTCCCTCACTTTTCCATTTACAAAATAATACCTAAACGTTCGTCGTGCGTGTACAGTGGGATCCATGAGTATTACCGAGCAAATTGTCCATGACTATTTTCATTATTATTTTTTTTAAAACCTATGTGTTTTTAAGCGATGGATTTTTATGTATGCTGGTGAAGAAGTTGTCAACAGCTTGTTTTGAGTTTTCTTTTAATTCTTGAAGCTGTTATTGGGTCAAATAAAGTGCACGAACATGGTGATGGACAATTTGCAAGGTAATACTCATGGATCCCACTGTACATGAGATACTTGTATGTACGTAATGTGCTATACAACTGGCGGCCACAAAGACACGTCATATTTTAATAATCTGCTATGCAGTTGATCATCAGACGGATTCTAGACGTCCACTCCATCATAGTAGAACTGTAACAAATACCTTTCTTGACTATCGTCGCGTAACTGATGAAAACAAGCGCTCATGTCTTACTTCGTATGCCGGTAAATCTGCACTGGCAACAACGGGGACTGACCTAAACCGGAAGTTCCGGGGGGACCGGGCAAGACCTCACCAATGTTTATGTTTACATTTTTAACACGGTCTATATTCACACATCTTTCGAAGGATAATAAAACACATTTTCTCACTAATTACCAGTGGCGGCTGCTTAATACGTGCTACCGTCCTTCCTCTTGATGGGCGCAATAATTAAACTTGACTTACTTCTTTGCTGTCTCCACAATTTTCTTCAATTTATTGACGTTGGTTTAAAAAAAAAACAACTTTATTTTACACGTGGATAAGCTGTGCGCACATTTCAAAGTCGTTAGTTGAATCCATAGACATACGTTGAATCAACTCACAGAACAAATATATTTCTCGTTCTTGCAATATAAAGCCTTTTGTCGTAGTGTGGCAAACGACCCAAGAAACTGGTTCCCCGAGACGATGACAAGTAGATGGCAGTGCGATCGACACAGCAGCTAATTTTGTTATGAAAGTAATGCGGCTTAGTTTTTGGAATATATTGTGTAGATTTGTTTCTCTAGAAAGGCGGTAAGTGAATTGATGGAAACAGTTATATTTGTGGAGTGATTTGCAGTCACGAAATGGCATTAATTTACACAGAAAAGTAACATAAATGCGTTTTATGTGCAACGCAACACGAGCATCAACATATCGCATGTGAGACTGGACGTCAAACGTTGGATTGTGTACACAAGTTTATTTTTGTATACTAATAAAATTGAAATAGTGTCATGAAGGAGAAAAAATGTTTCGTGGCGTACATATTATGAAGTCATTTTCCCGAAATGCAGATATTCGAAAGAATTTAATTTCATATTCCATGGAGTTGAAATAGCCGATTACGATGTACCTTGTCATCTCTATCAACAAATTGCTTTACATTCGTGTCGATTGGTAAGTAGAACTTTGGTGTTAAGGACTGTGCATTTTTACTCGTGACTTGGCTGTAAAATGTCTACCTTGTACTTGATGAAAATAAACCGCAAATTAATTAAATTAATTAATAATAAAATTAATTAATTAATTAATTAAAATAAACGAGTATTGTCTGTGTGAATTTCCATAAAAATAATATTTGTGACAATGACAATATTAATGAACCTTTCAGGATAATGCATACACAATACTAATTCTCGCAGCAATTGTCATGTTACGTGTTACAATCCATACCTATGTTTTCTTCCGTCTTGTTAATAAAAAACTCAAGGACAGGTCATGATAGACGGTTCATAATATTCTTTAATATTTTCGCGACTACTGTACCAAATATCATAACAATTTTCTGATGCAAAGAAATGTTACAAGGAAAAGAATCAGACGTTGCAGCAAAAACCCCATTTACTTCCATTATAAGCAGTCGAGCGCTGTACCCCGGTGTCAACACCAGCGCCTCTAGCGGATTTCATTTTCGAGTGGAACCAGCGAGAGAGAGCAAAACCATGCCGTTTTCCACACTACGTTATTCTAGGCGCTGTACTTTTGTGGTGCTTTTGTATTTGGTTCTTGGTACGGTACAGGAAATATACACACATCCCCTCTTGCTAGCCTGATTGAGTGGTTTACCAAATGTCCTCTACCTCAGATCAAAACAATAAAATGTCATTCTTTCGGGGGATAGACCATTGGGTGGTGTTTTGGCATGACAGTCAGTCACAGTTTGAGTCATAAATTCGAGCTGTGAAAAAAAGATGCAGTCATTGCACTTTAAAAATATTTTATGCATACACATTATTTTATTGTAGCTCAACTCAACATACTCAAAGGCAATAGATCCCGTTGCGGTAGCACTGGCAGAGACGATTCCACGCAGGAGTCATTCCAAGACAAATCAACAAAGATTCCAACCTGACTATGTCCGATTTTCATGAAATTTGTGGAGTTGATACTATGCATGGAACTTAGTAACTATGAAAATAAGTTCTGAAACATGTCGGAAACTGGTTAATTCTGTAAAGAACATGTGTCAAGCAGTAATTGAAGCCTAAGGATACGCATCAAAGTATTAGAACTGTCAGTCAATTTGCTCTGAATATATTTTTTATTTTATATTATTAAGTGTACGAATAGAAAAGTTGTACAAAAAATGGCATGTTTCTCTTTCAGTTTCATTTAATTTATTATTGTCATTGGTTATAGACCGTGTTAAAAATGTAAACATAAACATTGGTGAGGTCTTGCCCGGTCCCCACGGAACTTCCGGTTTAGGCCAGTCACCGTTGTTGCCAGTGCAGATTCACCGGCATACGAAGTAAGAAATGAGCGCTTGTTTTCATCAGTTGTGCGACGATAGTCAAGAAAGGTATTTGTTAAAGTTCTGCTATGAAGGAGTGGACGTCTAGAAACCGTCGGATGATCAACTGCATAGCAGATTATTAAAATATGACGTGTCTTTGTAGCCGCCAGTTGTATAGCATACTACATACAAGTCATGGCCGTATTTAGAGGGGGGGTTTCTAGGGTTCAAACCCCCCCCCCCGAAACTTCTGACATGTTGGATTAATTGATGTTCAGAAACCAAAATCTGTAACAAATTTTCAATTTTTTTTTCGAAGCATCACAAAAATACAAGGAGACAATTTATTTATTTATTTATTAATGCCTTGTTTTAAATGGCGGAGTTAAGGCCGTACAAAGCCTTTTCTTCCACTCAACCATACATTTAAAATTTTACATTATTATATTATACACAAAGTACATTAAGTCATTTCACATAGGTCCACACACACACACATTATACTCATACACACAAGTCTTAAAGCCCTGAATATAACACACAAAATATATAATACACAAAAAACTAAATATGGAATGAAAGAATGCAAAATTTAAAATTATATTTAAGTAACTGCAAGGTATTTTAAGAATTCGTTCACTTGCACATGCTTTTTAGTCTGCTTGACAGGGGAAGATCTAACGACTACTCTGAAGAGAGTGGCGAACACGTCTGCTAAAGGAAGCGACGGAGCTTACTGCTCTAGTGCTTTCTGGCAACTGATTCCATAGTCTTACAGCCGATACGGAGAAAGAGTTGGAGAAGAAGTTTGATCTGTGGACGGGGATGGAGAGAACTGAGGAGCTCCGTGATCTGGTGTCGCGATCGTGAAATTCGTGAAGAAATTGGAACCGAGAGAGGAGATAGGAAGGTGACTTGAGGTTGAGAACTTTGTAAAGTAAAATCAGAGTGTGCAGCGTTCGTGTTTCTTGCATACGTAGCCACCCCAATTTGAGAAAATAAGGTGATAGGTGGTCCCAATATTTTAAATTAAAAATGTATCGTAAGCAGGCATTTTGAACACTCTGCAGACGTCTAGCTGACTCACCTGTTAAGCCGGAATACGCTACGTCACAATAATCTAAATGGCATAAAACTAGGGACTGACATAGTTTGGCCTTGATAGAGGTGGGGAGAAACTTGCCCATGCGTCTTATAGAATACAGAGATGCGAAGGCTTTTCTACACGCCGAACTTGTGTGATGTGACCACGATAAATTTCCGTCTAATACAATTCCCAGATCTTTAACAGTTTGGTTAAATGGAATGTGAGTCGAATCTACAAGAATGGAAGGCAGAATGTTAAGATCTACGTAACGTTTCAGTTTATCGGAAGCAATCAAAATTGCTTGTGTTTTGTTAGGGTTAATATACATACCATTGTCTAGCGACCAGTTAACAATCCTCTCTATATCTTCATTAACCTTGGAAATACCATCGCTTAACATTACTGGGGGTGCAGAATAGTACAACTGGAGGTCATCGGCATACAGGTGATAACGGCAGTGTTTCAAGATATTTGGCAGGTCATTAATGTATAAAGAAAATAATAAAGGGCCGAGTACACTTCCTTGCGGAACGCCACAAGTGATCTCAGATAGCGCCGAGCACTTTCCATCATAAATCACCCTTTGTTTACGTCCAGTTAAGTAGGATTTGACCCAGTCGGTTGCAGAGGTGGTAAAATTAAAAAATGATTTTAGCTTGGAAATGAGAATATCATGGTCGAGTGACTGGAAAGCTTTCGTGTAGTCCAATAAAACTAAAACTGTCGCCTGTCTGCAGTCCATAGCTTGTCTGACGTCGTCGGTTATGTGAGTCATGGCGGTGTTAGTGCTGTGATTAGGTCTAAATCCCGACTGAAACGGAGCCAGAACTTCATTTGTATGTCGGCTGATTTGGTCGTGAGCAATGTATTCTAAAGCTTTCGATAGCGCGGGAAGAATACTGATAGGTCGGAAATTGTCAATGGAAGTGGCGGGGTCAGTCTTGGCGAGAGGAACAACGTGTGCTATTTTCCACTTATCTGGAAAAATACCAGAGCGCAGAGAAAGATTAAAAATGTCAGTGATGTATGGCAATACATGAGGTAAAATCAGCTTTATTAGTCGCAATGGGAGGTTGTCGGCTCCTTCAGAACCAGATTTGATCCGACCGATTGCAGTTGCAACTTGGAACTCATAGACTGGGTTAAAATTAAACTCTATCATTTCTGTTTTGTGGTTTGCTATAGCTCTAATAGTAACATTTTTAGCATCCTTATTCATTGAATTAGAGAGAGAGAAATGCGTATTTAATTCATCAAGGGACGAAACACGAGTAGGATCTACGTTACGTTTCTCTCCTAGCCCTAGATTTCTTAAGTTATTCCACAACATTCGGGGGTTGCCTTGCATATTTAATAATTCGTAAGAAAGCATTCTCTTTGCGTTGCGCACGGCCTGATTACATTGATTTCTCAACACGCGGTAGTTATTAAAACTATTTAAAGTATTTGGAGATTTGAGGCGCTTGTCAGATTTAAACCTGCGGTGAGCCGAATCGCGCTCCGCCATAAGTGCGAGAATGCTGTCGGTCATCCAGGGGGAAGCAGGCCGCGTGACGCGTTTTTTCTTTAGTGGAACATGTTTGTCGAAAAGGTGTAAGATTAGACTATTTAATTCGTTAAGCTTATCGTTAATATTAGTGAAGCTGTTTATTGAATTCCATGGGGTTCTTGTAGCATCTTCGTTTAGTGAAGCGGGGTTAATTTTCTTTAAATCGCGGTATTCAATTATGTTTGGCTTGGATTTCGGAACATTGAGCGAGTAAGCAACGTAAATAAGATCGTGGAACGAGAGACCGCAGGCGCTCGTTTGTCCATGTTTGGTGATTCGAGAGCAGTCTCCTGTTAAGATGACATCTAGCCAAGAATGCGATGTAGCCGTGTGGAAGGTAGGATCGAGCTTCAAAATATTTAGATTGTAAGAAGAGATAGCAGCGCGGAATTTATTTACTTCAGGTTTGTCAGTTTCTAAATGAAAGTTCAGATCGCCCAGTAATAATACATGCGAGTACATGGGAATGAGTTTAGCCAGTTCCTCTTCACAATTTACAAAGCACGTTCCAGGTGGACGATACGCAACAGCCAGCAGTAGCTTCTGTTTGTTGATGGTAAGTTCCAAGAAAAGATATTCTGTCATTCGTGCGTAGTTACCGTCAGATTTAGCCACAACCACCGCATTAATATCTTCCCTTATCAGTGCCATCACCCCGCCACCTCGTTTCCCCAACCTGTCGTTTCGGAAGACGTTGTAGCCTCGCAAGGAGACCATGCTGGAGGGTGTGAGGGGATTAAGCCACGTCTCAGATACAAGAATGCAGTGGAGATTCAGGGGGGAGAAAATAGCTTTGAAGCTATCGAGGTGCGCTTCGATGCTCTGTGCATTCACGTGTGACACCAACAGTGAGTTCGGACAAGTCTTCAGCTCGTTTCCGAGAATTTCGGCTGTGCTGACCGCGGGTGGCGGAGTGCCAGGGCAATTAGCAGAGAGACGACGCTCTTCAGAATTTCGTCCACTGTCACCGAGATGCGTTGTTGCCAGATTAGCCATTTTTAGAATTGAGGTTTAACGAACAGAAACAAGATGGGAGAAGAAACATTAGCATACCAAAATTAAATTTAGAATTATTACTTACCCTGTCAAGCACAATAGCATGGAGGAAAGCATCAGGGAATGACACACACACACTCACATTAAAAAACGATAACATAAACAAGAACCCGGACAAAAAACTCACACTAAACACACATGATTTGAACACATCACACACACAATTATTCATACACAGCGTATCAGAACGACAAAAGTCACATATGCTCTTCATTACACTTCACACTCAGTTCGCGTTGCACCCCATGTCAAGGGAGAACGTCAAGATCCTCGGGGGAAGATATAAGGTAGCGACGACCTCCGTGAGATACGAAAATGCGCCCGTCTTGGCTCCAGGCATTGCGTGTCCCTACGCGATCCTTTGCCACCCGCAAAACCCTCTGTCTGTAGGGAGTTAGCGACTCTGTAATTAATAGGGACGAGTTCTTTAGCATCTTCTTCGACTTCCACACCTCGTTTCTGGAGCGGTAGCTTACAAATTTCACTATGATGGGACGTTTTCCCGATCTCAAAACTTCCGCAGACGATCTTTTCGGAGGGCCAAGCCTGTGGCACCGGTCAACGTGCTCGAGCTTGATGTGCTGCAACTGAAGCTTATTTTGTAAAGTCTGGAGCACGATGCTGTCCACGTCTTCGTTGGTGGTTTCGGGGACCCCATGCAGCAAAATGCAGTTCCTCCTAGAGTACTGCGCTAGGTCATCTATTTCAATTGTGTTCGTGCGTATCTGCTTGTTCATGCTCTCTAGGTCTCGCCGAAGCTCTGTCATGGAGTCGCTCGTCGATCTCTTAAATTCCACAAACTCCTCTCTGAGGTTCAGGAGTGACTTGCGGAGGTCAGCATCTTCTTGAACCGATCCATGGTTGTCTAGCAACTCATCAAGCCGTTGCTGGAATGCTTCCATAGTTTTGCCTATTTCTTCCACTTTGGTCGAAACAACTGATAGTGTAGGCTTGGACATGATAACAACCCCGAAGATCCGCACGGTGAAGCTATTGACCTGGCGGAAGATGTGGCAACGTACAGCGGTGGAGAATAGAATGCCAGGCTAGCTGAGGGGTGAAAGCGCGGAGCTCTATTCAAGCACGTCCATCCACTACAAACGCTTTGGAAGAATTGTTGAAACGATCGAGCTAGAATTTTCATACATATGGAATTCTGAAACTTGAGTGAAACAGGATTTATTCTCAGAATCGTAGCCCACCCGCGAACCCCTCCATTATCACTTCTGCTGTCATCTTTCCAGTGTTGCTCCTGCGTCACAAGGAATATAGACTGAAGATTCCCTTATGATTGTCCCAAACTTCCCTTTCCAGCTTTTAAATTCCCCGTCCGATAAAGTCGAAAATAAATACCCCTTGATAGGAGTTCAAACCTAGGATCTCCAGTTGTGTAGCACATTAGGTTCGCGATTGAGGTTACAATCCATGCACCAGGCTAAGCTTTTAAAGAGAATAACTGGTTCCACACTTTTCAAAATTCCAAAAATTTAATTTTAAAGTCAAACAACAAAAACTTTATGACTAAAATTTCCATCTAACTTTTAAAGTTTTTTCTTGAAGGTATCTAAAGCTTAATGACGAAGTATAATAATTGTGCATTTCAGTACACACTGTATGAAACGTAAAAAAAAACAAAAATAAACTTATGCTGGATATTCACTCATCTGCTGGATTGAGTAAGCCCCCTCAGGGATATAACAATAATATAATAATAATTATTATTAGTATTATTATTATGGAATAAAATTGTTTTATTATTATGAAATTTTAATTATTATTGTACAATTATTATTGTTATTTCTATTATTCAAATTTCTGGTGATGCCCTGGGAACAATTATGAATGAACCCCCCCCCCCCGAAATTTTTTCCTGCCTACGGCCATGATACAAGTGTCTCACGCACGACGAACTCAAAACGTACAAAAGTTTAGATATATTCAATTATTTTGTAAATGGAAAAGTGAGGGAAAGATAATTGTATAAAACTATAGCTCTTTTCAGTTGTTACGGCGTGCGCTCTAGAAGCTGGCAGGGGAAGTGGAGAGCGGGGAAACGACCTATCCAGCGCAACGAGACACGCCGGTTAGAGAGAGAGACTGCAACGTTGCCAGAGTAGCGGGAAAGGCGAGTTGAAATCGAAAGAACCATGAAATACAGACGTCCCATTGTTCGCGTATGGCCTGAGAATGCGTATTATCATATGGTATTATCCCCATCTTGTGGTCAGTAGAATACCGATAAGTGTATGATATCAAGTGTATACGTTGTAGGAATTCTTTCCAACTGTACCGAATGGTAGCTAGCATTGTCCATTACAATCACTGCGTCTTTGATATTCCTTTCGTCAAGCGTATCTAAACACTGCAAAAACCACTGAAAACTAATTTACATGCCTGTAGAAAACCAGTGTGACTGGAACCTACGTGACAAACAATAATGCGCCCACCTTTACCCACGGGCACTTTTAAACCCCCTGTACCCTCTTTATTTTGCCAGATTTTCGTTGGAGCGTAATTCTGATGTATGTACGTTTCATCTACCTATATAGGGCAAAGGTTCCTTATTTTTTAGAAGATGCATTTTTCTCAAAAACGTTACTCTGGCTGTAACTCGTATATCGGCTCTCTCCATCAGAAATCGTCTACCGTCATTGCTCTTTTTGTACTTGAACCCCATATACTTCAGTATCCTTCACTACGACGAAACTCCCCACTGAAAGCTTATTAATGTATGCAAATCAACGAAAACTTGTTCAGTGTTGGATATTCACCCTTTACATAATACCCGAGGATAATTCTTCTTGTTATATCTTTATCGCAACCGTCGATTGCCTTTGTGATACTGTTCCTTTTGATTCGTTTGCGCGGTGATTCAAGACCGTCTTTGCCTTCCCTAACAATATGCTGCACAGTTCGCGTCACAATGGAACAGCGAGAGTACAAATAAACGTAACATCACATGCCACACACACACGTTTATCGAAGAAACAATGCAGTTAGGCAATACACGACGCGACAACAATTACTCCCACGTATGTTATTCCTACATTCCGCTCATAACAAACAGGAATCAACACTGGGGCAAAAGACCATCAGCAACGCGGTGAATTGGCAACACAGCAACGTGCAGAACGAAGTTAGCGCCTGCAGCTTCCTCCCGCAATTGCGTAACTCTAGGCTCCACCGCTAGGTGGTCTGTTCTCTGGTTGGTCAGCGGCATGTTCCCCTGCCAGCTTCTAGACCGCACGACGTAAGAACTGAAAAGAGCTATAGTGATGTTATTATATTATAAAGTAAAGTAGAGTAGAGTAAAGTAAAGTAAAGTAAAGTAAAGCTTAAGTGAATCTTTGCCAACAAATCTGCAGAAGTAATGACACATAACAAATGCTAAAGTAAATATATGTGCTTCCAACGTCGCCTTTCCGCCTGAGGGATTCAGGGAAAACCTATGATATGGCATGCCACTTTCACTTGTACGAATATACTTCAAACAACAAGGGAGTTTTCAGACTGAAGCGAGAAGTGATATCGGGATTTCGCACAGAAGCATTGGATCTAAAGCAAACCATTCACCAGCCACGCTTGCGCAAATAACAGGCCGGGGCAACACAATGCACGGTATTGATAAAACGGCCCATTCCGAGCGACAAGCGACACCTCCAATTTGTCGTGTCACTTTAATTCGGAAGGTGTTTTTTTTTTTTTCCCAAGAAACACGTATCGCTGCAGTCTGAAAGCTTCCTTTCGAACCAATTCATCACGAGAAAATGCACGTGTCGCTTGGACTGGGCTGTTGTTTTGTCAGCACCATGCATCGTGTCGCCTCGGTCTGTATACTCGTATGCAAGGTGAATTGTTTCCTTTAGAGTAAAGAGGCTGTTGCTTGTCGCTTTGGGGTGTAATCTCCGTGCCACTTAAAAGTGAATCCTCAGTGATCATAATGTTTTTCGAACCGAAGCGATAAACAAGCTGCACGTGTCGCTCAAATTCCTAATGGCGTGTATTATGCCGCCTGAGACTTGATTTCCCATGAGCGGTAAATGTTTATTTATAGACTAAATGGGCCTGTGTCGCTTGTCACTTCGGTACGAACCACTGCTGTCGCGTGGAGGCGTGCTTTTCACCACAACACAATACGCAGATAAACGATCAACATGCTTAACAAAATGCAAGTCGTACAAATACTTTCCGGGTACCAATCCTTTCTTTTTCTGCTTGTATCAACAGGTTTCGTCTCTCTACGTCCTTCGGAAACCTACCAAGTGATACTTGACTCAATAAATTTGTTCCTGATCGAACTGTGAAACCATATCCTACACAGTTGACACCCTATTTCCTTGTAAAAGAATCTCCACCTTGCTCTTTCATATTAACGTCCATAGCACCTTAAGCGTAACCGGATGTTGGAGGGGGACCAGACGAGTGCGCATGCTCCGCAGTAGCTCCGCCTTTGTTGGCAAAGATTCACTTAAGCATACTTTATAATATAATAATATCACTAGTCTTATAGAATTATCTTTCCCTCACTTTTCCATTTACAAAATAATACCTAAACGTTCGTCGTGCGTGTACAGTGGGATCCATGAGTATTACCGAGCAAATTGTCCATGACTATTTTCATTATTATTTTTTTTAAAACCTATGTGTTTTTAAGCGATGGATTTTTATGTATGCTGGTGAAGAAGTTGTCAACAGCTTGTTTTGAGTTTTCTTTTAATTCTTGAAGCTGTTATTGGGTCAAATAAAGTGCACGAACATGGTGATGGACAATTTGCAAGGTAATACTCATGGATCCCACTGTACATGAGATACTTGTATGTACGTAATGTGCTATACAACTGGCGGCCACAAAGACACGTCATATTTTAATAATCTGCTATGCAGTTGATCATCAGACGGATTCTAGACGTCCACTCCATCATAGTAGAACTGTAACAAATACCTTTCTTGACTATCGTCGCGTAACTGATGAAAACAAGCGCTCATGTCTTACTTCGTATGCCGGTAAATCTGCACTGGCAACAACGGGGACTGACCTAAACCGGAAGTTCCGGGGGGACCGGGCAAGACCTCACCAATGTTTATGTTTACATTTTTAACACGGTCTATATTCACACATCTTTCGAAGGATAATAAAACACATTTTCTCACTAAATTACAATCAAAGTTATCCATATTTATGTTACTAAAATTTATGTTTAATAGCTATCTCTATTGTTATATTAAAGGGGTGTGTCTATTGTTTTATTTTTTTTAAAAATGCATGGCTTACGTCTAGCTTGCCATGTCAAGCTTGCTTTGACAAGCTAAAAGGAAGCTATCGCAAGCTTCCCCCAAGCTTATGTGCTATCTGGGTTATAACTTCCAGTGCAAAAATGTGTGCTTCGTTTCTTGGAGATGAATTATGTCCTGAAAGTATAGCAGTATTTACTATAATTCACCAACTCGGTACGGGGTTTTCTCATTAGGCTGACAAAGCAAAACTTGTAACAGTCAATGGCTGAACACGTGAACATCCTTGTTCATTGCGAATACGTAGGTTGGTTCTCACTGGCAAGAACTTATTGCCTTTTCCGGAATTACAATTATTTTCGTCATAATATTTTCTTCGCAAATGGTCGCGGTGGCTCAGTTGTCGGCCCCTGTGGCGGAGTGGTTAGCACATCGCGCTACGACGCCAGGAGTCCCAGGTTCGAATCCCGGCTCGGACATGGATGTTTGTGATTGTCTGTCCTGAAAAGTCCTGAAATAAAAATTTAAGTGAAATGATATGAGTGAATGAAGTGTGATGGGGGAAGCTTCCGCTTAGGGCTTTCCTTTTGTTTTTTTTTTAAAAAAAAATATATAAAAAGTCGGTAACGCGTTTGACTACCATGCTAAAAGTCCCGTGTTCGATCCCCGGCCGGTTCAAATCCGGGAACTTTTCTAACATTGGAAGCGGCCCCGGCGCCCACCCAGCGTCGAATAACATGGTTACCTGGGGGAAACCCTGGGAGATAAAGGCGGCCAGGGGCGTGATGTTTATCACATCATCCCCACTCACGACCGGATCAAGAAAGTGTGGGGCGTTACCCCCACACCCCCTATACGCCTTCATGGCGTGTTGCTAAGCACAGGGGAGTACTTTACTTTTTTTTCCTTTTTTATTTTAAAATATAATACTCTACTACTATTTCTCATTTCAATATTATGTATGATAACATTTTTTAATATTATTTTTCTCATATTTTTTTACAAACTGTAAATTAATTTTGATGCATGTAATTACTAGAAATTTTAAAACCTTGTAATAGTGTGTTGATATATGTAATTGTAAATGAATTGACCTGTTTAACATCATGTACATTATGATCTAATGAACGGAAATTAAATGAATGAATGAACGTTTAGAACACTCTGGTTTACACGCCAATTTCTGCAATATAAGAGGTGATACGGTATAAAAAGGTACGAGGAGTTTTTAAATTTCCTGTAGTAAACGACAGTTTTCTTCAATTAAAATATATATATTGCAAATTTTGTATTTTTCCTACTTTTACGTCGCCTTTCCGTCACTTTTTTAACCGCAACGATGAGAACACATGGTTAATTTAGTATGTATCTTCTCTAACATCACGTTTATTCCCACTTTTGGCTAATCGCGACAATGAAGATGAATGACTACAAGCAGTATTCGAAGTCGGGGTGCAGGAGAACCGCTCCCCCCCCCCCCCACACACACACTACCCACACTAACAACCAGCACAATCTAAGTATCACTCAACCTGCCCACGATACGAGACGAAACTTTTGGTCTGTCCCGTCTTATTTCGAAAATATTCACTTGTCCCCTCTCCTTTTATGAGATGAGACGGGAAATGTCTCGTCTCGTGAGCAACACTAACGTTAACAATAGAAGCATCCGCCTAGCTGTACCCAAAGTCTCGAGCAAACATCCTCTCACGTAACAATTTCCAGTTCAATAAAATGTCACTCGCAAGGAAACAGTCATGCCCAGGTCGAGAGTCAAACCTGGAACATGCGACTTCCTCAGAGAAATCATGAATTTTGTGTATAATAATTACAACGCCAGTTCATTCGTGGTATTTCTGAATCTGCTGTTTGGTTTGCATATATAGGAGCAGGATAATATCCAGTTTTCGAGGGCTCGTAGCGTCGAAACGAGGAGTCAAACAAACAAACAAACAAACAAAAAATCATTAAGAAAAGTTTTTTTTGTATTTATAATCTCTATGGCACTGTGAAAGTTTGTACGATAAGCTTTTGCATACGTTGTTAATTTTATATTTTTCGAGACTTTAGACGAGAACGAGAATTGCTCTCCGAAACCAAGACGGACAGTGGTGGTCCCTCCATGGAACAGAGGGAACAGGCTGTTCCCTTCTACTTATCGCCCTTTTTAGCTATTTAAATTATCTATAATAACATAATAAGAACAATCAACACGCCGAAGAAAAACTTTCACCCCGACTGGAAGTTTGTTTACTTCACCTCCCCTCGTCGTCCCACCCTCTGCTCTGACGCCGAGTATTTCCGACCACGCACGAAGGTAAACGATCCTAATGGAGCCACTTCCCACCGTGGAAGCTGAACTCTCAAGCTGTTCCCTACGAGAGACATAGCGAATTCGTTTTCCTTCGAGTTTTTGCTATGTGCTAAAGCTTAATTGCGTCGTAGTGATAGTTTGGAGTGTAGTAAGTCTATAGTTTCCTAATCTCATTGCAAAATTGCGTCTGCCAGTCATAACGAACTGGAAAAATCTTCTAGAGTCTAAGCGTCTGCTAAATACCTTGGCTAAACGCTGCGAAATAGCTTCCGAGGGAACAGCTCGCATCCACCTGTTCCACCAGCAATGTTGCGAATGTTGTATGATCAGTGGCGGATTACCAACTAGGCCCACTAGGCACGTGCCTAGGGGCGGCAACCCTTGGGGACGGCAAATCTTTTTTTCAGAATATCAAGAATAATAAAAAGTGTCTTACGTACACAGTGACAATTTAGACCTATGAAACCAATGTTTCAAATCAACGGTTTGCAACACTTTCGCTTCATACGAAAGAAACCTTGATGTATCGGATTTATGTGTTATCAAAAAATGTTTCGTTGCTCTGCCTCCTTCAGGCGCCAATCAATTTGTTTTTAACCCGTGCTGTGGCTTTTATCGCTTACAATGACAATGCAAGCCGCCCAGCCATTGTTGATTTGTTTTTGTAAATACATACCCCTCGATCTTCCACTAAGCGTTTGTTAATGGCCAGGCAGGAAAGAAGACTGATTGTTTGAAACTCGCATCTGTAACAATGCCAGTCTTAAAAAAATAATAATAAACACATAAAACTGCTGATAAGTGAGTGAGTGAGTGAGTGAGTGCAGCTTTCGCGTGGATCGCAACTAGTTTTTGTCTTACTCGATTCTCTGGCTGGTGCATTCAGTTTGTTGCTAGTGCGTTTGCGATTTGGTGTTTTTTTTAATGCAGCAGGCAGCATGAAGCGAACAAAGTTAAGTGGGGTGGCTTATCGTAAACTTGCAAACGAAAAGCGTGAAAGAGAAGCAACCTTACAGAAAAAGCTTGGTACAGTGGACACGTTTTTTTAGGCGAAAGGAACAAGTGATTTCCGAAATCAGTCCAAAAATTGAAGTGGAAGCGGCTACATCGAGTGAACTCTGTGAAACGCAAAATGTCGAAAATACTGTGGGTTTAGTGGAGGAAGAAAGTGCACCTGAGGTAGTGTCCCCTCAGTTCGTAGGAGTTCCTGATTGTGACAGTTAGTGTTGCTCACGGGACGAGACGGGACAGGCTTTTAAAAATTCGAGACGAGACAGCATTCCACAGCATTTCCACGAGACGAGACAGGCCAAAGTCTCGTCTCGTGGGCAACACTAGTGACAGTGAGAGTGCAAATTTCGTTAGTGACGATCCTGCCGAGTGGTGTCTGAATGAGTCTACAATTGGCATTCTTCTAAGACGTGGAATTAATCAGAATGCTGAAAACGATTTTTCTAAATCGCAAAGACTCATAGCAGGTAAGACAAGATTTTTAAATAATAGTGTTTTTTTCGTAAACTTGTAAATGGAGAATTAATTTTGAGGAATTATTTGGTATATTCGTGCAGCACTAGTGCCGTTTATTGTGCATCATGCAGGTTGTTCAAGTGCAAGACAAACATCGCAACTCACGGCATTTCAGACTGGAAAAACATTTCAAATATTCTAGCATCACGAAAATTCTGAAGAACACAAAAACTTCGAGTTGGCACTCTTAACAAGGCAGAAATCTGTTTGGACCTTGGGGAACCATTTCACAATCACATATTCAGACGGAACTTACGTACTGGGTCAGTGTAAATAAGTTACTACTTTTCTTTTGAGAAGGGCGCACATTAAGTTTGTGCCTAAGGGCGGCGAGGAAGCTTAATCCGTCACTGTGTATGATCGACCGGTTGAAGACGAAAGCTTTTAGTACATTGAAATTTACAGAAAAGACAGCAGACATACACCTATCCTAACCTAATTAGAAACTAAAACGAAATCGTACACAAGGCATTTTCAAACAAGTTACTACAACTCTGTAAAATAATTAACTGGATACTCTTCCAGTGGCAAATTTTTGTTGTCCTTGTTTGTTCCCGAGAGGGAGTTTGGAACAGTTCGGATTTTGTCACAATTTCTACAAATCTAGCGGACGTCATGAAAAAAAAATCGGCCATCTGATTGCCATTATTGCATTAAGGATGTTTGAATTACAATGCTCAACTCTAGAAAAAAAGTATGGGATATAATGTTATACACATGGACGTATATATGAGATTCAACTTTTGATATGATTAGGGTTACATTATTTCTTAAGTGAAAATCCAGGACACTGTTGGCCGGAAGCTTGTTGGGGATCGGGGGGGAGGGGATGCTGGACCCGACAAAGTTGTATGTATGTAGTAGTCACGAAATCACGCTACTTAGTATTGGTACTTTTCTGTTCAACTTGTGTCACTGCGTTTTAAAAAACCAAATTTCTTTAAGATGACTCGAGGAGGGAAAATAACTGACTTTATAGTCTCAATGCAGTTTCTTATCGCAGAAATTCCGAAACTATCAGGAAATTGCAGACGTTGGTCTGGAGTCCCATCTGGTGTGTGGAATTACGAAATTTCCTTCACATCCGTATCCCGTCCTATACGTCTCTAATTTAAAAGAATGAAATAAGTCCGAATAAATTTTTATGGTCAAGAAATAGAACAGGTAATCTGGTTGAACCAAAGGGAGGGGGGGGGGTCTTTGGACACGTTGAATCAGCCTTAAATACGCCCATGGTTATACACATTATTTCCTTGTAATAATTATACATAAACTAAGTATTGATATGTACTGTGCAACTTATGTAATCTTCTCAGTGTATTTTCTTCTATCGGTAGGGATGGAAAAGAGTATATAGATCTTGCTCAAGATAGGGACAGATGGAAGGCCTGTGTTGCTGCAGCCATGAATCTTCGGGTTTAAGAAGGCTAGAGAGTTAGTTAGTTAGTATTTTCTCTTATTTGCACAAAAAATATTTCATCATAATTTGCGCAACAGAAATAAAACACGAACTGAAATTGCTTTATGGAAAAGAAAGTAAAATAGGCTTTATAAATAAAGTGAAGAATGTGAAAATTCATATTTTGCACTACATAGGTAAATTTCGATAAATGTAAGTTTAAAATATATTTTTGAAAGTTTGGTCAGCAACGAATATTACAAGCAATATTTTTCGCATGACCTGAGAACACGCACGCAGATGAACCCTTTCATTTATCTTGCACGTGAGCAGCAAGGATATTTCATAGAAGAATTATCATTACAATGCATATTAGGGTTATGACAAAAAAATATATTTTTAGCCTGTAGTAGAAATCAATGAACTTTTTAATACAGAATCAGAAAATGACAATTATTTATTTATTTATTTTTATTTATTTATTTACGACTTTGTTTACATGGCGAAGTTAAGGCATTAATGCCTTCTCTTCCACTTAACCATTAATTACAGGGATCATTTTTTTCTTTGCAGTAAATTGTATACAATTAAAAAATTAAAAAAGATAAATGAAAAATAAAATAATAAAAGAAAAGTAAAGTAGTGAAAGTAAAATGAAACTAAAAATGAAAGCAATACAGTTTGAATACGAGCAGTCAAGCCCTGGATTAACCATTAATTACGTACATTGCTCATTATTTTTACTAACACAATGAAAAAAAGTAGCTTAGAAGAAATTAAAAATAAAAGCAATACAGTTTCTACATGCACACACACACACACAAACACACATTCACACACAAGTACCTACATAGAAAGCATATTTCGTGGGCTAAATGTATAACGTATTTCTTTCTGGGAATTTAATCTAGGTCCAATTGTTTAGCATGTATAGTTTTAATTGTCTTTTGAATGTTACAACTGAGGAGGAGGCTTGGATTTCGGGGGGCAGTCTGTTCCAGTGTCCTGCAGAGGTAACGGTAAACGAATTGGCGTAGAAGTTAGATCTGTGGATAGGGATGGATAACAGAGATTTTTCACGTGATCTGGTGTTGCGGGAGTGAAAGTCCGAAAGATATTGAAACCGCCCGGAAAGGTATTTTGGATCTTTTATTTCTAGGGCTTTGTACAGTAGGACAAGGTTGTGGTAAATCCGTTTATCACTTAATTTCAGCCACTCGACCTTCGCATAATACGGTGTCAAATGTTCTGAATATTTTATGTCGAAAACGAAGCGGACACAGGCGTTCTGGATTCGCTGAAGGCGTTTAGCTTGCTCACAATTTACGTCCGAGTAAACAGTGTCACAGTAATCAATAATAGGGAAAACAAGAGATTGAACAAGTTTGGTTTTTATACGTTCGGGGAGGAAGTTTTTAAGCCGGTAAAGAGAGTGTAGTGCACCGAAAGCTCTTTTACACACGGAGTTTACGTGTTCTCCAGGTAAGATTATTGTTTAGTGTAATTCCCAGATTTTTAACCGTGGTAGAGAGAGGCAAGTGTTTATCGTTGACCGTAAGATTAGGGAGATTTAATTCGTCAATTCTGTTCAGAATCTTTGGGGAGCCTACGAGCATACACTGGGTTTTGGTCGGGTTGATGTGCAAGCCGTGGTCTACAGACCACTTGTTGATTTTTTTCAGGTCGTTGTTTAGACGTTCGGTTGCATTCAATATTTCTTGAGGAGGGAAAGAAAAGTATAATTGAAAGTCGTCGGCATAGATGTGATACCTACAGTGATTAAGCACCGACGGGAGGTCGTTAATATACAGTGTAAACAGGAGGGGGCCCAGTACGGTGCCTTGAGGGACGCCACAGGGGATGCTTTACCAGGATGATCTTCGATGTGGGTCGACGACACATTGTTGACGTCCAGACAGGTAGGAACGGAACCAGTTAACCGTAGAGTTCCAGAAGCTGAATAGGGATGATAGTTTTGTGAGTAAAATTTCGTGATCAATGGCTTGGAAAGCTTTGGTAAAATCGAGAAGAACAAGGATTGTAAGTTGTCGATTGTCCATGGCTAACCTAATGTCGTCGGTTACGTTGACGAGAGCCGTGCATGTGCTGTGGTTGCTACGGAACCCAGATTGAAAGTGGTTTATTAGGTTATTTCGTGCTAGGAAGTCACGGGTTTGACCACTAATAAGATGTTCTAGAGCCTTAGACAGAGCTGGGAGGATGCTGATTGGTCTAAAATTGTTTAAATTGATTTCGTTGCTTGTTTTAGGTATAGGGCGTACCTGGGCGAGTTTCCAAAGCGACGGAAATGTGTCAGAAAGCAAGGAGAAATTGAATATGTCCGTGATGGGAATAAGGACATGGTGGAGGATTTTTTTGATCATGAGAATGGAAACTTCATCTACTCCTACGACCGACGATTTTATCTTAAGTAAAGATTTTCTAACGTCTTCCGGTGAAATCCAGGAAAAGCAAAATTTTGAAGCATTTGTGGAGTACGTTGCGATGTTCCGAATAGTTTCAATTTTAACATTATTTTCAATAGTCGGGAGGTCACAAAAATGATTATTCAGTACATCTGGTGCAAACTTAGGAATGTAGTCGTCCTTTTTCTGTTTCCCAACACCTAGAATTTTCAACTTTTTCCATAGAACGTCCGGTTTATTTTGGTGGTTGAGCAATTCGTATGCGAATCGGCGCTTGGCTTTTCTTACCTCCTGATTGCAGCGGTTCCTCAGGGTTCTATAATTTTCGAAGCTGCATGTGCTAGAGTCACCTTTTTTTACGTCATTTCTGTATTTGGTGTAAGCTCTGTCTCTCGTGACCATAAGTCGACGTACGTCGTCCGTCAGCCAGGGGGCGGGGGGGGCGTGAGACCCGTTTCTTTCTGACGGGAGCATGTTTATTGAACAGCTCAAGAATAAATGTATTTAACAGGTGAACTTGCTCGTCCACTGTCGGTAACGTGCTAATTACGTGCCACGGAACGAGTGCAGCGTCTTCGTTCAAGCGGGTTTCGTCAACGTTCTTTATGTCCCTGTAAGATACTTGTTTAGGCTTAAATTTTGGAACGCGGATGTTATATGATACGTGAATTAAATCATGATAGGAAATCCCAGGTACCGGAATTTGGCCATGGCTCGTTACGCGATTTTCGTCCGAGACCAGAATGACGTCAAGCCAGGAGTCTGAAGTGGCCGTGTGGTGGGTTGGGTTTAGGTGACAGATTGTAAGATTTAAGGCCGAGAACGTATCGCGGAATTGCATAGCCTCCTCTTTGCTGGTACACAGGTCGACATTCATGTCTCCCAAAACAATTGCGTGAGAATATTTTGGTAGAAATGTTGCGA
This sequence comes from Lepisma saccharinum, assembly GCF_977018435.1. Taxonomy (NCBI): domain Eukaryota; kingdom Metazoa; phylum Arthropoda; class Insecta; order Zygentoma; family Lepismatidae; genus Lepisma; species Lepisma saccharinum. Next base: position 50,366,980 of record NC_139245.1, on the reverse strand, counting down.
TATCGTTTTCGTTCAATTCATAAAAAATGTTCCGCACCAATGACAATGAAAATTCTCAAATTTAAGTACATTCAGCGCAGTCAAAATGTATTAGTTGAAAGAAGCTTCAGATTCAAATATTTATGTTTTGCATTTCTGGTACAATTCTTCCATTAATTTCACCTCTCGTTCGGCACAAATATTCGTCCGTGATATATCTACAAGGGATCTTTCAACATTCCAGTTAGTTACAAAGTACTTCATGGCTGCAGAGCAATTTAATTCGGAAATTCCATCCATCAGTTTCTGGTGAATCCTTGCGTTGAACATTTGGTTAGAAAACCAGGCTTCCTGCCATGTATTTGAGATGAAAGAGCACGATATTAGCAGTGATATTCTCCTTTTAGGAATGAGGAAGTACGAAATAAGAGCATATATAGCACGTGAATTCTATCTGGCATTGTGAAGAGACGGTAATTTTCTCCATTTAATTCCTGGGATTGCACCAGTTTCTTTAAGGAAACTGAATGCTCTACATAACTCATACAGAAATCTAAAATCATCTCGCCAACCTGGAGTTTGAACAGTTATCATTTAACTTTCTGGCTTGTAGGACTGCTGCAAGACATCGTATTGTTTTATCACTTCGTCCACGAATTCATAGTTCAGAGTTGGTTTGGTAGAAGAAATCGGATTAAAGAAGTCTAACACATGCTTTACGATTCTATCAAGAATATGGTGCTGGCAGCCAATGTACTGTGGCTGATCAAATCCTCTTGTGATGATTTCACTTTTTAATTTTTGAACAATTCCATTTACTCGTCCAGTATTTACTGCTGTTGTGTCACATACGATCATTTTGAAGTTCTTCCATGCATCAAATTAATTCAGCAAACTTTGCAGTGCATTAAAAACATCCTGTGATGATCCGCTTTCACATTTTACTATACCTAATTTCAATTCTCTAAGTAAACTCTTCAAGATTACCACTTGATACTCGTGATTTGCAATTTGCTTACCGTCGAAATGAAGGCAGAATTGTTTCTCTTCTTGCAAAATAGATTTTATTTTACGCCTTTCATCTTCGCCACTTCTTATAACAGCTCACCAAACACCTGACTGTGATGGTGTTGTAACACTGATTCCATCTTTGGCTAGACTGGAGCACACTACAACAGCTTTATTAATTGAAAGAGATTTTTTTGTCACCAACTAAGTTGCATGTGATGTTGAAAAACGCACGACTCGTTTTCTTTTGTCATTTTCATTTTCTTCTGATACATATGCTGTGTCAGAAAAATTTCATCACTACTTACTTCTGCTGATGATCGTCTACATCAGTGGCAAAGACAGCGTTTGGTTCAGATTGTGAAGGCGATTTTCGCACTCGCTTAGAGGGATGGATGGACGATTGTGGAGCAACTGTGCTTGTTACATATCTAATTTTACCTTGTGATTTAACTTGTAACTTGTATAGTTCTTTATCTTCTTGGCACACCAATGTCAATCTGTTTTCGTTATGTCAAATATATTTCCTATTTCAACTTGAAGTGAATCCTTTTCCTCTTTCTAATTTTATCGTTCTCTTCAATCAATTTAACTACTTTTGACATAATTGCTTGTTTTGATAAAATTGGAAAGCTAAATTTTTCCCAGAGAACAGTAAGCTCACCAGTTATCATAGCCATTCTTTCTTTCTTATCTTTCTCTGTTTCCAGAAGTGTATGATAGCAACCAATAATGTCTTTCTTTCGCGGAAGTCGAGTAAAAGAACTAAGTGTTTCAATTATAGGTACATCTCGTCTTATTGTTGCATCAATAGCTACATTCTGCGTCCACGATTCCGCATTTTTCTTAATCGCTTCACTTGATTTATAATATGTCATTATAATACTAATATTGAACTACGAAACCTAAAAATAGAGAAAATATACACAATTTGTCACTTAATAAATAATCATTTAATAATTACTACATTAATTTACTAATTATTACATTAATAATACCCTTTTCAAATGTTGTTTGTGGTATTTTTCGAAAGAGCTCCAAAAATAGTTGTTATTGATAATGTAGGGTTATAAAAATATTAAATTTATTATGATGCTCTTTCCGAAGAATCCTCGCTGTTTGAAACCACCAACAGTCACACACACTGTATAATTAGCATAATCTGTAACTACATATATATACAAATACACGTATAATTTTAAATAATGTTTTACTAAAAATATAAACATATCTTATTAGTCATTTTATCGTGAGCGATATTATAAAGATCTACTTTTTTAGTAGCTACAGGCTACAGTACCGTACATACAGTTATTATGACACACACTGAAATTGAAACGGGTTGGTGCGGGAAGTTTTTTTTAGATCCACCTGTAATAATTATTTTTTTAGTAATCAGGTCACAAAAGCTCATCATTTGCGACCACAGGAGATAAAAAATTTTGCAAAAATTTTTTTAGTCATAACCCTAATGCATATCTTTCCTTCCCATTATTTAAATCTGTACAGATTTGAAAAACTCCTGCACGTGTTCGCCATTGGTGTTCGCTCACCGTGGGCTCCACCAGTAAACTGGATGCTCGGGGCAGACGACAAGCGAGCTCTCTCTAAGTAGTGACGTATTAACATGGCGGGGCGTGTTTTCAGCGCAGGCTCGCAACTTTGGAATTCTCGTTTTTGCCTTAAACTGAACGCAGAGAAACGCGACAACTTGCAGGGGTCATTTTTCAAGCGTGTAGTTTCTAAAATTGTTGTAAAGAAATTGAGTGGAAATGTACATTTGCTTGGGTTAGTTTCTCATCAACCTGCTGCTTCGTCTCTAGTGTCTTGCGATACCAAAAGCAATCGTGAATAATCTTGGAAGGGTTACCCGTTTCAGATTTACCATCAAATCTGCATCAGTTAACTTAAATCCAAGGTTGCCAGTGAATAAGTATTATTGTATACTGTGCATAAACAGAAGTAAACCAGACTTTATTGGAAGGAAGTTCCCTACCCTTTCATTCTAAACTTAAGAAAAAGGTATAAAATCCGACACCAGTGACCAAGTCAGGGCCTGCGATTTAGTTACCCTAATAAGCTAACTGAGAAGTCCTATCCAGGGTAACTTAGTAACCAGACCTAGGCCCTAGAAGACCAGTGTAGGTGCGTGTCAGTGATTTTGGCCACCGTGACAGGACCCGAAGCTACCCACCTGTGGATTCTTCGAGTTCCTGTAGAAGCAGACGATCTGTGGATTTCTGTTTCAGAAGAAGGATGTCAGGACCACAGAAACCAGTGACCCGTCAGACTAGGGGGAAGCTGACCTGTTGTACCCAAGAGGAGAAGAAAGATGAAGATCTGGTGCTGTGTACAGACTGCCACAAATATGTACATGAAAGCTGTGCTCGGTAAGTGACCAATCCTGAGGATCCAGGGGCCGAGATTGCGAGGTGTAACCGAAGCATTGGATAAACCAGTGCTGACGTCATCACTGAGGGAAACCTGAAGCAGATAATGCTGGATCTTATGGCAAAGTTGAGTATGCAGACTTCAGAAGGAGAAAAGCAGAGAATGAAGGAGAAGAAATAATATGAAGAGCAGAAGCAAAAAGAGAAAGATGAATTCCGATCTTTTCTGTCAGAAGAAAGATTAAAAGAAAAAGAAGAATACGACAAGCAGAGGAAGAAGGAGAAAGATGAATTCCGGTCTTTTCTGTGAGAAGAAAGATTAAAGAAAAAGAAGAATATGGAAAACAAAGTCAGGAGGAAAAAGAAGAATATGAAAAGCAGAGGCAAAGGATGAAATAAATGCAATGATTACAAAGTTTAAAAATCTGCAAATAGAAAACGAAAAACAACGGCAATTAGAGAAGGAAGAAAACAGAAAGCAGAGGCCATTAGAGAAGGAAGAAAACAGAAAGCAGAGGCAGTTAGAGAAAGAAGAGACCAAAGGTTTACTCCTAGAATTTAGAGAGAGCTTAAAAGAAGATAATAATAAGCAAAACGAAGAAACACTTCACCTACTCTCAGATCTCCAGAAAAACCTAAGAGAAGAAAGCACACAACTAATGAATGAACAGATGCAGAAAAAGAGGAATGAAAGGCAACAAGAAAGAGAAGAAGATAAAGAGCTTTTTACTTCTATGATAGGGACAAAAAATGAAGACTTATTGACTTAGTTGAAAAAGTCCGAGAAGAAGGAGAAAGAAGATTCTAAGAATTAAGTGAGACAAACGCAGTCACGTATTCAGAAATTCTCTTCGGCGGGGCTAAAGAACATCTTTATAGGTGTATAGATAGTACTTCACTAGTGTATATGATTATACCATATACACACACACACAGAAATCAAATCAAATACAGAAAGATAAGAAAGAACGAGATCGGCTTCAGCCTTCTGTATCCAAAATGAACTAAAGTTATTACTGTTATTATTAACTGATTACATGTAATATATCACTCACATGATTGAAAGAATAGAAACTACGATATACCCAACACAAGATGGTTGAATATGTTAGTGTTGGTTATTGTTTACAGACCATTGAGTCTTATTTTGTTCAAGTTGACAACAACTAACGTCATAGTCGGTCACCAACAAAGGCAGCAGCATAGAGTAAGAGTTGTAGCTTATACTGTTGACGTTCAATTTTCAGGAGCACAATAAATAATATTTAGAAAATAATATATATATGTATGTGTGTGTGTGCGCGCGTTATGCATATACACGAGAACGAAAAAGATAAAGCCTTAAACAAAAATTATCAACTTTTCACGTTCACACTGCAGTTAGAAATAAGTTGTTCGGTACATGAATTGAAAAAAAATGGCTGTCCACTGTGCTGCTAAGGGTGGCCTTAGGTTGGATGACAGAAAAGTGTAGTTACTCTTGAAGTAACCTCTTGTACCTCTGGATACAATCATTTTTGACAAGGAATAAATAAAAATAATAAATGAATGAATATTAAATTTATGCACCCTCTTATGCAACATTCACTTACACATAAAATATCTGAACATACAATTCCTATAAACAAACGCAAACAATTGGACCTGTCAGATTCACTTAAAGTAACATCTTTCTAGGTCCTTGCATAGCCATAGCGTCGAGCACTTCGTCAGGAGTAGGAACTGACCCCCAATGGACTTACAGCAGTGCCAGACCTTTCAGTCTGTTACTTCCCATTCGGTTTCTCAAGAATGTTTTTATTCTTTTCATTGTGGAAAATGATCTCTCCACAGAAGCTGTCGAGATAGAGATTGTCGCCAGCACTCGGAGAAGAGCATGAATACCTCGGAAGAAAGCGGGATCACAGGCGTCCAGTACGCTTATTAAGTCCGATGGCTGCTCCTTTCCAGACCACATCTGACAACACAAAGCATATTTCCCTTTCAGTTCAGAAAAGGTCGTTCCTTCACCCACGTACTGCACTATGTTCTTCAACTGGTCCATCTTCTGCAGACTTGTATTTTTGGGAAGGATGACAGAAATGTTAGACAGAAATTCCTTGTTGTTGGAAATTTTTTTCATCTAAAGCTGATATCACACTATCCAAACAGGGGATCCAGACAGAGTGCCTAAAAAATACCTCGGTCGGCTCATTGGGATAATTACTACTTTTAGTCAAATCCGAGGTACTTCGACCGAAGTGCCAAACAAGTTTTTCATGGAGTTATTAGCAGCGGTGAACAATTCTCCGAATTTTCGGTCGGCCTTTTCTCTCAGCTCTTAAGGACTTGGATCACATTTTCTGCATATTCTACTGCTGCTGCAAGGTCATGAGATGAGTTCTGCAAGTACATTGACAAAGGCAGCGTGTGACTGAAAATTTCTTCGCACACTAGCAGGGACACGATGAATTGGATTTTTTTCAATTGCAAACAATAATTGCGCCGTTGTTGAAGATCTATCAGAAAGATGACGCAAACAGGCTTCAATAGGTTCCAGGAGCTGAAGGGACACAATGACTGCGTCGTGTCTCTCGATAAATCTCGTATCGCACAAACTCACTAGGCGTCGTTTCTTCTCTTCAGGCATCAAAGCATCTATGGTGTCCCTGAGCATTTTTACAGATAGGGAGTTATTTTGAAACAATTAACAAGTGTCTCTCGTTTTTCCGAAGCTGTTACGCACGCACGGAATAGACAATTCAGTCGACAACGCAAGATTCAAACGGTGAGAGGCACAGGGGACGTAGACAGCTCTCGGATACTTCTGCCTGATTCGAGCCTGAATACCACTGATGTGTCCTCCCATATTAGTAGCTCCATCAAAGCCAAGATCCACCAAATTGTTCATATTGAGTCCCAAGCACTCACAAGTGTTCAAAATTGTCTCTGTCACGGCTTCACCAGTCACATCATATATTGGAACGAAACAAAGGAAGTCCTCTCGAACGCAGTTAGATGATGAAACAAATTTAATGCACAGTGAAAACTGTTCCATTCCCGATACATCTAAAGTTTCGTCCCCCAATATGGTAAAATACTGAGACTGATTTATCTCTGACACGATTTTTCTTTGAATCAGCTCACCACACGTTTTTAACACTTCGTTTTGGATGAGTGGATTGAAGTAAGATGCGTTCTTCCTGCAAGTTTGGATGTGATTCTTTAGAACGTTGTCCCCTGGCTTTGCACGAAACCTTAACAAGGCCCTAAATTTCCCATCCTTGTTATTCGGATCTTCCAGACTTAGTGGACCACTGTCATTGTCACCTCGAAGCGGCAGCTCGTGTTGACCACAGAAGATGATTGTCTCGACAACTGCTCGGATTGCCGCTCGGTTTTCTTCTTTCTCCTTTATTCTATGCTTGTCGATTAAACCAGCAATATCTTCTTGCTGTTTCTTCTCGATATTGATAAAATTTTCTGCCTTAATGGCTGCATCTTTGTGGTAGTTAGTCTTTGAGTGTGTGTCAAATTTTTCCACGGCATCTTTCCATTTAATAAAAGGAAAGGTTACCAACTGTCCCAGTTTCTGGTGATTTCCCTTGCCGGTTACTTCAGCAGCAAACACAACACAAAACTTACACTAAGCTCCATCATCGACTCTTGATTATGCAAGCCAGTTCCACCTCCTTAACTAATTAACTTGAAAAGTACTTTTCATCCCGTGAATGACACGAACTGGATACACGAAATTTTGTCCGGGCAAATAAATCGTCACTTAACACTTTGGTTTTCAGTTCATTTGTGCAGCTTATTTCTTTTTTTTAATAAACCTTGCAACCGCTCCTATATCCAGTACTGCTAGAACATTCACTTCACAGATCTTCAATCTCTTTGGCTTTGGACCCGAACTAGCACTGCTCTGTGGCTCCGGGAGTTTATCTGCTGTCTTCAGCCCTGGATCCGAACTGAAACTGTTACTAGATTTTGGCAATTTACGGGAAAATGTGTCAATAGTTCTCTTCATTTTCGAATCGCTAGATATAAAATTGTCAATGAAATGAGCCCTTCGGACGATCACTTATCGACTTATCAAGTGTCACGTTGATTGATTCTGTTGTACAGATCAACGGGAAATTCAACTCGCGTATCCTTTTTTACATTCTGGAAGGTTCCGCAGATAAAACGTTTCGTGAATATTCGCACTAAAGTTGTAGCACTGTACAGTTGCAACTGACCGTTTCGAAGTTTCTGGAATTTTATAAGTTAGTGCCCCCCCCCCGTTTTGTTTGTTTTCAACACCAGTGTTAGCAGTCTCTGTGACGTCGCAGTTGCTTCCAAACCATGTGTCGATCTCAAGTAGTTTGTATCTTGTGCCGACGTCCGTGACAGAGTGGTCAACGCAGCGTGATACGATGCCGGAGGTTCTGGGTTCGAATCCTGTCCTGGTCATGGGTGTTCTTTGTTAGTGTCCTTTCATTATATCATCACTCATCCTCATCTTCATAATTGGCCTCCCCGATGGCGCAGTGGTAGCGTCGTCGTCTTGTAATCATGGGGTCCCGGGTTCGATACATAGTGGTTCGGATCCAACTTTAAACTGTAGGTCCAGTCCCAATTAGACTTAATGTGCATAAAGTGAACTTAAAACAACAAATCAATCCAATCCAATCATCTTCGTAATTAGTCAAGACAGAAATGCGAAGTAAAATAAACAAAATCAATTAATTAATCAAAAGAAAGCTTGTGCAGTGGTAAAGAAATACAAACAGTTACGAGCCCATAAGCCCACAGGACATAGTCCAGAATCAGACAGAGCGCAAACATGCTAAAACGAGTATAATGGTCGATTTGGTTAATTTTACTTCGCTTTTCTGCCACTTTTGGCTAATTGCGAAGATGAGGATGAGTGAAATTGATGAATGCACTCACAAACACCCATGCCCAGACTGGGGTTCGAACCCGGGACCCTGGCATTGTAGCGCGATGTGCTAACCACTCCGCCACGGAGACCGACACGGGTAGAATGGTGGGGTGATGACCATTGTTGGATTATCATTTCCGGCAAGTAGTAATATTAGTACCAAATAACTAAAATAAAAATAGGAACGTACCACTATTATACTATTTACATAGTGTAAAACACGCAACATGTTAATAGTAATAATATTCACAAACAGTACGATTTCTCGAGTCACATATTACTTTTTCTGATTTCGTGAAGACCAATGTTTAGAATCTTGAGAAGAGTGAACAGACGAGGAAAGTTATACATAATCTTATTCTGTGCAATAATTAATTTCTTGATGAAATCTTAATCGACTGTTGCAAACTTCTCTGTCACCACCCGGTGAGACTGTTCTCCACCCTTCACCGATATGAACTGAGACAAAAAGCGCCTTTTTTATAGGTTAACAATTGCTCGCATATCACATCGGAGGAAGCCAAGATGCTTACCATTGTAAGGAGCAAAATTTAGAATGACCAAAAATTACAACTGATAGTACGCTTATATGGAATTAATAGAGTTTTAGTCCATAGGGGGTGGGGAGAGTTGGGTCCCAACCGAAATAAAAATTAGTTTTACTCCACCCTGATCTAATTCTCCTCTAGCTACGCTCTTTCCACAATGATGGCGCCAGAAGAATGAGCAAGGAAACAGAGGTGGCTGGTATATTATCTATCATAGGTCTAAACACTATACCAAAAAATACATATTTGGGCTTTATTTATGTATGCAGTTTCTCTTCTTTGATGGAGTGGTGGTAAGGGGACAAATTCGTTGACCGAGGGTTTCCCAGCTCATGTTTTGCATGTCTTTTGTAAAATGCTTCAATGTTTGCTTTATTTTAGTCGGTGTTAATTATTTATCAGTACCTGGAAAATAAGACTCCTGTGGTCTTCCTGTCAACCACCAGCGCTCGCTCGGGATCCTCAGGAGAAGGTACTGTTGCCTCCTCTGCCCACCGAGTCACGTATGTCAAGTGGAAATCGCCACATATTAATAAATTATGAAATTATATCTCAGACGTTTGCACATCCCTCACCATTCTGAAAGGCGCGTGAGAGGAGCTGACTTCTTCACTCCCCTAGTTCTCTGGGAAGAAAATTTATGACTTCGGAAGAGGGAACATGTGGGCCGGCGGCCAGTTCATCTTATCCTCAAAGCTCGTCTACTTCCTTGCAAAGATACTTCTACAAGTTTGTCACGTTCGAAATAAGTGTGAAGTTGTAATGTGTACCAGGTTCTATACCATAGGCGTAGCTACGGGGTGTGCCGGGTGTGCCTAGGTACACCCTAATGGGCTGCTTTATCAAAGAGAATTAAAGACATATTTCAATAAGAGAGAAAATAAGCGGCAGTTTGTAAGAAGTTGAAAATGTCATTACTTGGTACAGTGTCTCTCAATAGTTTTAGGACAACGACACTTTAAACTAGGCAACCCAATTTGCACAAGGCGTTGGTGGGTTGCATGTAGAGTTAGGCTCAATTTCAGGGTTGCCACATGCACATTAGGTATTTATAAAATACGCGAAAGAAAGATATCCAAATATTATTGCATAAATCTAGAAAAAAAATCAGTATTACATTTGTTGCAATAATCTCAGAAAGAAACAACGTCGATTTTATAGTATTTCATTGTTGATGAGTCTACAAAAAGGAAAAGTGGAGAGAGGAAACGAAAGGGAACAAAGGAGAGGAGAAAAGAGAAAGCAAAAGGAGAAGAGGAAAAGTAAAGAAGGGAAGAAAATAGAGGAAGTGGATAGGAGAAGTAATGAGGAGAAAGGAAAAAGATGCGAGGAGAGATGAGGAAAATGGAGCAAAGAGGAGAGAAGAGAGGAAGGAAAGCGAGGTGATAGAAGAGGAGGAAAGGAGTTTGGAGAGGAGAGGAGGAGACGAGAAGAGGGGAATGGAGGGTAGAGTAAAAGAGAGAAAGAGAGAAGACCGAAAAGATGAGGAGAACAGTGCCGTGGAGTCGGAAATATAAGACAGGAGAGGAGATAAGAGGAGTGGAGAAGAGTGGGATGGAGACAAGAGGCGAGAAAAGTAGGGAAGGCGGTATGAGATAAAAATAGAGGAGAAGGATGGGAGAGAAGAAGGAGAAGTTAAGAACAGAAGGGACTGGAGACGAGAGGAGAGAAGGGTTAGTTGCAGAAAATACATCTCGGCGTCAAGAACTCATTCATTGATAAAATTATCGACATGAAACATTCATTAACATTTTATAATGTATTGGAAAATGTATTAGATCGGTGCGAAATTCCTTTGGGCCAAGTTCAGAGCAAGATAAAATCTTCCACGTAAGATCTTTGATTTTACCTGCGATTATACCACTAAAAACATGAATGTAATTTTCATATTTATCCAAATTTTCTCCTCTTCTCGGTTCGTTGAAATTTTGTAATTTAATATTTCCCCTCCCCCCATCGTTAATTCCAAACTGAATCATTCCGTTTCATACGGTGTGGACAATGAACGCAATGGGATATGTCTAAAACGTACGAAAAGTTTCTGCCACCGGAGGGGTTTGAACCTACGACCACCAGATTATTAATCCTTAACGTTAACCACTAGCCCACAAGCTTTCGCTCCTGAACACAGGTAGAAGGAGCTGACCAATGTGAAATGCAGATCCAACCCCACTCCTACATGTCATGCGCAAAGAATACTTGTTTGTAACGAAGAACACGAAGGTAATACGACTCGGCGAAAACATTTAATGGAGAATTGCACATGATGGAAACTTTTCAGTCGATATTTGCGAAGGTATCTTTGCATTGAACTCGAGTGGAAAAAGGGGTAATATTAGTGTGTCCTGAATTGCCACAAATATAAATGGTTATTTCTTTAATATTTGTCAATGTCTTTGAAGCAGTATACAGTTATCGTTAGAGTATCATAGTTCAAGATCTGATACGTGAAAATATCCCTTTGATCGTGTGTCAATTCATTTATTTGTTTATCTTTTTTAGTAAATTCCAGTTTTAGGACAATCTAGACACTTGTTACGTTTCTAGCAACTTTCCTCACCCTTTACTCCTATAGCCGGGAGCATTGAGGCTCTAAGGGTCTACACTGAAACCTATCTTCAGGGTAGGTGCAGAACAAATCCAACCAAAGTCGTGAAGTTTTAATGAAAAGTTTATTTACTGCTTGAGTAATTACAGCCAGTGGTTAGGTAACTCGTAACTGGAACTTGGAGATCAATTGTTAATTTAATTTCGAACTTACTAGAAAGGTCAAACTAGGGTGGCCCAAACCTAGGTTTTACAGAAGAGCGGCGTACACCTATTCACTTCTTCCTAGACTTGGAGTTATCATCCGAGATGGCCAATTTAGGCTTTTACAGAAGAGCGGCTTGCACCTATTCACTTCTTCCTAAATTGGAACTTATATCCCATTCGGCTAACCTAGGTTTTACAGAAGAGCGGCACACACCTATTCACTTCTTCCTAGATTAGACCGTTCCTATTTGGCCAGTCCAGGTTTTACAGAAGAGCGGCTTGCACCTATTCACTTCTTCCTAGACTGACACCAGAACAGACCTCTTCACAGACCAAACTGCTTCGTATTTATACCCAAAGTTCCAGCCTCGAACCCCTGTCTTTAGGTAATTTCTTATTACAATATTCCAAATTACAACAGAAGGATATTTGAAAAATACATAGTTTGGCTATCAATAATTTACAAAGAAAATTTACATACTCATTTGAGTTAACAATTATTTCTTTAACGTTGATAAAATCTTACATTTTGGAAATATACAAATTTAAATGTTCCGCCATTATTTAATTACAATTAGGTTAGTTCATCAACCATTGATAATCTTTGATTGGCAAATCTATATTTACATCATAATAAATGCCCGTTGTCTTAAGCGAGCTGACTTCATTAGATAGTTACAGAAAGGTGAATACATTAGTTCAACAACGCCTTGATTGGCGTCACAACATCTAGTATCACGGACATTAACAAGGACTTGAGGTAACACTATATAGATTTTTCTTTTAACATGGAATCTCAAAGTTACAAAATAAGTAAGGTCGTAACACACTATACACTATTATTACAAATAATGTTGCCATGCTCTTGTTTAATAGAAGGAGAAATATTTTTAAAAAGAAAAAGAAAGAACACCTCGTATGGAGTCTCGAACTTCGGACCGCTTACAATGCTCTCAAGAACTCTAACCAATACACTACGTCCTTAATTATTCTGTCGCCTCAATATTGTAAACGTTATCCTGAAAAAAAGGTAAATACTCTCATATTGCTCTGTACTTCTATAATTATTTTATACACATGCATTTGAAATATTACTCTGAATTTCTTTCTTCGTATTAGTATATCTAAGGTTGTGAATATATTTTATTTGTAATTTTATAACGGTTACATGAACATCTACGAAATAGTTCCTTATAACTTGGTATCTGTAAAGATTTTAGACCACTAGATTTTGGCAAGGGATTATGTGTGATCCGTGTCCAGTCATCATTGCTGAAACAAACGTTTGAAAACTCTGTGGAATTTTCATTCTGAGATAAGTTGTCTTACTTGCTACATGTATGCTAACTACACTCTGTCCTACTTATCTCTGGAGCAGGTGAACAAAACAAGTATCTGAGCAGCGATGAACACATGAGAGGAACGGAATTGCGTGGAGGGAGGAGATCCACTGCAGTTACCAGCCTTTCCAGCAGCGTGTACTGCCTCGCTCTGTCCACTCGATCCCCCTTCCCCTCTTTCCCCTTCTCTTCCGCTATGTGCGGCTTTGCTCCAGACGTTCTGGGACAGAGCACAGTTAATTGTTTTCGCAAGAAGTATCTCTGTGTGCCACACATTTAATTCTTACTCACATGAAGAAAAAAAATGTCAATTTGCATTCAGAGGGTAGTTTCACAGTTACAAACTATTTTGGCCTTGATAATAAGTTTAGTGTAAATAGTAATTTTGTTTATATTTTTTTTTTAAAAAATTGAGGTCTATGGTTGAAATCCTCATATTTAGGGCTTGAACTCGTCACCTAAGAGGTTGAAGACCCGTTCTGTTCTTTGTGCGGGACCTTCTTTATTTTTTCTATTCATTATTCATCCTCATGCTCGCGATTAGCCAAAAGTAAAATAAGAAAAGTCCTCCTTCGTGATCGTGCGGTCTAAGGCGCTGTGCTTTGGACTCCGACTGCGGGACGGCATGTTTTCGAGTCCGCCTGGGTTCAGTCTCTGGGTTCTCGGTCTGTATAGCCGATAGGACCGGTGGCAACCCACTATCGTGAGGAAATTGGGGAGCTACGAGTGAGTAGCGTAACCCGGTCTCGTAAATCTCCTATGGGGGATATTCCTGGGTAAACAAAGGCGATAAAATAACTTCCGGTTTGACCAAGTTTCCAATATAAGCTAGTGGAATACAGATTGTCTTCGAGCTTACTTTGTTAAAAAGAAGCGGATACAAAATGGATCACTTGAATCTTTTTAAGTGACAGAGAATTAAAGATACCTCGAAGAAATTGACCAGTTCCCGGAGTCATTGGATGAAGATTTATGGAACAATAGAAATCTTTACTGAGACAATGTTGATCCTCTACCAATGGTTTCGTTTTTGTTTTTTTTTGTTTTGAGTTGATGTTTTAAGTTCACTTTGTGCACAGTAAGGCTAATCGGGACTGGATCTACAGTTTAAAGTGGAATCCGAATCACTATGTGCCTCCACCGGGTATCGAACCCAATGGTTTCGTTGGTATATACATTAAACAAGAAAGTTCATTCGCTTATAAATTAAGCTACAGATTTTTTATATTAAAAAAGAAGTAAATAATAATAAGTTCTTAAAGGTAAAAGAAGATTAAATACACCGATGAAAAACAAAGATATTCTACTTAGCCTAATAGTTATAAAATGCACATTTTATTTCTCATTAATAAAACCACAGATATATTTTTACATAAACGTGTATTTTAAGTTGGTTCTAATTTATGTTTGGCCACTTCTCATTCTTTATAATTATCATTCTAATTAATCATTAACATATATAGCTATGCCAGTTGATTTTTAATTCCACGAAAACGAAAAAAAAACAGGCAATTCCACACATGATACGAATATGCAGGAAGTTGGAGGATTCTGCAGGTTGAAATAAAGCTTACATTATTTATAAACATTCAAATACTTCGAAGCCTCCCGATGGCGTAGCTGTAACGTCGCTGCCTTGTAATCAAGGTGTCCCAGTATTAGATACCTGGTGGAAGCACAATGTGGCCACTTTAAACTATAGGTTGAGTCACGAATAGCCTTACTGTGCATAAAGTGTACTTAAAACAAAAAAAACAACTGAAATGTACTCTGATTATATGGATAATTTTTCGACATTGTGTATCTACTAGAACACAGCTCTCTTAATTGTTCTTTCTTCCAGAGATAATAACATGCATGGTTGTAAAAATTTACATGTTTTAAATTTGTTATGCCAAGATATGTACGTTAGAAAATTATAATTTAAAAACACTTAAATATTTCATTGGGTTTATTTAACGGCGATGAAGTGACGTGTCTAGGGCCTACTTTCTCATGTCGTGGTTCGCAGTCTTTTTGCATTACTGCCTGAATCTACTGATTTTTCGTATCTGGTGTGTCGAAAAAAGATTCACAGATACTTCAGAAAAATTATTCGTTCTGGACCTCATATTGCAACCAACAGCCATGTAATGATTGTCGTCTTTTCTGCAAGATATTACCCTTACATATTTATAATCCATGTTACTCTTTCAAAACCAGAAGTAGGGTCCCGACCGTGCCGAACAGGAACGAAAATGTAAACATCAGGTGAATAACCACCATAATGGTTGAGGGTTCGACGCGCTGATCCCACGTCACCCCATCTGGTTGAAGATTACTAGGAAGGATTGTGGGAGGGAGACTGGCAGTCGGGAGATAGGCCAAGGCCCTTCGAGAGCTGTTGAGCCATGCGTTATTGTTATTATTAAAATAAGAAAAACAAGGGAATGAGGAAAAATTAATAAAAAAAATATTTATCTATATTAAACCAACCATTCAATTTTATTTTGTTTTTCATGGATCGGTTGCCCTACTACGCGGTAATCCCAATAAGTATCTTACATGTTACATGATAAAGCACATATTACTATCCGAATACTCATTCAATAAGCATTTTTGTTTGCCAGGAATCATTACTTATTGCATGTTGAGCTAGTGCCACCTAGCCGCCTCTGATGAAATCTATTATTCTTCAGATTTTCTTTAAAATTCGACTCTGGTCACTTGTAATTTGCTGGATGTAGACGCTGTGCATCGACGCACAATGTTTTGCGATAAGAAGCGGCCTTGTGAAGCGTGACTCATGAACGCGAACAAGCTAGGCTACCAAGTAGTGTTGCCCACGAGACGAGACTTTGGCCTGTCTCGTCTCGTGGAAATGCTGTGAAATGCTGTCTCGTCTCGAAAATATTCGTTTGTCTCAGGACATATGATCAATCTCGTCCCGTCTCGAATTTTTAAAAGCCTGTCCCGTCTCGTCCCGTGGGCAACACTACTACCAAGCTTATCTGCCTTTGAATAAGAACGCGATTGCTACTGTAGAAGTATATATATACGAGTATTATCTCAAAAGAGCAAGAAAGGAAATTCAACCAATGTTCTCCCGTCGTATAAAACCAAATATTATCTATTAAACGAAAAGTTCACGATTGTCAATAAACGGTTTAACCAACCTGAGCTTTCAGGAACTTTTCAGGCATAATTCCAATGTCTAGGCCAATGACAGAAAAGCAAGCAATACTTTTATTTATTCTTTAAATCAATTAAAGGAATGTGTAAGAATTTATAAGAAATAAAAAGCGGAACGGAATGACTGTTGTTCTACCTTAAAAATTGTTGTTCTTTGAAATAGTAAAATAAGAAGGATTTAATCCAACACCTTAACACACTGTTCCACGACTCTCTATTGACTAACACTGTTAAATGTGATGTGATTTTATGAATACAATTTTCCGCGTGTTTACGTATAACGTCTCGCACATTTGGCAGTTCGCAAACGTTTTTGCAAACGCTGTAATTATTTCGTGCTACCATACGTAACAGCAAATACATTTCATAAGACTGTTCTGGACACGAGACTTGCGTCAGAAAACAAGCATTTCGTATGTTGCAGTATGACAAGAAGAGAACATCGCCCTGCAATGTTCAAGACTCAATATATTTTTCATTAATAATGTCTAATCAACATAATAAGTTAGAAGAAGTAACTAGCATTTTCACAACAACTACCAATATTCTTGTTTTTCTTCATCACTTCCAAAATATATTCTCGAAGATAGCTGCTATACCACAAGAAACAATTCAAAATTAAAGTAAAATTCAACTACATGTATATCCAAGGACATTTACAATATTGGAGGAAGAGAATACTTAAACATTGTTGATTCAATGGAAGGTAAGGGCGTGGTGTAGTTGTGTCGGCCGCCGTGGTGGAGTGGGTAGCACATCGCGCTACGACGCCGGGGGTCCCGGGTTCAAATCCCAGCTCTAGCATTGATGTTTGTGATTGTCTGTCCTGAAATTGAGAATTGAATGAAATGATATGGGCTGCTAGCGGTCCAAGGTTCGATCCTCCTTACGAGATGTTTTCTTTTATTTAATTCTCCTTCTATTAAACAAGAGGAAGGTGACATTATTTGTAGTAGTAGTGTAAGTGGTTACATTGTTCTACATCTGGAAATTGCTAAAAAAAAAATAAACAAATAAATGAATTGACACACGTTCAAAGGGAGATTTTCACGTATGAGATCTTGAATTATGATACTCTAACGATAATTGTGTTCTGCTTCAAAGACATTGACAAATATTAATGAAATAACCATTTATATTTGTGGCAATTCAGGACACACTATAATTACCCCTTTTTCCACTCGAGTTCAATGCAGATACCTTCACAAATATCGACTGAAAAGTTTTCCTCATGTGCAATTCTCCATTAAATGTTTTCGCCGAGTCGTATTAACTTCGTTTTCTTTGTTACAAACGAGTATTTTTTGCACATGACATGTAGGAGGGGGGTTGGATCTGCATTTCACATTGGTCAGCTCCTTCTACCGGTGATCAGGAGCGAAAGCTTGTGGGGTAGTGGTTACCGTTAAGGATTGATAATCTGATGGTCGTAGGTTCAAACCCCTCCGGTGGCAGAAACTTTTCGTACGTTTTAGACATATCCCATTGCGTTCATTGTCCACGCCGTATGAAACGGAATGATTCAGTTTGGAATTAACGATGGGAGGGGGGAAATATTAAATAACAAAATTTCAACACACCGAAAAATTGGATAAATATGAAAATTACATTCATGTTTTTAGTGGTATAATCGCAGGTAAAATCAAAGATCTTACGTGGAAAATTTTATCTTGCTCTGAACTCGGCCCAAAGGAATTTCGCACCGATCTAATACATTTTCCAATACATTATAAAATGTTAATGAATGTTTCTCGCCTCTTGTCTCCATCCCACTCTTCTCCACTCCTCTTATCTCCTCTCCTGTCTTATATTTCCGACTCCACGGCACTGTTCTCCTCATCTTTTCGGTCTTCTCTCTTTCTCTCTTTTACTCTACCCTCCATTCCCCTCTTCTCGTCTCCTCCTCTCCTCTCCAAACTCCTTTCCTCCTCTTCTATCACCTCGCTTTCCTTCCTCTCTTCTCTCCTCTTTGCTCCATTTTCCTCATCTCTCCTCGCATCTTTTTCCTTTCTCCTCATTACTTCTCCTATCCACTTCCTCTATTTTCTTCCCTTCTTTACTTTTCCTCTTCTCCTTTTGCTTTCTCTTTTCTCCTCTCCTTTGTTCCCTTTCGTTTCCTCTCTCCACTTTTCCTTTGTGTAGACTCATCAACAATGAAATACTATAAAATCGACGTTGTTTCTTTCTGAGATTATTGCAACAAATGTAATACTGATTTTTTTTCTAGATTTATGCAATAATATTTGGATATCTTTCTTTCGCGTATTTTATAAATACCTAATGTGCATGTGGCAACCCTGAAATTGAGCCTAACTCTACATGCAACCCACCAACGCCTTGTGTAAATTGGGTTGCCTAGTTTAAAATGTCGTTGTCCTAAAACTTTTGAGAGACACTGTACAAACGTGTGCATTATCGCTGATGAAACGGGTGTCTGTAGTTATTCGATTTTTTGATGTCATTGGAGAAGGAAGATATTTACTGCATTCTACATTCTACTCTGTACTGCAGTGTTTTTCTTCTATACCTGTCACAAGCTGCACGTGTGAGAGACAGCTTTCTCAAAGCTTACCCAAGTTAAAACTAAATTAAGAGCAACTCAGAAGCAGGATAGATTGGAAGCCCTGCTCTTGCTATTTGTGGAACGGGAAAAGCTTAGTCTATTGATGTAAATGAAGTTATTGATGAGTTTAAGAACATTGTACCTTTTGACAGACGTTTGTTGTTATAGATGACGTGTATTTTGATGTATTTGTTTCTAACGTTTATGAACATTTTGTGTGTATGCAATTTCTATGCAATTTGATTTTTTCTACTACATATATTCAGAAATTTTCAACACTGTCATTTAGTGAATTTATATTCCTTTACAAACATTAATGCAGTTAAAGAGCCAAGTGATTGTGTTGCAAAATATGCTATTAAAAAGGTACAAAACCTCATTTTTTCTTTGTGCACACCCAAATATAAAGTTCTAGCTACGCCTATGTTCTATACCCGGTGGAGGTTCCTAGAGTAGAAACAAGACGTCAGTGCAGTCATTAAAACGTGTGTGTTACATATGCTCAGTAGCTCACGCAGGATTTTATCAAGGGAGGAGGGGGTATTTCTAAAACTTTCTCTAAATTCACATTACCATTGATTTATTATACTTCAATTAATTAATAATGCTCACAATTAATTAATTGTTAATACTAATAATTAATTAATTACTTTAATTACTACTAATAATACTACTAATGCAGCTGCTGTTACCAATGAAAGCAGTAGAACAAAATTATTTACTATTAAATTTTTAACAAATTCTAGGTGCATTTTTTGTTTCTTTGTTACGAACAGAGGCCTGCACAAGACCTGGAGCAGACCCGTTCGCGAGACAACGCTCCTGAAATGCCATGCGACCTGCGCAACACTCTCGCTTGAGCAGCTTGTATGTCCACCTGCCCAGATCGTTCCTGGCAGGCATTGTAGACCCGCCGGGTACCCGCAATCTTACGATACCTAGTAGGTCTCAGTTCGTTCTTTCCATCAACTGCAGACCCCTCCCTCTGCATGACGTAGTTCCTTCGAGTAGAAACTGCACCGGGCCCACAACGTTCTGCAGTGTTGCCAACTGCAATACATTTTCACTACTTAAAAAAGGGAACTCAAAGCTTCGTAAGCCACATCACCAATGAAATGAGATTTACGAATGTTGCTACCCCCCCCCCCCCCACACACACACACATTGAAATAGGTTTTCCGTGGCACAGGATCCATAAGTATATGTCGTAAACAACCAATATACGTATATATAGTTATATAGGGCAGGACTGAAACACGTCACGTTCGACGCTGAGATCGCGAGTCGAACAACACAATGTTCTACTGCGAACACCAGGGCCGTAGCCAGCCAGGGGCATTGCCGTTACCCTCGTTTGGGTGGGGGGGGGCAAGTACTTGGATAAACGTGCCAACAACAACAATCACAAAAATAGTAATAAAGTAGCATGAAAGGCATTATAATCCTCATAAATCACACAAAAAGGGGGTAGAAGTCGGTTCTCACGCATTTGTGTTGAAACAGAGGATTAGAAATATTTTTTTTCAACACGTCAATTTCACATTAGCTAATAATGGATAACAAGCGCACACTGTTTTTGAAAGAAAGAAAGTGCATGATAAATGCATTCCGAATGTACATACATATGACGTAAAATTTCCATCTACAATATTTTCTTTTCACATGGAGCGACGTATTACATAATCAATTCATAAAACTCGTAACAAACCAACATTAATAGCAAATAATATCACGGGCCGCCATAGCATTCTCTGTTTTAAAACTTTTCTCACTTAGATCGTTCGGCGCTCAGGGCCGACTCCCGCTACCCCTTTGCTACGGCATTGAACTTGATGAGACTGTATAATATTTTATAATATATTTCTACTTTCATAAAATTTGAAATGAAGGGGTTGCAATTACCCCTCCATTCCCCCTCTGCAGGTGCCCTTGGCCGTCTGGAATGAAAATGCAAGAAAAATATGAAAATTAATTCCATTTTGAGTACCCTTTAGCCCTGCTACTCTTCAATTCTGCCAGCCTGTTTTTTCTTGTACTTTAATATTTGACCCCCACCCTGACCCCTCCGCTAGACTTAATTTCCGTCCAAGGTTGTGAGCAATGCACCCTGCCCCCTCCGGTTGCGCCACTGCGTGCCTGGTTAAGGCACCATGCAATGAAAAACAATTAGTTTTCAGTGAGGAGATTTTTGTTTGCTCGATCATTCATTTAGATAAATGAAGCTGTAATATTGCGTGCATTTCCTGGCAATAAGATAAAAACTGCTTACGCTGAACTGAAATCGCTAAGTATATAAATTCTCCTTGGAGGAGAAGCTCCTCCTAGGACTTCGTAGGATTTAGGAGCTACGTAAGTAGGCAACACTGGCTGCAGCCGTCCACGTGGTGATGAAACACCTGGAGCGACACGCTGCCGGAGGGCTGTTTCCTTCCAGCAGGTTTTGCAGGCGCCCGGGTCTTGTTGAATGCCCAGTTACCTTGTAAGCGCAGAGCGCCTTGAAGACCAAGAACCCGGGTAAAGACGCAAGTCGACTCGTTGCCGTGGGCAGGCGAGCAGGTATACCTGTCCTCGCGGGCAAGCGGGCAGTGGGTAGGTAAAAGGCAGACTATGCAGGCCTCTAGTTACGAAATAATTGTGTAGTCAACGGTTATTTGTGTATGATAGGTGAGACATTTTAAGTGTGAAGAAAATCCATAAAAACAACCAAATATATTAAAATAAACTGAAATAATGAAAGTATGGAACTCATCCAAGGAGCCACGGTGGTCTAGTCGGTAGGGTGTCTGACATGACAACCACACGGGAGATCCTCGTTCGATTCCCGGAATTCCACCTGAAAGCAACCCTGGTGTATAAAGGCTGCCGAAGCGTGGTGCTGATCACATCACCTGCAAAATTACCGAGATCGAGAATGTTCCTTCATGGGACAGTGCTATATGCAGGCACATATCCAGAAATTCTTTTCGGGGGGAGCTGAACAACATATTTAAAGGGGTATAGATAGAACCTCACAAGTGTATGATTCAGGCCGGTGGTGGCCCTTTGGTGCCAAAAGGAGGGGGTGGCAAGGAAAGTTTACTTCCTCTTGGTAGACAAGGCTTTAAGAGGACAGAGTGCGGAGGAAAAAATGGAGATCAACTGTCCCCTAAATCGTAGCCACAATTTAAGGCTGCTATTTTTATCACAATGTGTTTGTCCGTTTCTTCTCATCAGACATCTAAACATCTGTGGGGTCTGAGTGTTTCTACGAAGCTGTTACACACGCACTGGATGGACAATCCACTCGACAACGCAAGATTCAAACTGTGGGCTGCGAAGTGGACGCAAACATCTCTCGGAATTTTTCTCTCTCTGATTCGAGCCTGAACACCACTGCTGTGTCTTGTCCTCTCATGTTTGCAGCTCCTATCAAAGCTGAAACCCAACAAATTGTTCATATTGTTCAATTCTTCAAGTCTCTGTCACACCTTCCGCAGTCTTGTCGTATACTGGCACGAAACAAAGGAAGTCTTCTCGAACACTGCTGGATCGCGAAAAAATCAAAGGACAGTGAAAATTCTTCCGTTCACAACATATCTAAGGTTTCGTCTCCCAATATGATAAAATGATCTCATTTGTCTCCAGTGGCGTGACCAAGGGAGTGTTGGTCGGGGCCATAACCCCTCTTTGGCCCAGTATTCCTAAAGAAAGGAACGTCAAAGGCATGAAGAGATGGCAAAAGGAGGACTGACTACGGAAAGGAGTATACGTACCCCCTCCCCCTTTTCGAAAAGCCTGGGTATGCCAGTAGAGCAATGGCACGATATGCCAGAGACCCTGGTTCGGGTCCTAGCAAGAGCCTGAAACTTTTGCTAAAATGTCTAAATATGCAAACTCTTCTTGCTCTCTCTTCTCGACATTCATAAAATTTTCGGCTGTCTCTTTGTGGTGGTTAAATGTTTGTATGTGTGTGTGTCGAACCCGGCTTAAATAAAAGTCCTTTTTATCCCATGAAAGTCTCGTACTGCATACACAAAATTTGGCCTGGGCACAAAAAAATCGCCACTCAAAATTTTGATTTAAAGTTGATCTGTGCAGCTTATTTATTTTTTAATAAACCGCTCCGATATCCAGTACTGCTGAAATATTTACTTTAGAGACCTTCGATCTCTTCAGCTCATGCCTCGAACTACGTAGCACTATACTGAGGCTCCGAGTAGTGTTGCCCACGAGACGAGACGAGACGAGACTTTGGTCCCGTCCCGTCTCGTGTCTCGTCTCGAAAATATTCGTTTGTCTCGTCTCGAAGGGTTCTGTCTCGTCTCGCCTCGTCCCGTCTCGTTTTGTCCCGTCTCGTCTCGTAAAAGTGATCCGGGATATCATGCCAACAGAAGTCAAAAGTAGCAGAAACACAAAATATTTTTCCGGAAAGTGGGATAAAGCTGCAAATATTTTACCCATTGCGTGGTGAGAATAAATAAGGTTCGTTAATCATGAGGACATTAATATTAAAAATGCGGTTTGTTGGTTACTGATTGCTAGGTATCTTATGAAATCTACCTTGTGGTTTTTCTCGCTTCATACAACTGTCTATCCATCGTACATTTATACCAAGTTTGTTAGAACCTGTCCCGTTTCCCGCGCTAGCGATCGCTCGACAGTTTTGGTGCCAATGAGAAACGAGAAAAAAAGTCGTCTGCTGGGCAGCGAGGAGCGAATGGAAGCCAGAAGAGAGGAGCTTACGTAGACGTTGTTGCCACGTTGCTTATTTTAATTTGCTGCCTGGCTTTGGCTTTCCCCAGCACGGAGTTCAGGCGGTCTTCAGCAGCAACACCGCTTGGTTTATGCTAGAAAAGCCAGCGATCAGCTACCGCGGGAGCCGGACAGGTTGTAACAAACACGGTATAAGTAAGTGCTCTTTTTCATTACTGCTATACCTTTTGGAAGTCTTGAAATGTTTTCTAATAGACCTTCTTTCTTTCTGAATGTCGAACTTCCGTGCACTATGAAAATGTACATTTTTTCTTTAAATTCTAAGCTTGGCGCTGGGGAGCAACAAAAAAGTTTTTAATTGTAAATGTGTAGTACGAACACAAAAGACTATTTAAAATTTCAATATTTAGTATATTACAAATAGAAAGCATTTATTGTTCTTAATATTGTTAAACATCTTCTATGACATAAGTTTCAACAAGTGTTTCTTTGTGATATTGTGCTGTTTCTTATGCTCAGCTTATGACGCACATACTTCTTTGTTTTCCCTTTAGCCTCTAAGTCCGGTACCACCACCGCTTGATCTAATTTATCCTTCGGCAGGCACGCATCTAGAAATATATGTCGGGGGAGGGTGTCTGAGCCAAGTGTTTCAGAAAAAAAAAATAATAATAACATTAACGACAACAATTAAGCAAATGTTTAAATTAATGCATTAATATAATTCATAGGTCTATTCACTTGAATATGTAAATTAATCAATTCTATTATTGTTATTGCATGACATGTTACAAAGATGGTAGAAGAATAGTAATATAACAGCACAAATATTAGCTAATATCTAGCTTACGTGTAGTTTAGATCGTCAAAATCTGCATAAAAACAGCTGTCCTGGCAAGAAAATTAATGTCAAAAAAGGTGATGAATTGAATATTTGCTGAATAACAAAAAAATATGTTACATCCAGTTGACGAAAAATAAAGTTCCTGATTAATATTTTATGCTCATTATTATAAGTAGTAGCGTACATAAAACTTCATTGACACTGTCATTCAAAGCAGTATGATCCCAATACAATCCTTGTTTTCTAGTAAGTTCGGCAGTAATATGTAACCCTTGATTATGCTAAACAAATATAATTATTTTTTTTAGCTAGAGCAAGGCCCCAGAAGGATGCAAGAAGCCTTTCCTGCAAAAGTGTATGTTTTACGAAGCGAAGAAACGTGACAAAACCACCACGTATGGAAGGCAAACCTGCATTAAGTTTACATCGCACGTTTACAGAGCCGTGCCTCCTGAAGTTATAAAAATCCCAACTTCAATGGTTCTTTTAGACATGCTATAGTTGAAAAAAATATGTTTAGATGCACCCAAAGTGCATCATTATCAGATTATGCATATAACGTGTTATTGGAATCAACATATTTGTGTAAATTAGGTGCCTCCCCGATGGCGTAGTAATAACGACGAGGTCTTGTAATGAAGAGTCCTCGCGTCGATACTCAATGGAGGCACAAAGTGGATCGGATCACACTTTAAACTGTAGGTCGGTTCGCGATTTAGCCTATTTGCGAATCAAGTGGACTTAAAAAAAAAACTAAAAAAAAAACAATATCAACCTTAAGAATATTAGAATAAACTAATTCACCCGCAGGTAAGTCAAATTTCACATATCCTTCTTCATCTTCGTTCACAGACTTCCTGCAATACTCTTGTGTTGCATCCCACCAGGTGTGAAAAATTTGAAGTTATTATTTCCCCGTACTGCGTTATTTCTTTTCATAACAGTAAGGCTAAATTCTCGTTTTATTTGAACTTTTAAAAAATGTGCAAAATACGTCTCTATCTTTAAACAACCACCCTTTCCCATGTATGTGTAAAATAATCCCACTCTGTCTCAGAAAACCTCTTCCTAAGATCAAATGAAGGAAACAACTCTCAAGTCTCAACAATTATAAATTTTTGCTTAAATTTCCTATCATTTATACAAAGAGTAGCACATATCACGTCCTTTGGTGCAACACTGTCAACAGCTAATGTTACTTTACTCGTCCTAATAAATTTACTTCCAACCAGTGACGGCGCCAGGGAAATTTGACTGGGGGGGGGGGGAAGCTGGCAACAAAATATTGTAAGGGGGCAGTCACATTAAAACGCCCGAAAACACTACACATATATATAATTATATAATAATAATAATAATAATAATTATTATTATTATTATTATTATTATTATATTCATGTATGGTGTTTTGTGTGTGTCTTTTATTTAGAGTGGACGTTTACTGCCTAAATTTACTTCTTGATTACGAGTTTATCGCCACATGATTCGTTTTAATAAAGACATTAATTCTTTTTTATTGGTAAGTTGCGTTGTCTCTAGTGGCCTATTTCAGTATTGAAAGACATTCATAATTTTATAATTCATCGTCTTTCTTGAGATGAAACTACTGATATAAATATTTAAGTTATAAGATAATAATATAAATGATGAAAATAATGCTTCTAAGAGTTTAATTTTCTTGCAAAATAAGACGTTGGAAGAAATGAATCTTAGTGAAGTGCAATTCTCCTGTAGGAGAATTCTGCTCTATGTGCTTTGGAAAACACATTGCGCACCTTTGGTACGTCCAGGACTTGACATTTCTTCTCAATGGCAAGAACAGCCAAATGAGGCAGTTTGCATCCAGCATCCTGTTTCGAGCAAGCCTTTTCAAAGATTTTAAGGACAACCATCTTCGTAACGCTGAAGAGTTTTGGGCAAAATTTGTGTTTCACCTTTCAGGGAAATGTTATCACAGGATAAAAAATCAGACAAAGGTTACAGTTATCTCATAATTCAAGAAATATTCTGACCCTGGCATTACTTACTCTTACTCTACCACTCCAACGTATGTCTGTGCTACCCAATTACAGGCACCTATGGAGTTCGTGGGAAGAAGTTCTTCGATTTTGATATTTACGAGAAAGAGCGAACCTGCATCTAATGATTGAAGAGTAGCAAATCCTAATAAGCGTTCTTTTACCTGCCCGCGATATGTTTTGAATCGAATTTTAAGTGTAATTTGCATTTTAAGGTTCACGTTTAATACATTTCCAAATAATATCCCCTCATTAGCTTCAAGAGTATCGAAGAAATTCCCTTTGTTAAGGTTTCCTCAGACTCATCATCTCGAAATTCAAGTCCCTGAATAGTAAGAAACCGCGATGAATCCACAACAACTGACATGTAGTGACGGGTTTTCTTCGATCACCTTTGGTCCTGGGTTCGATACCCAGTGGAGGCACTTTAAACTATAAGTTCAGTCCCGATGAGCCTTACTGTGCATAAAGTGGACTTCAAACGCCAAATCAACCAACCAACCAAATCTTGAATCAACTTTGAATGTCTTTTAATAATTAGCGTTGTCACTAACGAGCACGATTAGAATAATTTGCCCGTACTACAAATGATGTATTGTGGTCCTGAAAATATTCGTGATGTTTTAAAATCATCCACATTCAACATTTTTTCCCAGTTCTTAAGACTGGTTAAAACTTAGGTTAATCTCGGCTATTACAGGACATAAATGAATGAGAAATCACCTATGCCCAGGTCGGCGCTCGAATCTTGGACGATGCAAATTAATATTTGTTAATCAAGTTCGTATTATAAGCAGGAAAGTGATATGATGCAGAATGCACCACTTTGAAAAGGTGAAAATCGTCATACTCTTATAAATGAACTCTCTTATTATTCGACATGGGGCGTCCCCCTGCCCCCTCTTGCGTCGTCACTGCTTCCAACGCTCTAATAACTTCGCTGCTGATAGCCTCACCTTCGAAATGGAAGCTTGTGTGTCGGCGAATAATACAAAGAACTTGTGTTCACTGTCCCTCTTTCATTCAAAGTCTGCCGTTTTCCTTTTCAGCTTTTCCTGCAAAACTTTCTGTCAGCAAGCAAAGCAAATTACAGAATTTATATTGCCCCTCCCTTGCATCAACTTTCATTCCTACTTTAGTCCTGGATTTATGGCACGTACCCGCTACTGCAGGTCAACCTCGCCCTATGTTTGGTGTTTGCCCCCTGAAGCAACGGTGTCCATTGTTCAAAGCGAAACCTTTGTCAGTGGGGAACGGCGAAAAATAGTCTCGGAATACACCCTGGTCGTAAACAAGCTCCCGCCACCCTGACATTGCTGTCAGCTTCCCTCTGAAGTTCGATAAAACTACTTTGTGAAATGTGTTTAATAACGAGTGAAAATGTAGACAGTAGATACTACATGTATTTTGCTCATAAACTTGAAGGCTAAGTTTACAGAATAAAAAGAACAGCTACAACATTCCTGCATCTGATTTACAGAAAGGCTAATCGGGACTGGACCCACAGTTTAAAGTGGGGTTCATATCACAATGTGCCTTCACCGGGTGTCGAACCCGGGACCCCTTGATTACAAGGCGACGATGCTACCACTGTACAATCGGGGAATCCCCTCATAGAACAAAGTTTCCTTCTACGACGATTATAAAGAACGTAGTGCACTTCCTTCATTTGAAATCTATTCTATATCAGCCTCAGTATTTCGTTATTACAATCCAAGGAATAGTATTCTCCTTAAATAAGAAATAAAGAAATAAAAAAAACATTGGAAATAATCTTCAAACGGACGTAAAAAAATCGAATCCAACCACATGCAGAATGCCTGAGGGAAACAACAAGAATTTTCTCAACAAAGACATATCCGAAATTTCCATAACATTCTAATAATTTCGCAACCCGTGCAAATAATCATGTGGTAAAATCTTGTCGTGGTTCCCTGTAAACACTAAAATCACCAAATTACTTCTTTCCATATTTCCCGTATTTTCTCCTCCTCTTTAGCTCTCAGCTGTTCGGAGTGGGATAATGCAAGATTATTTGTCCCTAATTTTCTCCTTCTCTTAGTCTTGCTAATATCTTGGACTCCTTAATAACTTTCCCAACAACTCCTTATCAATTTGTACTGTCATGTTTCCTACAATGCTTTTCCTACTTCCTAATAACAATCACTTCTGTACACCCTTTGATGTAAAAATTAAATAATAATAATAAACCCTATCCGTCGGTCCGTTTATTTTCCAACCTATAGAGCTGAGACTATTTTTACAAGATAAATCTCGGACGCAGACATTCCACGATCTTTTGGCCCCTCCTTCCACCATCTCTACCTGCCCTTTTACTTCATGTTATTCAAAATTGTATTAGTATCTGGAGTACTATCGTAACATAAAGTTATTAACCTGGAATATTTTTTTAAAAAAAATGGGGAGTAACGCTGTGTTTCGAAAGAGTATAGGAAATAAGTTTCGGTATTCATTCATGCCTCTCTCTAGAATAGTCTTCTTATTTTGACTTAATACACGCTTATCAACGTTTCTAATTTAAATACTTTATTCCAAGCAAACAAGTATTTGCAACTGATTAAAAATTTTGCTTTTATTTTTTCGAGACATTCGAGTCGAGACGAGACTTTTCAAAAGCCGTCCCGTCCCGTCTCGTGTCTCGTCTCGTTTTCGAGACGAGAAAGGCATTCCGTCTCGTCCCGTCTCGAATTTCAAAAGGCTTGTCCAGTCTCGTGTCTCGTCTCGTTTTCGAGACGAGACACGAGACGAGACGGGACATGTCCCGTCCCGTGAGCAACACTAGCTCCGAGAATTCCACAATCCTCAATGTCCTCAACTTAAGACCCGAACTGGAACTAGAAGTAGACTTTTGCACTTTACGGGAAATTGTGTCACTAGTCCTCTTTCATTTACGAATTACTAACCGATTTGTTGTACTGATCAACCTGGAAATTGAAGCCGCGTATTTATATCTTCATTATATTCAAGAATGTTCCGCAGATAAAACGTTTCGTTAATATTACCAGCAGTTCGACTCCACATCCTATTCAAGAACGTTCCCATCTCGCGCTTTCCAAAGAATAAATAATACAACGAATCGTCCTACTCGTGGCACTAGCTTTGTTGTGCAGCTTCCAAATGATGATAAATCTTTACACAATATTAGCGCTCGCTGCGACAACAACAACGAAAGCTCAATAAAAGGGTCATATAGCATTCTCCCCCTTGCCTCGATAATAATTTCTCTCCATCGTCACATTATTCAAGAAGCCAAAAATCTAATTTATCTAGGTCTCGGGTTCGATACCCGGTGGAAGCACATAGTGGTTCGGATCCCACTTTAAACTGTAGGTCCATTCCCAATTAGTCTTACTGTACAAAGTGGACTTAAAACACCCAATCAATCAATCTAATTCATCTTGTGCAAACTGAAACACTTCAAGGGGGGGGAGGAGGCTCGACCCACTCTGATCCCCCCTTAGATAATTATTTCTCTCCTTAAATTATCGTCACATTATTCAAGAAGTCAAAACCTAATTTATCTAGTGTGAACTGAAACATTTCCTTGGGGGGGGTCTCGATCCCCCTGATCCCCACCAAGGATACGTGCTATTATCAATAACAGGTTTATAAAACAATCTACCTTGCCTCGATTTTTATTTCTCTTCTTAAATTTTCGTCACATTGTTTTATTTCACACACACACAAGTAACCAAAAAGACTCATTTTATCATGTGTAAACAGAAAACTTTCGGGAAGGCTCCATCCCCCTGAGCCCCTCCCTTGGATACGTGCCTGGTTATATGCACGATGAAATTTACATTACCTTTACCTATGGAATTCACCCAGGATGATGATGAGGCGCGATGTGGAATACATGCTGCTAAGTATATTCCATTAAGTCCATTCTTGCGTTCAAAAGAAAGTTTAAAGACATTCCAACACATTTATCACTTCTAGGTGATTCACAAAGCACTTCTTCAATATCATTTAGTGATGCGGATGTAGATTCAGCATCACTTGAGACTTCACAAGGGGATGCGAAATCAGTAACGGGAAGAATGTTCGCAATAACGTCGACACACTGCGACGAAGGACAATTAATTTTCACAATTCTCGCGAAAGTCACTGCATTTTTTTTTTTTTTTTTTTTTTTTTTGCAAAAATGAACTTCACGGTCGCTTAGATTGTTTAGACATACCGACTCATCCCAAAAAACACTGGAAAGATTTATGAGCAATGTGCCAATACCGCTCTCAAATGCCACCATGCACATGCACGATAATTCACATCTGGATTGTCCCGCTGCTCTTACCAACAAAACATTTTACAAATTCGAATTCAGAAATTCAAATATGCCGCATAAACAATGGGAAGGCGAACTGATGACTTCGTATTCTTGTCGGCTTAGCCTTTGTCTTCTTTAGCCGCTTAAAATGAGTTGGTTAATTCTTTGTTCACAGAAAATAAAATACATGCTTACTGAACATTGTTGCAGCTGAGATACAAAACAACTTTTTTTTCTTTCGTTTAAATCATAGTTCCCCTCATATTTTATTTTCAATAATTCATGTTTATTTTCAAGGCATTCACTATTAAAGACACGTGTGTTTGGAATGCTGTGCTTTTCTGCACGGGAATAGTAATTTATTATTATTATTATTATTATTATTATTAGTAGTAGTAGTAGTAGTAGTAGTAGTAGTAGTAGTAGTAGTAGTAGTAGTAGTATTGTCGCAGATCTTTGACTGTGATAAATTGGTCATTTTTTCCACTGCATTATTTAATATTTCAAACCCGGTAACCCCCCGTTGCGTACGCCACTGCTTATGCTATGTATTTCGAGAGAGGAGATGGTAAGAGGCACTTACACCGAAAGAGTACGGATTTCTGCGTGGAAACCTACCAGGGGCGACCCCAGAAATTTTCGACAGGGTGGGCAAAAGCTGTAAATTGATAGATAAAGGTGAGCTGTTATACCAGCTCTACACCAAGTGTCCTAAAAATATGTCTTATAAGATACTGTTACATCAAATTACAAATTTTGAATATATATACAGTTTTCATATACATCATATCATGCAAAATCTAAAATTGATTATAAAAACAATTGTTATATCTGGTGACTATATCAAGTTACACATTTTGAATATTTACAATTTTCATATTTCTATATTAATATCATGAAAAAATCTAAAAACTATAAATACAATTGTTACATCTGGTGACGATATTAACCCATGAAGTCCCAGAGAACTTTTTTTGCTTGGATTTTAATTTATTTTCGTATATATACTTCTGAAGATGGAATATGAGCTACCTAATCGAAATTTTTTGTTTGCCATGCGTTATTCCCTAGGGAGTAGGTGATCTCATATGAGATCACTGGGACTTCGGGGGTTAAAGTTAAACATGAGAAATAGAAAATGTAACACAATATATATATATTGACATTTTATTTTTATGCATAATATACAGTGTGTGGGTATGTGTGTGCGCACGTGTAGGGGTGTGTGCGTGCGTTCGTGCGTGTGTGTGAGTATGCGCTCGCGCGCATGCGAGCTGTTACAAAAGGACAACTTAGATTAATTTTATTTTATGCATTTTAGAATTTTATTGTTTTTATTTTATTCAAATTAGTAGCACATTTATGGTATTAATAATTGGAATAGTAACAAAAGAATATTATAATGTTATTTTTCATACCTCATCTACCCAATATTTGATGTAATTTGAAGTCTTAAAATAATACAAGTCATACAATACAGTATATCTATGACAAAGTAAATTAACACATTAGATTCATTTTAGAAATAATATCAAAGAAATTTTCCAGCTTCACTGAAACGTCTACAACTTGGTATGATATGGCACATTACATTCCACGCATAGGGTAACATTACACTTCATGCAATAAGTACGAGGTCGTCCAGAACAACCTTGCCTCTGGCATCGTCGTTGTTGATCTCTTCTCGTCAGCAAATGGTCCTTCTTGTCGAAGCGTATTTCTGCTAGAGAAACCAGCCTGGAAGTGACTCTTGATGACAGAGCGATTGGGCGGTGTTGCTTTATAAGAGCCAATGTCACTTGCCTGCGAAATTCCAAAAGAGAAATTTCTTTTTTGTTAACAGTTCTATATATAAGCCAGCTGTTTACCACTGCCATATCCAGAGCTCTAATCACGAGAGGCCAGTACCATTTTTTCCCTCGAACACTTACTGCATGTTTCGCACACAACCAGTCATGGAGGTCCACCCCTCCCATTCCCTTGTTGTAACTCCGGATTAGTTTTGGCTGGCGCACAGTAATCCTTTGCTTCTCTTTCCTGGAATATCGAACTACATTACCAAGTGGTTCCACTGTATCAAAGTTTGTGGCAACAGTAACTGGACTGTTGTCATTCCACCTGACAACCAAAATGTCATTGTTCTTGTCGAAATGATAATCAAAATCCCCACGTTTCATCTTCTTCATATCCTTAACATTTGTAATTGGGCACTTGTGCATCTGTTGCTCCCTAACTGTACCACTTGCTCGGAATCCTATTTCTTTTAACTCAATCAGAAGTGGAAATGTTGTAAAGAAATTATCAAAATAGACTTCATACCCTTCTGGTTCATCAATGGTAGTAAGCAAGAGTGACTCCACAACACTTGGTCCAAGAGGAGTTTTATCATAATTGTCTCTTCGTCCTTGGTAAAGTTCAAAGTTATAGCAGTACCCATTTGAACCACATATTGCCCACAATTTGTATCCAAAACGCACAGGTTTTCCTTTTATAAATTGCTTCAGCGTGTTGTGCCCAAAATATTTTACAATCATTTCGTCTATGGACAATTTAGCCTGAAAGACACCGAACTGAACTGCATGAAATTTCGGTTCAGTATGTCTTGCAGGGGACGTATTTTAAAAGATTTGTCAACAGTTTTTTGATGTGTCAGTCTGTCATCATTTCTTTTATTTGTCTCTTCACTTAGTTTGCTGTTATCTTTGAAGTGCACAACAGATTTCAATGTCTGAAAACGATTACGAGTCATGATTTCCCTAATCAACGGAATGCCTAAGTCTTCTTTCTCACTCCAATAATGTTTCAAGTTTGGGAGCTTATGGTAACCTGTAAATAACAAAATGCCAAAGAAGACCTTCATTTCTTCTACACTACACTCAAAACCGGTATCATTTATAAACGTTGTTGCATATTTGACAGTCTCACGTACGATATGATCAAACAAGTCAGGAGAAAAAAAAGTTCAAACATTTCTATAGGAGACAAATTCTTACACTGAGATACTAATGCAGCCTCCTTCTGTGATGCAATATCGGATTTACGTGGCAAATCATTATAATTGGGGCTGCACTTCCTCCACTTCGCACAGGTTAGGGTGTCAACGCATTTCCTCTTCTTCACTTGCACTGCGTCATTTTCAACAGTTGAGCCATCTAGGTATAATGATTGAACTGGATCCCCTAAAACTGCATTAGAACCATCTTCATTGACTTCCTCTTCTTCATTGCACGTACCAGCATGATCTCTGTTAACAGAATGGGTATAACACACTTCTAGTGGCCCTGGCACCTCACTGACATTAGCTGCACCAATCTCATCATCGTCACCTTCATCTTCATCAGTAAGACAATCTACTTTGTCCGGCAGAAGAACGACAACTTCGGTATCACTAACTGATTCGTTTTCACTAAGATCACTTAGGATAGCTCTTATTTCGTCAATTGTACATGCTTGTATGTGCGAAAAACACGACATTGTTCTTCGAACAATCACCAACAATAAATGCAACAGCTGGCTGTGTACATAAACGCAGCAGTACGTGTTGCTAATCGTTCAACGAAAACAACTGCGGAGTATGATAAACCAAACATCATTGTTGCCAGTTCCGAAATGTCGAAGTCCCAGTGATCTCATATGAGATCACCGTTTTCTTGGCGAGGAAATATCTAGGATGTTTTTAATATAGAATGACCAAAATTGCTTTATATATACTTCAAACTACTGATGATAAAATAAAAGCAGAAATACGTCAGTATACGACATTAACAATGAATAACAAAAATTCTCGGTAACCCTTCTCTGAAACTTAATAGAATGAAATTTTTGAACACTAAAAATCATTGTCTTAGTAGAAACTAGTAAATTATATTTACATTATACACAATTCATGGACCTTTGAAAAAGATATGAAAGAGCATTTATAAAAAATTATTGCAAAATATTTACTAAAATGTCAGTTTTGTTAGGTGATCTCATATGAGATCACTGGGACCTGATGGGTTAAACAGGCTAAAGAAATTGGGAGAGGTATTCCTTTTTTTATTAAATTCTTGAATAAGATCTCCCTTTGAGTGGTATAAAGTGGACATTGAAATATAACATGATTAGCATCTTCCTGATCTAGATTGCACTTGCACATAGGTAAATTAACTACGAGGCTTGTCCGGAAAGTAAAGATACAAACCAAAAATAAGATATAAAATAAATGTATTGCTCGTAACTAAAGTTACACTTGATACACTGATACAGATGCTATTTCTCCACATAAGTGCCACCATTGTCCAAACATTTGTTCAGACGCGGAACAAGTTTTTGTATCCCTGAATCGTAGAGATCCGCCGCCTGCATCTGGAACCAAGTTGTGACTTCTTCCCTGACTTCATCGTCGTCGGCAAAGTGTTTTCCACCAAGATTTTTCTTGAGGTACAGGAACAGGTGGTAGTCGCTGGGTGCAAGGTCGAGACTGTATGGCGGATGGGGAAGAACCTCCCATTGAAACTGTGCAAGCAGATCCTTGGTGACATTCGCTGCATGGGGGCGGGCGTTGTCATGAATCAAGCGGATTCCACTTGACAACATGCCTCTCCGTTTGTTTTGACGGCCTCCCACTTCTCTCTTCATCATGAACATCACGTCGACCTTCTGCAAAGGCACGGCACCATTTCGCCACATTTTGACGATTCATTACGTTCCCGTACACAGTCACAATTTCTTGGTGGATCTCTGATGGACGCTTTCCTTGTGCCTACAAAAACCTGATCACGGCGCGCACTTCGCACTTGGCGGGATTCGGTATCGCCGTTGCCATTTCCAACGCATGTTCCTCGCACAAGACTCGCCGCAGCACTGTCGACTCACTCCCAATCCTCGTCTTATGGATCACGGTTACTGCCAGTGTTGCCAAACGTGCAAATGTGTTTGTATCTTTACTTTCCGGACAAGCCTCGTACATTAATTTTATATAAATGTTGATTTAAACGTATGTTACCTACGGCCCTCAAAATATAGCTTTCCTTCCACCCCTTCTTCTTTTACGAGTAAGTTAATCCCAAGGAAAAATCGCATGATTACGTAACTCTAACTGATAGGCAAAATTTATGTGTGAAACTAGGATTTCTAATAGCCACCCATTATCAATTCAATAATTCCAGTGACGTGCGGTGATGTCGACACTTGGGATAGCAATCAGTGGTCTGCCCAAGGGAGGTTGGTGTGGGTCATAATCCCCCTCTCCCCTTTAGGATCCCAGTATTCCTAAAACGTCAAAGAAAGGAAAGGATTGCAAAATGAGGAAGGACTACTGAAAAGAAGCACGTGTTAATCCCACCCACTTTCGAAAATCCAAAACATGTTGATTTGACTATTAAGCCAGAGATCCCGGGTTCGAACCCCGACCTGTGTTTGTCCCTTCATCAATTTTATCGTACCATCTTGACGATTAGCCAAAAGTGTAGGAAAAGCAAAGTAAAACAAACCAAATGAAACAATCAATCAATAATTTGATTTATGCTACTTAGCGTCGCTGTCACATTTGGTTAATCGCGAAGATGGTACAATACAATTAATGAAAAGACCAACCCAAAAAAACATCCATGCTGAGGTAGGGGTTCGAACCCTGAACTCCTGGTGCCATAGCGTGCAGTGATAACCACTCCCCCGCGGTTGGTTAATTTGGTGTTTATGTCCACTTTATGTACATAAAAGCTAATCGGGACTGAACCCACAGTTTAAAGTGGGATCTGAACCACTATGTTCCTCCACCTGGTACCGATCCGGGGCCACTTGCACTCCCCCACGGAGGTCAGTGGTACGTAAATTTCAATTGGATTTTTGAAACACCATATTTGTATATAATTAACGTTTTTTCCAAAAATTTTGCATTGCTTGATTTCCCTAATTTCCCCATCTTACGATCTCGTTACTGAAGGATCCGGGCTCGACCCCTGGCCTGTGCATGAGTGTTCCTTTGTATCCATCCTTCACCTGTTTCATTTAATCAACGTTCATCGTCATGGCAGAAGTTAGGTAAAGTGATGGAAAAGCAACGCTAAAGAAAGGAAAAAGAAAATACAAATAATTTCCTCCCAGTGTATCTGCAGGGCACTGTGAAATCAGGAGTCCAGAGTTCTCTGTTTATGATTGTCCCTCGTGACTTCCATAAGTTCATTAGCTACTTATCGGTATTAAATCTATACAGCTAGAAAAAGTGATGGAAGGTGGCAAAAATTAAATATATTAGAGGGGATGAACAGGTAACAAAACACACTTTTTTGTAGTTTCTTCAACAATATTCATTTAGCTTTTTTCGTTCTGGGATACATTTTACATTCCAAATTATTTCATTATTCACTGCAGAGTACAACACATAGGAACAAGAATGCGCGCTCGGCACGGGTTCGAATCCCGGCCTGAATTGTTCTTTGTGAGGTACCTTCATCAATTTCATTATATCATCACTCATCCTCATTTTCGCGATAACCAAATGTGGCAGAAAGGTAAAGTAAAATATACCAAACCAACAGCAACAATTAGAACGCGCGTTTTCTTGCCCAAATTAATACATCCGTATTTATGACTGTTTATCTTACCTATTTCTTTTATTGTAGGCCAAATTATTAGTATATTTAAATAAAGCACTACTAAAACGAGAGCGAGAGAGAGCGGGAGCAAATATTTGTTATTTAGTCATTATATATTCCATATTTGAAAAAAGAAAAGAAACCATAACACTTTTGTCTGCACATAATACAGGCACGTTCCCATTCATATACAAATAAAACTACATCCCATATTATACATACATATTGTACAACGTTTAAAAGGTTGTGTAAATACAGAGAACATAAGTACTGCAGAAAATTTTCCCCTGAGTTCTTTAGAGGATTTACAAAGGAATCGAAGGGAAACCAATCAATCCCCCCTCTGTCCTATCGGAGATAGACTGGAGGACCTGAAACCACGGGTTTTCAATCATGGGAGCGGGGGGCGAGACGGCAAGGGAGTTACAGGCAGAAATCTTCCCTTTGCCTCCGGGCGGTTGTCTATACCTGGATCTGGTAAGGCGGAAGAAGAGCCAGCTAGAGTATTGCCAGCTGATCACATCGAGGGACGAGAAGCGCTTGTAAAGAAGTGTTGCATATGAACTGAGGCTTCAATATAATAAATATTGTGATTTGAAAATAATTACAGACGTGAGATTGATTGATCTATCTCTGCTAGACTAGCTACTCCTCAGTGCACGTCACTGAATAATTCTGTTTGCTTTTTCCAAACCCACATAACTGTTACATCAAAATATACCTCGGTATTGTAGTGGTTATTTTGATTGCTTCTTATTAGTATTTATTAGTACAACAAATACAAAGTTGTTATTTTGTATACCATGTAGATATTTGAAAATGACAGCCTATGTAAAATATATAAAATTGTAATGAAATAAAGAAAGATACACTTCTGGAATTTCTATGTAGACCTAATTAAAAAGTCGAAATAATGTTGCTGGAGGAAGCAACGCTGAAGTTTTTATTTGTTTATTTAGAGATTATTTTAATCATACGCAGGACGGGGTTTATATATGTGAAGACCCGGAGATTACAACACCAACGACCCCACCCCCAATCCCCTCCACACTTTTATAACTTTTCGCCAAGCTACATGAGGTGGTTAGTTATACGTATATCTACATTTTTCTTTATGTGGTACTTTTCAAAGCAGTTTTCTCCGCAGTGAAGGCCTGGAGCTGCAGCCCTGAAGTTCACTCTAAATCCTGATCTCGTTTTGACCATACCCTGCATAATTTTGCGCCTCCTAAGCCCACTAGCTGCTTCTAATCATAGAAGTATTCAATTGGTCACAGTTTTCTTGTTTCAAGATCTCTAGTAATTCTTTTTGCTTTCTAATGACAAATTTAAATAAGCTTTTTATGCAATGATGATATGAGAATATTTCTAGTACAGATAATATTCATTATTAGTAAAATATACTTGTAATGAACACCAGAACCCACTAATTTATTGCAACATTCACAAATCTCTAAGTATATGTACTTATTGAATTTGGTGGGCAATCGGGTGGGCACAGGAATTTTGGGGTGGGGGCTTGCCAACCCGTGCCCACCCCTGTCGCCGTCCCTGAAACTTACCTGCGTCAAAGGCAAGTTTTCTCTCTGTACATTCTTTTAGACTTTATAACAATTTCGATGTACACGTTTTAATAGGTGATTTCATTACTGGATGCATATCAGTGAAAATTTTACTAAAAATCGATCCAATATGTACATTCATATTTGGATCAACCATAAAGTCAATACACAGAGGCGTATATTCTGGGCTATCTAGGCTATCTGCGAAGCCCAGGCTCAGAAGATGAGAAATAATCAATCGGAAAATATGCACAAGATTGTTCATTTCAATAAGAAGATGATGGCGTTTCAGGAGTTGGCACACTTGTTTCTTACGAGTTGATACACTGATTTCTTACTGGATGTCAATCTTGCCCCCGTTCTTAAGGCCGTACTAAAGGCAATTTTGTGGTAATTTTTCGATAACAGATGGCAGCACCGTTTGCCATGGCAACCGAGGGCTATGTTGCCAGATCTCCGCGTAATCAAGGTAGATGCATACAGGTTGGTCGATTAGGATACTCCTTGATGGGATATGACGTCACGTTGGTTAGCAGATTTTTTTGAAAATCTAAGTAGATGTGGAGCAACGTAATTGTTTATCATGAGATTTTAGTTGTATGTTCTTATTGAAAAAAATACAACAATTTATCAGCAATGGAAGGTAGTAATAGTCGTAATAGTAATATCAAATCCCTTGTATTGTATTATGTATTTCTTTTAATATTTCGAAAGCAGAAGAGAACATACAAAGATAGCTGTAGTTAATTCAAGCACGAAATGCATAAAGTAAGAAGAGTAATTGAAATAATTGAAAACATTTTTCAATTACGTTTGAAGCGAATGTTGCATTGACTGTAGAATTCACTTTATATGACAGTACTTGAACATATTTATATCATTTATCGGTGACGTTAGCAGATTTTCTTCATAAATTTGCAGAATTTCAGTGAACGTCTTTCAAATATTTATAAATATTAGCGCTCTCTAACGATCCTCAATCTTTTATCCTTCAAGTGAATAAACATGTAATTCTGCACCCTTATTTTTAATGAGTTTTAATATCGCGATTTTGAAAGAAAAATGTCAGAAGAATCATGGATGCGCAATAGAAGACATATTTGTTATTTTTATAATAGTTCAATATTAAATACAGTTTTGTAGCGCATCTAATTTATTTGCATGTAATGTCACCACACAATGTCCTGTTTCATAGTTCTTTACGGATTTGGTCTATTCTGGTTTTCAGTTCTGCAGCTGATGTAGAATCTTTGGAAGTATCAGTAACATTTTCAAGTAACAGTAACTGTAAACTACTTACGTTATGAAATTAGTAATTGTAACTCAGTTATTTTTCCACCTAACTAGTAAGTTGTACAATTACTTTACTGCAGGGAAAGAAATATTAACTTAAACCAAATGTTCTCCGCCCCCGTGGCGGAGTGGTTAGCACATCGCGGTACGATGCCAGGGGTCCCGGGTTCGAATCCTGGCCTGGGCATGGATGTTCGTGAGTGTCCATTCATCAATTTCATCATATCCACTCATCTCCATCATCGTAAACTAGCCAAAAGTGGAACAAAAAGCAAAGTAAAATAAAGCAAATCAATCAATCAATCAATTGATGATTATTAAACTCTCGAGACCATGAGGACAATTTTGTATTTTTTTCGTCATGAGCCAGGATGTATCCCAAGTTTATTTGTATTAGAACACTTACCATATAAGACTACATACATAATCTCCAACAATCCTCATGGACACAGTAATTTTATAGTTCAACAAAAATTCTAAAAAATATTTGGTTTGCTGAACAAAATGAAATGAAATGTTAATCGTCATTGCTTTGTAACAGAAGTTTACTGTGAATTTTATTGCCTCAATGTTTGTACATGAAATGTAAGAAATAAGTTATAATTTCATGAAACTTAATGCTTAGCATTTAGTGGTCATCGGTGGTGAAAAGGACATCGCGCTTGCAACTCATGATCCGAACAACGTCTTACGAGATGAAACAATTCTAGAGTAAAGTAACTGGAATTATAACTATGTCAAGTACTTTCTAAAGAACAGTAATAATAGTAATTCTATGCGAATTACTTTCTCAAGTGATTAACTCGGAGTTACTTTTAAAGAGTAACTATTCAAACACTTATGATATATCATCGAGTTCAGCAACATATTAGTATGAATTGCAAGGGAAGTTGAACCTCTCCTTTGGCAAAGTGGTAACGTAATCGCCTTGTAATACAGGAGTCCCAGGTTCGATAGACGGTGAGTGTACAGTGATCGTCAAATAAAAATGGGACAACTAGATCCTGAAAGTCTCCCTTCTCTGCAATGCGTCTTGTGTGTTGTCTAAATCTACGGCGATGAGTGAATTGTAATAGCAAATTTTCAATGGCAAGTTCTGTCACTGCCGTTGAGTTAGGCAACACACATAACGCATTGCAGGGATGCAGGTATTTCAGAACATAGGTGTCCCATTTTTATTGCCGGTGACTGTATATAGTGGTTTGGATCCCACTTTAAACTGTAGGTCCAGTCCCAATTAGCCTTTCTGTGTATAAAGAAGATTTATAAAACGTATTTCGAGGGAAGATACAATACAGTAATAAATACCATTAGAATACAAGTTCAATAGCTTATAAAATAATTGTTTACAGGAACTACTAAAACTAGATTTTCGGGATATATAAAATCATATTTGCGTTGTTGTTTCAATGCATATTTTTTTTTCTTTATCGTACCCTGCAAAACATTATTGCGTTCTCTGAGAGCAGTGTTGGCGATTGGGTTCCAAAACTGGGAGAGGGCAAGGACACTTTAATTTCCATTGGTAGATGAGGTTTTGTATAGTATTGGGATAAAAGTGGGGGCCATCTGCCCCTCCCCTTAATTGTCGGCACTGTCTGAGAGATATGCTTTTTGCAAATCATCATCGTATTCAGGAAGAAATTTATTTCCTTAGGATTTTTGAAAATACCTCTAAAAATTTCAACTTGCAAGAATATCAATGAATGCGTACCAATGCTTGAGAGACAAGACAAGTAAGTCACACCCCTGGCACTGTTTTTTTCTCCTGTTTCCCCTAATATACAATTTACAATTGATGACCACTTGCTATCAGATATTATTAATGCTTGAAACATAATTTCTTGAGCATATTTTGGACTCTTGATTTCTAGTAAATCATCAGCATTCAATCAAGTGTCTACGCTAGCAAGCAAAAATGTATGTACTCTTCCATGTAAAGTTCAAACAGTCCACTTTGTTGATTTACAATATATTCCGTAGAAGCTTATACACCAACTGCCATGGTACGCAACTGCCATTGTCGGTCAAACCTATTGTCCTTTTGTACAAATTTCAATAGTGCTCTTTACTATTGGTAGAAGACACTTCGATTAGTTTCTCAAATGCTCATCTGCAAAAGGAACAAATAAAAATAGTTTTAAGATCGTATATGAGACTATGAACTTACAAAACATGTTTAAAAAATATTGATATTACATTGTTACAACCTTAGACAAGTTGAGTTAATATTGGAACTTACAGATGTTGAGTAAATGGATTTGAAAATAATGGATCCAATTGGAACAATAATGATGCTTAACGATATCGTCCTGTTAATAAAGAGCAGTTTGGTTCACGATATGATCTCACTTCAATGATCTAACTTTATAATGAATGTTAAATATGATGAGCCTAAAACAAAAATTGGCAAAATAATTGTTAAAAATATTTTCATAGTAGAGTGATGATTGCAACGCTATATGGAGTGAGGTTCCTCCAGGTTCGAATCATGGTTTCATGTATGTATTTAATCATTATATTTGTTCCAATCATCCATTTTATCA
This sequence comes from Lepisma saccharinum, assembly GCF_977018435.1. NCBI lineage: Eukaryota > Metazoa > Arthropoda > Insecta > Zygentoma > Lepismatidae > Lepisma > Lepisma saccharinum. The sequence goes on along the minus strand of NC_139245.1, from coordinate 50,324,500 downwards.
AATGATTATTCATCATCATTGTTCCAAGGAGCAGAAGTTGGAGGTAAAATAACAGAAATACATTATGAAATGGAAATTCAGTTCCTACTATATTTTTATTTGAATTCTTATAGTAGACCAGCCAAGAAGCAAAAAAGCTTTAAAAAAACTTTTATCTTCATGGAATGTTAATAATAGGCATCCATGCAAAATCTATCAGTCATAGGTCTGAGAGAAAAACTAGTCAAGCTTCAAACTCACTGGTATTCGAAATAAACTATTTCGTACAAACGGCTCCTGAAATCCAATCTGATATTGAACCAAATATACGTAGCATAATCAGGACAAATTATGATTTCTATGAAGCTCTGTGTCATCCACAATTAAATTATTGCCCTTGTACTTGCAAGTATGGGAACATTTATCATTTATCTATATCATTTTGAAATTCACAGTAAACATACAGACTTGTGTTCGATAGAAGGTAAGATTTTAGTCTCATAACTGTTAGGGTGTACTTTCACACTTTAAATATATACAACATCAAATTATTGGACGAAATTCACTCTCATTATGAGCCGTCCTAAATTATAAAAGGACAAGAAAACAGAAGAGCTTCATACAGTTTACAGAACCGGTTTTCTGTAAAGGAAGATAACAGAACTGTGTCCGAAACTTGCAAACATTCAGGGATCTCACATTACATCTATTCGAATCAAACCTAACTTAATACATATGAATATTTGCGAGCTGCTTCAAAAATAAAAAGAGAAAAACTCTTCTAGAAAATAGGTCAGCAAGTACTCGTTTCAACCATGTACAATGGTAAAGTAAAACACATTTAAACAAACTACTTAATTGTAATAAACATTCCGATGTTGTACATGTGAATAGCACGAGTTTCGTAGGTTTGGAAATTAACTTACAGGAATGAAAATAGAACATTTTATGCAATATTGATTTAATGATATCAGATATAATCTATATTAAGCTACGTATATTATATGCTATAGTAATGATCTCAAGACGGTAGTTATTAGGATTATGCCTAACGTAAAATATAACATTCTATTCTGATTTTACATTTACAAAGAATTATCAACTTCGTTTGGAAGTTAAAAAAGTCATGCAGTGTCAAGCGATATTCTCACTGATATTACATCAGAAGATATTTCTTCAACATGTAAATAAATTATACATTTTGCCTATATTTCCAACATTTTGCCTTTGATGGATAATATTAAGCAACAAGCAATTAAATATTAAGACTTACCTTGGAGCTTGTTCAGCTTTTTAACATCCTCCGTGGAATATTTGTTCCCTTGTTCTCGTATCTGTACGGAATTCGATATCCTCTGGTAGCTTGGTTTGATTTTCACTCTTTCAAGAACTTACATTGATCATATCGTTAGACAACACGGAATGAAATATTGGCAACAGTGTATGCTAAATCTGCACCACGGAGTATATTGCGACGAAACGCCACTTCAAAAGTTTTAATGATAAGCACTACTCTCAGAAGGTACGAAATGTTTTCATTTTTTCACATAGTATTTCAGATGCTTGCGGGAAGAACATGTGATCTTTGTTTCACCACGAAATCTTCCATACTAGTCATAAAAGAAAGAAAATGCACCGGTATTAACAAAAACTACCACTTCAGCGTCATCTGTACGCAGCAGTTTAAACATGACGGAGACCTTATATTTTCTGTTATTTACTTAAATCCCTTCAATCGTAACAGAATTATAAGGTTCACATGTTCTAGTGAATAAAACAATCTTTTATATCGGAAAATTTCTTCCTTACCGAATCTATATTAGTTGTACGGTTACCCTTAGAAATTTGGGTCTATGCTTTAGCATGGCTTTAGAACCCCCTTAAAGCACGCAAGGAGTCCCGCAAGGAAGGCAGTCTTCTATAATAATAATAAAAAAAGGAAACCCCTGTTCCCAGTGTGAAATCTTCACAGGAATGGGGAATTTTGGAGCGAGCAAAGGGGTTGTATATGACAGGAAATTTCTTTCTTTGCGCCAAGCTCACAGGGGCGGCGTCAGAAATTTTGGACCGTGTTGGCAGAAGCTTAACATTGATAGATTAGGGTGGGCAGTATAAATGTAAGACCATATACATATACTTATAATACAGTGCGTCCATTTCGATCTTCAGCCGAGAGATCGGGAGAAGCGTGACGGGCAGCTCTGGCGGAGATGCCGACTTTTGCGGCCTGTAATGCCCGCTAATTTTTATGGACATATGCAGACATTTATATAAATATTGCAAAACGAACACTAACCTGTGTTATAATTTATCATCTGTAATTCATCCAAGTTCTGCCCTTATATACACAAAAAAATACGCTTTAGAAACGATGTTAAGAGCCACAGATAATAAAACATTTTAATCATAGTTTTGACCAGTAACGTCCTGCTTAAGTTTATATCCTTGAAAGAGTTTTGTGCCGATGGGGATCGTTTGGAGGTTTCGAATGTGCAACACTGTATCAAGATTACGCTGTAGACGAAACCGTTAAAGTCAATGGTGTTCGTGAGCTTCCTTGCAATCCGAAATCTCCGAGCACGAGATTTTTGTTCCTTCGCGACAGAGCTGTGAATATAGTGGCGAGCAGATGTAAACCAAGAGCGTGTTAATTTCGTACTGTGCGCCAGAGTGTTATTATTGGTTACTTGCATTTACTTGTTTGTGTTATCGCAGTGTGTATGTGTATTGTGTCAGTGAGAGGATTGGAATGCCAGCCGCAAGGTTCGCGTGCCTCCCCCATGGCGCAGTGGTAGCGTCATTGCCTTGTACTCAAGGGGTCCCGGGTTCGATACCCGGTGGAGGCACAAGTGGTTCGGATCCCACTTTAAACTGTAGGTCCAGTCCCGATTAGCCTTACTGTGCATAAAATGGACTTAAAACACAAACTCAAAGCAAGGTTCACGTTACGAGGGGGGCTGATAAGTTCTCGGCCCGACCCAGAAAAACTTTAGCTACAGGCACGAAAGTTTCAGGCTATTCAACGTATTCTCCCCGAAAGTTATACACTTGGCACTTGGTGGATATCAGTTTGAACAACTCTTATAACACAGGTTAGTGCTCGTTTTGCAATATTTATATAAATGTCTGCATATGTCCATAAAAATAAGCGGACATTACAGGCCGCAAATGTCGGCATCTCCGTCAGGGCCGCCCGCCACTCTTCTCCCGATCTCTCGGCTGAAGATCGAAATGGACGCACGGTATATGTATATGTAAGACGTATGTATCTCCCTCTGTCTTACACTCCCGATTTTCCTCTAACTTCTTTTCCCCTTCCTTTTCTTCTTTGCCTCTTTATTCTTTTCTAATATATTCTCGTATCTTGTTCCATTTCCATTCGCTTTGTCTCTGATGGACACAATTATTTCAAGGAAGTGTTTATCCATGCGCAGCCATACATTCTAATCACATTCTTTTATGCATGTTAATACAGTGAAATAAATGTCAATTATGTTTAAGCTTGTGTTGCAAATACAAGGCACATATTTGATTTTATGTATTCGGCGACAGTGTGATAGAAAGTGCGATGGTAGACAATCGTGAAGTTTCTCGTAATTTAAATGCGTGTTCCTGAGCATAGTATTTTCATCGTATGAGTTTTTGACTGAAAGAGTTTTCTTACTCCTTGGAGGTCACTTTTCTTAGCTTACAAGGTTTGTACAACTGATAAATCTATCTGAATGTTTGTAGTAGCGGCGATTGGGTGCCAACATTTGAGGGGCAAGGACAATATACTTTTTCTTGGTAGAAAAGGTTTAGCATAAAGAGGCCATAGTGCGGGGGAAAAAAGTGGCAAAATGTGGCGGGGCGAACTGAATCCCCCAATTCCCGCTCCTCCTAATCGCCGCCACTGGATTAAAATGAACTTCTTATTAGGAATGATTTAAAACACACACGGAAAACCATTTCTTTGTTCATTGTCCATGAAGTATTCCTAGGCTACAGCGCCTTGAATAACGTAGTGTGGAAAACGGCACGGTTCTGCCCTCTCTGGCTGGTTCCACTCGAAAATGATCCGCTAGAGGCGCTGGTGTTGACCCCGGTGCTTGGTGTTCGACTGCTTATAATGGAAGTAAATGGAGTTTTCGCTGCAACGTCTGATTCTTTTACATGAAGCATTTCTATGAATGTGATAATTGCTATGGTATTTGGTACAGTGGTCGCGAAGATATTAACGAACATTCTAGACAGTCGACCACGTCCTGTTATCGTCATACTTTCGTTAATAATACGGGAGAAAAAATACGCGTGGAATGCTCTTGGCAACTAAATTTTTGTGTATGAATTAGGTTCATTATTATTATCATCATCATCATTTCTTTTAAAGATATACACACTGAAGCATTTGTATTTTTGATATTTATTGTCTCTTTTCTTCCGCTTTAAACTAATCGCGGCGATGATGATAATGATGATTGCATGAAACGACCAGGGGAACCCCACAAAACTTTCTTAGTGCCATCGACATGAGTGTAAGGCAACTTTCAAACCAATGTGACAAGCGACACGGGATGTTCACACTGTCACACTAGTGACACACACTTCCAGACTGTAAAATAGCATTCATTGCACATGAGGGTCCAAACAGCAAACGACACGTTCATATGGCGCATTCGCGTGCTACTTGTTACTTCGGTCGGAAAGCTCCTTAAAGGAAGTGTGCTGAGACCGAAGCGACGCGCTACAGGGGAGTTTCCAACTAAGTAACAAGCGACATGGTGCCTTCAGTCTATTAGCAAGCGTTGCTTGCGAACAACAGATAGGCGACATGATAAACCGCACATTACAACAACAGATCTAGGCGACACGATAAGCCACACGTGTCGCTTTGTCGCTTCTGCGTCGCTCAAACTGGGCTATTTCCTCAATAGCTTGCAACATGTTGCCGTGGTTTGTTGTTCGCGCATACGCTATGCAATGAGTGTCTTGCTTTAGTGAGATTGCGCACCAAAGCGTCAAGCGGCACGCGACACTTATCGCTTGAGGATTTCACCAACTGAACGCTGGCCTGTGCTTCCCGTCATGCCGCTACGATGTGAAATGTTGCTCTTGATTGGCTCCTTTCCAACATGTGTCGCTTCGGTATGAAAGTTGCCTTGGACCGAATGACCTGTGTCGCTTTGGTGTGAAATCCTCGTATCGTTTGTCGCGTGTCGCTTTGGTCTAAAATCTCCTTGAGGAAATGGTGCAGTCAGAGCTTTTGTCCCTACGGTTCGAAAGGCTGCATTGATTTCCGACTGCTCGCTTAAAAGCAACATTTGTGGTTTGTCGCCTCGGTATGAAATATCTCTCAGGATACTATTTATATTCTAATAACATAGGAAAATAAACTCTAATACACAGTCCAAGACCTGACGTCCGAAATCACATTGCGATGTTTCTTCTTGTGTTACGCATGCTATTTATTTATTAATTTTATTTTACTTTTCTTTCCAAATTAATGCCATTTCGTGACTGCAAATCACTCCACAAATATAACTGTTTCCATCAATTCACGTACCGCCTTTCAAGACAAACAAATCTACATAATATATTCCAAAAACTAACAAAGCCGCATTACTTTCATAAGAAAATTAGCACCGACATTGATCGCACTGCCATCTATGTTTCTCATCCGTCTGGGGAACCAGTTTCTTGGGTCGTTTTCCACACTACGTTATTCAAGGCGCTGTACCTAAGCTAATGAAAGGCTATTTTGACAAAATATCACTCACATAAGTAATAAACAAGTAAGATTGAAAAATCTGTTCAGAATTGAAGAGATTATTAGCAAATTGCTATTCGTTTTCTGAACTGTCATGTTTCTAATGCGGGACAAGCAATACACGTATACTTGAACATATTTTTTGAGGTAACAAAATTATTTAGGACACAAGGAATTCATCAAAGTTGATCACCCTACCAGTAATAATTCATCTATTTTCCATAGATGATTTGGGTTGTATGGCGTGACCATTTCGAACACACTAGAATGTCAACCTCGATCCTGTGCAGCATACCCTGCAAACTTTAATCTTTCAGGGCAACGAGTCCCTGGCGCCTGGAACCATTGTCAAAGTAATAATTTATGAGGGTTTGTATTTTGAGTGTTAGCATGTGATTGTTTTCGCCCCTTCGTTACTTTCATCTAATCACCACTGAACCTTATCGTCGTCATTTTCAAAATTAGCAGAAAAATGACTTTAAATAAAACAAATCAACCACAACGTACTCTTCCCAAAAATGGAGTTTCATTAGTTCATACCTCTTAGAAAGTTGAGGTGGTAGTTTCAATTGCACAGCATTTCATTAGTGGATCAAGGCACCTAATTCCGTGAACGATGACGTTGCTCTCCGAAAGTCTCAAATATTTGTCTTAGGCAATCACCCTCCTAAAATGGACGCATCTTCTGTGGTGATAAAATGACACTTTTGGTGCGAGTTTTTTCTGTATATTTTTTTCCCAATGGCATAACGCTGCCGCATTATAATGAAGTTGTCCTGTGTTCGACTCCCCCCTCCTCTGGTGGAAGCACAATGCACACTGGTTCGGACTACACATTAAACTGTAGGTTTAGTCCCGATTAGCCTATCTGAGCATAAAAGTTGGCTTAAAAACAAACTAACAAAATCGTCTTCTGGATACTTCGTGACATAACTTGTTTTTTCTTTACTTCAGCTGCATCTACAGATTCTGTTGACATTTTTGGCTGATTCATGTGGCAAAATTTATGTGTGGAACGAGGATTTCTAAATAGGATAAGCCACTCATTGGCAATTGAATAATTCTGTAGTTTTTCCATAAACAACTGGTTTATTAAAATTTATTCACTTCGGTATTGTAGTGATTATTGTGATTCCTTCTTATTAGTAGAACGAATATAAAGTTGATATTTCGCATACCATATTGATATTTGAAGATGACATGTATATAAAAATTGTAAGGAAATAAAAAAAAGGGACACTTCTGGAATTTCAAAGCAGAGCTAATTAAAACTATATTATACTCTCTAGCATACTTAAACCCGAAGGTTTATGGCTGCAGCATCCCTCCATCCTCGTCTTGGCCTTTCTACTGGTCTCTTAGCATCATGTTTCCAAACAAGAATCCTCTAAACTATTCTTTCCTCTGCCATTTGTGTCACGGCCTGCTCATCTAAGTCTACTTGATTAAATAATTTAAAAGTCGAAATAATGTATTGTGTTGCTGGAGGAAGTAACACTAAGATCATGGTTTTATTTATTTATTTAGAGATTATTTTAACCATACCCAGACCGGTATTTATATACGTATGTGGAGGCCCGGAGCTGCAGTCCTCAAGTTCACCCTAAATTCTGATCTAATCTTGATCATACCCTGCATAATTTTGAGCCTCGTAATCCTACTAGCTGCTTTTAATCATGGAAGTATTCATTTGATCACAGTTTTTGTTTCAAATGCTCTAGTAATTACTTTCACTTTCAAATAACAAAATTGGCTTTTTATGGGTTGATAATATGTGAACATTTCTAGCATAGATAATATTCACAAGTAAAATATACATGTTATGAACACCAGAAGACACTTATTTATTGAATCATTCATATATCCTCAAGTATATGTACTTATTGAATTTGATTGGGTGGGCACAGGAATTTTTGGGTGGGCGCTTGCCCACCCCTGTCGCCGTCCCTGCAAGCACACCACTTGCAGATAATTAGGACAAAAGGGACAGGCCCCTGACCTCTTCAAACGACAAGAGTAGATGCGGGGGTGAGGGGAGGTTGGGGAGTTTGCTGACTGTCCGTTTATGGTTTATCGCACCTAAAAATAACCGAACTGACAAAGGACAATGACAGCTGCCAGGTACTCTTGTTCTGCACTTCAAATAGAATCGCGTTGAGTTCATTTCCTTGGTGCGCGGAACTTTTTTTCTTTCAAGGCAAGTAGCTGTGTTGTGTGAGGAGTGAACGCGTGGATTATATTTTTGTGAATGATAGGTGCTGAGTTGTGTAGTGAACTAAATGAATGACATAATTAACAAGCAATTTACTCGGCTTACGTATGATTAATTGATTTGCTTTATTTTACTTTGCTTTTTGTGCTACTTTTGGCTAATTTGCGATGGGGATGAGTGATGATGCGAGTAAATTGATGAATGGACACTCACAAACATCCATGCCCATGCTTTGATTCGATCCCCGGAAACTCTGGCGTCGTAGCGCGATGTGCTAACCACTCCGTCACGGAGGACGGTGGCTTACGTATGAGGATAAGCTTCAAATCCGATGTTGAATTTTCGTTTTTAGCCACTTTGTGCACAGAGAGAGGACTGGACCTAAAGTTTAGTGTGGGATCCGAACCACTATGCGCCTCCACCGGTTATTGAACTCGGGACCCATTTGCTTCAAGGCGATGACGTTGCCAACGAGGAGTCCCCAAGCTACAACTCGTAAATATATGTAGGCCTCAGACACTCCAAAATAAATATACAAGGTAAGATGTTGAGTGTCAGTTTCCAGAAATCCCCGCACTAGATTGGCTAACTCAGGCACGTATCCAGGAATTCCTTTCGGAGGGGGCTCAACACCATTTTTTTTAAGGGGTATAGTAAGAACCTCACAATTGTATGTTCAAGACCAGTGGTGGCAATTGGGTTCCAAAAGGGGGGGGGGGGTGCGGAGGGCGGTGCAAGGAAAGTTTACTTTCTCTTGGCAGACAAGGCTTAACATTAAGAGGCCATAATGTTGAGGCAAGAAAATAAAAAATGCGGAGCAACTATCCCTTAAATCGTCGCCACTGTAAGGCTGTCATTTTAATCAGAACTTGAAATCGGAACATTTTTTACCACTCGACTCCTCTGTTTCCATGCATTAACATTGTGTGCCGGAAGCATCTCGGTACGTGTGTTTGTCCATTTCTTCTCATCTGGCATAAAAACATCTATGGTGTCTTTTGAGTGTTTTTACGAAGCTGTTACACATGCACGGAATGGACAATCCACTCGACAACGCGAGATTCAAACTGTGGGTTGCGAACTGGACGCAGACAGTTCTCGAGTATTTCTCTCTGATTCGAGCCTGAACACCACTAACTTGTCTTGTCCTCCCATGTTTGCAGCCCGTATAAAAGCCAAAACCCACCAAATTGTTCAGATTCAGGCCTTAGCACTCACAAGTGTTCAAAAATGCCTGTCACAGCTTCCGCTGTCTTGTCATATATCGGCACGAAACAAAGGAAGTCTACTCGAATACAGGTGGATCACGAAACAATTAATGCACAGTGAAAACCCTTCCGTTCCCAACACATCTAATGTTTCGTTTCCCAGTATGATCAAATGCTTACTCATTTATCTCCAGTGACGTGCCCAAGGGAGGGTTGGTGAGGTCATAACCCCATTTGACCCAATATTCCTATTCCTTTTTTTTTAAAAAAAAAAGAGAGGAACGTCAAAGACAGGGAAAAAACGGCAAAATCAGGACTGACCATCAAAAATAGTAACCCCTCTCCCTTCCGAAAATCCTGCGCACGCCTCTCTTTATCTCGGACTTATTTTTTTTTTAAATCAACTCACCAGAAGTTTTTATCATTCCGTATTGGAGATTGAAGTAAGATGCGTTCGTTCTTCCTGCAGGTTTGGATATGATCCTTTAGGGTGCTGTCGTCTGCCTGCCTTCACGCCTAACCTTAACAAGGCCCTAATTTTCCATTCTTGTGACTTGGATTTTCAAGACTTAGGAAGGTTTCAGACTGAAGGGACACGCAATACATGTCGATTGGAATGGACCAATCAACAGCAACGTTTCACACTGTAGCGACACAAAAGGCCGCACAAACCTAATTTCGACTTGTGAAATCCTCAGGCGCCACGGTGTGAAATCTCCCTTATTAGGCCACTGTCAATGTCATCTCGAAGTAGTAGCTCTTGTTGACCACAGAAAAAAAATCTCCTCAACCAGTGGGAATGCTCCTCAGTTTTCTTCTCTTTCCTATATTTTCTGTGCTTGTCCACTATACAGGCAACACCTTACGATTTGATATACACAGGACATGTACTATGTAGACATTTTAACGAAAAATCTGTTGAAGTCAAGGATGGCTAGGTGGCTCAGTTGGTAGAGCCCTGATTTGGGTCCTGGTAGAGCCTGCAATTTCCTCCTAAAATGTCTACATATGCAACATCTTCCTTTCTCTTCTCGACATTCATAAAATTTTCGGCTGTCTCTTTATGGTAGTTAAGTGTTTGAATGTGTAGGCTTAAACAAAAGTTGTTTTTTTTTTTACCATGAAATTCTCGGACTGCATATACGAAATTTAGTTCTGGCAAAACTAAATCATCACTCAAAACTTTGATTTTCAGTTGATCTATGCAGCTTATTTCTGTTTTATTAAACCACTCCAATATCCGGTACTGCTGAAATATTCACTTTAGAGAGAGAGGTCTTGATCTCTTCGGCCCTCGAACCGAGCTAGCACTACTCTGAGGCCCCGGAAGTTCTGCTGTCGTCAATGTCTTCATTTTAGAATCACTATATCTTATAAAACAACCAGAGGACGCTGACTGATATGATCACCAATCGACTGTATGAATTGTCTTACCTCTGAAATCTCATTAACCCATTCTTTATACGTATCAACCGAAAAATTGAATCCGCGTATTTACGTATATCCTCATTATATTCTAGAACGTTCCGCAGATAAAACGATTCGTTATTATTGCCAGTAGTTGGCTCCTTCTCTCATTCAAGAACGTACCCTCTCCCGACTTCCAGAGATTAGAAATTACAACGAATCGCCCTACGTGTGGCGCTACCTTTGTTGTGCAGCTTCCAAATGCTGACAAGTCTCTACATAGTGCTCAAGTGCGCTGCGACAACACGGAAAGAATAAGAAAAGTTTACGTGCAATATTATCAACAACAGGGTTATAGAACATTCTCCGTCTTGCCTCGATAATTTTCTATCTCCTTAAATCATCGTCACATTATTTAAAAAGCCAAGAACCTAATTTTATCTAGTGTAAAATAGAAAATTTCCTGGGGGGGGGGGCTCGAGCAACCTCAACCCCACCTTGGATACGTGCTATTAACAATAACAGGGTTATAGAACATTCTCCGTCTTGTCTCGATAATTATTTCTCCCAAATTATCATCACATTATTCAAGAAGCCAAAATCCTAATTTTATCTAGTGTAAACAGAAAAAATTCCTGAAGGTAGGCTCGAGCCTCCTGATTCCCAACTTGGATACGTGCTATTGACAATAATAAGGTTATAGAACGCTCTCCGTCTTGTCTCGATAATTATTTCTCTCAGATTTATAAATTTATTATCTTTACATTATTCAAGACTCCAAAAATCTAATTTTATCTAGTGTAAATTGAAAAATTTCCTGAGAGGGGGCTCGAGCCACCTCATCCCCACCTTGGATCCGTGCTATTAACAATAACAGGGGTATAAACATGCTCCGTCTTGCCTCTATAATTATTTCTCTCCTTACATTATTTTCACATTATTCAAGAAGCCAAAACCTAATTTTATCTAACGTAAACTGAAAAATTTCCTGGGGAGAGGGTCGAGCCCCCTGTGCCCCATCTTGGATACGTGCTATTATCAATAACAGGGTTACGGAACATTCTCCGTCTTGCCTCAATAATTATTAATTTCCTTAAATTATTGTCACATTATTTTATTTCACACAACAAGAAACCAAAAACCTCATTTTATCTAGTGTAAACCTAAAACTTTCGGGGGGGGCTCGAGCCCCCTAAGCCCCCCCTCTGGATACGTGCCTGGGCTAACTGGCTGAACTCCACCCTGGCCCGAATTATCCTAAATGCGTCGGTTCCCGCACGGTGTCTGGTTAAGTAACAGACGCACAAAGACGATATATACATACATTTAATGTCTATAATACACATATACGAAGGACTATACAATAACTAAACAATATACACGAAGGACTGTCTGTTTGGCTGTAGAATGTCTCTACAGCGCACTTGTAACCGCGCGCGTGTGACACGGTTCCTCTCACGACGACTCTCTGATGACGAGTTCCCTGCCGTTATCGGTGTTCGGGGCAGTGTTGCCAGGTCAGATTTGAAAAATTCGGGAGATTGTTCCTTGGGAAACCAGGAGATCTGCTACAAAATCCGATGATCTAATAGTAGCGGATGAACGACGTTCTTGGGGGCGGAGGGGCGGCATAGGCGTGCGCACTGCGGGGGGCAAGGGAAGTGGCGCGCATTGTTTACGGTGTAAACGTCACAGATACTTTTGTAACAATAGTGCTAAACCCAGCACCCTGCGTTTGGCGAAAATATACCGAAGATCTCCATTTCAGGAGTGGACATGTTTCAAACAAAAGAAAGTAAACCGCCCGAGGGAACCGACCAACATCTTTCATGTCTTCCGCATTTTCCGGTTAGAGGGTGCGTGGAAAACACCCTCAAATTTGCGCTTTCTCAGCACCGACACAAGGAGTTTGGGATGCCTCTATTATCGCGAGGAATTTTTATGACAGGAAATGGTAGAAAGTTGTGTTCACAGATTAAGCTAACGTGCCGCCTTTCGTTGTCGGCGATTTTCCACAATCTTTCAAGTCGAATGCTAAAAATAACAGATCAATTTGCCTTCTGCTGGTGTTCGGTGTACAGCTATCGATAGGGGTGGGCACGCGTCCTGCACCATAATGAGAAAATGCATTACGTATGTGAAATATATTTGGGGAATTAGACAGCATGTCTTCCTCAATAATTCAAGATAGCAACGCTTATGCTAGGGTGCCACCCATCCTCCCCATCTGCTAGAAATACGCACACACACCCACAAACACATACATGTATAACATAATTTGCCCACGCTACGAAGTCAGTGTTTCTACCTCGTAAGGCAAGGACGTTTCACTGTGTTTGTGTCACATCACCCATTTCATCAGTTTTCATTCATCCATATTGTCGTACTTACCCGTAGAGGCACAAAAGCGACGGAAAATAAATAAAATAGAAATGGAGTTTAGGGTGGGTTAAAATACAGCCATCTAAAAATAGTAATGTAGTAAAAGTAATAAAATAATGTCCTAGCACAATTAAGTAGCGTTTGCAATAATTTCACAGTTCAAACAGCACTTTTCACGGCTGAGTGGAGTTCCACTTCACATCTCCTCTCCATGTTCAAGTAAGATGAGCAGGAAACGTGTTTTTAAGCTGGCCGTCGGAGGTTCCATAGTAAATAGTTTATTAAGGAATTCTCCCGAGAAATCAATAGGCCTGGCAACGCTGACGTGAGCCAGCGCGAATGTTGCTTCCCCCTGCCCTTTCTTGCACCCGCCGGCGCGATGTGCTTCTGCACAGGTTTTTTTTTTGCTTGTGGTTCCACTATAGTTTGTACACTTGTTCAACAGTTTCATTCAAATTGGTAGTACGCAAGTACTCATGAAGTTCAAACACACTCTTTACTCGATATTCGGCTTCAGAATAAATTACTTGTAGCTCAACGTTCAACTGGTAGCAATTGACAAATTTCGCATACAGCTTAGTTAAGGGCACACACAGACTCTTCTTCTGGAAAAGCCATGTCATATTTTTATTCTTATTATTATTTTTCTTTCACTAAAAAGCCATTTGTGGGAAATGAGTAGGATACAATTTGCAAATGCAAATGCATTCGAGAATATTACTCATTATCATGGTTACGATATTTGCGCACATTTTGAAAAGCATATCAAGCAACTTAGTCAAAGGAAAAAGTAAAACAAATCTGTAAATCATAACGCTAAGTATTACGCGTATGCTTTTAACATTACGGGCAACTGGGATGCACGCGCCTAACTTTGCGGGCGCTGCCGGATCTAGGATTGCCAGACATTCCTCTTTTATCTTAACTTCGCTGCTTATAATGAAGGTAATATCCAACATTAAACCATCTCTTTGTGAACTTAATAGTTAGTTTACACATTTAAAATGACACCCGTTTTGTTAGCTACACCTCCCGTCAAGCATTGTTGAAACAACACGGTAGTTGATTTTATTGGTTCTCTTCCGACCGTGGCAAACAGACGCAGCGGGGACAGAAATCTCGCCAGTTAGCACCTACTGGTAATGCGCCTGACAGTGCGTGAGAATCGGGGCGCCCTGTCATTGGTTGAGAAGGTAATACGTAAGCAAACACACCCGCCATGGTCGAGTCCAAATCATTTCTTCCATTCACCTACACGTAAGTCCTCTGAAGAAGCCTTACAGAGAAACAACTAGAAATCAAAACAAGTCCTCAATTGTTTCGTTAAAAGTTCTACTTGAAGTCTGATATTGCTATGTGTGTTCAAGCGATAAATACCGGAATGAAATACGTTTTCTTCAATAATTTCAACTTGTAAGGTGGACTTACAAGCCTTACGTGTTGAACACACATCCAAAGAGGGAGGCTTGGTAGGCCAATCACGTCATTTTTACCTCCTATGCATGTTACCTGATGATATGGTGAAATTGATGAATGGACACTCACAAACAACATCCATATCCAGGTGGGGCTTAGAACCCGGGACCAGTTTTCTGTTAAGTAGACCTTGTGGCCAGATAGGCTAATCGGGACTGGATCTGCAGTTCAAAATGGTGCACGAAACACTGCAATGTTCCTTCGCCGGAACCCCTTGATTACGAGATGATGTCAGAAATGACTTTACACAAAATTAACTTCATTATGCAACTTCTTCAAACGTATTAAGCAGATTTATATCTGACTATTTATAGATAACCCGAACTAATATATACACGTCAATCAGAAATAACATTGTTAAGACATTTGTGTGCGGGTATATATGTGCGTATTTCGGATTTAGGGTTTGGAACTGGAAGAAACTACCTGTAAACTAAAAAGACTAAATTCTCTTAAAGCCACTGTCACCGATTGAGAAAACTTTAAACTTCCCCTTCTTTATACTTTCCCGACATTAATACTTCGAAACATTGGAAGACATCCCAATTATCTTGCACAGGGAAGGAGCAATGCCATGGATATTATTGATTGTTGATGTTTTAAAAATCGGTAAAGAGTTTCCATGCGAATTAGTGCAGCGAAAAAATCAATTAGCATTATACGCATATTTTGCAATTAGCAAGAAAAAGAATAAAAAAGAATAGATATTCACGATCGAAAGAGAAAAAAGACAGTGAAGCTATGGACAACACGTCCAGTGATGAGCAATCTCTGCCAAGTATCCAAGAGAGCGAGATGAATAGAAGAATAAGTGATGAAGCTGGGCCAGCAATTGAGACCGAACCTTCTGAAGCAATTGAGACCGAGCCTTCTGGAGCAATTGAGACCGAACCTTCTGGAGCAATTGAGACCGAATATTCCGAAGCAATTGAGACCGAACCTTCTGGAGCAATTGAGACCGAATCTTTTGAAGCAATTGAGACCGAACCGTCTGAATCAATTGAGACCGAACCTTCTGGAGCAATTGAGACGGAACCTTCTGAATCAATTGAGACGGAACCTTCTGAAGCAATTGAGACGGAACCTTCTGAAGCAATTGAGACCGAACCTTCTGGAGCAATTGAGACGGAACTTTCTGAAGCAATTGAGACCGAACCTTCTGGAGCAATTCAGACCGAACCTTCTGGAGCAATTCAGACCGAACCTTCTGGAGCAATTGAGACCGAATCTTCCGAAGCAATTGAGACCGAGCCTTCTGAATCAATTGAGACAGAACCTTCTGAAGCAATTGAGACCGAACCTTCTGGACCAATTGAGACCGAACCTTCTGGACCAATTGAGACCGAACCTTCTGGAGCAATTGAGACAGAATCTTCCGAAGCAATTGAGACAAAACCTTCTGAATCAATTGAGACCGAACCTTCTGAAAGCCCACTGAGAAAATCCAAATCGAAATTGATTCGCCTCAAGAGATGCCGACAGAGAATCCCGAGTCTCTATGTTGAAGATGACGAAGATGAAGTAGACGTTCCTCCCAGAATGGTGACGTTTGCAGACGTCGTCGAGCAGTACTCAATCAGCGATGACTCACGGTCAATAATCTCCGAGCTTCGAGTCCGACTGGAGACAAGAAGCATCAATTTGATGGAACTCGACGCACATCCCGGAGAGGCCAAGAAGTACTTGAAACGAATGGAGATGTTCTTCTACTACCTTATCCCATGTATCGGCATTGGAGGCGTCTTCAGATTCCCCTACATGTGCTACATTAATCGAGGGGGAGCCTTCCTCGTCCCGTATCTGCTTATGATCCTTCTTTGCGGAATACCCATGTTCCACTTGGAGACAGTTGTTGGGCAGTTCACCAGCAGCGGATACATCAAAATGTTCGGTGCGGCTCCCATAATGCATGGAGCTGGATACGCAACAGTGATCCTCAATGTTTTCCTGTGTGCGTACGCAAGCGTCATCGGCAGTTATTGTATTTTCTTCATGGTCTATCCCGTGAGCCAACTTATCGACTGGAGTGCGTGCCAGTACTCTTGGAATGATGGAAACTGTACCGAGGTGAGAAATAGTGGCTTGGCAAGCTTATCGGTGGGTCTGCAGAGTCCGTCGTAACAGTACCTAAACAAATTCGCCCTCAGAACATCGGCCAGTATTGATCAGCCTGGAGGACTCCTGTGGGAGCTGTTGACGTTCCATCTCTTGTTGTACGCTCTGATCATCGCTTGTTGCTCCTTCGGCTGGAAAAGAATTCGAATAAGTTTCTATTTTCTGATGCCGATTGGATACGTAGCCATGGTAGTGATGATACTCCGTGCAGTTACTCTCCCTGGAGCAACGAACGGGCTTATAGCGTACTTGGTGCCTGACATGAACGAATTTCTTAACGTCAAAACATGGGTGGACGCTGCAGTGCAAGCACTGTTCACCGTCGGTGCAGGACTAGGGATGGCGGTTCATCGAGCACGGTTCAACTACGTGAACAACGACTGTTCGTGGGAAGTGTTCTGCGTTCCTGCTCTAAGCACAGTGGTCAGCATCCTCTTTGGACTCATCCTATTTTGTGGTTTGGGATATTTGCAGGCGCAGACAGGTATTCCCATGTTCTCTTTGGCAAAGGACGGACCAGCAGCTATGTTCTCAATATATCCTGCAATGATAGCCACCTTCCCCTTTCCCCAGTTATGGAACGTGATCCTTTTCCTCTCTCTTGGCTTTATTACGCTCTCTTGGATAGTAATACAGCTGGACGCCTTGCAGTGGAGTTTGTTAGACTTATACCCTGTACTGAAGAAGGAAAGAAACTTTCGCATCACAGTGACGACATTCTTACTGCTCATAGCCTCGGCACTGTGCCTTCGAGAGAATGGTATCTATTGGATGAAACTTCTCGATAACCACGCAACGCTAACGATAGTCATTATTTGCCTCATGGAACTGCTTGCTTTTGTATTCATATTCGGCATGAAAAACTACGCAAAACTTCTTGATTTTGTTTACGGTGCAAAGACTATTAATGTATTGTGGTGGTTGTGTTGGATTTTCATGACTCCCGTAACACTACTCGCTGTCGTTTGTGCCTTCGTGATCTACAACGAAAGGATTTCGTACGGGTCAGAACCGTTCCCCCATTGGACTGTAATAGCAGGGTGGATCATAACGTTCCTACCAGCAATTTTTATACCAGGGTACGTTATATTGAAGGTATTAACCACGGAAGGGAAGCTGGTAGAAAAGTTACGAAATCTAGTCCGTGCATCTACTCACTTCGAACCAGAGAATGAAGCGGATGCGAATCGCTGGCTCGACTTCTGCAGACTCTATTCGCCCAGCAACAGCTTTGCGGATCGCGTATTATCGTTATTCTCACGGCGTTCACGTGATGTTGACGTTGAAAGTGGAGAAACGAATGTATAATTTCCTTTCGTGTAGTGTACATATATAATTTCTTAGAATGTATTCAAAATTTTAAAAATACAAATACGAAATGAACTTGTGTGAGTAAAAAATAATTTTCCATGCAAATTTAACATGAAGATGTTCAAACTTCACATTGTAATCCATATTAAGGTTTACCTCTTCTGTAGACGCTCCTAACAATAGAAATGGTAATTCAATATGAGCCGTGGAAGCATCTTTCTCTGTTCGTAGTTTCGTCTGTTCCAGAAAAACGTTTCTAAAACCTGTTTTAAAAAATACTATATCTTTAAAATAACCATAAAATTCTGAAGAAATAAAAACAGCAAATCCGTGTGTGCTATTCTAAAAATAGAACTTCTCATCTCTTCCGCATTACATATCAGCTTATTTAAATTTTAAATTGAAATTATTACTATATATAAACAGTGCAGGATCTACAAATGTTGGGCCCTCCTGCAAAATATTACTAATTTTATTTCGGGGAGGGCAGCAGCCAATATCTAAAGATAAAAAAGTGGGGGGGTAGAATCCCTGAGGATGAATTTCTCAGTACAATACAACTTATTATACAAGATGTTTAATCGAAGTAAAATTAATTACCACTATACAGTGTTTAAATTATATATTTGTAAGGTTTCGGGTGGGGCTTCAGCCCCTGAGCCCTCTCCTGGCTAAGTGCCTGAACGGCTCGCTCTATATGAACGCGCTTGGGAAAGAAAATGTCAAAGGTTTTGCTATTATTCAGTTTCTTCATTGTACGGAGGTTGTTCGCTTTATATCCGACCATTGTCGATTCGGTGCTCCCACCTGGCGTATCATGCTGGAACTATGGGTCTGCTGGCGGGAGTAGTGTTGTGTCTGACCTTGTACGTGCGTGAGTGTTGGTAGTAAATGTTATGAAATGGCGCCGAAAATTAACCGGTATTGGAAGGGTTACGTAATGGCCCTTTTACATGCTAGGTTTTCATACGTACGCATTGTGAAACAGTGTCGGGAGAATGGGTTAACACTCGGGGGACTACTGCGAAAGCTATTGTGTCCCGTTACACACAACAGGCTCTCCTTGCGAGACATTCACCCACGAAAACCACCAGGAGAAGGGCTGCAAGCCGTGAACACCACCTTCTACCGCGTCACATTGCCGAACGTAAGACGAACTGCAGGAAACTGTATGAAAAGTACCTGGAGGGTTCCTATTGGAAGAAAGTTGTCACAATGGATGAATCATATGTCCATCCAGTGGTGCAGGAACGGAGGGGGGGGGGGTACAGGGGTGCATTGTACCCCCATAAATTTTTGAAGGGGGGTACTGTACCTCCCTAAATCCTTGAATCTAATTGTAACCCCCTTAGATAATTTGACAGACGCAAGGTGCTACTGTTAAAATAACCTATTTTCAATTAGCTCAATAAAAAAGTTTAAATTGTTTATAACTTATAAGCATTATCTTCCTTACCACAGAAAATCAAACCATTGTAAACTTATTCTACTACATTGTGCTTGTTATTATTTAGTTCATTGACGTGTGTTTTTGGAAACTTCTTTAAGGAGATGAAAATTGTTTAAAATGTGTGTGGAACAGTAGAATCAGGTAAAATTTAGCCTACTCTCAGAAAATCACTCTCCAGGCGAATGCTATTTTGCGTAAGGTTGTACACTTTTCTTTAGAAACAGTCGCGTCTATTCGAGACTGACAGATCTCCTTTTCTTTTGAATTTTTCAAATGGAATTTTCCGAAACGAAATACTTATACAAACGAGACTAGACACGACTGACCAACTTGGGGGGTACAATCTACTCCTGTACCTAACCCATAATTTTCATAACTTTGTAAGAGGGTATTCGGAAAACTATACTTAAACCTATATACCTCGTATTAAGAGATTTGTTGAAAATACAGATGTTACTAAGACAAGAAAAAAGACGAGAATGAAATAAATCTCTGCAAAATCAAAGTGAGACGATACTTGATGTAAGAGACGATCTCGTTGGAAACTCGGTCATGTTTGAAGAAATTGCTTAAAATAAATGTAAAATGTATACATACCAAGTGTATATCTAATTTATTTTTCAAATTAGGCGTGTATTTTATTTATTGTAATTGCAAAGTAAATCCAGTAGTGACAATTGCAAGCCTGTACTGCCCATTTTAATCTATTCAGGACAAAATTCCATATTACAATGGTTCGCAGTGTCGAAACGAGATGTAAAGCAGAAAAACGTTATCAACTAAAGTTTTTGCTTTAACGAAGTATTGTACGTTGTGAGAGCGGTGGTGACACAATGTACATGTTGCTTATACTAAACATTTCGTGGGTCAAGACGAGACACCACGCGTTGTAATTAACGGGTCCCACATGCACAGTGCTTTGGATTCCACTTTAAACTGTAGATCCAGTCCCGATTAGCCTATCTGAGCATGAAGTGATACAAGACAAGAATAAGCACAAACAAGAACGAGAAGGACCTCATCACACAGGAGACGAGATGAAGCTGTGACAATTCTCGATTCGTCTCATCGCGATATTATTCCTGTGAAATGAAATGATTCCTACACATTAAAACAGCACGATTTGTGATTTTATTTTTACCTATGTGTTAGGTATACTTAGAATTAGACACTAATTGCTTAAAATCTAATTTGATATCCAATGAAACACAAACACAACGCCATTTTAAGTTAAACCCTAAAGTCAAACTGTAAGAAAATCAGATGAATGCACGAGAGAAATGAGAATCACTGCAGGTTCTGGTTTGCTAATTTGCTTGTCAAGGGCACTGTGATGCTTAGACTTGATCCAACTTCTTGCAAATTTTTCTGCATGAAAACAATGCACTGGGGGTCTATTTATTGAAAGGAAAATTAGGTGTAAAACTTCTAAATGATTTCTCTAATCAGCTAAGTTAGGTTATTGCATTGAACCCGCTTTCACATTCAGTTGATTTTGAATTGGATTCACAAGGTCTTTGAGTGAGATGGGAATGTTTGATTGATTGATTTGGTTTATTTTATTTTGCATTTCTGCCACTTTTGGCTAATCGCGAAGATGAGGATGATTGATGATTATGATGAAATTAATGAAGCGACACTCACAAATATCACCAATGTCCAGGCTTGAATTCAAACCCGGAACCTCTGTCATCGTAGCGTGCGCTATGCTAACCACTCCGCCACGGAGGACGAAGACTTGGAATGTCATCCTAAAACACACGCATGTACCTACATTCTACATTTAATACCACTACATATGAAAATAAACCTTGGCTGGCTCTTCATATTGTCCACCAAAGATTGAAATAAAAGAAACTTTCGAGCGTATGGTTTTCCTTACTTGCTCTTAGATCTGAAGAATTTCGGTTTTGTATGTGTAATAATAGTACTTCCAGTGCTTGACAGCGTCATTAGGTACAGCTAATTATATTACAAATAAATGCTTTGCCATGAATTTTTTAAATATATTTTTATATATTAAAATGATTTGAACTGAAGTGGAACTCTATAAGTATGATATATTGAATAATAT
Organism: Lepisma saccharinum; assembly: GCF_977018435.1. Lineage (NCBI taxonomy): Eukaryota > Metazoa > Arthropoda > Insecta > Zygentoma > Lepismatidae > Lepisma > Lepisma saccharinum. The sequence continues at coordinate 50,303,140 of NC_139245.1, read as the reverse complement.
GGTTTCTATATCCAGTAGGTAGATGATTATTCCTGGTTGGAATGGCTCAAGATAGAGAGTGTGCGGGGTGGGAATCTTCCTCACACCCTTTAAATCGCAACCTGCATTAAAATGAATAAATGTATCTTTGTTCGCAATTTTCACATTTCGAACTCCTGATTTTCCGTTCCATTAATTTCAAAATGAGCCCAGAACAAGGTCCAGAGCTTTATGTGTTTCGGAATTAGTATCTGATCTTAAATAATGTTTTTAAAATTATCATAAATTCTAAGAAAAACGAAGAAATAAAAATTATTTGTTCAAATTTAGCATTAAATAACAGGAAATTCGTGTGTGCTGTTCTAAAATGGAATAGTTTTCATGCCTTCACATTATACCTAGGAATGGGAACCTGTGAAGTAATATATATACATATATGGGAGGCTGAATTTTGTACCCCCCTAAATGAAAAACGTTCCTGCGCCACTGCGTGTGATATATACTATACTTTTAGGTTGACATTCAATTTCTAAGGGGGGGTATGGCCGGCCATCCTTGCCCCCTTCCAGAGGTCCATGCCCCTACATTATTATACTTTCGCCTAGAAATTTAGTGTAGAGGAATGTTATCGCCGTTGTTAAAATATATACTCTTAAAGAAAATCAAGTATTTTCAAGCTGATAAAAGTTCAAAGCAAATACGGGAGGAAAGGGTCCAGTGGCGCAACCACAGGGGGGCAATGGGCATTGCCCCTCCCCAACCTTTGACGGAAATCAATTCTAGAGGGGAAAGGGTGGGGGGCAAACATTGAGGTAAAATAAAGAAAAACTAGTAGAATCTAAGAGTAGCAGGACAAAAGAATACTCAAGTCAAGATGGATTTAATTTTTACGTCTTTCTTGCATTATTTCTTCAAGACGGCCAAGAGCACCTGCGGGCAATTTCCACCCTCGATATCAAATTTTATACAAATAAAAATACATTTCATAAAATTTTCTTGCTCGCTTCGCTCCCACTCTCTCCCTTTCTTACAGTCTTGTCAAATTCAGAGCCGTTGCTAGGGGGCGGCGGGAGTTTGCCCTGGGCGCCGAACGATCTAAATTAAAGGAAATTGTCTAAGAGAATGCCATGGTGCCCCATTAATTTTTTTTGTGCCATATTAAATCAATATTTTCGGTTTGCAAAAATTTGGATTTAAAAATTTTCTTCCTCGTTTTGCTCGCAATTTTATTGTGTAATGCATTGTAAATTAGCAGAGAGAGAAGTTAAAACTACTTAGGGCCGATTTTTCAGTGTCCAGTTAATGTTAATGTTAGCACGTAACTGAAAGTTTGTGAAAATTTAAGTTTTTCAATGTACAGTTAGCTCGTAACTGAAACTCTGGTGGCGATTATCTTTACTGGTACTTCTTCTTGCAGTTACCAGCCTAACTGGAAGTTACGAAGCAACATGGCTGCCTCGTGCAGCTATCGAAGTTCCACACTCGCAACTTCACTGTCATATTTAACAAGATATGATTCATAAAAATGTTAAATTTGTACAGAAGAAGACTTCTATTGTTTGGCAGAGCTTACCAATGTCCATGCAAATATGGAAATTAAGCAGCATACTTGCTAGAATTCGATTGGTGTTGTTTGTGTTGGAGAATTTGTGACAAGGATATCCGTTCTACCAGGCGGTTGAATCTCCAAACTGTAATTTGGTGCAGTGGTTAGCAGCACCACCTTGCGGAGCGTGTTGTGCTCTGTAATATGAGTTGGAATCCTGGTCACAGATTTTTTTGTCAATTATTTATTACGTGTGTTGCCTTCAATTCATGCTTTATTGTTAAACGATCTTCTCGGAAATACATTACAGTAAATTTTAAAATTATTTTTACTCGTATCTTCATATTTTAAGAACTTGACCTATAAAGCATGCGCTCAACAAACGTGCATAGAGAGGTGCAAAGCATGCAGTCAAATGTACAATACCTACATAGCCTATTAATAATGTTTATATCAGCAGACAGATATTATTAATGTTTCGACTTTTGAGCAGTGGCGTAGCATGGACATTTCGGGTGGGAACGCCAAGTCCGAAGGAAGGGTCGTCCCTTTCTTGCTTAATAATTTACTTATGGTATTAGTCGCCACAGGTATTGTTTATTTGCCTGAAGTCAGCTGGGTTTTCAGACCTACTATAACGGCTGGGGATACGTCGGGCTGACCCCCCGACTATTCCACTACTGGTTGAAGATCTCTACGCTTAGAGGTGACGAAAGAAAGTGTGGGAGGGAGACCGGCAGTCGGTAGGTATGCCTAGGCCCTTCATGGGCTGTTGCGCGACGGATTTTTTTACTGCATGTTTTAGCATAGAAAACCTAACTTTTCTATGGTTTCTATGGTTTCGAATATGAATATGAGTGATGATATTGATGAAGGGACACTGACAAAGAACACCCGTACTCACGCCGGGATTCGAACCAGGGACCTCTGTCGTCTAGCTAAAAGCTAGAAAATTAGATGCCTCACTATGCCACAGATGTTTTGAACTCTGGTGTTCTATACCTTTTTTAATGCCTTTCTGCATGACGCAAGTCATTAAAAACCTACCTGAATCACAAGCGCCTCTGCACAACAGTAGACGTCATTGTTGTGGGTGATCCAACTACTGATTGATTTGGTTTATTTTACTTCGCTTTTCTACCACTTTTGGTTAATTTCGAATATGAATATGAGTGATGATATTGATGAAGGGACACTGACAAAGAACACCCGTACTCACGCCGGGATTCGAACCAGGGACCTCTGTCGTCTTGGCGCACTGTGCAAAGCAGAGTGGATGATCCAAATATCGTACACTCTACTGACGTAACAGTGCCGATTAGTAATTCAGACCACTGTTTATTACATCTTGAGAATGCTGATAAACATTTTAAAATAATTTTGTCCAGAGACCATTCGATGTTAAGAGTTTTCAAATGAATGCTTAACATTTCCATTGACACAATATTAAGTAGTTAGATAATAACGAAAAAATACAATAAAAAAATTAATAGTTTTGCGGGTTAAGTGGTAGAGCAGCCACAGGCTAAATTTCAACCACGAGGACTTCACCAACTTATTTGACAAAAACTGTGTTGATCTTTTAGTTTCTAATGCACATCGCTGTTCGTGCGATAAATTATACAATGCAGTGGCCATTAAGAAACAGTATATTTGAGATTGGTAAAGTTACGTCAGTCAATATTGCGTCTTGTAGCATCACATAGCACTAGTTGCATGAGCGCGAAGAGCAAAGAACCGGGTAGGAATTCTACCGCTGTCGTCTGCTTCAGAAGGCAGGAGGGTCACATGAACCAATCACGGTAGACCTCTCTGCTCCGTACCGTAAGCTGGCGTACGAGAGAGCATTTACGCGCGTGCTGTAGAAATCGAAGCTTTCCCTCCAGAAAGGCAGCAAGGAATATAGAATCCTGTACGCCGAACCTGGTCGGCGTCCGGCCGGGAAAGGCATTGAAAAGAGATGCTAGAACGAGTGTTGAGAGTGGAGCGTTGCAAGCGGATCGCGAAAAATAGCTATTATAATGCCATAAAGGTCAAACATTTATGAAATTAGTCACGTTTTACTTTATAATCACAGCATTTAAGCTCTTTTGAAATTTTAAATCTGGGAACGCCGGGCGTACGGGCGTACTATAACGCTACGCCACTGCTTTTGAGTTCTTCACGCTTCTTCTACAAGAAAGTATCTGCGATTGCGTATCATAACAGCATTTCCCCCACATGGAATTGACTTTTATTAGAAGAAAGCCAAATCTGTAGTGCTTGTTTTCGTTAATTTATTTCGTAAGCACGCAGAATGTATATGCAGCCATTGTTCCAATCGTTTCTCGTATGTAAGAACGTGCTTTCAAGCGCGGCGCGCTTGTAGTTCTATATTTGAACGCCAGGTTGTGTGCCAATCCACGCGGTTTGAAACTATACTAATAGATGGCGTACAGATCGATTCCCTATTTTCTCCACTTCAGCATTACCAACATACTATTTTCGTGTTCAAACTCACGATTCGCTAACTCCCAGTTACTTTCACATTAAAAAACCCGGTGCTGGTTAAGAGTGGCGATTATCTCCAACTGACAGATAGTTAACAGAAAGAATAACTGGACATTGAAAAACCGGCCCTAAGTAAAGTTAGGGTTAATGTTAGCATGTAACTGGAAGTTTGTGAAAATTTCGGTTTTTCAATGTACAGTTAGCTCGTAACTGGAACTCTGGTGGCGATTATCTTTACTGGTACTTCTTCTTACAGTTACCAGCCTAACTGGATGTTGCGAAGATACATGGCTAGCTCATGCAGCTATCGAAGTTCCACACTCGCAATTTCACTGTCACATTACACAAGATAATTTTAATAAAACTGTTAAATTAGTATAGAAGAAGACTTCTTTTATTTGGCAGAGCTTACCGATGTCCATACAAATATGGAAATTAAGCAGCGTACTTGCTAGCCGTGTCCCAAAGGTGCAAGATCGTACTTGAAGCGAGCATCCTCCGAGTATGGTCTTAAGCCCGCATCACACGGAACTGGATTTCCAGTAGGTATATCCTAGTTGGCGCTGGACTTGCTATCAATTTGCTAGTTTTCGCCTCACACGATACTTATCAGCGTACTTGTCGATAGACTTTTGTTCCCATACGAGGGAAGTTGTAATGGCGGCCGCGTGAGAAGTAAACAATGTATCACTTCACATTTTTAAAAGCCGATAACTATTCAACCGAGAGGAATAACATTTCGTATAACACATTATTAGGTACAAAACAATAGCGCTGCTTAAATACATACTTTACAACGCTTACTGTACACGCATGGAAGAATATTTTAGTTGTTTCAAAAGTAAACACCGTGCACTCGACATAGATGGTATAACTCAACGCGCTTTTCATGCTGTATACGTTATACATTGCTGGAGTAACACTCGGAAACCACAGACAAAAATGCTCCTTTGCACACTCACAGATTATCTTCACATGGCGAAACTTTGCTCTGATTGGCTGTTCCACAGAATCCAGTCGAGGAAAGCAAGTAGCAATTAGAACATGTCATATTCCTCCAAACCAGTCAAGCAGTCAGCCAGGCGGCCATGATTGCTACCTAGAAAGTTAGTTCAACGCCAACTAGGGCATTCCAACTAGAAATCCAGTTCCGTGTGATAGGGGCTTTAGAGTGCGGTCTTCAAGTTGTGGACTGGAAGTGAAAGTCTTTCGAATTGAACTTCGACTGCAGTGCCAAATACGATCAGTAGATAAAACTGAGTATTCGTTGTTTTCCACACGTTTTTAAACACTTGTTTTTCATCACCATAGAAATCACGTTGCATTTTCAAATGTTCGTACACATACATTTCCACACATTAGGAGCACTTTAACCAACAACTTGCTGACCCATAACGTATATTTAACCTGTGTTACTGGCTTTCTATCTCCGCGATTTTAAACAAATGAACAACGAGTGTGGAAATCACGTGACCGAGTCAGCTCCCATCTGCACTGCGAGCTCTGCACTTGCGTACTCCTGTTCTTGGCGCTTTCGAACTGTACTAGGTGACATCACTTCCTCCAAACCCATGCTTCAAGTACGTACTTCGTACCTTTCGGACAGACAGGGGCGCCGACTTGTCAAAATTATTGGGGGGCTCTGATCACTGAAATAAATTAATGAATGACTCACTCCCTCTCTTTTTTAAAAATAAAATTTACGTCTTCGTATAGCAGATTTAAGCAGCTATTATATTCCTCATGCAAATGAAATTTAACATGAAAAACGTTAATGTCTATTGTGTCTGCTCATTTGTTTTTTAGATAACAATTAACATTTTTATTGAAAAGTATGTATTTACATTAAGAGACCAACCTAACAGTTTTTGCCGGCCTCGGTTGCCGAGCGTGTTGGGTGGTCGACTCAACCCGCTTTGATCCAGAGGTCTCGGGTTCGAGTCCCGGCGAGGGCATGGGTGTGTTTTAATGTCCGCAACAGACATGTGATGGGTTGCAAATAACCCATAAAATAACGAATATTTACAATATTTAACAGTTTTATTTAATTATTTACATAAATGCTAACACAAATCGCAGGAAAATAATTTTACTTTTTTGTTCTTGCTACAATATTTTACTTTTTAAATTGAATTTTGGAATAATAAAAAAAATAGCATTTACACTAAGAGATAAAGTGACATACACAACAAAAACATATGAACATGATTTAAAAATAAAGCAAAAGTTGCTCTACGCACTGGGTTATTTTTTTATGAACTCATTAACGAGAGGTCTCAGGTCCAAATTATCAAGCATAGTTTGATGTATTTGGACTACCGCTAAGCTGCATAGTCTCTTCTGCCTCATTGTAGATCTCAAATATGTCTTTAGTCGGCTAATAGCACTGAATGACCTTTCGACTGTGGCTGTCGTCACTGGCACAGTGCGGAGGACCATCATCAATTTGGCTCCTGGAGGGTGCTGTCTTCCAAAAGAAACTTCCTTATGTCACGCATGGTAGTTAGAACCACTTTCTTCTGTTTGGAGATATCACCAAGCATGGACATGTGTAAGGAGAGCCTATCGGCATCCAAATCTTTGCGAAAGAATTCTCGCGTTTGCTGAAAGTTTGTTGTGCAACTGTTCACAGCTGAGATGTATTCTTTCTCTACGGCTGTTACTTTTTGTAGTCCTGTAGATTCATGTCCTTGTTTAACACATGATTTTGCTGTGTCACACACGTCAGTGTATATTGATTTATAATACTATTTTGGAGTGTAGAACTTGTGATGTTTGGCAGCATCAGGATTTTCAAGTCTCTTAGGGACGTGATGTTGCCGGGGCAATTCTGGCTCAACGAGGCTCGGTTTGCCCTCTGTGCATTTCAGCCAGAACTGCTCAAAACACATTCACTTTCCTTGAAAGATGTCAGTCAAGTATTTTAGTTTTGATTCCACTTCTGTAGCACCAATGCGTGGAAACTGAATCTTACAGTTTACCTCTTCTATTGGACCCATCACATGGCAGTAGAGGGAGAGAAAGAAAAATGTCTTGAAGTGAAGCATTGTCTCCAGATATCCAGCATATTTTAATGTTACGTACGTAGAGTCTTCTTCAGAAAATTTCTCAAGAAAATTGAGAAGGTTTTCATAGTTCCTTAAGATCTGTTGCATACTGGAGGCTCTCAACGCCCACCGACGAGGGCAAAGTGGTCGCAGTCCAGTATGGCCAGCCTTCTCATTCACATCAATAATATTCCTAAATATTTGCATTCTTTTAGGGGATTCCCAAACAGTCTTTAACAAGTCGTTGGCTAAATTCATTATGTCTCTGATTAATATATGTATAATAGTAAATAATAATGGTATACTTAGTATATAGTTATAAGTCATGTGTTTTGCTGTCTCCGGTCTCAGCCCTCCTAAAGTTGATGGTCTAGAACATTTCAAATGTGTATTTAAAGTTAAGTTCATGTGGCACAATTCAGAGTAAACTTTACAAGAGAAGAAAAATAATACATAAGATCCTCTTAAGCAAAATTATTTGGGAGGGCTCTGCCCCCACATCATTAACATTGGGGGGGCTCGAGCCCCCCTAAGCCCCATGGAGTCGGCGCCTACGCGGACAGAGCCTTAGCTCGGCGAGGTTGTGTTGGAGAATTTCTTCCTCGCTTCGCTCGCAATGTCTAGTATTCTTATAGTCCAAGTTCAGAGCCATAGCTATGGGGCGGAGGGAGTCGGCCCTGGGAGCAAAACGATCTATAGGTATGAAGGGGAAAACATGTTAAAGAGAATGAATCCCTGGTGCCCCGTAAAATTATTTGCGCCCTATTAAAACAATTTCTTTCTAAGAAACTTAATATGAAATATCAAAGCTGACATTGTAATGCAAGAAGTCAAGGGATTCCTATTTGTTTGTCAGGTGTCAAAACATGTATTTCAACTATAATATAATACAATTCACACAATATTTTGCAAAATGGTTAACGTAACCAGTAGGCAACCATTGTCTGTATGCAAGAGTCTCTTCTTTGAAGGGAATTAAGTCCATGGTGGACTAAGGGCCCCATGTTTTAATGTTTTAGCAAGAACAAAAAAAAGTATTACAAATTTTTGCACAATTCATCAAAGTGTAGATAATATGTAACCATTATTATTTAATTAATTCGAATTTTTCTTGCATAACACAACACTATGGTGTTGTTGGATTATCGTTAGATTACTTTGTGCGTAAATATCTTGCATACTGGAAACTAGAGGGAGTAATTATGAAGCATGATTTATAAAGGGCTCCCTTAATCAGTTCTGCAGAGAGATCCAAAGCTGTTGGCAGGGATGGATTAAAGTGGGTGCTATTGATGCTGCAGCATTAGGCCCATTCCTGAAATACGCCCAGATGAAAACAGACGAGAATTTTCCGAAAGCTGAACAGTTTTCTTTTGCTATATTTTTGGATTGATTTGGTGTTTAAAGTCCACTTTATGCACAGTAAGGTTAATCGGGACTGGACCTACAGTTTAAAATGGGATCCGAACCACTATGTGCCTCCACCAGGAATCGAACCCGGGACCCTTTGATTGCAAGGCGACGTTTTGCTATATTAATCTGAAAATAAATCTTAGAATGAAATTTGGAGCCCCAATTTCGGACGCCTAGACTCAGTGTTACTTATTATATAGTTACTATAGGCCGTGTTAAAAATGTAAACATAAACATTGGTGAGGTCTTGCCCGGTCCCCCTGGAACTTCCGGTTTAGGCCAGTCCAAGTTGTTGCCAGTGCAGATTCACCGGCATACGAAGTAAGAAATGAGCGCTTGTTTTCATCAGTTGTGCGACGATAGTCAAGAAAGTTATTTGTTAATGTTCTACTATAAAGGAGTGGACGTCTAGAGTCCGTCGGATGATCAACTGCAGAGCAGATTATTAAAATATGACGTGTCTTTGTGGCCGCCAGTTGTATAGCACACGAAGTATCTCTACGTACATACAAGTACACGCACGACGAACGTTTAGATAAATTCAATTATTTTGTAAATGGAAAAGTGAAGGAAAGATAATTCTATAAAACTAGTGATATTATTATATTATAAAGTATGCTTAAGTGAACCTTTGCCAACAAATCTGCAGAAGTAATGACACATAACAAATACTAGTAAATATTTGTGCTTTCAACGTAGCCTTTCCGCCTGATAGATTTAGGGAAAACCTATGATATGGCATGCCGCTTTCACTTGCACGAATTTACTTCAAGCAACAAGGGAGTTTTCAGACTGAAGCGACAAGCGATATCGGGATTTCGCACAGAAGCATTCGATCTAAAGAAAACCATTCACCAGTCACGCTTGTGCAAATAACAGGCCGGGGCAACACAGTGCGCGGTATTGATAAAACGACCCAGTCCAAGCGAGAAGCGACACCTGCAATTTGTCGTTCGGAAGGTGTTGTTTATTTTTTAATGTTGGTTTCCAAGAGAGACGTATCGCTGCAGTCTGAAAGCTTCCTTTCGAACCAATTCACCACGAGAAAATGCACGTGTCGCTTGGGACTGGACTGTTGTTTTCTCAGTACCATACATCGTGTCGCCTCGCTCTCTTGTACTCGTATGCAAGGTGAATTGTTTCCTTTATAGTTAAGGGGCTGTTGCTTGTCGCTTCGGTGTGTAATCTCCGTGCCACTTAAAATAAAGTGAATCCTCAGTGATCAATGAAATTTTTCGAACCGAAGCGACACGACACTTTTCCGTTTACAAAATAATTGAATATATCTAAACTTTCGTGCGTTTTGAGTTCGTCGTGCGTGTACATGAGATATGTACCGTGCGTCCATTTCGATCTTCAGCCGAGAGATCGGGAGAAGCGTGGCGGGCGGCGCTGACGGAGATGCCGACATTTGCGGCCTGTAATGCCCGCTTATTTTTATGGACATATGCAGACATTTATATAAATATTGCAAAACGAGCACAAACCTGTGTTATAAGATTACGTTTTAATTTTAGTAGCTTAGTGGCTGTATGTGCCGATGATTTTGACACATCCACCTCTTTTGAAACACGGCGTAGAGGTTTGTTTGGAGAACGTTCTAACGCTGCACCAATATCATCGAGTTTTGCTTCGGTTAGAATCCGTCGTTTTTGCTTAGGTGTTTTAAAATTTAACGATCCAGTTTCTCGTAATTTAAGGACAAGATGTCTAACCATATCTCTATGTGGAGTTGAAACGCCTGGGAATTTCTGTACAAATTGCCTACACACGTCTCGACACGAGTCTGTTTTCATGTACGTGTCATACATAATAAATCTTTGTTCTAACGTGAACCTTGCGGCTGGCATTCCAATCGTCTCACTGATACAACACACATACACACGACAATAACACAAACAAGTAACTGCAAGTAACCAAGAATAACACTCTTACGGACAGTACGAAATTAACACGCTCTTGGTTTACAATGCTCGCCACTATATTCACAGCTCTGTCTTCATCTTGTCGCGAAGGAACAAAAAAAAACTCGAGCTCGGAGATTTCGGATTGCAAGGAAGCTCACGAAAACCATTCACTTTTAACGGTTTCGTCTGCAGCGTAATCTTGATACAGTGTTGCACATTCGAAACCTCCAAACGATTCCCATCGCCACAAAACTCTTTCAAGGATATAAACTTAAGCAGGACGTTACTGGTCAAAATTATGATTAAAATGTTCTATTATCTGTGGCTCTTAACATCGTTTCTAAAGCGTATTTTTTTGTGTATATAAGGGCAGAACTTGGATGAATTACAGATGATAAATTATAACACAGGTTAGTGCTCGTTTTGCAATATTTATATATATGTCTGCACATGTCCATAAAAATAAGCGGGTATTACAGGCCGCAAATGTCGGCATCTCCGTCAGCGCCGCCCGCCACGCTTCTCCCGATCTCTCGGCTGAAGATCAAAATGGACGCACTGTAGTATGCTATACAACTGGCGGCCACAAAGACACATCATATTTTAATACTTTGCTCTGCAGTTGATCATCCAATGGATTCTAGACGTCCACTCCTTCATAGTAGAACATTAACAAATAACTTTCTTGATTATCGTCGCACAACTGATGAAAACAAGCGTCCATTTCTTACTTCGTATGCCGGTGAATCTGCACTGGTAACAACGGGGACTGGCCTAAACCGGAAGTTCCGGGGGGACCGGGCAAGACCTCACCAATGTTTATGTTTACATTTTTAACACGGTCTATTAACATTATCGACTTTATATTCTTTGGCAATCTGGAAAGGTCATTATCGAAATGTTGCTATTTGATGTTGTTCGAAGTTTTTTTTTTTTGTTCGTTGCAGTTTCAATATATCAACAACCCTTTTCTGTTACTTACCTCTTGTGGGGGAATGGGCAATCTGCCAATGCGACACAACGTATTAAAAAAATGCCCCCCCAAGGATTGACTTCGCCCCCCCCCCCCTACAAAGAATTCCTGGCTATGGGCCTGGAATGTGAATTTATTTAAAAACATTTTTTATCAAGCGAGTAACGAAATCAATGGAATACTTAATTACGTACGTACTACTACTGGTTCCACCACCACCACTAATCATGCTGCTGCTACTAGAGTCCAGCGCAGATATTTCTGCCGTGCGATGCGCGAAACAACTAAAGAAGCAGTGTTGCTAATGGAGCAGATAGAAAAATCGCTGCAGTGCGCCGATGCACAGCTGTTACGTACAACAATAAAATTAGAGAATTCAGGCCTATCTAACGTTGAGTTTTAAACGTCATGCATTATACCAGGACTAGGATTAATATGTACTAACAAGTGGCTTTGTATGTAGCTACATACATATGGACTAAAAATTCGCAAAATATGAACTAACACATAAGTAAAATTACCAAAAATGCTGCAAAGAAGACTTCTTCATACGATTCCTTATTTGAGTGATTTCAAACAAAATAAAAAATATATATATATTATTTTTCATTGCATTAATGCACTGGTGGCGTTCTAACTTTTCACTCCCAAAACCCGTATACACTGGTATGGAACTGCAACGGCAGATAATAACATGCCAACGTGTTAAACCGCTACAATTGCACCATAACACTCCTCCTGAAGCAGTATTATTATTTCCTCTCTGAGATCGGCGACAGTCGGTTGCCTTTGTTGTACATTTACAAAGGATGCCGGCTTCCACAACAATAACAAGTACATATACTGCCACTAGACGATAAGCTGCGTAGCTTTTTCTTTTGTTATGAACCAGGGCCGGCGCTAGTCATTTTGCCTCCCTGGGAGGTGGCGGCAGATGCCGCTCTATTTCGACCCCCCCCCTGGTCATTACGCAGCAACGGAAAATAACGTTTTCATCGAAAGCGTCCACTGACGATTTGGTCGCTGGTCTTTGTCGTTCTTTCCCGGGAGTGTGGAATGATGTGGAGGGGCCTTCTGACATCTCAAGAGATTGTCTTTCGTTCATGATAGCCCTGATTGTTCTTTCAGGGGCCCGACCCTGTGGCCGAGTGGTTAGCACATCGCGCTGCAACGCCAAGGGTCCCGGGTTCGAATCCCGGTCGGGCTTGGTTGTTTGTGAATGTCCATTCATCAATTTCATCATTTCATCACTCATCTCGCCAGATCCTCACCCTTAAGACAATGGGTATATTCGACGTAATAGTCGAAAAATACCACTCCAAAATGATACTACAATGCCATGCTTGCCAACGGATCGGGCATGGGCAACGCCACTGTTACGCGACGCCTCGTTGCGTGAAATGCACGGGGCCACTTAAGTTTTCAGACTGCCCAATTAAGTACCCAGATATACCTCCAAGATGCGCGAACTGCGGCCTTGCTCATTACGCCAGTTATAGGGGTTGCTCCCTATTTAAGAAAATCAAGAACGAACGACGGGCCCCATCGGACCCCAAACGCCAGATTACACCACGGCCAATTCGACAAGACGTCCCGGTGACGACACCAGCTCGTGACTACCGTCCTAAAACTACAACCAGTTCGACCAACCAGCGGCCAGCACCGCAGCAAAGAGCCAATCGCACAACAGCGCTTCGACCGACACCACGACAAGCTGAGCCTCAGACTGTTGATCAAGCGTCTCTGCTGAATCTCCTAAATCAACTAGCGCAGCCCGACGTCCTTCCAGGCCTTATTCAGCTTCTTAATGGACTACAAGAAATCCGGGAAGCTCCGGACCGCTCGACGCGCCGGCGAGTGATCACACATCTCGTCGACACGCTCGTACCTTAGGGTACTATGTGTTTTATGTTGTATTGTATTGTGTCGTCCCTTCTTTTCCTGGGTTTGGGAACATATGCCATATACCCTCTAGCGACAGATGCAGAGTGGTCCCCTGAAATTATTTGATGTAACCCCAAAATGTTGCAAATGAATAAAGAAGCGATGCCTGTTAATGATAAATGTAATTCAAGATGCATGTCTCATAATGCCGATGTCCTGACCGATTTAAACGGTCATTAAAAAAAAAAAAAAAAAAAAAAAGCCGTGCTATATTGCCACATTACCGTCCCTGCCGAACGGTGGGAACCGCGAGCTGGAGCGCTATTCAATTGTTTTCAATGATGTTTGCGCGAGTGTGTCCAGGAATGGAATGACAATATGGCAACAATAGCGAAGGTTTTCGAGCAGGGTAAAACACATGATGCTAAGAGAGAGGGAGACGAAAAGAAAATTCGTTTCTACGCAACGGCAAATTTACGTGTGTGGCACTCTACTAATTATTATTATATAATTTGCTTAGGTGAAGGGAAAAAATGGTCCAAAGAAGGGAACTTTTGCCCCTTTTAAAGGGAAATCGTGCTTTCATATTGTGGCAACACTGATATTTTCTCTGTGGTATGAAGAGGAAGTACTGCAAAGAGAGATTCGAAGAAAAATACTGAACTGTCAGTCAGAAATTGTAAGTAATATTATCAAGTATTCCAGAATACAGTAATAATAATAATTTGAATTGTGAGAAACAAAAACAGAGGTCTTCTGTATGTTGAATGAAATTTGCTAGCTGTATGGTGAGTTTTGTTGAGTTTATTTTTGTCCGCTTTATGCACAGAAAGATTAATCGGGACCTACAATCTAAAGTAGGATGCGAACCACCATGTTCCTCAACCGAGTATCGAACCCTGTACCCTGCCTGTTTGTGTGGCTAGATAAACGAATCGGTAAATATGCGATAACGTCCGGACACCTTTCACTCATTTATTTCCTTAATTTTACCACTGGTACTTACCTATTTTGCCTTGCGGAACATTCTTTAAGTTGAAGTGGTACTTGTTTACTATCCTTCGGACACATTTATTTATTTTTACAGAAGAAACTACTTACCGTAATAAGTTCCTGTAGCATTGTCGAACATCGGGAAGGTGTTTTGTGTGATGTGGGAATGTTTCATAGTGGAAGTTCGGTAAATTTCTCGTATCGGACAAACGGCTGAAATTTGCTAGTTCATTTAATTTGAATATTCGTACTTACGTATTCTGCATTGAGAAACATTGCTGAAGGTGGCATTTCGCTTATTTCACGGAAATAAGCTCTATTTGCGACATATCGAGTAAGTTTTCTTCGTTTCTTTTTGCCTTCGGTAACACGCAGAATGGTGGTCACAGTTTCACTACCGTACTCGGCATGCAGTGTTTCCACCCCACTGCACCCAAAAATACCTATGTAGCCCCACAAACCATTGACGCATAGCCCCACGAACCACTCATACATAGCCCCACGAACCATTTCTGGTAAGGTTAGGTTAGGTAGGGTCACTATAGGTTACAATAGTGAAAAATTGGTTTCGAAAAAATATGCGTAGCCCCACACACCATTCTCGCATAGCCCCACGAACCATTGACGCATAGCCCCACGAACCATTGACACATAGCCCCACAAACCATTTGCGGAAACGTACCTTCTTCAGTTACAAAAACACATGTTTGGAAACACTGACCGGGATTACGTCATCAGAGACAGGCTACATCCACCTGTAAGTAAATGGATGCAAGAGCTTTCGTGCATCGGTCACACATTTATATCGAAAAGTAGATGATTTACCGGCAAAATTCAATGAACGATGCAAGAAAACACTTCCACGAACTTCCACAAGTCTAAAGAAACTGCATTCGGTAAGTAATTTCTCCTGTAAATTTGAAGAAATCCGTTTGTCCGATACGAGAAATTTACCGGAAGTTCAACCATTGACGGATAGCCCCACGAACCATTTCCGGTAAAGTTAGGTTAGGTAGGGTCACAATAGTTAAAAATTGGTTTCGAAAAAAATATGCGTAGCCCCACACACCATTCTCGCATAGCCCCAAGAACCATTGACACATAGCCCCACAAACCATTTGCGGAAACGTACGTTCTTCAGTTACAAAAACACTTTTTTTTTTTTAAATGATCAAAAAACGTGAATACACGTTAAAAAATGATCCGCGAAGCAGATAGGTAAGTACAAATGTCAAACATTGACGAAACTCAGAAGTTATAGGTGTCCGAAGGGTAGTAAACATTTACCATTTCGATTTTTGTTTCATGTTTACCTCCACAAACCATGCACGTTAGCCCCAAAAACCATCGATGGGTAGCCCCACAAACCATTGACGTTAGCCCCAAAAACCATCCATGGATAGCCCCACAACCCATTCACACAAGGTTAGGTTAGGCCTGTTAGGTTAGGTTCCATTAGCACTCATTTCACCCCTAAATTCATCGAAAAAAGAAAGCACGGCGAACAGTTAAAAATAGAAATTTTCGTAAAAAGAAGGCACGTTTGGAAACGCTGCAGAGATCGCGTGACTTTGAACGCTCTCGCCATCTGCAAGCACACAATGGAAACAAAGGCATAATGTGGCAGGCAATGCCAATTTCTTACGTAAAAAGTGATTAATTCTTGTTCGGTAGCATTAAGCTACGAAGTTTTTACTTTCCGTGAAAGAAAATACCTCCAAGAACGTCCAGAATGCTAAAGAAACTCATTTCAGTAAGTACTTTCTCCTGTAAATTTGAAGAAATCCGTCCGGGCGATATCGCATATTTACCAATGAATGTAAATTAAAGGGATTTAAATATTCGGTAAATTGGTAACATTTTCAGTAACATATTACCAGAGGAGTGACGGAAGTGTTTTCGCCCTTAACGAAGAAGAAAGCCATGAGATTCAAACCAAACCTGCGTAGTATTTTTGAAGGAGAATGCCATTCAGACTTTACAAAACGTTCTATTTACTTTTATGGTAAACTTTCCGTATCCGGAAAATGCCTGAAACTGGCTATCTATGTCACTTTCCATATTCCTACTACGTATTCTGCATTGAGAAACATTGCCGAAGGTGGCATTTCGCTTTTTTTCACGGAAATAATTTATATTTTCGACGTATGAAGTAAGTTTTGTTTGTTCATTTTTCCCTTGGGTAACACGCTAAATGGCGGTCACAGTTTCACTACCGTAGTCGGCATGCAGTGTAATTTTAAGAAATCCGTTTTCCGGATACGGAAAGTTTACCTTTGGTTGTTTCTAATATTCATACTTACCTATTCTGCATTACGAAAGATTCTTTAAGGTGGCATTTTGCTATTTTCACGAATATAATTGGTACCAGTTTCATAGATCGGAGACACATTTAAATCGGATATTTTGTGTTTTGCATGGTTCGTACTTACCAATTGTATATTGTGGAACATAGTTCAAGGTGCCATTATGCTTTTTAAAATGAAAACAAACGCAATTTTTCACATTCTGAGTGCTTTTTTTTTTAATTCCTTTGCTTCCGGAACACACAATATGGTGGGCACATCTTGACTCAAGTTGTGGGTATGCAGTGTTTCAACCTTCTTCACTGAAAAATACCTCCTATTGTGTTCGTCACCGGTGGACATTATACATTTTGCACGGGTACCTGACGGATAGCCCCACGAACCATTATGCACGGTAGCTGACCGATAGCCCCACAAACAATTACTGATAAGGTTAGGTTAGGTTTGGTTACGTTAGGCAAGGATAGTAAAAAAAAAGGGGGGGGTTGACACACTGACAGGGGCGTAGGTCATAAAACGTACCCAGCATCCGGTCATCATAGGGCAAGCAAATGAAAGCAATGGCAATTGTGCATCAGTGAGATATTTCTCTTGAAAAATACATGATTTCCCGGTCATATATATTCCACGATGAAAGAAAATACCTTGATGAACGTTGTAAACCTTGGAGAACTCATTTCCATAAGTAGTTTCTTGTGTAAAATTGAAGAAATGTCTCTCCAATTAATGAAACTGTTACCAAATAATTTCAATTTTTTACATTAACAGTAATTATTGTTCTTTGTTTTTTCACTTCTGTAACACACAATATTGCAGGTACAACTTGAGTCGTGTTGTGCATCATGTGGGTGTGCAGTGTTTCCAACCGTCGTAACCGAAAAATACCTGAATAGCCTCACAAACCATTGAGGATAGCCCCCAAAACCATTCACGGATAGCCCCAAAAACCATTTCCGGCAAGGTTAGGTTAGGTTGGGATTGGTTAGGCAAGCATAGTTAAAATTTTGTTCGTAAAACATTGCGATACAGTTTTGAAAAAAACAATATTCACCTTCACTTCTTGCAAAACAATGGCGTGGTTGGAAACACTGACAGGGGGTTACGTCATGAAACATACGGAACATCCATCTCACGTAGAGGAAGCAACGGTCAGTGATTGTGCTACAGAAACTCATTTTGTTAAGTAGTTTCTTCTGTAAAAATGAAGAAATCTGTTCGGCGAAGATCGCATTGTTACCGAAACTACTTACGGAAATAAGTTTCTCTAAGATTTCTAATGTTCGTCGAGCTATTTTCTTTCATCGTGGAATATATTTGACCGGGAAATCATGTATTTTGCAAGATAAATATCGCACTGACGCACAATTGCAATTGCTTTCCTACGTGAACCGAATGCTCCATACGTTTGATGATGTAACCCCCTGTCACTGTTTTCAACCCCCTTTTTTTTAAACTATGCTTGCCTAACCTAACCTTATTCGGAAATGGTTTGTGGGGCTATCCGTCAGCTACTCTTGCATAATGTGCAATTTGCACACGTGACTAATATGATGTAGGTATTTTTCGATGAATAAGGTTGGAAATACTGCATACCGACAACGGTAGTCAACATGTGCCTGCCATATTGTGTGTTAGGGAAGCGATAAAGGGAATAACAATAACTACTATATATGTGAAAAATTGTGTTTGTTTTCGTGTAAAAAGCACAATATCACCTTGAAATATGTTCCGCAATACACAATTCGTAAGTACGAACCATGAGAAACACAAAATATCCGATTTTAATGTGTATCCGCTATAACGAATATATATATATATAGGTATATGTCATATACCTATGATTTTTCAAATTCTTCTAGCAGAAAGACTAATTATCGTAGAATTTTGGAAATCATTGTCACATGAAATTTGAACCTTCCTTAAAGTAGTGAACACTGTTTGGTTTTGAAAAGAAAAAAATATTTATGTTGGAAAAAAAATAATCTTAAAAATTATCTTACCTTATATACCCTTCCCATGGACAAGGTATTCTCCATTGACAAGCCACAATTATGTTGAATTTCTTTTTAATATACAGATTTCAATGTTTTACGTAATCTAAAATTTTCAGCATGTGGAAAACCCAAATAACTGAGAAATTTGATCCTAAAATATGGCTTACATAAGTAAAAACATGCAATTTTGGAGTACTTTCACTGATTTTTGGTAGTAAGAACTGTTTGTATGGACACTAAAATAGCGAATGAACATGTTGAAAATAACCATCAGTACCAAACCTAGCAGTGTATATCTTTCCATGGAAAGTTATTGCTGCTGTTGTGAAATGTCGTTTTGGGTGCTATATTCACTTACACGAAGCCTTCGGGCTGTTTTGCTTCAGAATAAAGTAACACACTAAGGTAGCAGATGCAATTTACTTCACAATAACATGTTTCCGCAAGCCAAAATCAACTGAAAACTCAACAAAATCTTCATGTACCATGCAAGTTATTTCACTTTGTCTTAGAGCTAGAGAGGGTTAAGGGTACCTCGACAGTAAGTGTCCTAGCGTAGTAGGAATGAATGTGGAGGTAAATCGGAACCTTAGTAGAATGCATTTAGGGCAGGGTTTCCCAAACTTTCTGTGTCTGAGGCCCCCTCAGCATATCACATGCATGTCCAAGGACCCCCTAGCCACAGAACATAATACTGAATTCAGTAAACAAAAGACAGAATTTTGTGATGTTACCATGTTTGATTTTATTCGTATAATATAGGCCTAATATTTACTTTCCTTAAAACTTTTTAAAGTTTAATTAAACTTCATTTACATAAACATACTTCCTAAATGCATAAAAATTATAAAACAATGTGATACTTGGCTAATAATTACAACAGTCTGGATCTGGAAACTTACTTGAGAAAATTCACTTTGTATAGTTGTTGGATCACTGGGATGGATGGTGCTGTTTTCCAGACCAAGCATAGTCACTCGAAGCCAAAAACCAGCCTCTACATTAGCGAATCAAATTCGGTTTTGCTGATTCGGCGTGCACATATACTCATTTTCTTTAATGTTCCATCTATTTTGTCTTGGACTGTGAAGAGTGTGACTTGCGTTCCTTGCAGACTTGACATCATGTTTACGACGTTTTTACACTTGTTCAACAGTTTTCCGGCTAGCGGTTGAGTTCTCTGGAACACACCCAGTGGCATCACTGTTCGAATGAGGCACACACTTCAATGAACCTGTCTTCAACCAGCGATCCATGTTATCGCCTGTGAGTACTATTATACTTACACTTTATTACTTTTCGCATCTGGATTCCTGCAGTTTGAGTACGTGGAAGAGCGAAGTTAGCATGGTGGACATGTTAGCATCAGGCGACACACTTGACTTCGCTGGCGCAACTGGCTGTTCACCAAACCAAACTACCAATGAAGACACTCCATGCCATCTCTCGGCCACTTTAAGAGTTACTAACAGTCCACTGCTAACTTTCACCATCTATCAGCCAAGTTAACAGTGAAGACATAGTTTTTTCAGTTTTTATTTTTTTATTTTTAAATGTTACTTAGATTATTAATTGAGTATGTCCGAATCGTATGAATAATTTCTTAGTTTACCAAAAGAAAATTATAATTGCATATAATCGCTTCTTTAAGTACTTACAACTTGCGAACCCCTTTAATTATCGCTGCGACCCCCAGAGGTCCGCAGAC
The DNA here is from genome assembly GCF_977018435.1 of Lepisma saccharinum. Lineage (NCBI taxonomy): Eukaryota > Metazoa > Arthropoda > Insecta > Zygentoma > Lepismatidae > Lepisma > Lepisma saccharinum. Next base: position 50,282,900 of record NC_139245.1, on the reverse strand, counting down.
TGCATGTTAACAATCAAACCTAACCATAAAAGTATAAAAATAGGAAAGTTAAAAATTGTACTTACGTATGTGAGTATAGTGCTCTTATTGTAGAATGACGTTTCAGAGATTGACTATCTCTTTCCTCAGGTTCATATAAAAACTAAGTACTTGGCATAGTACTGCGTCAAAAATGTAATATGAGGATTGTGGTTAAGGGTTGGTTAGGGTACATTTAAAATATTAAGTTTTTGCTATTAGAAGTACGTAAAAACCCAAGCCGTTCCCTAAAAAACAAAAAAAACAAAAAAAAAACAACTTGTTCTGTAGACCTATTCCCAGGTAAAAAAGTTAAAAAAGTTAAAAATCTAAAAAACCTGCATAAATCACAATGCAACCTGCAGGTTTGGCCTTTCCTACCCAAATGTACCCTAACCAACCCTTAACCACAATCCTCATATTACATTTTTGACGCAGTACTATGCCAAGTACTTAGTTTTTATATGAACCTGAGGAAAGAGATAGTCAATCTCTGAAACGTCGTTCTACAATAAGAGCACTATACTCACATACGTAAGTACAATTTTTAACTTTCCTATTTTTATATTCTGGATTTGTGAGTAACACGCGACAAACCTATAAAATATAACCATAAAAGCATCTATTGAATGAAGTCTTAAGAAAAAACTCCGCAATATGTGTTAACAGATGTAAATCGAAATCGAACCATGTAAAATTTTCATTTGTAGCATGATGAAATTGCAATAAAGTGAAAGGAACATGGACCAATTTGATTTCTATTCATGTCTCATAACATACTTTGGAATTTTAGCGATTAATTACTGCATGTTTGCTATAGAATAGTTTTCTTCCATATGCTACTATACGATTTGTTTGTTGCTGTTTTTGTTATGGACTGTTGCTGCCATCTAGGTCACATGTGTGCAGAGCAAAGTGATTTTGTATGTTAAGTGGTCAGGTTTAGCACTTTTGCATTCAAATGGAGTCCCTATATGCTCTGGTAGTTATGTTTAGCATTTCAGATTTAGGCTCTTAGCATTCAAATAATGTCCCAAAATCCTTTCACAGTTGGGTTATGTAGGTCAGGTTTAGCATTCAAATCATGTCCCTAAATGATTTCTTGCTTAAGTTAGGTGGGCCAGGTTTAGGAGCCTTAGCATTCAAATAATGTCTCTAAATGCTTTAGTGGTTAAGTTAGGTGAGCAAGGTTTAGGGCTCCTAGCATTACAATTATTACCCTAAATGCTTTGAACATCTGATCATGTTGATGCTGTTTTCAAAACATGGCATCTCTTCGAGCATCATGTAAACAGATAGCAGAGCAAATATGGCAGTAGGAATTGGAATGTTTCTGTAAGGAACCTTTTGCATCTTCTTTTCATTGAAAAATTGGGACTTTTCAGAACTGTGTGAAGTGGTAATTACTTTCAGGACCATTTGCACTATTCTGTGATACTTTCTTTTTTGAATGCCTTGACAATGGGAAGCATGGAAAGTTGTGTTATATACTCTTTGGGCCATTCAATGCCAAACCATCCAATGGTGGTTGCAACCCCTTTTTGGAAGAATTTCATTTTTAGTACGTACGTTTGTACATGTTTCTAGATATGAAAATCAATGTACAACAAAAAATATTGTCTTTAGTTCTCCTGGGCCAGCCATTTTTCCAACATGTCACATGGTTTTTTTTGCTCATGTAGCAGTTTACAGAAACCTTAATATCTCAAAAACCATTTGAGCTAGAGACCTGAAACAAAATTCATTAAGTACGTTTTGCTTAAAATTGCATCCTAAGTGTGAAAATTATGATAGAAATTTTGTTAACAATAGTTAAAAAATTGGATTTTTAAGCCTGATTTTTTTAATGAAGGGGTTTAGTCTAAGGCTTGAATTTTTTTGTATGTGTAGACCTGCCTGCAGGGTGTCTGTAAATAAATAAATTTCAGTACTTAGAAATGCAACCCTTTTTTACAGCATGGGCTCAAACATGGCCATTCATTGAATTTTGACAGTTTGCGGGGTTAAATATCTCAGATGGGTCCTCTTGAAAAATGACCATGTTGACATAAGGTGTGTAGTACATGTAAATTCTACCATTGTGTGAGAGCAGCACTGCCAAGTGGCAACAGCTGACCAGCGGGGTCGGGTGATTCACGTCAGACAATTGCTGTACAGACTATCAGCTGTGCACGATGTTTGTGTGCAATCCGTGTTTCGTAGTGGGCTGGCTGTTGGTACTCGTAAAGCTGTAGTATTCGTGTACTGTTTTCTTTATTTCCTTCTGTGAAATAAATCTGTGCAGTGAGGTGATAGACGTTCAACACCATGCTTCCGTTATGTTAGTGAAAACATGACTTTGTGTTTTATTAAATCTACGAAGGATCTGAGATGTGATTACCCGTACCATATTTGTGTTGGAGTGAAATAATGTAAATGTCTCTCCTGTATCTTGGCAGGGTACCAATGATTTAGTAGTATCACGTTTGTCAAATTGAAAAGTAGGTTTGTAAAATGGTGCATCTGTCAATACAAGCAAATGTTTATATCATTCTGCTTTACGTTGAAGCACATCAAAATGGTGAAGCTACAAGAACTTTGTACAGAAATCGATTCGAGGACTGAGATACTCCAGGCATTGCAATCTTGTACCGCATAGTGAAACAATTCACGGAAACTGGCACTATTCATCCAAAATCTAAGACCAGGAGGAAAACTGTTACAAATGAAGAGGCTGCAATTAATGTTTTAAGTGCTGTTGCTTACAATCCCCACATCAGCACAAGGCAAATATCCCTAGGTTCCGGAATTTCTAAAACCAGTACTCTGCGAATTCTGAGAAGTTTCAAGTTCCATCCGTAGTGTATGTCTTTGCACCAGGAGCTTCATGGCGAAGACTTTCAAAAATGTTTACATTTGTGCAATTGGATGCTGCAACAGATGCAAATGAATGAACAATTCTTTTCATTGGTTTTATTCTCTGCGAATCGTCATTCACCAACCATGGTCATATAAACAGACACAATGCATTATTGGTCTGTTAAAAATCTGCATTGGATACGAGAAGTTGAACACCAAAGACCTTGGAGTGTCAATGTTTGGTGCCGAATAATTGGAAGCCGATTGATTGGACCATATTTCATTGAAGGCATATTAAATGGACAAAAGTACACAGAGTTTTTGGTAAATATTCTGCCAGGGCTGTTGGAAGAATTGCCACTTCACCAGCACTGCAACATGTGGTATCAACATGATGGTTGTCCAGCTCACTACTCCATTCAGGCTCGAGTCATGTTGGACACAAAGTTTCCTGGTCGATGGATAGGACGTGGAGGACCCGTTTCTTGGCCAGCTCGTTCACCCGATCTCACGTCGCCTGATTCCTGCGTTTGGGAACTACTTAAAGGAAAGTGCTACTACGGAGTTCCAACAACGCCAGAATACATGCGGCAACGAATTATTGATGCTTGTGTCTCTATTACTCCTGACATTTTGGGACAAACAGTGTGGAGCTTGACAGACCGTGTTTTGAAATGCATTGAAGAGAACAGTCGTCATTTTGAACATTTGCTCCTTTAACCATTTATTTGTGTACCTCAAATGATAACTAATTTGTAGTAACATACTTAATTTTGCTGTTCGTATGAAATTGTTCCTTGAAACCAAAGAGTTGGAACAAATTAATATTATTTATTGTTACACAAAAACATAAATTGCAAACAATTTTCTTTTGCCGAATTCTTTGCACACATTTTTTGAATAAAATTAGTTTTTGCAATGTTCTCAACAGGAAAAAAACCTGTTATTACATAAAGAGAACAAAATGAAACTGAAACTACCAAATGTTTATAAATATTCTAAGGTTGCAATTTTTTTACAAAATTTTTCGAACAAAAAATACTTCTTTTTCAACACTGAATCCAAATATGTAAAACGAATGGGGGTGTTCCATTTGAAATTTCACATTTACCCCCCACTCCACGTAAGGGGTGGTGGGTGGCGGCGACGAAATTTTGGTGGCATTGACTTACCCCCTCAATAGTATCAAACTTTTTTCTGTGCAATTTTTCGATTGGATGCATTCTGCATGCGATATTCAATACTATCATTATAAATGTACCACCCGGTATAGTTCATTGAATATTATTAATATGTTTTGAAATCTCTTATTTTCTAGTTCTTCAAATACTATTATATGTAAAAATAATTTCTACTTAACATAGACCCTTGCTTATAGGATTACATAGACTATAGCCGCTTTATTGAGAAAGTGTATATTACTTTCAACACACCCTGTAGTCTCATCCTGCTTTTAAGGTATAGCATAGTCTAAATAGTTCATCCAAGATATAAGAATAGTTTCTACTTAACACAACTATTGCTTATGAGAATACATAGACTATAGCTGCCTTGTTAAGAAAGGACATATTACTTTTAACACACCCTGTTGTCCTGTCCTATGTTGAAGGTACCCCTTTCCCGGCAGGTAAAGAAAATAGAAGAATGTGGGAATATTGATTTTTCCACGGGCAGACCAAGTAATGACATTTCTACTCCCAAGGCTAATTATGGCAGCATGCAACATTGCAATTCCAGCACAGGAAAAAACAAGCTTTCAATTATACGTATGGTGCAAAGGAACATGTATCTTGTTTTCTCATATTGCTTATACAAGCATAGTAGTTTTGTTATAGAACATTTAATCTGGTAAGTAAAACTTTCTAGGAAGCTTCTATGAATAATTTTGTCTTGTTTTCTTGTTGTCTTCAATAATATATAGTCTATATATATAGAGTGACCAAAAATATCATTAGGCATTTTGGTAATGATTATTTATTATAGGATAGGTGATTTTCAACTTTAGAAACAGAGGTATAAGTTTATCATACTCTCCCAGCAACTCTATATACAAACAATCATAGTTCATCCAAGATATAAGAATAGTTTCTACTTAACACAACTATTGCTTATGGGAATACATAGACTATAGCTGCCTTGTTAAGAAAGGACATATTATTATTATAAGTTTATCATACTCTCCCAGCAACTCTATATACAAACAATAATTTGCAGATATATCATACGTGGTGATAGTATTCATCTTATCATATTTAATACGATAGATATTACTCCCAGTAAATATTTTGATCTCACCCTTGTTCTCAGAATTTATGGTAAATTGTAATTTCCCAGGAATGGCGAATTTATAATAATTTAGATTGTTATTAAAAATATAAAATATTTTACCAGTATCATCATTATATTCTGTTAAGATACTGTTCAAGTGGATATTTAGTAGTCCATTTAGTTTAGACAAGAGATTAGTGAGATTTGGTGAGGCTATGTCAACAGGCACTTCCATAGCTTGTTTTCTAAACGCAAACAGATTCATGGTTATTTTATTGACAGTTATCACATTGGTTATCATTTCCCAGGCAATAGTGACCCCGTGGTAATGTGTCTATCTCACATGAGAGAATCTGTCTCTTGTCATCCTCTGAATCCAGGGCAATTTTTCTTATTTTATTTGTAGTTAATATATGATCAACACTTTGGATTCTTTTTTCCTCCCTCAGTTTGGGAGACTTAGTTTTGAGACAGTTGTAATAAGCATCAAAGGAGAGTTTTTTTCTCTACTGTAGTTCTACCTACTCCCTTGGCTTTTTTAATAATATCTTTTTCTGATTTAATTACATACATTTTTGCTCGTAATCCAATAAATTCCTTAATAATATCATTACTTTTTTATCTTATAGTTTGACAGGCACCTTTTCATTGTTGAAAGAAATATCAAAACTACGAGGATATGAAGATGTATCAAAATAATTAAACAACTTAGGGTGTTTTATGTCTTCATAGAAATTAGGTGTCTTGATATGATATATAAAACTATCTGTGTCCATATACAGAATGTAATAATCTTCAATTAGGCAAAACGTTAACAGTAAGAACAACATTTATTTAACTTATAACTTCATGTTATACAAACTATTTTGAATATTGGAACTGCTCCATCGTTGATTTGTATTGTAGCTTTAAATTGCTTAATAGGCTCACAAATATTACCAGAAAAACTTCTTTGTACCTATTTATTAAGTATTCAAATTTTTGATTAGTAAAAGTTGGTTGCTTAGATACTGTTAACAAACAACTGTCCCTAGAAATCGTTAACTGAAACCAAGATTTCCAATCTGGCCATAATTCATCCAACCAGATCCTTCCTAAAATAGGTGTCTTTGATTTATTTCGTGAAATGTACAAGGGCAATTTTAATCCCATTTTCTAACTGCACATCCAGCATAACTCTCCCTACTATTGGTAGTGGTCTCCCATCTACATTCCATAAAGTGAGAACACTCTTTCTAACTGGAATGTTCCTAAAATTCGTTGTATGGAATTCTTCATCCCAAACAGATACTGCTGCACCCGTATCCACTTCGAATTGGACCTCTTTGCCATTGCACATCAACGTAACCAAACAATTATCAGCTTCACTTCTAGAGCTACTCATTTCAGTATCCGATTTTTGTACATATAATTGGTTTTTGCACCTTAATCCCATTTGAAGGTTCACTTGAATTATTATTAAACTTCACAATGTCTAATCTACTTTTCTTATTAATGCACTCTGGTTGATCAGCTTCCACATTTACAAGGTTGAACATCTGATTTAACTCTAGTTTCAGATTCATGTCTAATAAGTTTGGTATTTTTATTATTTATTGTTGTTCTTAATGGAAATTTTGGATCAGCCACTAATTTATTACCCTTTTTTGGATCAGAGACTAGTCTTACATCTACATGCTTCCTAATATTCTCCATAGTCTTACCATAGACAGCATTATTCATTAATTTATAGAAATCCTTATCTAAATCTGAAGTAGCAAGTGTTATGTGTCTTGTGTTAGTTTCAGTATAAGGCCTCAACCACTCTGAATGCTTGAATGTAACAACTCTACGAATTTGCACTATATGAACCCTCTTTCCCATTAAAAATTTGATATTCTTATAGTGTCTGACATATCTCTCTTTAGGGTCAAGAGTCATCAGAAGCTTCTTCTGTTTTGTTTCAGGTGGACACTTGAAGTCAGGAGCTGGTGGCAAATCAGAATTTTGTGTAATTCATGAGGAAAAACAAGATCCACCTCAGCAAAGAAACCATACTTAGTATCATCAAAATTTTGTATATCTATTGATGTAGGTTCTATCCACTCAAAACCACCATAGGGGAGTTTATGCATCATTGAATATCCATATAAATTATTTACATCAACATAGAAAATGTAGCTAGAAGGTTAATTTGGATTATATACTTTTGTCATATGTGTAGTTGGCCCTTGCATATCTTTATGTGCATTGTACTATGCCCCCTTTTTCTATGAAGAGAAGCATGTCTATGTCTGTAATCAGCTTTAATTGAATTTTAGTTTTCAACAACATAGCTGCCCAAGCTAACCCTGGGAGGCTATAAAAGTGTGCTGGGTCCAATTTATAGATATTCATAGACAATTTTCTAAAGACCTGAAATACATCAGCAAGAATTGTCACATCCAATTTTAGATAGGCATCATGGTAGTCTCCCAAGGTCCTACATCCTAATTCCTCCCACATCAGTTGTGCATGATAGTAATCCTGATCTGTGATATTTCAATCACTGAGTTGGCTGTAGAACTCCTTGAGAGGAGGAAGACATTGATCATCAAACTTAGTATGGTCAGTCACATATTCATATGGATAAGCCAACTTTTGTCTAATATGTTCTATGCCCAAGCTAGGAAAACTATTAGTTGTAATTTGGAACTGGTCATCAGATAGTTTCCTGGCAAGAGCATCCAATCCAGCAGAGAGAAATCTCATGGAGTCTAGGAATCTCATCTTAATAATGCCATCACAAGGAATTTTTACTGTTTTGCTGAGACTAATATATCTCTCTTGATTTTCTGCTAGAACTTCTATGTTCTTTGTATCATAACTAAGATGCTTAACCAAATGGTGGAAATCATAGCCACTGCCATTATGAAAGAATATGGAGACAAATTTGTCTCTGTATTTTGAGATTACGGCTATTACAGAAGACCCCAAGATTCTTTCCTGATAAATTTTCTTATTTTCATATGTAAAATATAAATTGGACTGTGGGCAAATCTTAGTAGCATCATATAATTGCTCTTCAGCAGCAGATAATGGTACTCTTGGTTTTGACCCAGATAATACCATACCAATTTTCATCACTACTTCTTTTATTTTTTGGAGAAATTGTTTAACAGCATTAGGTCCTCTGTATCTGTATAAGGCTCATTAGGTTTTAATAAATTGCACCACACAACTACATAACCATAACTACAAACCTCATGGAGTTGATAAGGTGTAGTATAATAAATTTCAGGATCTGAATAGTTGATTGGTTTAAGAAATGCCTCAAAATCTGCTATCATTATTGCTGGATTCTCCAACAAAGCTTTGTGTTGTTTGAATTTCTCAACCTCTCTTGGTTTGGGCATAATCATACATACAGGCTTGTTCCCACCACAATATTGTTTGTGCTCTTTAAGTTTCTGGTTAGCAATTTCTGGATTATTAAATTTGACATAGTTCTGTGGAATATGATTATCAAATGTAGTCAAACACCTATGGCAAATTTTGATTTTCCCAGGATATTTAGTTATTTGACTTTTAACCAAACGAGAGAGATTACGAATTAGACAGTAATGGAAATTCTTGTTATCTGAAATAAGTAACAAATCAATGATCAAATCATTATCATTATTGCTGGTGCTTATTCTGAGAGGATATACAAAATTATTCTCTGTATAGGCATACACATTGTGTGCTAAGAGTTCTTTTGCCTGTTTTTCAAATTTTGTTATATCAGATATAGCAACAGGATACTGGATATTTGACATAATATGTTTATACTCTGTCTCATACTTCATATAATGAACTAGCTCTGGATTGTATTTCCTATCAACTGGGTAAAGTTTTGCTAAGACACACCATAGAAAACACTTGTTATTTTTATTTTTTATATTGATCACTGCTTTCTTATTTTGAATATTCACTGGAAGATGGGCATAAGTAGAAGTAGAAAAGGGTGAGAATTTACTTATTTTCAATTCTAATTTATGTTGAGTCCCACATAATTTCCATCCAGATCCTTTAGCCTCATTTTTTTTTTGTGTGTATGAGTAATGTGTCCATAAGCTGGGCATAGATTTGTTCCAAATTATCTATATCACTCAAATATAGAGTCAGTGTCTTGGAACAATGGCAAAATGTATGACGTGTTTCATCAGGTTTCTCATATTCAGAGGATAGAGTAGTATTAAACTTGATATATTTATTTTTAAGTTTATTTCTCAGGAATTTTATTGTTAATGATTTTATGTTATTCAAGAAATTGTTGATATCACAGTGTGGCTCTGATTTAAAAGACCACCAAAAGCTGTAACACTAGGTGTAGCCAAAAATCTACTTTGTTTGTTTTGGTTCAGGACCATCAGTTGGACCTATATCTGCTTGTCTTTTTTTAGGATTGGTCTGGCTGGTTGATGATTGAGATTTGCAACTCATATTCTTATGTCTATTCATATGGGGTATGCTAATAACAGTTCTACAATTTGAACAGGGTTGGGTTGGTAATATAGAATTTTTGAGTTGGCCATTGCATGTTGCCAAGTGGTTTGACAAATTTGCTGTAGACATGAATTTACCACAAATATGGCACTCAGTTTTACAAGTAGGATTTACCATTGTTTTATTTGGTATTTATATGTAATTTTTTCTGGTAGTATTACAACTCTAGAGGGTGTCAATATTTCAATCTCACTTGGAGATAATATATTTGGTACAAATACTTTAACAAATTATTTAACAAATTGAATAGAAACTAATCTTTGCTTAAGTGTATCAAGAATAGTAAATTATTTAGGGTATTAGTTATTACATAGATTTTGCTGGGTACTAGTATTTATATATAGAGAGAGATCATACAGACCAATCTTGGCAATATTGAGTTTTAGAGCTTCTAGAATGACTAAGATTTTGTACACCAGCTCTTCAAGTAATTTGAACACACTATATTTAATCAGAATAGTATGTAATAGATTTCGAGACCACCTAAAATAGTAGTGTGTTGCAAATAAATCATGTTAGAAAGTCCTCTAATTTACTAGGCAACACTTGTATTAATTTAACTCTTGTTAAATGTTAAGAAACCTAGTATTTAACAGTTTTATCTTATGAGAAACCAGGTATACAATATTTTTGGTAATATATACTTGTAATATTCTGTTGAGTAAAAATATTCTAAGTTCTTAATGTCTCTCAGAGGAGACCAAATAACAATGCAACTTCTTTTACTGCTGGGTAAAAATATTCTAAGTTTCCCAGAATCTCTCGGAGGAGAAATATGGAAAATGCCTTTGAATAGTATTATCACAAAGCTTGCTTTTTAGATTGGAAATGGAAATGTTAAACACCAATCTTGAATTTGGTATTCAACAGTTTTATCTTAAGAGAATATTTTACTTTAGTTTTCTCTGAAACCAGATATACAATGTTTCTAGTAATATACACTCATGGTGTTTCAGCTGGGAGAAAATATTCTAAGTTCCCAGAATTTCTCAGAGGAGACCAAATAATAATGCAACTTCTGTTACTGCTGGGTAAAAATATTCTAAGTTTCCCAGAATCTCTCAGAGGAGAAGACTAAAATATGTGAATTGCCTTTAGATAGCATTATCACAAAGCTTTGCCAGTAAAAATGTATCCTTTTTAATATCCAACACTTGTGGTGTTTCAGCTGGGTAAAAATATTCTAAGTTTCAGTCTCTCTCAAAGAAGACAAAATAATAATGTTCAGATTAACAGTACAATGTATCTGTTATTATCAGAGCTAGGACTTTTAGGTGCTGCACCTTAAATTTTTTTGTGTGAAAATGGGTAAAAAAGTGACTCATCCCCAAAATAAGCACCTATTGAACTCTACTCATGGTGTTTCGATTGCACCTTTTTCACAATCTCAGAATCTTTTCCACCTTTTCACAATCTCAGAACCTTTTGCACCTTTTTGCCCATTTTGCATCTTTATCATTTTTTTTAATACAACTTGCACGCTGTTTAACCCCACCTACATTCGAGGCACGGCTTCTTGGCACGCGATTCTTGTTTACCGCACAAAAATGAATCGGTTTTCTTCAGTTCTTGGATGTTAATATAGTAAGCACGCAGACTTTAAACAGTGCCAACAATGACGCGTTACAATTGCTAGAAGTTGTGCTCTTTTTGTCATATGCTGTATTGTTTACGAATTGTTGTAGGAAAGCTGTTTTGTTTTCGTTTCCTTCTGTCTCAGCAAGCAAGGTAACTGCAGTCTGTGATCGACTGATCAATGCATCTGATTTGCTTGTTCACCATGCCAAAACATAAAGTAAATGTTGGGAAACTGCAGGACATTGTTAAACAGTTTAGCGGTGACTGCATTCAAAGTGACGGATCTGTTATGAGGTGTGATGTGTGTGATATTTCTATTGCTGTTGATGACAAACACCAACGCACTCGGGTTGTGCAGCATCTACAAAGTGGGAAGCACGTCAGGAATAAAGAACTACGATATGGTAAAGGTGGGAAGCAACAGCAATTCATTGGTGAGGCGCTTGCATCTTCGAGTTCCAGAAATACAAATGAATTTTTCAGTGAGACAGCAAGGACATTTATAGCGAAACTTAACAGTCCTGTCATGAAATCAATCATATTTGCAAAAATATACTGGGAAGTCAGTTCCAGATGAGAGCACCTTAAGGAAATCTTACCTTCAACCTCTTTATGAAGCTAAAATCTCGCAGATCAGACAAGTAGTAGCTGACCATCCAGTCTATTTCATATTAGATGAAACCACAGATAGGCAAAACAGGTAAGTTTTGAACATTTTAGTAGACCTCTCAATGGACATCAAATGAAAACCATGCTTTTAAAAACTTATTTTCTCGACAAAACAGATAATGCAAGTGTAATGCAAAGTTTCAATGATGCATGTTTTGTATTGTGGCCGAGGGCGTAAAATATGATCATGTGGTTAGTTCTTACAAACCAAGCATCTTCTAATCTGAAGAATATGTATCCTAACTTAAAACATGTGACCTGCATTGTTCATGCTTTGCATCGAGTTTGTGAAGCTCTTAAAGATAAATATACATATGTTAAAGAATTTGTTTCTAGCATTAAGAAAATACTGAAAAAGGCTCCTAGAATACAGAAGTATGTAGAAATTACGAAACTTCCACTTTCACCCTCTCCCATCCTCACTAGATGGGGTACATGGTTAAAAGCTGCAGTGTTTATTTGCAGTCATTTCCATACAATATCGAAATTTTTAGATGCTTTGCCTAGTGATTCCTCAGCTGTAGAAAAAGCCAAAAAACTTGCACTTAAACAGGAATTGCAAGATGAACTCTATATTGTACATGACTTCTCTTTCCTTACTACTGCAATCACAAAACTGGAGGAGCAGTGTCCTGAAAAGGAAGCACAGTCGGCTGTTTTGATGGATGTGCAACGAGAGCTGCAAGGGGTCGGGAGAGAGAAGTTAGAACAAAGTTTAGCCAAAACCCCTGATGTTCAAGAAGTCGCAACCAACAAGGATGTGGATTACCAGTTGAAAACAAAATACGCACCACTTGTGTCTGTTGACGTTGAACTTTTCTTTTTCAACTTAGTGACCGCAGATGTAGCCTCACTCAGAAGAACATAGAAATTTTGAATGTAATCTATTTTAACAGTTTTCTAGATGACTAATTCTAATCAAGTAAGAAGAAGCATGTTTTCCTTTATGTCACTTTCTAATGTATCAGAGAATTTTCTTTGCTTAGTTATATTAAACGATTTAAAACCAGAGAATACTCTATGTGTTTATCCAGACAAGTTGAATCATATATGTATGTACTGCTCACAATAAATTTTACATCTGAAAATTAGCACCTTTTTTGTACAAAAATTGGCACCTTTTTTGCACCTTTATTGGCAAATGTTTGCACCTAAAATTTCTAGCTCTGGTTATTATACAACAGTATTCTGCTGGGTGAAAATATTCTAAGTCCCAGACTTTTCCAGTTAAAGGAAAATAGAAAGAGGGAAAAATATGGCAAAGTTCCTTTCAATAATATTATGAAGCCTGGCTTTTAGTCTGCAAATGGAAACGTTAATGTCCAACCTTGAACCAGCAGGCACGCACAGGTGATTCATATCTCAGACCAAATACCTCAGACCATTAACAACAACCTTGAACACAAAAAGTTCATGCATTCATTCCCACTAAGTAATAAAAATCACGCAGATAGGAGAAAAATATACTAATGATATGTAGGGGGAAAACTAAAAGATAATATACAAAGCCACTTAGTTGTCACAAACAAGATATTTGCAGGAAAATTCCAGACTAGATCAATACATGTGCATCTAGGTGATTAATACGTCAGACCAAACAGTATGTCCCAAAAGTCATTTACATTTTTTCCTACGTTGACTCACAGCAAATGGGGATAAAAGGGTGTATTAAAAGTAGTGTCTATTTTCTTTTATACAATAACTCACAACGAATGAGGATAAAAGATAGGGTGTGTTAAAAGTAGTGCCTATTTTCTTTATTACTAACCAAATAGTCAGTTTTTTCATATCTAATGAACTACTTTAAGTAGAAGCAAATATAATAGTTTTTTATTATAACTAAGGAACTATGTTAGGTAGAAAAACATTTTCTCAAACAAGACTAGTCACCTGTTTGGAGCATAAGTTAAGTACACTCTCAACCAATCAACAGATTGTCCGCAGAAACAATCAACTCCTTCTACTCATGTTCTGAACACCTGCAGCAAATCTTACTCCTCTGATTTCATGCTGCCTCTCCTTGCCTTCTCTGTGACACTGCCCCGCCTCACTAATCTTTTTCGCAACTTGGAGACCAACCGGCACCATAGCTGCCTATCCTGTTTCGTATTTCAAAGTCGTCTTGTATTTTTGAAATGACAAAAATGTATATATCAGAGTTACGCAGAACTAAGTTACATATAAAGCAGTCATGCTCTATATATTTTCTCATTTTCCATTTTAGCGCAATCTGATGTTCATGTGTAAAATGTCTTTTGCAGATTTCGAGTGCCTCATCCTCATCAACACAAATGGAGTTCGATGATCACTCTTCTTTCCCACAAGTGAAGGTAGAGCCTGGCATCATGAGTTACTCAGTGGATAGTGAACCCAAACCTCTTCCTTATCACGAAGAGTCAGCTGAAAACACTTTGGAGCCAGCGTCGTCATCATCAGTCGTTAAATCAGAGTCCAAGGAGGGAAAAGTGAAAACCGAATTGAAAAGTGAAAACAGCTCCGTTCACATATACTTGAACTCTTGTCCGGGGACGAGTGAGTTTTTACAGGAGGATAGTAAATGTTTGGATCCGAGTGATAACTTCACACAGTTTAGTGCTGTTGAATTAAAAAATATTGAGACTGAAAGTGTTAATGTAGAACCTGAAGATGTAAAAAAGAGTGAAGTGACAATTGAAGATGAAGGCCCTGCTTCAGCGACAGAAAGGTGAGTGCATGAAGTATTTTCAATTGAATGAAAGTGAGGGTGGTCACAATTAACTCACAATTAACCCACTCAGAGCCCTCTGGAGCCCATTCTAAGCAATAGGTGGAACTGTAACTTGGTGTAGTGGCTATGACGAAAACCATGGGGACGTGACTAATGACAATAAAAGTTCAAATTTTCACCACTAGGTGCAAATGTACTGCTTAAAATGAAATTTCCCCTACTCAAGAGCCCAATGGAGCTTGGTTAAAGCAATGTAACAGCAGCAGTAATTTGAGTTTATGTTGGCCCCTTACATTAAAAGAGGAACATAGATTAAGAGTATTTGAAGATCATATCCTTAGGAAAATATTTGGATGTAAAAGGAATGTGGAGACAGGTAAGTGGAGAATTGCAGATATTATTAGAATAATGAAATCAAGACTTAGGTGGGCAGGGATTGTGTCACAAATGGGAGAGGAAAGGAGAATTTATAGCATTCTTGTTGTGAAACCTGTTGGCAAGAGACCTGTAAGAAGGCAAAGATGAAGGTGGAGGGATAACATTGAGATGGACCTAAAGGAAATCTGTAAAGATGAAAATGGTTGGATTGATCTTGTCTAGGATAGGGACAGATAGAAAGCTTTTTTTTTGCTGCTAGGGAGTTAGTAGTTAGTTATAGTTAATTGGTACAGCAGTGTTCAATATGCACCCTCTCTGTATGAATGTCCTTTGGAAGCCTAAGGCTGATCAATGATCAGACAAAAGGTTTTTTAGGACGATGTTCGGATTTCAGTGCTACATTTCAACCTGGTGGTAAAATTTTAAACATTTTTTTTTCTTGTCAGCATTTGCTTCTCCATGGTCTCCATAGCCTCTATACCAAGTTTCAGGGCAATCTGTTGCTTCTAATGGGCTCCAGAATCCTCTGAGTTGGGTAACTTTAATTTTGGCCACCCTGTACTATGACCAGGTAATGGATTTATATGTAAGTACATATTTATGTATGAAGCTGAAATCAGTTCTGTTTTGTATTATCTTTGCACATCATGGCATGTAGACTCCAAAATTTCAGTTTTTATTTTCAATATTTGTACATACGAGTTGGTATCAAAACGTTTCAAGACTAGTCCTGTAACATGCCAACAGATGGCAGCGCAAGGCTGCACGCACAGGCACAGGGAGCACTAACCTTCATAAGTCAGTGTGCCAAGACACATATTCCTGTGTACATTGTGAGCTGTGTGCGATTTCATCATGGACAGCAACTTAGAACAACGAGCGAACGTGAAATTCTGTGTGAATCTGCCACAGAAACGCTTGACATGATTCGGCAAGTGTACAGCGATGCTGAAATGAGTCGTGCAAGGTGTTTTGAGTGGCACGCGTGCTTCAAGAGTAGAAGAACATCACTGGAAGACGACGAGAGATCAGGATGACCTTCAACGAGCACAACACCCGAAAATGTCGAAACCATTCTGCAACTTGTGCATGCGGATCGTCAGAGAACAATCCACAACATTGCTGCCATTTTCGGTGTGTCATACGGAACAGTGCAGGCAATCCTCACGTGTGATTTGAACATGCGCCGTGTTTCTGCCAAGTTCATCCCCAGGCTGCAGACCCAGGAGCAGAAGGAACACTGCATCCAAGTCTGCCAAGAACTCCGTCAGCGTGCCGTGGATAACCCATCCTTCATGTCGAGGATCATTACTGGTACGACACTGAGACAAAGCAACAGTCTTCAAAGTGGAAGAGCGAGCCCATCATCTCCATGACTGAAAAAGGTGAGGCAGGTCCGCAGCTCGACCAAGTTCATGCTCATAGTCTTTTTCAACATTTGCGGCATTGTGCATCATGAATTCGTCCCCAGGGGCCAGACCGTCTATAGCGAGTTCTACTGCCAGGTTTTAAGGCATCTGAGAGAGGACATTCAACGAAAGCGACCGGATCTGTGGCATGCGAAAAACTGGCTGATCCACGACGACAATGCACCCTGTCACTGCTCTCCTCACACGTGAGTTTCTCACCAGAAACAAGATGATCGCACTTCTGCACCCACCCTACTCGCCAGATTTGGCTCTTGCGTACTTCGCCATCTTCCCAAAGCTGAAGATCCAGCTGAAAGGTCTCCGTTTTGACACCATTGCGGAGATCCAGCACGAATCGCAGAAGATGCTTGACACGCTTTGAAAAAGAAGACTTCCAAGATGCATTCCAGCCAAGACCATCTTGAGGTTCAGGCCACAGCGCTTAGTCAAGACGTCATCATCTGGAGGCGATCGTCTTAACGCTGTAAACTCCTTGACGTAATTTTACCGTTGATAATTAAGGTATATTTATTTCTCTTATGAAGTTAAATTTTGATATTTACCCTCCCGACGAATATAGTTAGAAGAAAAATGTATAATATTGAATATTTACACCAAAATTTGCATTGACGAAGTCACTATGGCCACCACAAAAATTCCTACCATAGCACAAAGAAAGAGTTGAAAACCGTTAGAAACTTCCTGTCGGAAATATTTAAACATTGTATATCTTTGAAAAATGTTATCGGGAATATTGGTCAGCTACAGTAAAACTCGTAACCGCTTTTGTATGAACTTTTGTATGTAAAATCAATTGATTAAATAAAAAACATGTTAGGTTGACCGTAAACTTTCCAAGTTACCTAATCAATTAAATTGTCTTTAAGTTTACCCAAAATTAATCAACCAGATAATGCAGATATTCTGTGTAGCTATACAATCTCAATACAAAACCTTAATTTCTATATTCTTGCAGCAAAAGCGAAAGAAATTGGTACAAGGGCAATGTTACATTTCTGTGTATAAAGACTAAACGTAAATAATTTGTCACATTGTAATTTCGATCCTATTGACTTTATTGAACGAAAGATAATAAACAAATTTAATCTTTTCATTGTCGTTAGTAAGATTTGTGACAATAACTTAAGAGTTTCATTGAGAAAAAAAGCAGATTAATATTTCCATTTTAACGTTCACTTGGGAAATAAAAATTTGGAATATTTCGTTACACTGTTTTTTACATTCCGTTAGAAAAATCGTGAAGAATGTTAATAAATTATGAAACAATAAACATTATCACTGATTTAATAATCAAAGTTACGAACATTGAAGCTTCACAAAGACAAAAAATAAAAAGCAGTTCATATGAAACAGTTTTAAAAATTTAATACATTTGTAGTTCATATTAACATAGCTAGGTAACAAAATGCTTTCTGTGTGAAAACATTTGTATTTGAAACATAAGTAACATATATATTCTAGGATAGTTTTACACACGAACATTTCATCGACGTTCTTGTTACACATCGCACCCTTGTATTTAAATGTACAACATATCTTCCATTAGCCTCCGATTAGCATAAAGAAGCATAAAGCGGGATAAAATAAGAATAAATGTACACATGTATCAACTTTGCCCCGTTGTATAGCTTTCTTTCATTAAGCACATTTTGAAACTGAAAATTTGTGTAAATAATATGAATAATTTATCGAATGCTTGCATAAAATTTACACTAACAAATTGCTTTGGTAGACGTAATATTAACCAACGTTTGTAATTCAGGGTAAATTATTTGATAATTCTAACAAAAATGTTGACATGTTGACCACATTTACGAGTATATTTGATGCCTATTTCGGACACATGAAATGTTTACATCATGAACTATTACTATTATTTATTTTTTAGTATAATACATTTGTTACTTGTATATTTTCGTAGTGACTGAATCACATGGAATTGCCCTAAAAATTTCTCATTTTTAACAACATCTTGAAGAAATGTGAATGTTACTCTTACCTTTTTCATTGTAATTGCCTCTGCAATTGAGTACACAAGACTTATACACCATACCTCTTCCACATTTAAGCATATTTACACGTCATGTAAACTCGATTACAGTTCTTAAATTTGCATTACAATTCCATATTCACTAAAAAGGTCCAACATTGATTCCGAAGAAGCAAATCAAACATGGCAGCTATCTCGCCTCCAGTTGATGACGTTTAGTCACGTGACCGGAGCAAGCCATCAGGCTTTCAGATTGAGAAGGTAATGTTCCAGCAGTGGCAGAAACGCTGGGAGCGCTGTATTGCTGTACAAGGTGACTATTTTGAAGGTGATAGTGTGTAAACGTAGATAAATAAAGTACTTTCTTGTAAACAGAGCTAGTCTCGAAACTT
Source organism: Lepisma saccharinum (assembly GCF_977018435.1). Classification (NCBI taxonomy): domain Eukaryota; kingdom Metazoa; phylum Arthropoda; class Insecta; order Zygentoma; family Lepismatidae; genus Lepisma; species Lepisma saccharinum. The sequence goes on along the minus strand of NC_139245.1, from coordinate 50,264,126 downwards.
CTTTTGCTTGTGTGTTACATATTTTAGTTATTTTTAAACATTATTTCTATATTTTAGAACATTTGTTCCTGTTGTGACCGAGAGTTGGGTGAATTTCTTGCGAATAGCTGACAAAGTCCGAAGCAACATTAAGCAAATGAAATTTTACAACCTTTTTTACCTTCCAATTGTGTTAATTACCAGTTTTATGTCATCCGAACATCCAATTTTACACCTCCAAACTGGTTTGCTTTGCTATTGTAAAATACTTGAAATTCCTGTTTGTTTACAATTGTTGTCCACAATAGAGAATGAGGGTTCAACGGGATTCGCTTTTCGTTTCTCTTCAAGTTAGTCATGGTAATAATTACAATGCTGGGAGAACCACAATCAATTGTTTTAAAACTCAAGAGTTGCATACGGAATGTCTTATATTGTTAAAAAGGTAAATTTTTACAATTTTAAGTCCATATTTAACTCCACATTTTGGTGAAATAACTAAATATGTATTTACATATGTGGTACATTTTCACTACATATAAATCCGTTCCCTGACTATGGTCATGTTTTTTTCAGCTTGAATATTTAGTTGTACGTGGGGGGACCCAAAAGAAACTGGAATTGTTCTCTGGTGGACAGGCCCATTGTAGTACATGCTTCTGCCACTAGATGCCTTTTGCTCTTCTCGATTAGTCTTGTCAACCAACGTTGTCGAGTGAAGTTGTGATGCTACATTGTAAATTGTTTTGTTAAGCATCTCTCGCTTGTTCGTCGAATTTTGGGATGGGTGAAAAGTTCGAACAATGTCTGGCTGTGAAATTCTGTTTACTGTTAGGGAAAATTCCTGGGGAAACATTTATAATGATTCATACAACTTACAAGGAAGTTGCTCTGGGGAAGACACAAGTTTACGAGTGGTTTTCCCACTTCAGGACTGGCGAATTGTCACTTGCTGACCAACCTCGCTCAGGGCGACATGTCAAGTCAGTGCCTATTCCTTTTTCTGATGCAAAGGTTATTGTTCATTCAAATCCTGGCCTGGTCATGGGTGTTTGTGAGTGTCCATTCATCAATTTCATCATATCATCACTCATCCCCATCTTCGCAAATTAGCCAAAAGTTGCACAAGAAGCGCAGTAAAATAAAGCAAATCAATCAATCAACATTACAATGTGTTATTTCGCATTCTGTGTTTTCGTCAAAAATAAAATATGCTTGCCCCTAGATATTACAAATATATGCATACCTGAGGTATGACTGACTACCTTACAAACTTTATGGCATGACAATAAGGAAAGGGGAAGTGAACCAACTATCGAAAAATGATAGAAAAACAACGTATTCAAAATGAAGTGGCAATATCGGATTTCGTCTCAACCTAGATATCAAATATAATCATCATCAACAACAAAGTTTATTGGACTTGCAGTTTACATTTAGCTGTTTTTGCCCAGCTACATGTAAAATATTTGCAAATCTCGTTGCAAGGTTGATATCTACAGTTTTGTGTCCTGATACATGCATTGTGGTATTGTGGTGCTGATAACGGAAGTATCCGTTACATTATGGCTAAAACACATACAATCACAGTAACAGCCTAATGGTGAATCAGCAGCAAATATACTGCCATGTTCACAGTTGCAAACTATTACATGCTTATCGCCAAGAAAAGCATAATCGTTGGAGAGCTTGTTTTACTACTACTTATTTTCAACCATTTTTGCCCCTTGCCGAATAATGCCGTGAATATGCATTACATTACGTGTAACTTACCTTTGGAATTTTGAATTCTTTCATTTTTATTTTGTCAACTGTTCAGTGTGTCACAGACAACTAGTATCAGATGGACGAAGTGGATAGACTAAACTGTAGATGTCAGATTGACAGCACGATTTGCAAATATTTGACATGTAGTCTGAGAGACAAAATCCGATATTACCACTTCCTAATTTCTACAATTTTTCGTATCATTGGTTGACTTCCTGTTGGGTTATGCATTTTCTCACTTTGTTTTAAGTTACATAATGTGGTTAGTTGTAGCTATGCCACTTTTCAAAGAATATGTGTGTTCCTGGCAACCCTTGCATGCAACGCCTCACGACAGGAAATGACATCAGAATTGCGATCAAATGTTGTGCTGGGTTGCCATCATTCAGGTGGCAAAATGGGCTTTCTTTGAACGACTGTAGTGCTGAAAAGGGGCAGAGAAGTGTTCCTGAGAAAAGTGGTTTGTTTTGATGTCCTCTATACGTTTCTGTGGTCCGTGGCCACCATTAAAATGACACCCTGTATATGCTGCTCCCGACTTTTTATTACAGGAGTGTAAAAAAAAAAGTATTTCAACATGCAATAGTAGCTTTGTTGCTCTTTTTTAAAGCCAAGCAAAGTGTGCAGATTAAAAAAGAAGTTTTTCTCACTGTTGTAATAAATAATTTCACACCAACAATGGGTGTTTCATGCTGCAAACAACATGAAATTGCACATTTTAATATCTAGCCAATGGCAGTATTTTGAACCTCTCTATTTTCCATTAACTCTCCATAGGCACGTGGATGGGTGACCAGTGTCACCCATTGATATTCATTGCGAGATTGCAACACTGAAGTATACTGCACATCAGTGCTTTTGTGTAGCTGAACATTCTTTCTTTGTCTTTGTTCTAAGCTCAGCTGTATGGTTCTGTTGCACTTCTAAGCAACATAATATTACTAAGTTAAAGCCAATTGCATGCAGCAAATTTAGATGTCATATAATAGTGAGGAATTAGTGAGGAAGGGGAGGACATGTAGGGATGTATGCACTAGGGTGAATCAAATATAAACGGGAATTTATTTTTCATAATTTATTGAAACAAAATACAAATACAAAACAAAGTAATTACTTTTCTACATAGCTCCCTTGAACTGAAATGCACTTTTGCCAGCGGATAGGGAGTTTGGCAATCCCTTTGTCCCAGAAAGTTCTCGGTCGTGTGTGCAGCCAGTTGCACACAAACTCTTCCGCTTCTGCATCATCCTAAAAACGCTTACCTGCGAGTGCTTCTTTCAGGGGTACAAACAAGTGATAATCACAAGGGGATAAGTCTGGACTATATGGAGGATGTTCAAGTGGTGTCCAATGAATTTCGTCTAGTTTGTCACGTGTTGCACCAGCTGTGTGAGGTCTGGCGTTGTCATGAAGCAGCAAAACACTTGTGATGGGTGTACCACGTCGTTTGGTCCGATAAGCAGCCTTAACACTTTCCAGGAGTTGACAATAGTAAGCATCATTTACTGTTCTTCTTTCATGAAGATAATCAATAAAAATGACACCTGTGAAATCCCCAAAAACTGTGGCAAGAATCTTCCCAGCTGATGCGTGGCTTTTGGCCTTGACTGGCCCAGCCTCTTCTTTTTTCTGCCACTCCTTGCTGGCCTGTTTTGACTCTGGTGTGTAGTGGTGGACCCAAGTTTCATCACAGGTGACAAGACGGTGCAAAAATTCATCCCCTTCTCTCTCATAACAAACCAGGTCCCTTTGAGAGATTTTCAGTCGAACCTTTTTCTGCTCCTCAGTGAGGAGGCGTGAGACCCATCTCGAAGCGATTTTTCTATAGCCCAAGTTCTCATGAATGATCGTGTGAGCAGTACCATAACTTATGCCCACTGCAGATGAAATTTCACTGACTGCGAAGCGACGATCACCTTCAGTCAAGTCCTGAACAGCCTGAATGTTTTCTTGAGTGATGCTTTTCCTTGGCTGCCATTGATGTCTTTTATTTTCCACAGTTTCCTGTCCTCCAAAAAACATGTTGTGCCATTCATACACACTGGTCTTTGAAAGGGTGGACTCGCCAAACTGTGCTCGAAGTCCGGTCAAAATTTCACTTGGTTTTATCCCTTCGTTTGTAAGAAATTTTATAATAATGCATTGTGCAATGGACGGGTGTACCTCCTGCTCACTCATCGTGCTACTGACTGATGTTACAAGTTGACAAGGACTCCAGGGAAGTAACAGACTCCAGATACACCCACTATCATCACCTCAAGGCCATAGGACTCCACCACACTTTCCCTGCAAGTAAGAAATAAATTCCCGTTTGTATATGATTCACCCACGTAACTGGGTGGCTACTCGCAAATTCCAGGTATTCTGCATGAAATATTGCTGCTGGGATTCTGCATGAATTTTTCTCCGTAGACGTGAAAAATAGCAACTTTTATTAATCCAAATCTCATTGTATTTATACATAGAATTAAATATCCTGAGGGAAGTTGTTCACAGTTTAGCTATCATTTTTATTGAGGAAGGAAAAAAAGCTGCATGGAAAATAAAACAAAATTCCCTCAATCTGTTTACTTTGTTAGTTTCCTTTGCAGAACAATCTATCCGACAGATAGAAGATTATTGCAAGATAGATTAGTACCAGGTGGTTATAATTAAAGTGACGGTGTTCAGAGTGGTACAGCACGGGCTGTAATGAGAGTAGCAGTCTGAAACTTCGTAGATATGCTAATGAAGCAATGCGCTCGCGAATTATGAAAAAAAAAAAAAATAGTTACAATTATCGCCACCAGGGTAAAAAATGGCGCTGTAAGCAGTCAAAACTTGGTATAGTTACAGGAAAAACACTATAAATCGCAGAAAACAATACTCTTTGTAATAAAATATGGCTACAATTTCACTATTCGAATTACATGAACATTACTAAAGGAAAAAGCAACAAGCGTCACCAACGACAACCAGGGAGCTCACACAATGGTTAGGCAATGTCACCGACTTTGACGTCAGAGTTACGAAAAATTCCACGTTTTGACTGCTTACAGCGCCATTTTTTACCCTGGTGGCGAGAATTGTAACTATTTTTTTTTTCATAATTCGCGAGCGCATTGCTTCATTAGCATATCTACGAAGTTTCAGACTGCTACTCTCATTACAGCCCGTGCTGTACCACTCTGAACTCCGTCACTTTAATTATAACCACCTTATATATCCTGCAACATTTGTGACTTGTTTTATAGATGTATTTCGAGTCTCAGTATGTGAAATGGCAGATGTAAACTCTGCACCTTAAATTAAATATTTTAAATACCTATATCATAGAATTTTTGGATACATTGGAATCACACTCTTTATATTGTTAATATATTTGTGTTGGTATGTGGGGGTGGTAAGAGGCAGTAATATATCTGATTGTATCCTTGAATTTTTAGAAAGTTTATCTTGAGAACCGGGAATTATACTTGAACTTTATCATGGTCCTAGAGTGGCCATCCTGTACTGATGAAAGTAAACATGAAAGTTACCATATGACCGAAGTAAACATTTTACTTTGTCGCTTATTACATATTTAGGCATGTGGGTGACAACTTTCACCAAAGGATGATGTTAACTTTATATTATTACTTCAAGCTCAAAGTTGAGCTTGAAAAACAAAAACAAAGAGGGAACGATCAGTGTGCATGTGCAGTATAGTTCATATTACTTCGTATTTTCAATAAATTAAAAATGCAAAACTTTGTTACATACTTGAAATGAGTATCTACAAAGGCTGTCGCAGAGAAGGTGAGACAGATTCTTTCCTGGCTTGACAACACTGCCTATGGTTTCGGCACTAGTCGCGTCGTGTAAGATGACTCATTCTGTTTCCATAGCAAGTTGTCACATGTTGCGAAACCACGTTAGTGAGCAGCTGTGTTGATTTACGTGGAACGTGTTTTGTTTACCTCTCCAGGTTTTCGCGATGAGTATTCAAGATGAACAGTGACATGCCATAAAATTTTGTTGGCACTTAGGGAAAAGTGCTGCGGAAACATATGCAATGTTTCAACAAGCATATGCCGATCAAGACAGACTGAGTAGAGCCACAGTGTACCGATGGCACAAGTTGTTCGAGGATGGGCGCAAATCAGGTGCTTTGCTTCCGCATCCTGGACGCAAATAAGGCACTTTGCTTCCGCATCCTGGACAAAGGCCGTCCGTGATTAAAGAGACGGTTGCATATCGTGCGGGCTTTTCAGGATTACGCGACGAAGAGAAATATAGATATTTTCCCGTATCCAGCATACAGCCTGGACCTTCCACCCTGCAACTTTTGGCTATTTCTACTTTTAAAGGCCGCTTTACGTAGTCATCATTTCATGACTAACAAAGAAGTGATCACCGCAGTGCAAGTTTTCTTCAGTTCGCTACCTGACGACGAATTTTCAAAGACATTCACAAAGTGGCAGGAGCGTATGGATGCTTGCTTTGCTGTCAATGGTGCCTATTTTGAAAAAGATGTACGTTTACTCGATATGGCTGATTCTGAATAAAAATTTTGTGGTTTGTACTTTTTTTTGTTTCATTTTAATGATTCTTGGAGGGGTCCATGTACATGCTTCTTTTAACTGTTACACAGTCACGACTTTTTGACCTGTTGTGCTCATTTTGGTCTCAATCGGCAGCTAATGAACCAAATTTTCATCCTAGTACATTTGCTAGCCAACGGAGGTTGCTGTTTTTCTATACAGGAATTAGTCTCACCTTCTGTGCAACAGCCTTTGTATTTTGTGCAACGACGTTTCGGAAACAACTGTTTCCTTCTTCAAGTTCTTTTCTTGGCTATCCGAAATATACCATAGCTTAATCAAATCGTGTCATTCATCAGGGAAAAGGAAACAGTACAAATTTGGTAAAGGTAAAATTTGTACAATTTCCTTTTCCCTGACGAATGACATGATTTGACGAGGCTATGGTATATTTCGGATAGCCGAGCAAAGAACCTGAAGAAGGAAACAGTTGTTTCCAAAACGTCGTTGAACAAAATAGATTCTCATTTCACGTAAGTAACAAAGTTTTGTATTTTAAATTTATTGAAAATACGAATTAATATATATAAAGTGAGTAAGTCGCACATATCGTGAATTATGAATGCAGTATAGTTCATAGTGTAAAGATAGTTAAAGGTTTGAATGGCAGGTGTCACCCATGTGCCTAAGTGTGTTTGCAGAAAATTACATGCCTAATGCAGGGTCAATCTTTTAACTATGTTTTAATATGTTATGAATAAAAGTTTGGGTTTATTTAATGGCTTATGCATAAAATATGTGCTAATTTATGAAGTACGTTAATGGTGACTTCATTTAAGAACACTCATATTATAGATTTCCAAGAACTGTTAACATGGAGTGACAATGAAAGAAATTAAAGAAAACTACTGGCAGGCTGAACTAAAAGTGTGGAACCATCCCAATATGAGACCATCAAGCTGACCTACACAAATCCAATGTCCTGTAATATGGTGAGGGGGAAACTATCTATGCCACGCTACCAAGATACCTGCCATTTTGGAGTCGCCTTATTTTCTTAAAAGTCCCGCACCGTGGCCATGCAGTCTAAAGCATCATGCTTTGGGCTCCGGCTATTATACACGTGCAAATTTGACTGTCCTGGGGGAAGCGTAACAACTTTTCTCCTAAGATTCCTGCCTGTCAATGGAATCGGTGGCCACCCACCATTGTGAGGAAATTGGGTATTCGGGTATCTATGAATGAAAACCTAGGATGACTTGGGGTTCGTCATGTTGACCACACGTCACCCCATAACTGGTTGGATGATCTCCCACCTCAGCAGGTGGGAGTGAGGCTGGCAGTTGCTAGGTAGGCCCTGGCCCTCACGGGCTGTTGCACCACAGGTTATTATTTGTTGTTATCTTGTTAAATGGGAAGGTGGTCATGTGACATTAAAATGATCTTGAATTTGATACGAAATATGACAGTGTGCTCAATATTCTAATTTTGATCCGTGGACCCACAAGCTCCTCTAAAAGGCAAATGGTGAGATCAGGGAGAAAACTGTCTAGGACCAGCTACCAAGATGGCCACCATCTTTTAGTCAATATTTTCCCCTTACATGTAATGGTGGTCATGAGACATCAAAAATGGTGTAGAATTTCCTGAGAAACATGATGGTGTGTTCAGTTTTATTGTAGCGTTAATCATTCTCATGTAATATTGCTTTTCTAACTTCTGAGTTACATGGGGCAATGAAGATGAATGATGAACTGTGAATTAGTGATGCTACTTTTAAGCAGAATTAATATGTAATATAGTTGAGAAACTAGTACGCACAGGACAGGAAATGAGGGTGCCATTTCCTCTCTATATTTTATAAGTGTGACCATTCATGGACAGGATGCTTGTGTAAAGGTAAAAGTTCCGGATGGCCGCATGTATCAGGCGAGAAGGTGGAAAGCAGCTGTTACAGACCCTAGTCCTGCAGATCATTTGGCTCGTAGGAACTTCTGCACACAAATTCTTAATCACGAAGATGATGATTTTCTTAGTCGTGTGATTTTCAGCGATGAATCCACATTTCATCTAAGTGTATGACCAAAGTACACACAAGAAACTTTTTATTTTATCTTCACCACCCCCACCCCCCACCCCCCTTATAAGTGGAAAAGTGAATTCACATAACATACAGATGGGTTAGGGGTCACGTTCAAATCTTCGCCGATACGCCCGTTGAACTGTAACAACTGAATTAGACCTCGCGAGTTCCAACACACAAGAAGACTTACACTCGGGAGACTCCATCTTTATAAATGGCTCCACCAAGCGGCAGAGTTAGGAAACAAATTTTGGCCATGCATAGAATCAAAACTTGGTGAGTTACTCTTTCATTTCATATATGGTTCATATTTGTAATGTGTATAGCATAGAAAATATACACATTTAAAACTCCGATATTCATTTGTGTACACCCGGTATAAGTCCCTAAAAAGTCTTCCTATCATTTGGAGCTACCTCACATATGCAAGAATTGTTTCCTCATCCACCAGGTTGGTATAATTTAAGTGATATCACTAAAATACAAAACTAAATCCTTCACTGGATGTACCAGGTTGATATATGAATTTCAGCTTAAAACATTTAATTTCCTTCAAATGTCATTGTCACAATGTAGTTGACTTATCCTCACCCATCCTAAACAATGCACTGTGCTACTTGATTTTATTAAAAACTTGAAGCTTGAGTAATGCCCTAATATTTCTGAGCCTTGTGTTTCTTAATCTACGAAAATATAGCCTAGTCAGCATAGTTGAAAGCTGTCACAAGAGAGTAAAAATCCATCTGTGTTGATCTTCAAACAGGAAAACTGAATTTTGTCAAATGCAATGTGAGACCAATCGTTCAAAATTTCTGGTAACTGTAAAAGTGCAACTCTTGATATTTTTACCTTCCTTAGACAAGATGCATGTTTTATAGCCTCAGAACATATGTATATATTCCCTTATTATTATATAGACTAAGGACTGACAATGTTAACTACTTTAATGGTGGCATTGGATGTATCTACAAAAAAAATATTACAACAATTTTTAAAACTACACCATTAAGAAATGTACCCTGTGTGCTGTCACGTTCCTGAGCTTTCAATTTATGGCAAGAAAAATATTTCCAGACTGGGTGCTCAAAAGATGATCCCCATATGCATTACAGATTTGCGGCTGGTGTGTGATCTCTGTTCGAGTGTTCAGTTTACTACGAAGAAAGAGTATGTGTTGTAGTTTTACAGTCTCTAATTAAACCTTAGATGCCTGCCATGACAGTCATGTCACAAGCAGTTTCTGACTTTGGGATGTTTGGAGATACAGGTTTTGAGTGTCATGCGAGATGTAATGTATGTTAATACCAGCTAGTAAAATATTTCAATCAGACTATATGGGGGGGGGGGGGATTTTCCTCCGAAAATATGACACCTTTACATTGGAATATTTCTTTCTCCAAAATTATCAGCAGCAAGTTTGCAATTTTTCCCACGAGAACGGAACACATTTCAGGCAATACTCATGTACCATTTGGAACCCTCAACATCCTGGCATTGCCTACGCAGGGTTCTGACGAAGTTCAAATTTCATATAAATAAATACATTTTTTAAACTTTCTTCATCTTCTTCTATTTGGTAAATTAAATTCGAAATTTATTGTCATAGGCTTGTCTAGACTCTACTGAGAAAAAAGAGCCATAATTTGTAACTCCAGCATTAGTAGCTACCGAAATAATATTTTATATTTAAAACTGTGGATTTTAAACTTCTTGCTGAAAACATGCTTGGCGTTCAGGCCTTATTGCATAAACAAGCCTAGCTTCTAAGGCTTAAACAATGAAATTATGGTTGAAGGAAAGAAAGCTATATTTTGTAATCATTGGAGACCATAGGTAGGGTATGCTGGCGAAGAAGATTGTTGAAATGTTGTGCACCATGTTGAAATGTGGCACTGAAATTGGGCGCATGGTTAACAATGTTCTGCTGTTGAATCATTGATTGTGTGTTCTTATGCTTCCAATAGGCCATTCGCATTGACAGAGTGCATATTGAACACTTCTGTACTATCAAACTAAAGGTAAAGTTTTGCATGCCCTAATTATTGTTGTTATTCTGGTGCCTCATTTTGACCTGGCAGTGAAAATTTCAACTATATATTTCATCATCATTCGCTTCCCCATGGTCCCCATAACCTCTGTACCGATGTCTGTATAATGAGTCTGAGTAGGGCAACTTAAATTGTGACCATCTGGTATTCATGAAAAATTTACTGTAAAGTGTAGTGCAAAATCAGAGTAAGATAAATGTTCACATTGTGCTACTGGGAGACCAACATTAATGGCTTAAGTTTGTTGTAAACCCACTGCCTTACAATACATGAAGAACACATAATAGGGCCCACTCTTCGTATTTAAAAATTTAGAAATTTATTGTAATTTTATGCCACCTTTAGATTACATAGGGCCGCAAATTAAATTCAATTTAATGTTGTTTTTTGTTTAATAGGTGAACTTTATTATTTGTGCCATGCTGATCACGAATATGAAATTCGTTTTTCTCTATCACGCAAGGTTTTCTTACAAATCAAATTTCAAAATTTGGGTTTTGTCCAATATTGCATACTGTTTTATTATAATTTTTCTTTTCTTCAATCAGAATAAGTACTCATCACACTAAACGCATCAACATGTTTATTTTAAAATGAATATAGACAGACACAAAGGACCCATATAATATAGAAAACTACATATAGCAGTATATAATATACACACAAGAAAATCAATACACAATACATATTTTTTAGTTCTGTTTAGCACGCTTTCTTCTGTAAGCTTTCCTAACTTTCTTGTGATTTTCTTCTGGCGTTTCTCTGTACAATGCCCAACAGTAGTCAGCCATCATGCTAACACTCCAATGTCCTTAATACCTTTTCTCCATATCCCTCATGTCCTGATGAAACCGTTCGCCTTGTTCCTCACTTAATTCACGGAGATTTTGTGGATAGTTATCAAGGTGTGAATGAAAAAAATGTAATTTGAGATTCATGTTGCAACCCAGTTCTTGAAATTTAAGTAACATATTCTCAACAACTTCTCTGTAATGAGGACTTTTGTGGTTCCCTAAGAAATTCAACACTACACTTTTAAATGCTAACCAAGCATCTCTTTCAGCTACAGTCATTGTTTCCTCGAAGTCTTTTTCATTCGTTAATTTCGTAATGTCTGGTCCAACAAAAACATCTTCTTTCACTTTGCCGTATAATAGGGATGGAAATTTGTTGCATATGAACTGGAAACATTGTCCTTCCTTGTTAAGTGCCTTCACAAATTGTTTAATCAGCCCTAATTTGATATGAAGAGGAGGAAGTACAACTTTCTCAGGACTGACTAAATGTTGTTGTACGATGTTCTTTGAACCCGGGTTCAACGTTTTCCGTATTGGCCATTTTTTTCTTTCCCAGTGGTAATATCGTGCCCTACTATCCCACTCACAGATGTAACATGGCATTTTCATATATCCACATTGTAGTCCAAGTAAAATGCTCAAAACTTTAAGATCCCCACACACCAACCAAGAATACATATTTAATTTTATTAAGAACAAGTTGCATATTGCTGTAGGTTTCTTTTAGTGACACAGAATGAGCAATATGACATATTCCATTATATAACAGAACAAATTTTAAACTTGTTTTATTCGAGTCAATGAATAGCCTCCAATCAGTTCAAAGACAAGGAAAATTTAACTTAGTCAGCAAACCGGACACATCACAACAAAACACGAGAAAATCTTGTTTCGAGAAATAAGGCACAAACTCTTTTTCTCGGTGTCTGTACCAGGAAAATGTTGTTCCACAAGCCAGCAAGTTCTTTTCGTTAAGTCTGGAACCAAGAAGCTCAGCTGATTCTTTAGATAAATTTAGGTCTCTAACTAAATCATTGAGTTTTTCTTTGAGTGAACGGTACAGGGTCACGAGATCCGTGAGGGGGTCATAAATGTCATCTTCCATTTCACTTCCTTCCACTGAATCACTTAGTGAACCAGGATCACTTACACACTCAAGACTTGATGGAGGTGTCGGTACAGGCAAGTCTGGACCGTGCAACACAGGTCTCATTGCAGAGGAAATATTGGGATACACTATCCTCTTCTTGTTTCTAATATTTCGACCTACAATTTCACAGGAACAGAAGTAACAATCATTGCTGTGATCCTGAGGCTCCCTCCACACCATGGGTATTGCAAATGGCATAGATGGCCGCTTTCCCATGCTCCAGTTTCGTAAAAATTCCACACATGATCTACATACCTTGTGTGGGGCCCACGATTTATCTTGATCTCCTAGTTTAATTTTAAAGTATGCGTAATATGCTCTTCTTACAAAATCTGTAATTTCCTGTCTCTGTACCCGGGGAACACATTCACCGCAGATGTAGCAAAACATATCTGGGCTATTCAGACAACCGCGAGATGCCATGGCCACACCATGCAAATTAGGACTTTTGAGAGTTACATATAAAATTAATTTCAAATGATATATCAATGTTTTACATAGTATTATTTTTATCATTTAGGCAAGAAACATATTAATTAATTTAAATAAAACAAAACTTCTCTGTATTTAAAGCTTGTTCGTCTTTATTACTTGTTGAATAATTTTGAAACGTACCAGCGACATCTAGCGACAATCACTTCAATTGCACTGAAACGTGCATACCACAACCCACATATAAAAATCGTGAATTGTAAAAAATTCTTGCGTGATGTGAGAAAACTAATGCCAGTTTCAGCATCAGCAAGTTCAAATGCATGTAAAACACCCAAAATTATAAAAACAACAGAACCCATGCGGCCCTGTGTTATCACAACAGTGAGCATGAATTATGATTGGAACAGTTTCATATATTGCCACACCAGGAACACTTATGCACTGACCGCGACTATAGAACTCCCGATGTTCTTTGGTAAGATCACAGTTACTGAGTCAGCATTTATTAACATGTTTTATACGGACGTAATGTCAATAATCCTTCTTTATAAATACCTGCAACATTTACGCAGCACATAACTATTACTCATGTACCAAAACTATTCACACAAAGACGATGGGTAAGATGCAACTTTGAAAAAAGAGAAACCCTCCACCACGTGACTTGAAGAAAGGTAAACCTGAATAATTATGTCACAAAATGTTCTTTTGAATTAGTTCCTTGTAAAAACACTGGATATTTTACCTTTCTTTAATTCCAATTACTGAAAAGCCCTATCCCATTGGAGCAAAACGAAGAACACAGATAATCAGAAAATACAAACAGTTTTCAGTGCAAAAGCCATGTGTACAAGAGTAACATAATTGAATAATCTAAATACCACCCTGTCATTGTCATTTCCACAGTCCTGATCTGAACATAATGCTGAAGATGTTATTAATAAAATATTAACATTGTCTTCTGAAAGAGCACCTTTTCTTTCGGAAAATATGGCAGATTTTTAAGTATATCTTAATACTTGAAACTATTTTGTGTCTCGCAGAGCATTTTTACTAAACAGTAATGGTTGATAGGTCTTTGTTGTGTCATACTTGGTATTAGGCAATATTTATTGAGAAGCTGATGGAATGTTGTTATGTAAATCTTAGTGAAAGCACTGCACTTTTTCTGAAATATACGGTCGATAATTTGCCTGAAATGACTTATATCTTCTTTTAGGTTACCACTGTACCACACTTTGATTAGAAGTGACTTTCAAGAAGAATGCACGGATATTGATATGTATTCAGAAAAGTATTTTGTTCGTTCATCTTGTAACAAATCATTTGCTCAGAAGGAAGCTCTTAGAAGACATTCAAGAATCCATCCAATTTGTTCAACATCAAATGAATCAATCACAGAGTTGGCACATCTTAAAGAACTTTCAACAACTCATAGTTTTGAAAAGTCTTTTATTTGTACGAGGTGTAAGAAATCATTTGCAAAGAAAAAAGCTCTTAGAAGACATTTAAAAATTCATGCTGGGGAGAAGTCCTATGTGTGTTCAACTTGTAACAAATCATTTGCACAGAATGCATATCTTAGAAAACATTTAAGAATACATACTGGAGAGAAGCCATATGTGTGTTCAACATGTAACAAATCATTTATATCCAAGGAATATCTTATAAGACATTTAAGAATTCATACTGGTGAGAAGCCATGTGTGTGTGCAACATGTAACAAATCATTTATATTTCAGCAAGCTCTTATAAGACATTCAAAAATTCATAGTGGAGAGAAACCCTACATGTGTTCAATGTGTAACAAAGCATTTATATCCAAGGAAGTTCTTATAAGACATTCAAGAATTCATAGTGGAGAGAAGCCATACAGGTGTTCAACGTGTAACAAAGCATTTACATCCAAGGAAGTTCTTATAACACATTCAAGAATTCATAGTGGAGAGAAACCCTACATGTGTTCAACGTGTAACAAATCATTTACATTCCAGCAAGCTCTTATAAGACATTCAAAAATACATAGTGGAGAGAAATCCTACATGTGTTCAAAGTGTAACAAAGCATTTACATCCAAGGAATATTTTGTAAGACATTCAAGAATTCATAGTGGAGAGAAACCCTATATGTGCTCAACATGCGGCAAGTCATTCCGAGAGTTGAGATATCTTAAAGAACATTCAAAAATTCATAGTACTGTAAAGCCTTTTGTGTGTTCAACATGTAAGAAGTCTTTTACAAATAAGTATGGTCTTATTAGACATTCAAGAATTCATATTGAATAGGCACCGTTTCTTTGTTCAACACCGACAAATAATTTACATAGTTGGTGCATCTTTGTGAACATTCAACATTTCATAGTTTTGAGAAGCCGTTTGTGTGTTAAATGTGTAAAGAATCATCTGCACAGAAGGTAGATATTAGTAAGGATTTAAGGTAACTCCTATGTGTGTTAAAGATGTAGCAAATAATTTTCGTGCAAAATGTTCTCATAAAACATTCAAGAATTGAAGATTTTCTGAGTCCATCATGCAACAGATCATGTAGATATATGCAACAGTGTTTCCAGGTACCCAGAAAATCTGGCCAAGCTTTAAAAGTCAGTGAATTTAGTTGATATTAGGCATATTGAGTCATAAGCACCTTGTTCAAAATATATTTTGCAACCGGTGCTTTTTTTTTAAATAGTGAATAATTTGTCTAATCATGTTTTATGAATTCTCTCAATTTGGAAATATAGTTGTGATGAATAAGGAGGGGGGGAGGCACTATATGACTGACCAGATGTGGAAGAGAATATAAAATGTCGGTTGTGAGCAGTGGCGCAGGAATGTTTTTCATTTGGGGGGTACAAAATTCACCCTACCCACCACACACTCACATAAATATACATACATACATACTGTGACACATGCCTTTGGTTTGGTTATTGACACCAAGCAAAAGGATTAATTTGGAAGTAGTGCGGAAGATGGTAACAGTCAATAACACAACAAAATTTTATAAAACCTAGGCAAGCATGCACAAACTTAAATATTTGCAAGGTCCTTACTACACATACGCGAAGCAGATGCATGAATCACCATGTGAGCAGCGACAATGCAAAGCCCTTTCAAATCATTGGTGCGAATGGATCACATACATTTAAGCGTCCATTAATTTTAATTTACAAAAAACAAATGAATGTTCATGTAATGGTTCTCCTCTGCTAAATATGTCCATCCAACAATTGTAATGTATGATAGGTTCAAATGAATGCCACAATGTGTGTGCATACAAGTGGAGGTTCCTCATGCACGCTTGCATGCATTTATACACATACCTAAAAAGCAACCAATTTTAATTAGCTAAAAAGCAACCAATTTTAATTAGACGCAACGTGCATTCGCTTTATCAAGGAATCAATACCCTTTTGCATAGTACGGTTAGTACCTTAAATCTTCTACCGTGCTGTAGAGTCAGTGTGACAAGACTGCTAATTTGTTTTACCTATTAATAATTCTCAAGAATAGACCAAGAATAACAACAAATGTGACTTTTATTATAGTTTTGTCACTCCACCATTACATAAATCCAACATTCTTCAATAACAACGTAATTTCAAAAGGCTAAAGCAGCAACATGCATTAACGATAGTGTTTTCATTTGTACATTATATCCTATCACACGGTGCATGCAATACATGCATATTTCTTGTAACATTAATCGGAACTTGACCAGCAAGGTCAAATTTCATAATCACAATATTTGGCACTAAATATTCAACAAACAAGCTAATACTACAACAAGAACACAATTCGTGTTTGCAAGGCAATCATGCACATACCAACTTACATTTACTAAATTGACTTATTAATACTCTTAATGGTTGTTCATTCAGAAATACTTATCATGGTAGAACGTTATGAATCAATTAATTGATGTTAATTGATGCTACCTATTGGGATTTTATCTGGCAAACAAAAACTAATCAAGGATCAAATGTTAATGGGTTGATATTTACGTAACCTTTCTTTTGGTAGAATATTTCTCAAGTTTTGTTCTTATGTTCAAACCAGTGAATGATCAATCGACGTGTAATTAAAGATGATAATTATGGTCGTTGATTCGTTGCACTATTTCGCATTAGCCATACTTAATCAAATGTCAAGAGATTCAACATGCAGTCAGAAGGTTCTAATCAGTCAGCCATTTGCAATTTTGGGCGAGATTGATTTAACCAGTAGAAACCCGGATATTCACTTCAATTATCACAGTATTAGATTTTTTATTGCACTTTTAATGTTCGACTGAATAAGAAAAGATTAATTTTCGTGCTGCTTTTAATTAATAGACAAAAATGTCAAAAGTCACGTAATTACTTTTATCATGTTGAAAGTTCAAAGATATGTCAGGTTTCTATGTCGCACCTTATTGTTATTATCCAACATGCAATTTCTACGTACCTTAAAGAACACAAAAATATGCATTAGTAGAAGTAGCCTTTAGTTGCAGCATCGCAGAGTTAAATAACTGTCCAAAATATTGCGTGTTTCAAACGCATGATTCAGTCCACGATGTGTAATGGCTTCCGGTTCTTTCTACCAGGTTCAAGAACATCGCTCTGGATAAGGCGATCTCAGCTGACTGTTGCAGTACGTTGTTTTCAGGGTCGCATCAAAGCACGAAGTGTAACTGACAAAGTAAGCTACTTTCCACATATAAGGAAGTACAGCCTGTCACCAGCAGGTGACAGCACATCTATATGAAGCTGGCAGAGGGAGCTACCCTCTGATGGCAGACATGAGAACCTCGTTTATTGCAAGTTTCTTTTTATGGACTGTGTCGATGCGAAATTTTA
The DNA here is from genome assembly GCF_977018435.1 of Lepisma saccharinum. Taxonomy (NCBI): domain Eukaryota; kingdom Metazoa; phylum Arthropoda; class Insecta; order Zygentoma; family Lepismatidae; genus Lepisma; species Lepisma saccharinum. Next base: position 50,246,525 of record NC_139245.1, on the reverse strand, counting down.
CATATACAATCACATCGTCACAATACATATATATATATATGGATAAAAGCAAGGAGGGCCAAAAGGGCTAAATAAAAATCAAAGAAGAAGAAAGGAAACACTTACCACAGGAAATGAAATACGTTGATATTTCATGACCTAGGTCACATTGTCATCCAAGAAGAAAGAAGCACAGATTCACGAAGTATAGGAGCACAGAATACTAACTGTAGTGTTGGTACAATGTTGCCTGAGAAAGAAGATAGGCTGTAAGGTACTTTCATCAGTGTTTACTGCATAGGGTGGGTGGTTTCGGGGAAGAGGGGAAAGGGTTATTGGCTGGTTAGGTTGAGTCCGGGGGGGGGGGATATAGTGGCGTGCATGCCTGATATATAGGCTCTTTCCCATCTCCTGCAGAAAGACGTGGGAGGTAAAAGATGCATTATGGCGACACGGGAACAATTGTTGAAGGTGGTGTTATGGCTGTTGATGTGGATGGCAACTGTGAAATCGGAGTTTTGGGTGGAGGAGCGATGGTTATTGATCCTAAGGTTCAGAGGGGTGGAGGTTTCGCCAAGGTAGAAGTTGCTGCAGATTTGGCAGATGAGGTTGGATGAGTGGCAGGTGCCCTTGAGGTGAAGGGTGAACTTGCCTGCCATGGTGGGGATCTGGAGGGTGGGGGAGGTGATAAGTATGGGGCAGATCTTGGACCTGGGTTTATTGCACCTGTGAGCTGGCAGGGATGGTGTGGATGGGGTTGGAGTGTTTTGGAGCAAGATGTTCTTCAGGCTAAGACAACCATAGGTTTATCCCGAAAGATGTCCCTGGTGTCAGGATCACTGTGTAGGATGGGAAGGAGGGAGTGGAGGGTATGTTTAGATTTTCGTAATGTGAGTGGTATTGGGTGATCAGAGCTGGAGGGTTGGTTTTGTGTTGTTTGGTGCGGTTGTGGAAGGTGGCTCTTGTGATTTCTTTGTTGATGAGGGTAGAGGGGTAGCTACGGTTGGTTAGGGTTTGGTGCAGGTTTAGGTTGTAGTTGGCAGGATGAGGGGAATGAGTTAAGGCATTGGCCTTTGAGGGCTAGGGAAAATGGGATGGCTTTTTTTACAAAAATCAGACATACCCTCCACTCAGACTTCACCATCGCCACCCACACCAACAGCCACAACACCACCTTCAACAACTGTTTCCATGTAGCCATAATACACCTATTACCACAGCACACTGACACTTCCACCCGCAGAGGTTGGGAAAGGGTCTACATTTCAGGAATGTACGCCACCATCCCCCCCCCCCCCCCCGGACTCAACCTAACCAGCCAATAAGTATTTGTCCATTCCCCCCCCCCCTAACCACAACCCAACCAACCAACCACCATCCATCCCTCAGTAAACACTGGTGAAAGGATCTTTTCGCAAAACCCGTGCTCTATCACTTGTTTCTGACACCACTGTGCTGACGGTCGCTGGCGTCAGTTTCTGTGCCTCTACGCTTTTGTACTCCATACTTTCTACCTACTCTGAAAATGAGGTCATGACCTTGAAATATCAAACTTTTCTTCAATTGTGGTAAGGGTTTACTGTCTCCTATGCCATTTTGTGTGTGTGCGTGTATGTGTGTGTGTGTGTGTGTGTGTGTGTGTGTGTGTGTGTGTGTGTGTGTGTGTGTGTGTGTGTGTGTGTGTGTGTGTGTGTGTGTGTGTGTGTGTGTGTGTGTATATACATACACTAATGATGAAGGAGACAGTAAACACTTACCACACGAAGAGAAAATATTCTATATTTCGCGATCTATGTCGCATTTTCAAGTTGAAGAAGAAAGATCGGCGTTACTAAGAGAAGAGGCACAGAATACTGACCGTAGCGTCTCTACGAACAGTGTTGCCAGAAACAGTTGATAGATGACGAGAAGTACTTTCACCAGTGTTTACTGTAAGGTGGGTGGGTAATTTTGGGGAGGAGAGGAAAGGGTTACTGGTTGGCTAGGTTGAGTCCGGGGGGTATAGTGGCATGCGTGCCTATTATGTAGGCCCTTTCCCAGCACCTGCGGAAAGATGTGTCAGAGTGGGGGGGGGGGGGGTTAAAAGATGGATGATGGCAACACGGAAGCAGTTATTGAAGGTGGTGTTATGGCTGTTGGTGTGGATGGCAACTGTGAAAACTGAGTTTTGGGTGGAGGAACGGTGAATATTGATCCTTAGGTTCAAGGGGGTGGAGGTTTCGCCTATGTAGAAGTTGCAACCTGCAGTGAGTCTCATTTATCTCTTGCATTCATCTGACTAATGTAATTTTCTTACAGTTTGACTTTAGGGTTTAACTTAAAATGGTGGTGTGTTTGTTCATATTGATGCAGGTGCAACTTACTCACATAGTATAAATTATCAGTACAATATAAAAGGAAAAATAAAAGGAAAAATATTTTATAAAATGCCTAAAAGTACTTACGTTGGTGAGTAAATGATTTCCGTGAAACGACATTTCGGGATGTAACTACTCCCTTCATCAGGTAGATAGGTTATGCCAATTTAATTATACCATTGGCTGCATCAAACAAGACATGTATCAAGAGGTATGGTAAAAATGGATAAAAAGGTTAAAATGTGATTTAAGGCAGCTGAACATGTGTAGGTGCCTTATTCCTACCATTATATTGGAATCCTGATGTAAAAATCTGTAAAAAACCATCTAAAACAAATTTTGTAAAACATGTTAAAAACACTTTTCCAGAAGCAACTCTGTGAATGCAGTACATTTGAACATTTTAATCCAATTTCATGTTCTTCCTCTATCACGTGTTCTGATAGTCCAGTTCTTGGGGTTCCTTCTTTTATGTCTTTGTCATGCTCCTCCCACCTAATTTTTATGCTCCGGCCTGTTTAACCTATATATTCTTTATTACATGAACATGTTATGTTATAAACCCCTTTTTCATTTTCCGTTTTATTCTCCTTTTCTTTCCCATCCTTTTTATATTGTGTGAAATGTTTCTCTACCGCTCGTGGTGCCCTCATCCCGCATTTAATGCCAAATTCTTTAGCTAATCTTCCTATCTTTTCCAAAATTCCTTTGAAATACGGATTGCCGATATATTTTTATTTCTTATTCACCTAGTTAATTTCGATTTGTTGCTTCTTTTTTCCCTTATCACTGTTCATTTCTTCCCTCTCTCTCCTATCCTTTTTACATAGCTTGTGTGCTTTCCTGTGTATCTTATTCAGATGTTCCTCTTTGTATCCATTCTTTTTTCCATCCTATAGATCCATTCTTCTTCTTTTTCCTCTCATTTTTTTGACTTCATAATCATATTCCCCGGATGAAAAAGTTTTGGCATGTTCTGACTAGCTATGAATGTATAAAGGGGTTTTATGAAAAACCCGGTTCTGATTATTTTTAAATCTAAGAAGCCCACTACATCCTTGGCCATATCTTCTTTTGTTCCCGCAATATATCAAATAATTTCAGAAGATCAGCTTTTCCCCCTATAACCAGAACATCATCGACGTATCTCCGGAAATATTTAATATTTCCTACCATTTGTTCTAAGGCAGTTTTTTCTATAAAATGCATGAAGATCCCCAATGCAATCCCTGAAATAGGGTTGTCCATGGCTAATCCCTCTTTCTGTATGTACCATTCTTTGTTGAAACTAATAGTTATATCTGGTACATGGGTCAAACCATCGTACATATTCCCAAGCTACAACTATATCTACTCATTTTTCTCTAAGCCATCTAAATAAACAGCTGCTTTGTGTCTCGGGACGGTAGGGTAGAGGTTTATCACATCAAAGCTCATTATTTGATCATCTTTATCTAACTCTAGATTTTCGATCTTCCCCTTACGCAAAGCAGCATTCTCTGCTGCGTGATTTTCTGAGAGTAAATTTTATTATTCCATCGTTCCACACACATTTTAAAAAACTTTCATCTCTTTGAAGAGGTTTCCAAGAACACAGGTCAATGTAGTAACAAACACAATGTAGTAGAATACGTTTACAATGGTTTGAATTTCTGTGGTAAGGAAGATAATGCTTATATCTCATAAACAATATACACTTTATTTTATTGAGCGAATTGAAAATAGGTTCTTTTAACAGTAGCACCTAGCATCTGTCAAATTATCTAAGGGGGTACAGGGGATACAACTGGATTTACAGACTTAGGGGGTACAGTACCACCCTTTAAAAATTTGGGGGCTACAATGTACCCCTGTACCCCCAGTTCCTGCACCACTGGTTGTGAGTCAGAGAAATACACTGAGAGTGTGTGAAAATCTTGAGGAGGTGATAAAAAGAAAGCTACAGCACATGTCAGTCATAGTATAAGGAGCAGCATTCTGCTTCTGGAGCTGGTTGTTGCTTACCTCCTCATTACAATCCCTTCTGTGTATGAAACAATTTGATCTTTTAACAATGTTAGATACTAGTTGTTTATTTTTAAGCTTATAATAGAATTAATTTTCTTTGAATTTTGCATTGATGTCAAGCAAAAAAACGTGCACAGACCTGCGACTCCTGTGCACCATATTCCCTCATGGAGGGGAAAGGCAGAGTGGAGCAGGCTTCCTTATGGCCCGAGTTGAATAGAATAAGGAGGAGGTCTGCGGAGACTTTTCCCCGAAGGTTCTTTTCCTTGCGATCGCTCTGTATCTTTAAAAGCACATGCACAAATCCATGACAAATGCAATGGACATTATAAGATATTTTACTTTTTTTAAACTTGTGGACAAACTTCATCATTGCCTTACAGTGTAAAATAACATACTCTTAAGCCAAACAACCATTTACCTTGCTGCAATACTGTCGATTTTCTCACTGTCTGTAATTGGAACAAATTAGCAGTTGAGGCAAGACTGGCACATAAGTGCTGAGCACTGGTCTCTCCTTTATTAATACATAAAACCTCCTCCAAACTTAACCTGTTGTGGGGGTTTGGTAAACCGATGTTACCGAACTGAAATTTGAGCTACAGGTAGGTAATGGTGATATAAGAAACCCATAACTATGAGACCATATTTACTTGAGGATATCACATGATCGAAGCTTGTTATTCTTTGAATAAATCAAGAGGGCAACTGTGCAATGTGACCTCACTGGGAAACTTCTGACTACAAGCTGTATAAGAAAACTTTGAAGAGCGCTTATAAATAATGATCACCCGTAGCATAGTTCTAGTCACCCGAGCCACGTTAGGTGACAACTGCTGTAGTTTCAAGCAGATGACCCCGAAAAAAACTGATATAATTATCACCCAGTGAAACAACACAGAAGTTCAAACATAAACACTTTCCATGTGACATGCATTTTTCTTTTCACTAAACAGCAGCTTGGAGTGTGATGCACAGAAAGGCACATTACAAGGCATGCAAGTGGGTCCTTCAAACATCAGAATAGACCCACCTGCAGGATGTGTATTATGTGCTCTCACCACACCCGGGTGAAAAATCCATGTGACTAGAATGCCATGAATACATGTTTCAAAGTGAGGTAATGCAACGAGACTTTTCATTTTCCAACAATAAAACACCTCCATTTACATGTAGCACCTTGAAAGTTCCCATTATGTGTCCCCATCCAGTGTTACTTGTCAACTGATCATGCTCCCTTTTTTAAAAAAATAAAATCACTTGCAACACCTTTCCTGTCTCTTATAACTAGCCCTTGATATCACAATACAAAAATAATATTGACGCGTCTTGACGTCTTATAGATTTATTATAGATTTACCTCTCATATTATTAACATACTGCTGCCCACTCCAGAAAAACCAGTTACGTCGTTGAGTGTCATATATGATACGATGGAACTCAATGACTACAAATCACAGTGTAATATTTTGAATCTGAAATTGATATTAGTAATTTTGTTTATTGATTCACATATGATGTTTTTACAGTTAATTGTTGCACTCGCACTCACATTTTTCTCCAACATTTATAAATAAGGAACTGATATTGTAATACAGAAATTTTACAATTGTACAACTTGTAGATTTTTACGACCATTGTAGAAAAATACATCAATTTTTGAAGAATTTTTGCCTAACCTATAATTTTGTAGGAAGTGACAGTTTTACCATAAACTTGTAAAATGATTTTGTGAGAAAGTCAAAACAAATCGAATAACACTCAAAGTACTAATAGGGCATCTTGAGATCATTCGTGGTAGCTGAAGACTTAGGAGTACGAGGGTCACTATTTATATTTTGAGCCTAACAATGAAAAAACAGGAATTTGGCATTGAAAACTGCTTTATTGTTTTTCGAAGTATTCTCCTTTATGGTCAATACACTTCTGCATTCGTTCGAACCATTTGTCAAAGCAGTTTTTCCAATTTTCTTGAGACACCTCAGTAATATGGTTTTTGAACGCATCAACGGCATCTTCCGCTGACGAAAATCGCTGTCCATGCAATTTATTCTTGACATTCGGGAACAAGAAGAAGTCATTCAGTGCCAAATCAGGACTGTACGGTGGATGACCCATCAATTCGATTGTTTGACTGTTCATAAAGTCGGTTGTTACAAGGGTTGGATAAAAAGTAGTGACAACACTGCTGTCCCATGAAAGGGGTGAGTCACAGTTCCACAAGTGTTTCGTGGCTGATAAAGGAATGTCAGACGAGGAAGTATATTGACTGGGAGCGATTGTATGTTATTAAGTCAAAAACAACAGTGCTCTGATGTAGAGGATGAGAGTGCAAGCACCCTAACAATATGTTTAGGCAAGAAGAACAATGTCTCTCAGGCAGACGGACAACACAGCCTACTTCTGCACCTTCTTGCAACACCACCTTCGTCTCGCATTAAGATGGAAGCAATGGCACGGTGTCCCATCATCCTGCTTGACAATGCAAGGTCACTGTGAACACTGTGACGGCACTCCTGCATAGCTGGTAGTGGGAGGTACTGGAACATCCGCTGTATTCACTGGTATGAGACCATGTGATTACGACCTTTTTGCCAAAATATAGGAACCACTGGCCGGGAAGCACTACGACACGCGCGAAGCCATCATACGTGCTATAGTGCGGTCACTGCGGGACATCGACAGAGATGTACGCGCTGACGGTGTACGACGCCTTCCATACGTGTGGCAGAAGGTCGTAGAGATGGGGGACGATTACATTGAAGGAATGTAACACGTGCTCCTCTGCCAATACAGTGAAGTACCAATTATACCAGTGTTGCCATTACTTTTTATCCAACCCTTGTAGACGAGATGTGTGACAGCTGGCATTGTCTTGATGAAGAATGATCCGACGGCGTTTGTTTGTTTTCCGTATTTGACCGAAGACCTCTGGCAAACAAATTGTTGTGTACCATTCAGAGTTGACCGTTCTACGTTCCTCTAAAGGCACAGTTCCCACATGACCAGTTTTCCCGAAAAAACAGGTGACCATTTGTTTCGATGTGCTTCGAGCGCAAACAACTTTTGTTGGATTGGGTTCATCTTGAAACACCCATACAGTCGATTGCTGTTTACGTTCTGGCTCATATGCATATATCCATGATTCGTCACCTGTTACAATCTTATATACATCTTTTGAAGCACCACGATCATCATTTATCATAACTAAATGTAAGCTTAGTCTTGCATATGTCTCCAACTTTCCTTAACATTTGCAGCTGGCCTTGGACTTTCGTCACCCTCTGAATCAGTATCAGAATCAGCAATCTGATTGTCGGTAGAAGCAGCAATATCTGCCTCTTCATCTTCGATTTCAAAATCATCTGGATTTATGTTGTCCAGCATGACAAGTATGACATCTGAACTTGCAACTGGAAAACAAAGAAGTAATAGCCACTGTATTAATAATAGATTAGGCCGGCAGTTGGTAGGTAGGACCTGACCCTCAAAGGCTGTTGCACCACGAGTTGCAATAATAATAATAATAATAATTGGAGGAGTGGCCTAGAATTTGTAGCAGCATAGTAAAAATAAATTATACTATTCAAGATACATACAAAGTTTGTTACAGCCCTTATTTTCATAACAGTAATTAACAAAATTGCTTGGAAAAACTGCTGAGAAAGAAGGACGCACCTACTGTGAAATGTATGCCTAGCATCCACATGTATCACATCTGATACATAAAGAAAACAATTTTTAATTATCAAAATAATAAAATATTTTGCAAAACTTTCTATAACTCTTAAATAGTATCAATAAACTATCCTCTAACTACATTACAGCTTGAAAATAAAATTATAGTGTGGTACTAACTGCAGTTTTCTTGTTCCTGGTGAAACACATACTAGTAACAATGAATCAGCTCACTACTGCCACTTATCGGAAATGCCCAGAAGCACAAAAAAATTACTGACACTGCACGTAATGTTCAGAATAAGATACAACAGGCGCTTTTCAGTTCTGCTTTGAAATAATCATATAAAATGATAGGATGGTGGTAATGCTGTCTCCTTGTTATCAAAGTGTCTTCGGTTCATTACCCAGTGGAGGCACATGACACAGTGGTTCGGGATACCACACTAAAGTGTAGGTCAATCCAGGATGGCCTTTCTTGCATAAAGTGAACGTAAAACAACAATTCAATCCAATCTAATGCCCCATGTCTAAAATGTCTTCCATGTGACGAGCTAGTTATGGTTTTGTGATCCAATCAACAAGAAGTTGTTAATCGCTGGATTAGTGATTGTTAATGAAAACCAACGAATTTATCTAACTTACCACTGGTTTTGTTAATTTTCTACCTTATAATCATGAGAGTGACTATGATCTTTGAGTTTCAGGTCCACTTTTATGCACCAACGTGTTAGTCATGATTGGACGTAGAGTTTAAAGTGTGATCGTCAACACCATGTGACTTAACCCGGTGGTGAACACCAAAGTCCTTGATTACAAGCCGATGATGTTACCACTACACCATCAGGGAGACCCCAGGTGGATGATGAATAGATGAGATAGTTGATGGAAAAAGCACAAGGAAACTTTAATGCAGATTTCAAAATCAAGATTATTCCCTTCGTAGGCACATTAATAACACTAACTGCACTCTGATGGATGGTGGTGGTGATGAAATGAAAAATGTTAGAGGAGTACGGAAACAAAACCACAAGTGGAATGTTCTGATTCCCTTTCTGGAAATAGCAATGAGAAATGTCGCTCTCATAATGGCTACCTGTGTTTGATTAAGCAATTTGCAACCAAATAGTTATATAACTGTGACCCGAGGACTTTCGACGTGGCCTTTGGCCACGTTTTGTACGCTCACATGCGTGACCTTTGGCGACGTTGTGGGCACAATCATGTTATAGATGGGGTTCCTCAATGATCTTAATGATTTTGAAGATGTGTCCGTGTTGTATTGGATGAGGAGAAACAAGTGTATACATTCGCTTGTGTGTGTACGTGCTCTAATATTGTACAAATATTCAACATCATATTGTCTATTTTCATAATAATAAACAGGGTAAATATCTTCCATTTCAAAATAGTTAGATATTTCATATGAACAAATTAAATAGAGACACGTCTTGTGCGCTGGCCAATGTGCTTCACTTATTTGAAAAGTTTTGAACATAACATTATGTGTTTTCTGGCTCTAATATGGTACAAATATACAAAATATTCATAGTTTACTTTTTTAATAATAAACTGGGTAAGTAAAAACTGTTTCAAGATAGTTAGTTGGGTGTTTTATGTAAACGGATTCAATAGAGACACAAAACGTAATTTAAAAATAATTGTTTTCCCTTCATTCACCTCGAATTTCTACCTCTCCTCTGTAATAAATTCTGACACTCATATTTTGAAATTCGAAAAGTCTAGCATAATTCACTTACAGTAGTTTTCGGGGTGAAAATAAACTTTCTTTAAGTTCCCTAGCAACATCTGTTTCCATGGTCAACAAGAAGCACGGCAAGCTGTAAAGAATTGTTTGTCATTATACCTCTAAAACATTTAGTTTAAACAACTATGATGTAGATATTTTCGCATTGAGTATACCAATATATACATCATTGTATCTGGACTGAAACTCCTTATTATGTAGATGTCACTGTTATTTAAAGCATCTATTCTAACCAGGGGTTGATTCATCTTGTGTTATTAATTTGTGAGAAATATAATGTAGCTTGACAATGAAAACGTGAATGAAACAATGTGTGCAAGATATTCGCCATGGCAATGGGTTGATAAGGATGTGAAAAAAGGGCATTTTCACCCTTAAAAAGGAGCTAAATGAGCTATTTTTTAAAATTTTTGCAGGCTTTTGGGACAATTTCATGTGGGGTCGTAATCGGGCATTTTTTGGCTCCGGGGCTTCCTTCATGGAGAACATTTATGTCAGTGAGTCAGTCAGTGGTGGGATTGTGGATATATATACACTACTCGCGCACTATCGATGTGGCCTTTGGCCACGTCTCGTACGCTCGCTGACATGTTTCGCTTATTTGGAAAATTTTGAATGTAACTTTGCATGTATACAGGCTCTAATATGAAATAAATAAGGCAATTGTTTTAATAATAAAGTGAGTAAGCAATAACATTTTCATGATAGTTAGATTTCTTGTATAAGCGACACTAAATTGAAAAACAAAATATTCACGTCTTTTGTCATTTTCACATTTGTAAACGTAATTTGAAAAATAATTGTTTTCCGTCATTCCCCATCAAATTTCTACCTCTCCTCTGTTATACATTCTGATGCTCATGTTTTGAAATTCGAAAAGTCTATCATAATTCCCTTACAGTAGTTTTCTGGTTGAAAATAAACTTTATTTAAGTTCCCTAGCAACGTCCGTTTCCATGGGCAACAACAAGCACCTCAAGCTCTAAAGAATTGTTTGTTATTATACCCCTAAACATTTAGTTAAAACAAGCACAATGTAGATATTTTCGCATTGAGTATAACAATATATGCGTAATTGAATCTGGACTGAATCTTCTTCTTATGTAGATGTACCCTTCTTTGAGGCACCTTTTCAAATGCAGGAGTTCATTCATCTGTGTGATCTGTGAGAAATATAATGTAGCTTGACAATTAAGAATTGAAGGAAACAATGTGAACAAGAAAGGAAAGCCATGGAAACGGTTGCTAAGGATGTGAAAATACATACATTTTCACCCTTAAAAAAGGGCCAATTAAGGGATTTTTTAATTTTCTCGGTCTTTTGGGACTATTTCATGGGGGGTCGTATTCGGGCATTTTTGTTCCTTCATGGAGAACATTTATGTCAGTGAGTCAGTCAGTGGTGGGATTGGGGCTTTATATATATTGGATGTGGAAGAAAGTCATTGGACACCACATGTCAGCGGATACCATCAGTTTTCTTGCAATCAGTAGGAGGTCGGTCTGCCTTTGGCAGCGATAACAGCAGCCACTTGTAGTGGTCAACTGGTCGTGTAGTGCACCAAGTGGGATATTCTGCCATTCCTCCTGCAGTACAGTCACCAACCCTGGAAGTGTTGAAGGGCGAAGCGATCACAACCTCAATCGGCTCTCCAGTTCGTCCCATAGATGTTCGATAGGATTGAGGTCAGAGCTCTGAGCAGGCCATTATTTTCTGCATACCACTCCATGGTAGCCCTGGAAACATGACAAGTCTTAGTGAAAGCACTGCACTTTTTCTGAAATTACTGTTGATAAATTGCCTCTAATGACGTATATCTTTTAGGTTATCACTGTGCCACACATTGATTAGAAGTGACTTTGAACAAGAGTGCACGGATATTGATATCCATTCAGAAAAGGCTTTTATTCTTTCATCTTGTAACAAATCATTTGCTCAGAAGGAAGCTCTTAGAAGACATTCAAGAATTCATGCTGGGGAGAAGTCGTATGTGTGTTCAACTTGTGACAAATCTGGTGGACAAACTGCATGATTACTTTACTGCATTTAATAACATACTCTTAAGCTCCACTACAGGTTAAGTTTGCAGAAACTTTTCGCATACATAGTCCTAAACATGAGAACAGAATACAGTTCTGCTGCGTTACTGCTGATTTTGTCACGGTCTGTAATAGGAACAGCTTGGCATGGGAGATGCTGAGCGCTGGTCTCGCATGGATTCTCATTTTCGAAATGGAAGAGTTTTTTATAAGTATATACACAGATAGGCTAATTGGGACTGGACCTACAGTTTAAACTGGAACCCAATTCACTATGTGCCCCTACTGAACCCGGGACCCAAAGACAGCACATGTTTTACAGTTCATTATCTGCTGCACACTAATTTAGTTTTTTTAAAAGTTTAATTGATTGCATCAGACATTTGTACAATAATGAAAACATTGACTTGTTGTCAATAAAAAATGTGCAATGACTAGCAATGAGGATGGTGGAGGTCAGATAATAATTTTTGAAAATGATATCCCACTTTTATCATGAGAATTTATTGATATAATGTAAATAAAGACTGCAGTAAATGTTCAGTATTTGTTCATTTGTTTGTTATTTTTGCCAGTTAAACTAGTAGTTTTGACCATTTGACTAGTTTCAACACTTGCTAATGCGACAGCAAATTTTGTGTTTTAACAAGTTACTCCTTTTAAATAGAATAAGTTATTGAACACAAATTAAACAAATATCTATGATATTCAAAAAGTTCAACACCACAGGACAACTCTATTATTAGTAGGAGTAAATTAAAATGAAGAGGGGGAGTTTTCAGAAATATGGGGTTTTCATTTCAATATGCTTGAATTTTCTACAATGTAACCATGTAACCTTCGGCCACAATCCTTTACCCACCTTCCCCTCTATGTTCAACTCGGTCCATAAGGAAGCCTGCTTCACTCTTACCCATCCCCTCCACATGGCAGTATGATGCACAAGAGTTGCGAGTATGTGCAGGTTCTTTTGCATGTGGTTCCATTATACTAGCCCAATGAGAAAGGAAAATGTCATGTTGCCACATGCTTCATCTTTAAAGGGGGCATTTCTATTTCCACAAAATTCAAATTACCATCACCAATTCTAAATTTACCTCGGAGAGTAATTGGCTATCTCTGAAAACCCCTCATTGGCATAGTGTTAACATTGTGTCCTTATAATGAAATTGTCCTGGTTGCAATACCTTGTGGAGTTTCATAGTAGTTTGGATCCCACTTAAAGCTGTAGATCTAGTTCCGATTACCTTTCCATGCATAATGTGAACTTACAATTAAACTTAAACAAAAAAAAAAACAAATGACAATTTGCAAAAGGGGCTGTTCATTGCCAAACTTTTCCGGTGGCGGCGCCACCCCTGTTGTCTCCCTAAATAATTTTGTTTGTCATTTGGTTGCCCTAAGCTTTTCATTGCGGGGGGGGGGGGGGAGGTGATGTCTATTGAAACGTTATTTACAATGAAGGTAAGAATTTCTCATGTAAATAGATAATAAAAATGGGTTTAATAAACCTTTAAGATTTGTAGCCAGTCATAAATTTGTGAAAATTACATTCTCCTGAACCTAAGAGTTAATATATTAAAGTGTAATGACAGACTTGCGCAAACAGGCTAAATATAGTATGTTTATGCACAAAGAGTGCTAAACTCGACGTCATTTGGGTCGTCCTTAGCTACCATGGGCCAAGAATAGAAAATTTTAGATTTTTGCACTACGCTTTGTTTCTTTCTGGTTGCGAGCATGTGCAATTCAACAGCAGGAGTAGGAATCGGAGAAACTTCCAAAAATGTAAAGAAAAATGTTTGAAGTGTGTAAGTGCATGATATTTATTATTATACACTATGACATTATGTCCTATCAGATAACTTAACATTAACGAATATTTTCAATGCGTTAAGAAGACATTTTCCTCTCGTATTTTCATCTTTTTTTTTAACAGAAATTTTAAAATTATAATTCCTGTCAATAATAAAGCTCTAGAGGTTGCGACACATGAAACACAAGATAAAATATATTTTGGAATAACTATTCTCAATAAATGTGTGTATATAAAACACAGATTTACTAGCCATGTGGAAAGTATGATATCATGTAGAAAAAACAGAGCCAGTTTTTAAAAACAATTATAAAAATAAAAGTACAGTCGTGCAGAATTATTAGGCATTATTCATTACCGGATTCACAACAATAAAGCACTTAAATTGTGAAAATTGCAAATCACGTTAAGTGCTGTGCAAATTGTAAGGCTTTTTTTCAGTTCCAATGTACCGGGTGTTCCGTTTAAATCTCCCTAATTTCAATTAATCGTAGAATAGAAAATATGAATGAGAGAGCAATGATATTTAGAAAATTGAAGAAAAACTCATAAATTGTATTTTCCACACACTAATACACCTCCACATGTGCCCCATTGGTAGCACGGACAATATCCAGTCTGTATTCCACTTCTTGCCATATTCTCTCCAACATGTCCCCTGTTACTGTTGCAATCGTATCACGTATGCAAGTTCGTGACTCTGGGATGTTATTCACTGGAGTCGCAAACAGCACGAATTGGCTAGATGCCTGGCGGATGGATTTACTCGGGGTTCTCTGAAACCCCGCTCGAATTTCTTCCACCTTTTCCTCCGACACACGACAGCTAGCTCCACCAGATTGTTTTAGGACACTGCCGGTTGTTAGAAACTTACTAAATCACAGCCTAATTGATTTAGCATCAGGTGCAACTCCTCCGTACACTTGTCTGAAATTTCGTTACGTTGCAATCACAGATTTTGTCTCAGCATAGCACACCACTGCCTGCGCGCGTTGTTGAATAGTTGCCATTTTTATTTATGCGACCGTGGCGCTGCGTAGTGAGCAAACGGACAACTTCAAGTCATGAAAACAAAACTTGAAGAACTGGACTTTCATTTGGTGTTACAGTTATTTCACAATTCATCGTACTTCGTTCACAGTAATTAATTGAAATTAGGGAGATTTGAACGGAACACTCTGTATTTTCTGTTGTTGACGATCATCTTTTCAAAAATCTTACTTTTACACCACTGATCCTTCAACTATCATGTTCAACAATAATTTTTGAGGTTAAGATTAGCGGAGTGGTTAGCACATCGCACTATGACACCAGGGGTCCAGGGTTCGAATCCCGGCCTTGGCATGGGTTTTTGTGAGTGTCCATTCATAAGTTTCATTACATTATCACTCATCCCCATCTCTGCAAATTAGCCAAAAGTGGCACAAACAACAAAGTAAAATAAAGCAAAATCAATCAATAAGATTAAATTAAACCTTCAATTGAATGTAAAAGCAGCACGTTCAGTCTTCCTCGTGCATTTAAATGGGAGCACAATTGTTCATCAAATGTGTGGGGACACAACATGGATGCTGCTACCTACAACAGTTTGCTTCGACCAGGCCCATTGTGAGACTATACTGTCTCTCCTGCAAAATGCATGCATCCATTCTGAAGCACAGTTTTGTGTTAGATAACGATTAAATAACGATAACACCACAGATAATGTATATAATGCATTTATCTGTAATTTCAGTGTTTTTCCTAATTGCCATGTTATCGAATTGACTTGTCCAACTTAAATGCAAGGGGGAGGCGTTTATAGTTTTTAGTCTGATGATTTTTTTCACAAAGTCGCCATAATGGCACACCAACTACTTTACTGCATTAAAATACTAACACTTCTATTGCATAAGAAGTTGTTTTTACATTCCATCCCAATTGACACATGCAGCACATTTCCTTTGTCTTGAATTTACAACATGGCCTGGGAATCGAATAAGCATAAATTGCATTAAAGATGAAAGTTTGCAGGTGATTGGATAGTAGAGAGGAGGTGTGAATTACTTTGTGATATCGCTGGTAAACAAATTTGTGGTAAATTAAAACAACAGGAGCATAAAAAAAAAGGACTTACTGTTCTGCATGATAAAAGCAAGCCATATTCAAATGCCGTTGTTAATTTTTAACTAATACATATGGTGCAAATATATATCTAGGCAGAATAAAAAGCGTTCCAGTTCACTTTTTCTGAAACTCTGAGAGTGGATGGGTGTGAGACAATTGGCTTTGACTTGCCTGAGTCAGCACGTTTGTCCTCTGAATGTGATATGGATGTGTTCATATGTGGTGTTTTAGCTAGGAGTAGATGTTTATGTATAATTGTTTCCTCTTTTGAAGGCTACAAGTGACAGTTTCACACCAGGTGAACATTTATTTCAATAACGTCAAAATGTGAACTGCTTCTGAAAGAAACAACAGAGGCAAGGAGAGCATGAACTTCTTCCCATGTTGGAAGTGGAGACTGTTTTTTTTATTTACAAGATCCCATGTATTCCGTATGGAGAGGCAACTTCAACTTCAAGTTATGTCTAATGAAATGGACATTTCAACTTTTTCAAATGCAAGCAAAATCTTTAGCCTGTTCTCTTTTGTTTTTCTTCATCATCAGAAGTTTAATATTCCCAAAAGAACAAATAAAATAATAATCCCATAAGTGTAATGCTAAGTTTTCTCCCCCTGCTACGGCCATCCAACAGACAAACCTCTCTTTCCCCGGCTCGCCACGAGGAAAGGCCAGTGATGGAGAAGCAGTTTCAGGTTCCGCAAATGTCCCTCATAGCCTTAAGTCCTCTGTTATCCCAATGGACTTGTGCATTTTAAAATAAGAGGATAGGGCACGTGCTTTCCACAAAAGTAATAAGAAACCTGAAAGGAACCTGAAACTACAAGGAACAGAAAAGTTTGAGCAACATAAAATGAAAATCCTTCTATAATATCCTTTTCCAGTCTGGCTAAGTGCTACTGGATATATGTTTGAAATTGAAGAAAGCCCCACTGAAAATCAACTCTGAACATCTTGATTCCTCCTTTTTCTAAAACAATTATTTGTCCTTTTGTCCTTTCCATGCCGTGAAATCATAACATGCCATTTCTTTGAGCATTTCTTGCACATTTTGGCACAAAACGGGGCTAGATTAATCAATTGTAAAAATACAACTGTAAATTAACAGTTGATATTTTACTCTTGAGGTAGACAAGTTTTATAACTTACTTTTTGCCTCGATTATTTCAAAAAATAAAACACACTTTAACTCAGATTTCACACACATTCTGGCTTTACCTGAGAACAATGAATAACAAATCACACATTCTCTGAATTACAGCACGATTGGCATCTCACCTGAATCAGCATTTATTCAGAAAAAAACTTCTCCCATTAAATCAACATCCCATTTGAACCCTGTTTTCCATCAGATAGAAACCAGAAGGGAGAATTCTCCCTCACCCCCTTCAAATACTACCCCAATAATAATGATTCAACAATATATTAACTATGTAAATATTTTTTTATAAAGACCAGAAGTCAGTTGCTCTTCTGTGGGGTAGGCCCACCTTCATCCCCATTTACCTAATTACTGTTTTCCCAGTTTCCTCACGATATACTGATAACTTATATATCTTGAAGCCTCTGTGCTCTGCTGGGGATCACATCTGACTGCTATGTGGGAGACCCACGTTCAATTCTCAAGGTGGACGTTCTTGATCGCTTGATTGTGCATAGAGCAACTCTGGGGTTCACCCAGTCTCAAATAAATAGGTATCTGGAAGGGGTTAAATAATCAGACCAATTAGAGATCATGTGTTATTGAAATCAGTTATCGAAAAGAAATATCGAGTTCAGAATTCATTTTTATTCTGTGGTGAAGAAAAGGCGACGTGGAAAGTGTAACATGTTTTGTGACTAGCGAGAAAGGAAAGGAAGAGCAGTGGAGCACTCTTGTCTGTATTTATTTAATCAAAATTGTACAACAAAGAATTATGTATATTTCTACAGAAGTGGGTAATATGATAATAAAATATGTTCGACAACCAACTGTAAAACATACACTATTTTGTAATTAACTCTGATATACTTACTATTCATTTTTCAGCGATCAATTTCACCACTCGTCTGGTGGCTTCGTCAGGCGTAAACTGTCTTGCTGCAGCTGGCGTGGTACCTTCTTCCGCTTGGGCTTGTGGCGGTGCTAGTTGATGCAGCACTTTCACTTTTTGTCGTTCTCATGTGGGTGTTGAGATTCCTTCTGTTGCCGCACCTCGGGGGTTTTGGCGCTGCACAAGGTGGTTCCAGATCTTGTCGTCTGCTTTCACGGGGCAGTGTTGGCTTGCGTGTGCAGGCAGGCTTTTCTGCGAAAGTTTGGGGTCTGTGCTTGGTTTCTTGTCACAGGGGGGGGAGCAGGTTGGGTGGGTGCTTTTCGCAGGGGAGGAGCAGGTTGGGTGGGTGTGCATACTCCTGATGGTGGGAAGCCAGGTTTTATTGAGGACCCCAGCATTTGTGTTGAAGTCGGCGGGCACGGTCACTATTGCGTAGGTTTCTTTTGAAAATCTTTCTAGTGTGGAGTTTGCTTGCATGATTATTTTAGAAGAGTCTATGCTATGTTTTTCGTCTATGAGGTGGCAAGGTGGCTCCTCCCCTGCAACAAGTGCCCACCCACCCTGCTCCCCCCTGTGACAAGAAACCAAGCACAGACCCCAAACGTTCACAAAAAAAGCCCGTCTGTGCATGCGAGCAAACACAGCCCCGCAAAAGCAGACGACAAGATCTGGAACCACCTTGTGCAGTGCCAAAACCCCGAGGTGCGGCAACAGAAGGAAGCTCTACACCCACACGAGAATGACAAAAAGTGAAAGTGCTGCATCAACTAGCGCCGCCACAAGCACAAGCGGAAGAAGAAGGAACCACACCAGCCGCAGCAAGACAGTTCACGCCTGAAGAAGCCACCAGATGAGTGGCGAAATCGATCGCTGAAAAAAACTTTTGAGGAAAAATGAATAGTAAGTGTATCAGAGTTAATTACCTATCTCCGCGTAACCGCCAAACTGATACCTTTAGATGCAATACTATTTTGTGTTGTTCTTGATCTTAAATTGAAGTTTAGATAAACACAATGAAAAACAACTATCTGAATTTCTGTGTAAATGTGATTTTTATAAAATTATTTTGTTGTGTTCACATTGTTTTTCTGGTGTCATAGATTACATTTAGGCTATTAATACCGATAAAATACATCAACATCACACTTCTATCGAGTTTCAAATATGTCCTAAATCTTCCTTTTGAAAGAAAATTATTATCTTTGTTACGGCTAATCGCTAGTCGTATATATATATTTTTCTTTATGGTGTACATACTCAATTTACGATTTCCTATGGAAACGCTGTACCATTACTTTCATTCAGTTGCCAATTTAAGCGATCAATTCAACAGCTTGTTCGTGATTTACACAGACAGACAGCAACAGAAAATGCTCTGGAAGTAATTTACTTTACGATTGCCATCATATAACTATTATTCATTACAAAATAAGTTTAATAATTATTTATAAATCCAGAAATATGGTTTCTCAACATTGCCACCTAAAGAGCAGCAGCCGCTGGTTAATTACAAGATGATAAAAGTGTTCTTTCTGTCATGCATGGAGGGAAGCAACTACTGTCATTCTTTTCTCACTCTGTATGATAAGTCCTTATCACTGAAGACTTTTTTCCTTTGATTTTTTGGGGCCTCCTTGATGATGTAATTGTAATGTTGTCGCTTTGTAATCAAGTTGTCTCATGTTCGATGCATTGCACAGTAGTTCAGATCCCACTTTAAACTGTAGGTCCAGTCCCGATTAGCATAAAGTAGATTTAAATAAACAAAACAAACAATTCCTTTAATTTGCTTCTGTTCCTTAGCACTTCTTCCCTTTTATGCAAAGAAATCGACATACTATTGGGACTGGTCCTTCTGAGAGTGTTGTCTTTTTCTGTGCCATTGCTAAATGTCATCTTCTTGTAAACGGATTTGCAGCTTTATTTCAATCAGATCTCTTCCTTTTTCTCTGTTGTTCCCCAGTTCTCACTTGTGTCCTCTTGGATGATTCCAGAAAAATGCTCCTGTTCTCTTCTTCAACCACATGCTGTTACCTTTGAGTTCTGTAACATCAGTAACAACATTATCATTGTCCTCCTCGATGTGAAAGACTTTGTCAACCAGTTAACTCGGCACTCTACGATACCACCCTGTCTGAGCATGGGTGCACCTTGTGAATGTCCCTTCACCAATTTCATCAAATGATCACTCATCTTCATCATTGCTTTTAGACAAAAGTGGGAGAACATGACGCTTAATAACATTAAATCGAAGCAAAATACATATGAGAATAAGTTCTTGGCATTTGCTAAAGGGCCCCTGAAAAAAAATTCTGGGAAAGTGTTTTGAACATTTTGCTCAATTTTTTTTTTATCTCATATGAAAGTATGGTGTATTTTCTCCACCATACTCTGACATTAATGTTATGCTAAGGTTCATTTTTCTTCTTTAGTCACAGTTGCTGTCTGGAAATGATGAGGTACTACTCAACAAAATCTTGGTGAAGATGTCATTATAAGGGATGTACATTCTTCGAGCATCAAGATTGAGGAGTGAAATTCTTCTCCTTTCCTGCAATGAAAAAACAAAGGTTACTACAAAGTGGCCATTTAGTTGAGTAATAAAGGCCTCAGATCATATTATTTATTTTTCTTAGTGGAACAAGGAGTTTAAAGGAATATGAAACTATCAAACATATTTTGTCACAGATTGGTGAGGTATCTAGACAAGTATCACTCCATTGTCTTAAGGCAGAATCACTTGAAACTGGAATTGCAGTAGGAATGCCCTAGCTTGCGCTCGACTGGCTATCTAGCTGGAAATGATGGCTGCAAAGCTGGCTGCTAGATTCTGTGGAACAGCAGATCAGAGCAACAGTTTGGTCATGTGAAGGATAATCTGCGAGTTTGGAAAATAATTTTTTCCCTATGGTTTCTGTGTGGAAAATATTGCTTTCCCCTATGGTTTCTGTGTGGAAAATATTTTTTTCCCCCTATGGTTTCTGTGTGGAAAATATTTTTTTCTCTATGGTTTCTGTGTGTTAGTTGTTTTTTTTTCTCTGCTCAATGAATGAAAAATAGAGATGAGATGCATTCCTGTTCATTAATATCTAAAGTTCAAATCACAAACCCTGAGACCTTCTGTAAACAAAACCACCTGCATGCAGAAAGCATTGCAAACTCATAGAAGTAAAATAATCCAAAAAAAAATCCAGCGTTGTTACAGGATTCATTACGTAAGGTAAAACAATGGCCAATTTGTAGTATGGGATATGCTGCCGTAAATGACGTCTCACTTTAAACCCAATGCTCTTTCTTTTTTTACTTATTGCTTCACCTTTATGGTTAACCCTTTGCACCAGTAATAATTTCCCATAAATTTGGCTTCTTACTTGCATGTGAATTGAATATATTTTACTTGCATTTTTTTAGACAAAATGATATAACATGGTAATGTATATTTCTAAGGATGATATAGATAGGAATGTATTTGAAATTTGTTTGTAGATTTTATGTAAATTGTATCTTATGTAAATAAAATATATAATGGGCATAAACAGCCATATGCATTGCTGTAAGTCCAATAAATATGTTGATGATGATGATCAAAACAAGACAAAAAGCTCGTAAATATATTGCGGTTGGAAACTTTGACAAGAATCCTAATAACGATTTTTGTTCCGCCAAATATAGTGCACTTCGTCAAATAACTTGGTGACATGGCAAGGCAAGATAAGTGTGAACATTTTGTAGTAATATGCATTGTAACTTTCAATGAGCTTAGAGATTTGTGTACATAATGATATTTTATAACATTGGTTATTTTCTAAAAATAATCATGTGAACAGCAAGGAAGTAGTGCATGGTAATATTGCCTGACTTATTGTTAGAAAAATAACATGCCGAGTTCTATGCGTGCGGGAAGGTCTCCGTGTTCTCCGAGCTTGTTTTCAAAACACCAGCAAGGACAGCCTTTGAAAAGGGGTGAGAAACAGATGCTACTCAATATTTATGTAACGTTCTGTCAGTGGTATCCTGAGAAACCAGTAAATGAAGTGGTTAAGTTGGTATCCCAGTGCAGTGGTGTGTCAGTGTCTGCAGTTTTAAGGGTTATGAAAGAGAGAATGACCGGGAGAGTAACATTGTATGCGGCTGCATATTCGTCTGATGTTTTGAGAGCGGGTTCTCACATTCAGAGGCTCTTATATAAAATGAATAAGTGCGGCGAACTATGAGTGTAACAGCAGATGATTGCGGTCATGAATCAGCTGACGCGGAGTGATACATTGAATTGGTGAGACCGTTTGTTTACAGAAGGTCTCAGGGTTGGTGATTTACACTTTAGGAGTTTTTCCAAAGCGATGAGATTTGCATATGACAGATGTGATTAACCACAAACAAAAACCTTATTATTAACAATGTACTAAATGTTATCATATTTAGTTCAACAAAATATATTTTTTGAATGAATCCTGCAAATCTCATGTTTTTTTTTTATGAATGAATCCTGCAAAGCTCAAATATGAATATCATATCTGAGTTCATTAAAAAGGTTGTTGAGTATACCTTGATTACCATATTATCTTTTGAGCCAATTTTTTGCCTATGCTTTTCTTTTAATTTTAATTTTAAATAATGGCATCAGTAGCTATTCTCCTACTACATTCTTCCACAAATGTTATCGTCCATCTTTTTAGCCTGTCTGCTCTGCACAATGCCTTGTGGGAACAAAAGTACACCGACAAGTACCGTAATGAGTATCGTTTGAAGCAAAAACTAGCGGGAGCAAGTACTACACAACTAGTCCAAGTCTAACTGCAAAATCCAGTAGGAAATCTAGCCTCGTGCGATTCAGGCATGATAGTGCGGTAGATAATAGGATAAAATTTCTTTGTAAATTTGATTTGATTTTCGAATATTATTCTGACTGTTAAGCCTATACTTCTAACAAATAGTTCACAACTCCATTGATTGGACTGTATTGTTTGTTTGAGAAGAAAATAGTGACACAATTGTTTCCTAGAAAGGATACATGTTTTTATCTCATTTCAGATGCAGGGAGTGGTGTTTAAGAAGTGGGAGAGATGATTTCCTGGAACTTTCGGAGAAGCAGCAGCAAAATAGGAGAATCTGTGCTAAACACTTTGACAATTCAGCATTCGTGAGTACATTGCAAAATCCTTTGACGCCCACAGCTCTGCCAATGCAATACACTAACTACAATGTGCTACAGCCACTGCCTGAAAACCAACATAACTGTATCCTGGGAGCGGAAAGTGAAACTTCATCGGTAGAAGAAAACTCTGCTGAGGAACAACCGACAACAGACGATGAACATGTAGCAACTGAAGATTGCAATTTACATATTGAAAAAGTGCACAGCATGCATGCATGTGACACAAGCAATATTGACATGAACATCCGATCTGCAGTACTACAAACAGACACGGAGACTCTGGAAGATTTAAATGTCTGCAACGGAACAGAAAGACTCGAAAGGATATTAAGAATGCAGACTAAGCTGTTATCGAGAAAGAGGGCTGAAATTTCACGCCTTAAGAAGAAGATTAAAAACCATAAACACTCGAAATTTTACCTTTTGGCAGAATTGTCAAAGTACATTGAAGGTGCACCTTTTACGTTTCTAAGAATGCAGCTCATGCATAAGGATTGCACTCTTTGGTCAGAAGACGAGAAAGGACTGTCTCTGGCAATATATTACAAGGACTTAAAATTGTATAGATTCCTAATTAAGGAAGGATTTAAGCTACCCAGTTACTCTACAATTAGGAAGTGGGTGAGTAAAATAGAATTAAATTTTGGAGTGAATGACATTTCATACAATACAAAGGTTAATATATTGACAAAGTGAGAGGGAATGTACAATCCTGCTAGATGAAATGACAATACAGAAATGGCTTTGATGTGATATGAAGAGTGACTTCAGGGAAGCATATGAATATCTGGGGCCTGTGAGGTGAAGCAGGAAGATGTTTTGGTATTCATGTCACTTGGGTTAATTAATAAGTCAAAAGTGCCTTGTCTTGCAGTTCAGTGAATGCGCAAAACCTTAGCATAATTATCAGAAATGTTATGGGATAGAGAAAGTTATGGGAATCGGTTTGAAAGTGAAGGCACTCATTTGTGACCCAGGTCCAACAAACAGGCATGTCTTAGGCCCACTTTAGACAAAAGCATATCCTTTAACCATTTTGCTACATAAATGCTTCCAAAAATCTTATAGCAGATAGTAATTTACACGGAAGCATATCATGTAACATTTCAGTAAGCTTTTGCGATTACAATATATGCCTAATACTGTTTTATACGAAACTTTATTCCTTTCAGTTGAATAGTTATCAGCTAATAAAAATGTGAAGTGATACATTGTTTACATCTCACACGGCCACCATTACATCTTCACTCATGACCTAGAGCTCACTTCTGATTGGTTATGCTATGAAAAATGCTCCGGAAATAGGACGGATCCTATCCTTGAGAAATGCCATGAAATATGCCATGGCATCTGAAATGTCATAATATTTGTTACTTTACATAGTAGCATTTTGGTCATAACAAGAATGTTAAGAAAATCCATTCATCTAAAGCAGGCCTTAGACAAATTGATGTCTTTGTTGACAAGCCATACTTTGCAGTAAAGGGGGAAACCATTTACATAATTCACGATATACCACAGTTTGATGAAAAGGGACTTCATTTCGGACGAGCAGCACGTTTCCTGGAATATTGTCAAGAAATTATATACAGGGTGCAGCAAAACACGCTCCCTAATTTAAAGGTTGAATAAAAAGCAGATGGATCAAAATAAAGAAACTGTATTACCATAACGAAATCTACACAGTGGGAAGTTATGGTTACATGTTCACACGTTTATTTTTTTTTAACAATATATCTCTCAAGTGTTGTCCTTCATTGCAAATTCATTTCCAAACGTGAGTTCAGAAGTTGTAGGGAGGGGGTACCGGTTGAGAAGGATGCTGGAGGGAGGGAGGTAAATTTCCCCTCCCAGTGTTCAGTAGCCACTTCAGTTGCCACCATGCCTTGGACTGGTGAACAACGTGCTTACGCTGTGGAATCATTTTTTCAAAATGGTAGTTTCGTTGTCACTACCCAGCGTGCTTTTTGCAAACTCTTCCAGCTTGCTCCTTGTGCGGCAGTTCCCAATCGAAAAAGCATTATGCTATGTGTATCAAGCTTTAGATCAAGTGGTTCTGTGTTGAAAAAGGGCGGAGGAAGGCCACACAGTGCTAGAACTCCAGAAAACATTGAAGCAGTGAGGCGTTCATTTCTGCAGTCTCTAAAGCAATCTGCTTGCAACTATGCTTCAGCTCTTCAGTTGTCTGATTGAAGTGTGCATCGAATTTTGCACCAGGACTTGCAATTTCATCCGTACAAGATGCTTGTTGTTCAAGAACTGTGTGAACGTGATTGGCAAAATCGTACAAGGTCATGTGCAAGCATCCTTCAAAATGTGCCAGGTGATGCTGAGGTCCTCTTTAGTGATGAAGCACATTTTCACTTATCAGGATGTGTGAATAATAATAAAAAAAAAACTTTTGTTATTGGAGTGCACACAAACCTCGGGAACTTCATGAAAAGCCTCTACATACAAGTAGTGACCATGTTACTGTTTGGTACGCGGTTGGAGAAGTTGGGATCATTGACCCTTACTTTTTTTGAAGAGGAAAGTGTCACTGTGATCATAAACTCTGAACGATACGTTCACATGATCAACACTTTTTTTGCACCAAGACTCAATGCACTGCAGATTGAGCAGGACATATGGTTTCAGCAGGATGGGGCCACCACTCCTACAGCCAGGATATCTCTCCAAGAGCTGAGATAGCTGTTTCCAGGGTGCTTGATTTCTTTACGTCGTGACATCTCCTGGCCAGCATGATCACCAGTTCTTACCCCCTGTGATGTTTTCTATGGGAGTATCTTAAGGCTGAGGTTAACAAACATCTACCAAGGACTCTGCAAGCCCTTGCTCGTATTCCTCAAGAAATGTTGGTTAAAGTGATGGAGAAATTCCGAACTCGCATTCAGAAATGCATTGCCAATGAAGGCCACCACTTGAGCGATATATATTGTTCAAAAAATGAAACGTGTGAATATTAACCATAACTTCCCCCTGTGTAGATTTCATTCATGGTAATAAAGTTTCTTTATTTTGATCCATCTGTTTTTTATTCAACCTCTAAATTAGGGAGGGTGTTTTGCTGCACCCTGTACAAAGACCAGTTTAACTTGAGCAGCAACAAAACTGAGCAGTTCCCACATTTATCCTCCCCTTTGTCATAGGACTGCAACAAACAATTGCATGCAAACATCCTGTTGCTATGGGGAATCTGAAAACAAACGATGAAGGCAAGTTTTCAGAGTGACTACTCACCGCAAATTCCTTGAATTCCTGGAATTATGTGTGAATTATTGGCTCTGGGAATTATGCGTTAATTATTCTCTGTAGACATGAAAAGTTGCAACTTTTATTAATCCAAATCCCATTGCATTTATACATATTTATAAATGTCATGTTTCACAGTTTAGCTTTTATTTTTATCAACGTAGGAAAACAAAAAGTTACATGGAAAATAAGAACAAAAATCTCTCAATACGTTTACTTTTTTAGTGTCCTTTGCAGAACAGTGTATCTGACAGGTGGAAGCTTATTGCAAGATAAGATATCTTCAAGTTGATTAGGTAAAATTCAGTTAGAAATTTTTATACAATTAAATTATTTTTTTTTCTAGAAAATCCCTTAACATTTGTGACATGTTTGTATATGTATTTCATGTCTTGAGCATGTGAAATGGCAAATGTAAACACTGCACCTTTAATTAAATGTTTTATATATGAATTTTTCGAAAGTTAGCCTTAAAAATCGGGAATTGTACTGGGATTTTATCATGGTTGTAGAGTGGCAACCCTGGTTTTCTTATAACCTCTTGCCTTAACCAAGATTCCCTTGAAAACCTATGTTCTTCCATTTGAATGATAGGTGGCTTCTGCAGCAATGCTTCCACACAGCAGGTTAGAATAAAGTTTCAACAGATAATGGCAATCCACATTGCTATTCCACCAGAAACTGTAATTTGCGTAGATAATGAGGACACAATAATTCACATACCCACAGAGGAACCATTGATGGTCCAAGGTAGTCAAAGAGATCAAAATGTCAAGAATGTAATTTAATGTGCTGAGGATGAATTAGTTATATGCGGAGAGTCTGAACAAAGAGGACATTTATTACAATGGAAGAATTCTGCAATCATTTCATTGGTGTATGTTGCTGGCGATGTGATCTGGAACACAGTTAAGAAATACAAATGCAAAAGTGGTTCCAGCAACCTTACAAAGAAATCAAAGGACCTTCAATCAAACGGCGAACTCTTTATATTCTGGAAGAATTATGGGACTAAGGAAAACACATATCTTGGAAATCTCCATTCCCCGGCATAATTATGTCTAGAAGTAATTGAAAGGTACCCAGAAACAATATCCACCTCAAAGGCATCTACGAGAAACAAGAGATAAATGAAAGGCAGCAGAGAGAGATCCTACTTAGTTTTCTGAGTGTTGTAGAGATCTTCATCTTTACATCCTTAAAAAATTGGTTCTCACTAAGATAAGATGTGAACTTTGCTGTAGGTCTCTAGAAATAAGGTTCAAGGAGAAGATGTCATCTCTAGGAAGAAAGCATGAAGAGACACTTAAAGAAAATGAATAATAAGTTCGTGAGGAAAACAGCCGTTAAAAATGCCTTTTGCTTTGTGCAATTCGTTCAGTGCCACCAGCTTAAGGAAGCTAGAACTACAGCCATGTTAATCTTCTGTGGTGATTGAGCTCCCAAGTATATTTCCTATTCTATAGATTTGATTGTTTGGTTTGTCATCTGCCTCCACGTATGTGCCTTCCTCAATCTTGTGCACCCAATGCCACCTAATAAGGTTATTGTGACTGGAACTACAGCTGGGGTAATCCTGTCTGCTGCTTGAGCTCCCAAGTGTATTTCCTATTCTGTAAAGAGCTCTCCCAATAGTGTAGTGATAATGTCGTTGCCTTGTAATTAAGGGGCCCCAGGTTCGATGCCCGGTAGGGGCATGTGGCACAGTGGTTCGGATCCCAATTTAAACTAAACTGTAGGTTCAGTACCGATTAGCCTATCTGTGCATAAAGCAGACTTAAAACAACAATTCAAACCTATTCTGTAAAGTTGATTTTGCAGTTTCCTATTTGCCTCCACGTTTTTGCCTTCCTCAATCTTTTGCAAAAAATGCAACCTAGTGAGGTTTAGGTGACTCTACCTAAAATCGGGTTAGTCCTCTGCGGTGATTGAACTCCCAGCTATATTTTTATTCTGTACAGTTCATTCTGTGGTTTCCAACGTGCCTCCACCCTTCTATCTTCCTCAGTCTTATGCAATTAATGCCATCTAACGAGGTTCCTGCAATTGCAACTACAGCTAGGTTAATTCCCTTTGGTGACTACCCTGCTGGAAATTTCTACTGTTTACAGTAGACAAAATCTCCTGTTATTAATTGTACTCTACTGTCTCTCTTAGAAATCTACTGAAACTCAATGGTTTCCTACTGAACACCTTCAGTAAGCCTTCTGTACAAGTGAAATATTCTCAGCATTACATGTAATATTGTATGTAGTGTGTCTAGCTCAACATGTTGGCTGTAAATATAACTTTTCATTGATCCCGATTTACAAAATAATTTTGTATCTAATTTAAAATCTAAAGACAGTAGATGTTTCAAAACCCCCTATAGATCTACTGAAAACAGAAGACAAAATTTTCAGCAGGGTGAGTTCCCAAGTATATTTCATATTGTGTAATGTTGATTGTGTGGTTTCCCATCTGGCTCCACTTTTGTGTCTTCCTCAATATTGAGCAAACAATGCAGCCTAACAATGTTTATTAGCCCAGTCAAAAAAGGTTTCATGTTGGGAGTAATTCGATAAAAGCTGAATTTTGGCAAGTTTAGAACAGTACTAGTAGTGCAAAATCTTAAAAGTCCCCACCCCTCCCTGTGGTGCTTTCCCCCAGCACCCACCCCCCA
The DNA here is from genome assembly GCF_977018435.1 of Lepisma saccharinum. Lineage (NCBI taxonomy): Eukaryota > Metazoa > Arthropoda > Insecta > Zygentoma > Lepismatidae > Lepisma > Lepisma saccharinum. The sequence goes on along the minus strand of NC_139245.1, from coordinate 50,217,674 downwards.
AACATTAATTTCGCAGACTCTCAGTTATTGACCTATATCTCCGTAACCAATGGTTGTAGACAGGTAAACTTTTTTAGTCTTAATCCTTATTAGATTGACTACAGAAAAGATTCTGTTTAACATTTCGATAATGTCGCTGGTCTTGCCGTAATTTAAAATAATCTTTAAAAAGTGAATGTTTTCTAGTACTTTTCAAAGTTTTTGCCATGTAACTTTTGTAACTTTTGAACAAATTAAGTGACAACAAATTGTTTCTAATAAAATTTGTAGCCTAATTTATAAGCTTGCAGGACCTTGTAGTTGGTGGTGGGGCTTGCATGCTCTGATGATTCCATACGCTATACCGGCAGTAGCATAGCTACTGGTAGGGTCTCCCCTGATGGGCAGGGTAGCGGGTGAAGAACCAGGCTAAGAAGCAACCTAACGGCTCCAAAGGCGGAAGAAAATGAATGGTCATCTCAACTCAGAGGAACCTAGAGGAGTAATACCTCTTTAAAAAACCTTGGTCCATCTGGCTCCGGATGGTAGCACCTTGTAAGGCCCCTTACCAGAGATACGATGAAGACCTCAACGGCATCTGTGGTGGAGAAGGAAACCTTCGGAAAGGCAGAGATGGTGGAAATGGCAACCCACCCTCTTGCGATAAGAGGGAAACCACTGCCTTGTGGAGAAGGGAAACTTCAAAGGCTAAAGCGGGCCATTCATTCACAAAGAAAATGGAAGGGAAATGCTCCCAGCCCCTTGGCGAGACCCTGCGATTGCCAAACGCTGGAGTGAAATAGTTGCATACTTGTAGCTTGAAAATCAACCCCTCTGATTTTTCGTTGTGTTTTCTTTGTTAGCCAACTTCTCACGGCAAGACATGGCTCGCGTGCTGTCAAAGCACAGAGCTGCTTGTTTCAGTATTATTGTAGCTAGTGTCGTTTTGAAAAAGAAAATAAAACATAGATTCTGCTCATGGAAATTGTAGCATTGTTGTCTTGTAATCAAGGGGTCCCGGGTTTGATTCCCGTTGGAGGCACATAGTGGTTCGGAATGGATCCCACTTTAAAAACTGTAGGTTCAGTCCCGATTAGCCTCACTGTGCATAAAGTGGGTTTAAAACACCAAATGAATAAATCAATACAAGTAATGGCTTGATGCCATATTATATAATGACGAAAATTAATAGCCTTATTTTAAAAATTCTAGTGTTACTGAACGCGTTTATTATAGGTATGTGTTTATTTAATACCTACATAATGACATGAATTTATGGCTATTTTAAAAACAGTTACTTCCGAAATATATATTTTTGTTATTACTATTGTTTTACAGGGTGGCGACAGACCTGGAAAACCGGGAAAAGTCAGGGAATTTGAGGTGTCAGGGAAATGTCAGGGAATTTCGTCTTCATTGACTTTTTTTTTATTTACACTCTGTAAAAAAAAAATAGCATCACTGTATTCTTATTACGGATGTTGACAAATTTGAGTTTCACATGCATGCATCTTTCCTGCACAACTTGAAATCAATTGATTGAAGCATTGGTCTGGTATCACTACGTAGTGTGGTGTTATTCTTTTGTTGATTTAGTGTTTGGAGTGTCCGCTAGAGGGTGTTGCAATCAGTTACTGCTGCAAGGCTTTGTAATCAATTGTCAGGAATCTGTAAAACGATTGTTAGTAGTGCAACTTGTGACGTGTTTTATGTTGCAACTACATGTTCATTATTGACAGTTTGGATACGTTATCATATTTGTGAAGTGTTCTGGTGGTGTCTAGTGTATTTGAGCGTGTTTTCCCGGAAAAATGGGCAGAAAGTGTGACATTTCACCACGTAAGCAAAGAATGGTTCTTGCTTTGCATATGGATGGTCATTCTCAGAGAGAAATTGGTCGACATCTTCAAATGCATCAATCCACAATTAGTCGCTGCCTGCAAAACTAACAAGAACATGGAAAATCATCATTAAGAAGTCACTGTGGCAGAAAGAAAAAGACATCACCGTGACTGGATCGTATGATAAAGGACATGGCACTGAAGAACAGAGGAATGAGTTCACGCCAAATTGCACATAAACTTCAAAATAAGGTGGAAGTTAATCTTACTCATGCTACTGTAGTGTCCCGACTAAAGAAACAGGGTGTTTCGAAACACGTCCCACGTAAAAAAACACAGACTAACTGACGCACATGCAAAAGCTAGACGTGGGTTTGTCACACGTTATGGCGCATGGAACGATACAGATTGGAACATGTGATATTTTCTGATGAAAAACGATTTAAAATGCTGGGGAATGACAGCTCAGTTAAACTGTGGATGCGGAAGTGAGAACTTGCAAAATCTTGTATTTTAGAAACTCAAACGTTTTGTGGCAGTGTTATGATTTGGGCATGTTTCTCTGCAAAAAGGGATTGGCAGGATGCATATTTGCACATGGACTGTTAAGGCTGATCAATATCTGGAAATCCTGAATCGGAAAGTTCTACAAACTGCAGGAGATAATTTTTCTGGACAGAATTTGGACTACTTTATTTTTCAAGACGATAATGCAATCTGTCACCGTGCTCAGGTGGTGAATAACTGGTTTCATGATATGAATATTGAAAGACTTTGGTGGCCGCCCAACTCTCCAGACATGAATCCTATAGAAAACCTGTGGGCTATGATGTGCAGAAAACTTGGTAATCAGACGTACAGGTCAAAAGAGGAACTTATGGCAGCAATTGTACATGTTTGGAATGAAATTAAGATCGAATATTGTGAAAATCTCATTCATAGCATGCCTCGAAGGTTGGAAGCACTTAGGAAGGCCAGGGGTGGCCACACTAAGTACTAGTCAATGTATTTACTTACTATCATTTCAAATTGACATATCATGATGCATTTAAAACCTTCGTTCAATCTTTTTACTTGTAAAAATTGTCTTTGTGCGAAAACGTTCCACAAGCTATATTTGCAATAATTTTGATATTAGTTCTGTAAAGTGCATTATGTACATAACTATGACTTAAATAATAAAAATATATTGTACAGATACAGTGTTTTATATAATTGTTAGGAAAACAAATCGACAAGTCGAATTAAATCAATAAAACAACTGATAATTCACGAGAGAAATTCTGATGACCAAAAATAATGAAGTGATGCTAATTTTTTTTTCTTACAGAGTGTATTTATTTAAAGATATCGTTTTGGAACTCTGCACGAGAACAGGAAATCTCATTCGTAAGTTTCGGCCTCAACTTTTAGGCCCCTTTTATGCGCAACACAACCATGGCGCCAGAAACCAGGGAGGGCAGGAGGACAGAGAGAGAGAGAGAGAGAGAGAGAGAGAGAGAGAAATTTCTCTCGCCCGGGCTTCTCGGCGGGAATTTTAAATTCGAACACTCTTTGGAGGAAAATTGTTATAACTCTGGCACTATGGGAGCAATATACTTCGGATAACTTTTGTTTTGCAGCTAAAACATCAGAGCATGCAACCGTGTACAATTCAGAACACCGGACCGAGGAAGGGGGGTTTGGGGGCGCGACCTCCGAATTTCAGTGGAAAAAAACAAAAATGTGGAGTTTGCCCCCCTTCTCCCACTATTTTGGGGAGAAGGCGCAGACTTTAGTATTCTTTTCAAAGAGTGGACATTTCTCAAGAGAATGAAACATATTTCATGTTCTTGAGTGCCATCAAAGTTGAATAATGAGCCAAAATGTGATTTCTTTTTATGAAAAATAGGTAATTTGCATTTTTGGAGGAGAATTATTATAACTCTGGCACTATGGGAGCAATCTACATCGGATAAGTTTTGTTTTGCAGCTAAAACATCAGGGCATGCAACCGTGTACAATTCAGAACGCCGAACTGAGGAAGGGGGGTTTGGGGGCGCGACCTCCGAATTGCAATGGAAAAAACAAAAATGTGGAGTTTAGCCCCTCGTCTCCCACTATTTTGGGGAGAAGGCGCAAACCTTAGTATTTTCTTCAAAGAATGGACGTTTCCAAAGAGAATGAAACATGTTTCATGTTCTTGGGTGCCATACAAGTTGAATAATAAGCCAAAATGTGAAACTCTGTTCTTTTACGAAAAATAGGTAACTGTACAATTCAAAACACCGAACCGAGGAAGGGGGGGTTTGGGGGCGCGACCACCGAATTTCAATGAAAAAAACACAAAAACCGGGAGAGTAAAGGTCCATATGGGAGTAGTAAGGGGACTTGTCAACAGATGGAGGGGATAAGAGTGGGTGGCGCCGTCCGATAGTTGTCAGACGTCGTAGTAAGGCATTTTGTTGGGCAAACTGAAGGAACATTGAAACAAATAGGTTCCATTGATACATACGATTTTTGTCGAATATCGCCACCTGACAAAGTATCTCACTACAACATGCTACAGAAATTGCATGGACTGCAACATCCAACAAAAATCGCATGCATAAATAGGAAGAGCTTTAGACTGCAAATATGCTGCTGGAATTTTATTACTCTTCTGGGTCACTTCACCTTATTTAATGTAGCAGTGCTTGCGAAGGTTTTCTTTCATCATTCTGATGTATTACTGGTTTCGCACAAGTTAACATACGTTTACAATGACATTGCACTATTCTTAGATATCAAGAAGAATCAAACCAAATGGGATATATATTGAATACTATCACGAAAAAGTGAATCCTAAATCTTCATTGGTGAACGTTATAAAAATGCATGCTCCCAACCTCAAATTTACAGCAACACTATTATTGCAATGAAATTAACGCCACTCTCTGTCCTGTCTGTTTAAACTCGTGAAAGATGGTAATTAATCTCTCGCTGAGTAAGGTTAATTAATGTCCAATATTATGAAATAAAATACTAATAATAAATACGTAAATATTTTAATATCATATTTACTTGAATCATTCAATCAAAAAAGCAAATCACTTTCTTCAAGAATTGACTTCTCTGCCAGCCCTGCTACATTTTCACTTTTCATCTACTGATTTATACGAGGGGTGGCCAGAAAGTAATTTCCGATTAGTAGGGACATTGAGTTTTCGCAAACGCCAAAACCGTGCAAAATGGTAATTGCTGCGAAGTTATGTTTAGGAATGTGCAGTGATGTCTGGACACATTTTTTGCCCGTTTGAAATATCGAAATAATGCGAATTTGGCATAAAATGCGAATTGTTGCTGTTTTTAGCGATTTTTTTTTAAAGAAATGTCCTGAAACAACGAAACATTTCATGAAATCAAACATTCTTGTGTTTTCTAGGCCATGTTTGTGTACATAGAACATGCAAGTTTTCCAACATTTTACTCAAGAGTAAATTATAGTGTTATACGTACATGGAATAATTCCGACAGCCACATTAAATCCTGTATTTCCCACGATTTTTTCAACTTCTATCAAAACCATTTGCATCACAGAGCAAAGTAGCAGGGTTCTAACAGGAGATCGAGTGCGTATCTACCGTCACACGGGAGCCACATCTTCGTATTTGTCGCACGAGATATGTTTTGAATTACCAAGCTAAGTGCGCACCATCGGCATTTGTCGAGCGAGTAATAATGGAGCTCAGTCGTTAGGGCATCTTGACTACTATGCGAAAGACCCGGGGTCGATCCCTGCGGGGGAGAACCGTAATGTTTTCCACCTATTCAAACTGCTCCGGCACCCACCCAGCATCATATGAAGCTGGTACCTTGAGGAAACTTTGAGGGATAAAGGTAGTCTGGATCGTAGTGCTGATCACATTACCCCCACCTTCAGCCATGATCAAGAAAGTGTGGGGCCCTAACTCCACACCCCTATACATCTTCATGGAAATGTGCAGGGGAGCACTTTACATTTACTTCCTCAAAAATCTGTTCCAACATATCAAACTGTCACGAAAATACGTAGACCATGTGACCTACAATTTAAAATAATAGTTTAAAAGCACAATGGAGTATTAAGTTTTGCTATATTTGGCAGATAAATGTTCTAAAATGAAAACGCGAATTTTGGGAAATGTAACACTAACAAGTCAAAAAAGAAAATGCCAATTTTTGGTGCCATAATATATCGGTATCTGTCACGTGAGATTGATTGATTTTAATTTTTTGGGTGCATCACCACTTATGGTCATTATGCACCCTTCAGTATATATGAGGAAAATTCCATTATCTAAAATCCTTACCTTAAAATTAAAAAAGGGGTATGGAAAATAACTTTCCCAAAATAACTTTCAAGATATCAACCTCTCACTAAGAGGCGTAAGCCATGTGACTTACAATTTGAAACAGTAGTTTAAAAACACCATGAAGGTATAATTTCAGATATTTGCCAGAAAATGCGCTAAAATGAAAATGTGAATTTTGAGAAAAATAACACCGTATAGTAAAAAATAAAAAATAAGAAAATACACCAATTTGAAGGCACTTTTGCCAACAATCCACCACAGCCCGAAACACCTTCTCCAACATAGCTGGTGTAATCTCAGCAACTGCAGCCGTAATGCATTGTTTCAACTGGGCTATGCTGTGAATCCTCGCCCCGTACACCTTAGACTTGATGAACCCTGAAATGTAAAAGTCTAATGGGGTCAGATCAAGGGGGGGGGGGGGCAACTTCCCGTTGCGAGACACAACCAATCCATCTACCGGTGAAAACTTCATTTAGGTGATCACGAACGATGATGGCAAGATGGGGTGGTGCCCCATCCTGTTGGTGCATAGTAAGAAGCTCAGTGTTCTCCAATCCACCGTGCTATGAGCCACAGTTGGTAGATGCTGGGATTATGGATACTGAGTCTCGTGGTCGATGCGGTGGGGCTACATGTGATCGCGTCCTGTACATTTTCCACAATTTGTGGTGTTATGGCTGGCCTATCAGGACGTTCTTCATCCTGAACAGTACCTATTCACTTGAATTTGTTGACCAGGTTCTTAATAGCCAGCCTGGTGGGGCCTGGTTTTCTGAATTTACGAGTGAAGTCCGTCCGCACCTGTTCATACGTCATTCCACGCAGACGAGCACAAACAATGGCTATTCTCTCTTCTATAGAGTATATTTTATCAGATCACTTGGAAAAAAGAAAATATTTGCCATTATTTCATTGAAATGTTAAGTCACTTTATAGACATCCTGTATCTCTTAATCAATCACTCTTATCTCATTCAGTTGTAACTTTAAAAATAATCAAGTATTTTATTTTAAACTTACTGCGTATGACAGAATTCCGTAATCCTTCCCTATAATTTTCCAAATTCACTATTTTGCAGTTTGAATTAATTTCATAGAGAATTAGAGAAATTAAGTCAATTTCATAGAAGATAATATTGGTACTTAACACAACCATACGTGGATCTGTATGAGTTTATTATTTCCATTTGCAAAAACATTGATTTAGTTTAGTTTGTAATTGTCAGGGAAAAATGTAAATTTTGTCCTGGAAAACCTGGAAAAGTCAGGGAATTTCATTTCTGCTTGTTTGTAGCCACCCTGTTTTAATAGGTTTACAATAAAGCCATACAATATCTCATCCAATACAAATAATGGGCCTCCCCGATGGGACCCAGACAGAAAGCGGATGGCAAGGTGGAAAGTAGGGGGCTTGAGCTGCCTGGCCTGATGTGTGCATATTCAGCAAAAACATTCATGATCTATCAATCATCAATATTGTATTAAAAATGAACATAATGTATTGTTGACACATAGGATGTCGGGAGTTCCTTCTAATGACATTCTAAATTGTATTTTTGAGTGTGTATGTTATATTAATAATAATTTCTGTATTTTTTTTAAAAAAAAAGCATAAAGCATTATTTACCTGTGAAATATATTGAGTTTCTTTGCCCTCTTCTTCATCCATGGAGTTTCGGGTAGAGCGAGGCAGTTCCTGGTCCACTGTCAGAAGTACGATATCAAGATACCAGAGGATGGGTTTGTATATATCATCAGCTCCAGCACCTGATTTTTTGATTCGATCACTTCTTTTATTTTCTTTCTGAAAAGTTGTTCATTGTGTTCTAATTCTAGCCTGATTTTGATATATAACATCACCCCCTTTCCTTTGAAATTTTTGCGTTGAATTCAATATGGCGGTCAACAATATACCGGACCTGCGCTTGACACACAGGTCTAGAATCTCCCTGTGCCTAACCCATTTCTTTCATGACCAGTTATACCCAGGATAACTCCTTTACATTTTTTAGAGGGTGTTAAGGGACATTTGACTCATTATAGTTCATGTAATGAGGCTTTTATCAGTCACATAGTTACACATATTATTTTGTATCTTCTGATCCCATTGCAGTACCAGAATGATTTTTTGATATGTTTTAGAGTATGGCATGAGGGACCAAATATATTTTTTTCACGATTTTTGGTAATGACGTGTTTTGAGATATTCAAGGTCAGAGGTCAAGGTCATGTGACAAAATTGTATTTTTATTCAAAGGTAGGCTTGTCATATATCACTGGAAAGCTTGTTCAATTCCCTGTACAATAAGCTTTCTTTGAGCTTCCTAGGCGAAATAGGGGCGTAGTTACAGCAGATTTAGTATAACTAAGTGGGCTCAAAAAGGGCAATTTATGCTAACTTTGACCTTGAATAATTTAACAATTACAAGACGCATGAGACTCAAAATTTTCATAGTTACTAAGTTCCATCCATAATTTCAACTCCCCAAATTTCATGAAAATCGGAGTTGGCCAGGTTGTGGGCTGTGTTGATTTCATATGGAATGACTCATAAAATATATTGACAAGCATACTTAGGGAAAGACTACAACCATATGTACAGGTAGCATTAGGAGAGTTCCAAGCTGGCTTCAGAAAAGGCAGGTCTACAATAGGTCAAATACATACAGTTAGACAGATACTGGAGAAGTGTTGGGAAGGGAACATAGAATTAACATAAGTCTTTGTCGATTTTAAAACCAGAATATGACTCCATTGATAGAACTAAAATGGAAATTAATTTGATTGGTAGAAATGACGATGCAGAACAACAAAGCACGTGTGAAGGTACAAGCAAATATGGGAGAGAGCTTTTCAGTAAAACAAGGTCTCAAACAAGGAAATGGCTTGGCACAACTCTTGTTCAATCTGTCTCTGGAATATGTGATAAGGAAAGTAATGATAGATACCAGAAGAACATTAGAATATAAGTCGACCCAAATGCTTGGGTACGCAGATGACATCAATATTATAGGAAGATCAATTAAAGAAATAGTGGAAACTAGGTTAGAAAGGGAAGGAAATTTGATTACAAATTCACACACATAAATCAAAAATATTAGTCCAAACGAAGAAAGGAAAGTCAAAGGAAAATCATATAAAGATTGGAGAACATGAATTGGAAGTGGTATCAAGTTTTCCTTATCTAGGGGTATTCATCACAGACAAAGATGATATCATAGAAGTAAGAAATAGAATACAAAAAGCCAATAAAGCATAATTCTCATTACTGCCATTGATTAAATATCGTGGAGTATACCATAGAGCCATAGTCACTTTGTATAAAACCCTAATTCACAGCATAATTATATATGGGAGTGAAACATGGACATTTAATCAAAGTGCAGCTAAAATGGAGGACTTGTTTAAATGGAAAATACTGAGGAAATATTTGGGCCAACAAAAGTGCAAGGTATTTGGAGAAGAATAACCAATCAGGAATTGGCTTATCTCAGCTTATATAAGAGCTAAAAGATTAGATTGGACAGGACACATAATTTGGATGGATGACAGAAACCAATGGGAAGTAGCAGTCAGAGCAGACACAGTACAACTACTGAGAACTAGGAATTGGAAGAGAAGCCTTCGATAGGACGGGATGGAAGAGAAAGATTGTGGAGGCCATGGACCGAATACAGACTGGAGCACCATAGAAGAAGAAATGGAGGACAGCACCAAAAAATGTGTCTATATCACAGTCCGATGGTTAAGTCCAGAATCATTGACTTTTATAAAATAATAGATAGAATTAATTGTAATACCATTTGAGACATGTTTAGTCAAGTAGCCAATCACCATCTTGAAAAGAGTCCACCATATTGAATATTATTGATTTGAAACATCTCGGGAACGGTGGCATCTGTCAACTTCTGGATTTTTCAGGATTGTTTCAAATAGTGTAAACTTTCAAAATTTATCAAAAAATCTATTTTTGAAAAGTAAAAGTAGTAGTTTTGTAGAAAACTCATTGTAATACTTGATGTGAATATCTGTGAATTAAAAGTCTTAATAATTCTCGAGTCAAACATTAGTTTTATATATTTGATAATGTTACGAAATGTTAGAAAACTTTAGATGAACTGAACCCTTAAAATGCTATTTTTTATATTTATAAATTTACTTCAAATAACATTTTTAAGATAAATACAATTTATATACAACCCAATTTGATTTCTGAAAATATGATTGAAAGAAAACCACTTATTCATTGTAATTGATGATACGAAATTACTGAAAACTATTTAGAATATATTTTGCTATGAATTTTTCTTAAATTTGTTTCCCTTCTTTGATGGGATCTCAAAATCGTATCCTTCACATTCACATAATGTAGTGGAGGCAAGATTTTTCATTCAATACTTGAAATGTCCAGTACACTGTTTACTTGTGGTGTATTTTATAATTTCTCTCTAGTTATCACCAGCAATTGCCAGCCATTGAGGTATCCAAAGACCACTGTCATGTACTCCTCCATTAGATATCAGCAGATGTAGGTTGACAACAAGGCTACTTACAACAAAGATATTCAAAGATATTTTGATTATGATTTGGTGTTTCAAGTCCACTTTATGCTCAGTAAGGCTAATCGGGACTGGACTCAACCCTGTAGCTATAAGTGCTGGAGATTCTTTCATGATATAGACATTTTATTATTCTAACATCCTCATGTTGACAAAAGTGGATCAAAATATCCCATTCTAACCATGTCAAAACGAGTAAAAACAATTGGGATATTTTCCAGTAGCTACAAATTTTGAAAAATTAGCCTTAAGCTCAAAACACTTTTCTCTTCATAAACTTTCAACCTCTCGTATAATATCTATAAAGAAAAGTTGTAACAAAAAAAAACAACAGTAATATTGCCTGTAGTATTGTATGGATGTGAAATTTGGTCCATTACATTAAAAGGAGAAAATAAATTAAGAGTATTTGAAAATTATATCCTTAGATAAACATTTGGACCTAAAAGGGATGAGGAGACAGGTGAGTGGAGAAGGTTACATAATTTAGAGCTGCATAATATGTATTCATGTCCAGATATTATTAAAATAATTAAATCAAGAAGACTTAGATGGGCAGGCCATGTGGCACGAATGGGAGAGGATAGAAGAATTTACAGGATTCTTGTTGAGAGACCTGATGGTAAGAGACCTGTAGGAATACCAAAAAGAAAATGAAGGGATAACATTGAGATGGACCTAAAGAAAATCAGTCAGGATGTAAACGATTGGATTGATCTTGCCCAGCATATAGGGACAGATGGAGGGCTTTTGTTTCTGCAGCCATAACCTTCGATATGGAAATGCTGTGAGTGAGTGAGTGACTTAAGCTGAGAACCTTTCAGCCTTCAAGTTTGGATGAGATAAGAACTTGCAAGTAAAGAAACCAGCTCTTGTTCACATGTTATGAACTTCATGAGTTGATACCCAAACTTCAACCCACTCACGTGTTGTAACAACACTGCTTTTGTATCTTAATCACTAAATAAGTTGCAATGCAAAGATGTGACATGGGTTTGACGTCACTCAAAAAACTGTAAACCTTATGTAGCAACTAGAGTTCAATTTTTGCATATTGATATTGAATACACGTACATATATATTCCAAATATTGAACTGGGTTCAGTGGTTCCCAGCTAGCCACAATTATATGTAGACAATAAAAGAGTCCATCATGTTGGGAGGCTCCACCTTGAAATGGCCGTCTTAAAATGCATGGTGGCAGTGCCGGCGATTGGGTTCCAAAACTGGGGGGGGGGGGGGTATATTTCCCTTTTTAGATAAGATTTAGCAGAGTGTGGCGGCAATAGCAATTAGGGGGACAACTGTCCCCCCTAATCGCTGCCACTGCATGGTGGTGTTCTTACTGAAGGATCCTAGATATAAACTCTGGAGCAAACAAAAATTGCTTCTTATTTGATACAAGGGATTCATTTAGTAAAACTTGACATGGGAGGAAAACATCGCGTGTCCATCAGACTACCATATGTGTTCTCTAGAAACTGCATAAGGATGTATACTTCAATTTGGAAGACTAGTGCAAGCAAGGAACTACGAAATCCCAAAACTCTCAGTGTAACAACTTAAATTGCGACAGAACTTCACATTCCCACACAGCACACAAATGTCCAAAAGATATCCAGTGGATATCTTTTGGATATTTGTGTCGGAAGTTCTGGATATCAAATAGATATCTGAGAATGTCCAAAAGACATCTGCTGGATATCCATTTGTCCGCACATGTGATATCCAAAAGATATATTTTGGATATGTGTGTCGGAAGTTCTGAATATCCAATACATATCCAGGAATGTCCAAAAGACATCCACTGGGTATCTGCTGGATATCCATTTGTCTGCATATGTGATATCCTGGAGATATCCAGAAATAGATATGTTTTGAACATTTTTTGTACATACTTTGGATATTGTATGGACACGAAAAGTTCAATTTTTGGGCTACAAAGTACATTTGGATCTCATCTGGATATTATTTTGATATGAAAAGATGCATGCAATAGTCAACCACCAATGTTCATTGTTAATTTTCTTGATTCCTCTTAAAATAGGCACATGTCAAGTTGGATAATTCATTGAACTAACCGATCTGTAACAGTCATAAATCAGAAGTATTGGTCATGAGAGGTTCACTTTTATTCACAGCTTTAAATTTTCTTCTCATCCTTGTAGCTTAATGTTCACACATCTTTCGAAGCATGTTAAAACACAATTTTCCATTATATTTATAATCAAATATACCATTATTTGTGTTACGAAAACTTTAATTTCTTTTATACATTTTTTCAGTGCCATCTAGCGACTTCAGCCCACACAGCACACAAATGTCCAAAATACATCCATTGGATATCCCTTGGATATTTGGGTTGGACGTTCTGGATATCCAATATACATCCATTGGACGTCCCTTGGATATCCATTTGTCCGCATACATGATATCCAGAAATGGATATGTTTTGGACATTTCTGGACCACTTCCAAGATAAAGTATGAGAAAGTATACACAAAGGGAATACTATGACCCTTTTCTAATATTCGAAACACATCCTATTTATGTTCATTGTTGGATAACAAGTTCTGGATCAGTTCTAGACATGTATTAGATATCCAGAATTGGATGTATTTTGGATATCCCATTTTGGACAAGATCTAGATATGCTTTGGATATCCTGAATTGGTTGTGCTTTTATATCCCGTTTTGGACAAGATCTAGATATTGTTTGCTCTGCCCACTCTCTTTCTTCCCTTGTCTTCCATTATGTGTGGCTTTGCTCCAGAAATTCCCGGGATAGTGTATAGGTTTTTGGTGTTGAATTTGAAATCTTGCCTACACTAACTACATTATTAAAATGTAGGATTTGAATTGAAGATCTGATAAAAAAAGAAAGGGGAATGATGTAATGACAAATTCATTACAAAAGATCTTGTAAAACAATACCAAATATAAAATGCTATTGTTTGGTACGAGAATTATTAAGACTTTTATCTCAGTTATTCACATAAAGTATTACAGTGAGTTTTCTACAAAACCACTACTTTTATTTTTCAAATATAGGTTTCTTGATATATTATGAAAGTTTACACTATTTGAAACATTCCTGAAAAATACGGAAGTTGACAGAGATATATAAAATCAAAAATATCCAATATGGCGCTGCCATCAGCATGCAGATGGTGATTAGCTACTGGACTATACATGTCTTAAGTGGTATTACAATTAATTTTAAAGTCTCTTACTTTTATCGAAAAGTCAATGATTCCGGACTGTGATAAAGACACACTTTCTTGGTGCTGTCATCCATTTGGAGACACATTTTATGGTGTATCGTTCATTGAAATATATTAAAGCTTATAAATTAGGCTACAACTTTTATTTGAAACAATTTCTTGTCATTTAATTTGTTCAAAAGTTACAAGGCAAAAACTTTGGAAAGTACTAGAAAAACTCACTTTTAAAGATTATTTTTTACATTACGGCAAAAAAACTGACACCATCAAAATATTAAACAGAACCTCTTTCTGTAGTCCATCTAATGAGGATGAAGACTAAAAAAAAAATTACCTGTCTATGACCATTTGTAAGGGATATATAGGTCAATAACTGAGTGTCTGCAAAATTAATGTTTGGGGAGGGGTGCTGGGGGAGAAGCACCACAGGGAGGTGTGAGGACTCTTGGGATTTTGCACTACTAGTAGTGTTCTAACAACTGGCCAAAATTCAGCTTTTACGGAATTATTCACGATATTGGCCTTTCTTTTTGTCCTTCATTGACTGGGCTATATCCTCTGTGGGCTTGAGTTGAGTTGATTGTAAAATTTATTGGGTAGTTTCCCATCTGCCTCCACTTTAGTTCTTTTCTGAAGCATGTACCCAACTTATCAAGAAATAGAGACCTGTGTTTTAGGTATTTGTTGTTATTGGCTAAATAAGATAAATATGCATATCAACAAATTTAATGCAGTAATTTATTAACACAGATAAAGCCCCACTATTGCCTGGCTTCTCGTTCCATCATTCACACGTTGCATTCTTGTACAACAAGATTTTATTTTTTTCTATTTTTTATTTATTTATTTCAAATTCTTTATTTGCGTAGGCGAGGTTCAGCCTGAGGCTGTTCTGCCACCTAACCCATGTCATTGATTACATTTAAATTTACATTTCTTATGTTATTACAGTATTAATACAGTGTACAATAAACTGTATGATTTAGTTACAAAATCTATTGATAAAGTAATTGTAATGTATGAATAAAATGATACAAAAATTGTGAAAAGACAACTACATAAAAATAAAATAAAATGAATAAAAAAAATTAAAAAAAAATATGTAGACAAAATACATAACAAACATACAAGTTACATCATAGTATTTGAACACAATCTCTGCTCTGCCAAAAGAAAATTCTTTACTTCATTTCGGAAAGATTCTATTTTAGATATGCTCGACATGGTCTTAGGTAGGGCACTCCATATTTTTGCAGCAAAATATGAAAACGACGACTGATATGCCTGTGTGTTGCAGAGTGGAAGGTTAAATTTGAAATTATTTCTTGTATGGTGGCTGTGAACACTGGTGCGAGGGATCAACATGTCTGCCAGATACAACGGCTTGCCAGATGTAATAATTTTATGTATAAGGCAATATGTATGCAGTAGCCGCCTACGGTGCATATTGAGGATATTCTTATTATTTATGGAAGGTAAAATATGTTCACGCCTCGGGATGCAAAATATGAACCGCACGCATGCATTTTGGCATTTTTGAATTTTTGCTTGTAAAGTTTTATTTATTCTACCAGAGTATACTACGTCACAGTAGTCGAGAAATGGATATATAAGTGTTTCAACTAATCGCTGCATGATTTCTGAAGATAATAGTTTGTTAAATTTAAACAAGAATCTAAGTGTTCCAAATGATTTATTGATTTGGCGGCTAATATGCTCATCCCATGATAGATGAGTGTCAAATATCAGTCCAAGACTTTTAACTACTTGAGCTCTAGGTATGACATCATCATTTATTTTAATTGTTGTATTAGTGTGCTCGACCGAACCAATAGCATTTCGAGTTCCAATAAATGTATAACATGACTTATTAGCATTAATTTTAAGGCCATTTGCATCACACCATGTTTTTATTGCACCCAAATCATTACTTATGTATTCAATACTTATGGCAATTTCTGTTGGATTGAATGATTTTGTTAGTTGAGTGTCATCAGCATATGAATGTACGTTACAGTATTTGACAACTGAGGGTAGGTCTGCAATATAAATCGTAAACAATAAGGGACCTAGTATAGATCCTTGTGGAACACCAGATGAAATATATAAATTATTAGATAATAAAGTAGGCGACAGTTTTACACATTGATTTCGGTTACTTAGATATGAAAAATACCATTTAAGGGTAGATTGTGAAAAACTGTAATATTTGAGTTTACTGAGCAGTAATTTATGTTGTACCGTATCAAATGCTTTGGACAGGTCCAATACTATTAATGCAGTGAGGAATTTCTTATCCATAGCCTGGAGGACGTCATTTGTGACTTTCAGCAAAGCCGTAGCAGTGCTGTGTGCCGGCCGAAATCCTGACTGTGAGGGTGGAAGAATATTGTTTTGGGCAATGAAGCTAAATGTCTGCTTATAGATTATTTTTTCTAGTAGTTTTGAACACACAGGCAGAACACTAATAGGTCGAAGGTCGTTTACATTAGTTGGTCAGGTCGTCTTAGGGAGTGGTGTTACCAAAGCTTCTTTCCATTTCCTGGGAAATACGGATTTCTCGAGCGAAAAGTTAATAATATGTGTGATAATAGGCAAAATAAAAGGTAGCGATAACTTCAGCATTGTAGTTGATATTCCATCTGTACCAATAGCAGTAGACTTGATTTCGTACAAACATTTTCTTACAGTATAGCCATCCACTTTTTTAAAAGCAAATTCGGGAAGCATATTATTAAACTTTTGGTTACTAAATTTTAAACATTCTTGAGATATCAGACGTTGGTCGATATTTAGACTATCAATTGAATTAATAAAGTGTTCATTTATCTCGTTCGCATTGTCAAACGTGGAGGGGAGATCATTTTTATTTGAGCCAATGCCTACAGATTTCAGCTGCTTCCATAAATGCTTTGGTTGTCTTGGTGTTTTATTGATGTTATGCTCAAAATAACACTTTTTTTCTTGCCGAATAACGGATGTCGTGAAATTTCTCAATTCTTTGTATTCCTTCCATGCAGATTCAGTTCCGATTCGCTTGAATTTACGAAACACATTGTCCCTTAGTTTCATCAACAGCTTCACATTCGATGTAATCCACGGCATACGTTTGTTACGAACTCGTGTTTTACTAACTGGCACGTGCTTGTCAAAGAGATCAAGTAAGTTGACATTGAAATCCTCTACTTTCATATCCAAGTTATCGGTATTGAAATACTCTACTTTCATATCCAAGTTATCGGTGTTATATATTTTTCCCCAGTTAATTTTTTCTGCATCCTTCACGAATTTATCATAATCAATATCACCGTATTTTCTGTGGTATATAATTCTGTTCACGCTTTCTGGTTTGGTATACGCAAGTACAACGTGGGTCATTCTATGATTGCTATTGCTGACTGGCTCACCGACACCATGTTGGATTATATTTTGCATGTTGCTGACAAACGTCAGATCAATTAATGACTTAGTCGTGGAGGTTATTCTGGTCGGTTTATTGATTATTTGCGTTAATTGAAATTGATTAAACAAATTTTGAATGTAAACGACGTCAGCACAGTCTGGATGTAAGAAATTAATGTTGAAATCTCCAGCTATAACAAGGTCATTAACTAAGGGATACATTTCGGTCAATATATCTTCTAAAATTGACAACTGTGTATATGGCAGTGGTCAGAAGTAGCGAGCTACTTGTAGCGTCGCTACTGTAGCTAGCTACAAAATTTGTAGCTGTAGCTGTAGCGACGCTACATTTTGAAAATTGTAGTTGTAGCGGTAGCGAAGCTACAAAATTCCTGTAGTTGTAGCGAATTTTCGCTACAGCTACATTTTTTCTCGGCATTTTGAGGTGAATTTTGAATGTGGCAACAGCGTCAGAAAAAATCGACAATAACCCTTAATTTTGCGGAAGGTTCATAAAGACAGTCTATTACATGGAGATACAGATTATCTAGATTGTAGATTATAGATATCTGCGTAATTTCTTTAATTAGTATCTGAAGAATTCAGATATCCAGATAACTAACTGACATATATGAATATATTCCTGCTAACAGCTACGTTTTTTTAGCTGCATCGCTATTTTGCCTTGTTTGCTGCACCACTGGAAAAAAGTGCCTCGTTTGCGTCACCCCCGGAACAAATCCTGTGGATATTCATGGTGTAGGAGACACCAAAATGTCATTAATTGCTGTGTAAGACACAACTTGCAGTGCAAAAACGAGCAATGGAATATCCACTGCACTGACAAGGGAATAGTGCCAGCAATAAATGGCTCAGTACGTTAACAGCATTGACCATCGTCAGTATATAGGATCTCACCAGCAAGAAATTATTGTTGCAAGAATGATCGAGTTTCTGGAATTACAATTATTTTCGCGATAGTATTTGTTCACAAATTTTAAAATTACAATACGTTTAGAACACTCAGTTTCCTCAATAATTTTATCATATTGCAAAAAGTATGTACGAGTTATTGACTTTCCTGCAGATACGACAATTTTCTTTAGTTAATATACATAGTTTTCAAATTTATGTATTTCTCCTACTTTTCCGTCACTTTTCTGTAACTTTTTCTAATCATGACATCATCATCCTTCGCTGTTTCCTGCCTCTGGCTGGGTCGGCATAGAAGTCAAGCCTCTCCATTTTTTCCTGGTCTTTCACAACTCCTCTCTTTCCAAGGTGTTCCAATCTTGTCTCCTAACACTCTCCACTATCTGCTCTTTCCACCGACACCTTGGCCATATCCCACTCCTTGTGCATTGTAAGCTCTTACTGGTAGTCTTTCTGCATTCATCCTCTTCATGTGTCCAAACCATCTCATCTGTGCCTGATCTATTCTGTCCTAAAGCTTCACTACACCCACCGTCTGTCGGATCTCCTCATTTCTTATTCTATCCCTTCTAGTCTTCCTCAAAAGACTCCTTAGAAATTTAATCTCCACTGCCTGCATCTTTTCTTTGTCTCTCTATGTCATTGTCCAAGTCTCTGCTCCATACGTAATTATTGGCACATAGTATGTTACATATTACCTTCTTGCATTTCATAGGTATATCCCTATTCCATATTATTCTTCGAACGCTTTGATATAGTCCACCACCATTGATTTGTCCTCTTCTGTTTACCTCCTCATCTATTCTTCCACTTCTCTCAATCATGACAATGAGGATGAATGGTTTATTTAATTATTCTCTTATCTATAGTCGCTTTCTGCCACTTTCGGCTAATTGTGAGAACGAGGAAGAATGATGAATGATGAGCAGTGTGGGGAATGGAGGATCTCATCCTCCCAACTTGGCGTTTTTCCTAGTTTTTGTTTTGAGTCCATTTTATGCATAAATAATCTGATCGAGACTGGATCCTAACCACTATGTGCCTCTGCTGGGTATTGAACCTGGGGCTCTTTTGTAGTCAAAGGGCTTCAGGTACTTTTCATTCAAAATGCTGACTTTATATCAGTCTATAAAAAATGAAATATTTATTCTCAAGAAAAATATGTTGATGTGAACATAAATACGTAATCCTACCAAATTTGATTTGTGTATAGTTGTAATAATTAAATTGGGTAACACCCTAATTGCAATATTCATATATCAAAATTTGAATTGATATGCCACTTGCATAGGTATGGTATTCTCAAAAACTATTGTAAAAATAAGTAACTGAAGTAACATTGCTATCAAAATTATCGAATGACTGGAATCATGATAATAAATAACAGAATCTATTTACCAGTAGTAGGGGATTTTCTTAATACCCATATCGTTGTTTTCATTTTTTTATGCAGAAGTAGCGCAAAAAGTAGCGAAGTAGCGAGTAGCGAACAGGAGTAGCGTAGCGAGCTACTTTTTGGTAAATGTAGCTGTAGCTGTAGCGAAGCTACATTTTGGAAGAGCAGCTGTAGCTGTAGCGAAGCTACTTTTAAAATGTAGCGTTCCGATCACTGGTATATGGAATACGCTTAGGCCTGTATACGGCACAAATACCGAGACGTTCCTTTTTTATTTCAACCGTAGCTGCAAGGTACTCAACGTCAAACTCTCCTTCGATTTCGAAAGACAACGGATGCAGTTTTAGTCCTTCCCGTGCGTATATGCAGACACCCCCACCCATGCTGTAATGGCGATCAGAGCGTATTAAGTCATAACCTGGAATTTTCAATGCATTATCCGTTATATTGCAAGTTAACCACGTTTCTGTTATAACAAGAATGTCAATCTGTTTCTCTGTAATTTCGATGCATATTTCCTGAAGTTTGGGGAATAAATTAATAAACTTTTCTTGTCAAGTAATTTAAAATAATGCAACAAATGTTAATGGAATAAAAATAGTTTGTTTACTTTAGAGCAACAAAATGACTAATACACGTGTTGTAAAATACAACAACATTTCAAGAAAGGTATATTTTGTTAGAAAATTATGTAATCATTATGTAGTTTTTATTATCTCAATATTTTCTTAATAATAATAATAATAATAAAGTGCATTTTTCTTCCAAAATCTCTTCAGATATCTTGCTCTGACTATTGAATGCACCCAGCAATGTCTTGATGTGTTTCTTGAAAAAGTACCTGTTTTCCTTATGAAATTTCTTCATTAACATCTTATCTTTGAGGAATGAGTAAAATTTCCATTTTTTTTTATTATACACATGTATACCAATTGAATCAGAACTATTTACAGTAAAATGGTGGATCAGTTTTACAAGCACATGTAAATTTACTGAAATTCAAAGCACAAATACCGACACATATCTTCCAGACCTGTCACTAACCCAAGGGTAGACAGTAGTGAAGTTCAAGACACATACCATTCCAGATGTAGGGACAAATCACGAGATCTGAAAACATGGTACAAACAGCAGATTTATTACACTGTCAGATGCACACATCATGCCACCCATAAAATCAGCATTTGCATCAGCCTGCCACTCTTCCATTGCAAAGAAAATGGGACACAGGAGAAACACTGCAAAGAGGAACAAGTGACCTTGATTGGGCCAACCTCAGAGTCTGCCATTTGTAAAAAGCAATTGAAAAATGTTTGTTCTTTGTAACCGTCACATGTCCCAAACTTTGCAGCGTGCCTTCACCAGGTGGCAGAGATACAAGGTGCTACTCTTGCCAAAAGCTCTGCAAACGTACATGCAAGATAAAATAAATAATGAAAATTAGACACCCTCTACCCTTCGACTTGAAATACAACTCTAATTCATTAAGTCTCATGTTAAATTATGTAAGAAAATT
This sequence comes from Lepisma saccharinum, assembly GCF_977018435.1. Lineage (NCBI taxonomy): Eukaryota > Metazoa > Arthropoda > Insecta > Zygentoma > Lepismatidae > Lepisma > Lepisma saccharinum. The sequence continues at coordinate 50,196,509 of NC_139245.1, read as the reverse complement.
TTCTTTTAAATTATTTGCTTGTTGTTGAAGGACATTGGAAATTAGTATTTGGTTTGATTCTGATTTCTAAAAAGGCCTATTCCAATGGAGCAAACAAAAAGACCAGTTGGAAAGAACCTATATGGAAAGGAATTTGGAAATACGAAATATTCATTCAGTAAAAATTATATATACACTCATGTGCATAAGTTAGGGATAATTCGGTGAAGGGTATTTATCACAGGGGGAAATGGAGAACCACTCATATATGGTTTGGTTTGGTTTGATTTGGTGTTTTAAGTCCACTTTATGCACAGTATGGCTAATCGGGACTGGACCTACAGTTTAAAGTGGGATCCGAACCACTTGCGCCTCCACCGGGTATCGAACCCGGGACCCCTTGATTACAAGGCAATGACGCTACCACTGCGCCATGGGGGAGGCCCCACCACATATATGGATTGCAGGTTGAATTGCAAATGGTATCAGACTGAAAACAGTGTGAGAAAAGGTACAGAGTGGGCAACAGGGACGAAAATGCAAAGGGGTGTGAAAATCAGGAAATGTACCCATGTGTTAGTCCAGGAAACAGGGTGTGGCACAGGGACATCAATAGTGTGTGTGATCTCCCCGCACTGCAAGACATGCACCCCAATGCGCGTGCATGCTGAGGATGAGGTTATCAAGAAGTGGCTGGGGTATGTCTTGCCATTCTTGGGTCAGTGCCTCCCTGAGTTCGAGAATGGATATTGGAGCCATTTGGCGATGCGCAATTCACTTGCCAAGCATGTCTCATGCATGCTCTATTGGGTTGAAGTCTGGTGAGCGACTAGGCCAATCGAATCATCTGGTGTCTTGAGTCTCAAAGATACACATCCACTATGCCAGCTCGATGGGGACGAGCATTAACATCCATCAGGATGAATTCAAGGGCCACTGCACTCTGAAACAGATGAACATACTGGTCCAGGATGTCATCCCGATACCCCGGACCTGTGATGATACCCCGTGGGAAGACATGCAGGTGCGTGCGAGACCCCAGGATGATCCCACGCAACACCATGATTCCGCCACCCATGTAATGGTCCAGTTCAGTAATGTTAGCTGGACGGAACCGTTTTCCGGATTCTCTCCAGATGAAGACACGTCGTGAATCACTGGTAAGACAGAACCTGGATTCATCTGTGAACAAGACATGACCTCATTGCTCCTGGGTCTATGTGTGATGTTCCCTGGACCAATTCAAAAGGGCTCCTCTTTGCACTGGGTTCAATGGAACACACCTTGCTGGTCTTCTGGCATACAGGTGTTCCTCAGCTAACCGTCTGTACATTGTAAACCTTGAAACGGTGGTCCCTGTAGCAGCTGCAAGAGCTAAGCGACATCCAGTTCACCTGACACTTCCATATGCGTCTCACGATTCTTCCACGCATGAAATCATCCATATGGTGTCTCTGCGCCATTCTCCTACACGTGCACTGACAATCTGGCTAACAACACTGCTGTGTGTATGCTGTCTGTGATGTATCGAACACAACTACTGGCATGTTGAAACCGCGCATGGCACATACCTGACTGCAATGGGTGAATACAGTGCCACCAAGCTGTAACTTCATGAATCACGTATGGTACACAGTTAAGGCCTCGTATTCAGAAATACTATGTGCATTTACCACTGTCTCGCAACATGTCTTCTATGTAATTTCACATTATTCTTAAGATTTGCCTGAAATATATATTTAGTGCCTTCTACAGAAAGACCATGTTTCCTTTTGGGAAAGTAGAGCAGATTATTATTAGGAATACCAGAATATTTGAAATTACTTTGTTTCTGAGATATTATTTTTACTTGGTATTAATCGTTGATTCTTCTTTATGTCTTGGTTCCTAACTGGATATGCATTGAGAAAAGTAGTGTAGAAAGTAACTTAAAGCTGAACAAGTTATTTGTGCACTTTTTCTGAAATATTCTGTTGATAAATTGCCATTAATGACGTATATCTTCTTCCAGGTTACCACTGGATGATACATTGATTAGAAGTGCCTTTCATCAGAAATACGTGGATACTGATATACATTCATATCACTCAAGGACTTTTTCTGTCTCAAATAAGAACTTCAGATGCAGATCACCACAAATAAGTTCTTCTTCATGCAGTTCAATGCTTCCAACCACAAGCTGTTCCAGCTCAAAGAATAAAGAACATGCTTTAGAATCGACAGGAAGGAAAGAATTTAGAAAGTCTTCAAACTCGGAGGGTTGTGCTATTTGCAATGATGGTAGTGATTTGTTTCATCACAAATGTGAACTTGTGTTTCATACGCAAACTGATACTAGTCGAAGGTATTTTGCTTGTTCCACTTGTTACAAATTATTTTCTCAGAAGGAGACTCTTACAACACATTCAAGAATTGATCCAATTTGTTCTACATCCAACAAATCATGTATAGAGTTGGAAAATGTTGCAGAACTTGCAAGAATTCAGAGTATTCAACGGTCTTTTGTGTGTTCAAAGTGTAGCAAATCATTTGCAGAGAGGAAATTTCTTGTAAGACATTTAAGTATTCATACGGAAGAGAAGTTATATGTGTGTCCAACATGTAACAAGTCGTTTGCACGGAAAGAATATCTTAGAAAACATTCAAGAATGCATAATGCAGAGAAGCCCCATGTATGTTCAACATGTAACAAACCATTTGCACATAAATATGATCTTGGTAAACATTTAAGAATACATACTGGCGAGAAGCCATTTGTGTGTCCAACATGTAACAAATCATTTGCACTTAACCCAGATCTTAGTAAGCATTTAAGAATTCATACTGGGGAGAAGTCATATGTGTGTTCAACATGTAACAAATCATTTTCACGTAAGCATGATCTTGGTAAACATATAAGAATACATACTGGGGAGAAGCCATATTTCTGTTCAACATGTAACAAATCATTTGCACGCAAGGAAGTTCTTACAAAACATTCAGTAATTCATATTGGAGAGAAGGACCTTGTTTTCAAATAAATCATTTGAAGAGATGGCCCAAATCATTTGCATGAAAACGTATCTTCGAAAAAATTCAAGAATTCATAATCTTCAATCGTAATGGAAGGAAAAGAGAGCAAAACAGAGAGGCTATGGGAGCAACTAGAAAATAATGGGTACGAAAAGGAAGACAGATTTGATGTAAACAGAAGAAGAAAGAAGATAAAGAAACAGGAGAGGGGAAGAGATAGACAAAGAGAGGTGGTTTGGTATAAGGAGTATGGAGAAAGCCACAGAGAAGATAAGCAAAGTACTTAGAAAGGCGGGCATAAAAACATACAGAAAGGGAGGCTGCAGTATTTTAAGGATAGCGAACAAGACGAAGGAAGAAAGCAGAGAGGAGGAAGAGGAAAGGATAATATGTAAGGGTCAGTACAAGGAATGTGAATGTGTGTACATAGGGGAAGCAAAAGAGAGACTGAAGGACAGGTTGAAGCAACATAAGGATGACGTAAGATTAAAGAGGGAGAAAAATGCTATATTCAAGCACACAAAAGAAACAGGACATGACATGAAAAGGGAGAAGGCTAGGAGGATATAGAGGGAGAAGAGAGGAATAGTGAGCAAGTAGAAAGAGGCCAATAAAATAGAGAAAAAAGAACAAGAAATAATGATCTGGAATAGGGGCTGAAAATTAACGAAGAATGGGAAGGAGTGCTAGAAAGAGTGGAAAGGATAGAGAAAGGAACAAGGAAAGAAGAAGGAAGAAAGAATAGAGGAGGGAAGGAGTGCAGGAGATAAGGAATCTGTCTTTGTCCGGAAGTGGAGGAATTGATAAGGCACAGACTCTCACAAGGTATTTGTCAATCATCTGTCAGGTAGTGTCAGTTACCTGTCAGGAGATTCCACACTCAGGAATTCCTGACAGGAAATGTCCTAAGATAAGGACTGGTGCTTTCGTGTTCTTTTGTGTATGGACTCTGTACTGGGAGTGTGTCTTCACCTTCGAGGACAAGCACCATCTCCAAATTCGGGGCACAGCCATGGGTACCAGAATGGCTCCATCCTATGCCAACCTGTTCATGGGCAAAGTTGAAAAAGAATTCCTGGAGACCCAATCCCTCAAACCTCTCCTCTGGCTCCATTTCATCGATGACATCTTCATTCTTTGGACACATGGAGAACCTTCCCTGACCACCTTCCTAGACAAACTTAACCACTTCAGCTCCATCAATTTCACCTGGACTCACTCCACCAACCAAATCACCTTCCTGGATGTGGATGTGCACATGAAGGAAGGACATTTGGAAACCTCCATCCACATCAAACCTACCAACCATATGCAATACCTACACTTCTTCAGCTCCCATCCGTTCCACACCAAGAAAGCCATCCCATTCTCCCTGGTCCTCAGAGGTCAATGAGTTAACACCTCAGCCACCTCCCGACAGAACTATAACCTCCGCTTACACCAAGCTTTGACCAACTGTGGATATCCTTCCACCCTGGTTACCAAACAAATATCCCGAGCTGCTTCATACACTCCCACCAAGAAACCTGCCACCAATCCCTCTGAACTTGTCACCCAATATCACCCCCACCTCAACAAAATCAGACACACACTACGTACCCTCCTTCCCATCCTGCACAGTGATCCTGACACCAGAAATATCTGCCCCGACAAGCCCAGAGTTGTTTTCAAACGCCCTCCCAATCTCCAAAACATCCTGATCCACCACAATCCACCTACTCACAATCAACTCGCACCCACCCACAAATGCAACCGCCCAAGATGCAAAACCTGCCCCATATTTGTCACTTCCCGCACCCTCCAGATCCACACTGCCACTGGCAAATTCACCCTCTTCCCCAAAGGAACCTGCTACAGATCTAACCTAATTTATATTCTCACCTGCAACGTCTGCGGGAGCTTCTACCTGGGGGAAACATCCACAGCCCTGAACCTCCGCATCAACAACCACCGCTCCTCAACCCAAAAACTGGACTTGGCTGTTGCCATTCACACCAATCACCACAATATTATATTTTAATGACTGCTTCCAGGTAGTGATCGTCCACTCCTATCCCCAATCCACCAACACCTCAATACGTAGAAGATGGGAGAGGGCCTACATATCAACCATGAATGCAACCACACCCCCATGCCTGAACATGGCCACCCAGTGTTTCCTCTCTCCTCTTTCACTTTATATACCACGTGAGGCACCTAAAAGTACCACCTGAAATAGCGTAGAAACCAGAAACAGTAGCGATGTGAGGTTTGCGGGAAACAATAATATCAAATGGGGCTCGTAAATCGGAGGTATGGGGTGGGTCAAAAAATATCGACAAATGGGGCATCTGGAGCAAAGTCATATTTTTTTTAAAACGGAATGATATACAATAACATGCATAATATAAAAGAGCACACGCAGAGAAACACAACGCCGTTGGTCTCATGCATCTACTGCACATAGGAACGAAGATATGGCCATGTGAAAATATGTAAACAAACTACCAAGTGGCCCACTTGACCGTCAGTACCACGGCATGTAAGAATTCTCAGGTGCCTGACAGAACTGCCTTTACGCAGAGCAAGTTTTGATAGCAGGTCCACGAGATCGTGTTAGTTCATAGCAAGCAGTCGTAGTGGTAAGAGCGAAGATTATGGTGTTCACAAACATAGAAAAAGCGGACATGATCCTGATTTATGGGGAATGCCGAAAGAATGCCTCAGAAGCCTACCGTGTGTACGCAGAGAGATATCCGGACAGACGACAGCCATCTCGACGTCTGTTTGGTAAGTTATTTATTAAATTAAGAGACACCGGAAGTGTAACACCACGAGCACGTGTGCGGAACAAGCCAACTACAGGTGACGCAGGTGCAACAAATGTTCTCGCCGCTGTTGCTGTGAATCCGCACGTTAGCTCCCGTGAAATTGCCAGGGATACTGGGATGAGTCAGCGAAGTGTATTGCACATTCTGCACACACACAAGTTTCACCCATATCATATCTCCCTCCATCAGGAACTTCACGGGAATGATTTTGTGGACCGTGTTCGGTTTTGCACATGGATGTTACGACACGACACACCCGATTTGTCACGTATCCTCTTCACTGACGAGGCAACTTTTACCAATCATGAAAATGTCAACCTAAGGAACATGCACTATTGGTCGGTGACAAATCCACATTGGCTTCGCCAAGTGGAACGCCAGCGCCCATGGAGTGTGAACATGTGGTGTGGTATAGTGGGTGAACATCTCATTGGCCCTTTTTTTATACAAGGGACACTGAATGCTGACCTATACATACAGTTTTTACAACATGAACTGCCTGTACTATTGGAGGACATACTACTTCAGACAAGGAGGGAAATGTGGTACAAACATGACGGGTGCCCAGCTCACAGTGCAAGACGTGCTACAGCATGTGTGGAAAATACATTTATTTATTTATTTATTTATTTACTCAGAGTTTCAGATACAGTCTTATTTGGCCATTTTACACTGAAACAACATAAAGTAGAAACAAAAAATAACAAAAGATAAAAACAATAACAAGATGGGATAGATTTACATGTTCTTCGTCAGTAATATACAAGAATTACGTTCTGGAAGGAATATATCTACATTCAGGGGAAGTTTGTTGTAGGTTTCTGGGAGCCTGTAAAACAAGGAGCGTTGTAGAAGGGATAGCCTAGTGGTTGGGTTGTGGAAGAGTTGCAGGGTGCACGTTAGCTTTTTGGGGTACCCTAAGTGTGAATTCACTGATTAGGAGATCTGTTCTGATTTTGCCATTTCTTATTTTGTATAAAAATTTCATGTCAGCTAGATCATGACGAAAGGATGGAGTGTGAATATTCAGAGCAGCCATGGTGTCTGATTTGGATACATGTCGAAAGAAATGTATTCTATGGCAAACAATTGCAAGAAAGAAACTTAACAGAATCTATTCTGGTGAGATTGGTTTTTGAAGCCATTGCCCAAATTGGGGAACAGTATTCAAGGATGGGCGAGATGAAAGATTTAAAAAATAAAGCAAGAGATGATGGGTTTTGAATTTCGCTAAATCTGTATAGAAGACCGAGAAGGCGCATGGCTTTTTTAGTGGTAGCAATAATATGATAATTAAAAGTGAGTTTTTCATCCATGATAATATTTAGGTCCTTTTGGGTGGAAACGTTTTGGATTGGTTTGTTTTCAATAGTATAAGTAGACACCACTTTGTTCTTTTTTAGGGAATAAGTAAGATTGGACATGGAGGGCCTGTCAAATAGCCGGCTCGTTCCCCAGATTTGTCACCATTAGACTTTTTCCTGTGGGGAAAGCTGAAGGACATTGTCTATCGGGATGTGCCAACAACTCCAGAGGATATGCAACACCGCATTACTGCGGCCTGTAGGGACATTCCCTACGAGATGCTACATTCTGTGCAACGATCTTTGCGTGGGCACCTCGTTGCCTGTATCGCAGCTGACGGCCACCACTTTGAACACACACTTTGACAGGTTTTCGCTTCTTACGCAGTGGTTCTTCGACATACTGTCTTGGTCATTTTCATTATGCTGTAACACTGTCAAATACATGGTGCTGACGATGTCTACTGTATTTTTTCTTCCTTTAACACGTTCTGTCATCATCTTGTCCAATGGCTTCCGACATCTCATACTTGTACATGCCGTGGTACTGACGGTCAAGTGGGCCACTTGTTAGTTTGTTTACATATTTTCACATGGCCATATCTTCTTTCCTATGTGCAGTAGATGCATGAGACCAACAGCGTTGTGTTTCTCTGCGTGTGCTCTTTTATATTATGCATGTTATTGTATATCGTTCCATTTAAAAAAATATCACTTTGCTCCAGATGCCCCATTTGTCGATATTTTTCGACCCACCCCATACCTCCGATTTACGAGCCCCATTTGATATTATTGTTTCCCGCAAACCTCACATCGCTACTGTTTCTGGTTTCTTCGCTATTTCAGGTGGTACTTTTAGGTGCCTCACGCGGTATATATATAAGATGATGGTTGTATCTTTCATCAATTTATTGTGAATATTCGTCTGAAGAACATCCTGTTAGGGGGTGGAAACATTACGTTTTTTATGTATATTTTTTATACCATAAAAGTTTGCCTTGGTTGGCATTTTAATGTTTTATTTTAACAAACATTTAAGAATTCATAATGGAAAGAAGCCCTGTTTGTTCAATGTGTAACAAATCACTTTCATGTAACCAAGTTCTTAGAAAACATTCAGGAATTCATAATGTTGAACTTGTAATAAATTATTTACATAGATGGCACATGGTATGTGAAATTTAAGAATTCATAGTGGAGAAAACCCCTATGTGCATTCAAGATGTAACAAATAATTTACATGCAAAATATTATTATTTGATATTCAAGAATTCTTTTCTGTGTCCTACATGCAACAGATCATGTAGAGATATGTAATATATTAAGAAACATTAAAACATTCATAATGTTGTAGTGCCTTTTGTATGTTCAATGTGTACCAAATCAGTTATACTGAAAAAATTTACTGAGAAGTCATTAGAGAATTCAATAGAGAAAGAACCTGTTTCTGTTTCTCACATTTCTTCAAAGATATGTGACAACTTTGTGAAATTTTTCTAAATGCTCAAATCATTAATGTGGCGTTATACATTTTTAGTGTCAGTTGAGAGTAGCCAACTTTATGACAAACCATTCTGCTTGAAGAGAAACACTGTACTGAGAGATTTGCGTTCTTTCACAAAAATTAGGTTGAAAAACTATAAATCATCATTACAGGGTTATTGCAAATGATCTTCCTGATTTCAGACACATGTAAATCACAGTTAATGAAATCAGATACTAAAAGGTTATGTCAATGTAAGGAGTAACTCATAAAGTTTTATTTCATTACCTGGCAAGTGATCAATGTAACTAGACACACATCTAGCCTGTAATCGAGTTCCTGCCAAACACTCTGTAGCACATCATGATCGATTTCCGCAATGGAATCTGTGATGTGTGCTTGCAGATCAAGCATGGTCTGTGAAAGTGGTGGCTGGTAGACTCTTATCTTTAACAAACCACCACAGGAAGAAATTGATCGTGATATGCTGCAGTATGTTTGGCAGGATCTCAACTATAGGTTAGATGTGTGTCGAGTTACCAAAGGTGCTCACATTTAACACTTGTGAGGTAATGAAATAAATCGTTATGAGTTACTCTTTACGTCAATATAACCTTTTGTATCTGTGTTTCTTTAAACGTGATTTACATGTTAATATAATGAAGCCTTATTTCCATATTAAAAACACCAAAGTTACTGACCATGGCAGTTTAGTATGATTTATAAACACTTTAGATGTAACGTTTCTACCCTCTGTCAGGGTCTTCCTCAATTTAGTTCTTCATCTGAGTAAGACCCTGATAGAGGGTAGAAACGTTACATGTAAAGTGTTTTTAAATCTTAATAAACTGCCTTGGTTTAGTGTTTTTTTATTTATGTGTGTCTGAAATTGGGAAGATCATTTCTAATAACCCTGTATGTAGAAAATCTAAAAGCAAAGAACCAAGGAAAACTTGAGGGAAAATTTAGAATTTTGCATTTTCAAATTTAATGTGGATACATTTTTGTGACGTTTGAAAGACTGGAGTAGGTGATGACAAAAAATGCAGTCACAACAGAAATTGGGGCTACATATTTACAAATAGTTAATGAAATTGAATTTCTAATCCTCTGCAAAATATTGAACAATACCCAAGGTTACATGTTTTTTTTTTTCCCAGTGTGCAGCAAAGATTTGATGGGAATATAAGTAAGTGGCTGTGGTCAGAAGTATTGCTACTGTAGCTAGCTACAAAATTTGTAGCAGTAGCCTTAAAAAAAAAGCCTCATTTGTGCCACCCCAGGAACAAATCCTGTGGATATCCATGGGGTAAGAGGCAGGTAAATGTCATTAATTACTGTGCAAAAAATCTTGCAGTGCAAAAACGAGCGATCCATTTTCCACTACAATGACAAAGCAATCAATGGTTCAGCATTGATCAGTGTTAGCATATAGGATCTCGCCAGAAATAAATTATTGTTACAAGAATGATAGACATACACTTTCCGGAATTACAATTATTTTCAATATAATATTTGTTCAGAAATTTTAAAATTGCAATATGTTTAGAACAATCGAGTTTACACATCAGTTCCTCAATATATTTTATGATATTGTAAAAAGTATGTACAAGTTATTGACTTTTCTCCAGAAACAATAATTTTCTTTAGTTAATATACAGTTTCCAAATGTATGTATTTCTTCTACTTTTACATTGCTTTTCTATAACTTTTGCTAATTATGGCAATGAGGATGAATGGTTTATTTTGTTATTCTCTTATCTAGAGTCACTTTCTGCCACTTTTGGCTAATTGTGAGAATGAGGAAGAATGGTGATGATGAGCAGTGTGGGAAATGGAGGAACAGGAGGATCCATCCTCCCAACTAGGCATCCTTCTTAGTTTTCGTTTTGAGTAGGGCTGAGTCGATGTATCGGTGGCGGTACCAAATATTTTCAGTGGCTAGAGGAGCAGGCAAGGGCAACAGCTCGTCTCAACATTTGTCCTTTTTAAGAGTTTGTTCACCCTTCCTTGTAACAGATTGGGAGACCAGCTCGGGAAGTTCCATAGATTTGCCTAGAAACACTGGATAAAACCCCACCCTCATGGTAACCAAATTGCAAGATCAAAGGCATGGGTAAGTGAAAGCTGAGCCCAAACAAGAGCATGAAGGCATGTAACTGCTTAACTCTGTTGGAAATAAACCATTCATTGCCAATTCTTTCTTGAAGATCGTGGTCATAAGATAGGTGGATGTTTTTAACCCCCCACTGCACTAATGGTAGGTCAGGTAGTTGCGGAGTTCTTGGAAAAGAGGGATGAAGGTCACTGTGAAATTAGCTTTGTTTTATCTACGTTCAAGCGGGAAGGGAAATCAGCAATTTATACTTATCCTCTTCACTTCTGTCTTTCGTGTGACTGCATGTATCAGCCAATGAGGGTTATTTATTTCCACTGAAAGCTGGCCCTTGTGATGGAGTGGTTAGCACATCGTGCTACAATGCCAGGATTCGAATCCCAGCCTGGACATGGAGTGTCCATTCATCAATTTCATCACATCATCACTCATCCCCATCTTCGCAAATTAGCCAAAATGGCACAAAAAGTGAAGTAAAATAAAGCAATTCAATCAATCAATAAATTATTTCTGCTGAGATTAGTTTGGTACTACGGAAGATAAGCTAATCGGGACTGGACCTGCATTTTAAAGTGGGACTTGAACCACTATGTGCCTCCACTGAGTACATAAAATATTTATCAGGAACTTTACTTTTCATCTAATTGACGTACCATCATTCTTTTTGTTATTCAATAAATATTAAATTGTTACTTCTTTGACATTAATTTTCTTGCCAGGATAGTTGTTTTTACACAAATTTTTAGTGGTCTTAACTACATGTAAGCTAGATGATGAATATTTGCTGTTTTATCTCTGATTTTGTAGCGTCTTTTTACTATTTATGTAATAACTCCCATCCTGCTTGCTCTTCTAATGCAAGTGCAGTACAAAACAGGCATGCTTTCTTTTTTATGTGACTTCGTTTAAAAATAGCAGCAATTTTTTTCATGACTTCCGGTATTTTTATCATTTCCAGACAGTTGCCATAAATTATGTTACTCTGTTATTCAGCTAAGAAAAATTATAGAAAGCTGTGGTGAAAATACATTCAATACATTTTATGTCCTGTATTTTTTCTGTCTTTATTGCAAGTGTCCATGATTTAGGACCAAAAGTGATGTTTTCATTCAACAAAAATCAAAGTTTTATGTTTTTGTTAGCACTAAAGTACTATAATGTCAGAGCTATAGTGGATGGCAGGCAAGACGGGTTGACTAATGTTGGACCACATGTTTGAATTATAAAATGAAATCCGATATGATTTTTGTCACCACAAAAAGTTTTGTTGGTTCTTTGTTAATGTAAAAAAAAAATATATATATATATAATTGAAAACTCAAAACACACGCTTAATATTTGGAATATATTGTGATGTTTGAAAAAAAGAACTATTGCCCCATCTTATTTCTTCTACATACTGAATTGTAGAATTGTGTAAACTTACTCAAACAATCTAGTTTCACACACACCACAAACATGAACAGCATCTTTGTCTCCGCTTGATACACCTGCACAGGAATTATGTGCCCATCGTGCATGAACACAACACCTGATCCAACCTTCATCAGTCAACACTTTCACTGGGCTGTTTATGTGCTGAATATGGGGACTGTGCCTTCTCAGCAGGTGTGGGCACATGTGTTGTCGAAGGCTGAGCATAAAGCGTTGAAGCTGTTTCTGTTGTGGCAGCATTGGGAGGGAGCTTAATGCTGAATGTCGAGTGTTGCAGAAGGCAAGAAGTCTGCTTCACTAAACACATTACTGTCAATTTGGGTAGTACCCCGTTATGCCCCAACATCATATTATCAGGTTACACGATCATAACACGAAATGTGTGAATTTAAAATAACTACATAACCTGTTTTATGATACCCGACAAGCATGCTGGACAGATAATATAGGCATGCGTTCACTATAATAACACCATTGTTAACTTACAGCAGCAAATAGTTTGCCAAGTTATCGCAAAAAAAAGTTCGTGCATTCCGTTCTTCCTGGAACACCGTCTCGAACTGAGACCAGAGGCTGTCAAGACAAAAAGACCCCTACCTCTATGTGCTGATGAAGTTCCAAAAAACATCAGATGAAGTGCCACTTGTTAAGCAAAAACACCCTTACTTACCCTGCTACCCCAGCTTGTCCCACCTTCTCCTATGTATTTTTTTTAGAAGTAAGATATAAATTCAACGTTATTGCAGATATGTTTTGAATGTTACTGGCATTGTCTTTTATTTATAGCCCTTTGAAAATGCTATTACTATCCATTATGAATGAGAAGATGTGTAGAGATCTCTTTATTTGTAACTACTGAATATGAAACTTAAATTTTTTTTATAGTAATCTTTGTCCTGTAAATATGAAATATTTATTAGTTCCTCCACCAGAGATATCAAGGTTAAAAATTCTGAAAAATTGAAGAAGGATCCTCTTCAGAGGTTTGTTATATACGTATATAGATATAGGTAAAAGCAAGGAGGGCCAAAAGTGCTAAATAAAAATTGAAGGAGGAGAAAGGAAACACTCACCAGACAGTGAAAAAAAATTCGAATTTTTGCTAGCTTAATTGTAGCATCTTCAGAGTAAGAAGAAAGAGATGGAACCGGAAGTTGGAGCCCAGCAGAGTTGCCAGGTCCCGATTGAAGAGGAAGTGGTGCGTAGAATGGAAAAAACACTGTTTCGTCACCAGGCTCGTCGTAAACTGTGAGTGGGTGAGATGGGTTGGGAGGGAAGGTCGGATGAGGTGGGGAAGTTACTGGGTGGCCTTGTTCAGGCCAGGTGGAGTGGTTGCACTCATGGCTGATACATAGGCCCTCTCCCATCCTTTGCGAATAGAGATGTTGGCTGGTTGGGGTAAGAAATGGATGATTGCTACCCGGAAGCAGATGTTTAAAAGGATATTGTGGTTGTTGGTATGGATGGCGACTGGGAAGTCCAGGTTGTGGTTGGAGCAGCGGTGGTTATTGTTATTGATGCAGAGGTTGAGGGCAGTTGAGGTTTCCCCCAGGTAAAAATCACCACAGATGTTGCAGGTGAGGATGTAGATCAGGTTTGAGGCGTGGCAGGTTCCTTTGGGGTGGAGAGTGAATTTACCACTGGTCGTGTGCACCTGGAGGGTGTGAGAGGTAATGAGGATGGGGCATGTTTTGCACCTAGGACAGTTGCATTTATGGGCAGGGGAGTGTTGGTTGTGTGGTGAAGGAGTGTTGTGGACCGGGATGTTTTGGAGGTTGGGGGAGGGGGGGGTCATTTGAAAACCACTCTGGGCTTGTCGGGAAATATGTTTTTGGTTTCAGGATCACTGTGGAGAATGGGGAGAAGAGAGTGTAGTGTGTGCCTGATTTTGTTGAGGTGGGGATGAGTGCAGGTGGGTTGGTGGCAGCAGGTTTCTTGGTGGTAGTGGTGTGTGAGGCAACTCGCAATATTTGTTTGGTGACCAGGGCTTGATGTAGGCGAAGGTTATAATTCTGGCGGGAGGTGGGTGAAGTTTTGAGGTGCTGTCCCCTGAGGGCCAGGGAGAATGGAATGGCTTTTTTTGGTGTGTAACGGGTGGGAGCTGGAGAAGTGTAGGTATTGCATGTGGTTGGTAGGTTTTATGTGGATAGAGGTTGGCAGATGTCCTCCCTCGATGTGCAAGAAGGTGATCTGGTTGGGGAGTGCGTCCAGGTGAATTTTATGGAACGGAAGTGATTAAGTTGGTCCAGGAAAGCTGATAAGGATGGTTCTCCATGTGTCCAGAGCATGAAGATGTCGTTGATGAAGCGAAACCAGAGGAGGGGTTGGGTATCCAGGAACTCTTGCTCAAGTTTGCCCATGAAGAGGTTTACGTAGGATGGGGCCATTCTGGTACCCATGGCTGTACCTCGGATCTGTAGGAAATGTTGGTTTTCAAAGGTGAAATTGTTACATGTGAGGACAAGTTGGGCTAGGTGGGTCAGGAAGTTGGTGCTGGGCTTGTGATGTTTGGGTCTGTTATTGAGGAAGAATTCTATGGAGCAGAGACCATGGGAGTGTGGTATGTTGGTGTGTATATATACAGGGTGTCAAAAGTCTCTGACCTCCCCTTTTAAAATGAAAGGAAGTGTAGATTGCAGCAATTGGTCATGGTAGTAATATGTTAGGCCTAGGGGGAAACTTTTTGGTGCATGTCATGACAACGTCCACCATCTTGGATCCAACTTCATTTCTTCAAATGGGAAGGGATGCATGTGGAGTATGGTTTTGGGCTAGAATTTCACCAGGAATTCAGTGGTGAAGTCAGATTTATGAAAACTTTAATGATAAGAAAGTTATGGGCATATAAAAATTACACAATGTGTTCAATATGCTGTCCTTCTTGTGCTATGCACATGTTTGGACGGTTCTCCCATGCTCTGTGGACATATCGCATGTGTGATTTGTGCACAGGCATCCAGTATTTGTCGCACCAAGTGAACCACATCCCAAATCTTTTCATCATACACAATTGACTTCACATGACCCCACAGGTAAATATAGAGTGGGGTCCAATCTGATGATCGGGGATCCCATTCCACTGGCCCACGTCGACCAATCCATCCATCGACCACGGAACTGGAGGTCCAGATAGTGACGAACCTGTTGCCCATAATAAGTTGGTGCCCTATCCTGCTGAAAATATGAGGGGAAGCTGCAATCCTCCGTCAAAACTGACGGAAAAATGTGTTCTTGTAACAACTGCAAGTAGCTCTCTGCATTTAAATTGTCATGAATGAAGAATGGGCCAATGATACATGTTCCCCGATCCCAGCACCAACCATATTGCTCGGATCTCTCCACAACGGGTTCTAGGAGAACCAACCACATGTTCTCTTTATTCACTTCTCCTTTCACATAAAAATTTGCTTCATCAGAATGCAGAATATGCAGTGTAAAGTGTGGGCCCTGACAAATTTGCTCCACAACTCATTCACAAAACTGCATTCTCCTATCCCCGTCGTCCTCAGAGAGATGGTGCTGCAGCTGCAGTTTGTATGGGTGGCACTTAACCATCTTTAACACCCTGCAAATGGAACTCTGGCTGACACCACATTGGACAAACATTCGAAGTGTGCTGCGCTGCAGACTTGGCAAGCAATGCTAACACTGCCGCTGTTCCTTCGTCAGTGGCAGTTCTGGGCCTACCAGATCGTGGCCAGTCTTGGACTGTACCGCTCTCTTCGAACCTGGTCAGCAATTGGGACACTGTAACGTGCTGCACTGGGTTTCATGCTACAGCATGGGCACTTCTGCCCCCCCCCCCTCCCCCTACAGCTTGATGATCTGAATTTGTTCGGCCTTGGTCAATGTCATGGTTCAGCACCTGCAAATGATACGTAATTATCACTTTCATATGCCGATAACTTCCTTATCATTAAAGTTTTCATAAATCTGACTTCACCACTGAATGAAGGAACACTCACAAAGAACATCCATGCCTAGGTCAGGATTCGAACTTGGGACTCCTGGCGTCATAGTGCACAATGATAACTACTTTGCTACGGAGGCGAGCAGGATGAATTATTGTTTGAAATCAGTAATAATACTGATATGTGCAAGATTAGTTGCCTGCCATTATACATACTGCTGCGCGATTTCAATTTTGAATTCTTAAGACTTCTTTACATGGTATATTACCCATCGAAGAGAACTGACATCATTGATAAGTTCAGAACGAAGCGTCGCAGATAAAGTCAATAAAAACCACTAAAAATAACTGTGTTTATACAAAAAGTTGTTATGCGAACCTTCAAGAAGAACATTCATAAGTTCTTTTTTATATTTTATTATACTTTCTTCATGTCTCGTATTTACAACATTGTTCATTTTAAAAACTAATATTTGCATTTTTAAAAAAAGTACTCTTTTGACATATTGTGGAAAATACTGACACTGAAGCTAACACGTGCGCTGGGAGGGAGGAGCAATTGCTGGCGAATAGAAAGTGAGCACTGCAGGCATGAATACAAATTTCGATAACTTATTGGCCACACCTACCTACTGGATGGACTTTAGAATCTATCAACTTCAAATGACAACAGAAAGACAGTGAGTGCTTGTAGTAACTTTATATGGTCATAAAATAAAAACAGACGTATAGGCTTTTAATACAGTGTATAATATGCACAATACAGACATCAGTGCAACTTGAAAATAACTTCCTCTAAATGTTCTCCTCCTGCTTGGACACACTATTCGAAGTGATGCGAGAAGGCTTTCATGATGAGCATCTCGATATGTCCTGTGTAATAGTGCATATTTCACGGCGATTGGCGGTTCACAACATTACTTGTGTCTCCACTCCACTGTCTAACTCACCTCAGAGTGCTGTCTCTCTCTGGAGCAGGTTTATGGCGATCTTCGTTGTTCTACCGCAGTGACCGGTCCCTTTTTGGATGAAGGCTTTCACCGCCAAAATCCACGCCTGCACTGGCCAACGATTCATGGTATAGCTGAAGTCTTGAATGCAGTGCCAGTTCGCAACTTTGACACAACAACCCCAGAGGAAGCCGACTAGACCCATATCTGGTTTCGAGCCACCACCTGTTTTTCTGTAAAGCGATGATGATGTCACTTTTGCCTGCATTGTTCCTTCACTGTGATGTTATACTCCCAAGGTCTATATATTGTATAAAAAAAATAGCACAACACAATAACACAACCTAGCAAAGATAAAGAACCGCAACCTCGCATTCAGAAATCAATAAAGAAACTGAATTAGCAAATCTCATTTACTCCACGTGGAGTTGACAAGAGCTGTCATTTCTTGGACAAACGCTATTGGTGGGAAAGGTTTCAGGGGATGATTTATTGAACTCCACGTGGACCTGACACATGGTGGTTAGGGGGAAAACTGATCTTTCAGAACTTCCTTTGATGTAAAGTGGTCATCCAAAGAGGATGTCCACTATATACTAATTGCCTGAATCCCAACTCTCCACTGATGTAGGTATGTCACTCATTTGCACGTGCATTTTGGCAGGGTTGCCAATATGCACCACCCTGCATAAGGTATCTTAAGTCATTCTAAAACTAAAAGTGTTCAAAACTCTTTTGTGTGTTTAACCTTTTGGCGCCCAAGGCCATTTTCACATGTAAGCCTCTCGGTACTGAGCCGATTTTGAGCAAAATGCAGAGTTTCAATTAAATGAGTGTAGATCGGAGACTAATTACCCTAGAGAGATGAGTGATATACCGTTGTACGCGGAATGAACCAGAGATTCAGACTATATGAAATTTATGTAAATTCGGCGTATATGTGGCGGGGGGAAGGGGGCTAACTCTCAAAATTCCAAAATTTCGGAAAAAAAAATTGGTTCCCCCACCCTTCCCCCAAGAAAAAAGTACACGACAGTGTCGACATGCACATGGAAATGATCGCTGACATGTAAGGAACACAAAAATATTTGCATTATTATCATATGACCAATGTAACTTGAGTTGTACCCCCAAAAGGAATGGTTGGCACGCCACTGATTCAAGCTTCAAAATGCAGCGGTACCTTGAAATGAGTTTAGCTCAGAGACTATTTGCCCTGGAGATATGAACGATATACCGTTGTACGCAGAATGAATCACAGATTCAGACGATATATAATTTATGCACATTCGGCGTATATATGGAGGGGGAAAGGGGGAAATCCCCTGAAAATACTTTTTCTTTTAAAAAATGGGGTTTCGCCCCTCCCCCCGAAAAAAAGGATATGAAAAGTTCAAAATGCACATAGAAATTATCGCTGGAATATAAGAAACAGAAAAATATTTGCATCATTGTCGTATGACCAATGTAACTTGAGTTGTACCCCCAAAAGGAATGGTGGGCACGCCAGTGATTCAAGCTTCAAAATGCAGCGGTACCTTGAAATGACTATAGCTCAGAAACTAAATGCCCTAGAGATATGAAAGATATACCGTTGTACGCAGAATGAATCACAGATTCAGACGATATATAATTTATGCACATTCGGCGTACATATGGAGGGGGAAAGGGGGGAAATCCCCTCAAAAATACTTTTCTTTAAAAAAAAAAGGTGTTTCCCCCGCCCCCCCGAAAAAAGGTCAAAATGCAAAATTTATGCAAATTTGGCGTATATATGGAGGGGGAAGGGAGAAAACCCCCAAAAATTATTTTAAAAAATTGTCACTTCACCCAAAAAATGTCCTCGCACTTGGGCACAAAATGACACCTACGCACAACATTCACGGACGAAAAGCTAGAACACAGTGAAAAATGAGCGGCGATTCTTGCAGCTGCTTGAAATTCTATTTTTTAGACAATGCAGGGTAACCCCTGTCGCAACTTGTGGACACTTGTGCTAAAAATAAAAGGTTTCCTTCAGCATGCTTCGAAATTCCATTCTCACAATGCAGATTCAACAACCAGTCTCCCCCCTCCCCCACCCCGCACCCCCTGCATGCACCCTCACGGAAAACTTTCATTTTGACATCGGATACTGATAAACAAGTTTCCTTCGAATGCAGTTAACAGACGGGAGTGAAAAGCATTGCTTTAGAACAACAAAGCCCGTCTTCCTTTATCGGCAAAAATTTGACGTTGAAAAGAGCCGCAAAAGAGAAGTACCTTTTCCCGCCTTTTCCCCTCCATTTTCATGAAGACAAAAAAAATGCAAAAAAACATTTCTGTTAAATACATGTGTTAGGAACAATATAAAAAAATAAAATCGAAATTATAGCCAAAAATAGAAAAGTTATAACGTAAAAACTACGACCTTGACACAGCATCTCGATCGAGACGCTTGGGACAGTGAGGGTTACATTTGGGTATCTCGTTCGAGATGCTTGGGCGGCAAAAGGTTAACATGTAACAGATTATTGTAAGGTGGCAGATCCTGGATGACATTAATGAATTCATGTAGGAGACAAGGCCTACTTCTGTTCAGCATTTCGACACAAGACAATTCGTCCAAGATGTTCAAGGATTCATGCAGGTGACAAACCTTTTGTGTTTTAACATGTTTCATATGCTATAAATATTTTTTTTAAATAAGAAATTTTGGAAATTTAAGGATTTTGTAACGGACACAAGATATACAGATGTTGAACAAAATAATATGAACACCCACCTAATATGGTGTAGGACTCCTTTGGCTTTGAGAACAGCCTCAATCCTCCTGGAAATGGATGCATACAAATCCTGGATGGTAGTTGTGGGATGCTATACCATTCCTCAATAAGAAACTGCTCCAATTCCTTGAGGTTGGCTGGCAGAGGGAAACGGACCCGTACTCTGGTTTCCAATACTGACCACAATGGCTCCATAATATTCAAATCAGGCGATTTTGCAGCCCAGGGAAGATGTGTAAGTGTGTCATCGTACTCATCAAACCAATCTTGGGACAGTGCCAGCAGTATGAATGGGGGCATTATCATCCTGGAAGACGTTATCCCCTGCTGGAACAATGCCTTACCCTTACTTTCAGTGTAACAATAGGACCCAATGAATGCCATGAAATGACCGCCCACACCATTACACTACCACCACCATGCTTCACTGTTGGCACCAGACAGTCTGGATTGTATGCTTCAGCCACTGTTTGTCATACGTAAACACGTCCACTGGTGGGGAATAGTGTGAAGGTTGATTTGTCAGACCACATGACATGTTTCCATTGGTCGGTAGTCCAGGTTTTGTTGTCCTGACACCACTGACGTCTCCGTTTGGCATTGTCCTGCATTACAAGGGGTATGGCAATAGCGGCTCTGCCATGGATATTCTGTTTATCCAGTTCTTGGCACACTATTTTCATTGACACTGCATTCTCGACACGCATATTCAGCTCAGCAGTCACTTTGATTGTGGTGGTCTTCCTCTGAGAGCCAACAATCCTCCTTAATGCCCTCATGTCTCTCTCTCTGTCAGTTTCATCTTTCTGCTACTATTCTGTTTCGCAGACGTCATTTTCCCCTGCACTTTGTATGCTGTCATGACGGTAGATACAGTAGCTCGCGATACTAACTTTACGACCGTTGTTACAGATGCACCAACAATTTGCCCTCGTTGGAAGTCTGTCTGTAAGGTCGGACATAATGGTAGCGCAACACAACACGAAGCCGTTCACAGGCTTACTGGTAGCTCATACCTCTAGCAGAACGATCATAGGACAAGGAGAAAACAAAAGGCGTGTTCCGTGTATGCCAGTGCAGCCAGCACACAACTCCGAAAATGGGGCTGATCTAATTGGGTGTTTATATCATTTTGTCCAAGCACTGTATGTTCCATAGAAAATATCTACAGGCAGTTACCCTTGTCACATCGCTGTGGCACATATGGCTCACAAAGGTAAACTCATTCTGGACTGCTGAGCAATGGGACAACCATGCCTGATTAGGGTCCAAACCTGAGAACTCTGATTTCATAGTGTGCTGTGCTCACGTATCGGGAGCTGAATCCTTTGAAGAAAAACTGTAAAAGTGGGTTGAAGGGAACCAACATCGGATAAAAACTCATATATAGGTCCTATAAAAAACTAAAATTAGTAAATAAAATTAACCCTTAACTGGTGAGGTGGGGTTTGAGCTACCCCTTGAATAATTTGAAGTGACTGTACTTACATATTAATCACATCTGATACCTGGAATGCTGAGCACCTTTCAGTCAGTTCTCTAGCAGCTGTGCGAGGATGAGGTTGTGTTGACCTGTGTAAACAGTCCGGTGAAATATTGTTGCATATACAGAGTGGGGTGGACTAAACTCCACCTCACCACTTACATAACATTTTTTGTGCAAAATAAACTGCATGAAAATGCATCAGTGTAATCTGATTGTAGAATATTTTTATTATTCTCTATATCTATCAAAATGGCTCCTGCATCACCGTTTCTTTAATAACTATTATTATAAACAGAACTATTCTGTTTCTCTTATTTTTCCTTGAAATTTTGTGACTTTTCATACAACACTGCATTCATAAAGGTACAGCAGACGCGTAATGTAGGTGTTCCGATAAAGTGCCCAAAAAGTGAGAAGAAGAAACGGCAAGCAGATCATAAAAACAGGAAAATGAAGGTTTAACAAATAAATCGACACCTCAACCATTACAATCGGGTGAGTATTTACAAACTTATTAAAAATCTAAGTTGTAAAGTGAATTAAAACAATAGTCATGCACAGCGGAGGTAGCAACATGGGCGAGTTTGAATTAATGCAGATAGGCAGAAGTGTGGAAGTGACTCATTGTTTCCAGATGACTACTCTTTCGATTCAGTGATAACTCATCGTATGTCGAACTTTCGAGCACAGAATAGAAAAGGAGAGCAGAGTGTTCGAAATGGTAGTGACTGCTGTCACACCAGTTTTAAGCAATCCGATTGGTTAGATAGAAGAAAAAGTGTTGTGGTACTAATTCCAACCATTTGAAACTGGTGAACAGGTGATTTGTGAACTTTTAGGAATCTCCCCCTTCCCATTGTGGCGAATACTATCATATTTTTTGTTACGCTTCAATTTTGCATATACCACTGCTACCCGATACCAAAATTCTCAAAATACAATATTGAAGCGTATGATGTTTAGGAAGCTGCTACCTTAGTATAATTTCGCCCAGCCCAAAATACTACACTTCGTGGATTGATTTTCCGCTTGCTCCAGGAGACAAAGAACTCAATTGCTGAGTGCACCAATCCAGGTTAACGCAATCTTATTGAGAAATGGGGGAATCGTCTAGTTCCCCCTCCCAAGAAAATTACATACGCCCAAAACAACCCAGATAAAAGATCTCTTTAGACCTAGATTATTCTACATAGACAGCTTATTTGCAGAACAATAACAACTTAGTATAGTCTTTGATTGATTAAAAATTGTACTCAATTTTAACAAGGTTTTATTCAAGAACAATTTTGGTTTGTAAAAAAAAAAAAATGGAACAGCGACTTGACCAATACAATAGGTTCAGTATCTTAAATTCCCCGGAATATAACAATTCAATGAAAATTTACAGAATCAATAATGTTTATAATTTAATGTCCAGCGGACCTCGAATGCCATTTTGCATTCACTCTATCTCTTACTTTTGTTGTTTACCTATTTTTGTTCCTATTCTGAACAGCCTATAATAATACTGCAATGAGCTCTTCCCAAATTTAATTTCTATATTTACACGCATTCAATCCCCTTCCCAATTCTTCATCCAAATATTAAAACCCAATAAATATAAATAGATACACCCATTTTGAAACACATCCCAACAATCATGCATACACTATTGAGGTGGTGCCGAAACAAGTCACTGATAGAATTAGTTAAAAAAAAAGTATACGCAATAATCCAGCCGGTTGCAGAGTGGAGAGACAAAAAAAATATTTATCACTGCTTAATTTCTTTTTTTGTAATAAGGAAGTCAATACAACTTGCAATACAAAAGCCCCATACTGACCTCCTTCCTTCCCCATTACACAACATGGCAGAATCCAGATGGCTTGGAAGATATGGCAACTCAAACGTATAACGTCAGTTAAAATGCCATGCCAAATACGCAACGAAGGGGAGGTAAAAGGTCGGGTACCTGTTACGCGAACTAGTTGATATACCTGTAGTCTCTCCGCTCCGGCTGGCGTCTAATGCTGGTCTGTCCTTGGTCTCGAGTCTATCCGAACTGTACTGTGTCTCTCTCGTTCACCCAGTTCCCACCGCTGCTCGGTTGACAAGTATATTTTACGCATGCGTGAAGTTACGTGCCGAGGCAGCGAGCGCCCTCTCTCGAGAAGGCTGCGCAACTTGATACATTACGTAACAATCAGTGACTTATTTGGCTCGATGGCATATTTCACTCTCGTATGTGCAGAGAAGAGTGAAGCTGTGGCGGGATGATATTTATATAATGTATATCAACCATCACCCCATGCTTGTATGGGGTGGAACTAAGCAACCCCTACATCACACCTGTGTTTAAAAAAATTACTGTGTCGAACTTTCAAATGTGAAAATAGTGATACAAAGAAACTAACTACTGGCCTTTCCAGGAAACACCCCCTTGTTTCCATATAGGGTGACTACCACCAACCCCCAAAACATCCCTCAAATAAGAACTTTTCGACAAATATAGAAGAATGGACCGATTATCCGCAAATACATTATAAACAAGTGCTTACTCACTTAATACATTTTTCTTTGTAATTTGGTGAGTTTCTCTGATTCCTACTCACGCCGTTGAATTACACACACTCACAAGTCGTAACAAGAGGAAACATAAAAGCGTAGTGTCAAAATCTAAGTTTTTGTATTATAGACCCATGGTAGCTAGGGACGACCAAAATTACTTTACATTTAGTGCTCTTTGTGCATAAACATACTATGTATATTTAGCCCATCTGAGCTACCCTGCTGTTGCACATTAATATTAATTCTTAGGTTCAGGAGAATGTAATTTTCGGAAACGTATGACTTGTTACATAATCTTAAAGGTTTGCTAGATACATTTTTGTTATCAAATTACACAAATTACAAATTCGTTGAAAATAACGTTTTAATAGCCATCCTATCGTGCTCCAATGTAAAGCTTAGGGCAACCAGATGATGAACAAAATTCTTTAGGGACACAACAGGGGTGGTGCCTCTAGCAGAAAAGTTTGGCAATGAACAGCCCCAACCAATACAGAACAACAAATTTAAACATTTACATATCAATCAAGAGAGAAAACTAAAAAAGAATTAATGGAATGAAAACATCAACAGTGGACAAACTTCATACAGAGAAATATAGAAACAGACAAATGGGGACTCACCTACACGATTGTAACAGTCAAAATGAAGTGGCCACAAATACTAACAACACTACAAACAGAAGATGGCTCCATGACAAACACATTAGAGGAAACACAAACATACCTCTTAAATACGCTTCTCCCAGATGATACCTTGGAAACTGATACACCACAAAACTCGATAACAAGAAGATCATTCAATCTACCTTACCTGAACACTCCGATCCTCCCTTTCACAATAGAGGAAGTAGAGCTGGAACTGAACAAAATGAAGAATAAAAAGGCCCCCCGACTGGACAATATACCTGTGGGGATCTTAAAACTAGTGAAGGCCAAGATTCTACATTACATTACACACTTATTCAACCATTGTGTAGCGCCACAAAAGTTTCCGCCAATATGGAAAGACCCAAACAGGGATGGCACTCAGCCAAAGTCATGTCGACCCATCTGTCTACTTGGAGCACTTGCAAAGCTACTGGAGTAGCTACTTAAAAAAGAATCACAGAGATTTTGAGACTACATGAAATCACAGAAGACCAATATGGTTTCGCCATGGGTAGATCAGCAGATGATGCACTGTGCGCTTTGGCAGAAACAGTAGAGAAATCAGAAGCAAAATACGTAATCAACTTCACAGGAGCTTATGACAACCTATGGTGGCCACACCTGTTTGAAACCTTGTGGAACTTAAATTACACAGGGTCCATCTACAAGATACTTATTGATTACCGCACAAATAGGAAAGTAAACTTAACTCTTTCACTGCGGTCGTCGCATTTATGCACAGCATGCCAGGTGCCTTGCTCTGCGGAAGTTGCTTTATTGCGAGTTCATACTTCCACTCGCTGGGTGTTGCATTTCTGCAGTACGTCGCTTTTAGTAGCCTTCTGACATCTGTTGATAGTATTTGGAACTATTTGAACTTGTAGTTTTGTTTTTATCCATATGATGTCGCTAATTATGCCTCTGTTTAGAATTCTTTGACATACGAGTGTTGAGTGCTCTGACATGTCAGTTTCAAATGCATGTTCGAATGTAAACAACATGGCTTTGTCAAGTCGTCAACACTTGTCTGATAATGATGTTACTCAACTGTTATTTGCCGACTCAGAATCAGAAGGTGAATTAAGTTGTGACGATAATAGCAACAGTTTTTATGAGACTTCAAGTGGTGGCAGTGATTGTGTAGTGTCTGATGAAGAATTTGTACCGCCGTCCGTAACATCATGGAGCAGAGTGCAAAACAGCATTGATCTAGGTGCAGAAAGTTCGACACAGGCAAGTGCTAAGTTACTTGGTGACAGTACAGTATTTAGCACACCATTTTCTTGTTTTAGCAAATATTTCCCTGCTCAGTATTGGAACACATCAGTATCTTGATACTACTTACGAATTTCCACGCCACTCAAGATTTCATGCTTGGAATGGCTGCAATGCAGATGACATTCAGGCAATGGTTGCCCTGGAAATAGGAATGGGGATGAGCAAAAAGAATTCTCTTGAAGAATATTTTAATACTTCTCACTGGCTAAATATAACCCCAAATTATGCAAATGTCATGTCAAGAGATAAATACTTTCTCCTACGTTCTTTGTTACATTTCAATGACAATGAAGTACAGGTTGGAAAGGGACAACCTGGTTATGACCAACTCTTCAAAATTAGACATATCATAGAAATAGTAGAGAACACTTATCTTGAACACTTCTATCCTGGGTCAGAAATATCAGTAGATGAAATTATGCTCCGTTTCAAGGGCTGTTTATGGTTTAAGCAGTATATGCCATCCAAACCTTCTGCCAAGTGGTGTGTAAAAGTTTGGTCTTTGTGTGACAGCAAAACTGGATTTCTTTGTAAATTTGATGTCTATACTGGAAAGTCTAAGGGTCCAGTAGGTATTATTGAACCATTAGGAGATAGGATTGTTTTGAACCTCACATGTGGGTTTGAGAATAAAGGCCATATCCTGTATTGTGACAACTTTTTCTCCAGTCCTGCTCTTTTTCACAAACTAAGTAAAAAGGGCATAGGTGCCTGTGAAACTGTGAGGATAAACAGAAAAGGCCTACCTGTTGAATTGAAGCCACAGTTTTGTAAAATGAAAAAAGGTGATGGTCCTAAGGTTTGGGTGAATGCTGAAAAGAACATTATTACCTGCACTTGGCAAGATACAGGGCGAGTAAATCTTATGTCTACTGTACACAATACTGACACTGAATTAGTGAAAGTACGGTCTAAAACAAGTGAAAGTGGATATCGTACTCTGTCTAAACCTAAACTGGCAGGGCACTACAATAAACATATGAATGGGGTAGATAAATTTGACCCGATGTCAACAAACTATAGATACACACACAAAAATATCAAGTGGTATCATGTTCTATGGTATTTTCTAATTGAAACGGCCCTTGTCAACGGGCGTATCACCTACATCATGGCTACAGGGAAGAAAATATCTGGCACTAAATTTTCGCCATACAGTGATTGAGGGACTCCTGGAGAATTACAACAGAGCACCGCCTGCTAAGAGAGGAAGAAGATCTGACACGTTACCAGAAGCTCGACTGAAGGAACGTCATTTCATCCAACAATATGAAGAGAAGTCACACAGACCTGACTGCTGTGTTTGTTCCATGAGACCCTCCCAGTGCAAATTCAAGGTAAAGAAAGACTGTAAGAGGAAGCAAACATCTTTCTACTGTTCAGCATGTCCAGGAGAGCCACCACTCTGCGTCATCCCGTGTATTGAGAAATACCATACCATCAGGGACTACAGAATGGTTTGCCAGTGCAAGGAATGACTTTTGTAAGTTCTCTATAACATATTTTGCAATGTAATTTTGTAAAATTATTCTTTCTAAAAAAATGTTTTTTTTTAAAAAAAATTTCAAAATTTTTCAAAATATCATACCACCAGGAACTACAGAATGGTTTTCCAGCACAAGGAATGACTTTTGTAAGTTCCCTATAACATATTTTGCTATGTAATTGTGTAAAATTATTCTTTCTAAAAAAATGTTGTTTTTCTTTCAAAATTTCAAAATTTTTCAAAATATCATACCACCAGGGACTACAGAATTGTTTTCCAGTGCAAGGAATGACTTTTGTAAGTTCTCTCTCATATATAATGCAATGTAATTGTGAAAACTATTTGTTTATAAAAAAAATATATTTTCAAATTTAATTACGAAGCCAAGGGATATTGTGTACCAGAGAATTCCGCAGCGAAAGAGTTAAGGAGCCCAAATTGTAACACAACCAAGATATTGTGTAAAGGGTGTCCGCAGGGGGGGTTAAATTTTAGGACCAGAACTTAGGAACATAAACCTAGAACCAGCTCTGTGGAAAATGTCAACCATCCCAGAAGTGAAAAAAAACAAAAACATTGCATACACCGACGACATAATTACATTGGTGGAAGCAAATTCTAGAAGGCAAATAGAAGTAAAAGCAACAAACACTTTAAACTCTTTTGCTGAGTGGTGTGAGTCTGCCAAATTGCAAATCACACTTCGTAATCCTAAAGGGCAATTGAATGCAAACAGAACACCTCAAATCAAATTAAAAGGGAAAAACACAAAAACGAAGGAACAGCAAAATATCTGGGGATACACCTACAATAGGAAAATATGTACTAAACAACATATAGAAATGGTTAGATCTAGAGCTGCAACAGTAATACATAAATTGGTAACACTAGGAACCTCTAAATATAAATTACCAATGAGAATCATAAGGGACTACTTACAAACGATCCATAATGCAAGAATAACCTACGGGGTTTCCTAACCTTTCTGGTTTAGGAGCGTGAAAATAACAAAAATAAACTGAGAACATCCCAGAGAAAAATCTATTCTAAAAATTACAGGTGCATTTAGAACCACCTCGACCTTAGCCTTGTTGGCAGTTACAGGTCTTTGGTCCATAGATAATATGGTAAAACACAAATCGGCGAGGTATGGTTAAAAAAAGGGAAAGGAAGAACAGCTAATCAACACACCAGGCAGGTTCACTCCCACTGCATTAGATATAAAAACATACAGAAGACACCCCGGAACATAAAATTTATCCAGACCTACAACCAACATAACAATAAATTAACTGTGCCACAAATTGCCAAATGATAATACCTACCAAATAATAAGTTCAAAGCACTGAACAAATTAGCGGATGAAGTCTTAAAAGGACGAGCTGAAGAAATATCAGACTGAGGAACCTGGCCAGCAACAACCACCAGAAACACAGTGTGTGCCACAACCTGAAACCATGGCAAAAACCAAGAACATCGAGAAGATTAAGAGCATTGCTCCCAGAGCAATGAATTCCAACCACTCGTGGACCAGAACACTTGTAATCTACAAAAGAGTGAGCAGATAGAAACACTACACCGCTTCGGGAGGATGTGAAGAGACCACAGAAAGAAGATGGATAATAACAGCGCGACAATAAGGAGTGCAGCACAAGAAGTAAATGGAGAGAGTGAGGCAACACACAGAGCAACAGGAAAACTTATCCTTAAACCCTAATCATATCTCTGAACTTTCCTTTTCCTTCCTGACGTTACCAGGGGGTGTTCTCAAACCTTCTGAGGCATCCCAGAAAGGGACTTCTAATGAAGCTCATTCCGGTAGAATACTCTTGTAGCTGGTTCCCAGCAAACACACTCTACCATAACATCCCCCCCCCCCCCACAACTCGGCTTCCTTCACTAACTCTCCTCCTGCCAAAATGTTTTAAACAGAAAATAAGATGGAAATAAACAAGACTCCATGAATAATTACAATAATATAACTTTTCATTTTTTTCTTCTCCTACATAAAATATATTCTAATGAAGGCAAATTATAATATTATTATCTTGTGGTTTAGGGAATGTAGTTATTTCTACCATTATATATGAGACAAGTCAATAATATAATGTCATATTAACCATTTAATATAATTTGCTTTAACATTTATTATTTATCTTGTAATTATATAAATATGTATATATTCTTTTAATACATCACCCCACATATTATTTTCCTTTTCTTTTTAATTTATTCCTTCTCTCACACTACATCAAACTTTCCATCTAGAACCTCTGATTCCACAACATAACGGTAACAAACGCGTCTTATCACGAAATTTGTAGACAAATAGTAGCATCATATCAAATCTAATTATACAGATTCAGCTTTAAATCTATAAACTCCAAATTCAAATTCACTTCATCATAATTAATACTTCCTCACCAACCTATTTATCATTTCTTTTCCATATTACTCTTGTACCACCCAACCAATAATAACAGTAAAAATAATAATAAAATACTAAGTAAAACAAACCTGTCCTGGAAACCACAATAAGCTTAGTCATGTTTCACTATTATTGTATTAATATTGTATTTAAATTATTTTGAAACAATAAAGTTTCCACAAAGAAAATAAACAGGGGAACCACCATTCAATGGAACTGACATCCTGGTTTATGATTAAAGGCACCAATACATTAAGTGCCTGGCTCTGAAAGTACGCTGGTGGAGGTGGGCTTTCTTTGGGAGTTCCCCTCCCCCTTATATTGATTTCATTCTTATTTGTACTCTTTAAGATGGTATTTTGAAATGTACAAAATAGAATTTCTTTCTGCAAAATTTCATGACATACCCCTAGAACAGCTGGAGTGGTCGATTGGCTCCTGTAAAGTTTCATTTATGTGTACTACAATATCAGCATAGTTAGTGTTCTTGGACCGGGAAGGACATCTCCGAACATGTCTCATCAAGTAGTAATTGCTCATGATGAAATGTTGCGTATTCTGGAGTGTTCAGTTGGTGATTATTATAATTTTTATTTGTAATCAAAATGTATCACAAACCACCTAAACACTTTGATTAGAATACATAAAGCACAGAAAATAATATAAATTAAAAATATGTTTCCATTCTACAATAATTACAATTTTTCAATGCATTTCTTATGAGGGATCAAAATTGCCCTTTTCTATGGGGTATCAGATCCTTCGCCATTCTAGTGTTACTATATATGTGGAGGTGTGCAGGATCCCGAAAAGTCAGGACTGGCATCGGGAAAAAAATATTCACCTCCCGATACAGATTTTAGGAAATTACATCCTGACTTTTGGGATCCCGAGCAGTCAGGAAATACAGAATAGTCATATTAAAATATTGTTAATTTGGAGGTTTTCTGCATTGTAAGTGTCTGGAACTTATCAGAAATTGTTGATTTTTATTCAAAAAATGTAAAACAATCACTTCGGGCGGTTGCACCATGTACACTCAAAGTGCCACTTATCAAATGCTGAATAACGACAGGTGGTTGTATCAACCATTTTTTTATCCTCCGCCTTGTAAGGTGGTATGTTCTCCGGCTTGCCGTATAACCTGGCAACAGAAACTGGAGAAAGTTGTGTTTTCGATGGTGTTTAGTTTGTTTATTATGTGCTAATGTCTGCTTGCAAATTCATGATATATGCTTTTTCAACTGAAATATGTTTAAAAAACGAAATATCTATTGCAATAAAATGAAACAGCTGATCGAAGTAGGTAATGCATGCATCGTACTCACATTTAATATCAAATATAATATGTTATATGATACAATATAACCAGGGTTGGCAAAATTTGATTTTTTTTAAGAAACAAAAGGTTTTTTTTTGTTTAAAACTTGATTTAAATGTTTTAAACAGTGTTTTAAACAAGAACTGAAAAAAACATGTTTTAAATTAATAAAACGTTTCAAATTTAATGCCAACAAGACTTATTTTCAAAGAATAATGAATAATAGAGAATCTGTTAATCATCCAAGGAAGGACTGTGTTCATATTATAAAGTAAATGCTTGACTAACTTCTTAAAATATACATTTATTTTAGTCTTAAATCTGCCATGCAGGCTGTTCGAAAAGCTTCAACTAATCCACAGTTGCCAGACCCCACTGAGTCCACATGGTAGCTACTCTGTTTTTGTCTTTTTTAAATAAATTTTATTGTGAATGCAACAAAATATTGACATTAACAACAATGTGCACATTTTGCAGTGTGTTAAGTGAGTAACAAAATGGGTTCATCCATTTTTTTAAATATTTTAAACACCTGCAAAAAAAACATAGCCAGGTGTTGTTTTAAACGTGACCATGGACATTCATCACTGTATGGTTCTTTGTTAAATCAGCAACTGAACAGATTTCTATACCCAATAAACAGAATAGCACGCAAATAACCACAAACTATCAAACATAAAGTACCAAAATGTGTTTTAAACAAGTCTGAAAAAACATGTTTAAAACACTTTGTTTTAAACATTTGTGAAACAACCAAAGCAGTGTGTTTTAAACGTTTAAAACAAGTTGTTTAAAACACTTTTGTTTTTAACATGCCAACCCTGTATATCATTGGATAATCTCATTCTTTGTTGATCAGCCCTCGTATAATGCCTCATTGATGATTTGAGGACTATGAAAAATTTCACAAGGTGGTCACATATTTTTGAAATGTACAGAACAGAAACAGGTTTTTTCTGTGTTCAATTCTTCAACGACTTCTCAGCAAATTTATTTCAGTACAACTGATATGTGACACATTGAACTCACGAAAAGCTCTACAACACTACGAATTTTTTAATGTTCCTTTACATATCTCAACGTGATCTGTTGGATGTAGGACACAGAAAATGTCCCCCTCCACTATGAATTCTTGAATGCCGAATAAGAATATTTTGCATGCAAATCATTTGTTACATCTTGAATGCACATAGTGGTTTTCTCAAGCATGGATTTTTAAATCTCTCATAACCTCTGTCATCTGTGTAAATAATTTGTTACACGTTCAACATTATGAATTCCTGAATGTTTTCTAAGAACTTCGTTACATGATAATGATTTGTTACACATTGAACAAATAGGGCTTCTCTCCAGTACGAATTCAGTAATTCATATTTCAGAGGAATCTCTTGTGTCCAACATGTGACAAAACCTCTGGAGAGATGGCATACCTTAAAGAACATTCACAAATTCATATCTGTGAAAAGCTTTTTCTCTTGTTCATAGTGTATCAAATCATTTGCATAACAAAATCTTGGTACACATTTAAGAACTCATGCAACAATTTATTTGGACACAAGTTATGGATTTGTGAATGTTTTCTAAGATATTCCTTCTTGTGTCCAAATGATTTGTTGCATGAGTTCTTAAATATGTACCAAGATTTTGTTGTGCAAATTATTTTACACGTTGAGCAAATATATGGTTCTCTCCTTTGTGAATTCTGAAATGTTTTAATGCAAATGATGTTATGCACGTTGAACACACACAGGGCTTCTGTCCAGTCGGAATTCTTAATATCTTCTAAAATCTTCCTGGTGTACAAATTATTTGATACACTATGAACAAGAGAAAAAAACTTTTCAAAGATATGAATTTGTGAATGTTCTTTAAGGTATGCCTTCTCTCTCCAGAGGATTTGTCACATGCTGGACACAAGAGATTCCTCTCCAATACTAATTACTGAATGTGTTTTAAGAACTTTCTTGCATGCAAAAGATTCGTTACATGTTGAACACACATATGGTTTCTCGCCAGTATGTATTCTTAAACATTTACCAAGGTCATGCTTACATGCAAATGATTTGTTACATGTTGAAGAAACATGGGACTTCTCTGCATTCTTTAATGTTTTCTAAGATATTCTTTCTGTGCAAATGATTTGTTACATGTTGGACACATATAGAACATCTCTTCTGCATGAACACTTAAATGTCTTGTAAGAAATTTCCTCTGTGCAAATGATTTGTTACACTTTGAACACACAAAAGGCTGTTGAACACACTGAATTCTTGTAAGTTCTGCAACATTTCCCAACTCTGTACATGATTTGTTGGATGTAGAACAAATTGGATCAATTCTTGAATATGTTGTAAAAGTCTCCTTCCGAGCAAACAATTTGTAACAAGTGGAACAAGCAAAATACCTTTGACTGTTATCACTTTGCATGTGAATCACAAGTTCACATTTGGGATGAAACAAAGCACTACCATCATTGGAAATAGCACAACCCTTTGAGTTTGAAGACTTTTTAAATTGTCTCCTTCCTGTAAATTCTAAATTAACTTCTTTATTCATTGCCCCAGAACAGGTTGTGGTTGGAAGCACTGAACTGCACAAAGAACTAATTTGTAGTTATCTGAATCCGAAGTTCTTATTTGAAACAGAATAAGTCCTTGTGGGATGTGAATGTATATGAGTATCCTCGTATTTCTGATGAAAGGTACTTCTAATCAATGCCTCATCATTTGATAATCTGGAAGGAGATATAAGTCATTAATGGCAAGTTATAAACAGGATATTTCAGAATAAGTACACAAATAACTCACTCAGCTTTAAATAACTTTCTATACTTTCTCAACCCATGTTAGCAGTTAGCAATTATGACATAAAGAAGAATCAATGATTAATACATTCTCCAAAACAAAGTAATATCAAATATTGTGGTATACTTAATAATAATCTGCTTTACTTTCCCAAAAGGAAATATGGTCTTTTGGTAGAAGGCACTAAATATATCTTTCAGATAATGATGAGATAAGGAAAGGATTCATGAATATTATTGTATGGTATTTAGACTATCCAACTTAGTATATTACTCTTATATATATGATTTCTGCTGAATGAATATTTCATATTTCCCAAATCCCCTTTCATATAGTTTTTTTTTTCTTCTTGCTCCATTGGGCTAGGACTTTTCAGAAATCAGAATCAAACCAAATACTAATTTCTAACGTCCTTCAATAACAAGTAAATAATTTAAAAGAAAATTTCCTTACATAATTTAATGTGATAATGATTCAGAGTTGTATTTCAGGTCCAAGGGTAGAGGGTTTCTAATTTTCATTATTTACTTAATCTTGCATGAACTTTTGCAGGGCTTTTAGCAAGAGCCAACCTCTGCTGCCTGGTGAAGGCTCACTCTTCAGGACATGTAAAGGTTACATAGAACAAACATTTTTTTGGTTGCTTTGTACAAATGGCAGACTCTGAGGTTGGCCCACACAAGATCGTTCTGCAGTGTTTCTCCAATGTGCCCTATTCTTTACAATGCAAGGGTAGCAGGATCATGCAAGTGCTGATTTTATGGATAGCATGCTGTGTGCATCTTACAGTGTGTTAAGCAAAGAGCATATATGACAAGAGGCCTCAATCGGGCTCGAGAAGCATCGTACGTACGTAGTTTGGCATTTACCCAAAATATGGCTCTCTCTCTCTCTTAGACAAAAGAACCTTGCTGAGCAGGGTCTTCAAAACAGGCATCAATTTCCAATGCAAAAGAGGCTGATAAGTAGGGAGCAGATTTATATGCACTAAAAAAAGCCAAAATATGCACTAAAAGTTTTCAAAACAACCCCTTTTAAGGTTCTTTATGACTTACATGGGAAGTAAATTTATCAGCAAATCACTGAACGCAATTATAGAAATGAAGGTGTGATAAATTGTGCTATTTAGTATCACCAAACATACTAACTTACAAATGTTTTAATTTTCATGTAACAAAATGATTATATTACATGCATTTCTTTGTCTGGAGGCTTGCTCTAGAAACTGCAATATTGCAATTATAATAATATATGTATCTTGTTGGTAACACTATGCTCTTTTCGTTGCATTAATCAATATCTTATTCTTTTACATTAGCATTTCAATATACTAGATGTGATTTATCAATGTTTTCAGATAGCAGACTATTGCGATTGTCAGATAATAAGTCTTTGCATTTTGAAAATGTTCTTTCCATTTCACAAGATGCCACTGGACAGTATTTTTTCATTTCATTTCTTGTGTTGATATCCTGATGTAAAATGAATTTTTCTGTATTCACAATTTTCAAATAAATAAATTTCAGTTGTGAAATACCCAGGCAAATCCTGGACAGGTTCCCCCTGCAGGAAAATGCAAACCTGGGTTTCTGGAAGCTGTTGCTAACTCTTCCTCCAATTTAGTTTTCTCAATTTCTCCTGGTACTATTTTCTTTTGAGCGATATTGAAAAGAGATTGGATGGACAAAGAATGGAAAGAAATCTAATCTTTGTCTATTCAAAACTATCAACTAAATTTTATCATATTTTTAATACTTCATTTAAGATTCAGATTAACTGCATTTTTATTCAAATTAACAACACAATGATTGTCCAAAAAAAATTAACATAACTTTATAAAAATCACAGTGTTCAGGTCAACGCAGGCAACAAATGTTTTCTGTTGCTAAAAATGAAAGCTCTGTTTGAGCATGGTAAATTTGCATTTCGGCAATTTTCCATTTAAGCTGCCAAAAACTACTCTAAATGCCTGAAATGTATTATATGTTTAGAGCTGTTACTTCTTATCTCATTCGGCATTTATTGTCACTTCTGCAGTGCACACAGACATACTTACAGATTTATCTAAATGTCACATTAACAAATAATCCTCAAACAATGCGATCCCAGTGTTGTCACTGGAATTTGCAAATGTGACTCTGAAATGGTATGAGACGAGTTTTGGAATATCCTTGACCCAACTAGTGCCCATGACCAGACGAAGTAGGCTATTTTTAATTGCTGACGGGGAAAATGAAGCAGACAAACATGAAACGAACCATTACATGAAAATTACTCCCAATATATGCAGATGATATGCACATAGAGCTAAAATATGCACTAACGTCCCA
Organism: Lepisma saccharinum; assembly: GCF_977018435.1. Classification (NCBI taxonomy): domain Eukaryota; kingdom Metazoa; phylum Arthropoda; class Insecta; order Zygentoma; family Lepismatidae; genus Lepisma; species Lepisma saccharinum. The sequence continues at coordinate 50,160,416 of NC_139245.1, read as the reverse complement.
AATATGTATTTATATGTACTAAAAAACTTTGCCAGAGTAATTCACATCAAGTGAAATGGATAAATCCGTTGAGAGCGTATGAATTTTCCTTAAGGAAAAAACATGCAAATATGCAAAAATACGCCCCCCCCCCCCCCCCACTGATAAGTGATGACATCAAGAGAGACTGATCCTATGTTTTGGGGAAATACACCTACTGAATGAGCTAGGAGTTCGAAAAAGAGATCCTGTAAATTTATTTATTTCAAAGTAAGAATCACGTAAATTTGTGCGTTCGTGTGTAATACTAGTCTCAATTACATGATAGTGTTTGTGTTTCATTAGCGCGAAATACGAGAATTTGCAAACTCAGCTGATTGGTAATGTTGATTATATGAATGTTGACCGTGTAACTGCTAATGTTCCTTTACTTAACACAAAATAAAAATGTTAATTGTGATTTGTATATCTGCATTATTGTGCATACGTTGTCAGAAATTGTGCAGTTTGAAGTGTAAAGTTTTTACTTCCTAGTAGGGATGGGACCGATTAATCAGTACTCTATCAGTATCGGGTATCGGTTTATCGGTAAATTTACCGATTATTTTACCGATCCGATATATCGAAAAATATCTCATAATTTAGTGCAAAATTCAGCCATTTTGTTGTAATTTTTATGGATAATCTCGATGTCCTACTTTCTAAAAAAGTAATAGTCTAAATATTCAACTTCTTTTGCTCTGCAGTCACCTCGAAACACACATTTATTAAGGAGATCAGTGAACATTTCAGGTTCTTCAAGGACCATTTCTAATTTTATATCGGATCGGTAGAATATCGGTTATTGGTATCGGTAAATTTTATATCGGTACTTTATCGGTATCAGCCAAAATTTCATATCGGCCCATCCCTACTTTCTAGCCATACGGATATTCAGTTACTTCTTCAATAATGCATTACATTCCAGTTTACTAGCATCATGTGCACTATGATAAACATGACATGAAATAAATATAATGTCCATCAATGAAATTTTTCAACTTAGTTCAATTTTAATAACATATTTCACAAATATATGGTTGATAATTTTGTACCTTTGTACTCAGTGTGAACAATGAATGTTATATTTTCCCCTTGTAGAATATTTCTGTCAAAAACAGTAAGATCTTTATGATTATTGTGATGTAGTTATTGAACTTATAAAAAATGTGTACTCGTGTCACATAACAGCATTTAAGATATCTGGAAAAATAAATTCTGTAGATAAGTTCATAAAGTGAAAATGTGCTATTTAAAGAATAACAATTTGTGCCTTTGCACAGATCAGTAACTTATTTGATTTATTTTTATTTATGTTCCGTATGAAAAAGTAGGAGAGCGAGATATTATCTCAGCCTGTTCTAAATTTCACAAGTACAAGGGGAAAATAAAATTATAAATTTATGTAAGTGAATTTAAAGTTCTATATAGGTTCTCTAGAGTTCGTAATCTGGCCCAAGTTTAGATTCATTCTTTTTGGAAGGACGCCAAGAGAAGAAAGGGGTAGAAGACACAATGAACTGGATGGGGGACTGAAGATAAACAAAGAATGGAAGAAGGTGGTAGAAAGAGTGGAAAGTACAAGAGTGAAGGAGGAGAGAAGAAGAAAGAGGAATGAAGAGAAAAAGGATAAGGAAAAAGAGCATGAGATAAGGAGTCCAACCACATTCCAGATGAAAGGAAATGTTTATCCAAAGGAAATGTTTATTTAAATCACCTGTCAGATGAAACAACAGTTGACAGGAGGCCACCTGCTGGAACACCTGGAATGGAATGTTCCAGATAAACAAATTTCTAATTATCTTGTGTGTGTGTATATATATATATATATATATATATATATATATATATATCTTCCTGTTTTGTACCTTATTTCATTTGTATTTGGTACAGAGTCTGAAGAAGACCTTGCTAGAAGGTTGAAACATAACGTTTGGTTTTATGTTTTAAAATAAAATAAATTTTGCCTTGGTCAGCATATTGAGTTTTTGAAAATTATGAGGATTTTAGAATAAAAATTCCTCTAACAATATTCTCCATATAGTGCATGAGACCTACTGTGTTCTCTTGCTTTCTTGCTTTGGATTTTGTAATTAAAGTGAGTTACTTTCAATAATATTCTCAGCGTGTTTCATTTTCTATATGATTGTAAATCCCATCTCATGGGTTTGAATTAGTTGGTTAGGTCATTCAAGTTTGGTGTTCTTAGCATCCAGGTTTTTCGAGTAGTTTATGCTAGTTGCATTAGTATTTATACACTTTCTCTCTTCGACCGCACATGTGCGTACACAAATATTTAAATACGAAATATGATTTTTTTAAAACTTGTGCAGCCAAATATTTACCAGATTTCTCGAAAATTAAAAATTAATTCAAAGGACACACGGGTATTGCGTTTCCAAAGTTGAAAAGTTTATTTAATTCAGAAGTTCAAACTTACAAGCCACGGCCATATTCATATGAAGATAATGGGAAGGGATCAGCTTTCATAAGTCCAAGGATAGTAAAATTAAAATACCTGTATTATAACTAATAACTATTGATCATGGATGTTATTCACTAATAGTAAACTGGTTGATAATTACATTATTAAATTTAAACAGTTTTCAATTAATATTTCTAAACATCTCATTGAACATATAGACGTGCACTAATTATATTAACAATTACAATATTTTTCATTATGTACAATGAGATTTGTATTTGCAAAATTTTCAAATTATGGATGCATTAAACCCTCCCCTTATATACTGCCATGTTACAAGCTCTTTCCTCATCCTCCTGTACATAAACATTTACAAAATTGTCTTGCATACAGAGCTCGGACAGTAAGTTGTTATAATACAGCAATTAAATAGCAATTACATATGAACTATGATAATTCTTTATGAATTTGGAGTGTTTCGAATACAGAATAAAATTTTATATATATCGCCTTTTCTCAATTCGTAATTTCAAACATTAAGGTAGAATATGCACTTTCTAATCTTACATAAAATTTAAAATGTTCTTGAACCTCGCTCCCACCTGGAACTTCTGTTTATTGAAGAGGCAATGGCATAGATAATAAATTATCAGTACAATATAAAAAGAAAAATCTTTTATAAAATACCTAAAAGTACTTACGTTGGTGAGTAAATGATTTCCGTGAAACTACGTTTTGGGATGTAACTACTCCTTTTATCAGGTAGATAAGCTATGCCAATTTAATTATGACATTGGCTGCGTCAAACAAGACATCGGATCAAGAGGTATGGTAAAAATGGATAAAAAGGTTAAAATGTGATTTAAGGCAGCTGAACGTGTGTAGGTGCCTTATTCCTACCATTGCGTTAGAATCCTGATGTAAGCATCTATAAAACCACTAAAACAATTGCACTCAAAACACGTTAAAAACCACTTTTCCAGAAGTGGCTCAGTGGACCTTGTCTGAGGAGGCCTCTCACGGAATGCCGGAAGTTGTGCGGTACATTCCCATCTTACTCCCTATCCTTCCTCCTACTTCCGTTGGGTTACGTCATATCTAGCTCGAAATCTATTACTTCGCGAGACGTGCTGATCTGGAAGCAAATTTTTCCTCTTGTTGTATCCCACCTTTTGAACATTTTGATCCAATTTTCGTCAATGTTCCCGTGTTCTCTGTTTAGTTTATTATCCCTCCCTTTGTAGATATACGCTGCCTCGTATACATTCCTACTTGATGGTTTATGATCAACTCTCATTATTTCTCGCTTCTGAATGTCATGCTCTTCCTCAATCTGATAGTCCGGTCCTTGGGGTTCCTTCTTTTACATCTTTGTCATGTTCCCCCCACCTAACTTTCATACTCCGGCCTGTTTGACCTATATACACTTTATTACAAGAACATGTTATACTGTAAACCCCTTCTTCATCTTCCATTTTATTCTCCTTTTCTTTCCCATCCTTTTTATATTGTGTGAAATGTTTCTTTACCGTTTGTGGTGCCCTCATCCCGCATTTAATGCCGTATTCTTTGGCTACTCTTTCCATCTTTTCTGAAATTCCTTTGAAATATGGAATGCCAATGCATTTGTATTTTCTATTATCCAAGTCAATTTTGTTTTCCTGTGTCTTTCCTCCTCTGTCACTGTTCATTTCTCCCCCCTCTTCCCTATCTTTTTACATATCTTGTGCGCTTTCCTGCGTATCCTATTCAGGTTTTCCTCTTTGTATCCATTCCTTATTCCCATCCTATAGATCCATTCTTCTTTTTCCCTTTCATTCTTTTGACTGCATAATTGTATTCCCCGGATGAATAAGTTAAGAAAGATGTTGTGTTTTGTTCTTTTGGCATGTTCTGACTTGCTAGGAATGTAAGTGTACGTGTGTAAGATCCGTTTTTTTAATCTTCTTACACTTGAGAAGCAGGAACATCAATTACAAGAATTATCATTATAAAATATAGCTTTCCCTCACACTATTGCACCTTCTTACATTATTTCATTATTTAAATATGTACAGATGGTAAAATTGCATCACACGTTGTCTTTTCGTAGGCTCGAGATTAAAATGGATTCTTGAAGAGCAGACCACAACAATCATGGGCCTAATGTATCAACATCACAACTTTGGAAGTCTTGTTTACGCCTTAAATTGACCGCACAGAAATACGACGATATGCAGGGCTCATTTTTCTATGGTATACTTTTTAAAATCGTTGCACATAATTTTTTTGTCAAAATTTTATTTTGCAGAATTATTTTATCTTAATGGTGGATATCTGGATATCAGTTATAACTACTGTGGCGACTAGATAATAGTATATTAAATCAATCTACCCGCCACAGCTTCTCTCTCTCCAAATATGGTGAGATTGAAGTGTATTAAGTGATCATAAAGCACGTAAGAACTTAGTCACGTAATGTTCGCCTTTCAGTAGTAAGAATTGCCGGTAGAGGTTCTCCTCATGGCAACATGCCTGGTTACGCATGCACGTGTTTATCTTGCACGACTGAGCTGTCCTTGCAAGAGAGAAAATAGAACGAGACTCGAGCCTGCTGAATCAACTTATCGACGAAGCACTCGGAGTTCCAGACCGTGTGCTCTCTCCCCTACTGTTGCGTAAGAGGCAAAATACACAAAATTGGCTAGCGATTGCTTTCACTTGAGATTACATCATGTTTTCCAACTTGAATGGAATTTGCCGTATTATGTAACAGGGGATGGAACACAGTTAGCATGGGTTTGGTCAAAAAAGAAGTAAATTAGTTTCTTTTCATTGCATTTGAGATTTATTTAGAATTTCAGAATACTGTAGATTTTTGCATGTACTCCGAAGGCACTTATTTCAATGATCTACTAACACTGTATATTTTCTGGTGACTTTTTATATGACATGAGAATGAATGAGTGTAAGTATACTTGAATGTCTTTTCTGCAATTATGTACATATTGTATCTTTAATGTTGTGGCCCTTGTGCGAGAAAAGTAGAATAAATGAGTGCGTGAAAGCTGGTTGTGAAATAATAGCAATTGAGTCACGATATATTTATATATATTTGTCTAGTTCTTGCAGGCAACTTACAAACAAGTCTAGAATAAGAAAATAGGGAATAATTTGCATATTGCGGACAGTAATTAAATATTCTTGGCATGGTCATTTTTTTACTAATTAGTAATCCTGTTCTTGTTGGAAATATTGACCTAGAAATTGTATGTTGAAATTGCATTCACTGTTATCGTCAATCAGTATACTTTGTAAACTATTTGGACGAAGTTAATTGGACATAGAATGAACCTATCGGGTTCAAAGGAACTGATGTAAAGAAATTCTATTTATTATTGTTCCATATATGCATCTTGTCCAAGTTGACAGTTAAAATAAAAGTCAGTTAACGTTGTATCCTTTTTTCTTTTGAGTTAAAATATGAACTTTTCAGGGTACAAAATAGAAGCTCAACATAACTTAGAACGTAGAATAGAGGACTGGATTGAAAGGATTAAATTGCCTTTTCTTGTGGAGTTAAGTAAATTCATTGGAAGGGCGGAACTAGACGATTCCCCCATATTTCCGATAAGTTTACGTTACTACCGGAGCATTCATTCGATACAAATTGGGTTCTTTTAACTGGAAGGTGAAAACGACCCTGGCAGCGGTCTCGATATGGGTAATTAGTGGGCATACAGAAAAATGAGTGTAGTAGTAGTAGTCTTGATGAATCGCTTCCACAAATAACACGTATGACGTCATGCAATCATAGCTTCCTTTTTACAGGTATGTCATGCATAGTAGTAATCTTGTAATATCAAGTACGTATATTGATGACCAAGATTTGATAGTAATCTTGCTTTAAGAATATTTGGCTAATTATTTGATACTTAATAGCGGAATCAACAAGACTGCTCGCTTACTATAATAAGTTCTAGTATTGTATGTTACAAAGTAAGTGGGATAAAAAGGTACTCGTACCAATACAGAAGGAATGATAGAAGACGTATAAGGCGATTCCGAATTGAGGGTAGATGATGTTTGAAGATTGCTGGTTACATTAAAAAATTATGTACTTTATTTACAAAGGTTTGGATCATTCATACACTCACTACATAAGGAGGCTATCTAAGTGTAAAAGGTTATAGTCATCATTACAAAAAAGTATAGCTTCGCTTATAAGTAAAGGAAAAGTGTACCCCTGTGCATAGCACCACGCCATGAAGGCGTATAGGGGGTGTGGGGGTAATAATAAGTAAGTAATTGCCACAAAAAGATGGTAGCTGAGCAATTAAACTAAATACCCACTACACAACTTGGATATTCAGAAAATCTGAATATCCATCATTATCATCCTAGAAAGAGCCAGTTTTCAAATTGCCATTGATACATGAAGAAAAACAGGTTGCATTCATATGACAAACGTCTGCTTCCAGTAATGACAATAATATTTCAAATGTTATGTGTCATACTTTCCAAGATGACCTTATCTGCCAATGAAAAAAATATATATACCTATTCAACAAGTTACAACAAGAAATAATGTCATTACCCTTCTAAAACACCCCCTTTAGACAAGGTTTGAACACCACGTTGAATTTATTCCATGTACAGAATCTACATTGTCTACTCGTCGAAGCCCTTCATTGCTTATTATACAAGGACCAACATACGAGGTGTGGCTAGAAAAAAAATGGATTGATGTTGATGTCGACAAATGGCAAGCGCATCAAGGTAAAGTGGTGAATGAGTGTATAACGTGATATCCTGCATATCGACTGTGTGATTTCCCAGGGTGCACGGCGATCAGTTCCGCTGTAGCTTGTGGACGAAGTGAACCGTACATCTGTGCTCCGTCGGAAAAATGTTAAGTGTGAAAGTGGAACAGCATATTAATTTGAAGTTTCTTATGCCACTCGAAAAATCCGCCACAGAAACTTATGGTTTGTTGAAGGAAGTATACGGAGATGAGTATTTATCACGCACACAAGTGTTTCAGTGGTTTAAAGAGGGACGAGAAGTGATAGTAGACGACTTGCATCCTGGACAGCCTTGCACGTCAAAAACGGAGTCAAACATTGCAAATGTCGGTGAATTGATTCAAAAAGATTGTCGCTTGAGTATTCGAGCTATTGTAAAACAACCAACATTATTACATTACAGTGCTGACGACTCTTTTTGAGCGACTAAGATGATGACGACCTGATTTGTGGAAAAGCAAGTAATGGATTCTTCATCAGGACAATGCTTCTGTCCACACGACATTGTCAGTCAAGGCATTTTTGGCCAAGCATGGGATCCCAGTGTTAGAACCTTCACCCTATTCACCGGATATCACTCCCTGCTACTTTTTTTATTTCCAAAAGTCAAATCAGCACTGAAAGGAACCAGATTTACGACTGTAGAATCTGTGAAAACAAAAACGACGGAGGTCACGAACATGGTTTCAGAAAATTATTTCCAGCACTGCTTTCAGCAATGGAAGATTCGTATGGAGCGGTGTATCGATAGTTCAGGGGAGTACTTCGAAAAGGATAATGTTTGTATTGTACAAAATAACCAATAAAAGATTTTATAGCAACAGTCCGGTTTCTTTCTAGCAACACCTCGTAACATATTAGAAACTTTCATAATCCTTTTGTTTCCTAACTGCTAATCACTGTAATCAGTCACGCCTTAGCGATGGTTGTTTCAATGCCAAAGCACTCGGGACAGTTTGTTTGTAAACATACATCTGAGTCAAGGATTGCGAAGAATTTTCCCGGAGGGTGGAAGACTAGGATTCGAAGAACCTTTACCTCATCTAACGGGACACTGGATCTTCTGACGTCACACTTCGCTAGCACTGGGGAACACAGTTTTTGGCACATTAAACGTATAGTGTGTTTCTAATGTAAAATTTTACGCCGAATTCAAATATGCACTCATAAATTTTCTATCACACACAGTTTTAGTACAATGACATTTTTTAAGTATTGCTTTTTCGGAATTTTAGGTATTTTCTCTGTGATAAGTAATGTGTGTAAAACAATATTTTAAATGATTTCAAACAGAAGGTGGGCACAATTTAACCTTTATGAACGCATAATGACACATGCAATTTATTTTGGGGGAGGGCTGAATCACATTGAAGGGGGGCGAAACTCGTATTTGATAAGACTTCTATGGAAATGAAATGTTGTAGCTTGCAAACCTCATATTTGATGTGACCAATGGAAATGAAATGTTGTAGCTTGAACCACGAGATTATTCATCAGATTGTTATTTCTGTTTCACAAAGGTAAAAGGAATAAGTAGTAAATGCAAAAAACAGTAAAGTAACCAAATTTGCCATCTGCTGTGAGCCCAGTACACATCTAACTGTAGTGGATGGATGGGAACATGAGGCAGCTACCAAAGTTCAAAATGGAAAGCAAGATCATTCTACTTTCAAAGCCTCTTCCTGTGAACCTCATCTGCTAACACAAGGTGAATTAAAGAACCCTGTTCGGGATTTGAAATTGGGAAAAATAGGCCAAACTGTTGGTATTTACTGTAGGCTGAAAGGCTGGAATCTCTTTCATAAAGACACCAAAGTGTGTTTCTTTCGTAACCAACAATAAGGGAGTTTGAATAATTTAATTCCAGAGAAGATGAAAGTGTATTACATAGGCATAGCTACGAGATGTGCCGGCCCTAATGGGCTGCTTTATCAAAGAGAATTAAGGACAGCTATTTCAATAAACATCTTTCTTTTTCCAGAATAAAATTATTTAAAATACTGAACTCGCTGAATTTATCCCCGAATCCCACCCCCTTCCTCAATATTGGTATAAAACTTACCTATATTTGTGGAAATGTGGAAACAGGTTCTTTCCTTTACTGAACGCTCGAAATTAGAAACTGATACAATACAGGGAAACAATATGTATAACAATAAGAACAATGTCACAGTAACATATTTGCTGCCAACAATCGCCTTCCCCTCCATTCTCACAATCAACTAATTATTGTATGCTTTCTGTGGGGCAGAAAGCTTATCAGTAAACATTTTGACAATGCAACTATATTGTTGGAAGTTTATTTCTCAATGTCGCTGGTGGCTGGTATTTAATTCTCTTTCCTGAACCGACTAGTTTATTTCGTTGTAAATGTCGTTGTACTTGCTTTTTCAGATTCTGTTGCAAATTCGTCTCTCTGAATGATTGAAAGAGCCATTATTTGATGGAAATTGCTGCTTGTGGACGTGATATTTCATTCGTGTAAACTTACCGTACTTTTTTTAAATAGTGAGTTTATGCTCTAAAAGAAGATGGATCGTTTTGTCATAAGACTGAAAAGAAACAAAGGTGGTCCCGATCGAAAGCAGGCAGTTGAAAGTTCAAGTGGTAGTGCCTGTGATAGTGCAAGTTATAGTGGTATTGGTGATCTTGTAAATATCAAATCATTCTGTTTCGATGCTCCTGACGCTGATCAAACACCAGGTAAGCCTATTGACATATCAGTAGATCCTTGTGACCCTGTGAATGCAATACCACATAACAGAACAGAATGTGATGTAAAGGTGAAATTAGGACCATACCAACCAAACCTGGTCGTTTTCCCTATAGTCGTTTCACGTTCAGAAGACACAATGGGCTCTTATGGACAATGCTTTTCTTATGGGAAAATACGAGCGCGCTGTTGTGAAATTTCTGGATTTACAAATTTAGCTTAAGTAAAATCGGTACCTGCAGTTTTGCAGGAAATTTTGTAGAGAATACAATGGTGAACACAAAAAACTGGTAACTTGCTTACATATTTTTAGATAAATTAAAAACTCAAATTTTCTGTGAAAACAAAATTTTTACTAACTAACTAACTAACTCCCTAGCCTTCTTAAACCTGAAGGTTCATGGCTGCAGCAACACAGGCCTTCCATCTGTTCCTATCTTGAGCAAGTTCTATATACTCTTTTCCATCCCTACCGATTTCCCTTAGGTCCATCTCAACGTTGTCCCTCCATCTTCGTCTTCCTACAGGTCTCTTACCATCAGGTTTCCCAAGAAGACTCCTGTAAACTCCTCTTTCCTCTCCCATTCATGCCACATGGCCTGCCCACCTAAGTCTTCTTGATTTAGTTATTCTAATAATATCTGGACATGAATACAAATTATGTAGTTCTAAATTATGTAACCTTCTCCACTCACCTGTCTCCTCATCCCTTTTAGGTCCAAATATTTTTCTAAGGATCTTATTTTCAAATACTCTCAATTTATGTTCCTCTTTCAATGTAAGGGACCAAGTTTCACATCCATATAATACTACAGGCAAAATTACTGTTTTGTATATTTTAACTTTTAGTTTCTTAGATATTAAACGAGAAGACAAAAGTTTATGAAGAGAGAAGTAACATGCAAAATTTTTACATTGTTTTTATTCCTAACGTTGAAACATGAAGTAAAACTGAAGCTGTTTTTTAATTGTCATAGGTGATGGTGGTGCTCAGAATTTATCAATACTTTAAAGCATATTTGCATTAAAAAATATTCAAATAAAGTATGTGGAGATTTTTTATATTCGTGCAGTAGAAAATGTCGTCGCTGGCCATTTTTTGTTCTGTAATTCCAAGCAAAAACTTCCAGCGACAAAGTTGTGGAGAAAATAATGAAATTATTTTTTATAACCACTCAAAAGTTTCCAGAAATATTACTTCCATGCATTTGGAGTTTCTTTTTAACCCGAACCGTGCGCGAAGTAAGGAGACGTTGTCTGGCCATCTTGAGCTGACTCATGTTGGATTTAGGGATGATGTACGACTTAAAAGAGAGAGAAATGCAATCTTTAAACACGAGAGAAACAGGACATGACATAGAGTGGGATGAGGCTAAGCAGATAGGAAGGGAGAAGAGAATGCTAGTGAGAAAATGGAAGGAAGCCAAGGAAATAGAGAAGAAAGGTGAAGAAGACACAATGAACTGGAATGGGGGACTGAAGTTAAACAAAGAATGGAAGAAGATGTTAGAAAGAGTGGAAAGGACAAGAGAGAAAGAGGAGAGGAGAAGGAAGAAAAATGAAGGGAAAAGAGTGTGAGATTAAAAAGTCCAACCACATTCTATATGGAAGTAATTGTGTTTAGCCTTTTAGGTGAAAGTAAAATTGGCAAGTGAAAGTCACCTGCTAGAAAGTTCCAAAAAACTTTCTAAATAGTCTGGAGGGAGTAATGTTTGTGTATATATAATACCCTGTTTTTGTATCTTTTGCTTTTGTACTTGATACAGAGTCTGAAGAAGACCTTGCTAGAAGGTTGAAACGTTACGTTTAGTTTATGTTTTTAATAAAATAAATTACTGCCTTGGTCAGCATATTTAGTTTTTCATAATCATGGAAACAAGGCTTAATGGTTTTATTTGAACTAGTTTGTAACATCTCTCTCTCTCTCTCTCTCTCTCTTATATACAGGGTGACTGGTAATTAGATGTATTCCCTGAAAGGGGTTAAAGTACAGACAATTTGCAATAAATTTGACCATATGATACCCCGTCCGAAAATTAGTAGTTTTCGAGATAATCGAATTTCAATTGTTTTTTTAAAAAAATGACAATTTTCCACATAAAAAGATGAATTGAGGAAAAACTGCTCATTGCATGGAACTTGTTTCAGCATTTTCTGATAGCTAACTATTAAGTGGTTCGTTGAAAAAAAAGTTTTTCCCAAATAACAATCACATGTAAGTAACGGGTGGGTCTAAACTTACAAGTGATGATAAAAAATTGCACTCTTAATTTACTTGGCAACGTATTAATAACAAAAATGGTATGACATGAAGCGTACAAATTACTTAAATTACTTCCTTGTGACATCTGCTATCCAACAAGCTACAAATGTTGCTGACATTCACATTTGTGTACAAGAAATAATACTTCATTCATCTTCATGTGAATGAAATCAATGACCAATACAATTAGAGAACATTACACGTCTTGCTCACAGTGGGCACCTCTGTTACAAATGCAGGCACGCGGGTTGTTACAGACATTTGTTCTCTTAACTCGTGATGTGATGGTGTCCTTGATGTGTTGACCAGCTGTAAAGATCCTCTCCCTGAGCTCTTCTTACGAGTTTACCGGTGTCTTGTCATGTGGCTCCAAATGTAAAAGTCGCAAGGCTTCAAATCGGGGGATCGAGCCGGCCAGGGAATCGAGCTGCCTCGGCCAATCCATTTCTTTGGATAATTTTCATCCAGCCACTGTTGCACGCCCAGGCAGAAGTATTGATGGGCGTAATCAACAATAATTTGATCGAGCCATTTTTCCTGCCCCAAATCTTAAAAGGCGTCACTTACGAACATTTCTTGAGAAACGGGATGACAATGTTGTTGGAGCATGTGCCTCTAGCTACAAGATGTGACATGATTTATCAGCATGATGGCTGCCCAGCTCGATCCCCCAATCGATTTGAAGGTCGTAGGTTCAAACCCTTCCGGTGGCAGAAAATTTTCGTAAGTTTTAGACCTATCCCATTGTGTTCATTGTCCACGCCGTGTGAAACGGAATGATTCAGTTTGGAATTAACGATGGGGGGAGGGGAAATGTTAAATTACAAAATCTCCATTTCAACGAACCAAGAAGTGGACAAAAATTGGATAATTCTTATAAATATTTAAATTACATTCATGTTTTTAGTGGTATAATCGCAGGTAAAATCAAAGATCTTACATGGAAGATTTTACCTTGCTCTGAACTAAGCCAAAGGGCATTTCGAACCGATCTAATACATTCTCCAATACATTTCAAAATGTTATTCAATGTTTCATGTCGATAATTTGACCAATGCATCAATTCTTGACGCTGAGACGATATTTTCTGCAACTACCTCTTCTCTTCAGTCCCTTCTGTTCTTCTCTTCTCCTTCTCCTCTCCCCTCCTTCTGCTCGCTCTGATTTTATCTCATATCGCCTTCCCTACTTTTCTCGCATCTTATCTCCATCCCACTCATCTCCACTCCTCGTATCTCCTGTCTTAGATTTCCGACTCCACTGCACTCTTCTCCTCTTCTTTTTGTTCTTCTCTTTTTCTCTCCTTTACTTTACTCTCCACTCCCCTCTTCTCGTAACCTCTTCTCCTCTTCTTTGCTCCATTTTCCTCATCTCTCCTAGAATCTTTTTTCATTCTCCTCACTACATCTCCTCTCCTCGTCTATCCTCTCTTTCTTCTCTCCTCTACTTTTTCTCTTCTCCTTTCGCTTTCTCTTTCTCCTCTCCTTTGTCACCTTTCGTTTTGTCTCACCTCCTTTCCTTTCTGTAGACTCATCAGCGATGAAATACTAGAAAACCAATTTTTTTTTTACTTTCAGAAAGAAATTTGTCACTTGCGATATAATAGTGATATTTTTAATAGTTTTATACAATATTACTTGTTTTTCTTTCTTTCGCGTATTTTATAAATATCTATTGTGCATGTGGCAACCCTGAAATTGAGCCTAACTCTACACACAACCCACCAACGCCTTATGTAAATTGGGTTGCCTAGTTTAAAATGTTGTTGTCCTAAAACTTTTGAGAGACACTGTACAAACGTGTGCATTATCGCTGATGAAACGAGTGATTGTAGTCATGAACAGATGTCTATAGTTTTTCGATTTTTTTGATGTCATTAAACAGTTACCTGTTAGCATTTAGTGGCTCTTCGTAATCTATCTTCTGTAGATGCACAGACAATTTTTAGTACGTTAGCACTAGTAGTGTCAGTTTGGTGTTGATTGGCAAAATGTTCTTTCAGTTTGCTTTGATGGAGCCTCAACAATGTCTGGGACACTATCAGGGTTGCAAACATAGTGCAAAGAAAAGAACAGTTCAATAATGTACGTTCACTGCTATGCTCATTGTTTGAATCTTGTACTTGTGGACTCATGTAACTCGCGACCCGAAAATAGACGTGTTTCAGATTTTTTCAGAACAATTCAATTCCTTTAATCTCTCATTGAAGGTAGTTCGTCAAGGCATGCAGTTTTTGAAAGTGTATGCCAGGAAATTGGTCTAAGTTTAAGAACACTGAAGTCTTTGTCAACAACAAGATGGGCGTGCCGTGCTGAAGCTGTTTCTGCAGTGAAAAGGAACTACTCTGCAATTATTTTGGCTTTGGAAGAAATCACTCAAAACAGTCATCAGGGTGATGTTTCAACAAGTCAGATCGTTTGAGTTTGTCTTTTGTCTCACAATGCTGCATCCAGTCCTACAAATGATCGTGAAGGTTAGCAAGTTACTCCAAAGTCCAGATAGATTGCTGTGCAATCCACGAGAAATTCATCTCAATTCATGGATCTCTTCAACGAAGCTATTAAGGTCTGTGGTAGTCTGGAGATTTCAATCCCTCCAGTGAAGAGACACAAAATTGCCAAGAATCTTGACGAATCAGTCAGCTCGCAATATTTGTACGAAACAAAGGAAGAGGAGATGAGAATTTCTTGTTGTTATCCTATTCTAGACTCAGTTGTTTGTGGTACTGATGAGAGATTTCGTCAAGAAACTGTTGGGGTCATCAGTGCCATGAGAAATCTGGTTGACTTGAATGTAAAGGATGAAGAAATAGCCGTCTTAGCTAGAACATTCGAATTGTCAGGCGACGAGTTGGCAGCAGAAGTAAGACTTCTGAAAGGAAAATCCTCTGTACCTAAGGGAAGTTCTTCTGTTACGCTACAGGAGTGGTTTGAGTGGTTGGAGAATGAAGAGAGAAAGAAGATATTTACTGAATTTTCTCTGTACTACAGTGCTTTTCTTCTGAGCTTCGAATACAATATTTGAAGAGTGTGTTTAGCGAAATTGAAAGGTCAGTGTGGAGTTAATTTAAAATTGTTGTGTATAATCGTTTTAGGAAATCGAAAAGTTCCGAACTAACGTTATATTGTGTGTGAACTGTTACAGTCATACAAAGATATGGGGTGTAATATCTCCCTCAAAATACATTTCTTTGACTCTCACCTGGATTCCTTCCCTGACAATCTTGGTGCCATCAAGTGACGAACACGGGGAGCACTTCCACCAAGACTTCTCCCTCATGGAAAAGAGGTACCAAGGACAATAGAGGGCTAGAATGCTTACTGATTACTGTTGGATGCTGAAGAGGGATATTCCAGGTGCAAAATGCAGAGGAAAATCAACAACTATCACATATTAGCTAAGTTGTATAGTGTCATATGTATGTAAAGATGCACAAACATATTTCACACTTAACCTGGATGTCACAAGAAACTGTGGGTGATGGAGAAAAACTACTTACACATTTGAATTCAACGCAAAAAGTACTATTAGGATTAGCTATTTTCCCTCATGTACCAGGGGGAAAAAAAGGTCAATTTTGTTCCCCAGTGTAGTTGAAGCATATCTGGGTTTGTAATGTAGCAAGCTGCAAGAAGTTCTTACTGTTACCGCTATGAGGCGTCACTGGCACTAGCAAAATGCCATTGGCGCCTCCTATCGGAGAATAGCTCAGTTTCTTGAGGGCATTGAAGTTTTGATGAAGCTGGTTTGCTACCTGTAGTGAATATCTGCCTATTAACATATCTGTAACAAAACTGTAACTTTGAGAGTCTACAACAAAGGCACATCCCACTGATTTCGCAGATTTGGATCCACCTGTGTAAAACACACAAAAATTAAGGTGCTGATTTCGAAGCTCTAAATACCTCTGCTGGTATTCTATCATTGGCATTTCTGCCTTTGGGAGGGCAGTAAGAGGCAAGTCAATACAAGGTGGGAGGACCGCTGAACTAAACGGTTTATCATCAGTTGGAGTTGACGAGAAGTTGACGTGAGATTCCGTGAGCAACAAAAGATCGTGAGGTCGTCTGCATAGAGAAGACCATGTAATGGGGCAAAAATATTTGCCATAACGCTGTACACTGCTATGGCAAAAAGAGTCACAATTAGTATGCTGCCCTGGGGGACACCATTCTCCTGTAGATGAAGCCCCAAAAATGAGTTTCCAACACATATGCGGAAATATTGGTCTGACAGGAAGTTCTGAACCAAGAATGCCATATGGCCATCGACATTCCAAGAGTGGAGCTGCTTTTGGATAGTAAATCGCCATGTTGTGTCATAGGTCTTCTGGAGGTTGAAGAAAACAGCAACTAAATTTTCCTTGTTGAGGAATGTATCCTGAATATCTGTTTCCAACAGAACCAGGTAATCCAGCGTGGAGCGGTTGGAGCGAAACCCACATTGAAAATTACTAATCAAGGAGTTCTCCTCCAAGAACCAGGTGAGGCGCTTGTTGACCATGTGATCCATCAACTTGCACACACACCTTGTTAAGGCAATGGGCCTGTAACTGTGGTGCAATCTTTACCTGGCATCAGGATGGAAACAATAATAGCCTCTTTCCAGGATGAGGGAAAATAATCCTCCAACCAAAACCTGTTGAATGAGAATGAAGTTGCCTTAGGCATATGACGAAGCCTCTCATAATGGATCCTCTCCACCCGAGGAGCTGAATTCTTTGAATTCCGAAGTGTGTTATCGAACTCCCATTCGATGAATGAAGAATTGTAGCACTCGTTGTTAGTGCTTCAGAAAACAAGTTTAAATCATTCGTCATTCCTTCCCATGGTGAAAATGTGGCTGGTAATTATCAGAGCTGGACACATTGGAGAACTCTGTGGCCAAAATATTTGCGATGTCTCCTCAATCCGTAACTATCGTGCCATCATATTGTAGTGCACTCAGTGGAGTAGTCATCCAAACAGCCTTCGACGAAGCCTGCATCATCAGAGAAGATACATATTAGATCCAACATGCCTTTTTACTTGTCAAATGAGCTGACAGGAATGGGCACACTTGAGGCGGAACTGATCATCTGGGTTCATGGCAGTGTGGTGTCTGTTGAATCGATTAAGAGCCTGATTGCGGGCCTTGATGGTTACACTGATCTCCGCAGACCACCAGGGGACTGGGCAATGCCTCGCAGGTTCATTGGGATGTGGAATCTAAGTATATGCAGCATCAAGGACACAGGAAACAGTGGTCCAGGCCATCGATAGGTGGAAAAGTCGACACAAGATTGATATCAACTTGCACTGCTCGCTCGAAAACACCCCAGTCAGCTTGACTGAGATGCCGGTGAGGAAAGTGTTCTGTTGATCTCTTAAGACGGTCAAAAACGATATGTAAAGAAAAATGATCACTCCCACAAAGATTCTATGGATGCTCCAGAAAAGAGTTGGAGCTAGACTGGGACTGCAAAACGACAGGTCCAGTGTAGAATATGTCCCAGAAGATGGGCTGAAGTATGTGGGAGCACCATAGTTCAGGATTGTATGACATACTTGTGATTATGCCATAAGGTTTGTCTGTAATTCATGAAAATGTTCAAGAAATGGAACATTATTATACGTTTACCGTGATATCCATTACAAAGCAAGAATTTCGATGCTATTAATAGTTTTAAAAACTCAACATTTGTTCATGAACTAATTTGTCAAAGTAGTTTGCGAGAATCATGCTGGGTGGTGTGCATTCCCAGGGTGGGCAATGATAATCTCAGTTCAATTAGTCCATGCTTGTACTGCCAATACCACTAGTTTTCGTTGAGTGTTAGGGATTCTATAATTATGTAACGTTGAAAAAGTGATTGTTTAACATAGACAAACAATGTTAATTTCTAGGGCTGAGCTGATACCACTTCATATGACAAACGTCTGCTTCCAGTAATGACAATAATATTTCAAATGTTATGTGTCATACTTTCCAAGATGACTTTATCTACCAATAAAAAAAAAATATCTATACCTATTCAACAAGTTGTAACGAGAGACAATGTCATTACCCTTCTAAAACACCCCCTTTAGACAAGATTTGAACGCCACGTTGAATTTATTCCATGTACAGAGTCTACATTGTCTACTCGTCGATGCCCTTCATTGCTTATGATACAAGGGCCGACATACGAGGTGTGGCTAGAAAAAAAACGGATTGATGTTGCTGTCGACAAATGGCAAGCACGTCAAGGTCAAGCAGTGAATGAATGTATAATGTGATATCCTGCCTATCGACTGTGTAATTTCCCAGGGTGCATTGCATGGTGATCAGTTCCACTGTAGCTTGTGGACGAAGTGAACCATACATCTGTCCTCCGTTGGAAAAATGTTAAGTGTGAAAGTGGAACAGCATATTAATTTGAAGTTTCTTATGACACTCAGAAAATCCGCCACAGAAACTTATGGTTTGTTGAAGGAAGTATACGGAGATGAATGTTTTATCATGCACGCAAGTGTTTCAGTGGTTTCAAAGGTTCAAAGAGGGACGAGAAGTGATCGTGGACAACTTGTGTCCTGGACAGCCTTGTATGTCAAAAACTGAGTCAATCATTGCAAATGTCGGTGAATTGATTCGAAAAGATTGTCGCTTGAGTGTTCGAGTTGAAGTTGAACTTTGTAAATAGGAGCTGGTTATACATATTTTGTTGTTGAATTTATTTATCAAGTGTTTTGTTATCCTGTAACCCTCCAGCCATCACTACTGGCATTACCAGGTGAGACACATAAGGAACCGCTAAATAGGAAGGTTTAGTAATTAAGGAAATTTTAGGACAATGATGTTAATGGTTGGGGTTTCTTATGACACTTGTGGGTTTGGGGGTGACCTTACCACTGGCATATCATCTCAATTGTTAACTCCGACATCTCACGGAATTCTCTAGAATCTGACCACATTCGCGACTGCAACTACCACTGCAGCCAACAATGTCCAATCAGCAAGTGAAAGTAATACCATGGGATAGTTTTTTTATGGAGATTGTCTCCTCTAGTAGGACCCTTAGTTACAGGGAAGTCAATGGAGATGGAGATGAATGAAATGAAATTATGAGAAACCTCCCTAGTAAGCCCCTTCGCCATGGCAAGGCAAGGTCAAGGTTTTGTGCATTCACTGAACTGTAAGACAGGGAATATCATACAGGAACATTCTGCTTAGCAAATACCCACATGCCATGAATACCAAAGCATATGTTGCAATCTTCCTGCTATGCCCCATGCATCTGAAGACTTGGGAGCTTCAAATCCTTCCACTAAGTCACTCTTCCTATCATATTCCACCCACTTGCTTCATTTCATTTCATCTAGTAGGATTGTACATTTTCTCTCGCTTTCTGTCATTGTATTAACCTTTGTATTTTATGAAATGTATTTCACACCAACATTTAATTCTATTTTACTCACCCACTTCCTAATTGTACAGACTTTGGGTAGCTTAAATCCTTTCTTAATTAGGAAACTATACAGTTTTGGAGCCCTGAAATACATTGCCAGAGACAGTTCTTTCTCATCTTCTCTCCAAGGACCGCATTCTTTATGCATGAGCTGCATTCTTAGAAACGTAAAAGGTGCACCTTCAATGTACTTTGACAATTCTGTCAAAAGGTAAAATTTTGAGTGTTTATGGTTTTTCAGCCTCTTCTTAAGCCGTGAAATTTCAGCTGTCTTTCTTGACAACAGAATATTCTTCATTCTTATTTTTCTTTTGAGTGTTTCTATTCCATAGCAGTCATTTAAATCTACCAGAGTCTCCGTGTATGTTTGTAGTACTGGTACTGCAGATGGGATGTTTATGTCAATATTGCTTGTGTCACATGCATGCATGCTGTGCACTTTTTCAATATGTAAATTGCAATCTTCAGTCTCTACGTGTTCATCTTGCGGCTCTCTTCCCACTGTGTACTCAATATTATCTATAGCTTCATCGACTGTTGTACAACCCACAACAGCAGAGTTTTCTTCTACCAACGAAGTTTCTCGTTCCGCTTCCAGAATACAGTTATGTTGGTTTTCAGGCAGTGGCTGTGGCACATTGCAGTTAGTGTGATCCATTGGCACTGCTGTGTGCATCAAAGAATTTTGCAATGTATTCATGAATGCTGAATTGTCAAAGTGTTTAGCACAGATTCTTCTATTTCGCAACTGCTTCTCCGAAAGTTCCAGGAAATCATCTCTCCCACTTCTTAAACACCACTCCCTGCATCTGAAATGAGATAAAAATATGTATATCTTTTTAGAAACAATTTTGTCACTATTTTCCTCTCAAACAAACTATACAGTCCAATCAATGGAGTTGTGAATCTCTTGTTAGAAGCATAGTCTTAACAGTCAGAATAATATAC
Source organism: Lepisma saccharinum (assembly GCF_977018435.1). NCBI lineage: Eukaryota > Metazoa > Arthropoda > Insecta > Zygentoma > Lepismatidae > Lepisma > Lepisma saccharinum. Next base: position 50,139,839 of record NC_139245.1, on the reverse strand, counting down.
AAAAATCAAATCAAATTTACAAAGAAATGTTATCCTATTATCTACCGCACTATCATGCCTGAATCACACGATGCTACATTTCCTTCTGGATTTTCCAGTTAGATTTGGACTAGTTGTGTAGCACTTGCTCACCTGCTAGTTTTTGCTTCAACTGATACTCGTTACGGTAGTTGTTGGTATACTTCTGTTCCCACAAGGCATTGTGCAGAACAGACAGGCTTAAAAGAAAGTCATAGGAGAATAGATACTGATGCCATTATTTAAAATTATTTAAAAGAAAAGCATAGGCTAAAAATTGGCTCAAAAGAAAATATGGTAATCAAGGTATACTCAACAAGCTTTTTAGTTAACTCAGATATGATATTCATACATGAGATTCACAGCATTCATACATAAAGAATATTTTCTTGAAGTAAATGTTAATTATTTAATACAATCGTAATAATTAGGTTTTCATTATAGGTTAATCACATCTGTCGTGTACTAATCTCATTGCTTTGGATAAATTCCTACATACACTGTTCTACAAATTTTCACATTTTTCTGTTACAGAAAGAAAAGTAGATGTGTCTTACTTCTCAATTTAAAGTTATGGCATAATCTATATCACCTATAAGCAATGCATTTGCAATTATTTTCAAGATAGGTAGAATTTATGTTACATAACAATTAATCACAAGCAATGTGAGCACAACTTAATAAATATATCAAGAGCACCTGCAGAGGGGCAAGCGGGCATTTACTTTTTCCCCTAGACCTAGAGATATCTGAGAAGGCTTAATACAACTCAAATACTGAAATTATAGTATGAAAATATGGCCCAAAGGTGCTGTGAAAGGCAACAGATTACCAGGTGTGTCGGTTAATAATTCTTAATTTTGTCGCTGGATGGCGCTGGAAGCAAGGGTTGGTGCACAGTCTCAACTGTTACGTCAGTGGGTTGCCAGGACAGTACCTGTCAAAACGTCGTGGATGTGCAACCAAGTGCAAGTGAGCGTGATATTGGGTTTGAGTGGGAAACATGTTGACCTTCAAACCAAATAAGGAGCATGTGTGGCACGTCCTGCTTTTCTTCTTCAATCAAAAGAAAAACACGAGTGAAAGCCATCGTATCCTTGTGGAAACGTACAGTGATAATGTCCTAACGCAAGACGAGTGTGTGCGTTGGTTTCGACGATTCAAAAGTGGTGATTTGACTTGAAAGACTAAGATCGCCCGGGCCAGCTGAAAAAAATTCCAAGATGCCAAATTACAAGCACTGTTGGACGAAGACGATACGCAAACGCAACAACAACTGGCAGAGAAGTTAAATGTTGGTTGCCAAACCATATCTGATCGTCTTCATGCCATGGAAAAGATCCAGAATTCAGGAAAATAGGTACCACATCATCTGAACGACAGACAAATGGAAAAGCGAAAAACGGTGTGTGAAGTGTTGCTTTCTCGGAATGAAAGAAAGTCTTCCTTGCATCGGATAGTGACTGGGGACAAAAGATGGATCTACTTTGAGAACCCAAAATGTAAAAAGTCATGGGTTGAACCAGGACAACCTTCAACATCGACCGCAAAACCGAATCGCTTCGGAAGGAAGACAATGCTGTGCATTTGGTGGGATCAGAAGGGTGTGGTGTACCATGAGCTTCTGAAACCAGGTGAAACATTGAATGCCATTCGCTACAGTCAACAACTCATCAATTTGAACCATGCATTGATCAAAAACTGCCAAGATTGGGCTACAAGACACAGGAAAAGTGATTTTGCAGCACGACAATGCCTCATTACACACAGCGAAAGGAGTCAGACACACCATTTCTGCACTTGGCTGGGAATTCTTGCCTTACCCGCCATACTCACTACACTTAGCCCCTTCGGACTAACACTTGTTTTCATCGATGACTCACTCACTTTCCCAGCAACACTTCAACAATTACGAAGATGTCGAACAATGGCTTGCTGACTGGATCACCTCAAAATGTGAATGATTTTTCTGGAAGGGCATCCACAATTTGATGGACAAATGGACACAATGTATAGCTAGCGATGGTGCATACTTTGAATAAAACATTTGTTACCTTTCTCCCCAGATACAATTAAGAATTATTAACCGGCACACCTGGTAAGTGTCTATGCAATTTATTCTAGTGCTTGGATGCTTTATGAGAATTCACTTACCTGGGGGTAAGCATCACTCCTGTATAAGTCGCATTGCTCCACAATGTGCTCTACATTCAGCCATACCACTGCTACCCCCAAGGCTCCTCCCCCCCCCCCCCCCACATGAGGAAAAATCTTGTGGGCGGGCTTGAAATATATGATTAGTGAATTATCGGCAAGAATGTTCTTCTATTGTGCAGAAGAAATTATCTTTTCCTTACTGGAATAGATCCCTTGAATAGTAAAAATCACTAACAGCAAAACACAACTATGAATGTTGAATTCTCATCCAATTTTCTCGTAAGGTGTCAGAGAATTCTCCACGAGTTGTTCATAGCTTTTCTTTTAGCGATAGGTATCGGATACTGTTTCGATACTATGGGTCTTTCAGTATCTACCTCTATTTCGTAGGAATACACTCTTGAGAGTTCTGGTTTTTGACTAAATAGATTCCTCTGTTTTAATAAAACTTCTCTCTATTCTTTTCTCTCTTCTTTGGAGATATCTTCACATTCATCAGCCTTACTCTTTACATCTTCAACAGATGTGGTATATTTATCATCTTCTTTCTTCATTTCACTTTTAATTTCTTTACAAATATCATTTTACACCGCTTTCACCTGTCCGCATATTAAACTTAGGTTGCCAATGCATTTTTCTCTCTCCATTTCACTGCTTACAGTTTCCATAGGAACATCTAGTATCTCTTCTTACAATGACTCTAGATTCAATCTTCTATCTTTAATATAAATATGACCATCACATTTTTACAAACATGGTATTCCTAGTATCATATTGCTTCTTAAGCCCTTCACTATGAGGAATCTAATAGGAAAAGTCAACCCTTGGAGGTTCATCATTACATCAACTGTTCCTTGTATTCTATATTCTTCTTTTCCTACTGCCATGACCAATCTTCTTTTATCCTTTTCTTATGCATCTAGACGAGCTTGTGGATATCTCCCTTTTATCCTCTTCCAGCATTCGTAGCTCATTACTTCTACCACACTACCACCATCTACAAGACACTTTACTTCTAAATGTATAATTTTGGCCTTTACATAAAAAGTTCTCCCTGGTTTTAGTTCCTCGAGATTGGGCTCTTCTATTAAATATAATTCTAGACTTTCTCTTTCACTATTTACAATCTCTCCCTGCCTTGTCTCTTCTGGTTTCGCTCTCACACCTGGGAGATGCTGCAAGAGCATTATATGTTTGATCCTCTATTCTCTTCTACATTTCTTGGACCTTCATTTCTTCTCATTCCCTCTTAGAATCTCCTTACGATGTTGCAGTGATTTCTGGCTAATTCTATTGCTTCATCTCTTTCTACATTGGGAGGAGCATTTCTTCTTTCTATCTCTTCATTGGGCATAATTCCACAGTATATGTATTTCTCCATCGCTGATTTCCTCCTCTTCCATATCTTCAGGAATTATTTCGATCTCTATAATTTCTCCAAGCTTCTCGGTATCTACCGTAATTTATCTCCCTTCTTCGCAAAGTCCCTATTTCTCTCATATCTTCCAATATCTCTTCCTGCATCTCATCTTTCTACATCTGTCCTCTGGTTTCTTATGTCTATTATTCTTACATCGAATTCCTATCTCCAGAACTTTGGTTTTGAATGGCTCTCTTCCTCTGAATGTTGCCTCTTTCCATAGAATCTTCCTTCCTCATCGTTCCATGAATTTTGAGTTTTACTTAGTACGTCGTCTGTTCTTAAATACTTAATCAAATCATCTACTACTTTTATTTTAACCACTGCTATAGCTCTCTGAATACTCAAAGGCAATGCTTGGACAACTTGTTTAATTAATTCTTCTTTGCTGCAACCTTCCTTCAGATTTTAAACTTCTTAACATCTTCCATGTATGTTCTTCTAGGCTAACAACTTTGGACAAATCTACATAACGGCAACCAGCCAATCACTCCTCGATGTGGTAATAATGGATGACCCGGATCTTGTACACTCATTTAACATAACCGCTCCTGTCGGAACGTCCGAGCACTGTCTAGTAAACGCGACACTTGCCATCGAAAAACCAAAATTAATTAAACAGTTTATCAAATCTCGAAACTTCTCTACCCTCGACAAAGAGATATTCGATAGGGATGCTGCAACAATTGAATGGATGCAAATTGATAGCTTCGACAACATCGATGATAAAGTACACTTTGCTACTCAAAACGTAATAAATCTCTTCGACAAGCATGCACCCCTTGAAACTAAATAAAATCAAAAAACTCTCCGTGGATATCCGAAAATACAAAACTGCTCATGAAACTCCGTGACAATGCCCTAATAAAATATAAGTGCACAAAATCCCAGGCAAACTGGGACTAGTACAAAGAACTGAGAAACTTCACCACCTCGGTCCAACGGCAGGAAAAGAAAGCCTATTTTAATCATCACCTCCGCTGCAACAATAACAGCAAAGAGTTGTGGAGAAAAATAAAAACGTGGGGTGTATATAGTAAAAATATGAACAACGAGATACCTTCCGACCTGAGAAACATAGATTCAATTAACCGACATTTTTCTAGCGTATGCAGCAAAGCGAATGTCTCAGAAGATGATGTTAACAAAACTCGAGAGTTCTTTGATGTCAACACTTTTAACGAAAGCACTCAAACTTTCCACCTGCAAGAAATAAACGAAGCCGAAACAATGAAAGCTATAAACGAAATATCATCCAATGCATCTGGTAATGATGGAATATCTATAAAAATGATTAAACTGTTACAACTGCACATCTTACGTCCCCTGACGCACATCCAAAATTTCTCGTTCCAGACTGGACAATCCCCGCCTAGCTGGAAGACAGCACGTGTTGTTCCGATACCAAAGAAAAAAGTAATATCGTCCCTGAATGACCTTCGACCAATAAGTCTCTTACCTATATTTTCCAAAATCACTGAAAAAATTGTTTACAAGCAAACTCGCAAACACGTTAATGACCTAGATCTGTTTCAAAATGTCAATCCGGTTTCCGTCCCTCATACAGCACGGCAACGGCTTTACTTAATGTAACTGATGATTTATTACGATCAATCGACAAGAGAATGGCAGTAGCATTAGTATTACTGGATCTGACTAAAGCTTTTGACAGTGTCCATCATGACCTGCTCTTGAGCAAATTAAAATACTACGATTTTTCACCTCCTGCTCTCCGATGGTTTAGATCGTATCTAAAAAACAGACAACAGAGAGTATTCATAAACGCTGCCACGCCCCCTCTCTCTCGCACCCTGCCATTGGAAACCGGTGTCCCATAGGGATCCATTCTAGCCCCTCTCCTTTATACCATTTTTACAGCCGACATACCTACTGTAATCAATCACAGTAAAGTTAATTTTTATGCAGATGACACTCAACTACAAATTCCTTTTCCACCGAAATCGCCAGATGCAGCCTTAGCTTTGCTCAATGATGATTTATCCAACATAAATAGTGTAAACGTGTAAAAGTAACGGTCTAAAAATAAACCCACAAAAATCAACTTTCTCTCTTATTGGTTCCCGAAATAATCTCTCTATGATAAATCCTAACGAGATATGCATCAAACTAGACACATCTATAATCCCTTATTCAACAAATGTGAAAAATCTAGGCGTCATTTTCGATGAACACCTTAACTGGGATATTCATGTGCAAGAACAATTTAAAAAAGCTTACGCCGTGCTAAGATCGCTGTACAGCTTTAAAGAATGCCTAAAAACAGAGATTAAAATTAGACTAATCTTTATTTTACAGGACTCCTGTGACGTAATTTTCCGACCAAATCTATCCGTTCGAAACAAAACCAAAATCCAGAAAGTCCAAAATTCATGTTTCCGTTTCGTGTACTATATAAGAAAATACGATCATATCCTCCCAACCCTAAAAGCAAACAAAATGTTGAACATGACCAGACGCCGAAAATTACATCTGTGTTGTTTCATTCATAATCTTTTACAAACCAAAACACCTAGAAACCTATTCCAGAAATTAAAATTCAGAAGGGAAATACATGATTACAAAACAAGGGGAAAATCGAAACTTGAACTTCCAAAGCACACACCAGTGCTTTTCGAATCATCATTTACGTATTCAGCTGCAAGAGCGTGGAATAAACTTTCTCCTTCCATGACGTCCCTCACTAATCGCAACAACTTCAAAGACAAACTAAAAACTCTATTCTTAAATGAACAATATCTGTGTTCCAGCACTCACGAATAATAGCTCTCATTTCTGAACCAACTTCCTAATAACAAGTATTTTCATCTTCATTTTGCTTGTTTACTTTTCCCCTTACATGTTGCCAACCCTTTACGATATTTTGTCCTTTCTCGCATATCAAGAACATTTATATGTTTTTACACATAACATTAATATTAATTTGTATTATTCTCAACCATATCACACCAAGCACAATTGTGTCAATTAATTTGTGTATCCTTGTGTATTTGTTTTCAATCTTTTTTTTATTATTATTATTAGTGTGTAGACGAGCCTTTGTTCTCAATTTTGTATTTGTTCTTTCTGTGTCTTCTTTATATTTCTCTCTTTCTTCTTTGTTTGTTATTGTACAAACATTTAGTAGGTAGAATGTATTTAGTATGTATATGTATCCATCGGGGTTAGGTGGTAGAACAGCTGCAGGCTGAACCTTGCCCTTTAATAAAGGAAAACTGAATTGAATATTTCCTTTTAGAGTTTCAAACTGCCTTTCTTTTATGTCCTCACTGCAGTAATAATTCAGGAATTTTCTGCTAAATTCTTTGTAATTTCTGAAATTGTGCTGAATCAGTTGACACCATCCGGCTGCAGACTGCTTGAAACATGTTTCTATAACATTCAGGATAATTCTCATGAGTTTGATGTTAGTTCCCTTATGAATGTTCTAGGACATTTATCAGATATGTTTCCATTGAATTTAGGTACATGCTGCAGTTCTTGTGGCCTAAGGATCCTGGTTCTATAGTTCTAGTCTCTTGAAAATTCGTAGTCTAAAATATATCCAAGAACCTTTCATTATTGCTTGCAATGTATTGGGGTACCAAGTGCCAACAACGTATGCAACATCCTCGGGAACCAAAAGGTTGAGCGGCGAAAGTTTCAACATTCTGTACATCTTGCCGAGCTGGACACGCCGAGCCTCAACCGCGGAGATACCTACTTGCATAGTTTACCCATAATGCTAGCCTTTGCTCCAGCGGCGGCATGAGAATCTGTTACACTCAGGGTTCGGGTGTTAAGTGCACGCACTAAAGACCAAAGAAATTCTTGTCAGCAAGATACTGTAAAAACTCTAAGAAGGACTTTTACATATAAAGTTTATTCAACACAAAATTAAGACAAGAACAAAGCTTGAACCCATTACAGTAGGATGATACACTAAAACAATGTGTTTACGGTTACATGTATGGAAGTCTCCACAGTTTACAAACTTTTTAACCTTCGGTCCTTGAACTACAGACTTTAACTTTCAGGATACAGTTACCTAAATACCAAGACAGTTCGAGAACAGTATTTGTATGTGCAATATATGACCTACAAAGAAAAATAACCTTTTACTATATGATACTTAATATCCCCAGTTGGAAATAAATCTCTACTTTTAGATGGCAATCACATATATTTAGGATAAAGTCACCAAAAGAGAAAGTTTGGTGTAACCATGGAAATGTGGTCTTTTCCAACATCAGAGCAATGGGGTTCCACGTGGGATGGGGTTTCACCATAATCTCCTGGCATTCAAGAGACGGGGTTTATCTGAAATTCTCTCACCTGAAAGTGGAGTAGGTTTCTCTCACTCTAATGTGGAGTGTCTTTCTCTTGCCCATAGGCAGAGTCGTACTGAGTTGCTAGCCAAGCTCTCGTGTTTACAAAGGTTCGGCAACGCTAGTGTAAGCGAGTGGAGGAAATAAGAACTATAAGAAATCTATCCAACCTTAAATATTATCTATATACAAAAATCAAATTGTCAATACCTTCGATTTTAAGAAAGCTTATGCATATAGAGGTGGATTCCATATACGAGGTGCATACAAGTTATAACACCTATTCTTTTTTTCAGGACTGGAAGCAGATAGAAACATGCGAGAAGAGGGATCAACATCTTTGGAATGAGCAAAATGAAATGGAAAGGAAGAGGAGAAATGAAATTGAAGAAAGACTATAAACTGTACTGGGCAGGGACTGAAGAGGGCAGTTGATGTGTGGTTGGATTATTCAGAAGTGGTGTTACGTACTCAATAGGCCTAATACTTGTAAATAGTTGCTAAGTTGAAACAGAGATGGCAGCACAAGGCATGTAAAAAAAGATCGCTGTATTATAAATAAATAATAGTGTAATGGACATTTCCACCGCTGTCAACTAATTGGGCCTGTCACAGCCTTCACCTGGGTGGTGGTGCTGCCACCTGTGGTTTCTCAGGTACTCCCTTGTTTTCTGTCAGGGTTTCAACTCCCTTAGCTTTTCTGGATACCTCCAGGCCCACAAGGCATTGGGGGCAAACACTTTTATGGCAGTGTTTATTTCCCATGGCACAAGGCTGTCAGTGGGTATCTGTGGTATTTGCTGGATATGTCGATTCCACTGGACACCCTCCACACACTGAGAGCCTTGTTCTCCGGTACTGCTTATTTGGGTTTCCCCTTATTCGCAGCACAATAACGGATCACGGAAAAAAAATCCAAGTTCACAGATTATCCTCCACATGACCAAACATTCACTCTGATTGGCTGTTCTAGAATCTAGCAGAGAAAGTCAGCTGCAATTAGAAGATGGTCTAGTTGTCAACAAGTCCAGCAGCCAGCTTGGCAGCTAGTCCAGAGCCAGCTACGGCATTCCTACTGGAAATCCAGTTCCGTGTGATTCTGCCTTAAAACAATGGAGTGAAACTTGTCTAGTTACCACACAAACTGTGACAAAATATGTTTAATATTTTCATATTCCTTTTAACTCCTTGTGCCACTAAGAAAAATAAATAATATGGCCTGAGGCCTTTATTACTCAACTAAATGACCACTTTGTACTAACCTTTGTTTGTTCGTTGCAGGAAAGGTGAAGAATTTCACTCCTTGATCTAGATCTTCAGAGAATGTACATCCCTTATAATGGCATCTTCTCCTCTTAGATATTGATGAGGACAACCACACATTTTCCAGACAGCGATTGCGACTAGAGAAGAAAAATGTGCTTTAGCATAACATTAATATCAGAGTATGGTGGAGAAGATACATCATACTTTCACATGAGATAAAAAATGTGCATAATGTTCAAAACACTTTCCTAGAATTTTTTTCAGGGACCTTTTAGAAAACGCTAATAACTATTACTTTCATCTGTATATTTGCTTCAAATTGATATGTTATTAAGTGTCGTGTTCTCCCATACTTGGCTAATTGCAACTATGAAGATGAGTGACCATGTGATGAAAGCACACCCATGTCCAGATTGGGATTTGATTGATTTGGTGTTTAAGTCCACTTTATGCACAGTAAGGCTAATCACGACTGGTGATTGGGATTTGAACCTGGGACCTCTGGAATTGTAGAGTGCTGAGTTAACTGGTTGACAAAAGTCTTTCACATCGAGAAGTACACTGATAATCCTGTTACTGATGTTACAGAACTCAAAGGTAACTGCAAGTAGTTGAATTGCGTGGATGATCAAGATAACAGAAGCATTTATTGGAATCATCCAGGAGGACACGAGAGAGAACTGGAGATCAACAGAGAAAAAGTTGAGATCTGATTGAAATAAAATTGGCAATCCGTTTACAAGATGATATCCAATGATGGCACAGAAAAGAACAAGGATCTCAAGAAGAACCAGTCCCAATAGTAAGTCGATTTCTTTGCAAAAAGGGGAAGAACTGTTACAGAACAGAAGAAAATTAAAAGGAATTGTTTATTTGAATTCAAAGCAAAAAAAAAAGTCTTCATCAATAAGGAACTTTCATACTACAGTGTGAGAAAAGAATGACAGCAGTTTCTTCCCTCCATGCATGATGCAAAGAATACCTTTTATCACGTTCTAATTAACCAGCAGCGGCTGCTCCTTAGGTGACAAAGTTGATAAACCATATTTCTGGACTTAAAGATAATTACTAAACTTATTTTCTAATGAATAAAAGTTACATGAGCGACTTCCTGAGCAACTGTCCTCTAGTCTTTACATAAAATATTTTGATGGCTAGTTGCATCATTATTATTGGGGTAGTATTTGAAGTGAGACAAGGGAGAATTTTCCCTTTTGGTTTCCATCTGATGGAAAACAGGATTCAGATGGGATGTTGTTTGAATGGGAGAAGTTGTTTTCTGAATAAATGCTAATACAAACACACACAATGTGTTTAGAGCAATTTCAGGTGAGATGCCAATCATACTGTAATTCAGAGAGAATGCACGATTTGTTATTCGTGGTTCTCAGTTGCAGCCAGAATATATGTGAAATTTGAGTTAAAGCATGTTTTTTTTTTTAAAAAAAAAAAAATAATCGAGGAAAAAGTAAGTTCCATCACTTTTCTACGTCAAGAGTAAGATATCAACTGTTAATTTACAGTTGTACTTAAACAATAATGACTAATGTAGCCTCGTCTTGTGCTAAAATGTGCAAGAAATGCATCAAGAAATGGCTTGTTTTGATTTCACAGCCATGAGCACAACAGAGACAAAGGGACAAATGATTTGTTTTAGAGAAAAGAGCAATCAAGATGTTCAGAATTTCAAATAGATCCAGTAGCAATTTGCTTATTATGTTATTATTATTATTTTTTATTCTTTGCCAGGTGCGAAAAGGATATTATCGAAGTATTTTTATATTATGTTACTCGAACTTTTTTGTTCCTTGTACATTCACGAAATTACCCCTTTCAGGTTTTGTTATTGCTTTTGTGGAAGGCATGTGCCCCTCTCGTCAATTGGGATAACAAAGGACTTAAGGCTACGAGGGACAGTTTCCACATCCAGCCAGCTGTGAAACCCAAAACTGCTCATCCACCACTGACCTTCCCTCATGGCAAGCTGGGAAAAGAGAGGTCTGTCTGCTGGAATTTCATAGCAGGGGAGAAAACATAACATTACATTACATTACATTACAAAGCATTACACTTAAGAGATTATTATTTTATTTGTTCTTTTAGGAATAATAAACTTCTGATGGTGAAGGAAAACATATGTACATAAACAGAACAGGCTAAAAATTTCATTTGTGGTTTGGAGTGTCAAAATGTCCATTTGATTAGACTTAAGTTAAAGTTGCCTTCCACTTCAAATACGGGAAGATGTTCACACTCATTTTTACCTATCTCGTTTCCTTCAGTAGCAGTTCACGGCACATTTCGACATTATTTAAATAAATGTTCACCTGGTGTTAAACTGTCAATCACAGCTTAAAAGAGGAAACAGTTACACACGAACATCTACTCCGAATCTAAACACCACATGTGAACACATCCACATCACATTCAGAAGAGAAGAGAAGCCAATTCTCTCCCATCCAACCACTCTCAGGGTTTCGGAAAAAGTTATAAACTCACACATTTTTTATTCTTTGAAGATTAGGCACAAACAGGGAATGAACTACATAGAAATTTTCAGCGATAATTGCAGGCTCGACCAGGACTCGAACCTGAGTCTCTGACATACTATGCCATTGCTCTACTTCTGAGGTACCAAGCCAGCCTGGCTTCGCCTGATTTTTCGCTGCCGCTGTTTTACCTGTATGGAATCATCTCTGCTAGTGGTACCGCAACAGAATCTGTTGCCTTTGAAACACTGTAGACTTTGACGTTGCCTGGTTGCTCCCAGCATAGAGATGATAATTATCTGAAGATTAGCCACACACAGGAGATGTACTACGTAGAAATTTTCAGTGAAGAATGCAGGCTTGACCAGGACTAAAACCCGGGTCTCTGGCATACCGTGCCATTTCTCTACTACTGAGCTACCATTTTCGCTTGATTTTTCGCTGCTGCTGTTTTACATGTATGGAATCGTCTCTGCTAGTACTAGTTCTGTTCATATATATTTGCACCATATGTAGTAGTTAAAAATTAACCACAGCTTATGCACATGGATTTCTTTCTAAAGTTTTAATAATTTCTCCAGTAAACCACTGAGGGTATTTGTATTTTCTGTGAACCTTCTTCTTAGGTACAGTGTTATGAAATACAGAGTTCACATTTTCATAAAAATAGTTTACAGTCTCTTCCACTTCACCCATGCTATTAATGAGAGCCCAGTTTATGTCTCGTAACATTTCGTTAAAAAGTTTGCCCTCTTAAAATCTAATATTTCGACTGGATTTGGTTTCAACACATTTGTTGATATTTTAAAATGCACATTTAATACCAAAGCCGGATGGTGAAGATCTTCCTTGACAAGAGGAAGACGATGATATTGTTATGTACATTCAGGGGCGCCGACTTGTCAAAATTATTTGGGGGGCTCTGATCACTGAAATAAATGAATGAACTCCCTCCCTTTTTAAAAATAAAAATTACGTCTTCGTATAGCAGTTTTTAAGCAGCTATTATATTCCTCATGCAAATGAAATGTAACATGAAAAACGTTTAGAAAAAGTTTCAAAGTCTCTTTATGTCTTTTGTGTCTGCTCATTTTTTTTTAGATAACAATTAACATTTTTATTAAAAAGTATGTATTTACATTAAGAGACCAACCTAACAGTTTTATGCCGGCCTCTGTAGCCGAGCGTGTTGGGTGGTCGACTCAACTTGCTTTGATCCAGGGGTCTCAGGTTCGAGTCCCAGCGAGGGCATGGGTGTGTTTTAATGTCCGCAACAGACATGTTATGGGTTGCAAATAACCCATAAAATAACGAATATTTACAATATTTAACAGTTTTATTTAATTATTTACATAAATGCTAACACAAGTTGCAGGAAAATAGTTTTACTTTCTTGTTCTTGCTACAATATTTTACTTTTTAAATTTAATTTTGCAATAATAAAAAAAATAGCATGTACACTAAGATATAAAGTGACATACACAACAAAAACATATGAACATGATTTAAAAATAAAGCGAAATTTGCTCTACGCAGTGGGTTATTTTTTTATGAACTCATTAACGAGCGGTCTCAGGTCCAAATTATCAAGCACAGTTTGATGTATGTGGAGTACCGCCAAGCTGCTTAGTCTCTTCTGCCTCATTGTAGATCTCAAATATGTCTTTAGTTGGCTAATAGCACTGAATGACCTTTCGGCTGTGGCTGTCGTCACTGGCACAGTGTGGAGGACCATCATGAATTTGGCTCCTGGAGGGTGCTGTGTTCCAAAAGAAACTTCCTTATGTCACGAATGGTAGTTAGAATCACTTTCTTCTGTTTGCGATATCACCAAGCATGGACATGTGTAAGGAGAGCCTATCAGCATCCAAATCTTGGTGAAAGAATTCTCGAGTTTGCTGAAAGTTTGTTGTGCAACTGTTCACAGCTGAGATGCACTGTTTCTCTACGGCTGTTACTTTTTGTAGTCCTGTAGATTCATGTCCTTGTTTAACACATGATTTTGCTGTGTCACACACGTCAGTGCATATTGATTTATAATACTATTTTGGAGTACATAACTTGTGATGTTTGGCAGCATCAGGATTTTCAAGTCTCTTAGGGACGTGACGTTGTTGGGGCAATTCTGGCTCATCAACGAGGCTCGGTTTGCCCTCTGTGCATTTCAGCCAGAACTGCTCAAAACACATTCGCTTTTCTTGAAAGATGTCAGTCAAGTATTTTAGTTTTGATTCCACTTCTGTAGCACCAATGCGTGGAGACTGAATCTTACAGTTTACCTCTTCTATTGGACCCATCACATGGTAGTAGAGGGAGAGAAAGAAAAATGTCTTGAAGTGAAGCATTGTCTTCAGGTATCCAGCACATTTTGATGCGGAGTCAGTAGAATCTTCTTCAGAAAATTTCTCAAGATAATTGAGAAGGTTTTCATAGTTCCTTAAGATCTTTTGCATACTGGAGGCTCTCAACGTCCACAGACGAGAGCAAAGTGGTCGCAGTCCAGTATGGCCAGCCTTTTCATTCACATCAATAATATTCCTAAATATTTGCATTCTTTTAGGAGATTCCCAAACAGTCTTTAACAAGTCATCGGTTAAATTCATTATGTATCTGATTAATATATGTATAATAGTAAATAATAATTATATACTTAGTATATAGGAATAAGTCATGTGTTTTGCTGTTTTGCTGGCCCCTCCCCAAAGTTGATGGTTTAGCGGTGTCAGCCCCCAAATTTGATGGTCTAGAACATTTCAAATGTGTATTTAAAGTTAAGTTCATGTGGCACAGTTCAGAGTAAACTTTACAAGAGAAGAAAAATAATACATTAGATCCTCTTAAGCAAAATTATTTGGGGGGCTCTGCCCCCACATCATTAACATTGGGGGGGTTCGAGCCCCCCTAAGCCCCATGGAGTCGGCGCCTATGTGTAAATTTGTACATAAAAGGAGTAAACTGTTAAAACACAAAATTTGATGTCACTTTAGCAGGCATGGAAACTAGTCATATGGTCAAAACTACTGCTTTCATTGGCCAAAATAACAACCAAATGAGCAAATATTGAACATTTACTGCTGTCTTTATTTACGAGGTTTGTTCAAAAAGTATCCTTTTATAAATAGAATAAATGATTTCGTTGAACACAAATTAAAACAAATATCTAGGATGAGTCAAAAAGTTCAACACCACAGGACAACTCTATTATTAGTACAGGCAATAAAAATGAAGAGAGGGGAAAGTTGTTAGAAATATGTGGTTTTCAATCCAATATGCTTCAATTTTCCACAGGCCATAAGGAAGCCTACTTCACTCTTACACCTCCCCTTCACACATTAGTATGAGGCACGAGTTGTGAGTCTGCGCAGGTTCTTTTGCATGTGGTTCCATTATACTGCGGACAATGTGACGGCGCTCCTGCATAACTGGTAGTGGGAGGTACTGGAACATCTGCCGTATTCACCGGTATACCGGTATGAGACCGTGTGATTACGACCGTTTTGTCAAAATGAAGGAACCACTGGGCGGGAAGCACTACGACACACGCGAAGCCATCATACGTGCTATAGGGCGGTCACTGCGGGACATCGACAGAGATGGACGCGCTGACGGTGTACGATGCCTTCCATACGTGTGACAGAAGGTCGTAGAGATGAGGGGCGATTACTTTGAAGGAATGTAACACATGCTCCTCTGCCAATACAGTCAAGTACCAATTATACCAGTGTTGCCATTACTTTTTATCCAACCCTTGTAAAAGTTTGATACTTTTTGAACAAACCTCGTACATCATATCAATAAATTCTCATGCTAAAAGTGGGATTTCATTTTCTAAAATTATTATCTGGCCTTCACCATCCTCAGATATGCAAATATATAACCTTAGTTATTGCACATTTTTTTATTGGCAAGACAATGTTTTCATTATTGTACAAAATTCTGAGGCAATCAAATGAACTTTTAAAAAAAAAAATAGTGTGCAGCAGATAATGAATTGTAAAACATGTGATGTCTTTGGGTCCGGTGTCAGTAGGGGCACATAGTGAATTGGGTTCGACTTTAAACTGTAGGTCCAGTCCCGATTAGCCTATCTGTGTATATAGTGTGATGTGACACTTCATCAATAGTTATGAAAACTTATCCACTTTAAAAGTGGGGCTCATGGTGAAAATCTAGTTTCAAACCAAGACCTAAATTTGTGGAAATGTCTTTAGCCCTAAAACAAACTTGAGGAATCGAAATTTCTTAAAATTTTGTTTGCCAAGCAAGTTCACTTATTTCTTAAGACACATGAAAATTTTCAAAAATTCCGATCATATAGTAGTAATGAGGTATTGAAATAATGGATGCATGATTCCAATTTTATGTCAGATAAGTGTTTTGAAAAACTTTACAGCCTTGTATCTTCTACACCAAATGTCGAAGAATATCAAAAATTTGCTTCTGTTTGAACTTCCGTGTCGGTTCAATGGGTGACGACTACATCAGTTCTGCTTGTGGTGATCCATCTGAAAACCACAGCAGTTCTGACCTAACGAGGCTCTGGCGACTAGAACCACACAATAAGCGATCATCATGGTTTTCAAATATTATTTGCAAGTGTTCTTCAAAGTTTTGTTATACACCTTGTAATCAGTATGTCCCCAGTCAAGTCACAATGCACATTTGCCTCTGAATTATTCAAAAGAATCACAAGCTTCAATTATGTGATATCCTCAATTAAATATGGTGTGATAATTACACACTTATGGGTTCTTTATACTACTGCTACATGTAGATCAAATCTCTGTTCGGTACCATTTTTCTACTAAACCACGCAACAGAGTAAGTTTTCAGCAGATATTACCTATATGTGTTAATCAACGTGAGACTGGCGCTCAGCATCTCCCGTGCCAGTCTTAGCTCAAGTGCCAAGGTGTTTCTATTACAGGCTGATTAGCAGTAACGTAGTTGAACTGTATTCTGCTCTTACATTTGGGACTATATACGTGAAAGGTTGCTGCAAACTTTACCTGTAGTTGGGCTTAAGAGTATGTTATTTTCACTGTAAGGTAATGAGGCAATCTGTCCACAAGATAAAAAAAAAGTAAAATATCTTATAATACCAATTGGATTTGTTATGCATTCTTCATACGAGAAACTTACGTACCGGAATGCGGCTCACAAGCCCACACATAATTTTATCACTAAAATTCAAGAAAACTTTTTATTATTGAATCACTGCTTCATTTGTTGATTATACAGGGTATACACAAATTAATGGTGCAGTTATAAATGACAATAAAAAAATTGTTTTTTCAAGTTAGGTGGTTGCAGAAAACAGTTAGAGGCGGAAACTATCCCAGTATTTGATATGCGAGTTAAAATTACAATCCTTCAATGTGGGCTCTTCTGGTCACACTACACACAATGTGGTAATCAAACTCTATATCCAGACACGGTGTAACATGTCCACTGTAATGTCCTGCCCTGCATGCATTATCCGATCACGAAATTGCTGGATGGAAGTT
This sequence comes from Lepisma saccharinum, assembly GCF_977018435.1. Lineage (NCBI taxonomy): Eukaryota > Metazoa > Arthropoda > Insecta > Zygentoma > Lepismatidae > Lepisma > Lepisma saccharinum. The sequence goes on along the minus strand of NC_139245.1, from coordinate 50,122,657 downwards.
GGCATTGGTTGTGCAAAAACCCTGTCTTTAATAAACCTAAATAGAAAGAAATCTCACAGCCTAAGATCCAGGAAACGAAAGGGCAAGGGAGAATGTGATTTTTTTGTGGAAAGTCCTTACATGATGAGGTCATATTTCGAATCAGCGTATCAAAGAGATTGTAATTTTAACTCACATATCAAAAACTCTGACAGTTTCCGCCTCTAACAGTGTTTTGCTGCAACGTAAGTTGAAAAATAAAATTTTTATTGACATTTATAACCCCACCATTCATTTGTGTATACCCTGTATATGTGCAGTTATTTATTAATTATAATAATTAAAAGGATTACTATCATTAATAAAAAATAATAACCAATTATTGCATGAGTGCCTCACATATATTTTATCATTCACAAAAACTCACAAAATTCATAATATTTTGTTATTAATGCTCTTTAGTTTGTATAAGTGTAGTTGTTTATTAAATATAATAATTACAATAGTTACCATCATTACCAACCAATTGTACACTGTCACAAGCGTCTCAAATGAGACACATTCAAAGATGGCACCTGGTATGCACACCAAGTGCATTTTGCCTCCTAATTACATTAAATTTGTTTCTATGAACAAAAGTAATAATGAAATATTGGGAACATCCTAGGAAACAATGTAATTTATTTTCAAACTGTTGAAAAATCTAAAAAAATAGAGGTGGTGGGCCTGCAAGCCCCTCTCCCTTCCCTCTCAGTAAGCTAGGGTTAAAATTGTATCTGAACAGTTATGCATTATGTGTCTACTGGGATTGGCCAATATCTGTCTTTTGGCTGCTACATCATGTAAATTTATTTTAGCTAGTTGTAAAATATGTAACTACAAACCTGTAAACTCATAACAGTAACTTCAAGTGAAATAGGTTAGCTCTAATTGGTAAAAAGCCAAAATTTTTATGGGGAAAAAACCGTCCATTCACATACGTCAAATCAAGGTTATGCCAATTTTTTGGCATTTGGCACCCGGACTATTAAGCAACATTACTGCGCATTGAAGCTCACAATTAGGACAAGCTACCTGCTATAGCACGTTACTTGGATATTGAAGCTCTTAGCAGATATAACCCTTTCAATACTAAGAAATTGCAAAAGATGCAATTTCAGAATTAGGCTTACCTCAAAACAGCATCAAGCAAAAAAATAAACCAAGTATGCCACCTTGTAGCTGAAAATAGCATGTTCTAACACATGGGAATGAAAAAACTTCGGGGCCTAGCCTAATTTCCGAGAAAAAAAAATAAATTAAAATGTTAGGAAATGTCATTGCAAAATAACACACTTCCTCCTCTATCAGAAAGTGGAACAGCCCTTTCTCCTCCCTTTCTATGTTCCAAATGGAATAGTCCAGATCTTGACAAGTTGTGGGACAGTTTTCATTTTTCTCTCTTTCATCGAAAGCATAGTAGTAACGTCATCCCCTTGTAATCAAGGGGTCCTGGGATTGATACAAGGTTGAGATACAAGTTGTTTGGATCCCACTTTAAACTGCAAGTCCCCAGTCCCAATTAGCCTTCATGTGCATAAAATGGGCTTACAAACAAAAAAGCTCTACCAAGCTCTATGTACAGTGGCGTACCAAGGACCTTAAATTTTACCTTAAATTTTATAAGTAGCCAGACATCTTCTTGCTATCTTTCCCTGCCTTTGACATTCTTTTTACAGGGCCAACGGGGGGGGGGGGGGGGGGGGTATGATCGCCACCCCTTTGAGCTCGCCACTGTCTGTATTGCAATAAGAGTTGTAGTGCATAAAAACTTCCATATTGTACATACTTTACTAGGTAAATATTTTAATTCCTGAAGATATCAAATGATTATGAAGTATATTCCAACAGCAATTTTTCATATCTTTTTGTCTCATTTTTATAACTATTTGGTTGTAAATTGTATAACATGTAACATGTAGCTCTTATGAGAGCATTATTTCCCATTGCTATTTCCAGAAGGAGAATCATCACTTTCTGTTGTAGTTTTGTTTCCATACTCCACATACACATTTGACATAACCACCACCATACTTGATAGAGCAGTTAGTGTAATTAATTAATGCACCTACGAAGCAAATAATCTTGAATTTTAAATTATGCATTAGACATTCATGTTTCATTATGCACCTTCCTTCATCTATTTCATCTATTCATCTTTCGCCTGAGGTCTCCCTGATGGTGAAGTGGTAATGTCGTCATCTTGTAATCAAGGAGTCTAGTGTTCGACACGTTCACATTCAACTTTTAAACTCTACGTCCAATCCTGGCTAGTCAGTCGGTGCATAAAAGTGGACATGGAACTAAAAAATCAAAGTCATTTTCACGATTATAAGGTAGAAAATGACCAAAATATGATATATTCAGTGGTGTTCTTTAACAATTGCTAATCATCCAGCAATTAACAAATTTTAGTTGATTGGGTCTCGGGACTATAACTAGCTCGTCCCATGGAGGATATTTTAGAAAGGGGCATTAGATTGGATTCAATTGGTGTTCTAAATCCACTTTATACATAGAAAAGCCAATCTGGACTGGACTTACACTCTAGTGTGGAATCCGATCCACTGTGTCATGTGACTCCACTGGGTATCGAACCTGGGACCCTTTGATCACAAGGCAACAATGTTACCACTGTGCTTTCGGGGAGGAGAATGGGGCATTACAGTATTCAAATTACCATTGTAACTGTTTTTTGTAGATTGAACAGCATTATGTTAATAACATGAGAACAGCAAATCTATAATATGTGGAAAATGATGTGCATGAATATCACTTTTGTATTGCAATATTAGGTACTACTTACAAGAGACAGGGAAGGTGTTGCGAGTGTGATCAGTCAACAAGGAAAACTAGATGGGGACCCACAATGCAAATTTTTATGGTACTACATGTAAAAGGAGGTGTTATGTTATGGAAAAAGAAGGCTCCTTAGGTGGAAAATCTCGCATTACCTCCCTTTGACACATGTATTCATGAATTTCCGGTCACATGGATTTTTCTCACTTGTGTGGTGAGAGAGCATAATACACTATGACGTATGTAAAGTCCTATTAGTGTTAAATAATGTCGCTAGATGGGATATAGTTACAGTGTACTGCCCGAGCTTCAATCTCACCTAATTGTTAAAAATCCTGCTAGGTGTCTCTAGTTACAGCTAGATTTTCGGAATTCTTAATTTTAATAAATGTTATGTGAATGAATTTTGAATCAGACAATGTAACATACTTTTCTTACAGCACCTTGAATAACGTAGTGTGGAAAACGGCACAGTTCTGCGAGCTCTGGCTGGTTCCACTCGAAAATGATCCGCTAGAGGCGCTGGTGTTGAACCCGGTGCTTCGTATTCGTCTGCTTATAATGGAAGTAAATGGAGTTTTCGCTGCAACGTCTGATTCTTTTACATGAAGCATTTCTATGAATGTGATAATTGCTATAATATTTGGGACAGTGGTCGCGAAAATATTAACGAACATTCTAGACAGTCGACCACGTCCTTTTATCGTCATACTTTCGTTAATAATACGGGAGAAAAAACACGCGTGGAATGTTCTTGGCAACTAAATTTTTGTGTATGAATCTCCTTGAGGAAACGGTGCAGTCAGAGCTTATGTTTCTACGTTTCGAAAGGCTGCATTGATTACGGACTGCTCGCTTCCAAGCAACACTTGTGGTTTGTCGCCTCGGTATGAAATATCTCTCAGGATACTATTTATATTCTAATAACATAGAAAAATAAAACTCTAGTACACAATCCAGTACCTGACATCAGTAATCACTTTGCGATGTTTCTTCTTGTGTTACGCATGCTATTTATTTATTAATTTTATTTTACTTATCTTTCCAAATTAATGTCATTTCGTGACTGCAAATCACTCCACAAATATAACTGTTTCCATCAATTCACATACCGCCTTTCAAGACAAACAAATCTACATAATATATTCCAAAAACTAGCAAAGCCGCATTACTTTTATAAGAAAATTAGCACCGACATTGATCGCACTGCCATCTATTTCTCATCCGTCTGGTGAACCAGTTCCTTGGGTCGTTTTCCACACTACGTTATTCAAGGCGCTGTACTTTTGTCCTTGTACTAACGCATTGTTGGTTATGTAAATCACAATTTATGGCTTCCCAAAATCGAGTGAAGTTCGAGTGAAATCAACCTACGTTCGGGGACATTTCATCGGACCTGGAGAAAAGGCAGGAAGAAGAAGAAGAAAATGATCATTGTTGATGGATGAGCAAGATCTGTGAATTCATGGCAGCTCCCTTTGTTTGGTTTCCTGACAATTACTAGTGTGTTTGGTTGGAATACACAAGTACACCCCGACAATTGGGAGTATAAAGAAAGCACTTATGATAAATTCCACCAAGGTAGGTCATAGACACCACGTTATTGGGAAGAAAGATGTCGACCACAAGGTGACTTCATGTTTGCTGTATCCCAGTATCTGGAGGTAAGAAATATTATCCTACCTATTTTGTGACGAGGAAACATAACACTGAATGCACATCCGTGAATCGGATTGTAATTTGAACATCTGCAAGAGAAATTCAAGTGGAAATGTTTTAATATTTTCGTGAGGAAAAAACTTATACCTGTGTGGGATACCTGCTTGCTTGGATTCTCACAATGGCTAAGTGACGTCATCTTGCGGAAAGTATATTTTGCATTGAGTTTGGTTATGGTTGTGAATGTCAACATGGCGAAGGTGAATTCATACGTATATATTACGCCCATTCATGAAAAATAATTTCTGTATTACTGAAGAGTTTTCATCGCATCAACATACACAAATTGTAACGTCGTTCACAGTACTGTTTGTATGCTATGGCACATCTACGATGCTTGCATAAACTTACGAAGTTACACAAGTGAAATAAGGGTGCATTACGAACTACTTCTTTCAATTTGCATATTTCATAACATTGTCAAAAGTAAGCAAATAATTATAAACATTGTAATTGTATTCAAATGAATGCTTGAATACCACTAACAACACAAATCTTGTCAAAAGGTTGTGTGTGTAGGTCGATATATTGGTGGCCTTTCTGTAAAATTATATCAATGCAAGATTGAATGTTTGTACCCTCGAGTACATACATTTTTCTTAAAAGATTTACGAAATAAAAAAAACTGTAAATATCTTTATGTAACTTTTAATGTTGCTGGTACTGAATGTGTCAAATGTTGTTACATTTTGACCGGTACGTATGTGGCCTTTTGATATAAATTCATGATCAGAGATCGCATGGTTTCATACAAGAAAATTTTAGTATATTACGAAATTTATTTTGTAGTTAAAGGTTGATCTTTGTAACTTTCGAAACAATCATTCTACGTGAGTAAAGCTGTTATCTTTTTTTTGTTGGATATGAGTAGTATAAAATAAACTTCTAAATTGGTTGTACACTCGTGTTCATAATTAACCATTACTTTGATTACATCACTCACAGTGTCACTATTGTCTATTTGTGCACTAACTGTAAAATTCTCTTTCAGGAGGGATTTTCGTGTGCACACTAGGTATATTACTGACATTTGAGGGCAAAATTAATAAATAAAGTTTGTCATCAGTTCTGTTGGAGACAATAAATAAAATAAAATATTTATTTTTACTTATGTTCAGTGAGTATATGTTGAGTAATTGATACCGTTTCAGGGACCACTGTCCCCTTCTTCAGGCCGGTTTATCGGCTTCATGGTTGCCCATGAAGCTTCGTCAATAACAATGGCAAGGATTAGGTTCTATTTTTAAAAAAACACTATAAAAAATTTCCCCCTATTAAAATCTTAACATTCGCAAGGAAGACATTGACTGTTAACATGTGAGCGCCAAATGGCCGGAGGGATTCTCTTTTAATAAGTGTAACAGTGGGGTTTTAATAGATTTTAATAGGGGGAAATTTTATATAGTGTTTTTTTTAGTAATAGAACAGGTCAGCTGTAATGGAATCCCAATATTTTATTTATTGTTTATCAAGTGAGTAAGTCGCACCTAACCGGAAAAATGAATTCTGAGGTTGCCATAAATTTGATTTGATTTGTAAAAAAAATAAAGTGCTCCCCTGTGCTTAGCACCATGCCATGAAGGCGTATAGGGGGTGCGGGGGTAATGCCCCACACTTTCTTGATCCGGTCGTGAGTGGGGGTGATGTGATCAGCATCACGCCCCTGACCGCCTTTACCTCCCAGGGTTTCCCCCAGGTACCCATGTTATTCGAAGCTGGGTGGGCACGGGGGCCGCTTCCAATGTTAGAAAAGTTCCCGGATTTGATTTGAACCGGCCGGGGATCGAACCTGGGACCTTTAGCATGGTAGTCAGATGCGTTACCGACTGAGCCACCACAGCCACATCACATACACGGTGATTTAATTTGATTTGATTTATTTTATTTTACTTTGCATTTTGTGCCTTTTGGCTAATTTCCGAAGATGGGGATGAGTGAACATTCACAAACAACCAAGCCCGAGCAGGATTCGAACCCGGGACCCTTGCCGTGGGACACAGAAAGGATTTTAATGTGGAATTCAGCAACCACCCTTGGCGTCTCAGCCACAGGGTCCGGCGTAGTTTCCATAAAGTTCATTAGATGGTAATGATGTTATTTTGTTTGGGTTGATGTCTTTATGATCAAAATTGGGTGTTGCTCTGTTGGCATAAATACGCTACCAAGGGGCAAATCTAGTAGCAAATTTCTGGAATTGTTTTGCCTTAAGTTGACAATGAATATCGACATCGCCTAAAGTGGGAAGGCTCTGACAGCTTATCTCTCACTGTATCTAGTATTCATACAGGGTGCTCACAAAATCACTGAGTTACTTAATCGTTACAAATCAACTAATTTACTTCATTTAAGTAGTTCGCAAGTTTGCAGATAAAGATCTATCAGCAGTTGGAAAGTTATTTTTGGACACTTTGCCATTCCTAGCGTTACCGACTGGGACCCGCAAAATACTGTTGGAAAGTGAATTTTGAATGTTGGATATTTTTGGGAAAATGATGTGGGTAGGAGGGGTATTTTGTGACGTTGCTGGGTTTGGGGGCTTCCTCAAGAGTGTTGTATGGTCTCAATAAGATCATGAGACTCAGTGGTTAGCTGTGAAATTTCCAATTTTGAAGAATTTAAACAAATATTTTTTCAAATTATTTTTTATTTTTAACTTGGCATAGAAAGAAAAATATGGGAACTGAAATTCCAGATAAAACCTGTCTCAACACATCCTGTGAGAATGGCCTATTCTGAAGTTCAAGAATTCACGTGTGTGCATTGTAATGTGCATTTCTGTGCATCGCACTCCAAGCTGACATTTAGTGAAAAGAAAAATGTATGTCACATGGAAAGTGTTTCTGTTTGAAACACTGGGTGATGATTACATCAGTTTCTTTTGAAGTGATCTATCTGAAAAGCACAGCAGTTGTAACCTAATGAGTAAGGGTATATATGTGTGAAAAGTTGCTGCAAACTTGACCTGTTGTTGACTTGCTTTATTTTACTTCGCTTCTTATGCTACATTTGGTTAATTTGCAAAGATGGGGATGAGTATTGATATGATGAAATTGATGAATGTACACTCACAAATATCCATGCCCAGGCCAGGATTTGAACCCGGGACCCCTGGCATTGTAGCAATTTGCATTTGTTATGGATTTGTGCATATGATTCTAAAATTATCAATGCAAAATGCAAAGAAAACGAAACCTATTATAAGCTTTAAAACAAACTAGTATCTAAAAATTGTTAAAAGACTATAAAGCAATTTTAAAAAATCTACTTGTTGGGGACACAGAAACGATTTTAATATGGAATTCAGCAACCACCTGCTCCAGGTGCAAGATGTCTCTCATTATATGACTGACATCTGATGTACCTTTTCTATTATCACCTCAAGATTTCTCCCCACTCTCAGTGTATTTCTCTGACTTTCAGCCAACATTCATCACAACCATAAATCCAGATTGTGAGAATTCTTAAAACAGGGTTCAGCAAATTATTATACAATTCAAAATAAACCCACCAGGTGCTCATAACTCAATATGCCTAACATCAACTAAATTCCCTCACTTTTAACGGTTGTCCAGGTTCTCCAGGTAGCTGGAAACACTGTAACATATCTCTACATGATCTGTTTCATGTTGGACACAGAAAAGGTTTCTCTGCACCGAAAATTCTTGAATATCCTTGGAGAACATCTTGCATGTAAAATTTTTGTTACATCTTGAACACCATAGGGGTTACTTCTTAAATCCTCTCTAATAACTACCTCCTGTGAAGATGATTGTTACACATTAAAAACACACAAAAGGCTTTTTCAAAAACTATGAACTGTTGAATGTTCAGAAACTATGTACATATTTTGATCACGTTGAACACACAAACGGTCTCTTCACTAAGAATTCTTGAATGTCTTCTAAGGGCATACTTCTGTGTAAAAGATTTCTTACACATTGAACACACAAAAGGCTTTCCCTCAACACTGTGAATTTTTGAATGTTCTTTAAGATATCTCAACTCATGAAATGACTAGCTGCATATTGGGCTCAGAAAAGGTCTCTCTCCACTATGAATTCTTGAATGTCTTATGAGAAGTTCCTTGCATGTAATGATAGGTTTCAAGTTGAACACACATATGGCTTCTTACCAGTACGAATTTTTAAATGTTCTGTGAGATGACACTTGCGTGCAAATGATTTGTTACACTTTGAACACACATAGGGCTTCTCTCCAGTGTGAGTTCTTATATGTACTACAAGAGATCCTCGATGTGCAAATGATTTGTTACATGTTAAACATAAATGGGGCTTCTCCCCAGTATGAATTCTTAAATGTTCTGTGAGATGAGACTTCTCTGCAAATGATTTGTTACACTTTGAACACACATAGGGCTTCTCCCCAGTATGAATCCTTAAATGTCTGTCCAGATCACACTTCTGTACACATGATTTGTTACATATTGCACACTTAAAAGGCCGTTTCTCAACACTATGAATACTTAAATTATGTCTTTTAAGCCTTCCCAACTGCCCAAAAGACTTGCCGCATGTTGGACACAGAAAGGGTTTCTCTCCAGAATGAATTTTTACATGAGTTCTAAGACCTGCCTTGCATATAAATGATTTGTTGCAAGTTGCACACACATATGGTTTCTCTCCAGTATGATTTCTTAAATGTCTTATGAGAAGTTTCTTGCATGTAAATGATTTGTTACACGTTGAACACACATATGGCTTCTCACCAATATGAGTTCTTGTATGTATTGTGAGATTACGCTTCTGTGGAAATGCTTTGTTACACTTTGCACACACATATGGCTTCTCTACAGTATGAATTCTGAAATGTTTTCTAAGATCTTTGTTCTCTGCATATGATTTGTTACACTTCGAACATGAATAGGGCTTTTCTCCTGTATGAATTCTTAAATGTCTTCTAAGAGCTTCTTGCCAAGTAAATGATTTGTTGCAAGTTGCACACACATATGGCTTCTCTCCAGTATGAATTCTCAAATGATTTCTAAGATATTTGTGCTCTGCATATGATTTCTTACACTTCGAACATGTATAAGGCCTTTCTTCAGTATGAATTATTAAATGTCTTCTAAGAGCATCTTTCCGAGCAAATGATTTGTTACAAGATGAACAAACAAAATACTTTTCTGAATGCATATCACTATGTGTGTATTCATGTTGAAAGTCACCTCTAATCAATGTGTAATGCAGTGATAACCTAGAAAAAGATAAAAGTAATTAAAGGCAATTTATCAACAGGATGTTTCAGAAAAGATACAGTACTATCACTCAGATTTGCGTAACATTCCCTGATATACATAACATTCCATTGTTTTCTCAATAAATATTGCCTAATACCAACTATGACACAATAAAGACCTATCAACAATAATTCTAAAATAAAAATGCTATCTGTCAAACACAAAATAATTTCATGTATTGAGATATACTAATTAATAATCTGCTATATTTTCCAAAAGGAACATGTTCCTTCAGTTGAAGCCAATGTTAATATTTTATTAATAATATCTTTAACTTTTTGTTCTGATCAGGACAGTGGACATGAAAATAACAGGGTGGTATTTAGATTATCCGGATACATGGATAATCACGGATACACGGATCCTGCATACATGGCTCTTGCTGACTGAAAACTGTTTGTATTTTCTGATTCCCTACCTGTTATTTATTTTGATTGATTGATTTGGTGTTATAAGTTCACTTTATTCACAGTAAGGCTAATCAGGACTGGACCTACAGTTTAAAGTGGGATCCAAACCAAGGGCGTATCCAGAGGTTGGGTCCAGGGGGTCCGGACCCCCCAAAAATTTTGAAAATACTATTTTTGATTCATAATACCAATTCTTTCTGTGTATGGTTTGTGGATTCTGAAAATAATACCCACTTAGAGTTCTTATGTATCACCAGGGGTGCCCACAGGAAATGATTATGGTGTAGGGCTGCGCCATCAAGATTTGGGGGGGGGGGATTTTTTCCCTTCAAATAATGTAAAATTCAACATTTATATACTTTTCAAAAATATATGTAAAAATTTTATACCTTAAATGCACCATATTTAATCCATTAGATAAAGAAAAGAAAGTGTTTAAGGGCACTATCGAAGGGGAAGGGGGGAGAAATATCCAACTCTTACATATTACGCCTTAATTGATATGTGGGTTCTGGAGGGGATGGTGAATTAACAGTTGGGGGGGGGGTACAGTATCCAACTCTAGGTCTTAGATTATGGCATGGAAATTTTGGTGGTAGGATTGAGTATTAAATTTAAATGGAGAGATATGAAGCTCTTGATAAAGTGTTAAATCTTAGATTGTCAAGGGATTTCTGTAGTGAAGAGAGAGAGTTCCACCATTAAATTTTGGAGACTCTACTTAGCGATATGGTATCCACATGTTTTCAACCCTCAATATGCCAAAAGAGAAGCTGGAAAAGACTAAATATCTCGGGATTCTAAGAAAGTATTGAAAGCCTGCAAAGAAATGGATGAAAAAAATTTCTTGCTCGCAATGTTGTGTTGCGAGAATGCGTGTTTGGTGCTTTACTGAGGTGAATGTGAAGTTTTATACTCTAGCTGCATTACAAGACATAAGTGATATTCTTGATATTAATTAATAATATGACTTCTTGAAATATAATGCTTATGTTGGTATACTGCTTAATTTAAAGGAGGTGCATCATTTGGAACACAAAGCTAAGAAAAAAGTTACTTACGGCAGTCACACTGCCTTAATTAAATACTTCGTAGGGATTACGATATAGTTTGAGGGTGCAAATTATATGATTTGGGGGGACAGGACTCATTACATGATTTTTGGGGGGATGTGCCATTGGCCTTTGGGGGGGGGGGGTTGATGGGCACCCCTGTGTATCACACTGGGTAGTGATATTTCAGCTAAAAATCTGACATGAGTTCTTCTTCAACAAAGTCACAAACTTGGTCTTGACATGAAAAAATTCATGAGTCAAGGTTATGATGTGAGTGGCAGATTTAATGGTGTGCAATCACGAATAAATCAACAATACCCAAAAGGAATGTGTACGCACTCTGCCAGTCTAACGGTAAATGTAGCACTACCTTCAGCCATGTCATGAGAAACTGTTTTGGTACAATAAGTAAAGTTCTTTTTTGTCAGAATAATACATACAGTGGTGAAATACTAGAAACAATATATTGCATTATGTAGCAGGCAATAAAAAAAATATATTTGTCAGTGTGTGCATGTCTAGTAATTATTATTATTATTAATATTTAATAAGATAGTATTATTAATATATCACTGTTATAAGACTGTCATAATTTAAAACTTTATGGGGCTTATGACATGCATTGGGGAATGGGCACCCCTAGCTGGACCCCCCCCCAATTTTATTTCTGGAAACGCCCCTGATTCGAACCACTAAGTGTCTTCACCAGGTATCGAACCCTTGATTGCACGGTGACGACGCTACCACTGCACCATCGGGGAGGCCCCAGTCTTTGTTTTGCTTCAATGGGATATGGCTTTTCAAAAATCAGAATTAAACCAAGTGAAAGTTTCCAGTGTTCTTAATAACAAGTCAATAATTTAAACTAAACTTTTCTGACATAATTTAACGTGGAATAATTATTCAGGGTTTTCTCTCAAGTCAAATGGTGGAGGGTTTCTCTTTTTCAAAGCTGCATCTGACCCATGTTGGTTTGTGAATAGTTCTTATTTATTTGGCACATGCATGGTAATTACGTGCTGCATAAATAACGAAGAAATGTTGCATGTTTACAAAAAAGCATTATTGAGCTTACTTCGGTGGAAAACATGGTAGTGAATGGTGACTGAGAGCGCTAAGCAAGTGACTTTGATCTTCCACAGAATGTCAAGGGTTCTAGACTTGAGAGCATCTTGGAAGGCGGGTGGAAAGTGGGTGCACAGTAGCAAGAAAAGGCAGCGTTGCCAACCCTAGCTATAAGTACTGAAACCATCCGTAAAATGTAACCACCACAACTAGGGACAGCATTCCAAGCATTATGTACCTATTCCCTTGCAACTCATTACAAACAAATAAATAGTGCAAATTCAAAGTCTTCATTGTCGGTGAGGCAAGGGACAGCTGTTTGTATCGAAATAGGAAAAGGTGTGGGTAATTGGAACGGAGAGTAAAACGCGTGAAAACCTGCAGAGATAATTGCAGAGAACGTTTTGCCTTTTATCTGGTCCGTGAGGCAAACACAATATCTAAAGGGCCTCGCCCATGGCGGAGTGGTAGCGTCGTTGCCTTGCAATCAAGTGGTCCCGGGTTCGATACCCGGTTGAGGTTCATGACACAGTGGTTCGGAACCCACTTTAAACTGTAGGTCCAGTCCCGATTAGCCTTACTGTGCATAAAGTGGACTGAAAACATAAAATCAAAAAACAAAATATTTAAAGTTGATACTGAATAGATTGGGTTCAAGCCACCACGATCTTATGCAATGTTTTATAACGGCAACCATCATGTCATACAGTTATGTTTGAGTTATTGTTGTACGTATTATTATATATGTAAAATTGCTATATCAATACGGGTAACAATAACAATGTATCTGTATTATATTAGTGTTATTGCCATACCTATTGCCATAGTCATCCATACGCGTAATAAGAACGCTAACCAAAGAAATCGTTCCCAGTAATTCTGTAATGTACTGAATTAAAAATGGAAAGTACAACCGTACAACGAAGAACTGGAAAGTTACAGCACTTACTAGAAAATAATATACGTGTAACAGTCCAAGAATTCATTTCGACCTAAATATTTTCTGGTAAACAGAACCATAACAGCGAAATAAGTGTTTGGTGTTATTATTCCTTATTTTGTTATTATTATTATTATTACAAACGCAAATAATAAAATGTCTGATAAGCGTGAAATTCTACTACCCTTTCCAGTAGCCTACAGAATAAATTCAGTGAGAAGCGTTTGTTTCCCGTGCGAGGCTGGCAACGCTGACTTGGAGCCAGTACGGTCGAATCTGCAACTGTCTTTCCGCGCGCGGAGTTTTGAACGCTGTGATTTACTGTTTTGGTTGTGGCTATTGGAGTAGCAATATTTGGTATATCCGTGTGCACAATGGAAGCTGAGAATAGGAAGCGTTGTGTTTTACACAAGCAAGCACGTGAGATCGTGTACAACGTGTACAATTACTTTAAAATCGAGGCCGAGCAGAAAACGATTGTGGAGGGCGAAGCTGAGTGCCATGTTGCCAGACCTCAAGAAAGGACTGCCGCGGCGTGCGGGGTAAGTTTGCGTTCAGTGCAGAGAATTGTGAGCGAGGGGAAAAAATCTGTTCGTGCAAGTGGGAGTGCTGTATTTCGATCACCAGGCAAAAATCCTCGCCGCGAAAAGCCTGTTACCGATATTGATGATTTCGATAAGAGCATATTACGCAGGGAAGTTTTGAACATGTACAGAAATGGTGAATTTCCTACATCATTGAAACTTGCAAAGAAAATGAAGGTGGAATGTAAATTTGTTGGCAGCCGATGGTCTATGCTGCGTATTCTAAAGAGCATGGGGTTTAAATATAGAAAATGCAATGATGGACGGAAGATGTTAATGGAAAGGACGGACATCGTAGCTGCGAGAGCTGCATTCTTGCGAAAGATTCATTGCATCAAACAAGAAGGAAAATCACCTGTTTTCTACCTCGATGAAACGTGGGTTAACCAGAACCACACACGAAAAACATGTTGGCAAATGAACGATGGTACGGGTGGCCTAAAAGTTCCTGTAGGAAAGGGGGGGGGGGGCGTCTGATTGTTTGCCACGTTGGCTCTGCAAACACCGGCTTCCTTCCCGATTGCAAATTGATTTTCAGAGCAAAATCGAAAAGCACATCTACAGATTACCACAACGAAATGACTGGTGCTGTTTTTAAGCAGTGGTTTGAAGAAAAATTAATTCCGAACCTTCCTCCAAATTCCACTATAGTTATGGATAATGCCAGCGTACACTCTGTAGAGTTAAATAAGGCCCCAACAACAAATACCAGGAAAGCAGAAATAATATCGTGGCTGGAAAAACACAATATTCCCCACGCATCTTCGCAAACCAGAGCAGAGCTGTTACTTTTGGTCAGGAATCACAAGCCGACGTCGAAATCATACGAAGTGGATACACTTGCCAGAGGATTCGGCCACCAAGTTGTGCGTCTGCCCCCGTACCATTGCCAATACAACCCCATCGAATTAATCTGGGCGCAAGTGAAATCTTACGTTGCAGAAAAGAACAGCACTTTTAAAATGGCTGATGTCGAAAAGTTGACGCACGAGGCTGTAGCGAACGTGTCGGTTTCTGCTTGGGATAAATGTGTGCAACATGCAGAACGTCTGCAAGAAGAGGATTATCACCGTGAAATCTCTCGAGACAGCATCATGGAGCCCTTCGTTATCAACCTCCAGGACTCCGACTCCGAAGACACTGAGGGTGAAAATGAATCTTCTGAATCTGAGTAAAATTGCAGGTATGTATGTTCAGTTGCCGCATTCATATCCTATTCATTTCTGTTTTGCGATTTCATTTGTATGTTTATAATTGTAGTATCTATGGAGACAAAAATGCTTCGATTTGTTCGCTTAATGTCAAACGAAATTTCTTTTTTTTTAATTTTGGCTCAAAGATCTTGTTCATCGTTTCATTGCGGTGCGTGCGAAATACATCGCATATCCACTCGGCCGCGGATGTGGCAACGCTCTGCGCGAAGGTAGCAGACGACCGCCTTCCCAGTTGCTCTCTAGTCTAGTCATAGTCGGCCTCCCCGATGGTGCAGTGGTAGCGTTGTTGCCTTGTAATCAAGGGGTCCCGGGTTTGATACCCGGTGGAGGCACATAGTGGTTTGGATCCCACTTCTGTCCCAATTAGCCATACTGTGCATAAGGAGGACTTAAAACAACAATTCAATCAATCAAATCTAGTCATAGTCAGTGCATGGGTGTTCCTTGTGTGGCAATTTTTCTATTTCATCTAATAATAATTCATGCTCACTGTTTTCATAATCTAAAGGTTGCAGTAAAGAAGCAATAAATTACAAAAATATGAATACACAATGAACAGTGAGTCACCATTATGTGTTTGTCATGTACTCTAAGGTAGTGAGTTTACAACAAACACAAGTCATTGGTATATGTCTCCCAGTGAACATTTATCTCATTCTTATTTTGGCAGAAATCAGGCCAGTGTATTTTTTCTCCCTTCTGCGAAATCCCTATTATTGGGATTTTCAGGTTATTTTATTCGGTAAAATAACCTTTTCCTTCTGTGATGTTGAAAAAAAATATTGCGATTTTAGACACACAGCCCCTCCCCTTCTGCTACAAAGTCAAGTATGGAACATTTGTTGTGACTTAAACGTGCTAAATACAGGTTTCCTTTGCAAGTGGGATAATAGAGCTAAATGATAGTGGAAGTAGAAAAAAAACTGGACATAAATGACAGATTTAGTGCCTGGGCAAAAAAAGTAATATACGAACGAACCTTTGGTTTTCACATATATGTGGCAAGAGAGAGAAGTGCCAAGAGATTGGACAAAGGGACTAATCGTTCTCATATTCAAGAAGGGTGACAGAAAGGAAAGTAAAACCTACAAACGAATAACACTAATGTGCCCCTCAACAAAGGTGTATGAGAAAATATTAGAGAAAAGAATAATAGAAGTAACAGAGCTGAACATGAGAGAGGAACAGTATAGATTTAGAAGAGGCAGATCAACAGTAGAGCTGATATTCACCATAAGGCAATTACAGGAAACACATTACAACAGTGGCGATGCTACATAAAGGGCAACTAGGGCACTGACCCACAACAATTTTAACATAAAAAGTTCATCTGAAAAGACGATCGGTATATAACTAAAATTTTTGTTTTCCCTCAACTCCTACGTTGCTGCAACCAGACTTATAGGGTGTGCACCCTGTGGGACGCTAATATATTTCTCCATCCTGTTGGAGAGAGTCCAATCTCAGCTCTCCCTTGAGACGTGACGTCACTGACTGATCAAACATTTACAGCATAGGAAAGGGACGGTATCCCCTCACAATGGAAAAGCGCAAAATTTGTAGCAGTCTTTGGGCAGTGAACGAGGTGCCCTTCCCATTCATGTTTGCCTCGTTCACCGTTAGTGTTTCCAACGCTTGGCAGGCAGTTCATTCGTTCTTCCAGCCTGCAGCAATAAGATAGAAAAAAAATCCTCGAATGCTTTTCTTCACGCTTGTTCCGGCGGCTTGAAAAGTTGACAACACTTTTTATTGCACAAACTAGTCCCTTGTATTTTCAAAAAGATCCTACTTTCTTCCCATTGTAATACGGATTTGGATTTGAGTTAGTGTGTGAGTTTGCGTTGTGTTCCGTCTGTGCGTATTGGTCGCTTATGAAATAATTAGTTTTTTCTCAAGTTTATAGTTACTGTACGTGTTTATTTATTTGTGTGATTGTGTCTGTGTTCCAGCAACTTGACATGCAAAATATCTTCATAAGTATAAACAAACTTTTTGGGGGTACATGCCTAATGTAAAGTGTTGTAACTGAACTTAACGGTGCATCGTCTTCCTAGTTAGTCATTGATATTAGTGGATACTTGGTGAATATAGAATATTTCTTTTCATTATTTTGGAAGACATTTTGCGACACTAGTCCATGCTAAAATGACATTGAATCATGTAGAAACTTTAATATCTACGCCTTTCAATTCATTGACAATGGAAGAGAAATTGCACATAAAGCGACTAGGACCACATCGACCAAATATTTCAATTCAGCATTCAACATGTTAGGGAAAGCAAGTAAATCGGAATTTTAACATGGCCTGGTATCAACGAAAAGTGTGGCTTTGTGATTGCGATAAATGCAGCGCTTTATTTTGCTTTCCTTGTATTTTGTTTGGGGGCGACTTTGCTTGGACACGTACAGATATTAAGGACATGAAACATTTGTCCGAAAAGATAAAAAGCCACGAATCTTCCAAATTGCATGTACGGATCTTGCATTACTGGGTCGTGTAAGTATTGCTAAACAACTGGACCCCTCTTATCGAATAGCAGTGAAATGGCACAATGATATGGTTAACAAGAAGAGGAAAATTCTATCAACTATTATAGACTGCATTAAATTTTGTGGTGTATTTGAGTGTGCATTGAGAGGTCATGTTGAATCTGCAGATTCACTTAACAGAGGAATAATTCTTGCCCTTGTAAATTTTGTGGCAGAACTTGATTCATCATTGAAAGAACATCTTGAGTCTGCTAGTGTATTTAAGGGAACCTCAAGCACGGTTCAAAATGAAATTTTGGACTGCATTTTGGAAGTATGCACAGAAGAAATAAGCATTCAGATAGAAAATGCTCATTTTGTTGCAATTCAGGCTGATGAAACTACAGATCCTTCTTCACAGCTACAACTTTTTTTCATTTTCTGCTATGAGAGATCTGGAAAAGTTTACGAATGATTCTGGGGATTTTTTAATCCTGCTCGTGCCAGAGCAAACGATATAGCAGAAATATTGTTATCCGAAATAGGTCAGTTCTTAAAAGATAAGCCATATAAATTAATTGCTCAGTGCTTCGATGGGGCAGCTGTAATGAGTGGGCAACATGCAGGTGTTCAAACACTTATTAGGAAGCATTATGAATATGCATATTTTATTCATTGCTATGCCCATCAATTAAATCTCACCATGCAACAGGCTACTCTGCATATAAGTGGGGTCAGGACATTCTTCATGCATCTAGCTGGCTCTACATTATTCTTTTCGAGGTCACCTCAGAGATTTAGTGTTTTAAAATCAGTTGCATCAAAGTGATTGCCCAGAGCAATTCCTACACAGTGGAATTTCAATAGCAGACTGGTGAACACAGTATTTGAATACAGGACGGAAATTATTGAATGTCTTGAAAAAATATAACAGAGTGACGAATTCGATGGTGTGACAATTCGAGAGGCAGCTGGTTTATGTTATCAATTGAAAAACAACACTTTTATGTATTGGCTATCACTCTTTCATAAAATCATGCCGCATGTTGACCACTTGTACGCCGAAGTTCAGAAAACGAACGCGGACCCAGTACAAGTGCATGCTGCTATAAACAAATTCGAAAATGCAGTCACGGACGTGAGAAATCATATTCGGAAGAGAACGTTCATCCAAGGAAGGAAGTGATCCAAAACGACAGCGTGAATCGAACTCGGCAACAGGGAAGCTATCTGCATCTCTAGAAGTTTGCGATACCATAACAACGCAAGCCCGTGAGCGTTTCTCATTCACAGGGCATCTTGTGGCTTCAACACTTTTTAGCTCAAATAAGTTTGAGACATATGCTCTAAAATTTCCTGAATGTGAGGTAAACGCTGCTGTTGATGCATACCCCTTTCTAAATAAGCCACGGCTGAAAACTGAACAACTACGTTGTACACGACAAAAGATTTCAGAATCAGTGGTGGAGCAACCTCCCTCCTTCAGTTTTTCCTTCATAACCTTCATAACAACTTAGAAGGGGTATCCGCTGAAATTGTGAAGCTGTTACGTGTTATTGTAACCACTCCCATGAACACTGTGGACTCAGAAAGGTGCTTCTCTACGCTAAAGCTCATTAAAACTTTTATGCGCAACACCATGAAAGAGAAGAGATTAAATGCATTGGTCATGCTATCTATTGAAAAAAGAATTTGTTTGTGAAATTCCTGACTTCAACAAAAGACTAATGGAGAAGTTTGCATGTTTGAAGAACCGCAGAATGGACTTCTTATACAAAGACATAACACATTAATATTAGTTTACATTATTGGCATGGTGAGGTGCAGAAAGGATGAGGAGCAAGATCCCCTCCCTGCAGTGTTAAAAGTGTGAATGTGTGAAATTTTGACATATTATAGTGAATCAACTACTCTGCACTATATAACTTTGTGTGGAATCGAAGTCCATGCCCCTTCGCTCTATTAAAAGATGAGGATCAGCCGCTCGCTTGGAGACAGATCATGCATATAGGCTTCAGTCACCATCATTGTCATCACAGTTCATCATACGAAGGAAAATATTCATCGCAGAAACTGGAGAAGCTCTTCCATCATTATAAATGGAAAGAAAGGTATTTTATTTTCTCTTATTTCTGTCATTAGTATCTTCACTTCTTCATTATATTTTGTTATTGATCAGCAGTGAGGGGTGCTAACCATATCACAGATTTTACCGCCGTTGTTGAAAGTACTTTTGGCATTATTGCTTTCTTTCTCATGCCCTTTATAGCAGAGTTAACAGTGCAACATTTTCCATTCCAGTATCTACCCAAAGTTTATTTACTGCAAGCGCATAGGGTTACAACGTCAGTATTAGAGTTTTTTTTATTCATGTAATTTGTTCCATATGTTGCTGCTTTTTCATATTCCTATGTAGTGAGTATTTAATGCTAGTGACCCATTGTTCGAACAATTTACTTACTCCATGTCAAGGAACTCCTCTCAAAAACCTTAAAGAGGAATATAGAGGTTAACTGCCCCTCCCCACCCAAAAGAAAAATGTGCCCTGCCTGCCTGAAAAGGCACGTGCCGCCCCTGCATTACAAGAAATGATTTGATTATGGCATTCCTAAATATACACTAGTGTCCAAAATTAAAGCAACAAACAGAAATCCTTTCCTAGTGTGATTTTTTGGTGATAAATTTGCCAAGTTTAACCTGTTGCTATCGTGATTTTTTTGTTGATAAATTCTGGAAGGGGTGCCCACAGAAAGGTTTTATGGTGCAGGTTGCGCCTTCGAGATTTTTTGGGGGGGATTTTTCCCTACAAATAATATAAAATTCAACATTTATATCTTTTACAAAATATATGTAAAAATTTTACACCTTAAATGCATCACATTTAATCCATTAGATGAAGAAAATAAAGTATTTAGGGCATTATCGAAAGGGGGGGGGGGGTGTATCAAACTCCTATATATTAGGCCTTAACTGACACGTGGGTTCTGAGGGGGATTCTGAATTAAACTTTGGGGGGGACAGTATCCAACTCTAGGTCTTAGATTATGGCGAGTACTTTAGTTAGAGGGGGATTGAGCATTAAATTGAAGGGGATATCCAATTCTTGTGTATTACTATTGTTTTAGACTACAGAGCCTAGAATAACGTAGTGTGGAAAACGGCATGCTTCTGCGCTCTCTGGATGGTTCCACTCGAAAATGATCCGCTAGAGGTGCTGGTGTTGACCCCGGTGCTTGGTGTTCAACTGCTTATAATGGAAGTAAATGGAGTTTTCGCTGCAACGTCTGATTCTTTTACATGAAGCATTTCTATGAATGTGATAATTGCTATATTTGGTAATGTGGTCGCGAAGATATTAACGAACATTCTAGACAGTCGACCACGTCCTGTTATTGTCATACTTTCGTTAATAATACGGGAGAAAAAATACGCGTGAAATGCTCTTGGCAACTAAATTTTTGTGTATGAATTAGGTTCGTTATTATTATCATCATCATTTCTTTTAAAGATATACACACTGAAGCATTTTTATTTTGGATATTTACTTCTCTTTTCTTCCGATTTAAACTAATCGCAGCGATGATGATAATGATGATTGCATGAAACGACAAGGGGAACCCCACAAAACTTTCTTAGTGCCATCAACATGATTGTAAGGCAACTTTCAAACCAATGGGACAAGCGACACGGGATGTTCACACTGTCACACTAGTGACACACACTTCCAGACTGTAAAATAGCATTCATTGCACATGAGGGTCCAAACAGCAAACGACACGTTCATATGGCGTATTCGCGTGCTACTTGTTACTTCGGTCGGAAAGCTCCTTAAAGGAAGGGTGCTGAGACCAAAGCGACGCGCTACAGTGAGAGTTCCCAACTAAGTGACAAGCGACATGGTGCCTTCAGTCTATTAGCAAGTGTTGCTTGCGAACAACAGATAGGCGACACGATAAACCGCACATTACAACTACAGATCTAGGCGACACGATAAGCAACACGTGTCGCTTTGTCGCTTCTGCGTCGCTCAAACTGGGCCATTTCCTCAATAGCTTGCAACATGTTGCCGTGGTTTGTTGTTCGCACATGCGCGATGCAATGAGTGTCTTGCTTTAGTGAGATTGTGCACCAAAGCGACAAGCGGCATGCGACACTTATCGCTTAAGGATTTCACCAACCGAACGCTGGCCTGTGCTTCCCATCATGCCGCTTCGGTGTGAAAGTTGCCTTGGACCGAAGGACCCGTGTCGCTTTGGTGTGAAATCCTCGTATCGTTTGTCGCGTGTCGCTTTGGTGTAAATTTTCCTTGAGGAAACGGTGCAGTCAGAGCTTGTGTCCCTACGGTTCGAAAGGCTGCATTGATTTCCGACTGCTCGCTTTCAAGCGACAATTGTGGTTTGTCGCCTCGGTATGAAATATCTCTCAGGACACTCTTTATATTCTAATAACATAGAAAAATAAACTCTAATACACAGTCCAAGACCTGACGTCCGGAATCAGATTGCGATGTTTCTTCTTGTGTTACGCATGCTATTTATTTATTAATTTTATTTTACTTTTCTTTTTAAATTAATGCCATTTCGTGACTGCAAATCACTCCACAAATATAACTGTTTCCATCAATTCACTTACCGCCTTTCTAGAGAAACAAATCTACACAATATATTCCAAAAACTAAATAAGCCGCATTACTTTCATAACAAAATTAGCACCTGGGTCGATCGCACTGCCATCTACTTGTCATCGTCTCGGGGAACCAGTTTCTTGGGTCGTTTTCCACACTACGTTATTCAAGGTGCTGTATTTTTGACTGTTGCGGAAATTCTGGTGTGGAGACTGAGAATTAATTTTTTGGAAGAGGCAATATCTACTCTTCAATATTAACAGTAAGTCTAAAATTGGCATGGAAATTTTGGTGGTAGGATTGAGTATGAAATTTAAAGGGGGAGATAGAAAGCTCTTGATAAAGTGTTAAATCTTAGATTGTCAAGCGATTTCTGTAGTGGAGAGAGAGTTCGAACATTACATTTTGGAGACTGTATTTAGCGATAAGACATCCACACGTTTTCGACCCCGAATGTGCCAAAGGAAAAGCAGGAAAAGGAAAAGACTAAATATCTCGGGATTTTAAGAAAGTTTTGACACCCCATTAAATTAATACTCTTCAAAGTCTGCAAAATGAATGTAAAAATTTTCTTGCTCGCAATAATTTGTTGCTACGATGTGTGTTTGGCGCTTTAATGAGATGAATATGAAGTTTTTATACTAAAGCTGCATTACAAGGCAAGCGATATTCTCGATTGATTGATTTGGTTCTTTTAAGTCCACTTTATGCACTCTAAGGCTAATCGGGACTGAACTTACAGTTTAAAGTGGGATCCACGCGATATTCTCCATTATGATGAACGATTTTAGGGGTGGTCTTGAGTGATGGCACCCCTGTTTAGGGAGGAGGAGCAGATCAATTATAATGTTCAGTAAAGCTAAGAAAAAAGTTACTTTCGGTAGACACGCTGTCATAATTAAATATTTTGTGAGGATTACGATATGGTTTAAGGGTGCGAATGATATGATTTGGGGGAAACGCATGACATGATTTTGGAGGGGATGCGGCATTGGCCTTGGGGGGGATGGGCACCCCTGAATCCTGGCACATTAAGGTTAGTTTATTTTCTATCTTAAACCAGTTGTCTATGACATCATAAATATTACTATCACCTAATCGTATTATGTGGTCAAATGGACACACGGGAAAGAATTTCCGTTTGTTGCTTTAATTTTGGACATTAGTATAGAAAAAGGCATATGATAATATGGACAAAACAAAGATTTGCAAGGCTGTAGGGTCAAATCAACCAGTGCATAAACCTTTGATGTCATGGATTTGGCTAAATTTTGGTATACATGTATACGAGGGGCGATCAGGTTGCTCCGACCCTAACGTAGAAGGAATGACGTTATGATTGATTTTTTATTTTGTTATTGTTTAGTGATCCTTTATATGCTTTCATTCTGAATTGCAAGTCTGAGTAGCTTACAGTTTTCTTTTTACAGAGGTTTAACTGAGTGAAGTTGTGTCAATGTGCCAGAATGGAGAAAACTGAGGTGAGAGCGGTGATTACATATTTTGTGAAGAAGAAGTGGACGGTATCCAAAATTCATGAGGACTTGGTGGATACACTACGGGACACTGCTCCTTCATACAGTATGGTGAAGAGATGGTGTCGTGAGTTTAATTGTGGGAGAGAGTCGTGTGAGGATGAACATGCAGGTGGAGCACCAAAAACTGTCATGACGACCGAAAACATTAACAAAGTCCACGATATCGTGCTGAAGGATCGTAGAGTCACTATCCGTCATGTTGCTGAGATGTGTGGCCTGTCATATGGCACTGTGCAAAACATAATTACCCGGGAATTGTAAATGAAAAAAATTGCTGCAAGATGGGTCCTCGAAACCTGACCCCAGATCAGAAGTGCACCCGAGTGCTCATCAGTCAAGAACGTCTTGACAAGTTTCGTGCTGATATAGACGATTTCCTTGCCCGATTTGTAACTATGGATGAAACATGGGTCCATCACTTCGACCCAGAAACAAAATCACAAAGTATGGAGAGGAAACACCCACATTCTCCACCAAAGAAGAAGTTCAAGGTGCACACGTCAGCCAAGAAGGTGATAGACTCAATTTTCTGGGACTGCAAGGGTGTCCTTCTTGTGGACTATCTACAAAGAGGCCAAACCATCACTGGCACATACTACAGTGACCTAATCAAGAAATTACGTGATTCCATCAAGAAAAAGAGGCGCGGGATGTTGACTCATGGAGTGCACCTTCACCAGGACAATGCATCTGTCCACACCTCATGCATTGCGAGGTCCAATATCGCAGATGCATCGTTCGAATTGTTGCCCCACCCATCGTATTCCCCAGATTTGACCCCCAGTGATTTCCATTTGTTCAAACATTTGAAGAATGACATTCATGGGCAAAAATTTTCTGATGATTCTGAGGTGATAAGGGCTGTGGACTCGTGGTTGGAGGACCAGCCGGAAGATTTTTTTTTGCAAGCTATCCAGGCGTTGGAGCACCGATGGGTAAAGTGCATTGGAGTTGCAGGGGAGTATGTTGAAAAATAATTAAAAAATTGAAACCCTATAGCCACTTTTTCTATGTTAGGGTCAGAGCAACCTGATCGCCCCTCGTACATGGTATCTTGGTATCTGAAATATAGAAAAAGTATTTTTCTTTGATTTTTCATGTTGCTGGTTTTTGAGTTACTGAATTTTGAAAATTGACAAAATTGCCAAAAAACTGCTCATCGCTGAAACTTTAAATAGCTACAATTTGAAAGAGACCTGTTTCAACTACAGGGCTGGGCATGGTCTCATTTTATAGCTTATGAAGAGGGCTTTCATTTGATATACAACATGCTTGGTTTTTCGCAACAAAAAAATGGAAAGTTTTTCAAAATTTTATTTTATAATTTTCAAAAAACGAAATTTTCCAAAAATTTCAAAAATCTTACACATATTGGTACACACCTACTGAAGGTTCAGTCAAAATTTCAAGGTGGTATCTCTTTGGTATCGTGAGTGAGAGAGAGAAAGTTCAAGGGAGAGTCATCCAGGGTTCACCAAGGTGAGCACAACCTGGGTTTTTCGGATTGGGCCTCACTTGAAAAAAAAAAAACATTTTAAAAACCAGTGGGTTTTCATTAACTTTGGTATTCCAATGATTTCTGAAATGAAGGAACGTCATAAAGGTGTATACTAATGAAGATTGCATTTTAGATTCTTAGAATGCGATCACGACTGTCATTATAACTCGAGATTAATTTTACTATCTAATAAAATCCCATTCAAAATCAACTTCTAGATCCTAATAAATAGAAGTCACTGAACTCAGTGGCCACGGTGGGTCAGTCGGTAACGCGTCTGACTACCATGCTATAGGTCCTGGGTTCGATCCATGGGTACCTGGGGGAAACCCTGAGGGGTAAAGGCAGTCAGGGATGTGATGCTGATCACATCACCCCCACTCACGACCAGATCAAGAAAGTGTGGGGCGTTACCCCCACAACCCCTATATGCCTCCATGGCGTGGTGCCTCTTTGATCTCTCTTGGTGTCTCCAGTGAGTAAGAAGAAACTGAAGAGTTCGAAAAGGTATTGCAGAGAAAAGATAAAGAAAATAAGAAATACTTATACCCAATCCCTTTTTCATGCAGAATCAGAAATTTTTGAGCAACTTAAAGACAGATTTAAAACTGCAAATAAAAGTGAAAGGTTCATGATTTTGTCTATTTTGCCCAAAAGTTGGTCATGTGGAAAAATTAAAAAGGAGTTTGGTGTTAGTAATTACATAGCAAAGAAAGCAAAAAAAAACTCGTCGAAGAGAAGAGAATTTTGTCCTCACCTGACACCAGACCTGGAAAACTTTACCAGAAGAAACAGCCTCATGAATTAAAGATTTTTACTGCAGTGATGAAGTTAGCCGGCAAATGTCTGGCAAGAAAGACTATGTTTCCATGAGGGTCACAGATGGTAAACGTATCCACATTCTAAAAATATTGGTCCTGGCAAATCTGAGAGAAATATTCAAAACTTTTTAAATCTAAATACCTGCTACTTAAGATTGGGTTTTCAAAATTTGTAGAATTAAGACCAAAGAGTTGCATAATAGCAGGAGCCAGTGATACTCACACTGTATGGGTATCAAAATGTTAAACTAATGATAGCTGGAGCTCACTTAAATAAGATGACTCTCCCACCACAAGAAAACCCATTAAAAACATACCAAGATTGTATTTCAAATATAATGTGTAGGGTACCACAACAGAAGTGTTTTCTAGAGTAGTGTGATTTCTGTCCCAGCGTAATTGATTTCAAGGAAGCCTTGCTAACAAGCCGTGAGGAAGAGATGGTTGAAAATATAACCTACAAGCAGTGGATATCAGTATATCGCTGTTCTTTTGAGACAATTACTAAATCCACAGAGGAGTTTGTTCAACATTCTAAAACAAAAGTGTTATGTCTTCATTTCAGACTGCTTGATTCACAACACAGTTCTTGTCCATGCTTTCCAAAGAAAGCTTTCAGATATATTGAAAATTGATTGTCTGCCAAACTTACAGAAAGTATATTACTTCTCTGATGCTTCAGCAGCGCAATATAAGAACCGCAAAAACTTTGCAAACTTGTGCAACCATCATAGAGATTTCGATAGCATTGCAGCTGAGTGGCATTTTTATGCAACAGCACATGGTAACGGAGTGTGTGGTGTTGTTGGAGGAACAGTAAAGAGGCTGGCAACCAAAGCGTCTCCAGAATTCTCTTTCGAACCAAATCATGAACCACTCCAGCTATTTGAATGGGGAAAGGAGAACATTGCATCAATTACTTTCTTTTATGTGACAAATGATGAATATTTGGAAGAAGAGAGACTTTTACACACAGGGTTTGATGAAGCTGTTGCTGTAACAGGGACTCAGAGGTTTCATGCATTCATACTAGTAAGCACAGAAAAAGTGGAAACTAAAGTGTTTTCTGCATCTGAAGAAACTTTGGTACATTGTTTTAAAGTTAATGCAGATGTTGAAACTGTACCCTTTGAACACATCACAGGTTTTGTAGCATGTGTGTAGGATGCCAATTAGTGGGTGGGTGGGATGTGTCCTTTCGAAAGATGATGTAGAACATGAAGTGCAGGTGTCTCTCTTGCATCCTTGTGGTCCAGCACAGTCATTTAGTTATCCAAGGCAACCAGATGTTCTTAAAATCCCAAGACACTCAGTCCTTTGCAAAGTGGACCCTGGAACAGCCACTGGTAGAAGGTTAAGTATGTAAAATATGTTAACTTAAATCATCACATGGTCTTGAAAGGAATTCACTTTTCATATGATACCAAGAGACATACCACCTTGAATTTTTGACTGAAACTTCAGTAGATGTGTACCAATATGTGCAAATTTTTTGAAACATCTGTTTTTTGTGAAATTGTAAAATAAAATTTTGAAAAAACTTTCAACATTTTTTTTTTTTTTTGCAAAAAAACAAAGCATGTTGTATATCAAATGAAAGCCCTAAGCTTTAAAATGAGACCATGCCCAGCCCTGAAGTTGAAACAGGTCTTTCAAATTGTATTTAAAAGTTTCAGTGGTGAGTGGTTTTTGGACAATTTTGTCAATTTTCAAAATTCAATAACTCAAAAATCGGCAATATGAAAAATCAAAATAAAATATTTTCTGCATTTCAGATGACAACAAACGTGTATACCAAAAATTAGTCAAATCCATGACATCAAATTCCAAAATTTATTTTTTCTTAGTTGATTTGACATAGAATTACCCATTAAAAGAATGTGGTGGGATGAGCTAGTACGACTCACTAACTAAACTTTGTTATTTCAAACAAGAATTTTACAAGTATTGGTATTGGCATTGGTATTGGTGGGTATGAGTGAGAGCATCGGTATTGGTACCGACTCAGCCCTAGTAATTAGTAGTTTCTGAACCAAATATAGGTTTCTTTTCACCATTTTAACACCCAAATGTCACTTTATATACAGTTCTTGATACTGAAATATGCCCAGTTTTTATATCAAAATATTGCATGGGCATTCATGCCTTACTCAATATAAAATTGTAGGATACAATTTTGTAGAAAAACCTGAAGTACACACAGCTATGTAACTCCAGTGTCCCCAATTGTAATTACCCATAAGGAATGGGACCACAATTAGTGGATACCATAAACGAAAATAGGAGTTACGATTCTAAGGAACAAAATGTTTAATGGTTTTGTGGTATAGTGTATGATGTTTGTGTGTGTGTGTGTGTGTGTGTGAATATTACTGGTCAGCAAAAAATTGTTAGTTAAAATGCACATATCATTACTGATTAAAAATGAACATGGCAATTTCTCTTCAGCATAGTTTGCAACTTGACCACTAGATTTGTCTCACTGAAAATAACTGCAAGCTACTAGTGCTTGGGTCAGTTGGTGTTGGTCCTTTCCGTTTGATGCAACACACTGGACTAAATGTTTTCCACTTTTCCAAACAGTCCGGATACTCTTGCAAACTGATGCCTTATAATGCCTCCATCGTTTGTTTTTTCTTCACCTCTTTCATGTCCACAAAACATTTTCCTTTGAAGACTTTTTTCATTTGGGCGAATAAAAAGAAGTTGCACAGAGTGAGATCCGGTGAATATAGTGAGTGGATAAACTGGGTCATGCGGTTTTGGATTAAAAATTGTTTCACATTCAAGGCTTTGAGCACTGGTATACTGTTGTGGTGATGCCACCACTTTCCACTTTGCCACAATTCGTAGCGTTTTTATCTCACTGTGTCACACAAACGTTTCAGAACTTGTGGGTAAAATGCCTGGTTAACAGTTTGGCAATTAAGAACTAATCCTGAGTGAACAATGCCATTTGCATCAAAAAAAAATCAGCACTGTCCTGACATGTCACCCTGAGCGAGGTTGGTCTTCAAGTGACAATTCAGCATTCGTGAACTTATGTTTTCCCAAAAGCAGTTTCCTTGTAAGCTGTTTCAATCATTACAACTGTTTCCCATGCCATTTTTCCTAACAGTAAACAGAATTTCACAGCAGCACATTATTCCAACTTTTCAGCCATCACAAACATCAACATAAGAAGCAAGAGACGCTAACAAAAAAATTTACTTCACTCAATGACACCTGTCAGCACAGTGATTCAAGAGGCATCTATACCTGCTGCAAAATTAGTTTGGTATTGACAGCTGAAGGAACACGCGTCACGGTGTTGCCATATCATGCGGTACGGTACGCAGTGCAGCCGTCTGATGCTGTGTCGAGGAAAACGTGTTATGAAAAGGAACAACAATGATGACATGTGTTATTGTTTATCAAGGAAAACGGAATAACAATGATGAATTGTTTCCTTTCTTAATTTCCATTTCCCTTACAACATGAACGAATTAACGAAACGAGCATTGTTTACAGGTTACCTTTTCAATAATAATTTCTTTCCGAAGTTACCGTTGAAGTCTGCCCGTCTTTCAATTATACTGCAACTGAATTGCACAAAGTCCAGTTGGTGGGGCGTCTGACTTTCACACGTGAGACCCGCGGTGGTTTGTGGAACTTTTCCAAATATCCCGAGCGGCTCCGGAGTCGACTCAACACAAGTGAGTACCTGGGGCAAACCTGCGGTAAAGGCGGTTGGTGAAGCACATCACCGCATCACCTCCATAATATGGCGTAGGTCGAGGTCGAGAATGTGTGGAGCTCTACCTCCACATCCCCATATGCCTCCATACTTTACTTTATTTTGCATCCATTATTTTTTTTTTTGTATGAGAATCCCAGATATTTTATGACTGTCCTTAAAGATGTTTCCCCACCTTGAAAAAATGCCGAATCTTTCAACGAAACGCGCAGTTTGCCAACAGTGGGATGATCTTTCCTCCTATAATAAGAGTAAATATGGCAACGAATAGCATCTTGTTGAAATGTATCTAAATTTGTCACGCGTTTACTGATATTCCTCGTATTTCCTGGGGTTTCCAATTTTGAAGCCTCACATTTATTTATTTATTTATTTATTTCTACCACATTATATTTTTCTTTCCCTATGGTGTTCTTAGACACGCCGACTACAGCAGCAGTCCTGTCCAGAACTTTATTTACAGAAATGGTTGGACCCCCATTGTTTTTCTCTTGCTCAAATTATTTGCGCTCAGAACAAACCATCTCCCGCGTTTGTCCTTTGAGAAGAATTCCTTTTTCTTTTAGTGCACGGCCTCTTTGGTACATTGTCATCTCGAGTATTGCCTCCTGTGCTTGACATTCTTCACACAAGCTCACAACACACTCAAGCAGAACACAGAAAATTATGTACAAAAAATAACACACTAAAACAACACGCTATATACAACAAAGAATACTCTAAATTCAATAAACACTAAACAAACGGACCGGTTAAAATATCACAGCAACGCAACGCAACAAACAAACAACACGTCCTCTCCCAACAACATGAAAACTGATCGCAGGAAGAATCGCTCGATAAGCGGCAACACCGAGATAAACGTTTTCTGTTGCTAGGTAATCAGGGCTTGGGTGAAGCACTGGGAAGATTTTGATTGGCTCGCATGCCAGCAACCCACACTCCTGCAGTGACGTAGACCCGATTTCAACATGTGCTTCCCAAGCGTCAATACCAAACTAATTTTGCGGCAGTATAGCAGAGGAAGGATATATTACACCAGAGAACGACTCTGGTTTCTTTTTGGTCCTCGCTTGTAAGAATCAAGACCTGACTGATTACAGTGGAAGTTTAATGCCAATAGTTGCTCAATTCTCTGCTTAATTTCTAAACATTTTGCCTAACCTTGCAACAGTTTTCACTTTCTTGTGGATGGTCACCAGCCACTTAATGCAAAACTTCCATGACTTTTTTCCTAAAGGTGGGAGGAGAAGGGGAGAGGGGGCTTGAAATCCACACTTGATTGTGACTTAAGAAAATCAATGCATCTACTCATATGTAAGAAGCATTTTGAATACAACTAAATATTCAAGTTCAGAAAATATAGTCATAGCAGTGGATGGCCACAATTAAACATGCTCTACTCAAGAGCCCTCTGGAGCCCATTTGAGGCAACGGATTGCACTGAAACTTGGTATAGAGGCGATGGAGTCCATGGGAAAGCGAATACTGTTGAGAAGAAAAAAAAAACTTCAAATTTTCACCACCAGATCGAAATATTTCACTGAAAAACTTTAATTGTGGCCATCCAGTAAGTGGTACCAGGTGGCTACTCTAGGATTATCATAAAATTCAAGTATAATTCCCAAGTTTCAAGGCGAACTTCCCAAAAACTCAAGGCACAAGCATATGCTTCCTTTCTTTCAACCTTACCTATTACTGCAAGTCACCACACATACAGACATATTAACAATATAAAGGGTATGTGATTCAAAATGTCCAAAAATCCAAATTCAATTGAATTAAATGGTATCCTAACATTTAATTTAATAAGGTGTGGAGTTTACATTTACATATGTATGAAGAAAAGTCACATATATTACGGGATACACTAATCTACGAAAAAAATGATCATTCTACAAGAATTTCAAACTCAAATTTACAAAATCAACTTCAAGATATCTTATCTTGCAATAATCTTCCATCTGTCAGATAGATTGTCTTGCAAAGAATAGTAACAAAGTAAATGGATTGTTTCTGTTTAAGACAGAATTTCTGTTTGCTCGAAACAGCTAATTAGATTGAATTCTGTTTCATTTTTCGCACACCTTTCATTTCCTTCCTTGACAAAAATAAAAGCTAAACTATGAAAAACTTGCCCCAGAGCATTTATAAATATGTATAAATTTAATGGGATTTGGAATACTAAAAGCTGCAACGTCTATGGAAAAAAATTCATGCACAATTCCCGCAGCCAATAATTCACACAAAATTCAAGGAATTCCTGGTGAGTAGCCACCCTGGGTTCTCATTTTCATTCATTTGAAAATACTTCATGCACTCACCTTTCTGTGGCTGAAGCTGAGCCTTCATCTTCAATTCTTACTTCACTCTTTTTCACATCTTCAGGTTCTACTTTAACACTGTCAATCTCAGTATTTTTTAATTCAACAGCACTGGAGTGTGCAATGTTATCACTTGTATCCAAATATTTACTATCCTCCTCTAAAAACTCATTCGTCCCAGGACAAGAGTTCAAGTATATGTGAATGGTGCTGCCACTAACATCCTCTTGCTGTTCCGTTTTCACTTTTCCCTCCTTGGACTCGGATTTAACGACTGATGATGATAATGATGTTGGCTCCAAAGTTTTTTCAACTGACTCTTCGTGATAAGAAAGAGGTTTAGGTTCACTATCCTCTGAGGAACTCATGATGCCAGGCTCTACCTTCACTTGAGGGAACGAAGGGTGCTCATCAAACTCCATCTGTGTTGATGAGGGTCAGGCACTTGAAATCTGCAAATACATTTTACACATGAACTTCAGATTGTGCTGAAATTGATAGAAAATTAGAAAATATATATAAAGTTGAGACTGCTTTATCCGTAACTCAGTTCTGCGTAATTCATTCTGTTTCATACGTAAACCTTATGTGTATGTAACATTTGCCGATGTATTGGTATCAGCTGATATTAGTGGTATCAGAAAGCATTGGTTGGAATTCATTTACTGATAACAGCCGATATTTTTCCTGCATATTGGTCTTTCATGGGGTCCAGAAAAATGCAACTCAACACTTTTCGGAGTCTAATTAGTGTGGAAATTATGCAACATTCAAACTTTCTTTTTTATATTTTGAAGCAATTTTGAATGAAAATGAGATTTTATGATCACATCACATATTTTCATATTCTGATGTAAGTTTTGAATATGCTAAAGAAAATAAGAACATTTTACACACTATTATTTATCAATATTTTCAACACCTTTTACACATTGCAATTTTGAAGTATTGTTATCGGTGGGTATCAGTATTGGTTCAAAGTGGTATCGGCTTAGCCCTATACGTAATGCACTTATATGCTACAACAATGTCACACAAATATACATTTCTTGTCATTACAAAAATACAAGGCGACTTTGAAATACGAAATATGATAGGCGGGCATGGCAGCTGTCAGTCTCGAGTTGCAAGGAAGATGAGTGTGGCAGGGCAGTGTCAGAGAGGCAGCATGAAATTAAGAGGAGAAAGACTTGCCACAGTTGTTCAGAGCATGAGATGCATTTTCTCTTGTATGTAATTGCAATATGGAAACATGGCAAAAAGATGACAATAGATACCATAATAATAAAAACAGAGGTTCCTTCAGTGAATGTTTTCAGTTGCTACTGGTCGGCCAAGGAGAACAGACAGAGAAAAAGCTACATGCTTGATCAGAATGTAAAAATTATACGCAAAGTGGGTGCTAATCCACATAAAACTTCAGAATTGAACCTTTAGGTCTGTTAATTTACCACTTTATGACAGAAATAGCCTGTATTACATATATCTTGTTCTTCAAAATAAATGCAATTACAGTATTTTAATAATGATATGGTATCTGAATCTAATTTGTAAGTAGTTCAAAGTTATACATACAATTTTCTCTAAACATTGCCATACTAAAAACTCAAGTTTAATTGTACTTGTATTTCAAAGATAATAGGGTGTCCATAACTTAGCTTTACAACTTTAGACTTGAATAACTTGAAAACTATACTAGATAATGACAAACGGTTTTCAACATGTGGCAAGAAAACTCATAAAGTTTTCTTTTATTTTCCAGGTGACGGAGATTTGATGAAACATGTAGATGCCACAGAAAAATGCTCAGTGTATAGCCTTATTTATAGAGACGAAGTCCGATACCCAAGTGCAACAAAACTTTCGGACACAGTATGGAAGGAACCACCATCCCGACCGACCATTCGGACTTGGCATACGGCATTCATGGAAACGGGTAGTGTTCTCCATAAACAGGGGGGCGGGTCGGCCATCTGTGTCAGATGCCAACATGGACAGGATGTGGCAGGCGTTGCAAGGAGTCCGACAAAATCAGTGCATACAGCGGCCAGAGAGTTGGCAATGGCACGAGAAACAGTGCACAAAGTCTTGCATAAGAGGTTATGTCTGTATGCCTACAAGGTGCAGCTGCTTCAGGCACTTGGGTATCGGACTTCGTCTCTATAAACCAGGCTACACACTAAGCTTTTTCCTGTGGCATCCACATTTTTCGTCAAATCTGCGTCACCTGGAAAATAAAAAAAACCTTTATGAGTTTTCTTGTCACATTTTGAAAACAGTTTGTCATTATCTAGTATAGTTTTCATGTTATTAAAGTCTAAAGTTGTAAAGATAATTTATGGACACCCTGTACATCAATTGGCAAAGAAACAGATGATATTTCAATGAAGTACAAGTTTATGTTGTTTGTGTCATTGTAGCATTAAGAATAATCCAACTTTCAGTTGTAGAATGATGCACCACATTCATGAATTGATATGGCTTAATCATCTACATTCAATATAATTTTATCTTCAGATTTCAGATCAGGACAGGAAAAAAATCAAACTAAACTATGCATCCAGGATATTATTCTTTGAAAATTCCAACATCAACCATTCATCTTATGGTTATGGTTGTAATGTGGAAGTCAACAAATTTAGAAAATTTTCTATGTCACTTGGTACTCAAATTGTCAAAACAAGTAATTAAAAAAAATTAATGACCTGTTTTGAATCTTGGAAAAAAAATCAATTTTTTGAAAAATTACAGAATTAAAATACCACATTTCAAATTAAGTTCATTAAAACAGAAGAGAATGACACCAATTTAAGGTCTCTAGGTCAAATACTTAAAATATTACAAAACATTGCAAACTTTTTGCAAATTTTGCTTTTTGGTAAGTCAAAAGCTAAAAAACTAATAGCCCAAAAAATCTGAAGTTTTGTAATTTTTGTCCATTTGATAGGTACAATGAATAAAAAAAAATATTATAGATCTGAATAAAAATATTTTTATTGGTCAATTTGACACAGAATAACCCAGCCTCGATTAGCCTATCTAAGCATAAAGTGGACTTAAATAACAAGTTTTGTCTTTTTTGTTTTGTTTCTTCAGATGCAATGTCACCACATGCACAAAACTTTCAGAGGGTGTATGGAACATGAAGATGAACAATTTTGCTCAATGACGTTTAGCTCATTTTGGGCCACCTCATTGTCGTAGTGGTAACCTTTTTGCCTCAAAGGGTCCCAGGTGTGATACCCAGTGGAATCACAAATGTACAGATTTAAATCCCGATTAGTCTTTCCGAGCATAAAGTGCACTTAAAAAACAATTTTGGTGTTTTTTGTTTGTTTGGATGCTACGAATTCTCATACAATGGTATTTTCAAACCAGAATGCATGCAACAAAATGACAAATGACATTTATTATTTCCACTGGAAATACAGCAGCTAGTAGTTTGAATACATGATCATATCAGTTGATTTTTATATCTGCATGGAATTTCCATGGTTATTATTATATCTGTGTAATGTAATTGCAGAAAGGAGCCATCTTTGATCAACGTAGTCAACAGTGTTTGTTTGTTTTGGTTTTTCAAACATTGAGGGTCAGGTCTTAGTTAAAACTAATTTTTTGCTGTTTTCGTGTGAATATAGGAAGAACAATGTGTAAATTTATCAGGGTGGCTACAGACAAGCAGAAATTAAATTCTCCAACTTTTCTAGGACAAAATTTATATTTTTCCCTAACAATCATAAACTAAATCCATGGATTGTGGTAAGTACTATATCTTCAGAGGAATTGACTTCATTTTTCTATGATTTGAATTCCAACTACAAAATATTAAATTTGGAAAATTATTACAAATCACAAGCAATTCACAGCTTATTCGATGCACCCATGGTAACACATAGCGTCTGCTTGGCACCAATACCCCTAAAATCTCTTAAACCTGATTCTCAGTAGCAAATGTTATGAAAGTGACACAATGGAATTATACAAAACAAAGTGTCATATTCCCTTACATTATTAATGAAGCTTCTCCTTCAGTACAAATATTTACAGTATATTCAAGTCCTGTGCCATTATTGCTGACAAAAAGTGTATATATTACGTATTAAAATTTTAAGACAAGAAATTTATAGAGGGAATCCACTGTATTGTACAGGTCCCTGATTTAGCTAATCAAATATTAAAACAAGAACACACTGTTGATAACTGCTTCTGAAAGTTTATATACAAGGGGCGTCAAGAAAATAAGTTCCGATGGCCTCTGTATGCAGCGCTAGCGGTCAGAGAGTGACACTCACATGCAGGCAGGAAGAGGAGGCATGTGGCTGTAATCTGGTAGAGTTGCTTTAGGACAGTGCTAGGAGGAAGATGGCAGCTCTCATAGTCTCCACCAACTGCGAGGTACGTACGGTAATCAGATTTTTGCATGCTCAGAAGCCGGCGTAGAGGCACCAGCAATCGACTGAGGTGTAGTGTATAGACCGGAAATCATGAGCAACAATATGCTCATACGATGGTGCAGACAATTCACAGAAGGCCGATCCAATGTGCACTACCCCACACAGCTGAGTGCATTACAACACTATTGCATCACTTCAAGTGAGATCTCGGACAACTATCTATACACTCTCGATCTTGCAAGTACAGACTTTCATCTCGATACTCAGCTGACGAGGTTGATGGCATGAGAACGTTTTGACAGTTAATCTGTTCCAGTCTTTCGTGTCAGACACATATGCCATGGTCATACAAAATTTAGGGCCTTTAGTATTTTTTGTTTCAAATTGGTGTTATTCTTATTTTACTATTAGGTGTTATTTTTCTTAGAGTTTGCATTCTCATTTTAGTGCATTTTCTGACAAATATACCTAAAATTATACCTTCATGATCTTTTGAAACTAGTGTTCTAAATTGTATGTCACATGGCCTACACCTGTTCATGAGAGTTTGATATGTTGGTACCAACATTTGAGGAAATAATTTTCCATTATTTCCCAGTGGACAAATACTGATGTTATGGCTCCAGTGTGGCAGTAGATGAGCACTCGATCTCCTGTCAGAACCTCACCAATTTAATCTGTGATGCAAATGATTCGGACAGAAGTTGAAAAATCGTGGGAAGCACAGGGTTTCATGTAGCAGTCAGAATTATTCCATGTATAACATGTATTATAGTTTTCTCTTGGTTAAAATGTTGGAAAACCTGTACATTCTACATGCACAAATATGGCATATTTTGTTTTTTAAGCAAAAAAAAAAACAAGAATGTTCAAGAACATTTTTTTTAATTTGTGGAAAATGCAACAATAAATATTTTATGCCAAACTCGCATTATATCGCTATTTCGGATGGGTGAAAAACGTGTCCAGATATTACTGCAGATTCACAGACACTACTTTGCAGCAATTAACATTTTTCAGTGCTATCACGTTTGCTAAAAAACAAAGTTCCCAATTAATCGGAACTTACCTTCTGGACTCCCTTGGTATAAATCAATAGAAGAAACGTCAACAATTAGCTGGGCTGGCAGAGAAATGTCTGTTACTGAAGAAAGTGATACACTTTTAGGATTGAATGTTTCAAGTAATAATTATATTAAAATATTTACCTATTATTATTTTATTTCAAAGCACTGGACATTAACTTTACTCAGTTGTAGATTAACAATCATCTCTCATAGATTTAAATGAACAGGGCAGAGGGCCAAGAGGGGAGGGGGGAATTGCAATGTGAATGTAGCAGAAAACTGAGATTGGGAGGTTTGGATAAGGCTGCACTTGTCAATTTTTTATAATGTTTACAAATACAGAATGTTTCACTTTGTTGTGGTATTATTTAATAGATATATCCGGATTTGTTGGATTCTTTATAACATCGAATAACAGTTTAATGTCACTGTAAATGTATGTTAATCTCTGCAAAACCAGTATTATGCCGGGGGATGAAAGAAAACATTTACATGCTTTGCTACATTAAATAAGGTTAAGTGAGCCACAAGAGTAATAAAATTCTAGTGGCATATTTGCAGTAGTCTAACATTCCATTTATGAATGTGACTTTTGTTAGATGTTGCATCCGACAAACGTAAACAAAGATGACAAAAAAAAGAGGTCATACTGGGACATCAAATTAATAAGAGAGTATAACATGCAATTTTTGTCGGATGTTGCAGATGACAAATTTATTTATTCATTTAACAGAAAATTCCAAATACAGCATTAGCCATTTTACACTGGAAGGAACTAACAACAGAAAATAACAAAGAAAAATAATAACAAAGTATATAATATTACATGTGATAAAGTAACTTACATATTTTTACTCAACAGCATTCTAAAACGTGCCTGATTTTCAAAAGATGTCTATTTGGTTTGTTAAATTATGGAATTGGCTGGGTAGTCTGTGGAACAGGGAACAAATACCGAACTGCTATCTCCGACAAAAATCGCATGCATAAAATGAACTGTGGTACCACACCCGAGTAACTCTGATGAACAGTCGTGAACACTTCAAGGATGTAACTATCCCATTGAATTTCAATGGAATCGTTACTACACAGAACTCTCTGACTGTACAAGGCTCTGTTTATGCATGTGATTTTTGTCAGATGTCGCAGTCTGTAGACATGCAACAAAAAATAATTCCATAAGAGTGCCATGCATGCAATTTTTGTTGCATCGTCTAGCGAGACATTTTGTCACAGTTTGACATTAGTCGAAAGATAATGTAGGACAAAAATCACATGCACCAATAAAGCCTAAATTTTTGTTCAACAAGTGCTGTACCACGACATTCAACAAATTATAGAGTTGCATAGCATCCTTATTTGCTTCCATGTTTCTTCAGAATGCCCAACAAAATGTCGTACTACAACTTCCAACAACTATCGGATAGTGGTGCACCCCTTCCCCTCATCTGATGACAGCTCTGTCCCCTTACTACTCCCATACAGACACGAAAAAATGATAATTCATAGCATTTCCCATTTACTATTTAGAGGCTTATCAAATGTTTATTCTCCTCCAGAAATTTCTCCCCCCCCCCCCCCCCCTTATCACTGGTTACTAGCATTGTGTTTGTATTGCACAGAAAAGGGGCCTAAAAGTAGCCACCAGGATTTAGCAACAAGCTTTACTGCTCCCATGCAGTGCTTCATAACATCTTTCAAAGAAAATTCATGGCAAATTCATTCAATCGAAAAAAAAATCAATCAAGACAAAATTCCCTGACTTTTCTTGAACTCTCAAATTCCCTGACTTTTCTTGAACTCTCAAATTCCCTGACTTTCCAGGTCTGTCGCCACCCTGATTTATGAATAATTTATGTATGTTTTCCAATTTTCTACAAGTGTGTTAACCACAATGAAGCTACACACTTAAAAACGTGTTCACTATATTTGATTTCTTTGTTGTCTGAAATGCACTCCTAAGTAGCAAAGTTACACATGATTTATCATACATTTACGAGGGTGGTTCAATAATTATTGTCCCTGACATATAAGCAGTATTATTTTTCCACAAAGTCCCCCTTCACAGTAATGCACTTCTTCCACCTATGCTGTAAAGCCACTATGCCAGTTTCAAAGAATGTCTGTGGCTGAGCCGTGAGCCATTCTTCCGCAGCGTCCATAACAGCAGCATTTGAAGGAAAATGCGTCCCCTTGAGGTGCTCCTTCAACTTCGGGAACAAATGAAAGTCACTAGGGGCGAGGTCGGGTGAATAGGGAGGGTGTTCCAACACATGGAAACCAGCAGCATGGATTGCGGCACCAGTAACATGGCTTCTGTGTGCTGGAGCATTATCGTGGTGAAACAGCACTTTTCGCCGCAACATCCCACGCCGTTTCTCCTTGATTGCTTCGCGTAACTTAGGGATTAGGGCTGCATAATAGTCCCCAGTAACACTGTGTCCCACCAGGTAGTCAATAAGGACCACACCCTTCGCATCCCAAAAAATTGTGGCCATAACCTTGCGTGCTGATGCTTGCACCCTGAGTTTGCGGGGGGGAGGTGAATTGCTGTGCCGCCACTCCATACTCTGTCGTTTGGACTCGGGATCATAGTGGTCGAGCTATGTCTCATCCACTGTCACAAATCTATCACAGAACTGCTTCAGGTCTGCCCCCATCAGCTCCAAACCAGCCCTTGAACATTGAACTCTGTCTTTCTGTTGTTCACGGGATAACATTTTGGGGACCCATCGCGCTGACACCTTTCTGAATCCCAAGTGTTCATGCACAATGGTTTCCACTGAGCCTACAGAGATGTGCATGATGTCTGCTAACTGTTGCACCGTGATTCTTCTGTCAGCCATAATCATGTCATGCACAGCATCAATGTTTTCTGGGGTGGATGTTGTTGTTAGAGGACCAGCACCAGGGGCCTGTTGACAGCTTTCCCTGCTGCAACGGAAATCGCGGCACCAGTTTTTTACCACCTGGTAGGTAGGAGCCCCATCACCCAACACACTGACCATGTCCTCATGAATCTCCTTTGGGCTTAGCCCCTTTTTCTGGAGGTACTTGATGACAGCTCGTTGTTCGGTTTTCTCCATTTTTCAAACAAATTTACTATAGCACCTACGGTTCTGAAATTTTGCATATAGGCATCTAAGACATTAGGCTACAATATCCCCATCATTCATTGCAATTCATATAATTTAAGTATGCCGGGGACAATAATTATTGAATCGCCCTCGTATTTTAGTTGATTATACAATTTTTCCATTGAATTTTCAGTTGTATAGGAAAATTTTCATTATTGACAAGAGTGCTGTTTTCAGCCAGCAATATACTGAACCCAATAAAATATGTTAGATGTACAATTATATTACTGAAAACATTAAGAGTACAGTTCAACTACTTAAGATAGGAGAAACAGTTGGACTACCAAAAACAGTGTAAAACATTAGCAATACATTTCAGCTACTGAAAACATTACACACAGCTGGGCTACTAAAAACAGTAGAAGACAGTAGCAAGCTACTGAAAACAGTAGATGTTTCAAAACACCCATTGATCTACTGAAAACGGTAGACAAAATTTTCAGTAGTGTGGGGGTTGCATACATTATGGACAGAAAATGTATTTAGTTTTTTATGTATTGAGTTGCCTGCTGCACTCTCAGTTGTTAGTTGTCTTGATTTCTGTCATTTGGTGGCACTGGAGGGTGATGTTGGCAGGTAAGGTTGTCTGCGGTGACGTGCTGGTTAACCCTCGTGTACACGCACAGGCTACAGTTGTAGCCCATATGTCATTATTTGCTTAATAGTGCCACCACCTGTGTAGTGGCAGTGGGCTGAGTTTGAGTACCTTCAAATCAGTTGCACTTTTACTTAGTGAGTGTGTGTTTGCACTCGCAAGGAAAGGGTGACTGCACATTTTCGTTTCAAATTTTGTTGGGCTACAGCTGTAGACCGCATGAGTCAACTCGTTATGAGTGGTTCAAAATGCTGTTTGCGTAGAATTGCTAGAGTGTAATAATTCGGATGAAGATGATTTTCAGGAAAAGGGCAGTGATGATGGTGAGGAAGGCATTGTGGAAGAGGAACTGCAATTAGTAGATACAGTGGAAGTGGTTGATAGCACAGGACCTGCAAGTGATCAACATGAAGAACAGAATGAGGCGCATATTCATCTGATGAAGATGACATTCTTTTAGCAGATATGTATTTTTCTAAGGACAAGCCAGGCAATATTACTAAGTGTGTAATGGCTACAAGTGAAAGAAATACCCTCCCCAACCTCTGAATGTGAGAACCTGCTCTCAAAATATTGTTACTCGTCTTCCTGGGCCCATGGGTTACTCTAGAAATGTAAAGATTATGATCAAATGTTTCTCACTATTTGTAAGAGAAAGTGTAACTAAAATTATAGTGTCTAGTACTATTATGCTATGATACTAGAGTTGGAAGTGGTCGGGGAAAACCCCAGCTTTTTAGGCAAAAAAAAAACAGTTTTTTTCCACGGTTTTTTTGGACATTTTTTTACAAAAGTGTTTCAAATCAATGAAAATACAGTTGAGTTGAGTTGACAGTATTTTTCCAGTTCCATGGTTTTCGTTTATCTCTCTACTGTAAAATAGACACTAATTTCTAAATATAAAATACAATTTACAATATGAAATTCGTAGCTAGACATAAAAAGTGTTTTGTTTCTTTTTGTTTTTTTTGAATGGGAGGTTCTTTCTGAGTGTTATATTCATATTTCGGTAGGCTTATTAAATATATCTATGTAGTATAAACATATTCACATAACTAGAGTAGTTTTGTATGTGTTTTTAATAGAACGGAATAGTATATGATATGATTTTCAATGTTTGAATTTGTTATACTAACACATAAAAAAAATACTGCTCCAGTATCAAATCTCTTTACATTAAATTTTGTGTTTAGTAAAATATATTTGTATTCTGGCTTTCCAGTATATCATGTATAATTTGGTTAAATGGCCGCTAAACCTGGCCACGGACCAACTACTGATGTATTTTGGGTGTTTGTTGCAGTGGTTCTCAACCTTTTGAGAGACCACAGCCCAGTAAATTTATATCTTACTAATCAACGCTCTGATCCCAACAATTTCACTCATAAATACATTTCTGATCTTTAAAGTTTACATGGAAATTAATATCCATCCTTAATTACTATTAATATATCAAATATGGTATAATCATAGTTCAATTATGTATAGACTTGCTGTCAAATATAAAATTAGATTAAAATTAGTAGTGAACCCCTGGGTGCAATGGACCTTTTGCAGAGTGGCTGTTGAAAAACACTGACACTAAAACTGAAGCAGAAGCATATAAGACTGGCCGCAAATGGCAAAAATAAATATATTTAAAAAATCTGGACTGGGCCTCCACTTAGGATTGAACCTCAGACCCCTTCTTATTACAAGTCAACAGCATTACTTTATGCCACTCCACAGGACCATTCATGATTAAGAACGGAACCTTCTATCAAAACGCCAGGATTTTTTCAGACAGTACTTGCAATTTGTTTTCTGTAATTTACAGGCTAAATTAAATCTTAATCTCTGATGAAGTAACTAACAATCTTGTTAAGTATAGAGAACATTCAGTCTGAAGCAACACATGACAGTAGGGGGTGTTACATTGAATGAAGTGCCAAGTGACTTGGGCCCTTCAGTCTGTAAGCATGCATCCAACACACATGCGCAAACAAGACCTCGCCTCGACACAATGTGTCCCACTGAAGGAGCTTTCAGACTGAAGTCACAGATGGCAAGTGACACAGTCTCCTTCAGTATAAAGCAAAGCATTCACGTTATGGTCAATAATGCCAGACGATTCCGTGCAAACGTCAAATCGTGCCTAACTTCAATCAGTGTTGCCAAGGCTCAAAATATAAATAGTGGCCCTCGTATATTATGGCACCAAAAATTGGGAAGAAGTAAAATCACATGCACCATAAGTCTCGTGCAAGGAGAGAGTTGCTATGTTGGAAGCTTATTTATCTGTAAATCTTACGAAAGTTCCATCCAGATCTTTCTTCTG
Organism: Lepisma saccharinum; assembly: GCF_977018435.1. Lineage (NCBI taxonomy): Eukaryota > Metazoa > Arthropoda > Insecta > Zygentoma > Lepismatidae > Lepisma > Lepisma saccharinum. The sequence goes on along the minus strand of NC_139245.1, from coordinate 50,079,072 downwards.
AGGTTCCCTGATATTCCTGTACCACGAAAAGCAACAGTTTATGATCTAGTGAAGCAGTTTCGCAATACAGGTAGTGCTCAAGGTAAGCCTAGAAGCAGCCAACCCTGCATCATGATGCCTGCTTTCATGGACGAAGTTTAGCTTAAGCTACAGCAGCCTCCTCGGAAATTATTTTGGCAGTTGTTACAGCAGGTCAGAACATCATCTTCCTCCTGTCTGAGGGCTACTAAGCATCTGAAGTTATGTGCATACAGGGTTCATGTAGTGCAAGAGCTATGTCCTTTGGAATTTGCAAAGTGAGATGACTACTTCCAATGGTTCAAGAGAATGAAGAGCAACAATGTGATTAAGCAGCTTAACAATACTTTCTTCAGTGATGAAGCCTGGTTTCATATGGACGAGTTTGTTAACAGTCAGAACACTTGCATTTGGGCTCAGAAAATCCACATGCATTACATGAAGTTCCACTACACTCTCAAAAAGTTGGAGTGTGGTGTGCAATTTCTAGGCAGCGAATTGTGGGACCAATTATTATTAAACAACTGTTAATTCAGCTGTGTATGCAGACATCCATAATTCCATACAATGCTTGAAGAAGAGCAACATTATAGTTGATTCTGCCAAGATGGTGCAACCTGCCACCCAGGTCGTCTGATTTCGAAAAAAATTGTGGCTACCTTGCTCACGAGATTTCAGTCCTCCAGATTTGTATTTGTAGGGATATGCTGCAAGATCTGCAGAACAATATAATCAGGAGCGTGAGGGACATCCCAAGCAAAACATTGAAAATAGTTGCATCCAACATGTGTTGTCACATAAATTTGTGTATTCGAGAAAATGGAGGACATTTCCAGCAACTTCTGTAAATATTGTCTTGTTATATGTAAGCACGAATTTGAAAGTTATGGATCACACTATAAAAATATTTAAGCTGTCCTTCACTATTTCCATGAAAAAGAATTTTTGAAATCAGAGTTTGTGGACTTTTGAATCACTCTGTAATAAGAGATTTTAATATCAACCACTCAACTTATAAAGTCAACAAATTTAGGCAATTTCACAAATAATATATAAAAATGATTTTCCATAGGAAACCATTGGCATTCAATTGTATTTCAAAAATAATAAATATGATTTACACCAACATTAAGTGCAGAAAATAACATCTCATGTTGCAATTTTGGTCAACACACTGCTGGAGTCTGTCGCTAAAATTATCTTTTCTGGGTAAGAAAAAAATCTGCTTTTGTTGTTTTGTTCTTGTTTTCCATCACATGGTGGGGTCCTGGGAGGAAGGTGATGGGAATTCCACTCCTCACTAGCTGCCACTTCAGACATCATGAAGTCATGCTTTCATTATTGAAATATGTTATTTTCAATACTTAATGTTGGTGTAAATCATATTTATTATTATTTTTACAATAATAATGGTATACATATGGCTGTAAGGCTAGCACATAAATCAAGATGAACTCTTTTTACTTACTGTGTTACATCATTCTTTAAATCATCTTGTTTCCCTGTGCCACCCTGCATTTCAAATTAAAGCTCATTAGAAACAGAAGAGAATGACACAAATCTGAGATCTCTAGGTAAATAATTTATATCTCCCAAAGATTTCAACTTTCTTTTTTCTTGAAAGTCAATAGGTAAAAAACTAAGGACTCCTTTGATATAGTCCAGGCAGGCATGTAGCGAGGGGGAGAGCTAAGGAGACTGAATTCCCTCCTACAAATATCTAATTTAAATAATGTGCAGTGATAATTAATTTTACTTCATTATCAGTAATAAACATTTTGTATAATAATTTGTAATATACTCAGAAATTCATCATCAGGGCTTTTAAGCCTTTCCTTTTTCACTTTTAGATAGCAGCTGCAGATAAGGGATGAGTCCCTCCCAAAATAAAATCCTGGCTACGGGCCTCGATCAAGGTATTGGTGCAAGTTTTGCTTTCATGCCTAGAAGAAGAAAAAACATAAATAGATATACACCGTGTCCCAAAAGGTACTTTACAACTTCAAAGTCATGCAGCACAACTTGTAATTGACACAGAGGAATATACTTTGTTGTAGGTGATTGACCAATGCCTGACGTTTTCTTGTCGGGTATTGAATTAGATCGTGCACCACCACACTGGGCCTTAGAGGTGAGATACGCCCTCGACAGGACATTTCCAGCATGTTGGATTGGAAGAGATGATCCAATTGCCTGGTCTCTTAGATCCCCTGACATTACGCACCTGGACTTCTTTTTGTGAGGCTATGCCAAAGGCAGAGTGTACAGGACTCCTGTCATTGATCTTGATGATTTGAAGGCCAGCATGAGAGCTGCCATTGCCACAGTAGACAGGAATGCTACAGAAGGCATGGATAAAGTTAACATTTCAATTAGATGTTGTACCCCCCACAAGAAGTGCATATGTTGAAGTAGACTAATGCACAATAAAACTTCATGTGTTGGTAGTAAATCAAATGGGACATGGTACACTACATAGCCAAACGTCACCGGACACCCAAGTGAACGTGGCGGTAGTGTCATGGTCAGGGGCTGTTTTGCCAGGTTTAATCAATGGCAACAGGGACAGTGGTGTTTATAAGGACATTTTGTACATTAGCATGTTACCCACACTGTGGCGACAGTTTGGAATGGGTCCTTTTCTCTATCAGCACGATTTTCGATTAAAATTTTCCGATATGCCATCTGGTGGATTTTCCGGAACTACTCTACACTATGTTGCCATTCGTCACCGGACACCCCATACCAGTACGTTAATCCAGTCGCAGCACCACATCAGTATTGTGTAGGGCCAACTTTCATTGCAATGACGTCCGCAACCCTTCGAGGAAGACTTTCCACCAATTTGTGATACGTGTCGACGGGAATCTTACCCCATTCCTCCTGCAAAATTAGCAAACAGCTCAGTGGTGTTTTTTGGGCAGCATGGCCTGGCTCTCAAGCGGTGCTCCAACTCGTCCCAAAGGTGTTCAGTGGGGTTGATATCTTTACTTTGGGCTGGCCAATCAAGTTTTTGCACACCCATGTCATCGAACCACTTGTTGATAATGCATTCCGTATGACATGGAGCATTGTCATGCTGAAACAGGTATGGGCCAATACCGAATTGTTCCCACCATGTTTATAGCGCAGAATTGTCCAGAACGTTTTGGTATGCATCGGCATTCATGTATCCCCGAACTAAAACAAGAGGACCAAGACCATACCACGAAAAGCAGGACCACACCATGATGCCACCTCCGCCGAAATTCACTGTGAGTAAGATACAGTCCTGTAAACAGTGTTCACTGGGCATACGCCACACTCACACACATCCATCAAACCACCACATCTGGTAGCGCAATTCATCACTCCATAGAACGGATTTCCATTGTTCGAGAGTCCAATGGCGGCGTTCTTTGCACCACTGTAACCGACGGGTCGCATTGCGGGCTGTGATATGCAGCTTGTGAACTGCTGAAACCATGAACCATGAAAACCAAGTGCAACGATCTCCCGGTAGACAGTACGATCACTTGCAGCACTACTGGAAGCCGATCGAAACTCCTGTGCCACCATCTGTAACGACGCCTTCTGGTTTGACATCACCACACGTTTCAAGCATCAACAGTCACGATCTATTAATATCTTCAGTTTACTGGGTCTGGGTCAGCATGTCATGACCCCCTCTTGCTTCCACTTCACGATAACATCACTCACTATCGACCAGGGTATCTGAAATTTGATAGAAATATCACGGGTCGAATGTCCAAATGTGTGGGCTCCAGTGATAATCCCTCTTTCGGTCTCACTCAGTTCATGTTGTTTGTCCATATTGACTGCTGTAGCTGGTATGAGTGTATTCTCAACCGGCAATGCCTTTTATAGGTTGTATGATGTTTACAGACGATTCCGAGCACTTTTCGTGGGGTGTCTGGTGACGAATGGCAACATAGTGTATGTTTCTTTATGTTGATTACAAGTTTTCATGTTTGACATCAAAGTTGTAAAGTATTTACCTTTAAGGACACCCTGTATTCTGTGTATAATCTTTCTGTATCGTGCTACAATGCATATGATTGATTTGGACACATGTCCAGTTTCCAATTACATGTCCTCTGTGTTCACTGTCCGGTTATAATCTTACATGTCCCTCACTTGAACCTATGGCCCCTAAATCTGAAATTTTACAGTTTATTTCAACTTTACTGATACCATCAATGTATTATAAATTATACATTTCTGAGGTGTTAATGTTCAGACCATTGCAGTGATCCAGAATGCCGAAAAATTGCAGAAGTCTGGAGCTGGCTATTTAACCCCTAAATACACAGAAATGAATAAGATTAGAAATTCTAAGGAAAAATAGACACCCTGGTTCCAAAAAATTGATGCTACAGTTCAAATCACCAAACCTGAGACATTCTGTAAACAAAACCACATGCACGCAGAAAGCATTGCAAACTCATACACACGAAAATCCAGCGTTGTTACAGGATTCATTATGTAAGGCAAAACAACATCCAATATGTAGTATGGGATACGCTGCCGCAAATGAACCCAATGCTCTTTCTTTTGTACTTATTGCTTCACCTTTATGATTAACTCTTTTCACCAGTAATCATTTCCCATAAATTTGGCTTCTTTCTTGCATGCGAATTGAATATATTTTACTTGCATTTTTTTAAACAAAATGATATAACATGATAATGTATATTTCGGTAAATTTCTCATATCGGACAAACGGCTGAAATTCGCTAGTTCATTTAATTTGAATATTCGTACTTACATATTCTGCATTGAGAAACATTGCTGAAGGTGGCATTTCACTTATTTCACGGAAAGAAGCTCTATTTGCGACATATCGAGTAAGTTTTCTTCATTCTTTTTTGCCTTCTGTAACACGCAAAATGACGGTCACAGTTTCACTACTGTACTCGGCATGCAGTGTTTCCACCCCACTGCACCCAAAAATACCTATGTAGCCCCACAAACCATTGACACATAGCCCCACGAACCATTTCCGGTAAGGTTAGGTTAGATAGGGTCACGTTTAGGTTACAATAGTTAAAAATTGATTTAGAAAAAATATGCGTAGCCCCACACATCATTCTCGCATAGCCCCATGAACCATTGACACATAGCCCCACAAACCATTGACACATAGCCCCACAAACCACTTGCGGAAACGTACATTCTTCAGTTACAAAAACACTTGTCTGGAAACACTGACTGGGATTACATCATCACACACAGGCTACATCCACCTGGAAGTAAATGGATGCAAGAGCTTTCATACATTGGTGACACATTTATATCGAAAAATAGATGATTTACCGCAAAAATTCAATGAACGATGTGAGAAAACACTTCCCCGAACTTTCACAAGTATCAAGAAACTGCATTCGGTAAGTAACTTCTCCTGTAAATTTGAAGAAATCCGTTTGTCCGATACGAGAAATTTGCCTATATTTCTAAGGTTTGATATAGATCGGAGTGTATTTGAAATTTGTTTGTAGATTTTATGTAAATTGTATCTTATGTAAATAAAATATACAATGGGCATAAACAGCCATATGCAATGCTGTAAGTCCAATAAATATATTGATGATGATGATCGAAACAAGACAAAGAAAGTTTGTAAATTTATTGCAGTTGGAAACTTTGACAAGCATCCTAATAACGATTTTTGTTCCGCCAAATATAGTGCACTTCGAAAATAACTTGGGTGACATGGCAAGGCAAGATAAGGGTGAACATTTTGTAGGAATATGCATTGTAACTTTCAATGAGCTTAGAGATTTGTGTACATAATGATATTTTATAACATTGATTATTTTCTAAAAATAATCATGTGAACAGGAAGGAAGTAGTGCCACTTTCAACATGGCGAGTTCTATGCATGCGGGAAGGTCTCCGTGTTCTCCAAGTTTGTTTTCAAAGCACCAGAAGGACAGTCTTTGAAAAGGGGCAAGAAACAGATTCTACTCAATATTTAGGTAATGTTTTGTCAGTGGTATCCTGAGAAACCAGTAAAAGAAGTGGTTAAGTTGGTATCCTAGTGCAGTGGTGTGTCAGTGTCTGCACTTTTAAGGGTTATGAAAGAGAGAAAAATGACCAGGAAAGTTGTCTCTCGATAAAAAAAAAACAAAAAAAAACTGTGTCTCGTGCTAATAAGTATGACAATTTCGAAATACAACCTTGGTGACAATGAAGTTCGACCAGAAAGGAATACGTGATTAAATGCACAGAGGCATAGGTGGTGGAATGGGTGACCCACAGAAGTGACGCATGTGTGTAAGAGGAGGCGTGTGAGCAGGCAAGAATCGTGATCCCAGCATGTTGCAATCAAGGTCACGTAAGGAACGAAAACGGGGAACAATACGCGTGACATTGAACTTCGACCAGGCACCAGACCCATACGGTAAATTCCAGATAGTGGCGCATTCGACGGAAGCATGACGTCACGGACATGATATGGGAGTCCGCCGTATATAAGCGCGTGCTGTGCACAGAGAAACCGCAGTGCATCATCACCATGGCCAGGGGCAAACCTATTGACAACACCGTGAGGAGAAGAGTGGTGGAGTTGCAACGGGATGGACTCAGTGAACGGGAAATGGGGCGCCAACTGAACTTACCCAAGTCAACCGTCCACTGCATCATCAAACACCACCAAAATACGGGTACTACAGAGCCAGGTAAGGCCCCTGGTCGAAAACGCCTGCTGAGCGTGCGTGACCTACGGATATTTAGGTGCTATATAAAGACCAACAATCATGTTTCTGTGGCCGAATTACGACTGTGGACTCGAGAACGCTTTTACATTGAAGTGTCAACCAGAACCATTCGCCGTTACCTACAGCGATGCGGTTACCGAGTGTACAAGGCGAAACGTAAACCCTTCCTTTCCATGTTGAACAAACGCAATCGACTACGGTGGGCACGAATGTACCGGGGATGGACATTTCGGCAGTGGAACAGGGTTTTGTGGACGGACGAATCCATTATCAATGTTGTGTACGGGAAAATACGGAAAACAGTCATTTGTCGGAAGGAGGAACAGAATGAAGCAAAATGTTATGCACGTCGGGTACAGAAACCTGCGTCAGTGATGGTATGGGGATGCATGACGACATTTGGGGTTGGCCCACTACACGTCTGTGAGGGCATTGTGAATGCACACGCCTATACACACATACTGGAGCGGCATCTTCCCACAGTGCGAAGGCACCTGTTCCACAGGCGGCGTCTCATCTTTCAACATGACAATGCCAGGCCTCATACAGCGTGGCTGACAAGAGAATGGTTGACTCGCCATCACGTGCGAACTCTGCCATGGCCACCATCGAGTCCGAACCTCTCGCCCATTGAGAATGTGTGGTGTGTTCTTAAGCGACGTGTGCAACAGATGGGACCGACGACAGTGGCTGCTCTTATTGCCTGCCTGCAGGAGGAATGGCACCGCATCGATGTGGAATACCTTGAATGACTCGTCCGCAGCATGCCCCGACGCATTGCCACAGTTATTCGCCGACGGGGCGGCATCACACCATGGTAAACAGGATCCCCTCTAACAGTGGTCGAACTTCAATGTCACGTGTAGATGGACGAAAATGTTTTATTTTTTGTGGACACCATACATTGCTGCGTTGCAGCGTAAATTTATGATTTCCTTTGTTCCATGTAGCCTGCTGAATAAAATATGTTCAGCATATGCATGTGTTCTCCTTCTTTCACAACGCACTCCTATATTTGTGACTGGTCGAACTTCATTGTCACTAAGGTTGTAAGTGCAATAAGGGGCAAAGTGCATTCTTTATTTTTAAACCAAGAACTGCCTACTTTGAAAAAGGTATTAACAGAAGTTAATAATGATGAAGATCTTCCAAGTTTCAGTGTGTCTACATTAAACCGCCTCTTGCTGGATGTTGGGTTTGTTTTTGGAAAGAGCAACCGACAAGCAGCACTCATTCATAGGGATGATATTGTTGTTTCATGTTTGGTGGCGAAAATACCTCCGATCCATTAGGGAACTACGAAACCAAGGTTAAGAAAATCTATTACTTGGATGAAACGTGGGTGAATGCAGGCACACTGTAACCAAGGTGTGGCATGATAGCTCTATAACCTCAAAGAAGCAAGCTTTCCTCGAAGGACTATCAACTGGACTTAAACAACCATCAGGAAAAGGCAAAAGCCTCATTATCACTCACATTGGAAGTGAAAATGGCTTTGTTGAAGGTACGGAACTTATTTCTGTGTCCAAGACGACTGGCGATTACCATGAAGACATGAACGGTTATGTTTTTAAAGAGTGGTTTTCGTCTGTCCTTCCTAACTTAATGTGGACAGTGTTATTGTGCTCGACAATGCTCCCTACCATAGCATGAAATGAGAAAAATTACTGATCACTGCTTGGAGGAAAGGTTATATTTTAGAATGGCTACGTGGTAAAGGTGTCATACTTTCAGCTGATTCATTAAAGTTGAAAACTTTTGGATCACGTTTCCCACTTGAAGCCAAGCTACGATAGTTACGTGATACATGAAATGGCAAGAATAGCGGAGCACAGTGTGTTGCGCTTGCCTCCTTACCACTGTAACCTCAATCCCATTGAACTGATATGGGCTCAAGTCAAAGGGTACATTGCCAGGAACAACAAAACATTCAAGCTTGAAGAAGTAAAGAGACTGACTGAAAGTGGCATTGGTCAAATTTCAGCTATCAACTGGGTAGATGCAGTTTGACACGTTATTGAAAAAGAAGAGAGAAAACTGTGGGATGTGGACAATTTAACTGAGAACTTTTGAAAGATTTGTTATCCAAGTCAGCGACAGGGAAAGTGAATCCGAAGACAGCTGTGACGAAGATTTGGCAGTAAGTGAACCCCTTCCATTGAATTAAAAATACACATTTTCCCCCTGTCTCAACACTTTGGGTATTGTCGTGACTTACGAAATGTAAAGTGAAGAGGAAGAATCAACATTTCATTTTTCTTGGCTTCCCTTTGATTTGAGTCTGATTGAAAAAGTAGCGATCTTTTCGTTCTGCCACCAGAATACAATACTCTGCACGTCAACAATATTGAGAAATCTTTTGGTGTGAGTGAAATACTCAACTAAAGTATAGTTTAAATATGCTTACGATTGTCTTTGCTTTGTCACTGGTAAGAAAGGAAAATTTAGCATACTATGTTTTTGTTAGTAAATATACACATGGGACAGGTTATTATAAAACAGTAGAAAATAAGATTTAAAAATATTTATTTCAAGAACATTTCTCTTAGACATCCATTTTGGCTCTTATATAAAATGAATAGGTGTGGCAAACAGCAGAAGACTGCGGTAGTCGGCGGTCATGAATCGGCTGACGCAGAGTGACACATCGAATCGGTGAGATGGTTTGATTACAGAAGGTCTCAGGGTTGGTGATTTACACTTTAGGCCAATACTTTAAAGTATCCTTTGCTTTAGAATTTGTTGCAGGAAGCAGTGGGAAAATCATTGTTAGATCAAGATAACTTTAAAGTAAAAAATACTTACTTCACATGTGTGTCCTTTCTCTGTCCATTAGTGAGAAGTTATGAGACTGCCTGGCACAATTATAGTGCCTGGCGAAAAAAAAATATTGATACAAGTCTCAAAAGAGCCAAATCTGACAAGCTTAATGTAACTATCAGAACATATAGGGACACTATTTGAATGTAAAAAGTGAAAAACCAGACCCACCTAACCTATGAAATCCCTTCACTCTACACACAAGTGACCCAGATGGCAGCAACAGTCCATAACAAAAAAAACAACAAAAAAAACAAAAAACTAATCATATAGTAGTGTATGGAAGGAAAAACTATTCTAAAGCAAACATGCATTAATCGCTAAAACTCCAAACTATGTGATTAGACATGAACAGAAATTGTACGGCCCAAGTTACTTTTCTTTTATTGTAATTTCATCATGCTACGAATGCAAACATGCTTGTGTTGATTTACGTGTTAACACATACTATGGAGTTTTAGGCCAGCCGCACACCGGATCTGCCACGACGAGTCATTTTTGTTGCAAACTGACTAGGGGGAACGTTTAGCATGGGGCTCTTATGAGCTGCCGAACACCAGATGAAACATTTGACTCAAGTCACCTTGAGTCACGATGTGACAGTTTGCGACAAAACAGTGAAGGTCCTGGGAATTTGGTCTCGAAGAAGCGCGAAGCAACAAAATGCCCTGCACGTGTGCAAATCCTTTCTTCTCAGCGCACCATCTGCATGTGACTCATCACCGTATTGTTTAACAGCACAGTCAAGATTAAAAATAGAGCTTGATCCAGAGCAGCTAATCGTTCTTGTTCAAGCGAGGCCTCTGCCGTACAAATATTCATGGACTAAGCCCCAATAAGAACAAAATTGATGTGCTATTGAATGAAGTTGCGCAGGAGATGAATTACATTACGTTAAAAAAATAGGCTTAATAAAAATTATCTTGTAATGTACAAAACATATTGTAAATTGTACAAGAGAAACAATCTTCAGGCCCGTTTGATATTTATTGCTCGAATAACTATGTGGTTGCAGTATGCGAATTAAACTTTTTCCTTCTCTGGAGGGGTCAGCACCTTAAAGTGAGCTGGAATGCAGCAGAGCTTCACTCTGGCAAAACTCGCTTCCTGCTGCGACATTGGGCATCCATTTTATTTATTTAATGCTCCATACAAAAGAGTCCATTTTTTGTTACATTAATACTTGTAAAGAATAGATGAAAGGGATAATAGAAAGTTATTTTACTAAATTTGTCTCCTTTCAGTTGACCAACCAGAAATGTAAAAAGAAAATAATATATTGCAGTGAGTGCCATTCGTTTAAGATGCAAATGAGAACCTACGTAATTTCCTGCAAATGACAGATGTGATAGATCTTGTGTTTATACATTTACTTTGGATTCAATAATAATAAATATCTGTGTTTTTTTTCAGGTGGTACGCAAGAGCACAACATACTGGTAACCTTTTATATGTGAGAATGAAACTAAAGAATTTTATTTTAACGAAACAAGTATGTGTGTGTGTGTGCGCATGCATGTGTACATGATCATTTGGCAAAACTATCATATACGGGAAATCGCTCTAACTCGTTCATTCTCTAATTTTTTTACATTCGTACTTACTTATTCTGCATTGCAAAACATTGTTTAACAAGAGATTTTGCTTTTTTTTAGCAAAATTTGTATCTATTGTTGACATATCGAATAACTATTGTTTGTTCCTTTCTCGCTTCCTGAACAAGCAAACGGGCAGGCAATTCTTGACTAGCTTTGATTTTCAAACGGTGGAGCTGTGTTTCAACCTTCTTAACAGAAAAATTCCCGCATAGCCCCGAAAACCATTCCCGCATAGCCCCAAAAACAATTCGGGATAGTATGACCATCCACGTATAGCCCCAAAAACCATTCCCGCATAGCCAAAAACCACTCACGCATAGCTCCAAAAACCATTCTGGATCGTATAATCATCCACGATTAGACCCACAACCCCACACAACATCACGGTAAGGTTAGGTTAGGTTGCTTTAGGTTGGGCAATATAGTGAAAAAACTGTGCGTTTGGAAACACTTGCCGGGGATTAGGTCATCAGATGCTCGCAACATCGGGTTCAAGAAGATGGATGGAAATGCAAGCAAGAAAACACAGAAACTCAATTTCGTAAGTACTTTCTCCTGTAAATTTGAAGAAATCCATTTCCCACATATGACATTTTTACCGACCATTTATATACCACAATATTTAGAGCAGTTCTTATGATGAACACAATAACAAATAATATCAAGGTAGTACTTAGATATAGCGAAAACACATTTACCTCGTTTTATTTTCAAATTAATTTCATTTGTACTTATATCATATGCATAGCGGAACATTTTTCAACTTGGGATTACTTCTTTTTAAATAAAAAAAAGTGTTATTTTTAACATTATAAGTATTTATTGGTCATTGCTAATTGGCGGCGGAATCTTGACGCACGTTGTCTATCGTCAGCTGATATGCAGTACCGTCTGCTGATATGCAGTGTCGTCAGCTGATATGCAGTGTTACCAAACTTATGAACCGATAAATGCCGCACGAACTATTCACAAAAGGTTTTTAAGCGAAAATTTATCCACAAACCAGTCACGGAAGGTTAGGTTAGGCAAACATAGAAAATTAAATTAGAAAAAAAAAAACACTCACACGTCATCTTGTAAAGCTACGGCGTGGTTGCTACACTGACAGGGGTTACATAATCGAACACACGGAACACTTGATTCACTTGATCGACGGTAATGGTGGTACCACCTATCGAGCAACGGAGATACATGAATGTCGAAAATTACATTATTTACCGGCCGAATAAGTTGAACGAATGGAAAAAACACTATTCCCAGCTTCCAAAAGTCCACAGGAACTCAATTCCGTAAGTACTTTCCCGTCATTTCTCCTGTAGATTTGAAGAAATGTGTTTTCGCTATATCTAACTGTTACCAATATCAATAAACTAACTTGTAGAGTACTGAAAACTTTCTTTCCAGAAAAAAGCACTGTCAGAAGCAAAGTAACTTGTCCAGTCGCGTAACTTTCAGTTCCATCCTGTTGCGTCGCGTCATGTCCAAACCGGTGTGTGGCTGGCCTTAACGATTACTTACGATCATGTTCAATATATGCTTTCAAAGTTAGGTTACGTAGGTTAAGTTTGGCTCTCCTAGCATTAAAATAAATTAAAATTTCAGTAACCACCAAACGTCTCTAATTCCCTTATTTTCATATTTTTCACATGGATAGATACGTATTCTGCATTCCTAAGGATTCTTCAAGTTCGCGTTTCGTTTTTTTCCACGCAAATAATGTCAATTTTAGAAATATCGAGTATTTTTATATTGTTCGCTTTCGCTTGCATTACATGCGATATGGCGGAGAAATCTTGACTAGCATTGTCCATGATAGTGGTTATGCAGTGTTGTAACCTTCTTCATAGAAAAATACCTACTTTGGTGTTACTGATTTTGTATTTCTTTCCAGATTCGAAAAACGCACGAACCATGCACGGATAACCCCACGAACGATTGAAAAATATCCCCACGAACCATGCACGGCAAGGTTAGGTTAGGCAAACATAGTTAAATTTGTTTTTTAAAATTAGAAAAAAAAATTTCGGGAAAGAAAACCCCATGAACCATTCATAAATAGCCCCACGAACCATTAATGGATAGCCCCACGAAACATTCACGGATAACCCCACGAACCATTCACAGATAGCCCCACGAAACATTCACGGATAGCCCCACGAACCATTCATAAATAGCCCCACGAAGCATTCACGGATAGCCCCATGAACTATTCATAAATAGCCCCACGAACCATGCTCAGCAAGGTTAGGTTAGGTTTTGTTAGGTTAGGCAAACATACTTAAATTTGTTTTTCAAAATTAGAATTTTTTTTCGGGTTCGAAAACCCCACGAACCATGCATGAATAGCCCCACGAACCATTCATAAATAGCCCCACAAACCATTCAAGGATAGCCCCACGAACCATTCATAAATAGCCCCATGAACCATTCACGGATAGCCCCACGAACTATTGATGGATAGCCCCACGAACCATTTACGGATAGCCCCACAAACAATTCACGGATAGCCCCACGAACCATTTACGGATAGCCCCACGAAACATTCACGGATAGCCCCATGAACCATTCACGGTTAACCCTCACGAACTATTGACGGATAGCCCCACGAACCATTCATAAATAGCCCCACGAACCATTTACGGTTAGCCCGGTAAATTTCTCGTATCGGACAAACGGCTGAAATTTGCAAGTTATTGTTTTTTCTTTTCAAATATAAGTAACTTTTTTTCGGAATCCAAACAGTGCTCATTACTTTAAGGAAGGTTCAAATTTCGTGTGACAATGATTGCCAAAATTCTACAACAATTAGTCTTCCTGCTAGAGTCGTTTTCACGTTCAGAAGAGACAACGGGGCTTATGGAGAAACCGCACAGTGTTGCCAATACAGCGCTAGCTCATGTCGCCGGGAAATGATGACCTTCCTTCACAATGAAGGTGTTACATATTTTGTATATATAATGATAATTATATGTAATTATTAACATTAATATTATACTGTGAACGTTAGTTACCCTTTTTACTATGATCCATTGCGATCACTACACACGCGAGTGTAATGCACGAATATGACACTTCAGAAATCACTTAAAAAAGTAAAAATCACTGAGAGCTCACACAACTGAAAACACTTTTTCGGGAGAGGGAAAAAGTCTAAACAGACCAAAGCAGATCTCTCACTCAAGTAAGGGGACCCTGGCACATGGGTTAGATTCAAGTTGCAATCCAAACAAACAAATGAGTTATGGCCCACGTGAACTGATGACGTGAATGACTCAAGCAAGGCATGTCATATTTCTATCTTGAAGCCCCATATTTTGTCACGTGTTGGAAAGCCTTTCAAAGGTTAATATGGTGTCTATTAATTTATGTGAAAGGTGATCTTCAATTCAGCATTAATGTCGACAGTAATGTAAACGAAAACAACGTGTATTTGCGACAGCACTAATGTTGCTCACAACAGCAGCATTAGAAATAATTGTCAATTATTAAATTTAAGTAATTTCAATTCTATTATAACAAACTGCATGAAGTTAATATTTTTACTGAATGGAAATAAAATAAGAACTGGAAAACTTGGTGGTGATTAGCCGGAATGATGCGGTGAGTCAGCTCAAGATGGCCAGACAACGTCTCCTTACTTCGCGCGCGGTTCGGGTTAAAAAGAAACTTCAAATGCATGGAAGTAATATTTCTGGGAACCTTTGAGTGGTTATAAAAAATAATTTCATTATTTTCTCCACAACTTTGTCGCTGGAAGTTTTTACTTGGAATTACAGAACAAAAAATGGCCAGCGACGACATTTTCTACTGCACGAATATAAAAAATCTCCACATACTTTATTTGAATATTTTTTAATGCAAATATGCTTTAAAGTATTGATAAATTCTGAGTACCACCGTCACCTATGACAATTAAAAAACAGTGTCAATTTTTTTAATAATGAATGCTTCAATTTTACGGCATGTTTCAACGTTAGGAATGAAAACAATGTAAAAATTGTGTTATCACAGAAAATTTGCGTTTTTAATTTATCTAAAATTATGTAAGCAAGTTACCAGTTTTTTGTGTTCACCATCGTATTCTCTACAAAATTTCCTGCAAAACTGCAGGTACCGATTTTACTTAAGCTAAATTTGTAAATCCAGAAATTTGACAACAGCGCGCTCGTATTTCCCATAAGAAAAGCATTGCCCATAAGAGCCCATTGTGTCTTCTGAACGTGAAAACGACTATAGGAGAATTAAAAACAATCGGAACCATTACCACGATTAGCCCTTCTGTGCATAAAGCGTACCAATATAAACTCGACAAAACTCACCATATAACTAGCAAATATCATCCAACATACAGTACAGAAGACCTCTGTTTATGATTCAGTCGTTATTTGAATCAACTCACAAAACAAATGTATTCCTCGTTCCTTCAGCGATATAAAGCCTTTTATGTAATCTGTGTTTTGTGTTTGGTATGGTACAGGAAATATACACACATCCCCTCTTGCTAGCCTGATTGAGTGATTTACAAAATGTCCTCTACTTCCATAGTGTCTGCTGTCACGTTCTTTTTCTGCTGGAACCTCAAAAAAGATGCGCGTGGCATCAGATTCGGTCTTTGTCTTATCGTGATTTCATCATGCTATGTATGCAATTACGTCTGTAACACATACTGTGAAGTTGTAGCGATTACTTTCACAAAATATGTTTTAAGATTATGTCCCTTAGCATTCTTCTAATATAAACCTAAATGCTCTCGTAGCTAGGTTAGGTTCTGTTAGCATTAACATAATATCGCTAAATGCATTCTAAAGAAAAATGTTTTAAATTACCTGCACATTCATTCCCACTAATCATAAACTTGCATTCCTCTCGTCTCAATCTGTGCTTAAGATTAGAAACATCCTCTTAGCAGACGAATTACGTGGCAGCAGCAAATTTGACGCTTATTCTCACTGCTGACACGTGCGTTTAAGCAGACTCGGCTGCCTTATTAATGGGGGTGGGCCCATAGACAAACTAGTAGGAGAGACTTTTTAATTCAATGTTAAAATTTGTGGTCTTAATACGTCACGGGCGAAACTAGCGACACCTATTGGCAGTGCACCCAACTACGTTGCCGATTTGCTTCTCTGTGGGCACGCTAGATGGCAGGCCGTGTAGAGTGGAGGGGGTTGTACCAACAAATATTTTCTAAGTTTCTCCTTTTTACCTTTTAAATAGGAGAATAGTCTGTGGTGAAATATTAGCTAGTTGCGTAATATATAGTTACAGACAAATTCAAGCTTAAATTGTGGATTTAATCATCGTTTTTATTGTAAAAGTGTTCAGTGTTATTACAAGACAGTACATTTATTGAAACGTAAGTTAAGATTAAATAATCTTGTGATTTAGAAGATAAATCAGTGTTAAATCTAGATAGCATGGAAGGCTCTGGGCCATCCAGATAAAGTTTCCTGCTTGTAAGAAATTTAACCAATTTCTTTCAAGTGAGGGAAAATGTCTAGCGAGGAAATTATTAATCAAAGCAGAGAGGACGTCCAAATGGAGATGAATGAAGTAGTGGAAGTAAAAAAGGACACGTCTTCAAATAAAGACGGAGAAAATATGGATGTTGAATTGGTTGCTAAGCAACCAAAAAGTCAGAACACAAAACGAAATCGAGCAAAAGTTAGTGGAAAGGAGGAATCTATAAATGCTCCAAAAATTTTCAAAGCAAACGTATTAGAGCGTACAATGCAATCAAAGGACAATGTGAATAAAAATGACTTATTCTATCCTGGGCATGATGGCCCATATATTGTGCTTGTTGAAGGTGCGGAACACAACGTTGGTAGCTTTAGTGCTATTATGTTAGGTAGTCACTTAAGAGAAGCTAGAATTAAGGTGAATTATGTAAAGGCATCGGGTCCTAATCGTGCAAAGGTTTACTTTTTAACATCCAATGATGCAAATGACTTTTACTTGAACAAAGAGTTTCAGAAGAAGTATAAAGTAAATGTCAAGATCCCGAAGAGTCTTTTACACAGAATGGGACTAATATATGGGTTACCGTTACATATAAACTTAGAAGAAGTACAAGATGAAGCAGAGGCTGAGAGAAATATTCCAATAATCAAAATGGAAAGAATGAAGAAGAAGATTTATCAAGAAAATGGGGAATTTGTGTTCAAACCGACCAAATTGATCAGCGTAACGTTTCAATCACAAAGGTTGCCCTCGCATGTAAAGCTACTCAGTAATATATTTCAGGTACAACCTAAAATAAAATCTGTGATGCAGTGCAGGAATTGTTTCCGTTTCTCTCACACAAAGGATGTTTGTAAGTCCAAAGCGATGTGTCCAAGGTGCGGTGATTATGAACATGATGATATATGTGCTGCAGTACCTAAATGCATAAATTGCTCAGGAAATCATCTTGCAACTGAGAGGTCGTGCAGTAAGTGGGAAGAGGAAAGAGAAATTCAGAAGGTGATAGCATATGAGGGCTGTTCATATCAAGAAGCAAAGAGAAAAGTTAGTTCTAGTAGTTCATTTATGACCGAAAGAGACGATTATTCTTATGCAAACATACTACAAGATTTCCCAGAGTTAAAAACAAGTAAAGCAGAGTCTTCCTTTCTACAAGCTCCAAGTTCAGCAATTACAACAGGTAACAGATATGAGGTGCTGGCCACTCTAAGAGATGAGGAATCAGGGACATCAAGAAACTTATATTCTTGGAAATCTTCTCAACCTCATCTTTACAACATGAACAATAGTTATGCTGATCGAAGATTTGGGAAGGTATGTAAAAGTAAAGAAGTTATGAAAAATAAAGGTATGCAAAATCTAAAGTCGTGTGACAATCCTCAAACCCAAAACGAACAAGAAAGACCAGATTATGTATTACTAAATTCCCAAATCAGTCCAACGTCAGTGACAACAACGGAAAAACGAAAATTACGAACTAGCATCCCACAATATGACTCTCAAAAGCAAATAATGATTAGTTTGTTACAAGTTATGGCAAAACTAACGTCGAACATAACTGTGGATGATAATCTTCAGAGAATTAAAAATATTCTAGTCGATTGTACAAATATTACTTCACAGTTATTGAAACTTATTGAAGAGCTTGAATCATATGAAGATGCTCAACATTAAATATAATAATCAGTAAGTTATCACATGCAAAATATGTTTTTGTTTGTTCAATGGAATTTATGCTCGTTTCCTTCAAGAAAACTTGAACTCATGAAACTGATAGAAGAGCATCATCCTCTCATTATATGTGTGTGTGAAGTATGGGGGGATGGAAGAGTTTCAATTGAAATAAAAAATTATCATGCAGTAATTAATCAAAAAGGCGGAAAAGGAGTGGGTATATTTGTACATGAAAGTCTGGCATTCCAACCCATATCATTTAATCCCAATTTAGTGATTCTTCGAGAATATCGGGTGGAAGTAGTGGGAATACAAGTGCAAATTTTGAATAAAATATTTACTGTTATCTCGATCTATATACCATCTACCTATACATCGCAAAAAATTGCAGTGAAACATTTAAGGTCTATGATTAGTTCATTGAAGACTCCATTAATCATAACTGGAGATTTCAATTGCCACCACCCATTGTGGGGTCGACAGGCAGCAGATAAGTTGGGTCGAACTCTTGTTGAATGGATGGAGGCGGAACAGTTAACTATAATAAATGATGGTTCACCTACTCATATGCCTAGAAATGGAAGTAATCCGTCATCTATAGACTTAACATTAATTTCAGAAAAGTATTGTGCAGACTTTACATGGGAAGCCGATGTGGACTTGAGAACAAGCGATCATTATCCATGTTATTTTTACCTGGCTTATTGCCATGCAACAAATGAAAGAATATTAACTATTCGCAAATGGAAAGTATTCAAAGCTAATTGGTCTAATTATACTAAACTTTTAAATATTTATTTCTCAGAGGATGATGGATTAAAACCTGATAATATTACATACGAGGAGTTTGTAAAAACCATTTCGGCTGCGATGGACTTGAGCTGTCCCAGGGTGATAAAAAGTAGTCAGCAACACTTCCCAAAGATATACTGGTGGACAGAAGAGTGTGCTGAAGCAAAACTACATAGAGTCGAATTAGCAAGAATATACGCACGTCAACCAAATCCGAAGAACTGGATAGCATTCAGACACTCTGTGGCCAAATCAAAGAGATTATGCATAAAAGCAAAAAGAAAATCATGGAAATTATTTTGTGAAAATTTACACCCAAGCATGAAATTAGGATATGTGTGGAATAAGTTTAGGTCGCTCAAAAATCCTCGTACAGCAAATGTGGTCCCTTTGAAATCAAATTGGAAGACTGAATTTATTCAGAAACTCATACCTACAGTGTCAGACGGAGTAGTTGAAACACCAAATGAATTATGTAGTTACACATCAAAACTACGTTCGGCGAAAGGTTTTGCAACTCCAATTTCAAAAGAGGAAATCTATGAAATCATCAGCAACAGTAAAGAATCTGCTCCAGGGATGGATGGAATTACTTATTCGATGATCAACCACCTTCCAGATGTAGCGTTAAAGGCGATGTGCACAATTTTTAATAAATTCTTAAATAATGGAAAAGTACCAGAAGATTGGTCCAAACAGTTGATTATTCCAATTTTAAAAACAGGCAAGGACCCTCAAGTAGGTAAATCATATAGACCTATAGCTTTGACGTCAGTTTTAGGAAAGATATTTGAGAAACTGATACAAAAAAGAATAGAATGGTTTTTAGAAAGCCAAAACATATTTCAGTTCGAACAAATAGGATTTCGAAAGGGATTAGGATGCCAAGACGGATTAATCACTCTTTCCTCGTATATTTTCGACTCACTGAAAAGAAACAGAATTGTATTAGCTGCATTCTTAGATGTAAGCGCAGCTTATGATAATGTAGATATTAATATCCTAATCCAAACAATACAACAGCTAAAAATACCTCACAACTATGTTTTGATATTATGGAAGTTACTCAGTAAAAGATCCGTATATTTCCACTTTTTCAGTGAAAGTAGAGGACCGTATTCAGCCTGCAAAGGGTTACCTCAAGGAAGTCCTTTAAGTCCTTTGTTATTCAACATATATATGATCGGGTTGAAAAGGAAATTAATTCCAACAGTCAATTATCTTCAATATGCAGATGATATCTGTATCTATATGTCCACGACACAAATTCATACTGATTTTCCTGTTTTAGAGGAACAAATATTGGAAGTGCAAAAGTGGCTTGAAAGTAAAAAACTCTCCATTTCAATGGAAAAATCTAATATTACAATTTTTAGTAAAAAGGGAACACCTCCAATAGTTCATTCAATGTCCCGAAAAACAAGAATTCCCATTACATCCAGAGTAAAATATTTAGGTGTCATCTTGGATGAAAGACTAACTTGGAAGGACCAAATTAAAGCAATACAAGTCAAATCAGAAAAAGTGTTTAATTTGTTCAAAGCAATAGCAAATACTCAGTGGGGATGTCATCCTCGAGTTATGCTTTTATTTTACAAGAATTATTTTCGGCCTATGATAGATTATTCTCTATTGGCAATGTGTAACCTGACAGAAGGAAAATTGAATTCCATTGATGTCATACAGAGGAAATTCTTGAGAAGATGTTTAGGCCTTATGAACAGCACTCCAAACGTAGTAGTATACATGGAAGCGGGTGAATGTTCCATTTCATGTAGACAGAAGATGTTAGCAGCAAATATGCTCTTCAAAGTGAAATCATATTGTGAGCATCCTTTCAACAATGTACTAACAAATATGATACACTTATATGAAACAGGAAAAATAACAAACAGAAAATCTGCTATGTGGATAGAATTGTATAATTCGTTTTGTCAAGAATATCAGGATGTTCTACAGATGCGTTCACGGCCTGTTTTTTCATTAGATTATCCTCAACAGTCTCTGGATAATATTCATTTCCCTCGTTATTCGCACATATCGGAATATTTTATTCAATGGCCAAATTTTTATTTCATATACACAGATGGATCTAAAAGTGAGTCAGGAGTTGGATGTGCAGTGTACGATCCACAACATAAAACAGACCTATTATTTCGGCTTCCACAAGACTGTTCAATATTTACAGCAGAATCTTACGCAATTTACCAAGCTTTAATATATGTTCAAAAATTAAATTTACGAAAGTTCTTAATACTTACTGACTCGCAAAGTGTATTACAGGCTCTTAAATCTTCGTACAAGAGTCTTTACAAATTATCCCCTTATATTATAAATTGCATACAATTAGTTCAAACAATACAAAAATCTGGAAAAACCATTGAGTTTTCTTGGGTTAAAGCTCATAGCAATATTGCAGGTAATTCTCATGTAGATGAATGTGCAAAGAAAGCAGTGCGTCTTCCAAATATTACGAACTTATCATTATACTATACGGATCTTCTCCCTAGAGTAAAGAAGAAAATTTTGAATGAATGGTTTGATTGGTGTCGAAATGAACTTACAACAGTTGGAGAATCATACAGACCATTTGCTGAATTCAAAACACAAAAACCATGGTTTCATCATGTAAGTGCTACAAGAAATGTAATTGTATTAATTAATAGACTGAGAACGGGCCATTTGTGTACTAGGCAACATTTATCCAAAATTGGAATAACGAACAATAAGAAATGTGAATGTGGCTGGGAAAGTGCAGATGCACAACATATAATACTGGAATGCTCAAAATATAATAGAGAGAGAAATATCTTGTATAAAACTTTAAATAATCTAAAGGTTCAGTTTCCAACAAATTTGTTAAGTTTAGTTGTTAATCCAGATGTGAGAATTGGTTATAGTTTGTTATCATTTTTAAGGAAGTGTAACATACAATTGTAAAAGGCAAAATGTTCTTAAAAAAAAAAAAAATCTAATATCTGTAAAATAGGGGGAATGGACTGATAATTTTATTGTAAAACAATTGTGTGTGTATTGTTATGGACAAAAAACGGCATAAAAGCTGTTAGGTTCCAAATAAAGGAATGAATGAATGAATGAATACCTTTTAAATATTCTACTGTTAATATCATCTTCTCTTCAATGAAAGCATGAGCGAAATAACTAATTTTGCAGCTATAGGTTACAATAACAGTGCATTAAACTGCATCCACCCACTGCCGTTGCTAACGAGTCCAAAACAAAGCATCCTCCATACATCACGCTGCACCTTCAACCCTTGTCTATCCACGTCGGCGGTGACGGCCGTTTCAAATTCAAAGCTGTGCTCGCGGGGGCTGGCGAACGTTGAATGAGTGTTGCTAAAGCCCCTATCACACGGAACTGGATTTCTAGTTGGAATGCCCTAGTTGGCGATGAACTGACTTTCTGGCTAGTAATCATGGCCGCCTGGCTGACTGCTTGACTGGTTTTGAGGAATAGACCGTGTTAAAAATGTAAACATAAACATTGGTGAGGTCTTGCCCGGTCCCCCCGGAACTTCCGGTTTAGGCCAGTCCCCGTTGTTTCCAGTACAGATTCACCGGCATACGAAGTAAGAAATGAGCGCTTGTTTTCTACAGTTGTGCGACGATAGTCAAGAAAGGTATTTGTTAAAGTTCTACTATGAAGGATTGGACGTCTAGAATCCGTCGGATGATCAACTGCAGAGCAGATTATTAAAATATGACGTGTCTTTGTGGCCGCCAGTTGTATAGCATACACAAGTATCTCATGTACACGCACGGCGAACTCAAAACGTACGAAAGTTTAGATATATTCAATTATTTTGTAAATGGAAAAGTGAAGGAAAGATAGCTCTATAAAACTAGTGATATTATTATATTATAAACTATGCTTGAGTGAATCTTTGCCAACAAATCTGCAGAAGTAATGAAATGTAATGCTAGTAAATATATGTGCTTTCAACGTCGCCTTTCCGCCTGAGGGATTTAGGGAAAATCTATGATATGGCATGCCACTTTCACTTGCACGAATTTACTTCAAGCAACAAGGGAGTTTTCAGACTGAAGCGACAAGCGATATCGGGATTTCGCACAGAAGCATTCGATCTAAAGCAAACCATTCACCAGTCACACTTGCAAAAATAACAGGCCGGGGCAACAAAATGCACGGTATTGATAAAACGGCCCAAATCGAGCGACAAGCGACACCTGAAATTTGTCGTGTCTCTTTAATTCGGAAGGTGTTGTTGCTTGTCGCTTCGGTGTGTAATCTCCGTGCCACTTAAAAGTGAATCCTCAGTGATCAATTAAATTTTTCGAGCCGAAGCGACACGACAAGCTGCACATGTCGCTCAGATTTCCAATGGCGTGTATTGTGTCGCCTGAGACTTGATTCCCCATGAGCGGTAAATGATTATTTATAGACTAAATGGGCCTGTGTAGCTTGTCACTTCTGTACGAACCACTGCTGTCGCTTGTCGCTTCGGTTTGAAACCTCACTAAGAGGCGTGCTTTTCACCACAACACAATACGCAGATAAACGATCAACATGCTTGTAACAAAATGCAAGTCCTAAACATCCTTTCCGTGTATCAATCCTTTCTCGTTCTGCTTGTGTCAACAGGTTTCGTCTCTCTACGTCCTTCGGAAACCTACGAAGTGATACTTGACTCAATAAATTTGTTCCCGATCGAACTGTGCAACCCTATGCTACACAGCTGACACCCTATTTTCTTGTAAAATAATCTCCACTTTGCCCTTTCATATTAATATCCATAGCACCGTAAGCGTAACCGGATGTTCGAGGGGGACCAGACGAGTGCGCATGCTCAGCAGTAGCTCCGCCTTTAACACCGTCTATAGGACATGTTCTAATTGCTACTAACTTCTTCGACTAGATTCTGTGGAACAGCCAATCAGAGCAAAGTTTGGCCATGTGAAGATATTCTGTGAGTTTGTAAAGTAGCCTTTTTTTGTCTGTGGCTTCCGAGTGCATACAACACGAAAGGCATGTTTACAATTGAAAAAGCTAAAATATTCTTCCATACGTGTATAGTAAACGTTGTAAAGTATGTATTTTATCAGCGCCGTTCTTCTCTACCTAAAACCATTTAATGCGATGCGATATTCCTCTCGGTTGGATAGTTATCGTATTTTAAATGTGTGAAGTGATACGTTGTTTACATCTCGTGCGGCCGCCATTATGGGAACGAAAGACTATCGACAAGTACGGTATAACAAGTACCGTGTGAGGCGAAAACTAGCAAATGGGTAGTCAGTCCAGCGTCAACTAGAGCATTCTAACTAGAAATCCAGTTCCGTGTGATAGGGGCTTAACTCTACCCGCAGAAAATGAGTCGAGCACTGGATGACAGAAAAAAATGATTTGTGGAAATAAATATCAATGTGAAGCGCTGTGTAATATAAGCTTCATATTACAAGCAGCAAATACTAAGGATTAGATATAATTCATAATTAAAACTAATTAATAAATAATTAGTTCTAAGATGTCTACAGTATTCTTTGGGAACTCAGGGCCAGATTTCGAGTTTCTTATTCAAGGAAAGAAGTTCAACACTGTATTACATAATGCACGATGCATAAGGCCATGGCGTAAAGGTAACTTCGTTGCCATGTAATCAAGGTGTGTCGGGTTCGATATTAGATGAGAGGAGGGTATTATGGAATACCATTTACATTTCTAAAAATAGCTGCACTAGTTTTTGAATAAAATACCCAAAATCATCATGAGTACATACTATAACTAATTGTAATGAAGTGTCACTTGTAAGAAAAATACTATTTATTTTGCTGTTATAAAAAAAAACATATTTTAAAAAAAGTTACAAATGGAGGCTAATATGAAATAGTCGGGTAATATGGAATAGGTGGTTTAAACCATTGAAAAACTAATGAGACTTCATAAAACATAGTTATTTTGAACTATAAAAACCATATTTCTAAGATTATGTGCAACTCATTTCTGCTTCGAGTCTATTTACAAAAGTCACAGATATAATCTTCTTTCTCTGCTCCGGTACAGTCAAGGTGAGCCCACAGAGAACAGCTGAAGCATTGAATCCAAATTTCCCCGCGTTGATCTTCAGAGAATTTTCCGTTACAGAAGATACATTCAGCGTCTTTGTTTTCCGGTTCTTTAGTTGAGGGCATGAAGTCCATTACAGATGATACATCAGAATGGATTGATGCATCGCTGCTAACACTGGAGTCATCTCTTTTAGGTTTAGGTCTAGAAGGTCGGTCTAAGTTTAATTTCTGAACGGGGGGTCTTTGAATGCTCGGTTTGTTTTGTTGTTGTGAAGCTTCTGGTTCCTTCTTTTTGTCCTTTTCTTTCAGTTCATCCTCTAACTGTGTTTTATATGGGGAGTAGGTTATTATAGAAGAAGATCCAGCTTTCCTGCCTCTATTTGACTTTTGCTTTTTTGGAGGTGGTGGTGATATCTCTATGGGTAGGACAAAATTTGTTGACTTAGACGTACCAGGGACAACCACATCAGGACTCTTGGGAGAACAGGGTTGAGGTGAATCAGAGCTGGTAGACGAACATGGAAGAGGGTCAGTTGTGGGTGTCATAGTCTGAGGCCTAGGAGTGAGTGTAGAAGCAATAAAATCTTCACTGCTGAAAACATTTCTATTGACAGGATAAATACCAGTCACTTTGAAGCCGTTTACTGCTATGTCCCCACGTTGTACTTTAAGGTAGGTCCTGCCAAACAGTTCCATCATATCAAAAATACTCAAGGGCCTTGAGCTATGCCTTAAAAAAGATCTCACTTCCTCACTATAGTGAGACTTTAATGGACTCATAAAGGTTTTATCCTATGGTTGGATTTTATGCGAACAGTGGGGAGGTAGACATACAATCGTAACATGACTTTCCCTTGCTAAACTAATTACGTCAATGTTACGCTTGTGGGTTGTGTGGCCGTCAAGGAGAAGCAGGACAGGTGACTCAGCTGAGGGTTTTGTTACATCTATGAAATGTTTAAACCATTTAGTAAAAATGTTTGTCTGTATCCAACCAGACGGGTGGCACGATGCGATGGTCCCTGGTGGAGCACCTCTAAGAAGTTCATTCATGTTCTTCCTCGGGAATATCACAAGAGGCGGGACAAAGTCACCTCCTGCACTCATACAGGGAATGATGGTTACGAGAGAACCTCTTTCGGTTGAAGTAAGGGACCCAATTTGTCTCTTTCCTTTTAGGCCTACTACATGAGGAACTTTACTTTGCACCACAGACAAACCAGTTTCGTCTACATTAAATATCCTGTTAGGAGGATAGTTGTGTTTTTTGAAAACAACATCGATCAGGTCAAAAAACTTGTCTATTTC
This sequence comes from Lepisma saccharinum, assembly GCF_977018435.1. Lineage (NCBI taxonomy): Eukaryota > Metazoa > Arthropoda > Insecta > Zygentoma > Lepismatidae > Lepisma > Lepisma saccharinum. The sequence continues at coordinate 50,052,627 of NC_139245.1, read as the reverse complement.
TTCTTTATTAAATCCCCTGGCCCTGGCAAAAGATGTACCCATGGGTTTACGAACTGAAAGTTTCGGGTTCCTTTTCATAAAAGCGTCTTTGCCAGCAGTTTCGTCCTTAAATGGATGGGGTATGTTATTGCGAACCGCAAGTTGATAGGCAAGACTGCAGACATCCCTTTTTGTGAGCCCATAGAACATGGCCTCCATCTCAACTAAATATGTCTGTAACTTGTCTTCTAGTTGTTTAGGAAAAACTGGCTTACGGCCAAGAGTAGTTGAGGCTGCTACCTTTGCATTTTTCTCCCTACTGTTGACAAGGCGGAAGAGAGACGCTCTGGGAACCTGGAATTCCTTGGACGCCTTAAGGTACCCCATCTTCTTCTCACGAACAGCTTCTATAGCCTTAGCCATCTGCGTCTCACACCAAAGCTTTCGCTTCTTTCCCTCATCTTCCTTCTTTCTAGGCATATCTGAAAAAAAACAACAGACTATTTAGAAGTCTTGCAACTAAGGGGGGGGGGGGTAGGTTTAAATAGATAAAACACATCTTAAAACAAATTATTTGTAGGTCTAGACTGTAGACTAATTTTCAAATAACAGAAAAATTGTGTTTTGTTTTCATTCAAATGAGGGCCTTCCCCATGGCGTAGTGGTGGCGTCATTGTCTTGTAATCAAGGGGTCTGCCACGTCCCTAGCGTGGGCATCTACCAGCTTAGCACAGGGGAGAGACAATGAGATACCTCTGGGCACAGACCAAGGTTACTAACGCTAAGCATATATGAAAGGAAACAACAGATTTAACCCACTACGGAGGGTACAATTCGTACTATATTCTTGAATAATTATATACAAATATTAATATCTTTGTAAATCCTTTTATACAATATTATTCTTCTAATCTTCTTTAGGCGTCTTCTTCTTGTGATCTATATGGCCTCTTCTTCTTATGGCCTCTTCTTCTTATGGCATCTTAATTAATATGGCATCTTCTTCTTATAATTAATCTGGCATCTTCTTCTTATAGCCTCTTAATTAATATGGCATCTTCCTCTTATAATTAATATAGTATCCTCTTCTTATAATGATTAAGGTGCCTTCTTCATGCAATTAATAAGGCTTCTTCTTCTTATAATCGCTAAGGTAAGGCTTCTTGTAATCAATAAGTTTTCTTTTTCCCTTTCTTTGTTGATCCAAATTGACGTAAATATTAAGAAAATCGATCTCCCAAACAAACAAAGAGAAAGGGGTTAGTTAAAGATCGCCGCCTAGCCGGCGCTAACCTCAACTTGGAGCTACAGTGTATGCGCTTCCAAATGTGCTTGGGTGCTGCCGTGAAATGGCGCTACACCTAGGGAAACAACCAAAAGCCACACGAAACTCTCAGTTCGTGGGAACTGTAATAGACACAAAATCGAAATTACAACTCGACTTCATTACCTTTGTATATTAATCACTTATGCCATTACTGAATGATAATTCCCCTTTTCTCCTTATTTATATCCTGTTATTATGCTAAATTTATTTATTTATTTCCTCATAATTAGTATTAATATATACAATCACTCTTTCATCATATCTGCTCTTTCCGTTGTCTCTATTTACAATCGTATAAGTTCTCCTGAGTGGTGCCATCTCTTATCCACCTTCCAAACTGAATTACGCAGCATCTTTTATACCCGTTGTTCCTCTTGCCTGCTGCCATCTATGGTCCTTTATTTCAAAGAATAGCAATGCAGTTTGTGTACGTGACAGGTCCCGGGTTCGATACCCGGTGGAGGCACAAGCGGTTTGGATCCCACTTTAAACTGTAGGTCCAGTCCCGATTAGCCTTACTGTGCATAAAGTGGACTTAAAACACCAACTCAAACTCAACTCATTCAAATGGATTTAGCTTTTAAAAAAATGTACTTTGGTTTTAAATTAGGCTATATTACTATTTATGTAAGTAGTAAAAATTATTGTTTAGCTATCAATATTATACGCAAAACTCATTTTTTAACTAAATTTTTATTCAGTATATTTTGTCGGGTTATATGGAATACTATACCTTTACGTCGGGTATTATGAAATACCTAGTATTCTATAATACCCGACACGCCATCTTGGAAAATGAACCTTTAAACGGATGGACAAAACATTGTCAGCTAAAAAACGACCACAGTATAACAAACTACAATTCTTTTAGTGTATATTATGCTTAACATCAATGTTCCAGTCACATGTGTACTAGTAGGTTAAAATGTTTGAAAACTTACCTGCAAAAACTCTTGAAAATCACGAAACACACTTTGTTCTGTAGCGAGTGGTAACACAACAACAAGCGGTCAGCTCTCACTGCACTGCATCATGGGAGTCTTTCTTGAGTAGTTCATGGTATTCTCACGTGATAGCAGCACCGAATAGAGCCAAAACCTTGGTATTCCATATTTCCCGACTATTCCATAATACCCTCCTCTCCTCTACACTGGTGGAGACTGGAGAGTGTGTTCGAATTGGAAGTTTTTAGATGAGGGAATGTTTACTCGAGCCGTGAGTTCAGTTGTTGAATGCTCCTATGTTTTCAAATAATAAATTATAAAATAGGACAGATGGGGATGCTTCGCGTAAATATTTCTACCTTGGAGATACCCCGCACATCGTTGTAAATTTCAAGCATTTAATAGTGTGATCCCATTTTAACCTGTTGGGCCAGTCCGAACTAGCCTATCTGTGCACAAAACAAACTTAAAATTCAAGACTTCTTCTGGAGATATTCCTGCGAGAACTTTCAAGTAGATGTCCTAAAAACGTTCAATGTAACTAGGATCAGCAAATGTATATTGTGTTTGGTTTCACTGTTAGTTGGCGATGGAGTGACATCTAGCGTAGAACTGTGAAATACTTCGCGACTGAGATGCGCATAACTTGGGTGCACTGCCAATAGATGTCGCTAACATCGCCGACGTCACGAAGACCACAGCTCGCGGCATTAGAGTTACACCCCCGTCGTCATGCCATCCCAAAGCAGGGGGTGCTCGTTCGGCGGCGCAGATCGTATGCGCAGTTGTCCGTGGATGCATGACGTCATCATCGAAACACTCGGCACGGAAAAGGCTGGTTGCTTATGCAAATATTGAGATATTTGACAACGAATATCTTCTAAAATATAGTAGCAGGGGAAAAGTTACAACTTTTACTGTTAAGATTCATCCTTTCTAATCAATTTATCACAAAGTTGATTCAAATGTGTAAAATGGTTTTCAAGAAATCGTGTTACGAATGAACCCCCTGTGTTGTTCTCTCCAGGCTTCCAATGTAAGGGAGTTTTAACTTAAGCGCGTTGGATTTCTTTTTGCTCTATGTTTTGAAATAAGATAATTTTGTTCTTGTCAACTGAAATCATGCCTAAATGCTATGGAAAGCTGTGAAAACTATTATCAGAAAACTAATGGAATAAATCTAAAATATCACAGCTTGACTGATATAAAAAATGCGGTATTGTCCATTTTTGTGAAAAAGGCATTGTGCGAGATCTAAAAGCAGAACTTTTTAATATTGTATATAAATGTAAAGGTGTAATAAACGTGACTGCTTCCCAGGCACATATCCAATCGGGTGGGCTTGGGGGGCTCGAGTCCCTCCCCCCCAAAGTTTTCGGTTTACACTAGATAAAATGAGATTTTTTGTTTATTGTGGTGTCAAATAAAATAATTTGACGTTAATTTAAGGAGTTAAATAATTATGGAGGCAAGACGGAGAATATTCCATAACCCTGTTATTGGTAAAGCTCATATCCAAGGTGGGAATCAGGGGGCTCAAACCCCTCCCTTAGAAAATTTTCAGTTTACGCTAGATTAAATTAGGTTTTTGGCTTCTTGAATAATACGTATGGTGATAATTCTCAAGGCGGAGAATGTTATATAACCCTGTTATTGTTAATAGTGCGTATATAAGGTGGGCATCAGGTGACTCGAGCCCCCTCCCCCAGGAAATTTTTCAGTTTACACGAGATAAAATTAGGTTTTTGTCTTCTTCAATAATGTGACGATAATTTAAGGAGATAAATAATTATCGAGGCAAGACGGAGAATGTTCTATAACCCTGTTATTGTTTATAGCGCGTATCCAAGGTGGGGATCGTAATTCGTGCCCCCCCCCCCCCCCCCGCCACCAGGAAATTTTTCAGTTTACACTAGATAAAATTAGGTTGTTGTCTTCTTGAATAATGTGACGATAATTTTAGGAGAGAAATACTTATCAAGGCTAGACGGAGAATGTTCTATAACCCTCCTGTTGATAATATTGCACGTAAACGTTTCTTACGCTTTCGGTGTTGTCGTAGCGAACTTGCACTCTATGTAGAGACTTGTCAGCATTTGCAAGCTGCACAACAAAGGTAGTGCCACACGTAGGGTTATTCGGATTCATTGTAATTTTTTAATCTCTGGAAAGCACGAGAGGGAACGTTCTTGAAAAAGAGAAGAAGTCGAACTACTGGCAATATTTACGAATCGTTTTATCTGCGGAACGTTCTAGAATATAATGAGGATATTAATACGCGGCTTAAATTTCCCGGTTGATGTGTACAACAGAATGGGTGGAGACTTCAGAGGTAAGTATGACAATTCATACAGTCGATTAGCGATCAGTCAGTGTCCATTGCTTGCTTTATAAGTTCTAGTGATTCGAAAATGAAATGGACTAAATACCGTAAAGTAACGAAGTCTACTACTACGGTCCCAAAGCTAAAGACATTGACGACAGCGGAACTTCGAGTAGTGCTACGAGTAGTTCGGGTCGAAAGACAAAGAGATCGAAGGTCTCTCTCTCTAAAGTGAATATTTCGGCAGTATCAGGCTGGGCATTGGAGCGATTTATTAAAAAAGAAATAAGCTGCACAGATCAACTAAAAATCAAAGTTTTGAGTAACGATTTGGTTGTGCTAGGACCAAATTTTGTGTATGCAGTCCGATAATTTCATGGCATAAAAAAATACTTTTGTTTAAGGCTACTGGATTCGACACACACTCAACAGACAATTTTGAACACTTGCGAGTGCTTAGGCCTGAATATGAACAATTTGGTGGGTAACGGCTTTTATAAGAGCTGCAAACATGGGAGTACAAGACACATTAGTGGTGTTCAGGCTCGAATGAGAGAGAAATAGTCGTGAACTGTCTGCGTCTAGTTCCCAGCACTCAGTTTGAATCTCTCGTTGTCGAGTGGATTTTGCATTCCGTGCATGTGTAACACCTTCGTAAAAATACTTCTGGTACATAGATGTTTTGATGCCTGATGAGAAGAAATGGACAAACACACTTACTGAGATGGTTCCGGCACACAATGTTAATACATGGAAACAGAGGAGTTGAGTGGTAGAAAATGTCCCGATTTCACGTTCTGATTAAAATGACAGCCTTAAACAGTGGCGACGATTTAGGAGATAGTTGCTCCCCATTCTTTTGCCTCCACACTATCACACTATGGCCTCTTAATGCTTGTCTCCTTGTCCACCCCCCACACATTTTGGAACCCAATTGCCACCACTGGCCTTAAACATACAATTGTGATACCCCTTTAAAAAATGGTGTTCAGCCTCCCCCTGAAAGGAACCCCTGGATACGTGCCTGCTGCTTCCCGTAAAATATCACTGCACTCTCCACGTTTCTCTTCTGTCTTTTCTTTGGCGTCGTCAATAGCTTCAACACATTGTTTATATATACCTAGTCTTACCATAAATACTGTCCCAAAGTTTTAAGTAAATTGACACAAAATGCTGAGAGATATTGTAATATCCTAATAACATTACTGAAATGGATGCATGACAAATCAAAATCACAAATCAATATTCAAAATGGCCACGCTTAGCACGCACACATTCCGTAAGTCTTTGTGGCCACGCATCAATTGAATTACGCAACACATCGACTGGAAAATGAGCAACTGCATTGAGAAGAGACCGACCGCTTTAAACTTTCAATATTGGGATGTCTCTTCCTCCAAGCCATCTCCTGAAGCTTGGACCACAATTTGTAGTCCAAAGGGTATAGGTCCGGACTTGCAGAAGGCCAATCTGAAGTGGAAATGAAGTCTGGAACATTTGTTATGAGGGCACGCTCCATTTCTGTGAAAAAGGGGTAAAAACATCAGCCAAAGTTACCAGCAGACAGTGCTTGAGAGACTAGTTAAGAATGTCAACAACACCCTGTTCCATGGTCAGAACTGGAGCTTCTAGCAGGATTCAGCCCCAACATATGGGGCCCGAACAACACAGCAGTGGCTGGAGCCAAATGTACCAGACTTAATTTCCACTTCGGATTGGCCTTCTCCAAGTCCAGACCTATACCCTTTGGACTACAAATTGTGGTCCAAGCTTCAGGAGATGACTTGCAAGAAGAGACATCCCAATATTGAAAGTTTAAAGCGGTCTCTTCTGAAGGCAGTTGCTGATTTTCCAGTCGATGTGTTGCGTAATTCAATTGATGCGTTGCCACAAAGACTTACGGAATGTGTGCGTGCTAAGCGTGGCCATTTTGAATAATGATTTGTGATTTTGATTTGTCATGCATCCATTTCAGTAATGTTATTAGGTTATTACAATATCTCTCAGCATTTTGTGTCCATTTACTTAAAACTTTGGGACAGTATTTATGGTAAGACTAGGTATATATATATGCATTACCCCCACACCCCCTATACGCCTTCATGGCGTGGTGCTATGCACAGGGGAACACTTCACTTTTCTTTTTTTATATATATTTGTCACATATTTGTTTTAATTAGTATTCTGCTCGTTACGCCACCTGAACGCAGCAGCTAGGGCTCAAAGGACAGTGCAGTTACACCGGAAGAAGGCTCGGAAATATCAGGCTTCAGAAGTTAACTCATCCAAATTAAATGTGCTCTCTCTAAATTTAAATCATAGTTCACAAATAATTTGATGAAAAGTTTTAAAAGTATCTGTTTTATTTAATAGTGTATTAATTGGTGCATTCTTCTCCAGCATAGCTATAGGCAGTGACCACACTACAGGGGGGAGGCAGGAACGCCCCCATATTCTCGTTCGACAATTTCTCTCTCTCTCTCTCTCTTATCTGACCCCAGTAAAACGACAAAAATAAATAAATGAATGAATGCTCTTTTAGCCAAAATATGCATTTTTGTGTCGTATGTAACGGAATAATAAACATGATTGCCCCGGGAAAATATGATTTACCCCTCCATCTTTACTATTGCGCCGTCACTAGCTACAACATATTTCGATTTCTATTGTTCCCACATATTTATTTTAATTTTAGTATTGTGAATCATATTCCACTGTGTTACCTCACGTAACCACCCCCCCCCCCCCCACACACACGCACGATATCAGTTGTAAGTTTTAGACTAAGCTTGCCAAATGTCCATTTATATCTTCGTATTCTTGAGCCATTTAAAAAAAATCATTTCGCCCCATCTTCTGATTTTATTTCATAGCAATGTTTTCCCACTGGAAACTCCTTTGCAGATCGAGATCCGGGGCTATAGCCTTCCCAAGCCACCGTCCCCTCCAAATACTCTCTTGGCCTCATGAAAGAAAATTATATATGTATTTCTACGAATTATTAATTTGACTTGGCAGTTTCTTTTTTCGAACAGGAATAAGTTTTAAATTTTAATAGCTTATAAAATTACACTAGCAATTTTGAGTAAAGGGTTTGCGTAACCCTAAAAGTAAATTTAGAGACTGCAATTTCAACTCTCGACATTTCAGATATATTAATAATTTTCATCACAACGTCTTGTAATAATTATTTGTTACTTCAATAACCTCCTCGCAAATGTTTCTCGCATATTAAAACATAGATGCAATTTTCTGTTTATTTCCTTGTAATGCTGACCTCCGTGGTGAAGTGGTTAGCACAACGCTTTACGATGACAAGGGCCCCCATGTTCGAATCCCCGCCCAGGCATGGATCTACTTTCCTTTCTTCAATTTCATCATATCATCACGCATCCTCATCTTTGCGATTAGCCATATGTGACAGATAAGCCAAGTAAAATATACTAAGTCTATTAATCAATTATTTTTTAAAACTCTTTAATTCTTCTTTAGCATGCAACGTTTTTGTTAAAATTATATTACGATTTGTAAAATGACGGAAATTCTAAAGGAGAACACACAACTTTCTTTGTAGTGCATCGGTCAGAAAGTTTCAGTAATATGGAATTTCCAAAATACATTTTTTCACATGTACTTTGCCCCCTTTTAAAAGTAGCGCATTTTCAATTATGTTACTAATCATTAAAAGGATGCCTCAATACAATCTTGGAGAGTAGTGGGATTAATGCTATTATAAACTCAGGAAAGGAAGAGCCCCCCCCAAGCAGGTTTGGCTATACTTAAAACTAGCTCAACATGCCCATATGAGCTTTTTGCTCAAGTGTGGAACCTCCTCTAATCCAAGATTTTTGTAAAAAATGCCCTCGGGAATTTCTCGGAAAGGAAGAGCCCCCTCAGATTGATTTGCTTACACTTATAAAAGGCACTTCTGTGAGATTGTTGTCCATAAACTTGTCAAAAATATGCCCCTCTTGATATTTTTTTTGCCCACACTTAAAACTAGGCCAAGATACACCCATATACACACCCACACCCACCCACACACACATATTTACTTCCGGTCTAAGTTCAATTTGATACTAGGTTCAAATTGTATATTAAAACAATGCAATATGCAGAGCCCCTCTAGAATTGCTCCGTGACTCTCTCATTTCTTACATCATAAACATATGATTTTTCTCCTATGAGAATAACACTACATATAGTGTCATCAGGTAATGCCTCATGGAATTCACAGATAATTTTAATATTTGTCCTGTCATTCACCACAACTTGTTTTCTTTTTGAAGCATTGATTACAAACATGGGTCTCTGTGCTTTGAATTCATCTGGTGTGTAATACATGTCAGTATTGCCAGTTGTGACCCTTTTGAATGATGTAAATGCCTCATATAATTTGAGGAAATCATCCTTGGACATGTCTAAATTGTAATTTTCTCTAGGAAAAACCTCATTTCTGCCGTTTTTAAGATATATGTTCTTGATGTTGCAGTTATCAAATTTACTTGAATTTTTTTCCTGATTATTGTGTCTCCCAGTCTGAAACAGTACCACTACAAAATCAGGCATGTCATATTGTATGCTGGAGAATGAATTTGTAGCATCAAACTCATAATATGTACCAGTTGCGGGCTTCTGTACACATTGATATGTATAAAATTGTAGAGGAATCTGTGGATTTTTTATTATATCTGCTTTGTATTTAAGAGCATAACTGGCCTCATACTCAACAACAGGGATTCTTAACTCCATAGTCTGAATAATGCATTTGCCTGCATCTGGTAGGGTATTGGGCAGAGCTTCCCCTGTGGGGTTTATTGCACTGTACCTCATCAAAGCATTGTTATCATTTGCAGCTCTTCTAAATGTAATTCTTAAACCACCCTTCCACATAATTTCTTTGTAATCTGAGAAGAATCCTGGCAACAGGCGCATAGGGAACAGCACAGTGTGGCTCTTGGATATAATCTTATCACCAGCCTCAAATCCACCGATTTTGTAGTATGAAGCCTCGGTTTTGGATAATTTTAGTGTGGCCAAAGCTGTGGAGGTAATGCCGGGATAATCCACTCTGTTTATAACAACACCATGCTTTCTGATCTCAATTTCAGAGAATAGATGCGGCACAAAATTATCTACCAATCTTATATTTGAATTTGCCGGATAATCTGTTCCATCGAGCTTTACAACATCAAATTTGATGTATAGATCTGCTCTGTGGGGGTGTATAAATCCATCCCCTACATCAAGATCAACCTCAATTTCTGTGTTGGGTTGATTTAAATTTGCAAATGTCCTCCTGTTTGGGGGGAATGATTGTAGCTCATAACTCTCAATATTTTCCATTTTTTTCTTGTATGTATTTTTATTTAAATATTAATCTCTATGATTGCAGTTGTTGTGGCTCCAGCAAAATCAACTAATTCTTCTTTTTCATTAGTGACCATCAATTCAATATAATCTATTCTATTATGACACACAGGAAAATATAATGTTGGGGATGGATTGTAGATGATGGGCTCCATAAATTCAGAATTAGGCTTGAATGTTGCAATAATGCCTGTTTGTTTGTGAGTGCCTATACCATTTGATTTGGTGATCATACCCTCTGCTACATTACAGTGAATATTTAGAGTCTCTATGGCTAAGAATTTAGGTATATTCATAGCAGTGTGTTTGATGCCTGCTTCAAGTTTTGTGTTGTTCTCAAATCCTAACAGCTCTCCTATAGTACCCAGATCCACTGTTTCTGTGGCAGATACAATCTCTACTCTGTGAGTGACAGAATTTTGACTTAACACAATACCTCTGGGTAATTGAGCATTTAGAGTGGATAGATTATACTGCCCTGGAGTGATGACAATTTTTTCATCACCAACTGCAATTGTGTTGTTGTGGTGTGTAATATTGGGGATTAGGTACATGCCATAAAATGCCCTGAGAGCTATTGTTTTGGGATATACAATGTCATCACGTAATTTGAGTTTCAATATTGAATTTTGGCTGGTGAGATGAAATACCCCCATGATGTTTCAGATACCACAAGGCTTTTTGAAAATCTTCAATTGATGGTTTATTTATCTGAGACATATATCTAAGAACAGATAAACACAAATGTCCGCAATTAACATCTTTGAAGTTTTGAACACGGGCATTATTGTAATAAAGATTAGCTGAATTTAGATATTTTATTAAATTTTCAGGTGGAACACCTCCAAATGAATCAAATACATATGCCTTATTTTTTAAATATTTAAGATAGCAAATCCAGTGAGTGCCCTGATTTTTGTACTCATCCAAATTAACAATGCCACACTCTTTGTTGAGTGGTTGTTCTGGTAAAGAATCAGACATGTACACACCTCTAAAATGTTTGATGCCCAGTGGCTTGATTAAAGCTTCAATATCTTGGTTTGTAAGCGGCTCTTGTTTTTTTTAAACTTATTCATGGCTCTTTTAACACCTTTGCCCTGTTTCTCCATTGCCAGGTTATGGCGCTTCTGCTCATCTAATTCTGCCCTATTTTTCTTGGCATCTATTACTGTTTTTGCTATGGCAGCTGATCCCCCAGCCAAGCTCCCAACAGCCCCGAGAGCAGCTAAGATGGCAGGGATGGTAAATATAAATCCCCCCACATGTGATTTTTTTCTTGATTGCTGTAATTTTTTTAATTGGGGGGTACTAAGCAACAATTTCATACCATGCCCCTTGGCAATACAAGAATTTTTTTTCTTGCGCTGCTTTTTGGTCAAAAGGCTATCAATAGTTTTAAGAATTTTGAGACCTGCATAAGGTATTTGATACATAACACCCTTGGCCTTCATTGTAGGTTTATTATATACATATTTACAACCCCCACCCCAATTTTTGTTTGGTGCTCATAGCTATGGTGGTTCCCAATGCTGCTATTTTTTCACTCAAAGAAGCATCTTTGCTTACAAATCTACCAAATGCAGCCTCTTCTAATTTCTTGTCTGCAACATGTCTCTTGTCAAGATCAGAATGTGTGTTGTATGCAATATCATGGTCTCTACAAGCAGCATCTAGGGGATTAACACCAGGATCACCTCTGTTTAATCTATGGTCCAGTTTTGTGCCTGGACCACAATACTGATAGCCTGGAATATGTAATTCAAATGGCAGCTTGTTTATAATGTCATTAACAAGGCCCCGACCCTCAGAAATATTCCAAAATTTAGGTGGTAGAGTGTTAATAATTTTTATAAGATATCCAATCCCCTTAGTGTCATTCACTATAAAATTAGACAATTTTGTGCTTATCATGTCCATAATTCCAACCTTTTCATTGTAAAAATTGTGGTTCCCAGCATTTTCCTCCCCAGCTATCACCAATAACCTATCTACAAGTTTCCTGACATCATCAACCCACACAAATTCTTTGGGCAGGGTGTTGTATTGTTTGATTCCACTGCCAGTCTTGATCTGAGACCATATGGGCTTGATTAAATTATTGTATTTTGCCCCACTGCTCGACTTGACTCTTTTTTGTGTGGGATCATTGTTCTGGTATAGAGCATCTGATTTTATTAATATTTCTTTGTAATCCTCATAATCTTGATCTGTATAGCTGCCAGGTCTTTTCCTAGTCATCAGTTCCCACAATCCAGGTGTTCCGGCATATTTAACAAAAGCACCTTTTTCTCCAAGTCGAGATTCTGAATATACAATTATATCATCTCCCATAAATGTTACTCTGAAATTGCCAATTCTATGTATGATGCTGCCATCAAGCTCTGTGTCAGCATATAAGCCAAACACCTCATCTTTGTTGTCTTTAGGTGTGGTTAAATATTTTTGAGCAAGAAGACCCAATTCAATAGGATCCTGACTAGCCTCAATTCTTCTAGGAGCAATAGGACTAGGTGTATGAATACTGGAAAGTGGGGTGAATGGATAATCTAATATGTTCCTTGCAGCTACAGGTACAAGCTCTGTGAGCAAATTTTGATTTTGCTCTGTAACAGTTTTGATATTTTTACCTAAATTATTAATAGCATCAATTACAGGCTGTTCTGTTTGTTTGTGTTTTTCATAAATTCCTCGGTTCTCTGATTTCCATCCCTTAAATCTTTTTACAAGATAATCTCTTAATTTAAGATCATCAATTATTGGCCTTTTCATGGTTATTTATTTATGTTTCAATGTCTAGAAAATTGTTGATTTTATTTCTGTATTTGCCACTATTGGGTGTTCTTGTCATATCAATTGTGACAAACCCATAACTGTCCTGGTTCCAGCACCTGCTGCAAAACTTAGAAAAATCATTGTAGCTCAGGTCCCCACCTACATATTCATCATGTATGTGTTTGAGGTTGGTATGATCCTGATGAAACACACATATAAAATTGCTATTGTCTCGGATCAGCTGCTTGGGTATTTTTGAAAAAGTCTGTGCCAGGTAGAAGCAATCAATGTTTTTGTGCCGGCCCTGTGTAAAAAAATTTCTAACCTTGTTTTGATTATCCAATATAATGTCATCAAACACAACAACAGAATTATCGAGACATTCATGAAGTGGCTTAACATCTGGTTCAAAAGTGGCAATATCCAATCCATCATATAGCTTCATCAGCTGCTGATATTTTAATTGTTCCAAGCTCTTAGAAAAAATATACAAGTGCCTGTTTTTCCAGTCTAACCAGTTGGGTGCCAATAAAAAATTATCAACCATTAGTGTAGTTTTACCACAAGCAGATGGCCCAACAATAAGACACCTAATATTATCAGGTAGCAATTTGCCATTTCTCTTATTCTGTTGTTCAGGTTCTGGCAGCCTTTTTATAACATCCCAGGTGCTCATATTATTATTTTGTTTGCATCGATCCAGCTGTGTTCTGGGAGTCCTAGCCATTTGACAAATAATTTGTTGCCTTTTCTGCGGATGATTTTTTCTATGAGATATGTGTCAGGCTGTTTAGTTTTGCTGAGCTCTTGTTCATAGAACCTGCCTTTGAGAATTTCTCCTCGGTGATCCTTTATTATATGTGTGTTAAGGGTTCCAGGTTTAATTTGAACCACTGTAAATAATTCAGTGCTCCAGTTTCTTGTAAAGCCTCTCTTGAATAAGTGCTTATATTTGCTAATTCTTACTTGATCACCCACCCTGTATTTGGCCTTTCTTGTTGTTGGCTGGTATATAGGATAATAAACAGTGCTGATCAATTTTTGCTCATCAGATGAAGTTACTTCAGAGGGTTTCATGTTGATTGTGGAATGGACCGAGTTGTTATATTTATGTAGAAGTTCTGGAAGAATATTAATCCATTTATAATTACCCTGCAATGTAAATTGTTTATACATAAGATTTTTTAAGGTTCTGTTGAATCTCTCTACAATTGAGGCTTTGAGATCACTGTAACTCGAATAATGTTGTATTGCCTGGCTTTTAATAAATTGTTGAAACACTGAATTATAAAATTCTTTGCCATTATCTGTTTGCAAATAGCGCGGGGATCTTCCACTCTGATTAATGATTGTCCTAAAAGCTTCTGTAACACATTTTCCAGTCTTGGATTTGAGTGGCACAGCCCAGGCAAATTTTGAAAATGTGTCTATTACAGTGAGTAGATACTTGTAGCCCTTGTTGATTTTGTCTAAGTTTTTCAACTGCCCACTTGACATTTCAATCAAGTCGCTTTGCCATAAATCATCTATGCCCTTTGTGATTACTGGGAGTCTCTTAAAATTATGTCGGGCCTGTCTGTGTAATTCATCAACAATAATTTTTCTAGACATAATATGTAAACAAGAATATTGCAACTATGGGGTGTTCAGCAGCTGATACTACATGATTTTCTAAATATAATTTGTCCCCTATTTGTATTTTAAATTCCAAAGAGCCATCATCTTCAGTATAGGCTGTTTCTAATGTATTGGGATCTGTAAAATCCTCCAATTCCACACTGGTGATTTTTACTTTGTTATCAGCATTTGTTATTGATAAGGTGGGGTAGTGGTGTGCCTGTGGCTGAAGCCAATATTTGATCTTGATTGGTCTCAATGTGCCCCCAACAAAAAATTGGTAATAAAATTGTGCAGGGGACAGCATATATATTTTGCCACCTGGTGTAAATGGTGAATCATATTCTTTGTTGGGGATGCTGTACAATTCAAGAATTACTGTATGTTTAGGATTTTCAATTATGCCTGTTATTTCTTTTTCTGCTGTGAGCAATCTGCTTGTTACAGATTCAAGATGCTCATTGATGGTCCTAACAACATCATCATGGCCTGGCTTTATTTTTATGTCCACAACAAGTTTTTTGTATTGCTGCACAATTTCTTGTAGCTGCGTGGCAAAAACAGACAGAGCATTTGCTTGATTAGATTCCATGGTCCCTAGCTGTTGCTTGATATTAGCTACAATTTGTTGCAAATTTTCAACAATTGCCAATTTTGAATTTTGAGCTGTAAGATCATGGACCTGTCTTCTGATATCCTCAAACAGGGCATGCAGTTCATTAATATGTTGATTGGTTGGTAGAGTGGCAACTGTCTGAGTGAGATGTTTGATCTCTGCCTGGATATTCTTGATATCTTCTGATTTCAATATCCTATTCACTGCCCTCTTAATATTTTTAAGTTCCTGTGATGTAGGCAGATTTGATACTGTATTTTGCAAAAATTCAAGTGCCAATTTCACATTGTTTAATTCAGAAGCATCAGCCACATTTTGCATAGCATTTTGGAGCAGGGCTATATCTGCCTGAGAGGGTGTGGATTGTTGTAAAATTTCAAGTTTTGTTTGGATATCATCTATCAAGTGATGAAAATGAGACAGTTCAGATTCAGTGTTGAGGTTTTCAAGCTTTGTGATTTGTTGCTGGACACTGACAAGGGTATCTACAATCCCAGGCAATCTGGATTCTAGTACATTTGCCAAATCACTTTGCACTGCTGCTATTGTACCTTCAAGATGGGTTATGGAACTTTGAATTTTTCCAAAATCTTCATATGTTTCAAGTTGCAGCTTAATATTTGCTACACTCCGAGTTATTGCATTCAAAGCATCAGAAGATGGCAAGTTGTTCATAAAATTTTCAAGTGTCTCAATTGTTTCTTTAACCTCGGCTATGGCATTGTTCAGAGGGCCCAGATTAGGTATTTGGAGTGATTGAATCTGTTCTTTTAGAGTGGAAATCACTAGATCAAAATCTTCTTGTGATTTTATGCTTTTGACAATTGTTTGGAGTTGTGTCTGGACATTATTTATCTGCTCTTCCAATTGTTGTTTCAATTGCTCAGAGTTGGTGGCCTGGGTCTTAAATTTGGCTTGAAGAGCTGCTACAGCTTCTTCTAAACTTTGAAAATTATCCAATGTGGCCAGGTCAGTATATTTCTGAAGCAGCAATTTGAGTTCAGAATCAATTTTAAGAAGAGGGTCCATGCATTGTGATTGCAAATTTGTAATTTCTAATTGAAGACTGGCATTGAGTGTAGTTTGTAAAGCTTGTAAATCACTTCTTAATTTCTTGACTCTGACATCAAGCATCAGAATCTCATCACTGTGATCTTCATGTCTTGTATGGCCAAAAATATCATTAGGCATTTTGTTTAGTAGTTATTTATTATAGAGTATCTGATTCTTAATTCTATAAAAAAGGGTATAAGCTTGTCATAAGATCCAGGGACCTCAATATATAGGCAGTCACCAGCAGAAACAGTATAAACAGTGCCAGAAACCATGTTTGAGTGCTTAATTCTATAAATATTTCTCCCTACTGAAATTTTAACATCACCCTCAGGGGTTGTAATAAATTGCAATTGCCCACCTACAGGTAATTGGTAATGATTTAAATTATTGTTAAATATGTACAATATTTTGCCTGTTTCATCATCAACATCTGTAAATATGCTGTTCAGATGAATAATTAACAAGCCACTCAGTTTAGACAGCATATCAGAAGAGGGTTGTGGTGTTGGCAGCTCCATAATAGCCCGTTTTTTGAACCCAAATAAGTTCATAGGCATGTTTATTTATTTCAAATCATGCTCTGTGTTTGGGCATTGATCCCCATTTTTCAAATCACAATGCCCCCATGGTAAAGTATGTATGCCACATGATAAAATGCATCTCTTATCATCATGTGGATCCAGAGCCACTTTTCTTACAACATTTGAAGTCAATAAGTGATCCACACTCTGGATTCTGGATTCTGATGTTTTGATTAAACTCTGGGATTTGAGGCAATTTTTATAATCTTCAAATTCAAGCTCTTTTTCCACAGCTACTTTGCCAATACCCTTGGCCTTTTTAGCAGCAACACCACTACATGTTTTAAAACTGTACATCTTGGCACTTAACCCAGCAAATTCCACAATAACATCACCAAGTGTCTCATCTTTTAACTTGCCAGGCACTTTTTTGTTGTGGGGTTGAATATTCAAATGGCCTGGCAATTCACTGGTATCAAAGTATTTAAACAATTCAGGCTGTGCCATATCTTGATAAACATTTTCTGTTTTAATATCAAGAACAAAACTATCCGTGTCCATGTACATCAATTTTATATTATCACCATAAAAAGGTTTCAGCACATCATAATACAATTTTAACATATGTAATTTGGCCAATTCCAATATCACAGCCCCTACATAAATAGGTTTATCAAACTTAATCTTTGTTCTTTTCATGTTGAAAAGTGCCATATTTTCATCATAAATTCTTCTATAATTGAAATTAGGCTTTGCAACCAATTTTTTGCTCAGGCTGGGGTCAGTAATTATTTTAACATCGGTATGTTTTCTGACATTTTCAATTGTTTTGCCATATACAGAATTGACCATCAATTTAAACAAAGATTTATCAAATTGGCTCTTTGCAGATGTTCGAAGCTCTGTATTTGTATTAATATATGATTTCAACCATTCTGAGTGCCTGAACCTCAAAACTTTTCCAAGTTTGGTTACTTGAACACCATGTTTTATCAGGAACTGGAGGTTTTTGTAATATATGACATAGCCTTGTTTTGGATCCAGTGTCATCATGAGCTTCTTCTGTTTAGAGCCAGGTGAGCACTGAACCTCAGGAATTGGGGGCAGATCAGAAAATTTGTTGTGTAAATGATCTGGAATTGTCAGATCAACCTCTAAGAAGAGGCCATAATTACTGTCATCAAAGTCCTGAAGATCTTCAATATTGAAATCTTCAACCCATTCAAGCCCTGCATATGGCAATTTATCCATCACAGCGTGACCATAGAGGCTGTTTGCATCCACATACAATATATAATTTGATGGCCGTGCTGGATCATAATCAGGCATAAATTTGTTATTTGCTCTGGCATATCTCTGAGAACATTGCACCATCCCTCCTCTTATACATTTCTCCATAAACAGATACATATTTTGATCTTGGATCAGATCCAATTGCTTTTTAGTGTTTAAAAACATTGCAGCCCATGCTAGGCCCGGGGCACTGTAAAAATACACTGGGTCCAGTTTATAATTTTGCATAGAAGATTTTCTGAATGCCTGCAATATATCAGCTAAGAGAGTCACATCAAGTTTTAAATATGCCATGTGATAATCACCAAATGTCTGGCATTTTAAATTGTTCCACATCAATTGGGCATGGTGATAATCTTCATCAGTGATTCCAGATCCTCTGATTTTGCTGTAAAACTCTTGTTGTGGTGGCAAAGAACATTCATCAAATTTAGAAAAATCTGTAACATAATCATATGGATATACACCCTTCCGCCTAATTAATTTCAGGTCCTGATTTGGAAACAAGGCACATGTGATTTTGAATTGATCGATGCTGAGCAGCAATTTCATTCCGTGTCCTTTGACCAAGCAAGAATGTTTCTTCTCGCGCTGTTTCTTCGTGAGTAACCCATCGAAAGCACCCAGAGTTTTCAGATTCGAATAAGGTATTTGGTATACTATACCCTTGGGCTTCATTTTGACGATATGTTATTTATATATTGTGTGAGCTTGAATATTTTTACAGAGCAGTTCTGGTAGGTTGTTATTTATAGACCCCACCCCAATTTTTGTTTTGTGTTCATGGCGATGGTCCTACCTAATGCAGCAACCCATTCACCCAGCGAGGCGTCTCTGCTGACGAGTCTCCCGAAAGCTGCGTGCTCTAACTTTCTGTCAGCATCATGACGTACATCGAAATCGGTATTAGTATTGTAGGCAATGTCGTGATCCTTGCATGCAGCATCCAGGGGATTCACACCCTTGTCGCCTCTCTCCAGTCGCTGATTAAGTTTGGTACTCGGACCGCAGTACTGGTAACCTGGTAGGTGCATTTCGAAGGGTAGCTTGTTGATGATATCGTTCACGAGACCTCGACCCTCGGCCACGTTCCAAAATTTCGGAGGTAAGGTGTTGATGATCTTGATGAGGTACCCTATGTCTTTGTTGTCGTTCACGATGAAGGTGGCAAGCTTGGAGCTAATCATGTCCACGATGCCCACCTTCTCGTTGTGGAAATTACGGTTGCCGGCATTCTCTTCGCCTGCAATGACCAGCAAACGGTACACGAGCTTTCTCACGTCGTCCACCCACACAAACTCCTTCGGCAGGGTGTTGTAGAGTTTGACGCCGCTACCTGTTTTGACCTGGTTCCATATCGGCTTGATGAGATTCCTGTATTTTTCACCGCTGCTGGATTTGACACGATTCTGCGTAGCGTCGTTGTTTTGGTACAAGGCATCCGTCATGATCAAAATTTCCTTGTAACTTTGGTAATCCTCGTCTGTGTAATCTCTTGGCTGCTTTTCGGTGATGAGTTCCCACAGTCCAACCGTGCCGGGATACCTGTTCCAGCTGTCCTTCTCTCCCAAATTGACTTTCACGTCGTCACCCTCGAACGTGACTTTCGATTTTCCGATCTTCCAAACCACGCCCTCGTTGAGTTCCATGGTCTGGTACAATCCGAAAACCTCGTCTTTCTCGAATTTCCCGGTGCTTAATCCCTCGCCAACGGTCCCAGCTCGACTACATTTTCCGAAGAGGTGCTGCCTAGAGCCTGACGTTTCGGTGGCGGCGCAAGTTCGTACGGGGTAGTGTGAATGCTGGATATCGGTGTTGGTATGGTATAATTTCGAGCATTGAGTGGCACGAGCTCGTTGATCAGCTCTTTGTTTTGCTGGGTGACATTTTTGATTTCCTTACCGAGTCCGCTGATGGCATCGATGATAGGTTGGTCCTGTTGCTTTTTCTCTTCGTAAATTCCACGATACTCGGATTTCCAACCCTTAAACCGTTTTGTCAGGAAGTCGCGCAGCTTCAGGTTGTCGTCTGCAAGTTTGCGTTTCATTTTTTGGTATCTAGTTATTTATAATACGTCAAGACGTTTCTTGTAACGTTGCAACGTTTAGAAAATTATTAATTTTGTTTCTGTATTTTCCATCATTGGGTTTCCTCGTCATGTCAATTGTGACGAAACCAAAATCTTCTTGATTCCAGCATGAAGAGCAAGATTTCGAAAAATCGTTGTAGCTCAAATCTCCACCCACATAGTCATCGTGAACGTGCTTGAGGTTGGTGGCATCCTGACGAAACAAGCAAATAAAATTAGCATTGTCCCGAAGGAGCTGCTTGGGGATCTTGGAGAAAGTCTGTGCAAGGTAGAAGCAGTCCGTGCCCCTGTGGCGGCCCTGAGTAAAAAAAATTGCGAATCTCGTTTTGGTTTTCCAGGATTACATCGTCGAAGACCACCACCGAGTTATCGCGGCAGCGGTCCAGCGATATAACTTCAGAAGCAAAAGTAGCAATGCCCAGCCCGTCGTACAGTTTCGTCAGCTGGCGGTATTTTGGTTGCTCCAAACTTTTGGAGAAAACATACTGATGCCTGTTCTTCCAGTCCAGCCAGTCGGGTGCAAGCAAGAAATTGTCCACAACCAACGTTGTCTTCCCACAACCCGAGGGTCCGACGACGAGGCAGCGAATATTGTCAGGCAGAAGCTCGCCGTTTTTCTTAGAGAGTTCCACGGATGTATCTGGCAGTCGTCTCACCACATCCCACACACCTGTCCCACAATCACTTCGTCCGCGTCGATCCAGCTTGTTTCCTCGGGTCCCAGCCATTTAACCAATAGTTTTTCACCTTTCCTGCGCAGGATGTTCAAAACTGTCAATTTTCGCGAAAATTCGTGACAAAAGTACAACCGTAAATCAGTCACATTTGTGACATTTCGCGATTATCACCAATAACAAAAACCCGGCCCTGATTATACATATATATTATGTATGTGTATGAAAATTAGAGGATAGTAGAGAAACAGGTTATAGCTATTTTCAAATTTTCTACCAAGCAACTGAGAAGAAAGAACCTATATGATTAATATTTATAATGTTATTATATATAGAATTAAATTACTAAATATGTAAAAATACATTAGTATTAAATACATATAAACGAATTAATTTGGTATTTTTTATGTATCATATATTTGTAATTGCCTTCTCGATGGCGCAGTGAATATGTTTTCGCCTTGTAATCAAGGAGTTCCGAGTTCGATACCTGGTGGAGGCACATAGTGGTTCGGATCCCACTTTAAACTGAAGGTCAGTGGCGTATTGGCCGCCCCCGCAAGCAGTGTTCTCTCTCTGACCCTGAAATTTTGATTAATTCTAGTAATTCAACAGAAAATATCGATTTAGAAAAAAAAAACATTTACGAAACATATGTAACACATCAATGAAGCAATTCAAACTCTTTGAGATGAACACTGACTGCAAGAATCAGTTTTTTTTCTGTCGGTAAAGTTAGAACATGTTCGTTGTAACGTACGAGATAACAAGCTCCATGTTCATCATTATTATTTTTAAAATTCTAGGAATTGTTCGAGTGTGCTCTCGGTAGAATATAGTAATACGATGACTGGGTCAATCCATATGAAATCATACCAGCTGGTTGCTTGACCATTTTTAAAAAAGTTTATTTTTTGAGTGGTGTGAGCCTCATATATTGACAGTTCAGAACCACTCTTATTTTATTTTTACTATCACCGATTTGAAGATGGCGGGCATTTTTTTATCATGGCGCGCGTCATTTTCTCCATTCGTAAACATCAGCGGCAACTTTTTTTTTCTCAGCTCTGGTAAGTCCTACGACAATGAGACAAAATCTGTGACGTTAAGCACATTATAGGCTACAATTATATTTCTGTGTAATTTTCTAAATATTATTCCTTCATAATAAATTTTAAGGTTAAAATTGTGTATTTCAATCGCTCAAAATGACATTTTCGGACATTTTTTGAGGGGGAAGGGAGTTTACTTGACACTTGAATTTTTTTGCGCAAGTACCTGTGTACCAATAGAGTACGTCAAAATTATTTGAAGCTTGAGACTTTAATATTTGTTTTTCTACAGGGTCATAAACATGTACTTTTTGTTAAAAAAGTCCAAGTTCAGGGTTAAATATCTCTGGTGGGCAGTTGTTTAAAAATCTGAAATTTGTACACAATACAGTACTTCAGGATAAGTAACTTCAGTAAAAATTTTGAGTTTGAGATTTAATTGGTTTAGGAGATACAAAACTCGTGAAAAATTCAACATTTTGCATTAAATATGGCATGTCTAATTTAATTTCTTATTAACATTTTGTGTTGAAATTCTGCAAACTGTAATTTGGAATGTCAATGAACAACATTACAATCCTGAAATGGATCCACAATAAAGTATATATACGAGGGCGTGCTGAAAAGTAACGCTTCCTATGTTTTTATTTTCCTTGTTACCTTGTAAACGCATTTTAGATTTTGAGCAACCATACATTGCACTTATAAGACTTTCCCGTTTCTCAATTGAAGGTTTCAAACTTCTATCGCCAGGGGGTGCTGAACTATTGCGAGGAAAATGGCAGCATGTAACCATGCAATGTCGGTGAAGTACCTGAAGTAGCGTGCAGTGATAAGAGTTTCTAAACGCAGAAAATGTGCTAGAAATTGACATTCATCTGAGACTGAGGGCACTTTATGGGGATGAATGTGTAGACATCAGTACTGTGCAATCGTGGGCTGTTCATGCTCGTAAAGATAACCCCAGCTGAACACGATTCCGATAACCTCCATCAGTTGCATTTCGCGGCCTTTCATTCCATTCTCTCACATAGCTGAGATTTCTTCAGCTGGGGTTATCTTTACGAGCATGAACAGCCCACGATTGCACAGTACTGATGTCTACACATTCATCCCCATAAAGTGCCCTCAGTCTCAGATGAATGTCAATTTCTAGCACATTTTCTGCGTTTAGAAACTCTTATCACTGCACGCTACTTCAGGTACTTCACCGGCATTGCATGGTTACATGCTGCCATTTTCCACGCAATAGTTCAGCATCCCCTGGCGATAGAAGTTTGAAACCTTCAATTGAGCAGCGGGAAAGTCTTATAAGTGCAATGTATGGTTGCTCAAAATCCAAAATGCGTTTACAAGGTAACAAAGAAAATAAAAACATAGGAAGCGTTACTTTTCAGCACGCCCTCGTATATATACTTTATTGTAGATCCATTTCAGGATTGTAATGTTGTTCATTGACATTCCAAATTACAGTTTGCAGAATTTCAACACAAAATGTTAATAAGAAATGAAATTAGGCATGCCATATTTAATGCAAAATGTTGAATTTTTCACGAGTTTTGTATCTCCTAAACCATTTAAATCTCAAATTAAGTCTCGTCTGGTCTCGTTTCGTGGTCCACACAACTTTTCTGCCACTTAAGGGTAACCGCAAAGTTGAGGATGAGTGATGGTAATTATAAAGATGACGTCGATCCCCGTGGCGGAATGATTATCAGAGTGTGCTACGATGCCAGTTGTCCTAGGTTTGAATCGCGGTCTGGGCGTGAGTGTTCTTAATCAATTTCATCATATTTAATCCTCATCTTCACCATTAGCCAAAAGTGGCAGAAATGCGAAGTGAAACAAACCAAATGAATCATCGTCATGGTTAGTCAAAAGTGGCAGAAAAGCGACGCTAAAAAACAAAAAATCAAATCAAATGATGAAGTGAAACAACGAACAACCATACCCAGAACTAGGTCCCAATCAGGGATTCCTGTCGTCATAGCGCTCTGCAGGCACGTATCCAGAAATTCTTTTGGGGGGGGGGGGCTAAACATCATTTTTTTTACAGGGGTATAGATAGAACCTCGCAAGGTTTAAGGTTGATGATGGTGATTCAGTTCCAAAACAGTGGGGGGGGGGGGGGGGCAAGAAAAGTTTACTTTCTCTTGGTAGACAAAGGTTAGCATTAAAAAGCCATAGTGCGAGGCCAAAAATGGAGAGCAACTGTCTCCTAAATCTGCCACTGTTTAAGCTGGATTTTTCTTCTTTTTTTTTTTTCTTCTTACAGAACGTGATATCGAGACATTTTTTTATCACTCGACTCCTCTGTTGCAATGTACGAACGTTGTGTTTGTGCTGAAACAATCCGATCTCAGTATGTGTGTGTGTGTGTATGTGTCCGTTTCACGAAGCTGTTATGCAATGGACAATCCATTCATATGTGTTCTCCCAGGTTTGGAAATGATCCTTTATGGTGTTGTTGCCTGCCATCGAAACGTAACCTTAACAAAATTCTAATTTTCCATCCTTGTGACTTAGGAAGAATTCAGACCGAAGGCACACACACGTCGTTTGCAATGAGTGACCCAATCAGCAGAAACTTTTCACACCGTAGCGGCACGACAGGCTGCACAAGCCTGTGTTCGATTTGTGAAATCCTCAAGCGACATGTATAGCTTGTAGCTTCGGTGTGAAACCTGGTGCGTCAATCTCATTGTCACCTTGAAACGGCAGCTAGTGTTGACCACAGAAGAAAAATATCTTGTCAACCGGTGGGAATGTCCCTTAGTTTTATTCTATCTCCTTTTTCTGTGCTTGTTAATTAAACAGGCAACATCTTACGGTTGGGCATACACAAGAGATGTGCCATGCAGAAATTTTAGCGGAAAATGCAGGCTGACCCGAAACTAGCAGTACACTGTCGGCAATGTCTTCAGCTTTGGACCCGAACTTGTACTAATAGTGGTAGATTTCAGCACTTTCAGGAAAATGTGTCACTAGTCCTCTTCCCCCCCGAATCTCTACACATCTCTTATAAAACTGTCAATGGACACTGACTGATCACTAATCGACTGCCACTCTTACTCGTGAAGTCTTATTGAATTATTCTGTTGTACAGACCAACTGTGAAATTGAATCCGCGTATTATATTCATATTATATTCTGGAATGTTCCGCACTTTTTTTTTTGTAGTAATGCAACGAATCGCCCGACTCATGGCGCTACCTTCAACAGTGCTTTGTTGTGCAACTTCCAAATGCTGACAAATCTTTAAATAATGCTCAAGTTCGTTGAGACAACACCGAAAGAGCAAGAAAAGTTTACATACAATATTATCAATAACAGGGTTATCCTTCAGGGTTCTAGAACATTCTCCGCCTTTCCTCGATAATTATATTTCTCCTTAAATTATAATCACAATATTTTATTTCACACACACAAGCGAAAAACCTTATTTTATCTAGTGTAAATCGAAAAATTTCGGAGGGGGCTCGAGCTCCCCTCTGGATACGTTCCTGGCGCGCTGTGCTAACCACTCCGTCATGTAGATCGGCATCCTTTTTTTATGAGAATGGGCATGTATTGAGTAGTATCTCTACACAATTTTCATAAAATACATGGACATGTTATTGCATACAATAGTAACCGCACATTCAAACGGAATACGAGATCGGTTGATGAACGTATCTATAACCAGGGCCAGATTAAGGTGGGTGTTATTGATGCTGCAGCATTAAGCTCATTCCTGAAATAGACCCAGATGAAAACAGGCGAGAATTTTCCGAAAGCTGAACAGTTTTCTTTTGCTATAGTAACCTGAAAATAAACCATAGAATGAAATTTTGAGCCTCAATTTCGGACTCCTAGACACAGCGTTACTTATTATACAGTTACGATTATTCTTTGTGCTGTGACGTAAATATAACGTCATTGTGTTTATTGTTCACCGAAATTTCAAGTTAAAGTTATCAATTTTACGTTAAACAGTTTAGTTAGTAATGTAGCTGCGTTTCTTGCAATAGCTTGGCGATTGTTGACTCTTTATTAGTTCGGTAAGTGCGACGTAGTAAATTTTCACCTTGAAAGTTAGTTGTACAGAAAAAATCGACGGTGTTTCATTGTTAGGTTTTGACGTGACAGCATCAGGCCTAATTTCGTCTTAATCCGGCCCAGTCTATAACCGATGTATGAATTACATCTTAAAAACTCTAAATTTGCTGAAGATATTAGGATATTTATTGTATTTGTATTTACATATAGTTAAATTAAAATATTTGCCCTCACTTGTATTTTATTTTTGTTATTTAGCGTTCCCAGTTTCAGATAACCGCGATTGATGAAAATATATTCACACGGAAGACCCATGTCGAACCCGAGAACTTGGAAATCCACTACTTAAGGCGCTCGGTCAACGAGCTGTATAATTGCTCGCTCACCTCCTAAAGTACGCATAATATTTTGATTTTTTATCGAAAAATTGTGGTGCAATAAATGTCCTAAAATTACTATACAAGCTTAGTTCCTTACACTTTCAAGATGTATTCAATATAGTTAGTGTTTTGAGTGCAAATGCATAGCACTATAAATCACGCTTATTATTGGAAATTGGTTTTTTTCCTCCCACCTTGAAATGTGTCGTTCTCTAAAATACAATAGGTCATTGAATTTTGAGGTATCTATCTGCATTTTTTTCCGGACTTTCTCATCGGACTAAAATGTATGATAAAAAGTCATCCCCTCACATTAGCCTTCAAATACTAATAGTAACTAATGTTTTCAAGAAAATTCCCATTTCTGTTTTGGGAGTTGAACTGGACCTCTAGATTTCCAGTGTTAATCCAGCATCACAAGATTAATTGGAATCTAGTAGAAGGAAATATGGCGGACTCCAGCCTTGAAAGATGGGTAATAGGGTGGTGATGGGACTTCATTCACTGAAAATTCGTCACTCAATGAAAGTCGATTGGAAAGACTGAATTCCGAAAACGATTTTAATAATAGTGGACTTCCACATTATTAATAATAATTTCAACAGTAGCTTTTCTTTTCGATATATTTCATGAAACAAGACCTTTTTATATTGATAGATCATCAGCGCTGGAGTTGTGGGTGTGGAGAAGGAGTCCAGAAGGATGTTTTTCCCCCAGTTAAGTAAATTTTTATTAAACATCCCCTCCTGCTAGGATAATTTGCATAAGCATCCCCCACTTCTTCATTGTCTTCATGCTGATCTACACAAAGACCCTCCTCGACCAAGCATATCAGCTATATGAATTTCCACTTCAAGCACTGTAGATCATAAAATAACAACACACTGGAAAAGAAGGAAATGTCCACAGAATTTCAATATAGAAGAAAAATGAACTTCACAAAATGCTCCCAAATAATGGTAACATTTAACCCATATGCTGTGAACCCTTAGGGCAAAGGGATAATTCGACTCCACATCCTACTGAGTTTTGGGACCGTTTTGAAGTAACATGGAACAGGTGTAAACTATTTGAGAATTTTTTTTCAGCTCTTATTTTAATATAAAAAGGCTTAGAGCCATCTTGAAAATATTTGATGGGAAGTTACATTCAAATAACACACGTAAAATTAAAATTAGTGATAAAAGTTCATGATTTATCAAATTTAATTGTTTATATTGTGCAGCAACAAGGCAACGACAGGTTGAGTTACTGAATCTTTCTATACTGGCTTCATACCTGTAGACAATTTATGCATACCCTCACCACAAACGGAGTAGCTACAAAGTTATGAGTAGACGTCGGATTTTAGGTTTTTAACCTATTTTTTTAATTTACAGGTATGCAAGAAATAATAAGTTACGTCAGCGTTTTGTTAAAAAATGCAACAACTGATGAAGTTTTATAGTGCCTAAAAACCTATTTTGCTTGTTAGAACTTATTTTAGGTTTATGTGCCTAAATCAAACCTTTTTTAGGTTTTTATATATTTTTAAAGGTTTTTACAGACTTTTTACGTCTTACAGAGGCATTTGCTTTTTTTGGTCACGGGAAAATTCAATGACGAACGTGTTTGAAATGTACTCTCTCTCAATTTTCCTTCCTCCAAGTCCATGGTGATTTTTCAAAGCTCTAAACAAAGCAAAATTTCTGGTGCCACTGTGTCACCTGTGCTATCCAAAGTGGTCTGATCTGTGTGGTCTTGCTCACTTTCGCGTCACTTCCGTGCTTTGTGGCATTCACGCATTGCAAACTAACATTTCAGCATTGAAGTTTGCACCACTGACTATGTTTTTGTTGAACCTAAAAGCACACTTTTTAGAACCTAAAAATCCGAGGTTTAGTTATGAGATAAGGGATGTTTTCCTATAGATGTCCATCTGCGAGCAAGGGAGTGAATTTTGCATTTCGGAGGAGACACATATGTCAAGTTACCCGGGCCCCTCTGGCCGAACCAGAACGCCCCTGCTTATTATCGAAGATGTCGTATGATATGCTACTGGGAACCAGATTTCTGTCTCGCAAATTAAATTATTTCATAAGCGACACTGCCTGTTGAATTTCTAAGGTTTATAAAATTTCATAAGCATAGAGAGAAACAACATTGCGGGGCTGATTCTACACCTTACCACACCCTGCATTGTCGGGCGGGTGGCCATTACGCCACTGGCTCTAATTATCATGATCAATTGAGCTTTTGTGTCTCACTTCAGTAGCTGTTATGTCAATCTTTGCAGGATTCAGTTTCAAATTTTCTGTGGAAAAATAGTGATGCTTTGGCTTCGAGGAAGGGGTAACCTTGAGTTAGGACTCATTCACTGTCATAATGTTCCCAAGTTTACGACCCCACCCTTCACCCCGATGCCCCAACTGCTCGCGGATTTGAAGGTCCTGTCATAACATGCCCCTTTTTTTCCAGCTCTCGTGTTTACAACCCCGCCAGAACCTCTGTGACGTCACCTACGTATGTGAAACTTCTTCCGAGGGTCGCCATTTCAGCATTCAAAAACATGTAGGCAGGCCCGTAGCTAGAATTGATTGATCTCCAGAGGTTGGGGGGGGGGGGGAGGTGCTCACGGGTTATCAGGGGGCTTTGTAAACCAAGTCCAATTTTCAAAAGTTTAACAGTATTAAATGAAGGTAAATTATGTGGGGGGTCATTAAGTTTAACATAATTTAGAAATATCATACAAATACTACATTTTTTCTATATCTTTCAGAACATCGTTTTTTTTTAAACTGTTGACTGCTACTGAAATCATCCCTTACTGCACACTCCATACTACTTTTGATGATACAGATAATCACACAAGAAAAAATGCACAATATTCAATCATAGTGCCTACAGTACAATCCAACCCCGGCAGAAGCAATGAAACTCCCCTTTGCTTCGAAAACTTGACCTTTGACACAGATGCGGAGGGAATTTGCATGATGTCATCAAAGTCACAGATTCTGCCTAAGTGGAAGGTCACAACAGGAGCAGCGAAAGTACAGATAAAGAAGCTGCCCTCAGTCCCCCTGGCCCGTCTGAATACGGGCATGCATGTAGGGCTCTTGATTTGAAGATGGCAAAGGGGGGGGGGGGGGGCGTATGTCAGGCTCACACAAAGCATTTGTGTTAAATGCTCAATTGATTGCATTAGGTTATTTATGTCGTTTTCTGCAACTTTGGCTAATCACAGCGATAAGGATGAGCGATGATATGAGGAAATTGATGTGAGAACATTCACAATGAACACCCAGGCCCAGGCCGGGCTTCGAACTACACGTACAGCGAAACAAATGAATAATGATTGACTCCTATAAATGTGCAGTTGGAAAAGAGGAAGGGGTGGGCTGACATCTGATTGGTGTCCGAGTCACCAAATAGATATCCAGGTTATTTATTCTGGTAGAGAGAAATTGGAATTTCAATAATCTTACATCCGTTGTAATGTGATAACTGTCACTTGGCCTAATTGGCATTTTAGGCAATATTATATACAGTAATATGGGAATTAACCCTTAAAACAGGTATTTATAGGCACTTTAAGAATCAATTAGGCAGCTCCAAACAAGTCATTTAAGACATTAAAGCCTATGTTTTAGTACATATAGGAATACAATAGGCAAAGAGGCCAAAATCCGCTGTTATAGTAATTACGTTGCAGTGTAAATGAGGAAAAACAACACTATATCGTTTTGTTGCATAGATAATCTACCGAGGGGTAACCTCCATTCGCCCTTGAGTAAATTGATGAAAAGAGTAAAACAAAAATATATGTAAGATTATATTTGGTGAAATACTTGGGAAAGGGATGAACAAGAACCAAACGGTGATTGATAATTTGTTTAATATTCTGAAATATATTTGTCCTCTTGAAGATCTTCAAATCAAGAATATTTTTTTTCGTATTCGGTACAATAGAAAATTATAAGAAGGGAGCAGTAGAAAAGAGAGCTGGTATCAGAGTTCTGACACTGTCAATAGTCTAATTTCTGATAGCTTAAAGAGCTTTAAATCGTTAAAAAATGGACGATAATGGTGTAGTTTGTAATATTCTTTTGTGCTCTCAGCTGGTCCATTGTTCCTTCTATTTGACAGCTGGGCATTCTAGGTCTCTTCATTTCTTCATCATAGTCTCTAAGTAGTTTCTCTGCTTTGAAATAAATTTCATTAAAGTTCTCAGAACTTTCTCTTCGATTGTTTTTTTAAAAAATATCTTGACGTTCACAATACTGAACAGTCCACCTTTTGAGGTTCCCAAAATAATGTTGCACTGCATAAAGCAATTTGGTTAGAACAAGTGGACACAGGTTACACACTATAGAGACTGAAGAGCTTGCTGAAATGTTTCTCTTGAACTGGTAAATTGTAAAGCCTCTAAAGTTTCTACATTTCCACAAATCACGCTATTTAGTATTGATACTTTTCTGTTCATCTTGTGCCGGACCCTGTGGCCGAGTGGTTAGCACAACGTGCTGCGACGCCAAGGGTCCCGGGTTCGAATTCTGCTCGGGCTTGGTTGTTTGTGAATGTCCATTCACATCCTCATATTTTATTTTCAAAAATTCGTGATTATTTTCAAGGCATTCACTCTTAAATATACGGAATGCTGTGCTTCTCTCCATGCTGTATGGGAATAATAATCCAAATTATTATTATTGTCGCAGATAATAATAAACTGGCCATTTTTTACCACATAATTTTCCATTATCTTTTCAAAACTAAAGAGGGGATTTAAAGTTGCTACCCTCCCCTTGCATATGCCACTGATGTTAATATTTCTATGCGCCACAGATCTTGTATCCCCTTTACGCGCTTCCACATGAACAGTGTACACGATATCAAAGGAAGGCAAGTTCTTCGAGCTTCGACGATGACATCACAGAATTTTCAGACTGCGAGGGTTGACAAAAGCAAAAGCCTTTTAGCCTTGCAAAAATGGGCTTTCTCAGGCAGAGAACACGACGGAATTTGCCTGCATGGAGAAGGGAATCCCTTCTCCCCACAGTTACCCGAAAATGATGGCATAGTGTCATTTTCGGGTAAATTTCTTATTTCCCGAGTGTGAGATGGTGTACCAGCAGTAGTGGGACATGTGGACATACATCGTCATATTTTACTGGCTACATTCCGATCTCAACATTATGTAGAAAATAATAGTAAATTTCTTGTATTTTCCATCATGGGATTTCCCACTTTCTTTGAGAGTCACCTTGCGCAATTTATACTTGGCCTCAATTGCTGCACCATTGTATTCGTCAGGTACGACTTTCTTTGTATTCTTTTAATCCGATATTGATATCTTTCTTCCTTCTTGAGTTATTGTGCTTTAAACATGGTATGAGGCGATTTTCGCATGCCTGTCACTCGCAAACGGTGCCGATTTCGACATTTTTTCACATGGCATTTTTTCCTTGTTGAATCACCTCTCATGCGTTGTAACAGATATTTAACAACACCCTGTATATATTTTAGACATCATACAAATACTACATTTTTTATATATTTTAAAATATCGCTTGAGGTGTCAATTGACTGCTACTGAAATCATCCCTTACTACTACACACTCCATACTACTATTGATGATACAGATATTTATATCACACAAGGAAAATGGACAGTATTCAGTCATTGTGCCTAGCAAACATTCCACCCCCGGGCCGAAACAATAAAACTCCCCTTCTTTCCATGTTGACCTTTGACGAAGATGCTGAGGGAATTTGCATGATGACATGTCAAAGTTACAGGTTTCTGTCTAAACAGGAGGTCGCAACTCGCAACAGTGGCAGCGAAGGTACAGATAAAGAAGCTCCCCTATGAAGGAACTTTCTGAAGTCTAGAGAAGGGAATATTCTATATACTTGTCGCTATTTAGACTTCTTATAATTAAGATGAACGAATGTAATAGCTGCTGTTCATATTCTGTGAATTTATCCTTCACCAAAGTTGTGAGCAAAATAATATCTGCTGTCTACATTTACACACTTCACTGCAAATAAATTATACAAAACAGTTTTCCCTAATGTCAAGGGACTGACGGCAGTGCCAGGGAAGGGGGGGAGGGTATGAAAGTTTCAGGGTGGCTCAACCTCCCCCTGGCCCCTGCCTCGCTACGGGCCTGGTCAGGCATAGAGTGAAAAGACTTAGACTATTGAATTCAAGAAAGAAAATTAAAGTGTGCGTGTTCAAAATAATCGTTTGAATGTCATGCTTGGTGTCCTTTTGAAGTTACCTGGTCAGGATTGAATAAAAGTTGTTTGGTTGAAAATTCTCATTTTAAAAAAAAAACTTTGCGATTAGCCAAAAGTGGTAGAAGAGCAACGTAAAATCAAATAAATCAGTCAATCAAAAGTCCAGATTTAGAGGATAATTCAATAATACAGAGCATTACCTGACATTCGCTACGAGACTTGGCGGCAAGCGGCCCGGCATCAGCGCTTGTCTTTCCCGGTGAACAGTCGCATGCTACAGTCTGTTTCTTCCGCTCTCCCTGCCTTCGCTCTCTTTTCCTTTCTGTTGACGTTGCAGACTGACGCCAGTATAATCCTCCCTCGGAAGTTGTGTTGTGTCATGTCCGTGTGTTGAAGATTGAAGATTGTGGCTTAATATGGCATCATAAAAGTTTACATTACAACAAAGGATTTATCTTGTCGAGTATTACTTCGGAAAGAGGAATTGTGGAGAAGTGCGACGACATTTTGCAACGAAATTTCCTGGTTTTCCCGTTTCACAAAGGACCACTATATTAAACCCCGTAAAAAAGTTTACAGGAACAGGGTCAGTTCTGAATAAAAGTGGAAGAAAGACCCACGTGTACTTACTGAGGAAAAACTCGACGAGAAAGGACAAAGGTTAGAACAGTCTCCTCGGAAATCTATCTGCTGCCTCTCACAAGAAACGGGTGTTTCAAAAACCACAGCATTTAGAGCCACTAAAATTCTTAATCGGGAGAATTACAGTAGACAAACTTGCACATGTAAATGTAAATTTCCTTCGGAGATGCCAGGAATGTTTTGCAGCAGAGGGACATCAATTTCAACACCTTCTGTAGTCAAGGCTAGTACACAATATGAAAACTGTAATTTTAATAGCAGACTCTAGTGACTGTCGCGGACCCCGTTCACCGGGAAAGACAAGCGCTGATGCCGGGCCTCTTGCCGCCGAGTCTCGTAGCGAATGTCAGGGAATGCTCTGTATATCACCTATTGCAACTTTCTGTATCCTTCACCTCATTAATTATTATTAGTGCATGTTTAGTATATGTGCATATAGTGCATGTTTATCTTCCTTCTCATATTTTGTTCAAGTCAGAACTTCTCTTCAGATAATCTCTATATACGTATATAAACATGGATGTATGTGTGTATGTATGTATGTGCATATATGTTTGTTCCAGCATAACTCTCGAACGCCTGAAGCGATTTCAACCAAACTTGGAGCACGTATCACTTGCAATCTTGAAAGAAATACAGTGGGGGTAAGACACCCCTGGCACCCCTAGGGGTGGGATAGGGAGGGTGTGATATGTAAAAATAATCTAAAATGACAGATATTAGTGTGGAATCCATAGTTTCCGGGGTCTATAAGATGAATAGGGACACTCCAAATGCCGTTCAACTCCACGATAACCCTGGCATCCCTAGGGGTGGGGGTAGGAAGGGGTAACATGTAAAACGACTGACATTAGTGTAGAATCCATAGTTTTTGGGGTCGCTTAGATGAATAGTAACACATCCAATGCCATTCAACTCCAAGACACCCCTAGGGGTGGGGGTGGGAGGGGTAACATAAAAATAATCGAAAATGATGGATATTAGTGTGCAATCCATAGTTTTCGGGGTCTATAACATTAATAGGGACACTCCCAATTCCGCTCAACTCCAAGACACCCCTGACGGTTGTTGTTCTGAACAACAATTATCGAGTCCCATGCTGTCGCATGTCACAGTCTGAAACCCCCCTAACAGGCATGCTTTTCACCACACACACACAGATAAATGATCCATATGCTTGTAAGGAAATACAAGTCGTACAAATGACTGTTGAACCGGGTCTGTCGAACTGTGTAACCATATGCTACACAGCAGTGTTTGGAAAGTTACTTTTTAGAAGGTAACTAGTTACAGTAACTTTCCACTGGAAATTTTCTTGCAAACAAATTACACAAATCAATTACTAGTTGTAATAAAAAAGAAAAACTATCAGATGCTTCTTACACAAGGGAGGCAATTATGATGCCACACATGAACAAACTAGAGAAACTAGACACACTTCACAGCACACAGCTGACAATGGCAAACTGACAGGCAATAGGAAAGAATTCCCCCTCCTAATCTCATCTTCCTGTTTCTGGAAAATCACCCCTCTTCCGAGGTATGCATATTGCTTTAGAGTTGAGGACTACGAAATGAATGATGAAACATGCGATAAATCTGTGACTCTGAAGATTATGGAACCCAGAGCCTACCGACTGGCCACAGACAGGAGACAAATTTAGTTCAACTTTCTCTTTTCCTCTTCATCTATTGTGTAACAAAGGTTGGTCATTTGTATCGCAGCAGAAACTAGTAGTTTATCGATGGTTATGGTTCATTTTTCCCTAAATTACCAATAACTGACAACACTTATATAGTAACTTTAGTGTCACAAGGCAACTATAAAACTAGCAGTTGAAACGTTACTTCTATTGGTAAAAAGTAACTCTGTTACAGTTACAGCTACTTGGTTTTAAAAGTAACTAGTTACAGTTACATTTCTTCAAAAAAAGTAACTTATTTGTAACTAGTTACTTCCAAACACTATTACACAGCTTTCACCCTTTTTCCTTGTAAAATAATCTCCACTTTGCCATTTCATATTAACTTCCATAGCAGTCAGCGTAACCGGATGTTGGAGGGGACCAGACTATTGCACATGCTCTGCAGTATCTTTAACCTTTAACACCATCCATAAGCGAATAGATGTTATTTTTTGTAAATTTGCAATCAAATATTTGAAGAAAAAAAAATTCAGTTTTCTCACAAAATGGAAATGATTTTTATTGAAACTGGGTTTTAGAACTGGGAAAAGGGGTGTCAGAAATTTGAAAGTGCATGAAAGATCAGGTTAACATAGGGAAGCTGTGATGAAATTTAAGTCCTTAAATTCTAATGTTAATGTAGGGTCATTCCACGTCATTTCAACGAGGTCATGTCACCACAAGTCTCCGATGTTGATGGAATTTGGTGTACACCCTTCTCTTATGGTTGAAAGAAACCCCCTGATTTTTTTTTCATTTAGCCTCAAAACGGTTTTAATTTTACAGCTCTTCAAAATTTCATTAAGTGTTGTTTGTCACTTTTGAGACCCTCGGCACAAGATATCCTTGCTAATATTTTTTCTTCTCCTTAACCAATGATCAGATATCTCTGAAATTTTACACAAAACTCAATGATATAATGAGGAATTCAGAAAAAAAAACATCTCACTCAAAATATTTTCTAAAACCTCAAAAAAAAAAAAAAATAATATACTCGTAGCCTAATTTTTGTCTTGAAAAAACTAGATTATGAAAACTTGAAATTTCAGCATGTTGGTATGATGGATCCAAAAGTTTTTCATGTTGAAAATTATTACAAAGATATGCTCATTCCATGCAAAGAATGAAAGTTTTGGGTTTTTTACTCCTTGTAACGAAAATTTTACATTTTTTGGACATTGCAGAAAAAGTAGCCATTGGGTAGTTTTTTGTACAATACTCTTGCAGAGAAAATATTTTTAAAATTTTCATTTCTTTTCGTTGTTACCCCTATGCAAGGGTAATTAAAAACAGGCATTATTTTTAAAAAGTTGACTTCGTTTCAAAATGGCGGCCATTTTTGGCCTTTGCAGACAGTTGTAATAATTATTATAACTCAGCTACGAAAAATGATAGAAAGCTGGGATAAAAACATTGTTTCCAGTACACTTCAAGCTAAATCTTATGCTAGTCATCTTTTTTCAACATCTGTAATGCAAATGGCTGAAATTTAAGGCTAAAACTGATATTAACATTTGGTGAAAAATCGATGTTAAGGAAATAATGTAATATGAGAGATATTTCTTTTAGAGGAGACATATACATTGAAAGTTTTAGTAGAAAATATTGAATCTCTGTTACTGGTTTCCGCTTTGAGTTATAGATATTTCAAAATGATCATTTTCCTTTTTCCCCACAATTTGGACCTCAATATCTCTGGTATGAGAACAAATAAAAATTTGATATTTACAGCATAAAGTGTACCCTATTGCAGGTGTCCGTAAAAAAATATTTTGCAATTGATATTTCATGGAGAACAAAGTTACAACAGGGGGGGAAGTTGTACAAAAGCAGGCACATTTATGTTATTAGTTACAAATAAATATTTACTTTTAATGAACTATCATACAATTAAGTTAATGTATTTATTAATTATCATATGAATGGCATAGTAAGCCTGTTATTAGCCGTTGTGAATCAAAAGGCATGTAAGGCAGGTTTTTCTGAACAGGTTAAGACATGCAAGTGGAGTGCCACCAGGGGAAAGCTGCAACTACTCCAGTAGCCCCTTGATTGATCTGAATTGTTCTAAGTGCAGTGAATTTCAGAACTAATGTTTTTGCCGGGAGTAACCTGTTCTGACAAATCTCTGCCTCGCACACCTCTTCCTTTATTCATAATAACTACACAATTATTACATGTTCTCTCTCAATGATATTTATGGCATGCTGACCAGATAAGGAGACGAATGACTCAGTGGTGTGCCTAAGGGAGCAGGGGTCATAAACACCCCTTTGGACCAGTATTCCTAAACAAAGGACATCAGAAGTAGGAAATGATGACAAAATGAGGACTGACTGCTAAAAAAAATTATACTTAATTCCCTCCATTTGGAAAATCCTGGGCACTATACTGGAATAACTTTAGTATTGCTATTCTGAAGCCAGTTAAGACCCTGAAGCAGATACGGATGATGACTAGGATAGTACAGTAAAGCTGCTGGACACGTGCCAAGGAGAATTCTCCAAACTGAAGGAGAATAACTGATGCAGAGACATGCAGGAAGTTTGAAGAATCCTGGTAATGTAGATTCACAATCTCAAATGTGCAAATGCAAAGATGAAAGAAAAATGAACATTGTCTGAGAGGAATGTTGGAAGCAAAGTATCCGATTTTCATCAATCCTTCTCTCCAACTGCTGTGGATTATGCACTTGGCACACCTCTGGATTTCTTCGAATTGATGTTGTCAACACATTTGTTGATATGATTGTAGAAGAAAGTAAACTTTATGCTTTGGTTTGGTTTGCTGTTTTAAGTCCACTTTATGCACAGTAAGGCTAATCGGGACTGGACCTACAGTTTAAAGTGGGATCCCAACCACTTGTGCCTCCACCGGGTATCGAACCCGGGACCCCTTGATTACAAGGCAATGACGCTACCACTGCGCCATGGGGAGGCCCATAAACTTTATGCAATTCAGAAAAATCTACGTACTGAGCCAATAACAAATCTAGCCTTCATTAGAATACTTGTTGTTTCTGGGCATTGCAGGTTACCAAACCACTGTATGTGTTGGAGTGATGCATTAAATATACACAGCAGTGAAATGTTATCTGGTGTCATAAGATGGAATACATTTGATCACATAATGCACTGCTTACATTTTGCATATAATATGAAAATGACCAATGATTGCTACTAGAAAGTAAGACCTTCAGTTCAACAACTCATCAAGCACTTTGGAGTACCAAGAAAGAAGAGTTCCAAGGTCACCATTTTTGAGAAAAGTGATACAGCATGCACTCTGATATGAGGACATGGGATTGTGAAGAGCAATAAACCTATTTCAAGATGTAAGTTACGTTCAGGATATATTACATACAATTGTGGTAAATGTGTATCTGCTCTCCATCCTGAGTACTCCAAGGCTTGGCATGCATTTTAGAGCAGATTTTAACTGATGAGAGATTTAGAAGATAATTCTGCTTCCTGTTGAACTATGTGCAAAATTTTGTAACTTTTTATAAACTTATTTAGAGTATACATTTGGAAGTATTGTATGTTTCGGTTTTTGTATATATTTCGTACAAATAGGTTATGCTAGAGAAAGCAATGTATTTAAAAATTGTTGTGAAGTAGCTCAATAAAAACAAAATAATCACAATGAAAGTTTAAAAGTATTTGAAATTGCTATCTTAAATATCTGTTGACAGCAAAATCTGCCAGACTGTAATGAAGGCAGTTTCAACAAAAAAATGTTATTTTTTCACCTTATTTGAACCTCAAGTATGACACTTCAAAAAATAATTTGAAAAAAAAATACTTGTTGTTTCAGCATTACTGAGTTAATAAGTAATCAAATAAAACATACTCTTTACATTGACATAACCTTTTAGTATCTGACATCATTAAACGTGACTTACATGTGTCTGAGATAGGTAAGATTATTTATAATAACCCTGTAATGATGATTTATAGTCTTTCAACCTAATTTTTGTGCAAGAATGCTAATCTCTCAGTACAGTGTTTCTCTTCAAGCAGAGTGGTCTGTCATAAAGATGGCTACTCTCAACCGACACTAAAAATGTGCACGTATATTGCCACATTAATGATTTGAGCACTTAGAAAGAAAAATTTCACAACGTGGTCACATATCTTTGAAGAAATGTACAGAACAGAAACAGGTTCTTTCTGTATTGAATTCTTTAATGACTTCTCAGTAAATTATTTCAGTATAACTGATTTGTTACACATTGAACATACAAAAGGCACTGTTCTTCAATGTGTACCAATATTTCATTGTTGTGCAAAGGATTTATTCACGTTGAACACGCGTAGAGCTTCTGTCTAGTCGGAATTCTCAAATGTCTTCTAAAATCTTAATGGTGTGCAAATGGTTTGTTACACTATGAACAAGAGATAAAGCTTTTCAAAGCTATGAATTGTTGAATGTTATTTAAGATACGCCAACTCTGTACACGATTTGATGGATGCTGAAAAAAGAAGTTTCTCCTTGCTATGAATTCTTGAATGTTTTCTAAGAACTTCCTTTCGTGTAAAATATTTATTACACGTCGAACACATGAAATGCTTATGAACACCATGAATTTGTGAATGTTCTTTAAGGTACACCATTACTCCAAATGATTTGTCACATGTTGGACACAAGAGGTTTCTCTCCAATATGAATTATTGAATGGGTTTTAAGAACATTCTTACGTGCAAATGATTTGTTACACTTTGAACACACATATGGCTTCTCTCCAGTATGAATTCTTAAATGTTTACTAAGATCTGGCCTATGTGCAAATGATTTGTTACATGTTGGGCACACATATGGCTTTTCCCCAGTATGCATTCTTAAATGTTTACCAAGGTCATGCTTACGTGCAAATGATTTGTTACATGTTGGACACACATGGGGCTTCTCTGCATTATGCATTCTTGAATGTTTTCTAAGATATTCTTTCTGTGCAAACGACTTGTTACATGTTGGACACATGTATAACCTCTCTTCCGTATGAATACTTAAATGTTTTACAAGAAATTACCTCTCTGCAAATGATTTGCTACACTTTGAACACACAAAAGACTGTTGAATACTCTGAATTCTTGAAAGTTCTGCAACATTTCCCAACTCTATACATGATTTGTTGGATGTAGAACAAATTGGATCAATTCTTGAATGTGTTGTAAGAGTCTCCTTCTGAGAAAATAATTTGTAACAAGTGGAACAAGCAAAATACCTTCGACTAGTATCAGTTTGTGTATGAAACACAAGTTCACATTTGTGATG
Source organism: Lepisma saccharinum (assembly GCF_977018435.1). Taxonomy (NCBI): domain Eukaryota; kingdom Metazoa; phylum Arthropoda; class Insecta; order Zygentoma; family Lepismatidae; genus Lepisma; species Lepisma saccharinum. Next base: position 50,012,750 of record NC_139245.1, on the reverse strand, counting down.
AAACAAATCACTACCATCATTGCAAATAGCACAACCCTCAGAGTTTGAAGACATTCTGAATTCATTCCTTCCTGTAGATTCTAAAGCATGTTCTTTATTCTCTGAGTTGGAACAGCTTATGGTTGGAAGCATTGAACTGCACGAAGAAGAACTTATTTGTGGTGATCTGAATCTGAAGTTCTTATTCGAGACAGAATAAGTCCTTGGGTGATATGAATGTATATCAGTATCCACGTATTTCTGATGAAAGGCACTTCTAATCAATGTATCATCCATTGATAATCTGGAAGGAGATATAAGTCATTAATGGCAATTTATCAACAGGGTATTTCAGAAAAAGTGTACAAATAACTTGTTCAGCTTTAAATTACTCTCTCTACTTTTCCCAATGCATATTACCTGTTAGCAACCAAGACATAAGGAATCAACGATTAACACCAAGTAAAAATAACACCTCCAAAACAAAGTAATTTCAAATATTGTGGTATAATAATAATCTGCTCTACTTTCCCTAAAGGAAACATGGGCTTTTAGTGTAAGGAAATAAAAATATCTTTCAGATTATGATCAGATAAGGAAAGGATTCATGAATATTATTGTGTGGTATTTAGATTATCTGGCTAAGAACGTTATTCCCATATACATAATGTTTGCTGCATGAATACTTCATATTTCCCAATTCTCTTCCATATAGGTTCTCTCAAACTTGTTTTAATATTGCTCCATTGGGCTAGGACTTTTCAGAAATCAGAATCAAAGGAAATACTAATTTCCATAGTCCCTTAATTATTGATTGATTGGTTTCATTTTACTTTGTTCTTTGTGCCACTTTTGGCTAATTTGTGAATATAGGGACGAGTGATGAAATTAATGAATGGACACTCACAAACATGAATTTCCAGGCTGGGATTTGAACCCTGGACCCTTGGCATTATTGTGCGATGTGCTAACCACTCTGCCATGTGAGCCTACCCAATGTCCTTTAATAATAATAATAAGCAAATAACTTAAAAGATAATTTTCTTATATCATTTAATGTGACCTAATGTTTCAGAGTTGTATTTCAAGTCCAAGGGTGGATGGTTTCTAATTTTCATTTTTTTCTTGCATTTACTTACTTTTGCAGAGCTTTTGGCAAGAGCAGCACCTCGTATCTCTACTGCCTGGTTAAGGCCTGCTGTGAAGTTCAAGACATGTCACGGTTACAAAAAACAAACATTTTTCGGTTGCTTTTGACAAATGGCCGACTCTGTGGTTGGCTCACTCCTTTTTTCAGTGTTTCTCCTCTTTACTCTCCTTTACAATGCCAGGGTAGCAGGTTCGTGCAAGTGCTGATATTATGGGTAGTGTGCTGTGTGCATCTGACAGTGTGATAAGTCTGCTGTTTGTACCTTGTGTGATTTGTGCTTACATCTGGACTGGTATGTGTCTTTTAACTTCACTATTGTCTACCATTGGGTTAGTAAAAGGCCTGGAAGATATGTGTCAGTATTTGCTGTTTCAAATTTCAGTAAGTTTTACTTGTGCTTGTAAAACTGATCCATCGTTTGAGTGTAAATATGAGGGTCAGCCATAAAATAAAGACTGTTTGGTTATACAAAATGAAAAACACAATATTTATTGGAAAAAACAATTCTGTTACATACCTGAAGCTTCCTTCATTTCTCTACATAAGCACCTCCTACATTTAAACATTTGTCGTATCTGGGCACGAGCTTCAGAATTCCCATGTTATACTCTTCTGCCGCCAGTTCATTAAGCCAGGTGGTCACTGCATTCAAACAAAAGACGGCTCGCGCATTTCCGCCGTGCAGCTCACTCCTCTTTCTCTTTTCAGGGTCAATTGGCTTCCGTAACAGCTGTGCTCATAACGCTTTGAGTGGAGGTTGCAAGTAGTCGTCCTTGTGCAGTTGGGGAGCATGGAAAATCCTGCCGACTGTGGGGTAAGGAGTGTTATTCGATTTCTGAACGCTCAAAAGGTGAAACCGGCAGAAATTTACCGGCAACTGAAAGCAGTGTATGGTGATAATGTAATGAACGAAAGCAATGTGAGAAAATGGTGTGAAATGTTCAACAATGGACGAACAAATGTGCACGATGAAACTCGACCTGGATGCCCATCACTCATCACAGAAGACCTGAAGACTGCAATGAACAACTGAATCTTGCAAGACAGGCATAATTTTTGACCATCCACCCTATAGTCCAGACCTTGCTCCTAGCGATTTCCACCTTTTCCCTAAGCTGAAAGAGTTTCTGGGTGGTAAACGTTTTGGAAGTGATGAAGAGTTGGAGAATGCAGTGACCACCTGGCTTAATGAACTGGTGGCAGAAGACTATAACATGGGAATTCTGAAGCTCGTGCCCAGATACGACAAATGTTTAAATGTAGGAGATGATTATGTAGAGAAGTGAAGGAAGCTTCAGGTATGTAACAGAACGTTTTTTTTCCAATAAATATTGTGTTTTTCATTTTGTATAACCGAACGGTCTTTATTTTCTGAATGACTCTCGTAGTTCTGATTAAATTGGGATACACATGGTACACAAAACCATCGTACACTTCCCCCTTCATCTGTTCAACTCTGACTATAAGAAAACATGCTCTACTCTGCCCCTCCCCTCTATGCACAGGAGTTGCGGTCTGTGCAGGTTCTTGTGTGTGTGGATGTGTACATGTTGCATAAAAATATAGAAGACATGTTAGAGACTTTTACAAAAAATTATTATTGTGCTTACTTCAGTATAACACATGCTAATAAATGGTGGTTGAGAGTGTTAACGTCCAACTACTATCTCACACGAGAACTTCGCAGTTTGAAGTTCCAGCCCGCACATGGGTGTTCTTTGCTGTGTGTCCCTTTATCAATTTCATCCACTCATCATGCTTGCACACTGTTGCGATAATTTAAAGGTGGCATTAAAGCGACAATAAATAACAAAAATACAAATGGATGATAAAATGCTGAGCTTTCCATACTGTATGTTTTTCATGTAAAGGGTCTACCAATTTGAACGTCAGAACTTTGAAAGAGTGTTGTGGCAACACTGACTAGAATGACGAGATGGAACTGTGACATCTGTGTGCAGTAGTCTGTGGCAAGTTATCATGGAGAGATACACAATGCAGCAACGCATAGAAATTATTCAAATTTATTATCAAAATTCGTGTTCAGTTCGACAGGCATTTCGTGCATTGAGAGGAATTTATGGTCAACATAATCGACCAAAAGGACAAACAAAACTGTAGGATTTGGGCAGATGAAAATACGCAAGTGATTCTGGACGAACCCCTTCAGCCTAAGAAAGTGACTGTGTGGTGTGGTTTTTGGGCCAATGGCATGATCGGGCCTAATTTTTTTGAGGACCAACATGGAAATCACGTGACTGTATGGGGAGCGTTACAGGATTATGGTGGTGCAGTTTTTGTGGCTTAAACTGGAAAATCTTGACATCAACAATGTGTTTTTCCAACAGGATGGTGCAACTTGTCACACAGCTCACCGAACAATGGAATTATTGCAGGAAAAGTTCCGCGGACGAGTTCTGTCCAGAAAGGGTGATGTGAACTGGCCACCAAGATTATGTGACCTAACCCACCCTGGATTATTTTCTGTGGGGTTATGTCAAATCTAAAGTTTCTGAGACTAAGCCATGCACAGTTTGTGACCTGAAACGGAACATAGAATAAACCACTGAGGCTATACCGCTTAATATGTGTGCAGACGTGCTGGAAAATTGGACATTCAGAATCCATTCCACCCACCAAAGCAGAGAACATTTGAACGACATATTGTTCAAAAACATAATGCCATTGTTTACTCTTCAAAATAAAAAAAAATGTATGTCATTATCACTTGTGGTTATCATTCTATCAAATTTTAAAGATCTGACGTTCAAATTGGTAGACCCTATACTTACAATATAAAGTAGTTTGTTTGTAAAAAACAAAAGTGGTTCGCTAGCCCAATGGCACATAGTGAGTGAAACACCAAACTAAAAATAACTATTTTTGTTCTTGCAATGTTGCAGGATTAACGCAAACGACTGAAGTGTTATGATATGATAAACGTATTATGGCAGATGTTGAACAACTCATGGAGGAAAACCTCTGTGCTGACCTCCTACTGGGAATTACTCTGAAACATTTGCTATCAGTTGTACTTATAATAATTGACAAGAGATGGCACTGCTAAATTTTAAGCCTGATGCCACCAGAGCCGGTGCCCTGCGTGGATGCAGGATGTCAAAGAAACTTTTGCCAGCGGAGCCTCTTTGCTTTGGCAACAGATCATTAAGGCATGATCTTTATTACAGCAACAGCAGTTAGGAAGCAGAGAGATGATGTATGTAGTACATCAATGTAAAGACAAGATTCTGGAGAATAAATGGATATTTTACTCATGCCACACAGGTAAGAGGTTCATGAAGAAATATCATAAGGAAAACGGGTACCTTTTCAAAAACACACCAGGAATTTACCCAGAAAATACATTTATCTCAGATTTTATCTTGAATTTCTTGCATCTTTGATTTAAATACAACCGCGATAAGATATAAAAGACAATACTGCTTGCATTCACTATCAGAGTAAAATCTGTGAAAAGATTTTGAAAGAAATACATGCACATTATTATTCTTATTGTCATGATGAAAATATTGACATAATAAAATCTACATAGTGATTTCATAACTTTCTAACAAAATATACCTTTCTTGTAATGTCATTGCATTTCACAACACATGTATTATAGTCATTTTCTTGTTCTACAAGAAACAAACTATTTTTGGTCTGTTGGGTTATTTTAAATGAATTGCCGAGTTCATTCATTGTTCATTCATCAGCTTCTTGTACAAGAATGCAATGTGTGAATGATGGAATGAGAAGCCATGTAATGGTGGGGGTTTATCTGTGTTGCATTAAATTTGTTGATATACGCAGTACTCTTTTTTAGCCAATAATAACAAACTACTAAAACACTGTACACTAGATAAGTTGGGTATATGCCTGAGAAAAGAACAAAGGTGGAGGCAGATAGGGAAACTATACAATCAATTTTACAGAATAGAAAATAGAATTGAAAGTGCAATCAGCACAGAAGATTAACACGTCTCGCCTCATTAGGTATATACGGGTCATTCGACATCAATTCAACCAAACATAAGGAGGGGGGGGGGGGGTGCTCTCAGATTTTGATGAAACTAGTCCTTCCATGGTGGTGAGAAACCACATACATTTATTTTTTTGTCTCTAACCTGTCTGGTTTAATTTTTATAGACCCTCAAACTTTCAGTGATTCATCCTTTCCTCCATTCTCATAGCCACCAAGTGTGAGCTGGACTGCATTAGGAAAATACTTCTATCTCCCTTATAAATTTTTCAATCTCTTTGAAACTTCACAACAATGTTGACCAACCAATAAGGATTCCAGAAAAAAATATGTTAATATATCACATTTATAGCTTCGTACACTAATAAATAAATAAAATATTATTATCGGATTTTTTGGACCGAAAACTTGGTTTACTAAAATTTGAATTATCAATGAAAGGCAAAGGGCAATGTCAACATAACTATTATCAAAATGAACTTAGATATATGATCTAACTTAGCTAGGAATAAAATTGAAGGCTTTTTTCATTCCTTCTGAAAACATGACAACTTTTTTCTGAACATTTTTAAAAATGGCTACCGGATTTTATATTTTTCAAATTAGCTCAAAATCTAACAATGTAGGTTCAAAATCTCATTGAAGCAAATTTTAAGAGCATAAAATTTTAAATTATGTTTTCAAGAATGTACAGAACATGGGGCAAGAGGGGCGGGCCATGTCTCCTTGCCTGGAAAATGAATGTCAACATAAAAGTATGAATTTCACACACATAATTTTATTTGTCCCAGTCGTTTGTTTTTATTATTAACCTTTTGGAGCCCAAGGCCATTTTCACATATAACCCCCTTGATGCCCGAGCCGATTTTGAGCAAAATGCAGAGTTTCAATTATATGAGTGTAGATCGGAGGCTCGTTGCCCTAGAGAGATGAGTGATATACCGTTCTATGCGGAATGAACCAGAGAATCAAAATGTATGCAAATTCGGCATTTATGTGGCGAGGAGGAGGAGGAGAACATCAAAATTACAAAATTTCGGAAAAAATGGGGATTTCCCCCCTCCCTCCAAGAAAAAAGTACATGACAGTGTCGACATGCACATGGAAATTATCGCTGACATGTAAGGAACACAAAAATATTTGCATTATTATCGTATGACCAATGTAACGCGAGTTGTACCCCCAAAAGGAATGGTCAGCACGCCACTCATTCAAGCTTCAAAATGCAGCGGTACCTTGAAATGACTGTAGCTCAGAGGCTAATTGCCCTACAGAGATGAATGATATATCGTTGTATGCAGAATGAATCACAAATTCAGACGATATAAAATTTATGCACATTCGGCGTATATATGGAGGGGGGAAGGGGGAATCATCCCCAATTTTTTTTTAATGGTGTTTCCACCCACCCCCCTGAAAAAAAGGACATAGAAATTATCGCTGGCATGTAAGAAACAGAAAGATATTTGCATCATTATCATATGACCAATGTAACGTGAGTTGTACCCCTGACATGAAAGGCCTGCGTGCTACTGTCTCAAGCTTTGGTTTTCAGCGAAATGCAGGGTTACATTGAAATGACTATAGCTCAAAGGGTAATTGCCCTAGAGATATGAATGATATACCATCCATTGTACGCAGAACGAATCACAGATTCAGACCATATAAAATTTATGCGTATATATGGGGGGGAAGGGGGAATTCCCCCAAAACTTTTTTTTTTTTTACATTATTACGCAGTTTCAACAAGCCCTTTTCCCCCTCCCCCAACTCCACTTGCTCCCGCACAGAAAACATTCCTTTTGGCCTCGGGTACAGATATACAAACTTCCTTCCAATGCAGTTTCCAGGGGTGAGGGAAACGCATTGCTTTAGAACAACAAAGCCGACCTTCCTTTGTCGGCAAAATTTTCCCTTCAAAAAAGATGCAAAAAAGAAGTCGCCTTTTTCCGCTGCCATTTTCATGAAAAGAAAAAACTTGCAACAATCATTTCAGTAAAATACATGTGTTAACAACAATATGAAAAAGAAAATCGAAACTCTAGCCAAAAATAGTGAAGTTATAACATAAAAACTACGACCTTAACAGAGCGTCTCGATCAAGACGATCACGTCCCCGAGGGTTACATGAGAGTGTCTCGATTGAGACAATCGGGCTCCTAAAGGTTAAAAGGTTATTGCAGGAACATGGTAACTTTATATAGGGGCAACACTATTATGCCCCACAGGACCTGGGCTTCAAATCCTTCCAACAAGTCATTCTTCATATCATATTCCACCCACTTGCAAAATGCCATTTCATCTAGCAGGATTGTACATTCCCTCTAACTTTCAGGCATTGTATTAACCTTTGTATTTTACGAAGTGTATTTCACATCAACATTTAATTCTATTTTACTCACCCACTTCCTAATTGTACAGCAACTGGGTAACTTAAATCCTTCCCTAATTAGGAATCTATACAATTTTGAGGCCTTGTAATACATTGCCAGAGACAGTTCTTTCTCATCTTCTGTCCAAGGAGTGCAATCTTTATGCATGAGCTGCATTCTTAGAAATGTAAAAGGTGCACCTTCAATGTACTTTGATAATTCTGTCAGAAGGTAAAATTTCGAGTGTTTATGGTTTTTCATCTTCTTCTTAAGGTTTGAAATTTCAGCCCTCTTTCTTGATAGCAGCATACTCTGCATTCTTATTGTCTTTTTCAGTCTTTCTATTTGCTTGCAGACTTTTAAATTGTCCAGTCTCTCCTTGTTTCTTTGTAGTACTGCAGATGGGATGTTTATGTCAATATTGCTTGTGTCACATGCATGCAATTTTTCAATGTGTAAATTGCAATCTTCAGACGCTACATGGTCATCATCTGTTGTGGGCTGTTCCTGACGAGGGTTATCTTCTATCAATGTAGTTTCTCTTTCTGCTTCCAGAATACAGTTCTGTTGGTTTTCAGGCAGTGGCTGTAGCACATTGCAGTTAGTGTATTGCATTGGCACAGCTGTGTGTGTCAAAGAATTTTGCAATGTATTCATGAATGATGAATTGTCAAAATGCTTAGCACAGATTCTTCTATTTCGCAGCTGCTTCTCCGAAAGTTCCAAGAAATCATCTCTCCCACTCCTTAAAATCCACTCCCTGCATCTGAAACGAGATAAAAAAAATGTATATCATTTTAGAAACAATTATGTCACATTTTTCTTTTCAAACAAACTATACAGTCCAATCAATGGAGTTGTGAACCTTTTGTTAGAAGGATAGGCTTAACAGTCAGAATAATATTAAAAAATCAAATCAAATTTACAAAGAAATTTTATCCTATTATCTACCGCACTATCATGCCTTAATCACACGAGGCTAGATTTCCTGCTGGATTTTGACATTAGACTTGGACTTGTTGTGTAGTACTTGCTCCCGCTAGTTTTTGCTTCAAACAATACTCGTTACAGTACTTGTTGGTATACTTTTGTTCCCACAAGGCATTGTGCAGAGCAGACAGGCTAAAGAGATGGACGAGCCACTTGAGGAGGAACGTCATAGCAAAATAGCTACTGATGTCATTGTTTAAAATGAAAATTAAAAAAAAAAGCATAGGCTAAAAATTGGCTCAAAAGAAAATATGGTAATCAAGGTATACTCAACAACCTCTTGTTCACCAGCTATCTATAAATAGATACCTCTAGGTATACCCCTCGTTTACCAGCTATCTATATAGAGATAACTCGACAAGGTCATAGTTCTTGCGTCATAATGTCGATATTTCTATTTGGAGTTAACGATTTTTGGAATTTTTCCGATTACTCCCCCCCCCCCCCACACCCTGCATCCATATATACACTCAATGTGCATAAATTTTATATAGTCCGATTCTATGGTTTATTCCACTCCAACCTCTGAATCGTGGATCGACTTAATTCTTGTTTCCAGCCCATCACGCGTAGTAAGTCACGGACAAACCCCAGTACCCGGAATCTCTTACCATGACATGATATTTTTATCTTATGAGCTGCGCGTTCCCAAGTACAAAGCCAAACTTGTATGTTACAGAGACATTAAAAACATAAACGATGCGCAATTATCTGCCGACGCCGCCCTTCTCCCATGGCACGTAATCAGCACGTTGCCCACTCTCGACCAACAGGTGAATCTCCTTAACACTTTCATTCTCCAGCTGTACGACAAGCACGCCCCGGTGAAAAAGAAACGCGTCTCTCGCCCCCCTTGTCCGTGGTTGACGGACGACCTGCGGCAGCTCATGGCAGCCAGGGATCGAGCCTACGGCAAACATCGGAGGGACGTAAAGCGCGGCCAGTCGGCAAGTGGCAGTTTCGAAAGTTTCAGAATATTACGAAATCGTTGTAACCAAGAGGTCAGGAAAGCAAAGCGTCGATTCGCGAACGATCTTCTGAATTATGAGAAAAAGTCGGATGTTATTTGGAAAAAACTGAAAACTTTAGGGGTTGGTAAACAAAAAAGGAACGATCAATTAAACTTCTCCATAGAAATGTTGAACGAATATTTCAGCGAAGTTCAAACACTGGACAATAATGTAAGGGAAGAAACAATACGAACGATTTCGACCACCGTTCACAGCACCGCACCAAAATTTTTCTTCTCGCCCATTCGGCCAGAACACGTTCAGTCAGCTCTCAATAAAATAAAATCCACCGCTGTGGGAATAGACGAAATCTCTGTTCTAATGATTAAAAAAAATCTCCCGTACGTTCTCGTTCCTATAACAGGCATTTTTAATTTCTCCCTGTCCTTCGGCATATTCCCGTCAATTTGGAAACTGGCTAAGGTTCGTCCTCTGCCGAAAACAAACAAAGTTCTCAGCCTCGGCGACCACCGGCCGATAAGTATTCTTCCGGCTCTGTCCAAAGCTCTCGAACACGTTGTCGGTAACCAAACGCGTAATTTCTTATCACAAAACAATCTAATGAATCCCCTCCAATCGGGATTCCGGCACAACCATAGCACCTGCACAGCGCTCATCAACGTGACGGACGACATAAGACACGCCATGGACATTAAAGAAGTAACTATTCTTGTACTTCTGGACTTTAGTAAAGCTTTTCAGACTATTGACCACGACATCCTGCTATCCAAGCTATCCTTCCTGTACAACTTCTCTGACCCAACCGTAGCTTGGTTCCGTTCGTATATTAATGAACGCCAACAATGCGTCTTCAACTCTGGTGAGAAATCGTCGTGGCGATCAATCAGCGCCGGTGTCCCCCAGGGAACCGTCCTCGGTCCACTCCTCTTCTCTCTGTACATTAACCATATTCCTGACGCACTCGAACACTGTAAATATCACATCTATGCAGATGATGTTCAGCTGTATTTGTCATTTCCTCCAAAGAATATTGAAAATTCAATTCGCGATATAAATTATGATCTGAACAAAATCAGTACTTGGTCAGCTAACCATGGGCTACTAATTAATCCTTCGAAAACCCAAACTATTATTATAGGTTCACAAAAAATGCTTTCCGCATTTGAAATTTCTTCCCTCCCGCCCATAATGGTCTTAGGGAAAGCTATTAAATTAAGTAAAACAGCCAAAAATCTGGGTGTAATGTTTAATCAGCATCTCTCATGGTCAGATCACGTAAATTTAACTAGTAAAAGAGCCTTCGCTGCATTACACGCTCTTGTTCGGCTTAAACATTTTCTACCCGTTAGCATTAAAATCAAACTGGTGCAAGCACTTGTTTTTCCACACTTCGATTACTGCGATTCTGTCTATTCCGAATTACCAGATGATCTCGCTCAACGTCTTCAACGAGTACAAAACACCTGCGTCCGCTTTATTTTCGATCTGAAATATAGGGACCATTTATCCGTTTTCTTTACAAAGCTAAATTGGCTCAAATTAATTGATCGGCGAAAGATACACAACCTCACCCTTCTCTATAGGGCAATCAGTTCAAAGGAACCGGCTTATCTCTCGAGCAGATTCTCAATGCTTTCCGAATCACACAGCCTTGACACCAGATCTCGAGGGAGAACTCAACTACTCATCCCCCTTCATAACTCAAATTTTTATTCAAAATCTTTCACCGTTTCTACTTCTCGTCTTTGGAACTCACTGCCCCTCGAAATCAAAAACTCATCTTCAGTATATGTCTTTAAGACGCAATTAAAACATTTTTTACTGGGCACAAATAGTTAGCACATTATATTTTAGTGATAAATTGCATACAGTTAAGCGCAGAACAACACTGAAAATCCTTATTCACCTTAATATTTCAAATCCCTGACTACTGTCATGAATATCTGATTGTGTGTGTGTGTGTGTGTGTGTGTGTATGTGTGTGTTTTGTTGTATGTTCGTGTGTATAGGTTAGGTTTTTATTCCCGTATGTATTTTTTTTTTCTTATCATTTTTTTCTGTAATTTTTTCTTTGTAATCTTATATTTCTCTTTTTATATTTTAAAATTTACCTTTCTATGTAATGGTTTAAATGTTGTTGTAAACATGGTTAAGTGGTAGAAAAGGCTACAAAGCCTTAACTTCGCCATGATAAACAAGACGCAATAAATAAATAAAATAAATAAATAACGGTACTTGCTTCGTCCGTCAAGGGCAATTAGCCTGCACATTATGCTGAATGGCTCAGTGGCGTCCAGACATATTGTTTTGGAGGTACAAGTCGTGCTGTATTGTTCATATCATAATAGTGCAATTACTATCTTGTTCCAGACATGCCAGTGATCATTTCCGTGTGTATTTTGACAACGTCCTGTACTTTGTTGTCCAGAGATGGAGGGGGGAATTTTTCTTCAGAAATTTTGGAATTTTCCGGTTACTGCCCCCTGCATCCATATTATAAACTAAATGTGCATATATTTTATGTAGTCCGATTCTATGGTCTATTCCGCATATAACTGTACTTGATTCGTCCGTCAAGGGCAATTAGCTTCGGATCTACATTTGTTTCAAGGTAACTCGCATTATGCTGAATGGCTCAGTGGCGTACAGACATATCGTTTTGGGGCTACAAGTCATGTTGTATTGTTCATATCATAATAGTGCAATTATTTTCTTGTTCCAGACATGCCAGCAATCATTTCCATGCGTATCTTGACAATGTCCTGAACTTTGTTGTCCAGGGGCGGAGGGGGGAAAGGAGCATTTTTCTTCAGAAATTTTGGAATTATCTCTGGCAAGAATGCTTTTTTGTTGTACAGAAGAAAGTTCCTTTTACTTGCTGAAATAGATTCCTTGAACAGTAAAAATCACTTACAGCAAAACACTAAGTAATACCGAAGAATTTGTTTCATATTTTCATAAGTTTCCTTAATGTCAACTGCGTGGACAACAGGAATTGAAGGTAGAACATTACCGATGTGCTGCAAAACTGCATTAAGAGAGAATGTGGAGAAATCAATAAAAAGTCTCCAGTCCTCAGTCTGGATATATTTAATGATGCAAAGAGGTCTTTGTCATGGCACGCTGGAGTTCTCTGTCTGTAGCAAGTAGTAGCATCACATCAACAGCCAGGTGATTCCATTGTTGCAGTCATAAGGCTAACAATTCAACATTAGTTTTGGGAAGTTCAAAGTCCCTGATTAGGTCATTTAATTCAGCCTGTGTTATCTTAAGTGGTTCCCCAACATGCAATGTTGGTGAAATACTTCCCTGAATATGTGACTTATTGCAATGGGGTGCTGTTGTTGGGATTTCTACGTTGCCAAAGAACCACGTTGCTGCATGCATACGAGGGTCACTATATATATTTTGAGCCTTGGCAACACTGATTGAAGTTAGGTGCGATTTGACATTTGCACGGAATCGTCTGGCATTATTGACCATAACATACTTCAAATGTTTTGTCAAGAGCTTCATTTGTGTTGTTTATGTTGCCTTGGAGATTGCGCGACAACAATAAAATGGAATTAACTCGTGAACATTTTCGTGCGATGATTTTTTATGATTTTCGACGTGGATTATCAAGACAAGAGTGCATCGATCAACTTACTTCCACATTTGGTGATGAAGCCCCATCCTTTGCCACTGTGAAACGCTGATATAACGAATTTAATCGTGGCCGCCATTCGCTCACCGACGAGATTCGCGAAGGTCGTCCAAAATCAGTTGTTGTTCAAGAAAACATTGATGCTGTGCAAAACCTAATACTGCAAGATCGTCATGTGACATACTGTGAGATTGAGGCAACCATAGGCATTAGTTCCAGCAGTATATATAAAATATTACATGATCATTTAGCTGTGAGAAAGGTATGTTCTCGTTGGATCCCACACAATTTGACAAAAACTCAAAAAGACGCTCGCGTCAATTGGTGCAAACAAATGCTCAATAAATACAATCGTGGTGCTTCAAAAGACGTATATAAGATTGTAACAGGTGACGAATCATGGATATATGCATATGAGCCGGAACGTAAACAGCAGTCGACTGTATGGGTGTTTCAAGATGAACCCAATCCAACAAAAGTTGTTCGCGCTCGAAGCACATCGAAACAAATGGTCGCCTGTTTTTTCTGGAAAACTGGTCATGTGGCAACTGTGCCTTTAGAGGAACATAGAACGGTCAACTCTGAATGGTACACAATAATTTGTTTGCCAGAGGTCTTCGGTCAAATACGGAAAACAAACAAACGCCGTCGGATCATTCTTCATCAAGACAATGCCAGCTGTCACACATCTCGTCTAACAACCGACTTTATGAACAGTCAAAAAATCGAATTGATGGGTCATCTGCCGTACAGTCCTGATTTGGCACCCAATGACTTCTTCTTGTTCCCGAATGTCAAGAATAAATTGCGTGGACAATGATTTTCGTCGGCGGAAGATGCCGTTGACGCGTTCAAAAACCATATTATGGAGGTGTCTCAAGAAGATTGGAAAAACTGCTTTGACAAATGGTTCGAACGAATGCAAAAGTGTATTGACTATAAAGGAGAATACTTCGAAAAACAATAAAACAGTTTTCAATACCAAATTCCTGTTTTTTCATTGTTAGGCTCAAAATATAAATAGTGACCCTCGTATCTGCATACACAAGATGTAAGAATACTTCTGAGACACTGCACAAGTGAATGCAAAGTGGCCAAAGTTGGAGGTATCTGAAACAGCAAAGGATGGAGTATTATACTGGAATACAAAGTGCCAGACCCTCAAGTGTGTTGCCATATGTACTCGAGATGAGGTGAGTCACTTGTATATGCCTCCTCTCCCCCCTTCTGTTACGCCAAAACGAGAGCCAGTCAAACTTCTTCAATATGATTTTCATGTTCAGCATCTAGAGGCTGTGTCCGAAAGGTACAAAGTACAGACTTGAAGTATGGTCTTGACGGAAGTGACGTCAACTAGTCCGGTTTGAAAGCCCCAAGTACACAAGTAAGAGACCATAGCTCAGAGTACGGATCATTTCAGACTTGGTCACATGATGTTCACTTGTTGTTCATTTGTTTGAAATCACGGAGGTAGAAAGCCAGCAACACAAGTTAAATATACGTTATAGGCCAGCAAGTTGTTCGTTGAAATTCCTCGAATATGTGGAAATTTATGTGTAAGAACAATTGAAAATGCTATGTGATTTCTATGAAAATGCTATGTGATTTCTATGGTGAAACACAAGTGGTTGAAATGCAGGGTAAACAACATGTTTTCAGTTTTTTCTACTGATCGTATAGGGTGTTACAGTTGAAGTGCAATTCGAAAGACTTTCACTACTAGTCCATGCCTTCAAGACTGCACTGCAAGACCGTTCTCGGGGGATTGCCTTGCACCTTTCGGACACAGCATCTGATTAGTAAGCAATGAGTTTTGATTTCTGTAACAAAATATGTGTAGAACAGTGATATTAATGAACAGAAATGCACCTCATCTAAGTTTTTCATTCATTGAGCAGCGAACAAAAACAAGCAATGTCCGAAAACAACAACAAAAAAAAACAAAAAAAAATCCAAGCTCACAGATTCATATGACCAAACATTCGCTCTGATTTGCTGTTGCACAGAATCTAGCAGAGAAAGTTAGTTGCAATTACCAGATGGTCTAGCCGTCAACAAGTCTAGCAGCCAGCTTGGCAGGCATCATTTCCAGCCATGTAGCCAATCCAACGCCAGCTAGGGCATTCCTACTGGAGATCCAGTTTCGTGTGATTCTGCCTTAAGAAAATGGAGTGAGACTTGTCTAGATACCACACCAATCCGTGACAAATATGTTTAATATTTTCATATTCCTTTAAACTAATTGTTCTACTAAGAAAAATAAATAATATCATCTGAGGCATTATTACTCAACTAAATGACCACTTTGTACTAACCTTTGCTTGTTCTTTGCAGGAAAGGTGAAGAATGCCACTTCCCGATCTTCAACATCCGAGAATGTACATCCCTTATAATTGCATCTTCTCTTCCTAGATATTGTTGAGGACAACCACACCTTTTCCAGACACCGATTGTAACTAAAGAAGAAAAATCTGCCTTAGCACAACATTCACATCAGAGTATGGTGGAGAAGATACACCATACTTTCACATGAGATAAAAAAATTGAACATAATGGTCAAAACACTTTCTAGATTTTTTTTCAGGAACCTTTTAGCATATGCCAATAATTAATACTTTCATAGGAATTTCATTAGGAACAAGGATATTAAATTAGGCACTTGGAATGTTCTGAGTCTCTATCGGCGTGGGGCATTTCAGGAATGTTCTGAGTCTCTATCGGCGTGGGGCATTTTAGTGTACAGTTAATGAGATAGTTATAAATTAGATATACTGTCCAGGAAGTTAGGTGGCCAGGAGAAGGTAATTGTAAAACTAAAAATTATACTTTTTTTCTATGGTGGTACTGAAAATCAAAATTTTGGAACAGGCTTCTTCATACTGATGATAGAATTAAGAAAGATTAACAAATTAAACTGTCGAATAGATTCGATATTTTGCAAGACTTAAATGATGATGAAAATATAAATGAAACAGACATAAATAAGAATTGGGAGCAAATACATCATGAATCAGCAGCTAAAGAAAGTATAGGATACCATAAAGCAAGAAAAAGTAAGCCATGGTTTGATAATGAATGTCATAACCTAATAGAAATAAGAAATCAGGCTAGACTTAGGTGGTTAAATAACACTGATGATACAAATTTAAGCAATTATAATAGAATAAAGTGAGACATTAACCACACACTTAGAAGTAAATTAATATGTGTAGTCAGAATGAAATTAAACTTAAATGTTCCGCACCGTGGATTAAGGCATGATGATTTGAGCTCCAGCTATGGGATGCATGCAAGTTCAAGTCTCCTGGGGGAAGGATAACTTTTCTCTGGAGATTTCAGCCTGTGTATGGGACCTGCGTAACCTACCATCGTGAGGAAAGTCACACCTTGGGGGAGTGAGTGAGTAGGATCAGGTGGGAGTGAACTACACCTTTTAATCAATTTTTCGTTGTAGTATGAAAATGCTATTAACAATGATTTTCAGATAACACTTTTTGAAAAATAGATACTTGACGTGGATATAAAATACTTGTTGATATGGCTAGATATCAGGTTGAGATAGAAATTTCATGTTTAAGATCATGCACATCTATATGGGCCAGTACTAGTTAAAGTCTCCACTAAAAGTAGATAGAGAATATGGGAGCATCATGTCTGGATAGTTTAGAAGAAAATAAATGTGAAGAGCTCATTTTAAAGAGTAATTCCCCCTCTAGTTGCTAATTTTTGTCACTCGAGGGCATACACACAAACACATGCACACGCAAACATGAAGTTGCACCACCCTTTATTGACCGCGGCTGCAAAGCTAGAGAGAGAGAACCCATGGGAATCATTCATCTCTGGCAGGCTGTAACTAGGAGCCAATACATTCAGTAATTGTTTGGTTGGGTCGTAGCTGTGGTTTGTTGGAATGGGAAGGTGGACCATTTTGCTGGGCTGTATGTTCAAATCTTAAAATTAACCACTTCATGTTATGAACCCCGTTGAAACACTTAACTTCATGCATTCCAAATTTAAGGTCTGTAGGTAGCCCTTATGAGGTCTGTAGGTAGCCCTTATGAGAGTGTTATTTCTCATTGCTATTTCCAGAAGGGCAATCAACACATTTCTATAGTAGTTTTGTTTCCATGCTCCACTAACACTTTTGATATAAGCATCACCATCCTTCACAGAGTGGTTAGTGTGCATACAAAGTAAACAGTCTTGAGTTCGAATTCTGCATTAGGCACTTATGTTTCATTGTGCTTTTACTTCAACTATTTCATCTATTCATCGTCCCCTTGGGGTCTCCCCGATGGCATAGTGGTAAAGTTGTCAGCTTGTAATCAAGGAGTCCAGTGTTCGACACCTGGTGAAGGCACATAGTGGTTCGGATCAAACTTTAATCTCTACGTCCAATCCTGACTAGTCCGTCGGTGCATAAAAATGAACCTGAAACTCAAAAATCATAGTCATTCTCATGATTATAAGGTAGAAAAAGACCAAAACCAGTGGCAAGTACAATACACTCAGTGGTTTTCATTAATAATTGCTAACAACTTTTTGTTGATTGGATCACAGCATCATAACTAGCTTGTCACGTGGAAGATATTTTAGAAAAGGGGATTAGATTGGATTGAATTGTTGTTATGCGATCTATATATGCGAAAAGTGGCTGAAAACTTAACCTGTAGTGGGGCTTCAGAGTATGGTATTTTACATTGTAAGGTAATGATGAAGTTTGTCCAATAGTAAAAAAAAAAAAAAAAATCTTATAATGCCAACTGCACTTGTTATGGATTTGTGCATGTGCTTCTAAAGTTATCAATGCAAAATTCAAAGAAAAGGAAACCTATTATAAGCTATAAAATCAACAACTAGTATCTTAAACATTTTTAAAAGATAATAAATTAACTAAAAAAATAATTGTTGCGAACACAGGAGGGATTTTAATGTGGAGGTTAACAACCACCAGCTCCAGAAGCAATATGTCTCTCATTATATGACTGACACCTGCTGTAAATTTTCTCTTGTTACCTCTTCAAGAATTGTACCCATGCTCTCTGTATATCTCTCACTTTCAACCAACATTTTATGTTCTTTCCCACATCTGGTCAGCCATATAGTTCCCCATCCCCACTTCTGCTTCCTTCATTCATCACAACTATAATTCCAAATTGTGAGAATATATAGAACAGGATCATACACTATTCAAAACAAAAACACTAGTTGCAAAATATTTTTTGAACAAGGTCCTTATAACTCAATACACCTAACATCAACTAAATTCCCAGATTTTTAAAGCTTCTCCAGGTTTTCCAGGTAGCTGGAAACACTGTAACATATGTCTACATGATCTGTTGCATGATGGACACAGAAAAACCACCATCAATTCTTTAATGTTTTATGGGAACATTTTGCATGAAAATTATTTGTTACATCTTAAATGCACATAGGTGTTAATTCTTATGTATTTTCTACCTTCTGTGTAGATGATTTGTTACATGTTACACACACAAAAGGCTTTTCAAGACTATGAACTGTTGAATGTTTATAAAGGTAAGCCAACTATGTAAATGATGATGAACAAAGAAACTGTCTCTCTTCACTATGATCTTGAATGTTTTCTAAGACACTTCTGTGTAAAATATTTCTTAGAAGTTGAAAGACTTTTGAAACGTATGATTTTCGAATGTTCTTTAATATATCTCAACTGTTGAAATGACTTGCCGCATGTTGGACACAGAAAAGATTCCCCTTCACTATGAATTCTTGAATGTCTCAAGATTTTGCTTGCATGTAAATGATTTGCAAACACACACACATGACTTTTATCCACTATCAGTTCTTACATGCATGCCAATATTTCCTCCATGTGCAAACGATTTGCTACATGTTGAACACACATATGGCTTCTCACCAGAATGAATTCTTAAATGTGTTATAAGATTTTGCTTATGTGTAAATGCTTTTTTACACTTTGAACACACATGGGGCTTCTCCTCAGTGCAAATTCTTAAATGTGTTATAAGATTTCCTTTCTGCACAAATTATTGGTTACACGTTGAACACATGTAGGGCTTTTCTCCATTATGAATGCTTGAATGATTTATAAGAACTTGCTTCCATGTAAATGATTTGTTACATGTTGAACACAAATGGTTTCTCTCCGCTAAGCATTCTTAAATGTTTTGTGAGATTTTTGTTCTCTACGAATGATTTGTTACACTTTGAGCAGGCAATAGGTTTTTTTTTGTGGCATGAATTTTTAAATGTCTTCTAAGATCATCATTCTGTGCAAATGATTTCTTACACTTTATACAAATAAAATACTTTTCAAAACTATGAGTTGTTGAAAGTTCTTTAAGATGTGCCAACTCTGTGATTGATTTGTTGGATGTTGAACAAAAGACTTTTCTGAATAGATATCACTATACATGCATTCATGTTGAAAGCCACTTCTAATCAATGTGTGGCACAGTTATAACCTAGAAGAAGATATACATCATTAAAGGCAATTTATCAACGGATATTTTAGAAAAAGTGCAGTGCTATCACTAAGATTTACATAAAACATTCCATCATTTTCTCAATGAATATTACCTAATAAGAACTCTGACACAATAAAGACCTATCAACAATTATTCTTAGGTAAAAATTCTACCTGCAAAACACTAAAAATACAAGTATTGAGATGTACTTAAAAATCTCTGCTATATTTGCCAAAAGAAAAGGTGTTCTTTCAGTAGAAGGCAATGCTAATATTATTCTAATAATATCTTTAACTATTTGTTCAGATCAGGAGAGTGGTCATTAAAATGAAAGTGTTGTATTTAGATTATCTGGATATTACTCTTGTATACATAGCTTTTGCTGACTGAAAACTGTTTGTATTTTCTGATTTCCTACCTGGTCTTTGTTGTGCTCCAATAGGATAGGGCTTTTCAGAAATCAGAATTAAACCAAGGTAAAATTTCCAGTGCACTTTATAAACAAACAAATAATTTAAAAGATAGAATTTAACACGAGATAATTATTCAGGGCTGCCTTTAAAGCAAATGGTGGAGGGTGTCTTATTATTGCACCTGACCCATCATCCGTGTGTGAATAGTTTTGATTGATTTGGTACAAGAATGGTAGTTATGTACTGCATAACTAAAGAAATGTTGCAGACTTTACAAAAAAAATAAAATATCATTGTGTTTACTTCAAAATAAAACATGTTAATATGTATATGGTGCCAGAGCATTAAGTGAGCAACTTTGATCTCTCCACATAACTTCAACGGTATTATTCCTTGTCAGACCATGGGTGTTCCTTGCGTGGAAATTTATTAATGTCATCCAATCATAATTCATGCCCAGTGTTGCAATAATGTAAAGGTGGCAGAAAAGTGACAATAAATAATAAAAATATGAATAAATGATGAATAGTGAGACCCATTACATGTTCTTCATGTATTGTAAGGCAATGGGCTTACAAGAAGCAAAAGTCGTTGATATTGGTCTCCCAATAGCGCAACTTGAACATTTCTCATTCTTATTTTGTAATATACTTAAAGGTAATTATTTTATACTTACCAGATGGTCAAAATTAAAGATGTCCTACTCAGAGCCTCCTGAAGTGGTATAGATAGAGGCTAGATAGATAGAGGGACCAAGAGGAAGCAAATGATGATGAAAAATATAGTTCAAATTTTATCCACCAAGTGAAAATGAGGTGCCAGAATAACAACCAGAATTAGAAAAAATATAAATATGCTGACCAAGGCAGTAATTTATTTTATTAAAAACATAAACTAAACGTAACGTTTCAACCTTCTAGCAAGGTCTTCATCAGACTCTGTATCAAGTACTTTTGTATCAAGTACTTTTGTACTTGATACAGAGTCTGATGAAGACCTTGCTAGAAGGTTGAAACGTTACGTTTAGTTTATGTTTTTAATAAAATAAATTACTGCCTTGGTCAGCATATTTATATTTTTTCATAATCATGGAAACAAGGCTTCATGGTGCCAGAATTAGAGCATGCATGTCTCATTGAATGTGGCATACTACTGCCAAATTATTTTTTCAATCCTGTTTGCAAAGTCATCCCAAAATGACAACAGAAATTGCATTTAGATTATCCGGATATTACTCTTGTATACATAGCTTTTGCTGACTGAAAACTGTTTGTATTTTCTAAGATTTATATCAAAAATATTTCTTAAAATTTTACACATGTATTTCTTACCCTTGGGAAGCATAAGACAACAAAATCAATGATTCAACAGCAATCTGTGCACAAGGTTTCAATGCAACGTTCTATTTTCATCAGCATTCACATCCTATGGTCTCTCCATCCTTTATTCCCCACAAAATTTAACATACATACTGTATGTATATATATATGCAAAGTCAAAGGTCACATAATGTGACCTTGAAGTAAAAATTTCAATATTTTCATATAAATATATTTTTTTGTGAAAACTAGGCTTCCTTAGCTTCAAAACAAGCCTAAGATGAAAGTTTTACCATAATTGGAAGCAAAGTTATAAATTGTTTTATTTAACCTTGTAAGCACTTATTACATTTGTTATAAGGTTCACAATGCTGCTGTATGAATACCGTGTATCACTGAGGGCTAAAATTTTACACATGTAAGTTACTTCATGTCTTCTACCATCCTACCGAATTAAAAAAAAAAAAGGTAAAGTGTTCCCCTGTGCTTAGCACCACGCCATGAAGGCGTATAGGGAATTTCATGAAAATTTGATATGGTCGGGTTGAAAACTTCCATTTCTTTGTGATGATTTGGCATGGAATAAGCTATATGAATGTAGTACATACAATTTGTTTTAATGAAGATCTATTAATAGAAGCAGTGAGAAAGACACTAATTTTATTTTATAGCCTTTTAGTAATAATGCAATTTTAGTGACGTCAGACGTTGATGCAAAAATCAACATTATTTACAATACAATATTTTTTTCTGACTCTCAGTGCAAAGGGATCTTGGTGACAACTTTTAAAATGGAATACACATATATCTATAAAGTTTAGAAAAAAAAAACAAAGTGATAAGTCGATTTTACCCAGAGAAATAACTTTTTCTCTTAAGCACCGCGGGCCATCACCATGGCCTCGGCAATGACTGATGCGTGCAAAATTTTGAAACTGAAACTTTAGCCTCCTGTTTCTCAGTAACTATGAGATGTAGAGAAGAGAAATTGTGCATGTGTTTATACCTTGTTAGTATTAACAAATACACCAAGTTTCATGAAAATCTGAATCGGTGGGTTGCATGACCTGGGTGACTTGACGTGGAAAATCAACCCAGTACAGAAGTGTTCATTGTGCACTCTGCCAATGCGAATGACTATGGGTGTGTGGGACAGATTTTTTTTCAGTCGGGACGGGATTGGGATGATCCCGGTCCCGACTTTTCGTGATCCCACACACCCCTACGAATGACTCTTGGGAAGTGTAAGACAACAAAATCAATGATTCAACAGCAATCTGTGCACAAGGTTTCAATGCAACGTTTTATTTTCGTCAGCATTCACATCCTATGGTCTCCAATGATTACAAGATATAACTTTCCCTCATTCTACCAATATTTGATTCTCTAACCCTTAGATCCCGGGCCTATTTATGCAATAAGGACTGAATGCCGAGTGTGTTTTCAGCAGGAAGTTTAAAATCCAAGGTTTTACATAAAAAATATGTCTGCAACTACTAATGATAGAGTTACAAATAATAGTTCCTTTTCTCATTGAGTCTAGGATGCAAGACCATGTCAATAAATCCCCATTTTCATTTACCAAATAAATGTTTTTTAAGTCCACTTTATGCACAGTAAGGCTAATCGGGACTGTACCTACAGTTTAAAGTGGGATCTGAACCACTACGTGCTTCCAACGGGTATCATACCTGGGAATTTACCAAATAAAAGAAGAAAACTGTTAAAAATCACATTTATTTATACAAAATTTGAATTTTGTCAAGACCCCTACATGGGCAATGCAAGGATGTTGAGGGTTCAAAATAGTACCTGTGTTCTGATATGTGTGTTCCATTGTTGTGGCAAGAATTGCATGCTGTTTATATTTTGAGAGCAAAATAAACTTCTAATGTAAATAGCCGTTCTTTGTTTGGCAGAATGTTAAAAATTCTGCAAGTCTTTCAGCAAAAAAATATATTTTGGTAACTACAAATGCTAGAGTTACAAATTATAGGTTATATTTTCAGTTCAGTGTAGGCCACAAACAAATTTTTATTTACCAAATACGTGAAAACAAATCTTACTTTTTTTTTTACAAACGTTAAACACTGTTGGGCCATAGGCTATGCCAGGATACTTGAAAACATTATCTGCACATTGCCTAATGTGTGTTCCATTCACATAACATGAGCTTAGGGTTACCAGATCGCTATAAGGGAAATGTAGGACATTGAGTCAAAATGTAGGACACAAAACATTCGCAATAAATAATACATATTTCTATAAAACACGTTAGTGAGTAATTTAAAATTGACACTTTTCAGTTTATCGTGATTTTAGGAAGATCAGAAAATTTGATGGTTGATTCATCGGTGATGAGAACTTGTCCAACTAGTTCTTTAATGCAAAACTTCCAAACTTGTAAGCATACTAAACAATGCACTTCTTACTAAATGTTTTAATTGGTAAGATGAGTCAATTTGTCTCGAAAATTTCAGGTTGAGTCAAAATATATTTATGAGAGATTGGACAGTCAAACTCTTTGAAATTATGTGGACCAGTACCAAACTTTTTACAGACTTTATGAAAATAAATATTTCTCTCGTGAGTGCATTGTGCTGATGGTAATGAAAGTATAGTGTCTCAACATTTGCATGATGTCCTGTAATGGCTAACAAATATTCAGCAATATGGGGCCTCAAAACTTTGTTCATTAATTGCTTCCATTGTTCTTCTAGCATAAACTTGTATTCTCTTTTTGGACAATGATTGAATCAAAATAACTTCCACTATTGAGTTGGGGAACTTGTTACTTGCATGATTTCTTTTTGTTTAACTGAAACACATATTGTCCTAATTAACATTATGTGACGCTCAAAATGTAGGACATTTCAAATTCCTCCAGGGCGCCGGACATAAGGCTAAAATGTAGGACATGTCCGGGAAAAACCGGACGTCTGGTAACCCTATATGAGTTGCATGCTTGCTGCTAATACTTCCAGAGGGTTTTTTTTTTTCATGGCGGAAAATTCAAAATTTCCATTTTCTCTTGTATCTCTGAAACAATGAATGCTAGAGTTTAAAATTATATATGGACTTCCTAAATACAAACTAGGCTATAAGCTAAGTTGAAGAAACCTAATTTTCATTACAGGAAATTTAAAATTTTCTCAAGGTTTTCAAACAAATATATATGTTGGAATCTATGTATGCCTGAATTACCTATTGTAACTTCATTGTGGTAATTGGTGTGAATGGCAACAGCAAAGTCCAGGTTTTGGGTGGAGGAGCAGTGGTTGTTGATGCGGAGGTTCAGGGCTGTGGATGATTCTCCCAGGTAGAAGTTCCCTCAGATATTGCAGGTGAGGATATAAATGAGGTTACAGCTGTAGCAGGTTCCTTTGGGATAGAGGGTGAATTTGCCGGTGGCAGTGTGGCTGAAAAGCCTGGCAGCAGAGGTTGGACAGTTTGTGTAGGTGTTTGTTGTTAAGGTAGTTTGTGATAGAATGGGCTGCATGCCTGAAAGATTTAATTTTTTGGTACCAGTCACCGGGCATCAACAACCACCACTCCTTCACCCAAAACTTTTCTGTTGTCATTCACACCAATCACCACAATATTTTCTTCAATGGCTGCTTCCAGGTAGCGATTGTCCACTCCTTGCCCCAATCCACTAACACCTCAGTACGTAGAAGATGGGAGAAGGCCTACATATCAGATACAGTGCAACCACACCCCTTGGCCTGAAAAGGCCACCCAGTAACACCTCTCATACCCACTCCTCACCATTTTTCCCCCTCCACCCACCACTCACAGTTTTTGACAATCCTGGCGAAAAAAGTACCCACTTTTTTTTGTTTGGGGCACTGTCAACACTTTTTTCTGGATCGTTTACACACACACACACACACACACACACATATATATATATATATATAAAAATGCATTTACAATTATTTTATATATATATATACACACTTTATCACCTTCTTTATAAGAAAAACTTCATTCTCGAGTCTAGTTTTCGATGACTGGATTCAAAAATTTATCTGGCAGAGTAGATGTTCAGCATATACTTCGTGATTTAACAACTTCAACAAGAATAATATTTCCTGTAATTTTCTTCTATGACACAGCTTTGTAAACAGACTTTCATATATTAGGTTGTCGTAGTGTTCAAATGTGGGGTAAACTTTCTGAAATTTGTATTTTAAAAATCTAAGAAATCTTGATTGGACTCTTTCAATTGCTAAACTGAACTTTGCTGTGTCTGTATTCCATATAACATATGCAAATTCGAGTTTTGATCTTACATATGAATAATACAAAACTTTTAGTGTGTCTATACTCTTGAAATCCCTCCCCATTCTAAGAATAAACACAAGGTTCTTGAATGCTCCACTATATGTTCTACGTGTTTATTAAAAGTAAGATTTTAATAAAAAATAACCTCTAAATCCTGGACTATAAATTTTTTTGCTAGAGTATGGTTGTATATTTGATACTGAAATTCAACTGGGTTTTTCTTTCGAGTATATGTTACAAAATGACATTTATTGATATTTAGTGTTAAATCATTGTTTATTGTCTATGTTTCTAACTTTGTAATATCATTTTGAAGTTGAACACTGTCATCTTGTTTGTTTATTTTCCTGTAAAATTTCAGGTCATCTGCAAACAGCAATTTGTGTGAATTTTCAAATGAATCAGTAATGTGAAAAGAAGTGGCCAAAGTTAGACTCTTGAGGTACTCCTGAGGTGACTCTTATTTCTGAAAATGAGTGGCCTTTATACGTCACATACTGCTTATGTTTCTGCAAATAGGAAGTGAATAATTGGCATAGTGGTTCAGAAATATTGAAGCATGCTAAGTTACTTAATAGGATATCGTGGTTAACAAAGTCAAATGCTTTGCAAAAGTCTGTATATATTCAGTCAACTTGACCTCCTTTGTCCAAGGCCAAACTTATAAAGCTGGTTATATCAGAGAGATTGATCAACACTGATCTACGTGGTATAAAGCCATGCTGAAATGATGATATTACAGGTTTTATGTGAGTAAATATGTAACAGTGCATAATTGTTTCAAATACTTTTGCTGGGGATTGGTCGGTAGTTTTGTACGTCATTAGTGTTATTTGTTTTGGGAAGTGGACAAATTGCCGTAGCTTTCCATTTTTCAGGAAATTTGTGTTTTGCAAGAATTACATTGAAATTGATATAATGGGTATTTCAACATACCACTGCAACCTTTAACTACATAAGGTGGTATCTTGTCTGGTCCAGCTGATTTATTAGGTTTTAAGCTTTTAATTGCTTTCTCTATGTCTTCATTTCGTATCTCTGTAATGTTAAGATTATCAAAATTTTCATATTATTTATGGTTAGGCAATACTTTCATCTCATATCTAGGGGGATCTTTTTTATACACCAACTGAAAATGCTGTGCAAAAGCTTCGGCTACTGAACGTCGGTCTGACAACACTTTATCTTCGAACTGTTCAGGATCTTTGTTGCTTTTCCTACGTTTATTTGTAACAAATGACCAAAACTGGGTGCTATCTTTTGCAATATTTATTTCCGAATTGGCAACATAACAGTTGTATTCATCAATCATTTCCTTCTAACCATTGTTTGAAATTCGCTAAATTTATTGTAGTGGTATCAAAAGTCTCCTGCCTGTTTTTTCCACTTCTTGTGGTGGTAATGTTTCCTACTTATACTTTTAATAATGCTGCTCATAAACCAACACAGGTAAAGTCTTTTGCAGCTTTTCTTTAAGGGGATACATTCATCGAATATTTTATACGAGTATACAATTTCATAAAACAGTCTAGCTTGATCAACGTCATTCTTTGTTTTCAATATATCCCAGTTAGTGTTAAGCAGCTTGTGATAGATGGTCAGTGGGGTTGCTGACCCTTGAGTTGCAAAGATGAGGGACTCCATGTATTGGGCCTAGGGGGTAGTTGATTGCTTCTCAAGGAGGGAGGGGGAGGATTTCGCATCGCTCTGTCCCGGATTCCTGCTGGAGATACTTGGTCTCTGTTCCGCAACCTTGAAAGTGGGTCCTGTTTCCTTATTACCTCTGTGTAGGACTTTCTATTTCCCTGTTGATTCTCGTAGGAAGGGAGAGCAGGGTGATGGCTCATGAGACACTGCATCTCTGTGCTGGTAGATTTCTTTGGCACTTCCAGCAGGGGGAGGGGGGGGGGCAATGTAGAACTAGAATCGACAATTTCATGCTTACCTCGAAGGGAATGTCACGTCTGACGTCGGAAAAAATACGCACTGTATCAGAAATGGACATATTTTCATGCAACACGTTGTCCTTTAGAAATGGCAGTCCATTTGCGATTAAATCACTTAATGTATAGACTATCTTCTATCACCAGCTTGTCGTACTTTAGTTTTGAAATAGGTTTTGCTCTCGTGCCCTTTGTATGTATTTTTCCAGCTCTCATCGGGTATCCCACACATGCTTTGAGAAATCTTCCTTTACACTGATGCCTGTTCCCTTGAAGAAGTGAGCTTGTGCAAGGATAATTTCTATCACCTTGAAGTTCGAAAATTTCACTATAATGGGTCTCGTGGATCCCGATCCCAATCGGGGTACTCTCTCTACATCAAAGTCACTTGTATTTATTTCGAGAATGTCCCATTGAGCATCCCTCACCAGCTCCTCCAACTTCCCCCACGTTTCCCCTCGCATTTCCCTGAAGCCGTGAAATATCAAGTTGTTTCTTCTCGAGCAGTTTTAAAGATCATCCAGCTTCGATTCACAAAACATTTTCTTTCAATAAAGAGTTTTCAGCCTTCAGTTCTCGTAATTCAGAAGATAACGACCGCATATCACCCTGTACACTAATGGTTGTTTGAGACATGCTGTCGAGTTTTTCGTCCATGGACATTAACTTCTGAATAACATCATCTGTTGTATATAGTCCTGGATTTTGTCCTATTCCCGAGATAATTAGTACGATGGTGGTCGCAAGTCCTAGGAAAAACAGGCTACTAATGTTTGACTGTCTTTGACCACCATTTTTGTCATTGTCAATTCAATTCAATTCAATTCAAATTTTCTTTATTAAAGGGCGAGGTTCAGCCTGTGGCTGTTCTCCCACCTAACCCCGTTTGACATTTACCTAGTGTACATAAACAAAATCATAAAAAAGAGAAGAAAATACAATAAAAAATGTTACAAGGAAAGAACAAAGATGAGATTAAAAAAAAAAATCAAGACAACACGTAAAAAAGAAAGAGAAAAAACACATTCACGCACACACACACACACACACACATTAAAACACACATACTAAACATTTCTGAGCAGGACATTCACGCACGGATGTTGAGATTGATGTACATGATTATGGTAGTTTTGTGAGATACGATAGAACAACGCATACGTAAATATTACAATATAGTTGTAGATTTGTCAAGCATTGGATTGGATTGGCGAGGCTTGTATGTAATCTAAACTGTATTGTGTAGTGTTACTCGTGGGAGCTTGAACAGAGATATTGTTCATCTAACAGAAAATTCTTTAGGTTATTCTTAAATTTGTTAGGACTGGGGAGGGAGGTAATGGAGGGCGGAAGTTCATTCCATGTTTTTGCCGCTGAAAATGTAAAAGACGATTTGAAAATTTCCAGTGAGTGTTTGAAGAGTTTCGCTGTTCCTCTTGTTTTGTAGTTGTGTATTTCCCTTCTGGTTTTTAGTTTCTCGAATAAATTTTCGGGAATTTTTTTATGCAAAAGATTCTGTATAAAGCAACATAAATGAAGTCTGCGACGTCTGTTCATGTTTAGCATTTTGTTCTCGTTCAGGGTTGGAAGAATATGATCGAATTTTTTAATGCTATATACGAAGCGTAAACACGAATTTTGAACTTTTTGAATTTTGACCTTATTTCGAACAGACAAGTTTGCACCATATACTATATCACAGTAGTCTAGAAGAGGGAGAATCAGTGTTTGCACAAGTTTCATTTTAGTATTTGTATTTAAGTATTCATTAAATTTATAGAGGGATCTTAGTGCTGCGTAGGCTTTCTTAGTTTGCTCTTGAACGTGAAGGTCCCAGTTCAAGTGTTCGTCTAACATAACTCCTAAATTCTTTATACTTTTTGAATGTGGAATTTCGGATGTCTCTATTTTGACACGTGGATTATTCGGGTTTATCATTGCGAGGCTATTCTTGGAACCCATGACGGTGAAAACAGACTTTTGAGGATTTATTTTCAGACCATTTGCATTACACCAGGTATTTATGGCTGCCAAATCTTTGTTAAGTAATGCTATTGCATAATCTGGTGATTTTGGTGGAAATGGGATTTGAATTTGGGTGTCATCTGCATAAAAGTGTACGGTACTATGCTCTATGTTGGTTTCTAAATCTGCTGTGAAGATTGTATATAGGAGAGGAGCTAGAATTGATCCTTGCGGAACGCCAGTTTCTAGCGGAAGCGTGTTCGAGAGAGAGGGCGTGGCAGTTTTTAGGAACACGTTCTGTTGCCTGTTTGTCAAGTACGATCTGAACCATTTGAGTGCGGGGTGTGAAAAATTATAATATTTCAACTTGCTTAAGAGTAGGTCGTGATGAACCTTGTCAAAAGCTTTTGTCAGATCCAGTGAAACCAGAGCAACTGTCATACCCTTGTCCATTGAGCGAAATATATCATCCGTGACTTTTAGCAATGCCGTCGCCGTGCTGTGAGCAGGGCGGAAGCCCGATTGGCATTTCGGAAGGAGATTGAGGCTGTTCACATGATTTCTGACTTGATTGTAAACAATTTTTTCAGTGATCTTGGAAAGGGTGGGTAGTAGACTTATAGGACGAAGATCGTTTAAGGACGATGTTACTTTTTTCTTAGGTAGAGGGATTACGCGCGCTGTTTTCCAGCTGATTGGATATTGTCCAGTCCGAAAGGAGAAATTTATTATATGTGTCAGGTGACTTGAGATAAACGGAAGTGATAGTTTGAGCATTTTTATTGTTATTCCATCATTGCCAGAGGCATTGGATCGTATATTATTTACTGCTTTAATTGTGTCATATTCACTGATTTCTTTAAGATGAAATTGTTGTGCACTTTCATTAAATATTTTGGAGTTAAAAAAATTACTGGTTTTATTTAAGGCTGATTTCGAGCAGTCGGCCTCACGACAAATGTTTGAAAAATGTTCGTTTATTTTATCTACGTCTCGTATATCAGAGGGTATTTCATTATTAGTAGTTTTACTATACACTCCCCACGCCTTGAGTTTGCTCCACAGGTCTTTGTTGTTTTCATTAGATCGTAGGTGATGGTTAAAGAATGCTTTTTTCTCTTGTCGTTGCACCGTAGTTGTAAAGTTTCTTAGTTCCTTGTAATGTTCCCAGTTGTTGTTTGTCTTTTCGCGTTTATATTTTAATAAAGCTCTGTCGCGGAGTTTCATGAGTAATTTCGTGTTTTCGGATATCCACGGAACACTTTTATGCTTAACCGGTTTAGTGTGGAGAGGTGCATGTTTGTCAAAAAGGTGGATAATATTGGTAGATGTATACTGTACCTTATCTTCGATGTTGTCGTAGCTGTTAATTTGTGCCCAATCAATTTTTGCAGCATCATCATCAAATTTCTCCTTATTGAAATTTGAGAAATTACGGTATGTGACATAATGTTTTTCTCTTTTCGGTTTTTCAATGGCAAGGGTGACACTTACCATGCAGTGATCTGAGTTTCCGATAGGTACGGTTACATATGATGAACGTACAATGGCAGGGTCATCTGTTATTACGACATCCAGGAGTGATTCGCTATTTTCCGTTATTCTAGTCGGTTTATTGATGATTTGCGTAAGGCCGACAGAATTAAGAATTGATCGAAAGTATTTTGTCTCCGGTTTGTGTGGCGAAAGAAAGTCTACGTTTGTATCTCCTAAAATAAGCAATTTGTCAACACGCGGGAAAACTTCAGAGATTGCGGTTTCTAAACGTGATAATTTTGTGTAGGATATATTGGGTGCTTTGTATATCCCGATTATTCCCAGGGTTGTGTTTCGAATCTTTATCGCTACGTTTATAATTTCAACTTCATCGTTATTTTCATAATTGGTGGATGTTGAAAGGACCTTGACATTTAAGTCTTCGCGATGATATAAGATAATACCACCTCCACCCTTCGTAGACCTGTCTTTTTTGATGGCCGTGTAACCAGGGATAGCGAAAGAGGACGTGGGCGCTTCTTCACAGGACCAGCTCTCGGTGATTAGGAGGAAGTCGGGAGGGCACTCGCGTGTGATTGTTATTAGTTCCTCTAATTTTGTCCGCGACAGAGACCTGACGTTAGCCTGTGCGAGGGTGAGGAGGGGTGCTTGGTGTTTCCCTGAAAGGCGATGACCAGGGGGGAGGGAACCGTTTCTTGCGGTTGCGTCACGTGATGTCGTTGACATGGAAGGCATTTTTGCAGAGAGGAACGGACAGGGGTACCATTTGTTGAGATTGGGACCAGGATGGGTAACAGTTTTTATCAAGGCAGTCGGGTGTTTTTCTTTTTAAAAACGACATAAAAACATTGAATACTATTTGGTGTTTTAAAAATAGATCACGCTGAAGGGATGAAAAGAAGAGAGTGTACGAGTACTTACATGCTGTCTCCTTGTAAAAACTAGCCTCGCCAAACCTCACACAGTTAGCAGTTAACATCTTCACATTTTTAAGCACTTTCTTACATGTAACTTCACTAAACACAAACACACACACACACACACAAAACACACAAAAGTACACAATAATCAAATACCAAATGAGATAATATGATTTTTTCCAGTAACTGGGGAGTAATAAATTGTGAGTTAATTTCTGGATGGAGTTCATGAGGTACACACACACGCACAAGTGTTCACACGTTCGTTTCTTGTTTTCCAGTTCCACGCATCATCATTCCCGCCTACATTTGAGAGCGTTTAGGTCCCTTTCGGTTTCAATGAATTTCTTTCCTTCCTCGGTCACCACGACGACTTTCCCATCAATTGTGTAGCAATTGAAGTTCCCGTGTCTTGCCTTGGCTTCCTGGAGCAGTTTCTGTCGTTTCCGTGTAAGCGATTCTGTGATCAGATATTGGCTTCCCTTGAGATTCCTCTTGGATCGCCACACAGCGTCCCGGTGCTTGTAGGACACGAACTTAATGATTAAAGGCCTGTGCCCCTGCCTGACGACGTCCGCCGCCGTTCTCTTCGTTCGAAGAGCTCCAAGACGGTGGCAGCGACTCACGAAATCTTCCGGGACGTTGACGTCAAGTTTGCTGGAAAATATTTTGAGGGCGACCTCGGTTGGATTTTCCTGCGGGGTTTCCGGGACTCCGTGGAGAAACAGGCAATTTCTCCGGCTGTATTGATGGAGTTTATCCAGGGCGTCTTCTTGGTCAGTGATTTGACGTTTGACACTTTCCATATCTTCACGAAAGACTGCTAGCTCCCCTTTCATGATTTGTATATCTTGAAGTACATCCTGGAGAGCAGATGGGTTATTGATAGAGACTGCCTCTGTGTTGGGTTGCCTGGTGGATCCTAGGGCCGCTTCTACCTTTTCTTCGATTTTCTGGAGCTTGGCTTCGAGGGTGCCGAAACGCTGGTTCAGCTGCTTGTTGGACATTGCTGACTGGTGGGTTGGTAGCACTGTCGGAGGGTCTACTTAGAGCGTGTCTGTTACGTATTGTTTGATTCAGATTTGACCCTGTCGTTGATGTTGGTGTCCTGATAGTCTTGCAGGCAATGTATCTAATGTATGCGAGTGTAGGAGAATCCTTTATCCGCGTGGTAGTGCTTTGTGTTAGCGTAAACGGGCGATGTAGCAGGAGTCGGTTTCAGACGTGTCTGGTGCTATCCGCCATGTCGACTTCCTGATGACCATATTCCATGCCTCGATCGAACCCTGCCACTGTCCCAAGGAACTTCCCATCTTTATTCTTCGCTGAATATGGGAGCTTTGCGAAAACACGTCTAACCACTGCACTGTCTCCACTGATATATAAAGGCAAAATGTATGCTCTTACAACTGACAGTTTCAGAGAAAAAAAATGGAATGTAAAAGCTATGACCCTTTTCATAGAAAAATTTTTCTCCACTCCCTCAAAGATAGTCAGAATGAAATTAAACTTTAATGACCTGCATCATGTTTTGGGCTCCACCTACTGAATGCATGCAGGTTCAAGACTCCGGAGATTTCCTCCTTTGCGTGGGACCTGTGTAACCTACCATGGTAAGGAAATTGGGGAGCTACGAATGAGTAGCATCATAACCGGTCGTGGAAAAGTGCAACAATGACTGGGGGTTTGTCGAGTTGACCACACATCATCCTGTAACTGGGTGGAAGGTCTCCAACCCTAGGGGAGTGAGTGAGTAGGATCAGGTGGGAGTGAGGCTGGCAGTCAGTACATAAGCCAGGGTCCTCAAATGGAAGAAAAAACTACACCTTTTAATTCGAACAGGTGTTCTCGGGTTACATTGGTGTTCTCGGGTTAAATTGGAGTTAGCTTCCAATGTTCTGAGGGCATACATTGCTCTCATCTTCAGGGAATGTAAAAATGGAGACCAGTGTAGGTTAATATACATGACTATAATGTAGCGAAGTTTGGACTCTTGTCTTCCTATTGGCTGGTGTCTTGTTTTTACGGAGGAGTGAGTTCCAGGCGTGACTGAGCTATAGTTCCATGTCCCTGTTGAGATTGCTGCTTTTCCATGAAATGGATATGGCTTCCTTCACCAATCGGTCCCAGTAAGCGGCTATTATTTTGGTGTCTACAAATAAAATCCTGCCCCCCTCGGTGATGCTGTGTTCTGCAAGTCCTGACTTTTCCGGTTGGAATAATCGGATATTATGTTGATGTTCATTCAGTCGCTGCTCAATGGCACGTTCCGTTTGGCCTATGTATGTATGTATACACTCACATGGTATTCGGTATACTCCTAGAATGCAGAGTTCCAGGTCATCTTTGACTGAACGGAGTAGGGCCTTGTTTTTCAGTGTCGGCCTGTGAATGCTTCATCCCGTGCCTGGCTGGAAGTTAAGCAGAATTCGTGAAGGAAGCATAGCCATTTCACGGAAAAGCACCAATCTCATCAGGGACGTGGGACTCCAGCTCAGTCACGGAACCCACTCCTCCGTAAAAATAAGACACCAGCCAATGAGAACATCAGGATCCTGAGAGAGCCAATAGGAAGACAGGGTCCAAACTCCGCCACATTATAGTCATGCATATTAACCTACACTGGTCTCCATTTTTACATTCCCTGAAGACGAGAGCAATGTATGCCCTCGAACGTTGGAAGCGAAGTCCAATTTAACCTGGCTGGTAAACCGAGAACACCTGTTCGAATCACGTCAGGAAAGCTACAATTTCTATTTAACCTTTTAATGAATTTTTTCTTGTAGTATGAAAATGTAATTAACAATGATTTTCAGATAATGCTTATTGAAAAATAATACTTGAAGCTTTAGAATTAGGTAAATTTATTTTTTTCCCTGCCACGGAATACAATTTTACAAGCATGAAAACTACAGATTCAATACTTCTTGACGTGGATATAGAATACTTGTTGATATGGCTAGATATCAGGTTGAGATACAAATTTCATGTTTAGGATCATGTACATCTATATGGGGCCAGTACTAGTTAACCTCTTCGCAAAAAGTAGGTAGAGAAAAAAAAAACACGCACGATTGTACAAGCTGGCACTCTATGAGTTCCCATTTCTAAGGGATCTTAATGGATACAGGTGTTTTCGTATTTAATGGGTCTTTTATATACTTACTTACTTACTTACTTCCTCTAGTCCCCTTCTACCATCATAGCATAGGGTTGGTTGCCTCGATCCATCTCCTCCATTTCTGTCTGTTTCCCATCATTCTCTTCATCATATTTATTGTCTTATTCCTTTCTCTTCCAATCTTTTCCATTCTGTCTTCAAACATTATCCTTGGTCTTAATTTACCTCTCCTACCTTGCACCTTTACTTCTAGAATTTGCTTTACCTTTTTGTCTTCATTCATTCTGAATACATGTCCCCACCACTTTAGCTGTCTCTTTTCAATTATTTTCTCTAGCGACTCCTGTTCCACTTCTCTTCTTCTTATTTCATTCCTCACTTTATCTCTCCTAGTCTTATTAACAGCTCTTCTCAGGTATTTCATTTCACTAGCCTGAATTTTACTCAGATGTTTATCTTGAAGTGGTAAACTTTCCATTCCATATGTTAATGTAGGGACCAATACTGATTTGTATAGCTGCATTTTTGTCTTTACTGCCACTTCTTTCTTTCCCATTATTGTTTTACTGAACTGATAATATACTGTATTTGCTTTTCTTTTCCTATTTAGGATTTCTTCATCACACCTACCATCACTTGTTATGATGGTTCCTAAATATTCATATTCATCTACTTCTTCCAAGTTCTCGTTTCCATATCTAATTGCTATTTCATGATCTTTTTCTCCTTTTGCCACCTGCATAACTTTACTTTTCTTAATATTAATCTTCATCCCTTTTCTCGCAAGTTCTTCTCCCCATTCTATTACGCTCCTCTGTAAATTCTCTTCACTGCTAGCAATTAAGACTATATCATCAGCATATAGCAGTACTTGCAGTTGTATTACTCTCATATTCCAATATCCTATTTGTACTCTTGGGGTGGTTCTTTTGCAAATTTTAGTTATTTCATCCATTACATTAATGAAAAGTAAAGGACTGAGACTATCTCCCTGTTTAATTCCTTTTTCTATTTGAAATTCCTTAGACTCGTTTCCTTCTATTCTTACTATTCCTTTTACATCCTTATATATACTTCTTATTGCTTTAATAAGTTCCTTAGGTACTTCCTTACTTTCTAATGCCTCCCATAGATATTTTCTAGGTACCGAGTCAAATGCCGCTTTCAAATCTAGAAATGCTAAGTATATTCTTTTATTTTTGTCCAGCATTTTCCCCATCATTGTTCTTAATATAAAAATGTGATCTTGAGTCTGTCTCCCAGGACTAAATCCAGCTTGTTCCTCTTCAAGTTTTCCCTCCATGATTTTTCTCAGCCTCCTTTCCAATATATTCGTATACATCTTATATACCACTGATGATAGACATATTGCTCTATAATTATCACATTCCTTATTACTCCCTTTCTTGTGTACTGGCACAATTATGTTCCTTTTCCACTCTTCTGGTATAGTCTTAGTTCTCCATACTTCCCTTAATATATTCAGTAGTATTTCAGCCATTCTTGGTCCTCCATATTTTATAAATTCTGGTGCTATTCCATCCCATCCTGCTGCTTTTCCAATTCGTATCCGTTTAATTGCTTCTCTCACTTCATGGTATTTTATATAGCGAAGTTTTTTAAATTGAAATATGTCCAGGACAGTTTTTAAGTGTTTTTAACCCAACTCTCTACCTAATCCTCATATTACACATTACAATGCAGCATTTGTGCTTACAAAGAATTGTGAACCTGATGAAGGGGGCAGTCACACCCTGAAACGTCGTTCTTCAACATTTGCATACTCACTTAAGTAAGTAGTTTTTTAAACTAATATTATACTATTTTTAGTATTGTTTATATTATTTCAAAGAGTAATTTCACCTTTAGTTGCTAATTTTTGTCACTTTCCAGCAAATTATACACACACACACACACACACAGACATGCAGCTGAAAAGCTACAGTGAGAGAACCTATGGTCACCATCCATCTCTGGCTGGCTTTAACTAGGGATCAATATATTCAGTAATAGATCTGGCTGTAGTTGGGTGGAATGGGATGGTGGACCAACTTGTCGAGCCGTATGTTCAAATCATAAATAAACCCCTCCACATTATGATCCCAGTTGAATATGATCTTAGCACGAACGTGTGTGTCGAGAAATCACCTAACTTGATCCATTCCAATTTTAAGGTCTGTAGGTTAGAAACATACAGTTCCAATTCCTTTGTTAGCTATACGGAAAACATTTCAAAAGAACACATTTTTCAAGATGTAGTACGGATCAAGAAGTTCCATGTTATACAGGGTGGTCCAAAAATGTGGAACGGGGGAATAAAACCGAAATGCATGCGGTTATTGAAATTTTATATGTATACACGTAGTTTGGGGATGGGGGAAAACCTACCAAACTGCTTTTGAAATATGGTCGCCATCTTGGATCAAGATCACTTTTTTAAATGGAAACCTAGGCATGTGATACATGAAATTGCACTGGAAAAAGCTCACAAACACGATGGCAGCATTCATTTTTGCAAAACTTTATTCATATTCATGCTACAGGGTGTTAAAGAAGTGTTTCCAACGGTTTCTCTCATTGTTGCAGGTGCACTAAGAAATGGAGCTAACACAAGCAGAACACATGGAAATCATCCTGATGTGTGGTGAAAGAAGCTCGAAAGTCATCGCCGATGAGTTCAATCAGCACCATCCAGAACGAGCTCCCATTGTTGACAGCACTGTGAGGAAACCGATTGCTAAGTTCAGAGATACTGGATCTGTTGCAAACAGGCCCAAATCAGGTAGGCCTATGGTAGCCACAGATGAAGAGACATCAACAGCTGTGTTGGCGGCAGTTACGTTGAGTCCGCACCATAGTACCCATAGTCATGCTGCTGTTACTGGTGAGAGTCGTGCTTCCATTATGAAAAGTCACAAATGGCATCTATACAAGATCCAGTTGCTTCAACACCTGAGTGAGGACGATCCTGACCGCAGGGTTAAATTTGCAGCAGAAGGTAACACCCATAAGGTGTTACAAGGTGTTGTTCAGTGATGAAGCAAACTTTTATCTCAATGGGGAGGTGAACAGACAAAACATGAGATACTGGTCTGAATCGAATCCTCATTGGGTGGATGCATCTGCGACAGTCCTCCATTCAAGAGTGGTGCTATGGTGTGGTAGGACCTTTCTTCATTGATGGTATCCTCAATGTCGATGATTATTTGAACTTGCTGGATACACAAGTGTTTCAATCTCTGATGATCGAGGATAGAAGTTTCCCTGAGTTTTTTCAACATGATGGCGCTTGCCCACATTTTGGTCACAATGTTAGGGACTATCTAAACATCCAGTTTCCCAATCGGTGGATAGCTCGCAGGGGGCCTGTGGAATGGCCACTATGCTCGCCGGATCTGACCCCATATATTTTTATCTGTGGGGCCACATCAAATTACTGGTCTATTTCGTAAAAATTTGTGATCTGGAACATTTGAAATACAGAATTGTCAAGTGCTCTGCAAGCATCACACCTGACATCTTATCGAAAGTCCATCAGGAATGGGTGAATCGACTCAATATGAAACAGGCCAACAATGGTGGACACATTGAGCATATCCTCTAACATCCTGCAACAATGAGATAAACCATTGAACACACTTCTTTAACACCCTGTAGCATGAACATGAATAAAGTGTTGCAAAAATTAATGCTGCCTTCGTGTTTGTGAGCTTTTTCCAGTATAATTTCATGTATCACATGCCTAAGTTCCCATTTAAAAAAGTGATGTCGATCCAAGATGGCGACCATATTTCAAAAGCAGTTCGGTAGGTTTTCCCTTATCCCCAAACTACAAGTACACATATAAAATTTCAATAACCGCATGCATTTCGGCTTTATTCATCCCATTGTGCACTTTTGGATCACCCTGTATATACAGTCAGCCTTACTTGATTAGGTAAATCTTTTAATTCCTGAAGCTATTAAATGATTATGAAGTATATTCCAACAGCAATTTTTCATACCTTGGTGTCACATTTTCATAAATATTTGGTTGCAAATAGTATAATCGAACACAAGCAGCCCTTATGAGAGCAACATTTCCCGTTGCTATTTCCAGAAGGGGAATCATCACATTTCTGTTGCAGTTCTGTGTCCATGCTCCACTAACACTTTTGATTTCACCACCACCATCCTTGACAGAGTGGTTAGTGTAATGAGCATATGAAGTGAATAGTCTTGTATTCGAATTCTGCATTAGGCATTCATGTTTCATTGTGCTTTTTCCTTCAACTATTTCATCTATTCATCGTCCCCTTGGGGTCTCCCTGATGGCATAGTGGTAAAGTCGTCAGCTTGTAATCAAGGAGTCCAGTGTTTGACACCTGGTGAAGACTCATGCTGGTTCAGTTCAAACTTGAAACTCTATACGTCCAATCCTGACTAGTCCATCGGTGCATAAAAGTGGACCCGAATCTCAAAAATCATAGTCATTCTCACGATTGTAATGTAGAAAATGACCACAACCAGTGGCACGTATGTTAGGGATGAGAATGTAATATTACAGTATAGTAACCCCCACCTCAGACTTACGTATATTCGCAGTTACGTAATAAATCTGAAAAATTACAACAACTAGCGCATATGAACATGTTTGCGGCTTTTGCATCTTTGACATCCAATGGATGTCAGTTTGTTTTTATATTAATTTATATGTTCTTCATACTTTTATAGTTTATGTCCAAGTAAATACTGCTGCATGATGTTTCATTTATAAAGTAATATACATGTATATATACAGGGCATTTCGTAAGTTTGTTTACAACGCTTGGGAGGTGATTGTACGAGTGAAAATAAGGTGGAAAGTTCATGTAATGAAATTCCGGAAACGGCTTTGTTGCCGAGTTATTGACGTTTGAAAACGTGGGAAAATGATTTTCCGAAGTGAATAATGGCAAAATGGGTGGAGAGAAGTTGTCGGTGTTGGGCGGTCCACTAAGAAATTGGGTACGCTCTTGTCAAAAAATCACGCGGCAATGTTGTGCAATGTCGGCGCAAGGGATTCCCCAAAGGCCATGAACGAAGATGTTGACGGGAGTGGGGTGGGTGTGCATTCTGGGTGAGCTGGTATCGACGAAAATTGGCATGTGTTGAATGCCAGCAAAAAATAAAGAAAATTTCATGAGCGAAGGGCACCATGACATAAAAACGAAAAAAAAATGAACTGTCATAGGTTGCATACCCTGAAGGGCAGATGGGTGTCCGTGTGATCCGATGTTAAGTACCACATTTCCCGATAGGGGCACCAACAGTGTAGATTTCCTCATGAAGAAGCGCATGTGTCTGTGCCATTCGTGCTTCAGGTGAAGTGCCAGCAGCAGGTTGTTAAACATTCACGATTGAACGGAAAGTCGTGAGGTTCTTGGACAGGCCCATAGCTAGAGGGGGGGCAGGGGGGGGCATGCTGACTGTTCGCATGATATCGTTTCATAGCATATTATATATTGCTCTAAGAATTTTAAACGGCAGTAAAAATAAATGACATTTGCAATTGTGAAGCTATCAATGGCATTGCATACATTAAGGACAGATGATGTCATATTTTGATTGCTTGTAACATTGAAAGAAGAATTAGACGAGCAAATAGTTACTGAGAAAAGTTGCTTGCCTTGATGTCCTGTACACACTGTGAAAGTTGTCGGTGTTCATCAGGTGGCACACTATGAATATAAGTTCAGGAAAATGATAAGTAGAAAAAAGCTTGCAGTCAAATAAATACAATTGAAAATCTCTCAAATTATAATTATTTATTTTCTAACATTTATTATATTACATTGTGTCTGTAGCAGATGTTGTCTGTTAAAGTACCTCAGACAAAACCTAATTTTTTGACAAATAATTTTGTCAACTCTTCTGCTATGGAGTGGATTCTTCTAATTTTATTCATATATCTTTCGCCATTCTGTGACTGGCAGAAATCAGTATCAGCATAAAAAAAACTGATATTTGGGATTTGTACGCTTCTCAAAAAGTGGTGGCGATAAGCGGCCCAGAGACCTTGTGTCGCGGAAATGGGGTAAGGCGAAGGAGGCCCCTTATATCGTACGGTTTCATACCATAGTCATTAAGGAAGGTATTTTTCATAATGTAAAGAGGATAAAACATTTCCCTCTATAAAACTTGATATGAAATATTAATGATGACACTGTAATCAAATAAGTCATTGATCAATCAAGTGATTCCTATTTGTTTGTCGGGTGTCAAACACAGTATTTCAACAACACAGTATTTTGCAAAATGGTTAACGTAATCAGTAGGCAAACATTGTCTGTAGTGATGCAAGAGTCTTTCATTTGAAGCAAACATAATCTGTGGTGGAGTAAGGGACTCTTGTTTTAATGTTTTAGCAAGTAGGGCTACAAAAAATGTATTACAAATTTTACACAAGTGTAATATGTAACCATTATTATTTAATTAATTCGATTTTTCTTGCATAACACAACACAATGGTGTTGTTGGATTCTCGTTAGATTCCTTTGTGCGTAAAAATCTTGCATACTGGAAACTATAGAGGGAAATATTATGAAGCATGAAGCACAGATTTGCAGTGAATGTGTGGTGCGGGATACTGCATGACCATTTGATCGGACCCTACATTCTCCCTGTTCGCCTATGTGTTCGCCTGTTCGCCACTTATCAAGCATTTCTCAGTGAGGTTTTGCCTGAACTACTAGAGGACGTGCCCTTGGCACTGAGACAAAGACTGTGGTTTCAACATGACGGCGCACCCCCACATTTCGATCGGAATGTGCGCCATTTCGTCAATACTGTATTCCACAATCAGTGCATTGGCAGGGGAGGGCCTGTGCCATGGCCACCTCAATCGCCTGATATTACGCCTCTGGATTTCTTCCTCTGGGGAGAGATGAAATGCCTCGTTTACGAAACACCTATCCTGTCAGCCGAGGACCTCGTTGCCCGTATCAATGTAGCTGCAGCATCGATAGCAGAAACGCCGGGGTTGTTGGGTCACACTGGACAATCCTTGATTCGCCGTTGTCGCCTCTGCTTGGAAATACATGGTGGACACTTTGAAAACCGTCTGTGATGAGGTTCCCTTCACATCTCCATTAACCATACTGTGTGCCCTTCAGGGTATGCAACCTATGACAGTTCATTTTTGTCGTTTTTACGTCATGGTGCCCTTCGCTCATGAAATTTTCTTTGTTGTTTGGTGCCATTCAACACATGCCAATTTTCGTCGATACCAGCTCACGCAGAACGCACACCCACCCCACTCCCGTCAACATCTTCGTTCGCGTCCTTTGGGGAATCCCTTGCCGACATTGCACAACATTGCCGCGAGATTTTTTGACAAGAGTGTACCCAATTTCTTAGTGGACCGCCCTACACCGACGACTTATCTCCACCCGTTTTGCCATTATTCACTTCGGAATATCATTTTCCCACGTTTTCAAACGTCAATAACTCGGCAACAAAGCCATTTCCGGAATTTCGTTACATGAACTTTCCACCTTATTTTCACTCGTACAATCACCTCCCAAGCGTTGTAAACGAACTTAAGAAACACCCTGTAAACATACATATAATAATTATAAATATTGCATTTCTTACAGTTACACTTAAGCAATTTACAAATTCGACTTACGTAAAATTCAAGTTACATAAAGGTTTACGAAACACATTGCTTACATTACTGGGGGGGGAGGGGTTACACTATTCAATTCAGTGATGTAGATGGTTTTTGTGGATTGAGAACCATTATGTTAATAACATTAGAAGCAAATCTATAAGATGTGAAAAATGTGCATCAATATCACTTTTGAATTGTGATATCAGGAACAACTTATAAGAGGCAGGGAAGTTGTTACAAGCGATTTTATTTTTAAAAAAGGGGAGCATGATCAGTCAACATGGAAGACTGGATGGGGACCCATAACGTGAACTTTTATATTACTACCTGTAAAAATGGAGTTGTTTTATTATGGGAAAACGAAGGTTCGATAGGTAGAAAGACTCATTGTATTACCTTCCATTGACACCTGTATTCATGGATTTTACCCACTGGTATGGTGAGAGAGAATAGTACACATCCCGCAGGTGGCCTATTCTAATGTTTGAGGGATTCACATGCTTACATTGTCATGTGCATTTCTGTGCATCGCACAGCAAGCTGCTGTTTAGTGAAAAGAAAAATGCATGTCACATGGGTCACTGGGTCACAATTACATCAGCTGTTTTTGGAGTGATCCGTCTCAAAACCAGAGCAGTTGTCACCTAATGAGGCTCTGGCTCTGGCAACTAGAACTATGTCATAGGTGATCATCTTGGCTTTCAACTATTATTTGCAAGTATTCTTCAAAGTTTTGTTATACACCTTGTAATCAGTAGGTCCCCAGTGAGGTCACATCACACAGTTGCCTGTCCTTTACTCAAACAATCATAAGCTTCAATCATGTGATATCCTCAATTATATATGGTGTCATAATTACATAGTCATGAGTATTTTTTTTTTTTAGTACCACTGATACATGTAGCCTGAATCTTGGTTCAGTACCATCTGTCTACTAAGCCCCGCAACAGGATAAGTTTGCAGCAGGTTTTATGTATGTTAGACCAGCGCTCAGCATGTCCCATGACAGTCTTGCCTCAACTGCCAGGCTGTTCCTATTACAGATAGTTAGAAAATCGGCAGAAATGCAGCAGAACTATATTCTGCTCGTACGTTTGGGTACATATGTGAGAAAAGTTGCTGCAAACGTAACCTGTCGTGGGTTACTTTACCCTGTAATATAATGATGCAGTTTGTCCACAAGTTAAAAAAAAAATCTTATAATACCAACTGCATTTGTTATGGATTTGTGTATGTGCCTCTAAAGATATCAAAGCAAATTCAAAGAAAAGGAAACCTATTATAAGCTATAAAATAAACAACTAGTATCTAAACATTTTGTTAAAAGATAATAAACTAACTTAACAAATGTACTTGTTGTGGACATAGAAAGGATGTAGAGGACAGCAACCACCAGCTCCAGAAACTAAATGTCTCTCATTACATGACTGACATATACTGTAGCTTTTCTATTACCATCTCTTCAAGATCTCTCCTCATTCTCAGTGTATTTCTCTAACTTCCAACCAACATTTTATGTTCTCCTCCACCTCTGGTCTGTTAACTTCCCCCCTCCCTTCCTTCATTCATCACAACTATAATTCCAAATTGTGAGAATACATAAAACAGTGTTCAGTAAATTATTAAACAAATCCTCCATTTGCATCAATAGTTCACGTAAATAGCATTGGTTTTGATAAGGCAGCACTGAGTAATGTGTGTGTGGGACATTTGTGCTGCTATGAGGATGCAGATCATGGAGGGTTAAACACACAAAACGCTTCTCAAAACTCTGAACTGGTGAATGTTCAGAAAGATACACCAACTACGTACATAATTTGATCCATTTCAAACACACAATGGTCTCTCCTCACTACATATTCTTGAATGTTATTTTTAAGGGCATACTTCTGTGTAAAAGATTTATTACATGCTGAACACACAAAATGCTTTCACATACAATGGACTTTGGAATGTACTTTAAGATAATTCAACACTCGAAATGACTTGCCGCACGTTGAACACAGAAAAGGCCTCTCTTCACTATGAATTCTTGAATGTCTTCTAAGAAATTCCTTGCATCTAAATGATTTGTTACACGTTGAACACACGTATGGCTTCTCACCAGTATGCATTCTTAAATGTGTTGTGAGATAATACTTCTGTGCAAATGATTTATTACACTTTGCACACACATGGGGCTTCTCTCCAGTGTGAGTTCTTATATGTGCTCCAAGAGTTCCATAATGTGCAAATGATTTGTTACATGTTGAACAC
Source organism: Lepisma saccharinum (assembly GCF_977018435.1). Classification (NCBI taxonomy): domain Eukaryota; kingdom Metazoa; phylum Arthropoda; class Insecta; order Zygentoma; family Lepismatidae; genus Lepisma; species Lepisma saccharinum. The sequence continues at coordinate 49,967,833 of NC_139245.1, read as the reverse complement.
ACATATGGCCTCTCGCCACTGTGAATTCTTAAATGTTCTTTAAGATTACCCTTCTCTAGAAATGATTTGTTACACTTTGAACACATATGGGGTTTCTCCCCAGTATGAATTCTTAAATGTTGGTTCAGATTATGCTTGTGTGGAAATGATTTGTTACACTGTGAACAATGAAACTGTTTGTCTTCAGTATGAATTTTTATATGCCCTATAAGATCGCACTTCCGTGCAAAAAATTTGTTACATGTTGCACAGTTGAAAGGCTTCTCAACACTATGGATTTTTGAATGTGCTTTAAGATAGCTCAAGTCTTTAAATGACTTGTTGCATGTTGGGCACAGAAAGGGTTTCCCTTCACTATGAATAATTAAATGTCTTGTAAGGCTTCTCATTTCTACAAATGACTTGTTACACGTTGAACACACATAGAGATCAGTATGCATTTTTGAATGCTTTCTAAGATAATCATTCTGTGCAAACGATTTGTTACACACTGAACACACAAAAGGCTTTCCCTCAGCACTATGAATTGTTGAATGTCTTTTAAGCCATCTCAACTCTCCAAAAGACTTGCCGCATGTTGAACACAGAAAGGGGTTCTCTCCAGTATGAATTCTGAAATGTATTCTAAGATCTTTGTTCTCTGCATATGATTTGTTACACTTTGAACATGAATAGGGCTTTTCTCCTGTATGAACTTTTGAATGTCTTCTAAGAGCTCCTTTGTGAGGAAATGATTTGTTGCAAGTTGAACATGCATATGGCTTTTCTCCAGTATGAATTCTGAAATGTTTTTTAAGATCTTTGTTCTCTGCATATGATTTGTTACACTTCGGACATGAATAGGGCTTTTCTCCTGTATGAATTCTTGAATGTCTTCTAAGAGCTGCTTTCCGAGGAAATGATTTCTTGCAAGATGAACAAACAAAAGACTTCTCTGAATACATATCACTGTGCATGCATTCAGGTTGAAAGTCACCTCTAATCAATGTGTAATGCAGTGATAACCTAGAAGAAGATATACATCATTAAAGGCAATTTATTAACAGGATGTTTCAGAAAAGATGCAGTACTTTCACTAAGATTTACGTAAAATTCTCTGCAGGGGTGCCCATCCCCCCACCCCAGGCTTATGATGCACTCCCCCTAAAACAGGTAGAACATCCCCCCCTTTTATGCCAAATTATTTGCTCAAATTATTATCTTCAGACAAAATTTGCGGAACAGTGTAACAGACATATTTAAGCAATATCTGATTACTTTAGGTATTGTTTACAATGTAGACAATTACATGTATATTGTATATTACTTGACGTTGATGGAAATAACATTTTACACAAATGATAATAATTTCTGACGTTGTTGCAGCAAGCTTATTGATAATTTCCTCAATTGGCTCCACTTTTAAAATATCGAACTCACAAGATGGAATTAAGGTAGACATTAACCACTGATCTACCATACATGAACGAAGTCGGTTTTTAATGGCTCTAATTACATTCATTGTGCATTCTGCAGAGCAATTTGTCAACTTATTTTATATAATACAGGGTTGGAAAATTTATTTTTTTGTTTAAAACATGTTCTTAATGATTTAAGCAGTGCTTCAAACAGAACTGAAAGAAAACATGTTTTAAACAAATAAAACGTTTAAAACATAATGCCAAGAATACTGATTTTCTAATAATGATTAATAACGAATCTCTTAATAATGCAAGGAAGGACTATGTTCCTAGTTATAAAGTAATCGCTTGACTAACTTCTTAAAATACTTATTTTTGTTAATCTTAAAAGTTACATCTCACATGTAGGCTGTTCAAGAAGCTTCAAGTTATGCACAGTTGCCAGGCCCCACTCTATTCACGTGGTAGCTACTCTGGTTTTCGGAATACAACATTTTTTCGTAGGGGTGTGCAGGATCCCGAAAAGTCAGGACCGGGATCGGGAAAAAAAATTTCCATCCCGATCCTGATTTTGGGAAATGAATTCCTGACTTTTCGGGATCCTGAGCAGTCGGGAAATACCGAATGTTCATTTTAAAAAGTTGTTAATTTTCGATGTTTTCTTCATTGTAAGTGTCTGGAACTTATCGGAAATTGTTAGTTTTTATTCCAGAAATGCAAAAATATCACTTAAAGTGAAAATGATGTGTAGAATTCGAGATTTCCAGAGCTTTGGGAAATTTCAAACTTTTCCCATCCCGAAAGATGGGATTTAAAAAATTTCCCATCCCGGCCAAAAAAATACAACAAAATATTGTCATTAACAACTGTGTGTAGTGTATTAAGTGAGAAACAAAACTGTTTCATCTATATAGTATTAAATTTCAATTTTTTTTATGACACTTGTAAAAAAACATACCCAGATGTTTTAAAGAGGGCCACGTGTACTCATCACGATATGTTTCTTTGTTAACTGATTATACATTTTCAGCTACTCAACAGATTTTTGTGCAGAATAAACAAAATGACACAGAATGAATGAAAATACACAGTTACAAAACACACACATAACCACAAACTATCAAACATCAAGTATAAAAATGTCTTTTAAGCAAGTCTGAAAAAAAATGTTGTAAAACACATTGTTTTAAATGTTGTAAACATTTGTAAAGAAACAAAGCCATGTGTTTTAAACATTTAAAACAAGGTGTTTTAAACACTTTTGTTTAAACATGCCAACCCTGATATAACCTGTAAATTTGGAAAGGTCGAAAACTGGACAACAACATGGTATGGTTTAAGAAATCCATTCTTAACCCATTTATGTAGATAAATAACTTATTCAGAACCTGTCATGTCGTGTGTACCTGAACTTTCTAACTTTCTCAATCCCATCTTCTCCATTGCGATTAACCACAAGGTAGAAAAGCGAAGTTAAATATCCCAATATTAATAATGTTTTTCATTGCAAAGCTTCAGAAACACTTTACAATCAAACCATGTGAACAGGAAGGATAGTATAAAAAAAATTTTAAAAAACTTTTCAAATAATTACCTGTCATGTTTCTCGTGGCTCATCTCATTAGGCTGATTTTGTTAACCTGGTCCTGAATCTGAACCTGAAGCACTTTCATCATTGGTGTAATTTTGCCCACTTCCAAATTTAACTTCCACAGTTTTGTACTTTATGGGAAGATTATTTTTAGTTTTAGATTCATGTTCAAGTTTATAGTGTTTTTTACCACTTATCCTGGTAATGAATGGTATTACACGTGCACTCCACACACATGTATTTGAACTGTCTTGAAAGACACTTTAGAATGAATATTCCCCTTTCAATTTACATAGTCAATAAAAGTAAGCTTTAGACAAAGAAAACTGACAGTATTATAAAATTATCCAGTCAGTTGTAGCACAGGAACACAACAAGTGAACGTGAACAGTAGCGGCGATTGGGTTCCAAAATTAGGGGAGCAAAGTGCCCAAACTGGGGGAGGGGCAGGACAGTTTACTTTCCCTTAGTACATTAGGTTTAACATAGTGCAGGGGCAGAAGTGACAAAAAGTGTGTGTGTGTGGGGGGGGGGAATTCGCCCACGACCTCTCCCTCCCCAATCCCCGCCATTGCAAGTGAAACAAATCGTGCCTGAAATCATCCAACACTATGACTGAAGTCTGCAGTGTCCGAAAAACACCAGACATTGTTTACTACTGGCCGAGATGCCAACAATTGAAAGGTGCATAACATTCAGAACCTTTAAACACAGTTCACTCATGTTTCCTAACATAAATGTACAAAACTGCCTTTGCTCACTGCCATTGTTAATGTACTGAACCTTATTTTTAACATTTTGTCTGTTTGACTATGCGAACAGCGCAACCCCCCCCCCCCCACACACACACAGGGTGCGAAATCATTTAAGACTGGTTAGGGGGTGAAAGATCTTAATCTAAAAAAACCCTCCCCACAAACATACATACATAAATTATATGATATACATATTTATAATGTTATTAAAAGTAAAAATAAATTACTAATTTAAAAATATTATTATTAATTATCCAAAAATAAAAATAAATTTGTTACTTTTAAATATATCAGATATTATAAAGTAGCAAACTAAGTCCTTTACTAACTGGTTAAAGATGTTATTAAATTATGAAATAATTGAAGTGGTTTTACTATGTGTAAGTTTTTATTAAGTTTTTGCTTTATGCTAATATAAATCAATTAGATTTCATAGTTATAATTGTTTTGCATTGTTGTTTTACTTTTATTGTGCATATTGTTGTAGATTTGTTAATTATCTCTTGAGAGAGAACAACATTGAACACATACAACTACACTAATTGTGTATATATTTTATATCATTCTTAGTACAGTATATTTGAAATTAAATGTAAATGTTTATCTTCTGTATGTTGTAACAAACACTCTCCCCCCGAAAATTTTTGAGGCCAAATTTTTGATGCGAGAACCCCCACCCCAGGATTTTGCACCCTGCCACTCCCTCTTCAAAACTGATTCTAAAGGCATAAGCGGTGGTGCTTCATTTAAACCCCATCACCGCGATCAGCCAGAGGTAGGTAGAGAAACTGTACATAATAACCATAACTAAAAATCAATAAGAAGTCAATCAAATGAAACAATACCTTCATTTTTGTGTGAAGATATGTAGAAGTGGCAGCTAAACTATAAAATTTTGTCCCCCACAAAAAATTCCCATGGTGCAGGCACATCATGAATCCCCCGTGTGGGCACCCCTGGTTCCCTGATATACATAGCATTACATCATTTTCTCAATAAATATTGTCTAATACTAACTATGACACAATAAAGACCTATCAACACTTATTCTAAAGTAAAAATGCTATCTGTCAAACACAAAATAATTTCATGTATTGAGATATAATTAATAATCTGCTATATTTTCCAAAACAAAGTGTTTTCTCAGAAGAAGGCAATGTTAGTATTTTATTAATAATATCTTTTAACTTTTTTTTCAGAAAAGGATAGTGGTCATGAAAATGACAGGGGGGTCATTCCATGCCAATTCAACACAGAAAATGAACATTTCCAACATGACCCTCTCAGATTTCTTTGAAATTTGGTGCATTCAATGATCCTGATACAAGATGGAAAACTACCAATTTCCAGAGGTATATGACGATTGTGACGAAAGTTACAGGTCTGCAAAGTTTGGAAATTGTGTGAAATTTAAACACGTCTGTCTCGAGATAAATGACTATAATTCTGGTTCTAATCCAGATACAGCAATGAAATTTATATCATTGAAAAGCTAATGATTAGAGCTTTACATTGATATGCAACATGGCCTATTTCTAAGAATTTTCACATTCAAGGTCATTGCCTTCAATATTTTTGAAAAAATTATCTTTGACTGCTCCAATATATTACTATAACCATGGCAAATATCAAAATGCACACCAAAGGCATCATGCCCAAAAAAATATTTTGTCTACATCACTACACTATCAAAATGCTGTAAACAGCTGTATATCCAGTTTTACAGTGCTCTCTGAAATCTCATTCAGTCTGAATTTAATGACAGTTGTTATGAAGAATCATCTGTACTTGATTAGTGAAATTTATTTTATATTTTAGTCCTGGTGTGACCAATGACACAACACACAGTGCCAATGTCAGACATCCTCATTCTGAACAGTAAGGCTGAATACAGTAGCCAATAGCCATCACTGTTATTCTGACCAACTGGTGAACATGTCTGCTTGTCACCAGCCAATCAGAGAAATTTCTATTTCAACCAATCATCACTACACTATCAAAATGCTGTAAACAGCTGTATATCCAGTTTTACAGTGATTTTTGATGGATGTGGCTAAAAGGTTGTGTGAAGTTGTTTATCTGTGGTAGTAAGAACAAATGTCTGATTTCTACATTTGTTTGAATTGGTTGCGTGAAAGTGACTGAAATTGTGTTTATTTTGTGACAATTAAACAAAGTTATTATATTCAAGCGTGTGATTTAGATCTTCGAGAAGTGAATATAAGAAGTAAAAGGCTAAGGTCTACAAAAAGAGTCAAATGGAAGACTCAAACGATTGTCATAATGCTGCATTAATGCAAAATGCTAGTGTTAATGTTAGTAATATGGATCCCCATGCTCCTCCTCCTTCTCCAGCGCAATATATCGAAGTGGATAACATTAATAATGAAGAGAATCAATGCAATAATTCACGACAAGGATCAATGACTCAAAACACAGAGAACTATATCAAGTCTCAGAACAAAAGAATCTCCTCTCCTTCTCAGAATTTATATGAGCTCAACAGTTCTGGCCCATACATTGTCTGGATAGAGGATATAGGGAAGAATGTTGGAAATCTAGCTGGGAGAAGCCTAGGAAATAAATTTAGGAAGGCAGAAATACCAGCGAAGCAAATCTGTTCTGGAGGCGAACAATTTTGTCAAATACGAAATTCCAAGCTGAGCTCTCGATCAAATCTCGCATACCGCAATCTTTACTACAGCGAGAAGGACTAGTGTACGGGATAGAAATATGATGTTAGCGAGCAGGATGTACTGGATGGCATTCAATCTCCTATCCCAGTCATTGATGTCAAACACATGAAAAAGAAGTTGTGGAAAATGATGGATCATTTTTGCTAAGAGATACAAAACGTGTATGTCTCACATTTTTGGAGTGAATAATTCCACAAAAAATAATCATAAATAGCATGATACATGAAGTTAATCCCAGGCAAAAAGCTGTTCTTCAGTGCAGACAATGTTTCAGATACACACACACGACAACTCAAGTGCCGTTCCCAACCAAAATGTGCAACCTGCAGATAACCAAAATGTGCAACCTGCAGAGAGAATAAGCATGGTTCCTCCCGTAACCAACCAGCTAAATGCTCTAATTGCCAAGGATCTCATGGCGAACGATAATCTCTCTTACCGTGAGGTTAGACAAATTATTGAAGGCACATATATACAACCGCCATCTATAGAGGAAATTCTGAATCCCATTGTAAGCAAAACAGATTTTCCTACTATTCAGTTTCGCAACTGACTAAATGCTTCACCCAGTATATCAAAAATTCTAAATTATAATGCACAACCCACCCTCACATCCAAACCCATCACAATTGCAAATCACAGCCCCAACATTAATAAATGGCAAGATCATTCTGTTGGATCAAATCTAACTCCATTTGCTTCAACGATTCATCATCCTATTCCACATACACCAGGGAAGTCGATAGAAGTACATAAAAATATCAGAGTGACATCAAAAGAAAAAAGGAAACATCCAAGGAAACCCATCCACATCATCAATTACAGACACTTCTTCTACTGAGTCAGAACCCAAGCCCTCTTTAAATATAGTGCAAAATGCTTATTCTAATTCTCATTCCTCAAGGATACAGCATGCTAATTCAACAGATAAAAACTTAGAACAATCATCCTCTTATCATCCATCTGAAAATATTCACGAGGTTTACACTTCATTATTAAAGACAATACCGCTTCTATGGTCTACTCTTGTGCAAATAAAAGAGTTTCAGCAACAAAAACTTCTTTTACAACATATTAATATCCTATCTACAAACCTGCTGGCTGTTTTACAGAATCTCACCTCTTAATTAATCAATTAAATAAAAGTTGACTAATATGACATTATTACTTCAATGGAATGTCAATAGCTTCTCTGCACGTAAACTAGATTTACTAAAACTAGTGACGGAAAGACATCCTTTAATACTGTGTTTACAAGAAACTAAGGGTCGTCAGCAAGAAATATATATAGAATTTCATATTATCATTGTATAGGACCTCCATACAAACACACGGAACGGGGAATTGGTATATATGTTCATGAAAAAGTACCCTACCAGGAAATACAATTACCTAAACAAAAAACTATTTCGAATTTATAAAGTAGAAGCAAGAGCAATCCAAATTTACATAGCAGGATATAAAATTACGATAAGCAATGTATATATCCCTTCCAATTACAATTCTCAAAATATAAAACAAACTGATTTACAAGATTTAACGTTCAACATACCCAGTCCTTATTTAATTGTCGGGGATTTTAATGGGCATCACGATGTTTGGGGTATGCATGCAACAGATAGACTTGGCATTAATATAGTGGATTGGATGGATGACAACTCTTTCATTGTCCTAAATGATGGATCACCAACACACATACCTCGAAATGGAAGTAATCCAACATCAATTGATTTATCTATAACATCGGACACATTATTCCCTCAACTTCAGTGGTTCATAGAGGATGAACTCCATGGTAGCGAGCATTTTCCCATCAATATTAATGCCCAATTTTTACCAAACCAACTTTTTCCCCCAGTCCCATTACCAACTCTCTGCTGGAAAACAAACAATTTAAAATGGGAATTATATAAAATATTAAGAGATTAATTTATTCTAAGTAAACATCTAAATTCCTCCCAGCCTATATCTTATTCACTGCTACTTCAATATATTATTAAAGCTTTAGATATACTAACCTCGCGTAAAAATACTCATTGTGAAACAATGTTTCCAAAGATACATTGGTGGACGACAGAATGTGAAGAGACAAATTCAAATAGGAAAATCAGAGAAAAACAATATGCCTCATGCCCCAATCCTGAAAACCTTATAGCATGGAAAAAGTCCATAGCTCAAGCACGGAAAATATATTTACAAGCCAAACGACAAACATGGCTTAACTACTGCAATTCGATAGATATGCAGGAATCATCCCAAAATATTTGGCATACATTCAATTCTTTACGCAAACCACATTCTCCTCAAAAAAGACCGATAGATGACATTTGGCAACATCAATTTCTTTCCCAATTAACTCCACCATCTGTTCACCTACATTATGATATTAAAGAGAATTTCCCGTCAAAATTTACAAAAGTTTTTCCACCTGTAACCCGAGAGGAATTAAGAACAATTTTAAAAATTGTGAAAAACACAGCGGCAGTTCTTGATGGTATTCCCTACCAGGCCATAACATATTTACCGAATACCGGATTAGATATTCTTGTTTCACATTATAACAATATATATCGAACCAGCATAGTTCCGTTAGAGTGGAAAAATCATGTAGTTGTTCCAATTTTAAAAACAAACAAATCTCCGCACTATGCATCCTCATACATACCTATAGTACTCATTTCAGTTTTGGAAAAAAAATTTGAGCGCACAATGAAAAATAGACTATCCTGGTTATTAGAACGTGAAATTTTTTTTTCATCCCACACAATTTGGATTCCGAACTAATCTTAGTAGTCAAGATGCTATAGCCACTCTAACAGCAGCAATTCAAAATAGTAAAATTACACGTTCCTACTGTTTCAGTTTGTTTATAGATGTTGAAAAAGCTTACGATTCTATAAATTTACATAATCTTTGTCATAAATTAGGTAATCTTCATATACACCCAAAACTTTCAACAATTGTGTGGAATCTATATTCCAACAGAATTACATTTGGATGGTTCTCCGATAAATTAAGCGATCCTCATTCCATTTCAATCGGCATACCTCAAGTCTCACCTCTGAGCCCTCTCTTATTCAATATTTATACGAATGAGATACATGCATTACCAATTCAACCATTTCATCCCCTTTAGTATGCAGATGATTTCTGTTTCTATAACATTACAGATGATGCTACTCAAGGTATTACAGCAATGCAGAATTTAATCTCCACCTTAAGAGCGTGGTTTTTCAAAGAAGGATTATCTATCAGCAAAACAAAATCAAAAATTATTTGTTTTAATAATAAGCGATTGGGTTCTTATCCCAACAATATATCACACATTTCTAATATCCCAGTAATAGAAACATATAAATATCTAGGTATACATTTTGACAGGCGATTTACATTTACACACATTACGCATTTAATCAATAAAGGCCGTAAAATAATAAATATACTCCGTAGTATGACAACAATTAAATGGGGTGGCCACCCAAAATTTTACTTATATTTTACAGGAATTGTTTTCGATCAAACTTTGAATATGGAGCCTTTAGTGATGGGGGTGCAAAAGTAAGTTTTTTTAGACAAAATAGACATACTACAGAGAAAAGCTTTGAGGACCTGCTTAGGTCTCATGCAGTCCTGTTCCAATGTCAGTGTATATATGTAAAACAGAGAAACTAGCTTGACACATAGACGGATCCAATTAACAATAAATTTTCTGCTCAAAACCTGGGAAAATCATACGCATCCATTCAATAAATTGTTTGAAATACAAAAACAATGGGCAGAAACTAAAGTCATAGATCCTATTTTGCATATTGCCAATACATAGACCCGGAAACCTGTGCAAAGTCTTTCGCCTTTCAACATCCTTTAATTTATCAATTAGACATACCTTTATATACTCAATGCAATATCCATTTCAAGGATCTAGGAAGATATCATGTAATCAAGTTAATCAAGATGCCACACATCTCTTTTTACAGTGTCCTAATTTCGACAGAGAACGAGATAAATTATATAATGGTTTGCATCGCTATGGAGTTCCATTCCCTACATCTCTAATTGCCCTGCTCACGGATCCCATTCCTCCCACTATATGGCTTCTTTATGGAAATGCAAGAAGATGTAATTTGACGATCTAACACAGCATAGTGTTAAATACATTTTGCAAAAAACTCAGAAAGATGACCAACATCGACTAACAGTTGATAGGGTAAAAAAAAAACAAAAAAAAACTGTCAAACTGCAGTGAAGTGTACATGTGCTGTTAGGTAATATTTCTTGAATGTGTAGTAATAGTTTGTAAAAAAAATGGATATCAAGTCCAAAATTTACTGCTGCAATCCATTTAAAGAACAAGGTCATGCAAGAGTACTGAAGAATTTGAGGAATGTGCAGGAGTGGATGGTAAATAAGTGTAATAATGTATTGCAAGGTCGGAAAATTTGCAGCAAATGTAGAAACAAAATATCACAAAACCTATCAACACCTGCTGAAGTCGCCTCAGCTGTACTGCCACAGAAGATGTAAGTGAAGATGAAATACACTCTGTAAAGAAAAAATAGCGACATTTGCTCGGATATGGTTTTCACAAGATTCATTAACTAAAATGATTTTGTACATGAATTCCTGATAATATTACAATGCATATTCGCAATGAGCAGTCCAACCTTAACTACATACACCACAGTTTCAGCTTATTGACATGACTATAATGAACTTATATGCATATATAACTAGCTGTGTGTGTGTTTCAATAAAAAAGTCCTTGTAGAGAGTAATACATAAAAGTCAAAGAAACAAAAAGAATAGCACAAAACAAAAAAAAAATAGAATATCTTAAGGGTAAGACATATTGTGTACGAACATCGAGAGTACAACACAGCAAACTAGTATTTTGTATGACCACCATGGGCTTTCTGCATTGCAGCCAATCATTGAGGCATGCTGTTTACAAGGTTATGGCAGTGCAACCTCGATTTCATAGAACCAAACCCGGATTATCTGTTCCAGGAGTTCTCTCCTATTCAAGAATGTCTTGTTATGCAGTCTTCCGCTCATAATGGCCCACATGGGATTCATGTCAGGTTTGGAAGCCACCAGTGTCTCGAAATACTCATTTCCTTGAACCACGTATTGACGATTTTCGCTCGGTGACATGAGGCATTATCGTCCTGGAAAACAAATTAGTCCATATTTTCTCCAGAAAGGTAGTCTCTAGCTGTTGTGAGAACTTTAAATTTCAGAATTTGAAGATATTTTCGTGCATCAACTGACCTCTCCATCCTTCCGACGCCTTGAGCAGTAAAGGAAGCCCACACCATCACTCTGCCACTGAATTTTTGCATCTCTGAAACACAATCCTTTTCAAGTTCCTCACCCTTTCACATCCACAACTTCACACCATTATCGTTTCCCATTATTCTAAATCTCTTTTTGTTGGAGAAAATTACGTGCTTCCACTCGTCTTCAGTCCAACTTGAATATCGCCTCACAAACTCACGTCTTGCTTCCCTGTGTGCTTGTGTCAGCTTCAGCTTCTTACGAGGTTTCTTCCTCTCAATACCCACTTCGCGCAGTCAAGACAATACAGTTGTATGGCTGACTGCAATTCCAAGGTCATTTCTAATTACAGAAGCGAGTTGGCGGTAACTCATTCCTCGATTCTGCAGTGCTGCTGTTTTCATTTTCCGATCTACTCTGGATGATGTTTTCCTTTTTCTACCACACTGTTGCCAAAGTGACGATTTGTTATGCTGGTTTTACTTGTGAATTACTCTTCCTGCTGTTGAATGGTGGATTTTGAGTATTCCACCGATCTCCCTGAGTGATTTACCTTCGCTGTGCAAAGTAAGAATTTTGCATTGCTTACGTGGCAACAAGTCACATTTCTTACCCATTTTACTTGTTTAGAGTCCACACACAGAAACAATATCACACAAAAACAACACTACACAACAACAATACTGCCAGTTGACACTGTACAAACAATGAGAAAGCACAAAACAGTCACAAACTGCTGTTTACCTTGGCCTACACATTCACAACTGCAATGCAGAATTCTCACGACGATAACTGATGAGGCGCTTTCAGAGCCATCTGGCGGGAATATTACTGATACACAAACATTTAACTAGCGCCGTTCGTGACCATAGGTGTCACAGATAATGCAACGAAACTATCCTACTCTTCCTTTCCTTTTATTTCTTTTCTAGCGAGCCGAAACTATGATTTTCTGTGTAAGTTACTGTGAGAATTGAGGTGTCGCTATTTTTTTCTTTACAGAGTGTAGCACCTGATCTGGCACTGGATTGTTTAAATACTAGCCTGCAGTATCTAGATGAATCTAGTGTGAAGAAAAAGAGACTTTAGCAGGAGAAAAAGTACCCAAAGCAAAAATTGAAAAAGGTAGCCTCAGTGTTGGAGCATACTTATGTGGCAAAACCTGAAAAAAGAAGAGTGTGAAGAACATGCAGAAAGTGAAATCATAGTCCAGCTGAAAGATAAGTTTCACAATTCAGACAGTATGTGTGACAAAATCAAGGAAAACCATGAAAGAATTTTCTGCTTCAGATTACATGTTACGGAGAGCAAAACAGTTAGTGGCAGAACATGGTACACATATTAGTGACACCAATCCAAAGCCAGGTAAGACATTGTGTGAGAAAACAGTTCAACATGTACGTGACTTTTACTGCGATCATAATATGAGCCTTGTGATGCCAAAAAGAAAGACTATGTGTCTGTGGAAGAAAATGGAGTTCAAGTACGTAAGCAGAAGCAGCTAGTGTTGCACAATCTTAACCTTTTGCATCCCAAGCATCTCGATCGAGATCCTACATGTAACCCCTTGCATCCTGAGCATCTCGATGGAGATCCTCTGGCATGCTCGTAGTTTTTACATCATATTGTTGCTATTTTTGGCTGGATTTGCGATTTTCTTCTTTTATATTATTGTTAACACATATTCTGTACTGTAAAGACTTTTGCATGTCTTGTTCTTCCATAAAGAGGGGAGGAAATGGAAGCTTCCTTTGAAACTGAGTCAGTGGCGCATAGACATGTCGTTTTGGGGACACAAGTCGTGTTCTATTGCTCGCATGATAATAGTGCAATTATTTTCTTGTTCCAGACATGACAGAGATCATTTCCACGTGTATTTTGAGAATATCCTGTACTTTGTTGTCCAGGGGCAGATGGGGGAAGGGGCATTTTTCTTCAGAAATTTTGGAATTTTCCGGTTCCTCCCCCCCCCCCCCACCATACACTCAATGTGCATGTAGTCCGAATCTATGGTTCATTCCACGTATAACGGTACTTGATTCATCTGTTTAGGGCAATTAGCCTTCAATATACAGGCGTTTCAAGGTAACTCTGCAATCCGAGGCTTGAGTCAGTGGCGCACAGACATGTCATTTGGGGGGAGGGGGGTAAAAGTCACGTTCTATTGCTCGTATGATAACAGTGCAATTATTTTCTTGTTCCAGACATACCAGCGATCATTTCCATGTATATTTTGACAATCTCCTGTACTTTGTTGTCCAGGGGCGGAGGGGGGAAGGGCATTTTTCTTCAGAAATTTTGGAATTTTCTGGTCCCTCCCCTCCCCCCACATCCACATATACACTCAATGTGAATAAATTGTATGTAGTCCGAATCTATGGTTCATTCCACGCATAACGGTACTTGATTCGTCCATCTAGAGCAATTACCTTCGGACCTACAGTCGTTTCAAGGTAACTGCGCATTTTGCTGAATGGCTCAGTGGCGTACAGACATGTCGTTTTGGGGTTACAAGTCGTGTTCTATTGATCATATCATAATAGTGCAATTATTTTCTTGTTCCTAACACTCCAGCGATTATTTTCATGTGTATTGTTATAATGTCTTGTACTTTTTGTCAGGGGGGGAGGGGGGGAGGGAACCCCATTTTTTTCTTCAAAAATTTTGGAATTTTCAGTGTCCAATCCCCCTTCCCTCCAATATATGACGAATGTGCATAAATTTTATATAGTCCGAATCTATGGTTCATTCTGAGTAAAACAATATATCATTTGTCTGTCCACGGCAATTAGCGTCTGATCGAGTCATTTTTATAAAACTCTGCATTTTGCTGAAAATCAGCTTGGGCAGCAAGGGGGTTACATGCAAAAGAGGCTCGGGTGGCTAAAGGTTAAAGAAATGTATGCATATTTCAAAGACACATACCCAGATGTAAAAATTGGATTCTCAAAATTTTGTGAGCTGCGGCCAAAGCACTGTGTTCTTGCCAATGCCAGTGGGACCCATGCAGTTTGCGTGTGTGTCTCACACCAGAATTGTAAGTTAATGGTTGAAGGGTGTAAAATAAAAGAACTAACAAAACATGAAGAACATACATTACCATCATACAAGCACTGTCTAGCATTTGTTACATGCAATCCTGCTCTTCCAGCATGTTTCTTAGGTGCATATTCCTATTGTACGTGTGACAAAACTGACTGATTATCTCTTTGGTAGGAATGGCATTGATGAAATTACATATAAGTGTTGGTTGACTACAGGCAGAGCAGTTCTCGAGACTATAACAAAATCAACAGATGATTTCATCGAGGTGTTTGCATTCGTGTCATTCTATAGAATGAAGGGATCTTGAACCAGTTAATTGATGGGGTGATGTAAACTACTCATCATTCATCCTCTTGATGAGACCACTCGTCATTGACATGACGAGTTATTGCTTGGCATGCGAAAGGTACAAATTACACAAAAGGAATTAAACTACTGAAAAGACAATGGCAACTCGTTGGATTTTGTGAACCGTTGAACCTGTATCATGGCTGGGTGTAGGATAATTACCTGTCTAACTGAAGTCTCTGAGCTGAATGAAAATAGCGAAGTCCTCTGTAAGCTTCTAACTTGTTGACCAAAGCGTGCTTCCACTATCGACCTCCTGTCTTGCTGACCTCCTCTCTCTACCAACTCAATTCCCAAAGTCCAGTCACTTCCCAGCTTGTCTCACCTCTATATTCCCTGGCCATCGAGCTCTTCCTCGATGCCGAATCGCCGAATCGTGTTTATTATAATTGCTACCATGCAAACCGCTGACACCAAACCCAGAAGTATTACCTGCTTCCTGAATACTCAGGAGGTTTGCATGGCACAACACAATGCATTGTAAACATGCCTAAGAGGCTTGAGACAGCTGAGAAAAACAAGTGAATGCCCTGGTCAACATGAAGCGTTCAGAGAGACTTAATAAAATAAACATACAATCCTAGGGATTGATACGTTCGCGCCCTCTAGGAAAAATTTTCTTCTTTGAAAATTTAAAAGTCAAATCGCAAAGCTTGACATGACTCAGGTTCGCCAATTCCATATATTTTCTTAAAAAACCCAAATATACAAAAGAAAATCCACCAAAACATACCTTCCCTTGTTTGCCGTAGCCTGAAGGAAAGAAAAATTTTTATTCCCTAAACTCTATAATGAATAATACCCTTAATACTAACAAATTCGTATGTTTATACGATGTAAAAAACAATAATATATACTATTATAGGACTAGAAATCACAAAAGTTCGTGTCGTTAAGCGAAAAAACTCTTAATGTACCACATTTTGTGCGTACGTACTATTTGTTATGTATAATTGCTCATCCATTCGCTCCGAGTCAAGAGTCTGTGATGCCTCGCCACGCGGTAAAGACTCTGTGTCTTCCGCGAGGCCAACGGCTGGCTTTTGGGCTGCAGCATCTTCAAGATTGAACGAAATTCACAATGTTAGTTTATATTGTCACTCGATATAGACTCTTCAAACTAAAAATACCTTGAAAAGGTGCACAAATAAGTACACGTAAGTAAGCATGTAAAACATTGTCACATCTCACTGTTTTGTCCGTGTGAAAGCCTGATTATATAAAAAATGCGTATGTTTTACGAACTATGTAGCACTGCACTCCTAACATCGCCAAATATATAAACTTGCATGGCTGTGTTGCACATTCCAATGTATTATTATACAATATTCAAATGCATATAGTGAGTTACACTGAAAACTGTCGCTGGTAAAACTTAAGTATAGCGTTCAATTTTCTTTTCTACGTTTAAACTGTACACTGTATACACAACTATGGCGTGGTGAATACCTTTGTATGACTGCACACAAAATTAATAATCTTCCAAGTGACAAAACTATGTGCTTAAGTTATAAATATCAAAAATGTTTTGCGAACAAATATGTCGCTTTCAATATTCCATGTTGGTGAAAAGAAAGAGATAAAAAAAATAACAATAATACCTGCATGCGACAAACATATGCATAAAATATTGGCACTAAAGCATGCTTTCTAAAATGTTCGAAAGTGCTATAATTATGTTATTTGTATTGCTTGCATGTCCATTTATTATTCGAAGTGCAAAATTTCATCGTAAAAAAAATTATGCACTAATTGATGCTAACACTGGTCAATTGACACCACTGGTGCGTGTCGCTTCCTTGTAGTATGATGTACACTTGCATGCATATAAAACTAGTTCTTATGCATGACACAAAACTAAAAAATGTATATAAGGGCTATGGAAAAGTATTATTTCCCATAATGCATGTTAAATAACCAAATAGATACACATGATAGGAGCTCGCATGTGTATGTGTAGAAACACTGTAGCACAATTCTGTAATTATTGTTTGTGACCAGAACTGCTGTTTGTAGAATGTATGTTTTCTCTGCTTCCTCTTCTTTCTGGATTGCTTGTCGTCTTGACTGCATTGGGCAATGTAAAAATGTAGTAAATTACCCGTAGAACTTGGGAGATAGGGAAAAATTGTTGTTCGAACTGCAGTGTGGAGGGAAATTTTATCTAGCTCCATCACTAGCTGTTGTTGATAATGTGTAGTCTGTTATACTGGGAAATGTATGGTTGATTACATCCTTCCTGTAAAAGGTAGTCTCTGTGTAATAATTAGAAATGTCTGCATGTCTCCCTCAAATTGGTGGTGACGATTCTCTTCTTGAAATAGTGCTTAAAATGTCTGCATGTCTCCCTCGTAGAATGGTAATCAGTCTTTCTGCCTGGTAATAGACTGCCTGCGGATGTCCGTCACAAAAAATGCCCATGGATGGTGTAGGCATTGCTTGTCCATGGTGCTCCGTATAGACAGGTTAGGTTAAATAAAGGGAAAATTATGACAAAGAAAGGAAATTGCAATAGGATGGGTATATATAATTCAAGTATGCATGTACACAAAACCAACTAATTTCCACTGCCTTTTCTTAAAATCAAATTAAATTGTCTCATCAAAATTAAAATATAATTAAAATAAATAAATAAAATAATTGCCATAACTTTTTGAAAATAAATAAGGAAAATTTAAATAAAATATCCAACCGTAATTAAAATATTAATGTCCATGATTAATGTGTTGCCTTAACCTATTAATTATTACTGTGCTGCTCTGAATTAATCTGTTTCGCAAGCTGATGATGCTTATAAAAATAATATCCTAAGGTTGCGGTTAATAACACATTCCAAATAACAAAAACTAATATAGACATAGGCAAAGGGTTTAGAACTAATTCTTGAAATGAAATGTTCTTACTAATTGATTGATTAAGTTGTTTTAAAGCAAGTTCAAGCGAAGTCCATTGGGGAATAGTGAAATCAGATAAATTCTTTGGAATATTAAGTAATAACTCAATTTCCTGCATTTTGACTTGTTCGAAGGCTAAAATTCTTGTGTGTAAAATTTGTTGATCCACAATAATCTGTGAAAAATCCTGATAATTAAAAAATAAAGATTCCCCTTCGTTAAGCTGAATTGATCTGTGCGTGTTCAAATTATTATTCAAATTCTGAATAACAATAAATTGACCTGAGCCTGATATTAAAATACCATTACGTGTCCTAATGAACTGAAATGATTTATTGTCAGTAATAGATTTCACTTCAAAATTACAAGAAACTGACCTATTGTGTAAAAGTAAATCTTCCAAACACTGTACATCTCTATCGATGGTAACTTCACTATGCGAGCAGAGATAAAAAAAGTTTTTAAGCTCGCATGCACTCTCAACAATTTGCACTAATCGTGGACTTCCCTTATGTTGCATACTGTAGGTTAACTCTGGGATTCGAATGCGAGACCATGAGTTGTTATGCAAAATGCCTAAGTTAACTGCTCGAAAAATAGGAGCGATGTCATTCATCTGTACTAAAGGTGTCTCTAAAAGTAAATGAAATGATCTACTACTGGGTTCATAATTAATCAAATATACTTTGGTCAAGGAATAAAATAATCCTATGTCTGTTTTATAAAGTGAATCTTTAAAATCGGGATGATGCTGAATGAATGTACGAAGCCAATTAGGAGTTAAAATGTGATAAGATAATTTTCCCGAGGCTATTTCCATAATTATAAAATCTAAACGCTCAATCATCTCAGAGGCGTGCAATAAGGCAACTATATGTCTCTCTTCATTATAATCATAACAAAATTTAGCTAATAATTCTTCCTTTAAATGCAAAACTGATTGCTTCAAAACTACCAAAATCCCATTAACAATGTTCACCATTTTTACTTGACTCTGTTTCATATTCTGTACTTCCTGAATTATATGATGTTGATTGGCTGCTAAAGTTTTAACTGATTGGGATAAATGATGAACTGACATAGTATTGAAAACAGAAAGTCCTGCACTGAACAAATTTATTAAATTAAGAAAAATCTGCCTCTTTTCCCTGTTATGAATATTAGTAACATTCTGATATAAATTTTGGCAATTAGGCCTTACGTCTCCTACTGTAAATTTACATGGGAAATACTGAGAAATTTCGGTAAGATAATCATTAATTTTGGTGCTGGTATCATTATGAATGACTTTCCATTGCGCACATGCGGAGTCATTGTCAGCCTGAATATGTGCATCAATGAATATGTTCACAGTTGTAAAAATATTCTTACTACTATGAATGGTTAACCCTTGTCTCTCATAATATAAGCCTAATGATTTAAAAAATATGTCTTGCGACTGTTCATTGTTGGGTAAGGCTCCAATAAAATGAATCAGGGATAGGAGTAGGATTAAAATCCAAAATAGGAAAGTAATTCTGCTAGTAGCCATGCTTCTGTAAGAAAAAAAAAAAATTCCTGCATCAGTACAGCTTGAAGTTGGGATATATACCTTAGTAAGGCTAAAATTATGCTGATGTAATAACTAAGTATGGGATCAGATAAGTAACTAGATCGATGTTAGGGAAGGGGTGGGAAATAACACATCAGCAATATCATGCGAAAGATGTTAGAGAGATACCGTAACTCTTCAGTTAGGGAGAATCATGGGGCATATTGGCGTTGATCCCTGTGACTTCTGGATTAGCGAATTGGAGAGAGTGCCCGAAATAACAGAAAACATCACCAACTACATCCCCCTAGTATTAGAAGGTCGTTCGTGGGATTTGAGGATCAAGTATATGGTAAATTACGTAATCAAAGATAGGCTGTCGTGGAATATAGAAACCCTTTCTCAACTTGAAGATCTGGTGCAAGTATATTGGGAGAAGGTAAAACAACTAAAACATTTTATAGTGACCTGCCCCAAAAACTTGCGGAGACGCTTAAGCGCCCTCCAGCAAGAGCTTGAGACAGTCGAGGACGACTTCCTGTGGGTAGGGAACTTGTTCCACAGCTGCCGGAGCTGGGGCGTCTTTGACATAGACTTGGAGTAGGGTAAGTGAACAAAATTTTCCTAAAACTAACTAATAATAATAATTTCGCAAATTATAACATTTGTGATAAACCACACTGTTTAAATTTGGAAAGGCTAACGATGCCGTGGCGACTTTTGCTGCACATGCCTGTGCCAATCACCGAGGCTTAGCCTGGCATGTTGCTAAAAATCTTGATTACTCTAAGTGCATAAAGTGCTAAAATTGTCCTTTTGTAGAAATTTCCCTGATTTTATCAAAATTTCGTTTGACTTTATCCTGATTTAAACCAAATGTACGTCGATTTCCCAAAACTTACTTACTATAAATATCTCTATGAAAAACGGGAAAATTGTGCGAGAAAAACGCAAAAAAAAAATTCGTCTTGTTGTTCCTTTGAAAATTATTGGTCGTGATTAGTCTGAAGTGCATAAATGCGACGTTTTACGGAAATTTTTATCTATATGGAACAAAATATCCCTAACATTGTTTACATGAACTTCTATCGTAAAAATCAAATTCTGATGGCTATATGCGTAACTAAACTGATTCCCTAAAATTTTACTGAACGAACGCCACTAACTCAAAAAAAAATATTCAAAGCTTATGGTAAGTGTTTTCTGACTTCCAGCGTGTTCAAAGTACTCGGAAGAGAGCTTGAGTGCAGAAAAGGAATTCGCTGATACCAGACATTCTAAATTGTGCAAGGTTGCATTTGTGGTCGCTGGACGCAACTGAAAATTTCTCTATGGCGATAACAAGAGCTCTGGCAAATTCGCTGCCGTGCTTGCCGACTTCGGGTACGTTCGGGTGTCGTCGGAGAGGTGGAGGGGAAAAGGTTACTGCTTCGAGCAGCGGGCATAGGAACGGAGAAGGAAAATGCAACGCCAGGATTCGTTGATACATGGAATGACGCGTAACTGTTTACAAAACTTTAACTTACTACGAACAAAGTCTAGTAAGCGCTGCAGGAGTTCGAAATAAAATCAAGGACGTTGAAATGACGTAATAAATTGGATGGAAAGAAAAACTTCGTTGCGCTTGCGAGAGTGTGTTACTTGAACACTTCCGTCCTCGTAATAACAACAGTTGGGAAGCTGTTAGCCAACTAAATGACTAATAAACATTGCATAAAGTACAAACAAACATAAAAAATGAATTATACTTAAAATTTGAATCGTAATTAATATAAAATTCTAGTCGAACATGAGGTCGTAGAAAATATGGTCTGTAAACGAAACAACAGGTTCGGAAACCTGAAAATTTGGCTTACTTTCTGCTTTTAAAGTAACACTTGAAACTTTCTCGACTTTTACTGGTGACTGATTCGCAAATGACTCTTTAACTTTTACAACTGGCTGAACACAGGATGAAATAGGCAATTCACTTTCAATTTTGCGACTGTTTTGAACAAAATTAGGACCCTTGCTTACGGCAAATTTCTGAACTCTATCTTTAACGGATAAAATATTCCTCGGCACATCTACACTGTCGTCTTTAGTGACTAAACTATTTCTGGATAAATCTTGAACTTCTTGTTGTACCCTAGGTTGAATAATAATGGACTGAGGGAGTGGAGGGGGAATTGGCGGGTGACTCGTTTTTAATGGTACCACTTCAACAATCGGTGCAATATCGTCGTAAATCTGATCAATGGGCGGTGAATCATTATTAAGTTTGCTTAACTGTAACTCGTTGGTACACTCATGGTCATAAGTAATAGATTTCTTGCGTTGACATTGAAAATAACAGATTATGAAAATTATAAAAATACTAATAATAAATGTTGTTAATAATAAAATTGTAATTATATTATAAGGATAGTCAAAAGACTTGTTCAACAGATAAATAAAATTATAAGCTTTTACGTATGGAAGAAATCCGTTTAAAATAACTAAAATCGCAATGATTTTCATGTTGCTTAGGCAATCAAAACAAACAGTTCTTCAAAGCTAATACGTACTTTAAGCCTGCCTAGTCTAAGTAGTAGATATTTTAACTCAACTTTTAATTATTTCTGACTCTAGGCTCAAATTATCTGCGTGATTTATTTATTTAATATAATTTATTTATTCTCTAAATTTATTAGCACTGGTTAACTTATCTTATTTTAAATTTTACTGCAAACTTCTCTTATTCTGATTTCAGGTGTTATATTTAAATACTTAAAATTAATTGAACCGTACTAAGGTACAAGGTAAGGAAAAATTGAGTCTGATTGACTCCTGACTACCTGAAATAAAATAATAATTATTATTTATGCGATCTTTAAATGCATTAAAATACTAACATCACTAAAACTTGAAGAATCTTTAATTCTCTCTACTCATTCTAAAATATGCTTAGCATATTATTGTGGCAAAGCTTTAAACTAAAACCGTTGTGGTTTAATCATTATCATTCTGCGATGGCAGAATGGATTTCCAGGATTATCGGTTGCAATCCAATATCCGAAGGAAAATACTTGTTATAGGAGCGCAAAAAAAATCTTGACGTCGACGTCTACATATTCATATAGTATAAATATTCTCATAACTGGCGCTTAAAAATAAACTTTGCTAATATAATCATATACCTTCTTCTGAAGAGTAACTATAAAATTCTAGTGATATATCCGCTGAGCTAGTATTATTACATACTGCAAAAAAAAACTTTTGTGCCTAAAGCACATTATTAAATAATAAGTCTGCTTTTAATCTTTAATATTATTAGTGCTATTTTATTATAAATTATTATTATGTCACGCGAGTGGATTTAATATATTAGACCTGTTTCACTTTAATAAATGCCGTAACTTGGAGCAAAATTGCAATATTTGTAATTTAAGATTTAAAACAAACTACATTTTCAACTTTTTAACGTTCGAAGCTACAACGTGCTAAGGATAAATATTCAACTGTCAAACGAAACATTGTTTCGGACAGGAAAAAAAATATAAATATATACTAACAAAAAAAATCTCGTTAATATGTGAGAAACGTCCACGCCGTGTGATGCTCTCATAATTCTCTTCTAGTTATTCAAAATAAGTTGGCTGTGCCTAACTTTGCTTAAAGCATATAAGTATATGTATATCTGTGTACGGATTCATTCTCGTCACTACTGCTTACCTGTGAACGGACATCTCTCGTCACTGCAGCCTAATTATACATCTATTACTTCTCAACTAGAACTTTTAATTAATCGGGCGGTTTATACCCTAAATCACGGTACGCCACTCTAACTATATACGCCTGGCGTAATAGCGGACATAATTGTACAGCGTGTCGAGGAATATAATTGGCGTTTTGTCTCTTTACATATTAACATGAATTGAAAATTTTTAGGCAATGTATGCGTAAGTTAAGGTAACGTAAGGCAAGTGACTATCTCGTATAAACTTGACTATCTCCTTAATCTAAGCTCCCTTCATGAGGTGCTAGGAGACTTCAGTCATTAAGAATATAAATGAGTGGTCCTCGGGGCCTTATTCGTTCCCAAAACTATATATGTATAAAATGTAATATCCTCGTTGCAAAAGTCTTAGCAGTCATAGTTCAAGCATTCTAAATCCTTTACAAGTTATGGTCAGTTTTAAACCAAATTTAAATTAAACTTTTAAAGAATTTCAATTAATAATAATATATTGACTTAAACAAGCATACTCTGTGCCATAACTCATTAAAATGCACATAGTGCTGATTGACTCTGACTCGGTGGCACTAATGTATTTTCCTCATTCATAAATAACTTTAAAATCCACTTTTAATCCACGTTATTAATTAATTAAAATGTTAAAGGTAAAATCGTTTACTGTTCACTGTAGCTTACTGCATCCTCATAACCAACGTTGTAATAATTTTCGTATTCAAGATTATATAAAAAAAAATCTAAAATCACTGTCAATGCAAGAAATCTTCAAATCTAAATGCCTTTCCCTTATTCCTTATGTAAAATTCTGGATGGTAAAAATTTCCCAGGTGGGAATTTGTTGTAGCCATGGTACCGGGTTCGTGAGTGAACCACAGAGCTACCAGGAGCAGATTGATAGGGAAACGTCCACAGACGTCCCTGGCCGACCGCATTTCTGGCAAAATGTGGCTGCCTGAAACCCGACATCGAACCTTCCGCCACGCGGAATGCCGGACGCTCCTGATACAAAAGCGCCAGCTCGACGCGGGTAACCGCGACGGAGCTAGGGCGCAGGTTCCTCCGCATTTTACATTTCGCTGATTATCGACCCAAACTTGAAGTCGATAAATTTAATCGAATTCATCCTCATGTTAGACTAAACATCTATCATGGCATATATAAATTCTTCTTCCCCCCCATTAATGCAAAAAAAAACTTTAAGCCCTATGTATTTTCAAAATTGAAATATGGCAAGGACATAATGAAAAACTAAACAAATGAGCAAAATTTTGGGGTGGGATTTGACCATGTGTCAATATTTGGGGTTAACAAAAATTAATCTTTCAATTTTCATTTAGTTCATGAAGAAATAAATTAAAATCCCAGCACCTCGACCACGTGTCAAAATTTGGGGTGGGAAATAATTCTAAACTGGTTAACAAACTCTTTTCTCATCGCATTTCCGAAAAAATGCATGAGAAGCCCTAGCAAATCCACCACGTGTCAAAATTAGGGGTGGGGTTTAAATTTAAACTGGTTGTTGAAACCTCTTTTCTCATCGCATTTCCGAAAAAATTGATGAAAGCCCTAAGCACCTCCATCCACGTGTCATTCTATAGAATGAAGGGATCTTGAACCAGTTAATTGATGGGGTGATGTAAACTACTCATCATTCATCCTCTTGATGAGACCACTCGTCATTGACATGACGAGTTATTGCTTGGCATGCGAAAGGTACAAATTACACAAAAGGAATTAAACTACTGAAAAGACAATGGCAACTCGTTGGATTTTGTGAACCGTTGAACCTGTATCATGGCTGGGTGTAGGATAATTACCTGTCTAACTGAAGTCTCTGAGCTGAATGAAAATAGCGAAGTCCTCTGTAAGCTTCTAACTTGTTGACCAAAGCGTGCTTCCACTATCGACCTCCTGTCTTGCTGACCTCCTCTCTCTACCAACTCAATTCCCAAAGTCCAGTCACTTCCCAGCTTGTCTCACCTCTATATTCCCTGGCCATCGAGCTCTTCCTCGATGCCGAATCGCCGAATCGTGTTTATTATAATTGCTACCATGCAAACCGCTGACACCAAACCCAGAAGTATTACCTGCTTCCTGAATACTCAGGAGGTTTGCATGGCACAACACAATGCATTGTAAACATGCCTAAGAGGCTTGAGACAGCTGAGAAAAACAAGTGAATGCCCTGGTCAACATGAAGCGTTCAGAGAGACTTAATAAAATAAACATACAATCCTAGGGATTGATACGCATTGAGTTTACAACAGCTCCTAACACACTCATTTATCACACAGCAGCAGTCACAATTCTTTAAAACACTAAAGAAGAACTCAAAGTAAATGAATATGTTGTTTGTGATTTTGCAGAGAATTACTCCATCATTCAGGGCAAAGTACAGGGATTCCATTGGAATAATTCACGATTCACCCATTTGTGGCTTACTACAGAGACACAAATACTAATGAAATACACCATGTGTCATATGTGGAAATATCTGACTGCCTTCATCATGTGTGTGCATTCTTTCCAGTACAATTTCATCAATTTCCTGAAATGCCACTTTCCAACTCCAAAGCTCATTTATTATTTTTCGGATGGATGTGCTGCCCAATACAAAAACAGGAAGAATTTCATCAATCTGTGCTACCATCAGGAAGACTTTGATGTTAAAGCAGAATGGCATTTCTTTACTACATCTCATTGCAAAGGACCTTATGTTGGGGTTGCAGGGACTGTAAAGAAACTAGCCACACTTGCCAGCCTCAAGTGACCTTATGAAAACCATATTTTGACTCCACGACAGTTGTTTCATTGGTGCAAAGTAAATATCCATCCATGTGTCTTCCACTAGACATCGGCTTCCCATCATGATGAAGACATTGCCAAGCTGCAGCAACGTTTCACAAATACAAGGACAATTCCAGGTACCCAGAAGCTTCATTGTGTAATACCTATTAACAAAGGTACAGTAAAGGCAAAGGCATATTCCACTTCATCAGTGATTGCTACGGTGAATGAAATGCTATTAACAGACATACATGGATTTGTTGCCTGTATGTACGACAATCACTGGTGGGTTGCATACGTCTTACAAACTTATGAAGAAACAGATGAAGTACAGGCCAGCCTCTTGCATCCACATGGACCATCTCCATCATTTCTATTTCCTGCCAAACCACACATTTGTATTATCAGAAGACGTGACTTTCCCACAAGACTGGATCCAGTGGCAACAACTGGAAGGACCTACAATCTCCTTGCATCAGATCTGCTGAACATTAACAATTTAATTGGAGACTTGTGACGTGAGTTGTAACCACGTTTTATTGCCTTTTCATTGAAGCTACCCTGTACATTGTATGTAATAGCACTGCAATCATATAGCCATATTTCTTGTACAACATTACTTATGGAGTGTTCATGTCAATTGTGTTTCATATGCAAGTGCTGTTTACAGCATTTTGATAATGTAGTGATGTAGAAAAAATATTTTTTGGGCATGATGCCTTTGGTGTGCCATCTTGATATTTGCCATTTTTATAGTAATATATTGGAGCAATCAAATATTTTTTTTTTTTTAAAAAATGAAGGTGGGATGTTTTGAGATATTCAAGGTCAATGATCTTGAATGTGAAAATTCTTAGAAACAGGCCATGTTGCATATTAACGTAAAGCTCTAATCGTTAGCTTTTCAATGATATAAATTTCATTGCTGTATCTGGATTAGAATCAGAATTATAGTCATTTATCTCGAGACAGACGTGTTTAAATTTCACACAATTTCCAAACTTTGCAGACCTGTAACTTTCCTCACAACTGTCATATACCTCTGCAAATTGGTAGTTTTCCACCTCTATCAGGATCATTGAATGCACCAAATTTCAAAGAAATTTGAGAGGGTTGGGTTGAGTGGTGTGTTAAATTTACATGGAAAGACCCAGGGTAGTACTTAGATTATCCGATAATTACTCTTGTGTACGTAGCTTTTGATGACTGAAAACTTTGTATTTTCTGATTTTCTACCTGGTCTTTGATTTGCTCCAATGGGATAGGGCTTTTCAAAAATCAGAATTAAACTAAGTGAAAATTCCAGGGTTTTTAATAACAAGTTAATAATTTATTTTCTTGTAGTTTACGGTTATTACAAGCATAAGAAAACAGTTTTTCTTTGTGACGTTTCAGGAGAACACACGCTCCTTTCATCAGACATTTATTTTCATTTTGACTAAAGATACAGTTATAACAATGGTTAGTAATTTTTAAACAAACAGAATCCGTTATATAATGGACATTGTCAATGTTACATTGTTGTAATATAGCAACTTAACTGTGAAAAAACAGTCTGTTGTATTTTTATTTGAGATTTTTTAAATTATGAATCCCAAATATCATCAGGTAATTCAAATTCATCATTGTTTTCACACAGTCTCTTGATGTTTTCTGTTACATTAAATTTCAAAGATGGTGGCTTACTCCATTTGTGAAAAAGAAAACTCCATACTGGATCTACATTACCATTTTCATTATTTAATTTATTCCAGTGTTCTTCTGCAATGAACGAAGCTTCCCAGACATTCAACTCTGTGTTTCCCGTTAATCTTTTTAAAACCCTTCTCTTTTTAATCAAATGTTTCTCTTCGATGATATGAGTTGACAAACCTGTTCTTGGGTTTAGATTTATAATGTCCAAATCGTGTTCGTGCCATCTTATTGCCATTTTCCTTGCTGTTTGTCCCACATAATCCTTTGAACATGAACAACTTATATTATATATTCCTGTGGTTTCCGCATCTGGTAGAGAGTTTCTCATTTTGAATTCATTAAATGTACATTCCAAACTTCTTGGTGATTTAAAAACAATTTTGAAATCAAAACTTCTGAAAATTTTTGCAATTTTATGTGAGAATCCCTTGTGGAATGGAATGCACACAACAGATTTTTCATCTTTGTCTGTATTTCTCTTTAATTTTAAAAGAAAATTCTCTGACATAATTTAACGTAAGATAATAAATAATTCAGGGTTGCCTCTCAAGTCAAATGGTGGAGGGTTTCTCTTTTTCAAAGCTGCATCTGACCCGTGTGGGTTTGTGAATAATTCTGATTCATTTGGTACATGCATGGTAATTACATGCTGCATACTTAAAGAAGAAATGTTGCACTGTTTACAAAAAGTATTGTTGAGCTTACTTGCTAATCAATGGTGACTGGGAGCGCTAAGCGAGTGACTTTATTCTTGCCACGGAACTTTCTAGTCATAGTAAGTGCATGGGTGCTCCTTGCGTGGCAAATTATCACTTTCAACCAATCAAAATTCATGGTCACTATTGTGATAACTTAAAGGTGGCAGTTAAAAAGACAATACATTACAAAAATATTAATACAGGATGAACAGTGAGCCCCCATTATATGTCCTTCATGTACTGTAAGGCAGTGAGTTTACAACAAACACGAGTCATTGGTATTTGTCTCAGTGAACTTGTATCTCATTCTTATTTTGAAAGGAATCAGGCCAAGGCATTTTTTCTCCCTTCTGCGAAATCCCAATTATCAGGATTCTCAGGTGATTTTTATTTGGCAAAATAACCTCCTTCAGCTGTGATGTTGAAAGAAATATTGTGATTTTAGACACCACCCCCCCTCCATCGAGGTTTCTTTGGTCCGATTTTTTCGATTTCGATCTAAAATGTGTTTTCTACCTGGACTTCGAGCCTCCCCAGATTCTGTGGCATCCATGTGTGCTAAGTCTATTGAGGCTTTGTTATTTTTCTTGTTATGTATTTAGATACCTGAATGCCAACTGTTACCCAAGCATGTGATTGGCAATAACATGTTAATATTATGTTCTTTGAAATGCTACAGAACCATACAGGTGAGCTTAGAATGAAGACAAAGAAAGAATGTTCAGCTACACAAAAGCACTGATGTGCGGTATAGTTCAGTGTTGCAATCTCGCAATGAATGTCAATACCTACCATTTTGACCCGGACAGTCCCGCTTCAGAGATATGTCCCAGTTGTCCCATTGACATTATTTCAAATATACTATTTGTCCCTTTTTATAAAAATCTAGGAGTTAGCTTGAAAACCAAGTATAAATTTGTGAGTCACTCTATGCTAAAAAAAATGTTGATGGAATTTTAAAATTAGCGTCATAAAAAAACTGTGGTTAAAAAGACTGGACTGCGCTTCAAGCACCTCATAATATCAAATTGTCGCCGAGAATGTTCAAGAAGACATTAGCAGGTTGTGTTGTATCGTGTGTGTTCTGTTATTTGCAGCACAGTGAATAAGCATGGTCAAGAAGCGTACATGTAGTATCAATTCGAATCTGCAACAAGAATTTAAATTCCTGTGTATTGACACAAACTCAAAGACAAATCTCGTGTATCACAAATTGGGGGGTAAATTTCTCAGGGAGTTTTATGAACGGTTGTTGAAGAATAATGTTATTTTCAAGAACATTGGTTCTTCTGGTAAATACTTTTGGCATTCCTCAACTTCAGAGTTGGACTAACATCAAAGGTTAATCAGGAGAGACCAGAAACACTATGTATGTCATACCAAGATTATAATAATTAATATCTTTTGATAACGGGAGATCCTACTTCATTTATACTTCATGTTACATGATCCATAATTTAATAAATAATAATAATAACAATAATTTTATAATTAGGTTTAACCGATTTCTCTGGGGGACAGGGAGGGTAAACAGACCTCCTTGGGATGTCCTGTTTTTGGGTTTAAATATTATGGTCACCTTACTTGCACACAAGCCTAATGGAGGGTTAATGGAAAATAAATATAGAGAGGTTCAAAACACTGCCTTTGGCTAGATATTAAAATGTGTAACTTGATGTTTGCAGCATGAAACATCCAATGTTCCTGTCAAATTATTTATTGCAAGAGTGAGAAAACCTTTTTCTTTAAAGGTGCACTTTGATTAGTTTAAGAAGAAAAAAAGAAAAGAACGAATCATGGAGCTATGAAGATTGCATTATGAAATATATTTTTTTTATTACTACACTACACTCCTGCAGAGAAAAGTCAGGAGCAACCTATATAAGTATTCCTGAAAATGTTACCTCATGTAAATGTACAACTAAATTGTTCACACAAGGGAAATTGCTAAGATTTCTTCTCTAAGTCGTCAAGGATACAAGTGTATAGAATTTCAAGAAGATCCATATCAGGTGGTGACATGGTCTTGAAGACTTGACATGAAATGAACTTAACCTAACAAAAATGAAACCAAATGAAAAAGTTTTGGTCCGATCGTGATTAAATTTAAATACAGTGCAGGCAGAGAGATTCTAACACAATTCCAGGGTAGCCACTCTAGGACCTTGATAAAAGTCAAGTATAATTCCCAGTTTTTAAGGTGCACTTTCCAAAAGTTCAAGGGTAGAAGCAGAAGTTTCCTCTTTTTCAACCTAAGGTATTACCGCCTCTCGCCAACCCACACACACATACACCCACAAATATATTACAACAATAACAATATAAAGGGTCTGTGTGATTCAAATGTATCCAAAAATTCTAATTCAATATAATGATTGATTGATTGACTGATTGATTTAGTTTATTTTACATTGCGTTTTGTGCCTCTTGGCTAATTTGCGAAGATGGGGATGAGTGATGAAATGATGAAATTGATGAATGGACATTCACAAACAACCAAGCCCAAGCGGGATTCGAACCCGGGACCCTTGGCATCGTAGCACAATGTGCTAACCACTCGGCCACAGGGTCCGGCTTCAATATAATGAAATGTATATATTTATAATATTTAATTTAAGATGAGTTACATTTGCTATTTCACACACTTAGACTCGAAATACATCTGCAAACACACGTCACAAATGTTACTAATCTATGAAAAATTGTTAATTGTATGAGAATTGCAAACTTAAATTTACCTAACCAACTTCAAGATATCTTATATTGCAATAATCTTCCATGTGTCAGAGATATTGTTCTGCAAAGGACACTAACAAAGTAAACAGATTGAGAGAATTCTGTTTTATTTTCCTCAATAAAAATAAAAGCTAAACTGTTATTAACTTGCCTCAGAGCAATTGTAAATATGTAAAATGCAATGGAATATGGATTAAAAATGTAATTTTTCACATCTACATAGAAAAATTCACGTAGAATTCATGCATAATTCCCGGAGCCAAAAATTCATGCGTAATTCCCAGAATTCAAGGAATTCCCGGTGAGTTGTCACCCTGAATTCTTAATTTTCAGATTTTTAATTGATTGATTGATCGATTGAGTTAGTTTATTTTACTTTGCTTTTGTGCCACTTTTCATTAATTGTGAAGATGTGAATGAGTGATGATATGATAGTGAAATTGATGAATGGACACTTACAAACATTCATACAAAGGCTGGGATTTGAACCTGTGACCCCCCCCCACCCGGTGCAGTGGCGGCGATTAAGTTAAAAAACCGGAGGGGGGCAAGGTGCCAAAAGGGGGGGAGACAGTATATTTCCATTTGTATATAAGGTTTAGCATAGTGCAGAGGCAAAAGTGGCAAAAAATGGGGGAGGGGAGAGGGCAGCTGGCCCCTAATCGCCACCACTGCCCAGGCATCATACCATGATGTGTTAACCACTCTGCCATGGACGCTGCCTTCAGATTTTTTAAATTTGTCAAAAAAACGTTCTTATCAATTTTGCGGAACATTTTTTTCTTAGTATTGGGTGCTCTTACAAATACGATCCTAGTCTTGTATCGAAGCTCCTTACATCTATTTTTTTTAAATCCATTAACATTGTCAATTCACATTGCAAAACAGAGTTTATAATGATTTTTATTCAACGAACTTAAGATGTGTGTGGGAAGTGGCAACATGGCACAGTGATATCCATTGAACTGTAGACTCTCACTGTGAGTCAATGCGTAAGGTAACTTCAAATACCTTTTTGAGCAGGCCTCATCTCCAGGAAGGTATCAACTTGGGGCAAGCCTGGCACTTACCAACCTGTTGAGTGTGACTGAGTCAAGACAAATTTTTGAAATAGCTTTTCCTGCTCTCTCAAAATAGACAATAGCTAGGCTGGAGAGTTCAATGAACAAACTGATCTCTAAATGTTAAGATTAGTTCAGTGCGGACGGTGTTGCCACATTCCACCTACGTCTTTACTCCGTTGAATAAAAATCTGTATAAAATTTATTTCGCAATGTGAATTGACAATGGTAACCAGATGATCACATAGACAGAGTGAATAATCAAAATTAGAAAGCAAAGAACAAGAAAA
The DNA here is from genome assembly GCF_977018435.1 of Lepisma saccharinum. Classification (NCBI taxonomy): domain Eukaryota; kingdom Metazoa; phylum Arthropoda; class Insecta; order Zygentoma; family Lepismatidae; genus Lepisma; species Lepisma saccharinum. The sequence goes on along the minus strand of NC_139245.1, from coordinate 49,935,314 downwards.
TCCTATCAAGTAAATACTCCAGATAGCCAAGTGTGTCATGCCCTGAAATGGTAGAGCTCTTATTGTTCAACCATGAAGTATGAGGTATGCATACATTAGTAATATCTAGGTGCATGCATATTTCATTTTTGACTAAAACACGAAATGTGAAACAACACACTGCAATGTTAATTTTCCCTGACTTTAAAATGTGTGAGGTGTATTTTGCTATCATGTTTTGTCAAGAAATGATGCGAAATGAACTGCAAAATGCAAAATAAACTCTTCAACATGAAATTCAGAGTTTATTTACTGACACAATGCTTTTTGAGGTCTGAATTATCCTGTACATAATGCAAATCATGGAAAATTAATTTGAGAAGCAGAAATGCACTCCTTTACACAGGAACAAACTTAATACTCTAATAACTGCATAAATGTACTATTGGAATTGAAATGTAAATTTTCTGTAATAAATAGGGCAGAGCACCAAATACCATAACTACACATGTATAAATCACTTGCATGAATAATGTGCACTCTGTTTTTTTTATGGGAAAAAGTGACGAACAATTATAGCTCATACATAATGAAGAGTACAATTCAGGTTTAAGAAAATGTTTTCTTAGTGGTAGGTCGTAAAACTGTAGCCATGCTGCACAAGAGCAAATTACATCACACATAATAAGTGAGTTACCTGTTGCTATGTGGACCGAGAGGAGAATATTGTCTTGTGTACATGATGATTCACCAACCTATGCCACCTCTCCCCTCTAACTCCACTTTGATTAGCATCTCAAAGCTTTCACTTCTGTCACCACCTTGTTTATTCTGTAGTAGCAGAAAGCAAGATCAAAATTATAGCCTCACAATATCTTCTATTATTTCTCACCCGACAAATACTTCTGATACACATCCCGCATGACAAGAGGTGCTCGATATCTGACAGAATGACGCCACTTTTCTCGGTGTTGCAAAATATTCCATAACAAATTAAAAAGTGGCAATTTCACTTTTATAGTTTAATTTTAATTATTATTACTGAAGAAATCCAATCTGATAATTTGTATTTGCACCTGTTGAAATATACGATTGTTGTAATACTTTTCCTCTGGAACGAATGAGGAGAAAGAACACTTCACACCCCTCTTAAGTAATAGACTGTTCTGGACTTTTGGCACACAAAGAGTGCAGTCGGCGGTTAGGTGTTATGACGTCGCGTCTTTGCGGTTCGTGTTCGCATGCTCGTTGCTGGCAAAACTTGGAAAATTTGCAGTGACACGAGCAGTTGACATTTTTGATATTTCATTACGTTGAAATGCTGAATTGAATAGTGAGTTCGATCCCAAAAAGGAACTTGAACGGTGAACTTGCAGCCTGGAAGAAGGCAGAGTTGCAGCGTAACCGGATCAGATCCCCTTCTACAGGCCGAAGCGGAATGATCAGGAAGTACATTTCAGAAATTAGGAAGATACATCAACGGTGGTTTTGTTAGTGATAAGTGAGCCTTGTTTAAGTGTCGAGAGCTCTCGAGAATATGGTTTATGGCTTATTAGCGTCGGTCAGTAGCCTATAAGGTAACAAGTACAGCGCTGAACTACAAAAAAGCTAGCTAAAACCGTGAGTAATATTTCCAATGTGTTACATTTTTTTTTATTTTGTGTTCATTTTATGCAAGGTTTATACATTGAAACTTCACTGAGACAATCAGATCATTCTCTGTATATCCCTGTATCTGGATTTTCCGGTGTAAATTAGGTGAAGGAGACTTAACAAGGGCCTCCTTGCGATTGTTTAAGTAAAAATGGAATATGAGTAATAAATATATGTGAAAGGTAATTTTCATCTTTGCTTCACTCATTTAATCAGGTTTTGCAAAAAACTGAAAAATCCTGCTTGTATCTTGAACGAAAGCAGGCAGACGCATTTCAAAAACAAAATACTCTTTTTAATGTTATAATGTTATATCAATGACATGCATGGTTTCATGTTGGCTGTCTGAATTATTTGTACATACTACGTACCAAAGTTCTTGGAGGCAAACGTTTTGGAAAAACTGTACATTATACATGAGTAAATAGAGTATTCAAGGGGAGAAAATATGATCACAATTAAAGTTGTCCTACTAAAGGTCTCTGGAGCCTGTTCGAAGTAAAGGATTATGCTGAAACTTGGTATAGAAGCTATGGAGACCATGGTGAAGCGAAAGCTGATGAGACCACCACTAGGTCAAAATGTGGTGCTGAAATCTGGTGCACAGTGAACGACATCCCAGAAAATGCTTTGTCTGACCACTGATCACATTGCCTAACTCTTTCAAAGGGTTATTCACTTTTAAAGGGAGCACACTGAAATTTGAGCTATTTTTCTTTCGATCAGCATTCTCTTCTCCATCTCCATTGGCCCTGTACAAAGTTTCAGTGCTCCAGATGGCTCTGAGAGGAACAACTTTAATTGTGGCCATCCAGTAAGTGGTACCAGGGTGGCCACTCTAGGATCATCATAAAATTCAAGTACAATTCCTGGTTTTCAAGGTGAACGTGCCAAACATTCAAGGCTACAAGCAGACGTTTCCTTTATTACAACCTTACCTATTACCACCTGTCACACCCACATGAATACACACACAGACATATTAACAATATAAAGGGTCTGTGTGATTCCAATGTTTTAAAAAAATTCCAATTCAATTGAATTAAACAGTATCCTAACATTTTTTAAGTTAAGGTGTGGAGTTTACATTTGCCAATTCACATACTCAGTCAAAATCCATTTGCAAGCAAAAGTCACATATGTTACAGAGTATACTAATCTACAAAAAATTGATAATTGATTAAGAATTTCAAAGTCAAATTAACCTAATCAACCTCAAGATATCTTGCCTTGCAATAATCTTCCATCTGTCAGGTAGACTGTCTTGCACAGAAGAGTATCAAAGTAAATGGATTGTTTCTGTTTAAGACAGAATTTCTCTCCTTTCGAAACAGCCAAAGAGATTGAATTCTGTTTCATTTTCCACACAACTTTCTATTCCTTCCTCGACAAAAATAAAAGCTAAACTATGAAAAACTTGCTCAGAGCATTTATAAATATGTATAAATTTAATGGGATTTGGAATAGTAAAAGCTGTAATTGTTCACGTCTGTTGAGAAAAATTCCCGCATAATTCCCGGAGCCAATAATTCACACAAAATTCCCGGTGAATAGCCACCCTGGGTTCTCATTTTCATTCATTTGAAAATACTTCATGCACTCACCTTTCTGTCGCTGAAGCTGGGCCTTCATCTTCAACTGTCACTTCACTCTTTTTGACATCTTCAGGTTCTAAGTTAACACTGTCACTCTCAGTATTCTTTAATTCAACAGCACTAAACTGTGTGATGTTATCACTCATATCCAAACATTTACTATCCTCCTGTAAAAACTCGCTTGTTCCAGTACAAGAGTTCAAGTATATGTGAACAGAGCTGCCACTAACATCCTCCGGTTCCTCCTCCTTGGGCTCGGATTTAATAACTGATGATGATAATGATGACGATGGCTCCCGAGCATTTTCAGCTGACTCTTCATGATAAAGAAGAGACTTGGGTTCACTCTCCACTGAGTAACTCATGATGCCAGGCTCTGCCTTCACTTGCGGGAACGAAGGTTGATCATCAAACTCCATCTGTGTTGATGAGGATGAGGCACTCGAAATCTGCAAAGACATTTTACACATGAACATCAGATTGTGCTGAAATTGAAGAAAAATGAGAAAATATACAGGGTCCGGCAACATATATCTACCAATTTCAAAGGTTGGTATTCCATACAGCCCCGCAGTAAGGATGAAACCCAGCATGCTAGGTAAGAGCACGAGGAATGTCATTTCTGTAGCAATGGAGCATTTGATCCTTGATCACTCTGCTTTCGTGGTAGAGGCGTTTTTTAAAAGTAGTGTATCTTATATTGTATGGTAGCTACACAGCACACACAGACTGCCTGCAATTTCTTTTTCCGGAGGTACCTCAAGAACTGAATTTTTGAACACATATCCCTACGAGACTAAAAGACAGGTTGAAAGAACATAGGGATGATGTACGACTTAAGATAGAGACAGAGAGAGATGCGACATTTAAGCACACGAGAGAAACAGAAACAGTAGTATAATCAGGTTCCTTCAAACCAACACTTGGTATGAGGCCTATTATTTTTATTAATTTAAGCACAGTGGAAAACCTATTTTGACGATGTTTTTGTTGATTTTATACTATTGCAAATCTGTGTTTTTTCACCTCACACTTCGTACGAGTGTCATAATTTCTTACGAGTTAAAGTACATAACACCTACACCTACACAAATTTACTTCCGGTCTACTTGACAGACACCTGTGGGTTTTTCTAGTTTTTTATAAGTACAGTGGCCGTGGTGGCTCAGTCGGTACCATGCTAAAGGTCCCGGGTTCGATCCCCGGCCAGTTCAAATCCGGGAACTTTTCTAACGGTGGAAGCGGCCCCGGCGCCTACCCAGCGTCGAATAACATAGGTACCTGGGAGAAACCCTGGGGGGTAAAGGCGGTCAGGGGCGTGATGCTGATCACATCACCCCCATTCACGACCGGATCAAGAAAGTGTAGGGCGTTACCCCCACACCCCCTATACGCCATCATGGCGTGGTGCTATGCACAGGGGAGCACTTTACCATTTTACATATATTTTGGGAGTTCAAAGCCATATTTGGTACGAGGCCTATTGTTTTTATTAATTTAACTACAATGGAAAACCTATTTTGATGATGTTTTTGTTGATTTTATACTATTGCAAATCTGAGTTTTTTCACGTCATACTTGGTACGAGTGTCATAATTTCTTTCGAGTTAAATTACGCAACGTTACGCAACATTGCGATGGCTCGTAAGGTAAACTATTGCAATGTTTACACAACAAGTTATTACGCAGACTTGTATCTAGCGTGTTGTTGGTTATGACGTAATGGGTGTCTTCTGATTGACTTACTGTTTCGGATGTGTTCATCCGCGCTTAGGTTACTTAAAGGGTTTTCGATTACAGATTAGTCAGTATCGTGAGAGTGTTTTGAAGAGTACGGATGTGTTGTTGCAGTGTTAAAAGTTAAGTATTTAATTTATTTTAAAGCTACATACTATTTATTATTTTAAGTTAAAAAAAAATGTATCAAGTGATTTTTTTTCATAGTAATTTCGATCAGATTGAGTTTTGATGTGATCAGATGTTACTTGTTGTCTCTGGATATTCTGTATAAATAACATAGCTGACAATTTTATCGTAATAGCTACAATTATTTTATTTTGAAGGTGGTTCAAGTCGTTTTTCACACAGATTGAATTTGTATAAATTTGTATTTGTATTGAATTTTGTATTTTTTACCGAGAAAATTTATATACAAATACCAGAGCTGAAAAAAAAATTATAATTATAACTATTGTTTTTTAAGTTACAAGTGTTTTTTTAGTAAATAGAATCTTATTGAATTTTGTCTTGATTGTGCGTTTTTGTATTTTTCTCTGAGAAAATTTATATATAAATACCGAGAAACTTCTATTTAAATAACGCCTCGTAAAAATGACAACTTGTATAACTGACTTACCACTTGAACTGCTGCACAAGATTTTTGCATACACATTCGATGGAGGTGAGGATGTTGCAAGGCTCGTTGAGTTAAGCAAAATAGCGCCTGAATTTCGTCCACAGTGCGAGATGAGTTTTATGGACAATCTTCGCAAAATAAGCGGTATGAAAAACTTGCAGAATCCTGATTCTCTTTTTCGGGCTGCAGGCAAAAAGTTGGCCGATAGGATGGACGAGCTTCATGAGGCGAGGGAAGGAAGGAGACGATATACGTACGATTGGTATGAATCAAACGTGGAAACAGACACCATTATCACACAACTCATCGCATTGACTGAGGTGCGAACTTTCTTCCTAACCTAGCATGATATATAAATAAAATACCATCACTTTGAAACCCAAAGGTGTTGTCTATCAGGTACCATAGGCGGACCTCAAATCTCTCGGAGATTCGAATCCTGTTAGGTTAAACAGCATAAAAATTTCACAGCAAGAATTCTTATATGGACTGACGATTTTTTTAACAGACTTAATAATGAGTTATAACCTGTGTTGTGATACCACTATAAACTGTATACAACATATGCAGTTCCTGGAATGAGATGGACGAGGCTTATGAACCTCGACCTATAGAGTTGTACAATCTGGCAATGAATGGATGTTTCTTTTTATTAAGCATAGCAGTGTGTTTTCGCTTATTTTAATATCAGGCAACAATGTTAGAAAGTGTGTGCATGGCCCCAAGAATACAATTTGAAATCACTAATGTGATATGAACTCCCTTCACTTGTGTGTATTTGAATATGAAAGTGAGGTACTTTGAATAATTGAGGAGAACAATCACAAATAAGCTTGCAATGGTATTGGGAGGGGTCACGAGTTCAAACTTCAGACGATTTCTGTTAATCTGCTAAGGCCCAGGGTGTACGGATATTAGTATGAAAATCTGTAAAAAAGAAGAGGCAATTTTGACTAATGGTAACGATGAGGATGAATAATGATAATTATGATGAAATTGATGTGTGGCACTTAGAAAAACAAAACTTCAAAGTGTATTGTACCAACAGCTATAATTGTCCCCCCCCCCCCCAATGAAGCAGTTAACAGAGGTGTACTTTTGTTGGTTTACGACTCTGAGGGCTTAAGTTACTATGTTTACCTATAGCTGTACATATTAAAAAAAGAAATGACCTGGGCAATAAAATACAACAGTACCGATTCTGGCCTTTTGTCGGATGACGTAGTGGTAACGTTGTTGCAATCACACCTCTGATGGTATATAAACTTAAATGTTTTGCATAACATGAAATACTGTTAATGGAAATGTGTTGTTTCTAATATTCTATATAGAAAGCAGATAACAAGAAAAAGAAGAAAAGAAATGTTTCGGTCAGATACGAAGCTTCAACCCAAACACATATCTGATCAGACAGGATGTCAACGATGCGTTTGTAACTAACATGTGATTATTCAAAATTCAAATAGTGCAGTGGAAAACAACTAACTACCTAACTCTCTAGACTTCTTAAACCCGAAGAGAGCAAATATAAGCACAAGCGTAAATAATTAAATAAGTTACAAGGGGCTGAGACATGGTTCGAATCTTTTGATCTAGGTATGGATGCAGACAGGCACTAAGTTTTGTGTGTGAACACAATTGATAATGGAAAAATCCCCTTCAACACAATAACATAGTGGTAATGTTGGTCTTGCCTTGTTCCCATCGTTAACATAGTGGTTACACGAAAGAAAGAAAGAAAAAAATTAAAACACTGTCCCCTATTAAAAATACTTCTAGAAATTATTCAACCACTTTTCTTCTCTTCCTATCTTCGTAACTAAAAAAATGTTTTGTCAAACAGTTGGATGACTATGAAAATATTGAAACATATGATGTAATAATAAAATGTTGTTGCATTGTAATCAAATGAATTCGTTGAATATGTAGAATATGGTAGGATATATCTTAAAATTTTGGAAGCTATTTGTTATGGTATTCGGGACTGGACCAATCAATCCAATCAAAACCAAACCTGCATAACCTAGACACCCATGATTTTTTAAAGTTGAATGCCATTCTTTCTGACTTTAGAAAATATTCTATTTACGTGCACTTGAAGTTACTGTTATGAGTTTACAAATTTGTAGTGACATATTTTACAACTAGCTAAAAAAATTTACATCATGTAGCAGCCAATCCCAGTGGACACATATTGCATACTGGTAAAGATACAATTTTAACCCTAGCTAACTGGGGAGTTGGGGGGAGGGCACTTTGTGAATATGTTTATACTACATAGATATATGTAATAAGCCTTCCAAAATATGAAGATAGGACTCTGAAAGAACCGCCCATTCAAAAAAGCCAGCTTTCTTGAAAACACTGTTTATGCGTAGCTACGAATTTCATATTGCAAATTGTATTTTATATTTAGAAATGAGTGTCTATTTTACAATAGGGAGATAAAAGAAAACCATGGAACAGGAAAAATACTGCCAACTCCTGACTTTTCATTGATTTCAGTCACTTTTGTGAAAAAAGGCCAACCAAAAAAGCTGCGGAAAAACTCCAAAAAAAGGTGGGTTTTTTCGACCACTTCCAACTCTAGTTATTAAACATGATTTTACATAAGAGGAGTGTATTTCGAACTTACACCTGCCCAACCAGCGAAAGTTTGGATTACAAGATGGAATGGGGCTAACGCTCCCTGACAGTGATCTATGGTGACATCCTACATTTACGCACACATTAAGTTTACACACAATACATGCATGGTTCATATTTAGTGCTCGTGCGACTTACTCACGTTAAATAAGTTAGTATACAATAAAGGTACTTACGATAGTGAGTATTGGTTTTAAAGAAAACTACGTTTCAGGATTCCACTGATCCCTTCATCAGGTTACCAAACTTGGCCAGTGTAACTACACCTTAGCCACATCAGATATGATAAGGACTTAGTAATTTATGGTGAGGCTGGGTAGAAAATAATAAAAAGGAACATTTGGTTGTCTGACCCCATGTACGTAAAACTGCCATGTTCCCAACTGCAAAACACTGATCTAAAAAAAAGCCATTTGATCACAAGGCTTAACACACGAACACGTTAAAGACTGATCTAAAAGGCCGTGTGAACACAGGGCTTGACGTACAAACACGTTAAAAGTCTCACTTAGATGATGCGCACATTGGTGAGTTGCAGTTTTAGTTGCAGTGGCTTTTTAGATCAGTGTTTTGCAGTTGGAAACATGGCAGTTTTACGAATGTGGGGTCAGACGACCAAATGTGCCTTTTTATTCTTTTCTACCCAGGCTCACCATAAATTCCTAAGTCCTTATCATATCTGACGAGGCTAAGGTGTAGTTACACCGGCCAAGTTTGGTAACCTGATGAAGGGATCAGTGCAATCCTGAAACATAGTTTTCGTTAAAACCTATACTCACCATCGTAAGTACCTTTAAGTATCTACATTTTATTGTATACTAACTTACATGCACGGTTAAACAGAACATCTGCCTATGCAGTAGGTATACCCCAAGTCCTGAACGTATGACCAGTTCGGCATCTTTGACAGAACCCCAGAGGAAGCCGACCGGAACCGTATCTGGTTTCGAGCCACCACCTGTTTTTCGGCAAAGCGCTGTTGTCACTTTTGCCTCCAGTGTTTAGACATCCATTCATTCACTGTGACATTTTACTCCCAAGGTCTTTATATTGTATAAAAAAATAGCAAAACACAATAACACAACCTAGCAAAGATAGAGAACCGCAACATCGCGTTTAGAAATCTCTACAGAAACTGAATTAGTAACATCTCATTTAGTCCACGTGGACTTGATGAGAGCTGTCATTTCTTGGAGGGACGCTATTGGTGGGAAAGGTTTCAGGGGAAGATTTATTGCAGTCCACGTGGACCTGACATGTGGTTGTTAGGGGGAAAACTGATCTTTCGGAACTTTCTTTGAGGTAAAGTGAGGTTGGAATCAGGACGAGGAGTATATTTGTTATGCATCTTAATATAATCATTTAGCTATGTAGTCAAGAAAGATGGTGTAGTAACAGAAATAAAATATGCAGCAACTCAAAGTTGAGCGAAAATGTTAACGTGACTAATGTTTCTGAATGGTATTATTTCAAAGATCAAGTACAGAATTGTAGAAATGCTTGTTAGAGTAAATTTGAACTTAATTAATTAATTATTACTGCTTGTAGTTCTGAAAAGTGCAATTTACACATAAAAAATATGTAAAGAGTATCTTCTTAGTTTCGTCAATTTTTGACATTCGTACTTACCTATCTGCTTCGTGGACCATTCCCTAAGGTGTATTGACATTTTTTCATCAAAGTAATTGCAATTTTTCACTTCCTTCTCGTAGTCTTTTCACTTACCTGACACACAATATGGTGCTTACACCTTCCCACATAATCGCACGTCGTGCTTGTGTCTTCTCGATTTTCATTCATTATGCAGTGTTTCAACTTTCGGAACCAAAGAAATACCTGTGAACAAAGCTCATCTGATCCATTTCTTTTTTTAAAATAACTTTCTTGCATTGTTTTACGAAGAAAATTGTAATGTTTCGTGGCATTATCCGTGAATGGTTTTTGGGACTATCCGTCCCGGAATCGGTGGGAAATTTAAACTAAAAAATTATTTTTGTTTGAAATTTTTGAGTCCAAATTTCCCACCAATTCCAGGCTCCGTCCCTGGGGTAATGGACCTACTGCCCCCAACCGCTAATGCAGCCCCCGCCTCTGCTCCAGCTCCCTGGCTTTCTCTATAGACTCCCTGTTAAAGGCATGTTAGAAATTAGCCGGAGTCACCTGCCCCCAAATGAGCCCCAAACTTTTAAATTTGAAGAAATCCATTTCCAGGATACGGAAAACTTACCTGAATTTCACCATGCCATATTAGAAATAAACCCACAGCCCATTCCTTCTAACGAGTAGCTTACATTCCCTGCCACATATTTTCGACATTCCTTGTCTTTCTTCACGATCCCGTGTTCTAATAAATTAAAAAATCCACTGGATCTTCCACACCGAAACGAATTTCACCACGCATCCACGACACGTCATGTTTCAAACTTTCGTTGCAAACACAGACGGTTCGAAACACTGGATACCCAATGAACATGAACAAAACACAATCATGACGTGTGTTGATGTATGAAGATGTACGCGCCAAAGGCTATGGTCCGTCGGAAAATTAATTTTCAACAATGAACATGAATATCCCCTATCATACATTCCCACATGACACAAAACACCTTCCCGATGTTAGACAATCCAACAGGAACTTATTACAGTAAGTAGTTTTTTCTGTAGAAATGAAGAAATCTGTCTGAACAATAGCGAACTAGTACCATTTCTATTTCATTAACCATAGTAAAAAATACTAAACATTTATGTGGAGGTGATAGTAAACTAAATCTTTTAATTTAACACGTAACTTTAAACTAACAAAGAAAGTTAGATTTTATTAGGGAAAATCAACACTGAATGTCCCATACTTAACCTGGAATGGCTGTATTGGTAAATATGCGATATCGCCCGGACGGATTTCTTCAAATTTACAGGAGAAAGTACTTACTGAAATGAGTTTCTTTAGCATTCTGGACGTTCTTGGAGGTATTTTCTTTCACGGAAAGTAAAAACTTCGTAGTTTAATGCTGCCGAACAAGAATTAATCACTTTTTACGACGTAAGAAATTGGCATTGCCTGCCACATTATGCCGTTGTTTACATTGTGTGCGTGCAGATGGCGCCGCGCGTTCTTTTTTCGATGAATTTAGGGGTGAAATGAGTGCTAATGGAACCTAACCTAACAGGCCTAACCTAACCTTGTGTGAATGGTTTGTGGGGCTATCCGTGGATGGTTTTTGGGGCTAACGTCAATGGTTTGTGGGGCTACCCATGGATGGATTTTGGGGCTAACGTCAATGGTTTGTGGGGCTACCCGTGGATGGTTTTTGGGGCTAACGTGCATGGTTTGTGGAGGTAAGGCATAACTTTACCTTAAAGAATGTTCCGCAAAGCAAAATAGGTAAGTACCAGTGGTAAAATTAAGGAAATAAATGAGTGAAAAGTGTCCGGGCGTTATCGCATATTTACCACTGTATTAATGAGGTAATTATTTATGCTGGTGTAAATAGTCGCAGTCCTAAAATTTATGGAGGCTTTAATTCACTACTTTGATGCCAAATTTCCTCAGAATTAATGATCTCTGCAACTATAAACCAACAGACTGCGATCTGTAAACGTTGAATATTAATTTACACACAATGCACATTTTCAAACAATTCACATATCTCCCTACACAACTACGGAGGGTACCGGGTGGCTAGACTCTACTTTACGTCCTTATTGCCTTTTGGTGGTAACCGATGGGAGTTAACAACACTGCAGGCTCCTCTTTGTGTCCACATTTTGAATGCGTGTGCTTTGCTCGATTGCAATCTGCGTGGTGATTGCTTCTTTGTGTTCTCGTTGCGTTGTGTGTGTGCATGGTGCATGAAAAAGAACCGGTTCCAAAAACTTGTAGATAGTGTAAAATATGTTTATCCCCAGTAATAATTTAGTGCATCGTTAAAAACCATGCTTGCAGAAAACCGGCATCTGTTCGGGTAAGTACCTTTCTCTTTATACACTTTCTTTTCACGATAGCCCCATTAACCATTCACGGGTAGCCCCACGAACCATTCACGATAGTCCCACAAACCATTCACGCTAGCCCCAAAAACCATGCACGGTAGCCCCACAAACCATTCACGTTAACTCCAAAAACCATGCACGGGTAGCCCCATGAACCATTCACGGGGACGAGGTATGCCTACGAGGTTAGGTTAGGCCGGCTAGGTTAGGTTCCATTAGCTCTCATTTCACCCATAAATATGTGCATCATCGAAAAATTTCCTCAATACGTTCAATTATGCATATCCGGACAACATCGGTTTTTATCGATTTTCTCCTTCAGGTAATTTTTCCTCGCTTTCGGATTTATGTTGTCGAATTCCTTATACAATAAGCTTTCCAACGATATATGACACGTATTCCTTAGAAAAAGGACGTAAGGTAGAGTCTTAGCCGGAAGTAAGACCTCTGTTTTCGTTCCTCACAATTGAAATTATTATTATTACTGTATTCTGGAATACTTGTAAAAATTACTTACAATTTGTGACTGACAGATCAGTATTTTTCTCCGAATCTCTTTGTAGTTCTTCCTTTCGGTAGGTGCAATAATTAAAGTCGACCAACTTCCTTCCTTAGCGTATCCATAATTTTCCTCAATTTATTGACATTGCTTTCACGTTTCAATAAAAACTGAATATTTTTTTCTTCACACGTAGATAAGCTGTGCGTGCATTTGAAAGTCGTTACTTGAATCAAGTCACAAAACAGACGTATTCCTCGTTCCTTTTGGGATTACAGACTTTTGTTTTGGTTATGGTTCACGGTGCGGTAAAGGAAATATACACAAATCCATCCTTGTTTGAGTGATTTACGAAATATCCTCCACCGCAGATCAAATCCATAGAATACTACTTGTTCTAATTACAAAAACTTGCATTTTTGGCAAAACGAAACTCAAATTAATATAAAAAAAACAAAAATATTGATACACACATTACCTCATTGATTAACTACGTTATTATTGTATTATTTTTGTTACACACGGTGGAGGACGGAGGACATTTCGTAAATCACCCAATCAGGCTAGCAAAAGGGGATGTGTGTATATATCCTGTACCGTACCGAGAAACAAAAACAATACACTGTATCGCAGGCAAAAGGAACGTTGAATATATTTGTTTTGTGATTTAATTCAAGCTTATCTACGTAAAAAAAGTTTTTATTGAAATCAACGTGAATAACTTCAGAAAAAATCTGGACACAGTAAAGAAGTATGTCAAGTTTTATTATTGCTCCCAAGAGGAAGGACTGCAAAGAGAGATTCGAAGAAAATACTGAACTGTCTGTCACAAATTGTAAGTAATATGGTAACATTATGGTATAAGGAAAACGGATTTCTTCAAATCTACAGGAGAAAGTAATTACGGAAATCATTTTATGTAGCGTTGTGGAAGTTGGTGAATGTAGTTTTGATCCATTTTAATGCGAAAACATGTCGTTTTCTGCGAAAATCTCTACCCGTGCATAATGTATAATTTCCGCCGGTGACTAACACGATAGTAGGTATTTTTCGGTGCAGAAGGTTGGAACACTGGATACCCACAACGCGAGTCAAGATGTGCCCGCCATATTGTGTGTTCCGGAAGCGAAGAAAGGAATAAAAAAAGCGGTACTAGTTTACTATCCTTCGGACAGATTTCTTTATTTCTACAGAAGAAACTACTTACCGCAATGAGTTACTGTAGTATTGTCTAACATCGGGAAGGTGTTTTGTGTGAAATTCAGGTAAGTTTTCTGTATCCTGGAAACGGATTTCTTCAAATTTAAAAGTTTGGGGCTCATTTGGTGGCAGGTTACTCCGGCCAATTTCTAACATGCCTTTAACAGGGAGTATAGAAAAAGCCGGGGAGCCGGAGCGGAGCGTAGCGGTGTGGAGGCGAGGCCACGTTAGCACTTGGGGCGGTAGGTCAATTTTCCCAGGGGCAGAGCCCGGAATCGGTGGGAAATTTGAGTCAAAAAATTCAAACGAAAATAATTTTTTGGTTTAAATTTCGCACCCATTCCAGGATGGATAGCCCCAAAAACCATTCACGAAATGTTCCGGAAAGCAGATAGGTAAGTACGAATGTCAAATATTGAAGAAACTCAGAAGTTATAGGTGTCCGAAGGATAGTAAACATTTTCAAAAAAAGTACACAGAATGTGAAAAATTGCGTTTCTTTTCGTGTCAAAAGCATAATGTCACCTTGAACTATGTTCCACAATACAAAATTGGTAAGTACGAACCATGCAAAACACAAAATATCCGATTTTAATGTGTCTCCGATCTATGAAACTATTTATTTTCCTGTAGTTTACGGTTATTACAAGCATAACAAAACAGTTTTTCTTTGTGTTGTTTCAGGAGAACACACGCTCCTTTCATCAGACATTTATTTACATTTTGACTAAAGATACAGTTATAACAATGGTTAGTAATTTTTTAAACAAAAAGAATGTGTTATATAATGGATGTTGTCAATGTTACATTGTTGTAATATAGCAACTTAACTGTGAAAAAAGCAGTCTGTTTTATTTTTATTTCAGATTTTTTGGCTAGAGTCTAGTTTACGTCCTTCTTGCCCACTCCTTCTTACCCGTTTACTCTTTCTTGCGCACTCCTTCTTACCTTTTGACAAAACCGTGCTAGCAGACAGCCGGCGCTCCGGCAAAGTAAGTTTTTCTTTTTACACTTTCTGTCACTAACCATTCACGGGAATGAGGTATGCCTACGAGGTTAGGTTAGGCCTGTTAGGTTAGGTTCCATTAGCACTCATTTCACCCCTAAATATGTGCTTCATCATCGAAAAATGTCCTCAGTACGTTCAATCACGCATATCTGGACAACGTCGGTTTTCTCGATTTTCTCCTCCAGGAAACTTTTCCTCGCCTTGGGATTTACTTTGTTGAATTCCTTATAAAATAACCTTTCCAACGATATATGACACGTATTCCTTAGGAAAAGGATGTAAACTAGACTCTTACCGATTTTTTTAAAATTATGAATCCCAAATATCATCAGGTAATTCAAATTCATCATTGTTTTCACAAAGTCTCTTGATGTTTTCTGTTACATGAAATTTTAAAGATGGTGGCTTACTCCATTCGTGAAAAAGAAAACTCCATACTGGATGTATGTTACCATTTTCATTATTTAATTTATTCCAGTGTTCTTCTGCAATGAACGAAGCTTCCCAGACATTCAACTCTGTGTTTCCCATTAATCTTTTTAAAACCCTTCTCTTTTTAATCAAATGCTTCTCTTCGATGATATGAGTTGACAAACCTGTTCTTGGGTTTAGATTTATAATGTCCAAATCATGTTCGTGCCATCTTATTGCCATTTTCCTTGCTGTTTGTCCCACATAATCTTTTGAACATGAACAACTTATATTATATATTCCTGTGGTTTCCACATCTGGTAGAGAGTTTCTCATTTTGAATTCATTAAATGTACATTCCAACCTTCTTGGTAATTTAAAAACAATTTTGAAATTAAAACTTCTAAAAAATTTTGCAATTTTATGTGAGAATCCCTTGTGGAATGGAATGCACACAAATTTACAGGGTTGCTACGTGACTGGAAAACAGGGAAAAGTCAGGGAATTTGGTTGGTCAGGGAATAGTCAGGGAATTTTGCATATTTTCTGGAATTTATGCACATTTTGGAGTTGAGGAGAACCAGTTACAAAATGAACGAACGGTTCATTTCCACTTCCGAATTCAGTTCTTGTGATTCCAGTCCCCCCAAAAGATTCAGTTCAGAAACTTGTTCCTCTCGTCATTATGACTTCTAGTCTGTTACGTACAAAATTATGGTTCCTTCGCATTTCATTTCTATATTTGTTCACTCTTGGATGTAGGTTCTTGGATCCTTTCATTTTGCGACTCGTTCTTGTGAACCTGTTTAAGACCGGAATTTGGAGTGGCGTGAGAGATTTTTCCTTAGAGAACAAGCTACTAAAGACGAAACCTACGCACCAGCCATCCTTAGAATTTCTTGCGGAAAATATGTTGCTTTAGCTTTGTGTGTGGTGAGGAAATTTTGTTTCTTCAAGAACACACCCGTTCGGAACCAGTTCTCTTTTGATACATGAAGCGGAGCAGGTTGGTGTTCGGACAGTTCATTGGTTTTGGATCTGCAATAAAGCTTGAAGAGCAGAATTTCACGTAACTGGCTGTGTTTGACGTCACACTGGATGGGTGCGGATGCCGAGTAAAAACAAAGGGACTCACTACTTCCTTACACCCGTGAACCCATTCTGTGAATTTCAGTCCTTTGTTTGAGACCCATTCAGAAGCAACCTGATCAATATATACTATTGTCAATAAATTAAAATATATAATCATTAAACTTATTGCATATTTTCTAAAGGTACATGACCTAATTTTCTGTTGTTTCTCATTTGTATTCATATAGGCTAATTGAGGTTGTATACAGGTTACATTGTAAAGCTTTGATATATGCCACATTGTTTTATTGATTTTTTTACACCACCTTAATGTAATGACTTAGTGAAAATGGGGAAGTACAATAGTTATTTATTTTTTCATTGAATAGCATTATATTAATCACTTGGTCAATTTTCAGCTAATAACTGTGTATATTCATATTCATAATAATTAATGTGCCTGCATATTTAATTGAAAAACATGAGGTTCAAAAGCAAAAATCATGACGACAAACATGTCTGGAAAAATTTTATTTCTGGTCTGGAAAACCTGGAAAAGTCAGGGAATTTCATAATCAAAAAATCGTAGCTACCCTGATTTATTTTCAACAGATTTTTCATCTTTGTCTGTATTTCTCTTTTCCTTTAGTTTTCTTGCGACTTGTTTTTTGATTTGGTTTATACTGTTAGTGTGAAAGCCATTTTCTTTTGCTGTTTTCTTATGCTTGTAATAACCGTAAACTACAGGAAAACAATTGTATAATGCAAGCAATGCGTACATACAAGAAAAACTATTATTCATCTATTACGGGGAGAGAGGTACGTACATTCCAGAAATATCAAACCAAGATTCAAACAACACTTCAGAGAATCAGATTTTTGAGAAGATGCGAGTTAAACAATATAGTGCCAAATTTTTTGAAGTGGAAAGTTCGAACTCATAATACCTACACCAGTGAATTTAAAGGAAAGCTACAAATGTTAATGTTAGGACGACTAATGAGGGACTCGTACTCAGAATTGGACAGCCTTTCTCGAAAGACATATGATCTCCACATAACATTGTCAAATTCTTTGCATCCACTCACATGGGATAAAGTAAACAGAGCTACACAACAAGTTGTAGAACACTACAGCAAGCTTTCACAAAGGAGACTTGATAGGAAATTCTACCAGCTAATTCAAGAAGAACAAGTTATATACAACAACAATGAAAGAAGGGAAGCAGTTAATGTCACTGGTAAAATAGAAACTAAGAACATTGACAACAGATTATTTATAAATCTTACTGATATTGAGGTACCTGATGAGTATATACAAATTTTTCAATTCGGAATGAAATTTTCAGTTGGTAGTGCTTATATACACAAGGAAGATTTTGTGATTTCAATAGAGAAAGCACTGAATTTCTTAGATGATGAGGAGGAAAAGAGAAAATTACGAAGTCTCACACATGATGCTCTTGATGAACGGTTAAGTTTTGAATACAACAGAAGAAATAACAGAGGTCCAAAATACACAAAACGGGAGAAAGAGCATATAAGGTTGGGGAAAAAAGTTCATGGTTTCAAGATCTGGTTGAAAGAAAACAACATTTTCTTAATAAAATCGGACAAGGAAAATAACCTGTCCTTATCTGAATTAAGGACTATAAAGAAAAAATGGGAGAATGTTTCAAAGTAAACAATTTCACAGAAACCTCTCGGAACCCTATAACTAAAATAATAAATGAGGTAAAGAAAGTAATTGAAAGCAGTATCACGATACCAAGAGAAATGAAGAAAAAACTCATTGCCAAAAATTCAACCCTGCCGATTGCCTTTGGACTACCAAAAACTCACAAACCAGGAACTCCAATACGACCCATCATTGCAACTTTCACTCATCCTGCATACAAACTATCCAAATATTTAGTTGAAAGACTTGCTTTGGGCTACCTTGTAATTTTGTACACTCCCGTACAAGTTGCACGTAACATTTTACCCCCCCCCCCCCCAGTTTTGAATCATGGTATAGTTGCAATAGGCGCAACAACAACAATTGTATTCGCTCCCATACAAATTGCTTTTAAATTCATGGCGAACGTGCGAAATTTTAGCATAACTTTTGCATTCCACCGTACATGCCAATTATACAGCCCACATTAACTTCTTCATTCATATCAGTTATCAGCGGATGACAGAGATGCACTTATGCTGTAATTTCAGGTGCGACAACGATACTCATTAACGTCAAAAGTCTAACATTTTGCTAAGAGCCAAGACAACCTAAACCTCATTCCTATTCAGTTACAAGTAACGAATGAACATATCACTACATGACGTATTACATCAATCACTTGATGAAATTTTAAAACTAGCTTCAGAAATACATAAACCCCCCACCCCGCCCCTAACTAGATCTAAGGCAACAGCTTCATACGCCCTGTTTCTAAGCAGTCTGGAAACTCCCAGACGGAAAAAGAAGATTCCTTTCAACAGTACACCCGAGATACCTAGACCACATACCGCAACCACTATGACTCTACACCTATCCACTAACCTCTACCCACCCTCTTTCTCCCGGCAAGATCCCTCACGAGTTGAGGAGTTCTTCTCAAAATTTGACAGCGTCGCCACTACCCTCACGTGGATAAATGACCAGAGCAAAGAGATGCTACCCCTCTTTCTCTCAGATGTGGCCCTAATGTACTTTAACGATATCAAAACTCGGCCCACATTTGCCACATTAACTGTAAAACAGATCAAAGATGAGATAATAACGTTATTTCACGGCAGTTATTCGCCCGCTCAGCCGACCTAAATTCTTATGGAAACCAGACAGTCCCTGGGACAGTCAGTTTTTGACTACATTGTCAGAAAAAAAACATTAATTTTAAGATTTTTTCCCCAAGCCACCAATGAACAAATAATGTCATTTCTCATCTCTGGTCTGCTCAGTAAGTACATTCAGGCGATTGGCCATCAACAGTTTGAATCCACCTCCGAGCTTATAACATTTTTGCAAAATAGCGAACGACAGGAATCACTTATTCAAGCTAAGAAAAATGATGAGCAAACTCAAGCATTAAATCTTGTAAACCAAGCTGCTGCGTT
The DNA here is from genome assembly GCF_977018435.1 of Lepisma saccharinum. Taxonomy (NCBI): domain Eukaryota; kingdom Metazoa; phylum Arthropoda; class Insecta; order Zygentoma; family Lepismatidae; genus Lepisma; species Lepisma saccharinum. The sequence continues at coordinate 49,915,810 of NC_139245.1, read as the reverse complement.
GCAGAATTTACAATACCAGGCTTCAATGCAATCGCATACGGCACCCGAGCATGCAGCGAACATTGCTCCCAGTGTATACGCTAAACTCACGCCCCCTTCTTCCTATCCCCCTCAACAACATTCCCATTACGCAGCATACGTCACACCACAAAGCATTTCCACAAACCACGCCCTCGGTTCTCAATACATGACAATCTTAGCTCCAACAGTTCAGAGCTCGACTCTCGCTGCAAGCACATCATCGCCAATAACATCTAGTTCTAATTGCATCCAGCAAGCGGCAGCATTGCCCAGCTGCGTTCAGACCCACGACGATTGCATCTCACATCAGTTCGGGGCGATGCGTATCTCTAACCATTGCCGTATTGATTTACCCAGGCATCTTAAATGTATAGATTGTAGAGGATCCCCTCCCCACCAAAACAATTTAGAGCAGGGGAACAATTTTTATCAGCCTCAAGCAAGTGGTTATATTAGCGGGAATAGGAATTTCAGAGGAACGTCTAGGTCAACCCGTTCGAATTCAAGAGGACGTAGGGTTAACCGAAATGCAAATCCCCGTCCATTGTATCCAAACCCTTGTGAATACTGTGGATTAAGAAACCATGAATCAAACTCTTATTTTTATAAACCAGAGGATTCTTTAAACTAAATAGGGGTATGAGTCAAGCCGATCTCGTACCGTTCAACATACAGAAACATTGATAGAGAAAGACAGTTTACCTTATTTAAAGGCCACCCTTAACAATAAATCAATTGAGCTCATGATCGATACAGGTTCACAAATATCCATCTGTAGCAAGAGTATTGTACCGTCAGGTGCAAAAATAATTCATGCAAAAACTACAATAAAAGGTGTAACTGGATATCAGGTGAATTTATCTGAAATAGCGGTTTTACAACTGAGAATAGGTAAATTTGAATACTCTCACGCATTTAGAATAATTGAATCAAATAGCATGCCTTGCATTTTGGGAAATGATTTTTTAACAGCTCAGAAATGCAACATTTCATTAAAGGAAAAAACTATTTCCATCACAAATCTGGGACACATTCCACTTTGGAATATCAAAAAGAAAAACTCGTCGCATACAGTGTCCAATGAAGTCATTAACAGAATTGAAATTAGAAGTACAAAAGCCGTTACTTCAGAAAATATCACATTATGTCCGCGTACAAAGAACTACGTGGCAGTTTCGTTCCAACGAAACAATAAAAACGAGCCCGTATTACTGACCCCCTCTGTTGAAACACTGCTTACTCATGGTATTTGTGTACCTCACTGCAATTTAAACCCCCAGTCAGGAATTTTACTTGTCATTAACCCAAGTGATGTGCCTGTTACTTTAAAAGCAGGTTCACAGATAGGCGAAATTGCATCATTTAACATAGTAACAGATGTCACGGACATCATGCATTTTGACACTTTTCAGGCTAATCGTGACTTTTCATTTGCATGCACAAAAAACGCAAATCCTTCACTGAGCCAGCTTAAGTTTGATCCCAAACTGATAGACGTAAATCCAGACCTATCACAGGAAGACAGGCAAAAGGTGTTAGACTTAGTGTACAATTATTCTGCTATTATTTCATGGGAAGGTGACCCACCTAGTGTCATGAACGCTTACGAATATGTGATTGAGTTAACGCGCGACAAGCCAATTATAAGCAAACAGTATAGAATTCCTTTTAATTTGCAAGAAACAATGAAAGATGAGATCGTGAAACTTGTCAAAGACGGTGTTCTAAGCAAGTCACAGGGTTCGAACTACAGGCACCCCATACTTTTAGTGAAAAAATGCGATAATTCTTACCGTTTTGTTTCCGATCTTCGTGCTTTTAATGTTGCGTTAAAACCTCTAGGCCTAACTCAGCCCACAACAGCGCAAATTTTAGCTGATATAGGCGGAAAAAAGTGGTATAGTGTGCTTGATTTACGTGCAGCTTTCTTTCAGATACCGCTTTCGCAACATTCCAAGGAGTTAACAGTATTCTCTGTCGAAGGTATTGGTTCATTTCATTATAATCGGTTAATTATGGGAATGAAAACTTCATCTGCAGTAATGAATTTTCTCATGCTCAAGGTACTATGTGAAATTCCAGCTTCAGAAGTATCATGCTACACAGATGATATTATTTGCAGTGCCGACACAATAACAGAAATGCTACACGTTCTGGAGAAGGTATTTCACAAACTACGAGAAGCCCCGGCGCCCACCCAGCGTCGAATAACATGGGTACCTGGGGGAAACCCTGGGGGGTAAAGGCGGTCAGGGGCTTGATGCTGATCACATCACCCCCACTCACGACCGGATCAAGAAAGTGTGGGGCGTTACCCCCACACCCCCTATACGCCTTCATGGCGTGGTGCTATGCACAGGGGAATACTTTACCTTTACCTTTACGAGAAGCTAATCTCAAGGTAGGAACTAAGAAATGTAAATATTTGTATAACGAGGTCCCCATTTTAGGCCACCTTGTCTCTCAAAAGGGCACCCGAATATCGGATCACATTATCAAGGCTATCACAGACTTCCCCCAGCCGAAGTCGAAGAAAAATCTAAAAAGTTTCCTCGGACTTATTAACTTCATATGGAAGTTCTTATCCGGTTTCCATGTCCCCGCGGAATGTTTATTTCACTTGCTGAAAAAGAATGTCAAGTTCCAATGGACCGAAATTCATCAAGAAGCTTTTAATAAGTTAAAAACCATGATAACAACTGCACCCGTTCTTAATAGCTACCACTCACGGAAGAAAATGCTCGCATTTGTGGATGCTTCATACGTGGGCATCGCAGGGGTCCTCCTTCAGGAAGATAAAGACGGTACGTGTTCTGTAATAGCATACTGTAGTCGCTGTCTTACAAACACCGAGAAGAAATATGATGTTTTCACACTCGAGATCACAGCAGCGCAATATGTACTAAAGACTTTTAGATATTTTCTCTTAAACTCTTAATTCACAGTTTTTACGGATAATCATAAGCTGAAAATTTGTTGCTAGCAAGGAAGGCCATTTTGTTTCAAGAGTTCGACTTTGGTATTCAGCACATTTCGTTGGCTAATAATGCACTGGCCGACTGCTTAAGTCACCAACCTGTAAATATGGCTAATCGCGACGATGAAGTTGATTCCGATAGTGAAGACATAGCACGCCAGGTATTTTCCATCCAAGGCCAGTCTTTTTGACATGGCTTCTGCACAAAGACAAGACCCCTACTTTGGCAACATAATTAAAATATTAGAAGACGACCCCTCAGCTAACCCTAAGTATGAAAAAACAGCGTATTCTTTCACTCTTGAGAACGGTCTGCTCCATAGGCTTACCAGATTCGCAAACGGTTACAAGAAACAGGTTTGCGTACCCAAAGCGAACCGTAAAGAAGTGTTCGAACTTGTGCATGCTAATCAGAACATGAACGTTCATCAGGGAGCAGATAAAACTTACAGGCATCTTGTATCTAGGTATTACATACCAGACATGAAACGCTATGTGTATGACCAAGTGAAAAAGTGTGTGCCATGCCAAATAGCTAAGCGTCATCCTGGCATTAGGCAACACACATTACAACATTCCGAACCGGAAGAAGTTCCGTTCAAGAATATTCATTTAGATGTTTGCGGCCCCCTTGCGTCAAATACTAAAGGTCACAAGTATTTTTTATCTGTAGTGGATAGTTGTACAAGGTACGTCGTGGCGACCACCATTCCAAATCACGATGCCAAATCAATTGCTGACGCACTTTTTCATTGTGTTTTCCTTAGGTTTGGTCTCCCAGCTACGATCGTTCTTGATAAGTCTTCTTCAAATACCTCAAATCTAATGCATGAGCTAGCTCAGTTAACTGGCATACAGCTAAAATACATAAATACTGCGGCTCATTACACAAACAGCTTAGTGGAAGCATCCTTGAATTACCTTAAGAATATCATTAAGCCCTACGTTCTCACAACAAACGGTAAATGGAAAGATTATTTGCAATCTGCCGTACAAGCTCACAACATAAGCTACCATGACACTTCCCGCCAAAGTGCATTTTATTTGTTACACGGGTTCAAACCACGTCTGCTGATAGACGCGGTCATCCCATTCCCTCCCCCCCCCCCCCCCCCACAAGCAACGGCCCCTACAAATGAAAAACGGTTGGAACAGTTAAAAGACATTCGCAAGTTGGCTCACGACAATTTAAAGAAGCGCTTTCTACAGCAAAAGAAATATTCGGATAGTATTACTCAACAAACCAAATATGCGATCGGACAAGATGTTTGGATCCTCGAAAATACACCTGCACCAAACACAAACGCTTTGGGTACGCAAACCTGTTTCTTGTAACCGTTTGCGAATATGGTGAGCATATGGAGCAGACCGTTTTCAATAGTGAAAGAATACGCTGTTTTTTCATACTTAGGGTTAGCACGTTTGCCATCTGTTATAAGTTTAGAGGCAAAATAGTAGAGAAAACGGACGCGAATTCGTACAAGGTTTCATTCAAAGATGGTCGAAATAGAGAGAAAGTCGGTACGATCTCAACAGCTAGACTAGAGCCTCGCTTTGAGGGCGATCTCTCTGACACAGATGAACAGACAGATCCCTCTCACAGTAATGCAGATTAAAAGAAGAGAAAAACTAATTTTTATTGTGTACTCACCAGGCACATGCTCCAATGTCCCCCCCCCCTCCCCCATGCTCCTGCAAAACTCACTAAACACCCAATCACTGCACTAATTCTCCTTTCTCTTATCCATGGCTCTCCCATACGTTAACCACTGCATTTATTTCAATGTGAACAAATATTAGAAATAGCACAACAACTCCAGTGTTGCCAGATTGATTTTTTTTTCTCACAAGTCAGAATAACGAAATGGAAAGAATAGCAAACTTTTCTGAGCATATCATGGCTACAAGAAACAGTAATTTTTACACGCGCACAAGACATAAAACCAACAACACAGAAAGCACGATGAATTGTTTCAGACTAGCGATTCATATGAATCAGTTGAAACAGCGTGCATGACGTATATGCTTACTCCACAGAATTCGTGTGTCCTTGGGAACCACGTATGCAAAAGCATAGAATCAAGCAAACTCATCAATCAAATGAAAGTCAGCACTTCACTGTGTCAGTAGATTATGCTGACAGCCCCGAATTGCTGTGTGTATGACACAGTTTGGGCTGAAGAATATAACAAAGCTCACAAAGCATAAATAAAGAAGCGCATTCATGTTAGGAAGCTAGAATTGTTGGCTCAGGAATACTCGATTCTTCTCGTTTCAAACTATTCTTTATTAACAATAATAACAAATCAAAAGTGAGAAATAATAACATTAATATTAACAACACTAACATTTTGCACAAATGTCAATAGTTCTTAAATTCATGCTTTATTTTAGTGTCACTCATTCATTCTTTACAGCAAGTTAATAAGTAAATCACACATCCGACATTGCTAAAGCTAATATTTCGTTCAATTCCGTTACTTTTTACTCCAAGAAAGCTAATGCTCTCTCACCCCATGTTCTCCTCCAATCCCCAAGTCATGTTGCATCGTATTTATCCATTGCCTTATTTGTTATTCTAACGCTCAGTATAATCCTCGTTTACTTGTATTACAAAATCAGAACTTGTAGAAAACCCATTCGAAAGGTTAACGACTACGAAATTCCAACTATAAGTGCACCTTTGCCGTCGTTATCTCACCCATTAGTATGACCCCCCCCCCTCCCTTTCTGCCCTAAACAATCTCTATGGCAGTCCCCAGACATCAAGCTCCCCCAATCCCATCAGTAGCTCCGCAAATTCAATCCCTCAAAGTGAAACGCACCCCTCCCCACAGTCTATCTACTCGCAAGAATATATTTCCCACACTCTCCTTCTATAATCACCCCAACTCTCGGCTAAGGGACAGACATCATTCCATCCGGAAGCAGCCCAGAGAAGTACCAACATCTTCGATGCCAGGACTCTAACCTCCCCCCCCCCGTGTTTCAATCAGTGCATCGAAACGGAGTTAAGTGTTGTCACCCTTGGCGAAACACTTAAGTGCTCAAAACAAACAGTATAAAAGTGCTTCAAAACAAACAGTGTATAAGTGCTTCGATTCACAGTGTGTAAAGAACAAAATAAAAAAAAAATTCACAAGTTGTTATTTCTTTATGCCATTAAGCTCTAAACCATTATTTTAAGTTTAACGACTTCCATCTCACGACATGCAGTTTAAACAATTGACAGTATTCTAAACAAATAATACTGCAAAACTTATGTAAAAAATATTTTATTCATGGATTAGGGTATTAATAATAAGGTAAATACAACAAAAACAAAAACACAAATATAATCAGTGCCACAAGGTCAGGAGCACTACTAGTACATGGACACTGCAAAAGAAAAAAAAAGGCCCAGTAATCTCTTGAGTGTAGTCTGTTTTCTTGCTTATGTACAAAAGAAATGCATTCCAAATGCATGAACACTGCCATATAAGCATTAATTTCTTTTGTGCATATCAACAGGTGAAGGTATAATCAATTATGTAATCCATCGGTCAACGGGTACCTTACTTCATACTGTTTCGTAACATTTTTTTTGATGGGTCAAATAAACCAACCGCATATAATCTTTCTCAAAGCGATGGGTAACCACAAGCCTGTGGATACTCTACGAGCAGGGGAATGTGGAACAATTCAAGGGAGACTCTGTGAAAAAGGTAAAATCTCTCGCCAGACATCAGTGCTCGGTCAAGCGACAATTTACAAACACAAGGTAACATTCCACAAAAGCAGAAACACATGACGTCAGGAGACACAGCATTCTTCGATACTACCGGGTTCAAGCCCGTCATCGGCTGGCAAATACGGAAATGCTGTCCAAGCATCTAGGAAGTATTTGCCAGCAGCTTAAAAGAGCTAAGCACCAGAATTCGAGGCTCAGTCAAGTCTCAAAATTCAAGGACCACCAGAAGAATACCATCTACCAGGTGAAGACCTTGACACCTTTCAGGTCCCAGCCCGGCTCGGTAAACCGAGATGAAGCTTTTGCCTAAAGACAACCGCAGTACATTCGCGAGTTGACTATCTTCGTCCCGGCGCCTTTTCTAGGGCCGATGCTCCAAGACCAGCGTGTGCTTCGTAGCCAGCCATGGGCAAGAAGACCGTGGGCCGTCGAACTCAGGACTCCGTGCTCTGTCGCCTGACGTCCACACTCAACCACTTGGCCGAGAGGTAAGATGTACGTCGTCTACATCCCTTGAAATCATTCCACTCCCTGCCAGAAGCCTGTCAGCGAGATTGTATGGGGACCATAAACGTAACCTAGCTCTACCATCTGACCCCTAAAGCGTTCACAGTAACGATCCCCATAGTTTAAGTAATTGAAACCAGTGAATGCATCACTATAGACAAAGCCGGGGAGCCGGAGCGGAGGCAGGGCGGCAGGTCAATTACCCCACGGGCGGACCCCGGAATCGGTGGGAAATTTGGAAATCGAGGGTGCAGAAATAAGAACTTAATTTAGATTATTTTGCTATTTCCACGTATGAGCGCCATATTTTAACTGCAGATTCGTAATTAGGGGGCCAAAATTAGTGAGTATGCCGAATTTCAAACAAAGTGGAGAAATTCCCTGTATTATTAAATTATACCCTGTTGATGTTTCTCACAATTCAAATTATTATTATTAGTGCATTCTGGAATACCTGTTAATATTACGGTAACAGTTTCATAGATCGGAGACACATTAAAATCGGATATTTTGTGTTTTGCATGGTTTGCACTATGATTGTCGATACTAATGGTCGCCATGTTTGATGATGTGAACAAGTGAAGTTCGCTAAGTTCCATGGAGCGTTGCTTTACATGTGACAATGTGGTGTCTTCACTAAATGTGGAAAACATACTTGCCACACGAACCATTCAGGTTAGGTTAAGTTAGGCAAGCATAGTTAAAGTTCAGGGTATTCATAAACATAGTTTTTGAACGCTGGTAAAATTCTAATCTCCCAGAAACTTATTTCTTCAAATTTACAGAAGAAAGTATGGTAAAACTATTGTAATGACTGCCTACCAGTAGAAATAGGGAGCCACCACATCAGTGCCTCCGGAAACCAGTTGGGCAACAAAACAAGACAAATCGAAAATTAAATCCACGGCTAGCTATACATACAACCTCAACTGGCTCCTTGTAACACACACATATGTAGGTGATACTTAAAATGAGTAGGTGAATCGAGATGCAAACGCAATCATTATTATTTCCATAACTTTAATTTATATTTGTTTGGCTAACTGATGCATGAAACAAAACTGATACAAGAATAAAGACCTATAAACATATTTATAACTTTACACACACGGTCATAATAAAAATTAGAATTGAAGAATTAAAATATTTGGCTAGTTAAATAAGTGCATGCAGTATGCGTACTACACTACTATTTTGCACATTACCTTCTGTGCCGATGCACATTATGGAAGAAAAATATATACACAAGCGCACAATGAGTTCATCGTTGGGGCCCAGTCTTCTGATATGGTCCTGATGCCACGTTTAAAGAGATATGGAGGGGGGGGGGGGGTAATACATGAAATGATAGCAGTCCTTCAGTATAGCAGCTAGAACCACTGGTGGGTTCCTTGGTCGTCTCCGGTTCAGTCCATTACAGCAAGCTGATCACTGTATAAGTTGTTCTGCAGGCATCTTAACGCTGGACTTGCCGTACTTGACGGTGTTTCAACACTTGTCGCTTCACGCGCGCGAGCATCAACAAATCAGCACTGCACACATAGTCCGTACTTGGCGCTGTTTTAACACTTGCCCGTTCACATGCCCAAGCGTCAACAGATCAGTCACTGCTCACATATACGTACGAACAAGGAAGAAAGAACCAAAACTTTTTGTGGGCGACTACTTCGACTCCTTACTTCTTCACCGTTAAAACTTGGTCTGTCTGTCCCAGGACTCTCCACACTCCTGGAAACACTATTTTTCACTATCGTGCTCCCCTGATCAATCTGGAGCTTGCACTTTCTTCTTCATTATGCACTACTGATGCACTATCGACAATGGACATGGAGGGTGTGTGACCTCGCAAGTTTACAGCATTATATATATCTCACCCTTTTATTAAAGTGGACAGAAACATGCCTAGGTTCGAAATTTATGAAGGTAAATAGTTTTCCTTTGAGCTTAATTCTGAAGTTTACACGCAAGGGATGTTTTCGAAATGGTGACAGGCTTGTAAATATTCGAGAGACAAATATATGGCTGCACAGATGGATAGAGAAAAGGCTTGGTGTAAGAATGTCTGAAAATATGGTGCGACTCGAATTGGAAGAGAGAGACCCCCCCCTAGAATGGAGGGTGTGGAGCCATCTAAGATGGAAGAAAATCACTAGATTTAGACAGTGCAAAGAGAAAAAGACAAAGTGATACCTTTACGTACTCATGCCGGTTAAATTTTGACATGCCTGGCAACGCTGACGTCCAGGCACGCATTTCGTTGAGGAGACCTAGCTCTATTGTTACATCTTTTTCAGCATTCTAGACTGGCTGCTGCATTCTGTCCCTTTGCCATGAAAGTCGCATGGTGGTAAATTCACGTAACTGTGACAGCACCATGCTGTGCGAAGGAAGTGGTCAAAAATAGGGGTGGCGTCCCTGAGATTTCTCACGACCCATGCTAACTTTCGAAAATAAGGGTGAAAAAAAAAACAAAAAAAAAAACAACTTGGGGTGGACGCTGGGAAAAGTCCATCACACTATCAAAGCCTGGAATCCTCTGTAACTTGTTTATTCTGTAATTGTTTACATTCGTACTTACTTATTCTGCATTGGGAAAGATTGTTTAACAAGGGATTTAACTTTTTTTAACGAAATTAGTATCTATTGTCGACATATTGCATAATTATTGTTCATTCTTTTCTCGCTTCCTGAATAAGCAAAATGGCAGGCAAATCTTGACTAGCGTTGTGTTTCAAATGGCAAAGCAGTGTTTCAACATTATTAACAGAAAAATTCCCGCATAGCCACAAAAACCATTCCCTCATAAACCCCAAAAACCATTCACGCATAGCCCCAAAAACCATTCAGAATAGTATGACCATCCACAAATAGCCCCAAAAACCATTCCCGCATAGCCCCAAAACCATTCACGCATATCCCCAAAAAACATTCTGGATCGTATAACTATCCACAAATAGCCCCAACAACTTTTAACAATAGCCCCACGCATCATCACGGTAAGGTTAGGTTAGGCTGCTTTAGGTTGGGCAATATTGTTGACTTGTAGGTAAAAATTAGAAGGTGTACTTGAAAACGATACATTACGGAGACAGGATGTTCTCGTCGGTTTGGAATGCAGACCTTACAAATTCCATTACTTGCCTCATCCATGGAAAGGTACCAGCCTGACAGACGGATATGAATCAACAGGTATTGGAATTTGTATAGCGAAGCAACCGATCTGAGAAGATCGGAAGGAAATTTCGAGATCAGTTTTGGATATGATTTGAATGAGTCAACATCTTGGAAGAAAGAGCGCAGGTATGTATCTGGAGGACGGAGGCGTCACTCCGAACTTATAAAGGTCTGAGCCTATTTACACAACCTCTTGCTAGTCCCTTTTCTTCACCCTATACTTAGATCCCGGTAATTAAATACTAAAATAACAAATAAGGGAAGGAGGAAACATGGTTGGACGCACCGCTCTTTTTTGTAACTTTTAGTTCCTTATAGGAGATATGTGCTTCAGAACGTGGGTTAGGAATGCTAAGGACAAATGAACACAAATTAGACTTATCTTTAACGAGGATTCAACAGCTGGCGGAACAAAGGGTTCCGGTTTCACCGTCTCGTCCAGTCACCAGGGCAAGGTTGTGATACATACACAGCAGTTTTCCACCAACACTGCACATTCCACGGACTGTGTTGCCATTATTCCTTCCACTGTTGTCAACAATACTGAAGTCATGGCATTGAACATACCAAATTTTATTCAACCTGAAAAGTTTTCAGGGGCAAGTTGATCAATTTTTCACAACTTTTGAAAATATGGTGGATGCATTAACTTGGACTCCTGCAAAAAGAAAATGTTTCTTGTCTTTATTCTTCATTGGAACCGCTTTAGATTTAATAACGGGAATAAAATCTCAACCAGATTATGCAAATAAGGAGTATCAAACGCTAAAAACAGAAATTACCAACACTTTTAGGGACATTGGTCAACCTCTCCTGGTTGAGAATTTTTAAAGGAACAAGTCCAACAAATTCAGGAAACCTCGCAAGCTTACATCTTGCGTAAGCATGCCTTGATCCAGAAATATCTCCCCCAAGCATCAATGGAGCATGTAATTTATTACATAGTGAGGGGACTACATACGCAGTACCTTCAAGTATCTTCCGACAAGAATTTGAATTCAGTGGATGAACTTCTACAGTTCATCAACAACTTACAGAGTAAGCAAACCCTTTTGGAAGAGCAAGCATACAGAGAAACTAGGGAATTAGCGGAGCTTAAATATACCCAAGGTCTAGTTGCATCAACAAATCAGATAGGATTGCAAAACATAGTAACCCAACCTCCCATAAAAGAACCTCAAACTAGCTCAAATAATCAACAGGAAATAAACAGTCAACTGGAAACAGAAAAAAACTTTGTAACAAAAGATCAATTAAAAGATTTGGAAATTAAAATGAATGAACTCCAAGTTAATCATTTTCAGAATAGTGCACAAACGTTCAGAAATAGATCACAGCCTACTAGAACTAATAATAGATTTCCTGCATGCCAAAGATATAATGGTAGGAATAGTTCACATTCCCAAAGAAGTAACAATTTTTATAGATCAAATAATTCAAACAATGGTTACCAACGTGGGAACAGGGGACGTTCAAATTACCATAGAGGAGGTTATAGGTCATTCCAGAGACAACACCCTCAACAAGCTCAGAGATGGCAACCCTGCCAAAACTGTTGCCCTCAATGTGAACAAAATACAGCCCAGCAATATAATCAACAAGTATATTACAATCAGACAGGTTCATCGGAACAACAATCACCTAATGCCTCTTTAAACTATTGAAACCCTATGAACGTGGGAACGGTCGTCAGGGGAAAAGTTTGCATACAGTTCCCATAATTAAACAGAATAATCTTAGTTTTCTAAAAGCAACAGTTAATAGGAAACCTTGTAAAGTACTTGTAGACATAGGTGCAAATTGTAGTATAATAAATGACAACTTGGTTCCAACAAATGCAAAAAGAATAAACATAAATTCAACCATAGCAGGAATAAGTTCAAATTCCATAACTGTCAGACAAATTGCCTTCATACGATTCTGAATCGGTGGGAAATTTTACTGTCACCCGTTCAGAATAGCTAATACAAAATTCCAGTATGCAATTTTGGGCACAGATTTTTTAAATCTACATAAAGCAAATATATCGTTAGGAGATAATACGATCTCATTGCAAGGGTATTCACCAAAATGGCAATTTTCTAGTGACGAAAGCAAAGTACAAACCATTCCTGATCAAATATTTCAAATGTTAGATTTAAATCAAAGTTCAACATTTGTAACACAACATAAAATAATATTAAAACCGAAATCCTCAAGTTATGTAAAACTACGGCTAGAAAACATCCAGATTGGGAATAAATATAACTCATTTGAACCGAATAAAGAATTGTTGGACTCAGATGTTTTAGCACCTTATGCATTAGTTAATGAAGAAGAACTCCACATTTTGCTAACAAACACAAAAAATCATCTGTTAGTAATACAGAAAAACTGCAATTGGTTCAGCAGGAAGTAACCAAATAATTTCTGAAATTTATGACACTAACGTCAATGCGAATGCAAATAGTGGTCATAAAGTACATCATTCATTCGAGCAAGGTGACGAAAATTTAGACCAGGAAACCTTAAAATGACTCACTAAACATAGGAAATTTTATGACGTTCAACAAATTGGTATAAATCCAGAACTAACAGAGGACCAAAAGCTCAAAATTCAAAATTAAATTTACAATTATGCAGATATCATGCATTGGAATCTTGAGTGCTTTTTTAAAACAAACGCAATGGAAGCACACATAGATGTTGCTGAATGTTTTCCTCCATTTGCTAGGCAAATTCCCATACCCATAAATTTAAGGGAAAAAATGAAAAATGAAATAACAAGACTTCAAGAACAACAGATCATTGAACCTTGTGAAAACTCACCATTTCGTCATAGCATATTCTTAGTGAAGAAACCAAATGGAACCTACAGACATTGATATACACCCAGTTTATCCATGCGACCGCAACGCAGCGACTGTCACACGACAGATCCACCTTCTCCCTTCAGCGTGGAGCGCTGACTCGCAGTTGTTTCTTCACACGACATATTCCATTTCAACTCAGAGAAATGTCTCCTCTCTGTACGATACGCAATGGACAACCAAAAATACCCCATATTCATCTTCCAAAATATAAAACAGTGGAAATTCCTTCATTCAATTCATATTTCTATCATGAAGAAACCCCGCTAATATTTTTGTACGTTTGGAATCTATTACTTACTTTCACCCTCTTATACGTTTTAAATGTCCACAAGAGACTTTTCTCATTATGTTGCATACCTCGAAATAATGCACTGCCCTTCGAAATTGCGTCTCATACAGCGACAGCAATATCTTTAATAAGTGTAGGGACTATCTTATTTTTATTAATTACGGCATGTTTTGTTCATAAAATTAAATTCTGTTTTTGTTGTCGTCCCCTTGCACAACAAACAACAAGTTGACAAAAACCTACCCCACAAGCTCGCAGTATAAATGTTACAAATGAAGAACAAATAATTCCTGTAAGAATAGCACAAAATAGACATATCAGACCATCAACGGCACCACTCCCTATTCCTTCTTCTTCCAAAGCACTGGCTAAACAATCTTGTATCGATATTGCATCACATCACTTTGACAGTATCTGTTAAGGCACATCACCACCGACTTGCACTTAGCCAATGGATTAGACACCCTGTCCAGCAGGCAGACAGTGAACTTCTAAAGCTGCCCTACATTTGGCTGAGTACATGTCGACTGGTGTATGTCCAATCTCTACTACATTCCTATCCTTATTTTATCTATCTCTTTCCTTTCAATGGCTCAGACCACTCTCTAACACGTACCTACAAAACCAGAGCATCATCGAAGATCGACAGAGGAAAACTCGAGGACCAATGCCGCCAAATTGTCTTCCACCTTCTACAGAATACAACTCCAGATTTAAATCCAATTTCGGAGCAACCCCTCCCCCTCCAGATTTTGATGGACGATGGACTTGCCGTATTGGAGAATAGAAAGATGAAAGCCAAGTCAAGAAGAATGTTCCCGGAGGCTACACTTTGTTTGGACAGGACAAAGAAGGAACAGCATTGATTGAATACGTGTCTATTACATTCAAATTGATGCTGCTAAGACAAGACAATGCATCCAAGAAGAACCTTCTGTCCAAGTTGCGGAAGTTGGAGAAGAAGTGTAAGAGGTTTCTCACCAAGGACAACATGTGATTCTTCCACTGTGATCTGATTCCCAGCAGGCCCAATTAGTGGCATTACATGTTCCAAATGCCAATTCACCAGAGCATCCCACTGCTCAGGATGTCATTAATCATTACAAGTTGCAACAAGATGTGAAAATGAAGAAGTTCGAAGAACTGGAAATGCCAACGTTCACCACTTCAATCCCTATGGAAGTCCCAATTGACTAAATGAAGTATGGGAACTAGGTTCATCTCAATTGTGCTACGAAGTCAGATACATTTCTATGCATGGACAAACGTGAACAGTTCAGAACCTGGGGAATCGAAATGATACTGATCTGCAATCATTGCGTGAATTATTTTAGAAGAAACTGGTAATTTCAAGATAAAACAAAGTGATTAAGTGAAAATATACACAATGATACAAAATAATGTCGTATTGAACCCTTAAGGTTTGAACACAATGTGTTTATTCAGTGAATATTCTGTAAGTGATTACACAGTGAAATGATGGCATGCAGTGTAAACTATGCCTTATCAAAAGTGAATATTATTTCATTCAGATTTGTAAATAATTATAAATTTTGGTTCAAGGATTTGACTATTTGGGTATTATATAGTGTATATTGAATCATGATTTACGTTTTCGTTGTCGATGCAAAGAACACCAGTGATAACGTAATATTAAAATAATCAATTTAAGGACATAACATCGTAAAAAGAAAGCTATTGTGCTGGTAATGGTTATGGTTATGTATTATAATGAGCTATACTGCGGTGGCTCAGTCGGTAACGCGTCTGACTACCACGCAAAAGGTCCCGGGTTCGATCCCCGGCCGGTTCAAATCCGGGAACTTTTCTAACGATGGAAGCGGCCCCGGCGCCCACCCAGCGTCGAATAACATGGGTACCTGGGGGAAACCCTGGGGGGTAAAGGCGGTCAGGGGCGTGATGCTGATCACATCACCCCCACTCACGACCGGATCAAGAAAGTGTGGGGCGTCACCCCCACACCCCCTATACGCCTTCATGGCGTGGTGCTATGCACAGGGGAGCACTTTGCCTTTACCTTTTATACTAATTTCATATTTATATGTTTAGTTAATCAACTTACTGCTCTTTGGTTCTTAATGGGTATTTAGTTGTTTATGCATTATTTATGCATTTTAATAAGTATTATGGATCGGTACTGGTAAAATTTTTCTGCTTACCAGGCTTGATAGTTTCTTGATGTACTACTATATTGTTTCAAAGGAATTTCTGACATGTATGAACCAATAAATGATACACTCAGGCAAGCTACCATTGGAGATGACAGGGGGGTATGTTGACTTGTAGGTAAAAATTAGAAGGTGTACTTGAAAACGAAACATTACGGAGACAGGATGTTCTCGTCGGTTTGGAATGCAGACCTTACAAATTCCATTACTTGCCTCATCCGTGGAAAGGTACCAGCCTGACAGACGGATATGAATCAACAGGTATTGGAATTTGTATAGCGAAGCAACCGATCTGGGAAGATCGGAAGGAAATTTCGAGATCAGTTTTGGATATGATTTGAGTGAGTCAACATCGTGGAAGAAAGAGCGCAGGTATGTACGTGGAGGATGGAGGCGTCACTCCAAACTTATAAAGGTCTGAGCCTATTTACACAACCTCTTGCTTGTCCCTTTTCTTCACCCTATACTTAGATCCCGGTAATTAAATACTAAAATAACAAATAAGGGAAGGAGGAAACAATATAGTGAAAAAACTGTGTGTTTGAAAACACTTACTGGGGATTACATCATCAGATGCTCGCAACATCCGGTTCAAGTACATGGATGGAAATGCAAGCGACAGCTTTCGTGCATCGGACGGACGTTATTATAGAAAAAAACATGAATTAGCAGCCAAATACATTGAAAAATGCGAGAATACTTTCATGACATTTCAATAAAATGTACTCAATTCTCCTTTGTAATGTTTTATACTTGGAAAAATGTATTGTAAAAATTGATCGTCACAGGTGAAACTATGTGGCTTGCTCACATACGGAAGTGACTGATATCTAAAGTGTTACCACATTTCAAAATTATAAGCTACGTTCATTCAATGTTTTATCTAAATATTTCAGACCCTTAATTTTTTGTGTGGCCGCGGTGGCTCAGTCGGTAACGCGTCTGACTACCATGCTCAAGGTCCCGGGTTCGATCCCCGGCCGGTTCAAATCCGGGAACTTTTCTAACGGTGGAAGCGGCCCCGGTGCCTACCCAGCGTCGAATAACATGGGTACCTGGGGGAAACCCTGGGGGGTAAAGGCGGTCAGGGGCGTGATGCTGATCACATCACCCCCACTCACGACCGGATCAAGAAAGTGTGAGGCGTTACCCCCACACCCCCTATACGCCTTCATGGCGTGGTGCTATGCACAGGGGAACACTTTACCTTTACCTTTTTTACCTTAATTTTTTGTTTCGTATTATTTCTTGTTAAAAAGTCTATTTCTAGCATGATTTGAGAAAAATATCCTGAAAAAAACCACTGTGACGTGTACCACATTAATTATTTTGAGTATTATAAGCTTGGCTAAGCTTTACTTTACAAGTTTTCTCGAACTGTTGACAATTCTAGAATCTCACAATTATTTAAAGCAATAATTTACAACATTTTCTGAAAAAAAATAAAACATTTTGAGTGGGTTTTTCTGAAAAAAAAAACCGTGGGTAAAACTGGGCTGGGCACACCTGGGCCAACCCTGGTTGAGGTCTTCACTGTAACTCTGGCAAGGGGCCCATACAAGGTGCTACAATCCAGAGCAGATGGACCAGGGTTTTTTAAGAGGTCTTACTCCTTTTAGTTCTTCCGCCTCCTCAGCCGTTGAGATGACCACCATCTTCTTCCACCTTTAGAACCGTTGACCAGACCAATAGAATAGGGTAAGAATATTAGGATAGGATATATAGGTACGATGGGATGTTGCAGAATGTCTTAGTCTGGCTTCTCTTCTCAGACCTGTCCAGCATGGGTGACCCTGCTGGTAGAAAAATCTACCACTGGCATAGCTCTCATCCTCAACAAGGTATGCAAACCCCTCCACCTGCACAGTCAGTGCTACTTTAATGCAGCGTTCCCTGGAGGGGTCTAAAGGGGACTTGGGGACAGCAAACAGTGGTTGGCTTACACCAAATGCTACATTCTTCTAACAGTCTAGCCACCAAAAGTGGACTAAACTCAAAAAGAGACGTTCCTCGTCGTCCAAAAGAAGGGGAAACCCTGTTTTTCTAAAGCCCAACTGGGACAATCCATGTCAAGTGGTCCAATCCTTGTTCGACAATTTTTAAAAAATCTATTTGTTTCTGTGCAGTTACTTTACCATGTTGTTAGTTGAAAACAGTCATTATTTTAATTTTAGTGGCTGTAAGTTTCGAGTGGCAGCCATATTTGTTTTCAAAGATCCACCATTTGGTGGTGTCATAAAGGGTTACCGAATCTGAAATATCTCAGCCCCTGATTATCCTATTGATGTGGAACAAAAACCAAAATGATCAGCAAAATGTAAGCTACAAGACTGTGTATTAGCCATTGTTATATATGAATTATGAAAGGGTGAAATTTACATTTGAAAAAGTAGGTTATTGACGCTAAATGTTCCGATTTTAGCAGATAATATTTGCAAGAAGAGAAATGGTCAGGAAGTTGAGCTTTACTGGATAAAAAGCTCTGATATAGATGTGCTCATTCACCCCAAGTTTCAACACTTAGACATGCCCCCCCCTTTTTTTCTAGAAATGATTAAAAAGTGCATCTTTCACAGGTAGATATCTCTGGTGGGGGACCTGATAAAAATATACAATCTCTCCCCATAACAGTTCGGTATGAATATATTATGTATAAAAAAATAGGATTTTCAGATTTCATTATAAGCACCTTTAATATTAACACAAAGTTATACCTACAAATAAGCATATGCAGAAATATGGATAAATGAGAGTTTACTGTATATACATCATAAATCAATTGACAGTGGACGAATAACTCACAAAGGGGTTTATCAAAGCATACAAGAACAACACTGGCTTACTTATTACCACTTAAACAGTGTTTTCCACAAAAAAGTTGCGTGATTTCATCACGCAACTGAGGAGTGATAGTGTGACACCGACCAGTTGCAGTTGTAAGCTCAATGGGTGTAAGCTTCCTTAAAATGTTCTTCAAAGGCACCCATGTCTTGTCGTCTCTTGAAATTTGGAATGAAGTTCGTGGTCCTTGTGGCTCGTAAAAATTAACTTTGAAGTCATCATTTTCGATGCTGACTTCTTCAACAATTCCAATATGCCAGTTTGCATCATAAATACACGCAACTATGTCACCTGTTTGGAGGTGACATAATTGTTTTTGTTATTTCCTTCACAACAAATAGTCTTGTGAAGCATGTAGCACATAATGATTTTCCAGGAATCAGATCTACAACATAATTTTTTTCTTTAGTAGGTGTGCACTTGTAATTTCTGAAAGTCCTTTAGTTATGACTTTTTTGTGGATTTTTTGAGGGTCGCAACACGATTGACCAAAAAGATGATGATACTTTCGAGAAAACTTCACTTGATGGTAGTTGCATATGTTTCCAATGCCACTGCTTGTTCTCAATGTCAGATGATTCCTATTTTCTTCACTAAAGTCACCAAGTGCCTTAATGCTTCTTGATACTGGCCCATACACATCTTTATGACATTCTTCACCACTTAATTTACTTACATAACATTCCATTTTGTCACTAACTGGATGTAACGATACACAGAACTGCAGAAACACAACCTTCCTCTTGAGCTGCAAGCATCTGAACGAGGCTCCAGTGGTGAATTCCCATGAGATGCATGTCTGAACATGATTGTGAATGTTGGAACGAGCAACCTGCTTACTGCTGTCATGTATATCTATTCTATTTACCTCATATAAGTTTTTCTTGTATGCTTTGATAAACCCCTTTGTGAGTTATTCGTCCACTGTCAATTGATTTATGATGTATATATACAGTGAACTTTCATTTTTCCATACTTCTGCATATGCTTATTTGTAGGTATAACTTTGTGTTAATATTGAAGGTACTTATAATGAAATCTGAAAATCCTAATTTTTGGTACATAATATATTCATACCGAACTGTTATTGGGAGGGATTATATATTTTTATCAGATTCCCCACCAGAGATATCTACTTGTGAAAGGTGCACTTTTCAATCATTTCTAGAAAAAAAGGGGGGCATAACTAATGGTTGAAACTTGGTGAATGAGCTTTTTATCCAGTAAAGCTCAACTTCCTGACCATTTCCCTTCTTGCAAATATTATCTGCTAAAATCGGGACATTTAGCATCAATGACCTACTTTTTCAAACGTAAATTTCACCCTTTCATAATTCATATATAACAAAGGCTAATACACAGTCTTGTAGCTTACAGTTTGCTGATCATTTTGGTTTTTGTTCCACATCGATAGGATAATTAGGGGCTGAGATATTTCAGATTTGGTAACCCCTTACGACACTGCCAAATGGCTGATCTTTGAAAACAAATATGGCTGCCACTCGAAACCTACAGCCACTAAAATTAAAATAATGACTTTTTTCAACTAACAACATGGTAAAGTAACTGCACAGAAACAAATAGATTTTTTAAAAATTGTCGAGCAACGATTTTCTCATATCCTGGACCACTTGACATGGATTGTCCCAACTGGTCTTTTTTATAGTTGGGGTAAACGTCTGTGGATGTGTCCCCCGTAGCATTGGAAATTTCCACCGCAACAGTTTTTTGAAAGACAGCTAGCTCCCCCAACCAGTGAGCTAAAATACAGGGGAATCTAATATCCAGTAAAAATCACAATTCATAAAGTACATACACTTACAGATGGGGGACAAAATAATACGAACACCTGTGAATGTAGAGAAAATCTTTATTAATAGGGGGTTGGACCACCCTGTGACTGAAGTACACTTTGTATGCGACGTGGGATGGACGCATAGAGGTCACACACAATGTTTAAGGGAATATGGAGCCATTCTTCCTCCAGAGCAGTCTCCAATTTCGAAAGTGTGGCTGGAGGCGGACTTCGAGCATGAAGTTTGGACTCCAAATATCCCCACAAATGTTCTATAATGTTCAGGTCAGGAGACTGTGGGGGCCATTCAAGATGTCCTACTTCATCGTCATGTTCTTCAAACCATGTTTGGACAGACCCAGCAGTGTGGATAGGAGCCTTGTCGTCTTGAAAAAGCGGTCGGTCCCCAGGAAATAAAGTCTGGACAAAAGGATGGAGATGATCCCCCAGAATGCTGCGATAGTGACTGGCATTGATCTTCCCATGCAGAAAAACAAGTGGTCCCACACCATGCCAAGATATCGGGCCCCATACCATAATGGACCCACCTCCATGCTTCACAGTCGGCAAGAGGCAGTCAGGATGAAATGCATCTCGAGGCGTTCTCCACACATAAACGCGCCCCGTGGTCTGAAATAACGTGAATGTTGATTCATCAGACCAGATGACTTCTTGCCACTGCTGTGGGGACCAACTTCTGTGAGCTCTGCACCATTGGCGTCGCTTGACAGCATTACGTGATGTCACCAATGGCTTACGAAATGCCACTCGGCCATGAATGTTTGCAGCATGGAGTTCCCTTTTGACAGTTTTGGTTGAAATGGGGTCCTGGAGATGCCTGTTCATTTCAGATGTTATCTCGGATAACGATTGCTTGTGCTTTCGGGCCACTATACGCTTCAACACCCTCCTATCCCGAGCAGCAAGCTTTGTCTTTCGTCCACTGTTGTGTTTTGAAGACGCCATCTTACCTTGTGTTGTGTACGCTGTCATAACGGCTGATACTGTGATCCTTGCACACCCAACAAGCTTTGAGGTTTCAGTCATCGTGGCTCCAGCTGAACGTGCTCCAACAATCATGCCTCTTTGGAACTCTGTCAGGTCTGACATTGCAGTGTCTGTTGAGAGCGTATGATAGACGAATGCACCACCAATGACTGCTGTTGGCAAACTAATACCTTCCCCTTCACAGCCACTAGGTGGCAGACTTCAGTGCCAGGTGGTGCTGCTGTACTGCCCGTGTGAAATGTGGCATACTTTTTCACAGGTGTTCGTATTATTGTGTCCCCTATCTGTACATGCAATAATAACATAAAAGTACATTCATGGAAACATTTTACTTAACCCTACACCTTGTAGCTGGCCAGCAATTAATTAATATAATAACACAAAACCAGTAATGGTCAATCCGACCATTACAACGTCGATTCTTGGACTCCAATTTCCTTTAAGGACAAGATATAACCTCCTCAGCAAAGTTTGGCTGCTCTTCTTTTAATCTCTGAACCATCAGTCACCGTAGCTGAATTTCCAGGTATTTCTTCAGGATTAACATTTTTCTGCAAGTACTGTATGTTGCTAAAGGAGCTTTGTTTTATCCTTCACAACAGACTCTCTGGAGTTGTTAAATACCACAATAAAGGTTCTAAGAGAAGGTCCATTTGAAGATTCTGATTCTGTGCTGTCACAATAATTTGACCAAATGGTGCTTTGTTGGATAATTGACTTGCCTACTGCCTTGTTGTTGGATATATTAGAGATGGTTTCTGTCATATCCATTGGACCATGGATCTTCTTAATGGTTGGATTATTCGCGAATCTCTCAATTTTAGAGTACACTGTGCAAAACAATTAGGGGATCAAAAAAGGAATAGAATAAAAATCACGTACAACCGATGTTTATGGAACCGAAATAACATTAGAAGAGCAGATACAGTAGAGTATGCATTAGTACAAGTAAGAGAAAGACCCTATATTCACTTAGCCCATTTTTCACATGATGTGCATCACTATAGAGCAATGTGTGTAGCAACAGAACAGCTCAGAAACGGACATGTTCACAGCAATAAGTTGCCCCTAGTTTGTTGTGTGATCTCCTCAAATGGCCAACACCGCTGCACACCTGTGTGACATGGACTTAGGGCAATCTTCAGTTCTAGAAGAGTTTAGGGAGGTTCCAGCCTAGCTGCTGGATTTAAGTACAGTAGCCATTTTGATCACTCCATACGCTCCATTCCCTCGTCCTTTGGCATGCTGTGTACTAACAGAACTCTGTGAGGACGAGTGTTATTGTCTGCGAAAAGAAATTGATCAACAATTGCATGTGTGCACGACATGACAACAGGTCTGAGGATCTTGTCCCTATATCTAAGAGCTGTCAGACTGCCACTTTGGATGATGTGGAGGTCCGTACGTCCCATAATTCTGATTCCAACCCACACCATCAGTCAACCACCTCCATTTTGGAATGTTTCTTGCACAAAAGCAGAGTTATTGCATGTTTCACATTTCCTCCAGTTTAGGGCACATCGATTGTCAGGCATAAGCCCTTCTTTTCTCTCTTTCTCTTCAATGATCCGTAGACTGTTCCACGACTCACTGGAGAACAGCACTCTACTCCATTTGGTCTGACCCAAATTACGATGTTCCTTAGCCAAATTTCTACAGGCTGTACTGTGCTGTGAGGTTCATGGAATACACACCATGAGCCTATTTGCACAGCTTGCGTTTTTCCTATGGCTCTCCACGCCAATGATTCAGATAAATCGCGCTGGCGAGACATTGTGCCATTCGTACACATTCCTTCATGAATGCTTACACTGTAAACAGACTGCTACTGTCATTCTCACAGCAACACACTTAAGTTGTTAACTCAGGTAACTTGGCATTAATGATGCGCAAATAGCCAACGGGATCAAGTAGTGGTGTTAAATCCCATCCATTTTGTTAATGAAATTATTAAAATATTGACATTTTTATTGGTATAATTATTAAATCATAATTATTATCATCATAATTATTAATATATGTCAGAATTACTGTAATTGTTATTTCTAATAGTAAAAGTGACAATATTAAATTTTATCGAACACTTTCCATTTACATCAAAGTGTCTTGGGAATGGAGTGATAACATATCGAAGGCAAAGAGTTATGACATGTTATCACACATTTTCCTTCTCTAGACAAACCTGAACCAAATCCTAACCTAACCAAAAACTCGTATGAGAACCCATCCCCCCTGAGTGGTACCAAGAACTTGCCTGGCTCAAGGCCTAAATCAGATTTAGATACCATGTCGTATCATTATTAAAATACTGTAATTGTATCTATTTTGAGGAACAAGATATAAGTAATAAAGGTTATTTCTGTCTTAAATTCTTAAATTAATGAAGCAAAAAGTTTGAGTCTGAAGTTTTATGTGGATTAGCATCCACTTCCCATATAAATTTTACTTTCTGGTTAACTTTTTTTTCTTTCTGTTCTCCATATCTGACCAGTAGCAACTGAAAATATTTACTGAAGGAACCACTGTTCTGTTTTCATTATTTTGGAATTTTTTTAATGATATCTATCGGTATCTTTTTACCACATTTTCATTTCATAATTAAGTACAAAAGAAAATGCATCTCATGTTCTGAACAACTGCGGCAAATCTTTCTGTTGCGGACTGGCAACTATGCTCACTTTACGCGGGATTGAAGAGTCTGTGGATATCCGGGTAGAATGGCGGTCTCGAGGTGAAAACGTCATAGAAATTTGTACAATTTTGTATCTTACCGTTTTGGCAGTAATAAATAGTTGTTATTGTTAATATATGCGTCGTCGTATCTGCAAAATCCTAGAAACGGAACTACAGTGGTAGCAGCCTCGTGGTTAGCAGAATGGCAGACGTGAGTAAGATAGAATTACTGAACAATGGCAACTATCATGTCTGGGCACTAAAGGTAAGTGCAGTGCTGCGAAGTAAGGGATTGTACAAGGACGCAATATTGAATGATGAACCAACAGAAGAAAAAGCTAGAATTGTTTGGGAAAAGAAAAATGACGAAGCTTTTGGTGTCATAGTTGTTACTTTATCGCCCGACCAGGCTGGACTGTTCATTAACGAGACATGTGCAAAAACAGTGTGGGATGAACTTAAACGCATTCACACGGGAAACACACAGGACAAAATAATAGATATAGGTGTGGAAATGAAGAATATAAAAATGGGTGAGAAGGAAAGTGTTGACGAATATGTTTTGAGAGCACGAAACATAATGTCAAAAAGTGCTGCATTGGGTCAACCAATTACGACACGAGAAGTAGTGTATCATATTGTACGGGGTGTTCATCAAAAGTATGAAAACGTCGCAGCAGTATTACGAGCACAAAGGGGTGCGACAATTGAAGAAGTGCAAGATACCTTAAAAGAAGAAGAGGTTAGGTTGCATAAAATGGACTACAATGAAAAATCCGAACAGGCATACAAGGCACGGGATAAGAAGTATTGGAAGAATAAAGAAGCTGTGCGAAGATGCTGGACGTGTGGAAAAGTAGGACATTTATCGAAAGAATGTTGGCACAATAAAGAAGGTGGGAAAGCTCAAGCTAGGAGACCTTCTACGTCTACCTCTGCATCTACATCTTCGAAAACACCGAAGGGAAAAATGAAACAGACGGGATTCACATGCAAAGACAACATGGAAGCTGCTTACAGTGTATACGACATGCAGGAAGACAGAAGAGAAGTGCAGGTATGGTGTATAGATTCTGGTTGTACATCTCACATGACAAATAAAGAAGACTGGCTGATAAATAGAAGAGAAGTGCAAAGTGAAGTGCAACTTGCGGAGGAAGGAAAATCGATGGAGGCCAAAGTGCAAGGTGACATTAAGGTATCAACAGTCACAAATGATGGCCAACTTCACGATGTGTGTATTTATGATGTATTATATGTACCTGATTTGCGTTTGAATTTATTGTCAGTTAGAGGTTTGGTGAATCATGATAATGAAGTGTTGTTTTCCAAAAGTAGTGCAAGGATAATTGATAAAAATGGCATGTTAGTGGCAGAAGCACAGGAAAAGAATCGTATGTACACGTTACAAACGTATGTAAGATCAGATGTAAGTCATTGTAAGGATGCATGCTTAAGTATGGAAACTAATGTAAACAATGAAAAATACATGTGGCACAGAAGATTAGGTCACTTGAATGAAAAATATTTATATAAAATGAAGGACAGTGATATGGTAAGAGATTTAGATTTTAAGCAAACTTCAGAAAAATTAGAATTGTGTGATGCATGTACAAAAGGAAAAATTGTACAACTTCCTTTTAAACAAAGCAATGATGTATGTGAGAAACCACTAGATTTGATACACATGGATTTATGTGGACCTGTAGAAAAAGAGTCATTGGGGGGTGCTAAATACATGTATGTTATTGTAGATACTTACAGTAGAAGGGTGTTTGTATACTTTCTCAAAACTAAAGATGAAGCTTTTGATTACTTTGTAAAATTTAAAAGCCAATATGAAAAGGAAGCTAACAATTGTATAAAAAGTGTAAGGCCAGACAATGGTACTGAGTTTGTTAACAGTAAATTTCAAGAGTTGTTTAACAAAGAAGGTATTGATCACCAGTTAACTGTTCCATACAGTCCACAAAGTAATGGCATTGCAGAGAGGGCAAACAGGTCACTACTAGATATGGGAAGAACAATGTTAATTGATGCAAGGTTACCCATAGAATTTTGGGCTGAAGCGGTTGCAACGGCAGCGTACATCAAAAATTGTATCCCTACCAAGGATGGTGTCTCAAAAACTGCAATGGAAAGATGGACGGGAAGGAAGCCTACAGTAAAACATATGAAAGTATATGGATGTGTGGCATACAGATACATTCCGAAGAAGTGTAGAAGCAAATTTCAACCAAAGGGAGAAAAGGAAATATTTGTTGGGTATTCCAGAAAAAGGAAAGCATACAGGCTGTACAACCCCAAAACAAAACAAATACATGAAGCTAGAAGCGTTGTGTTCGATGAAAGAAACTGTGGAGGCTTACTGATGAATTGTAATTTGGAAGAGCAACTAGAATTCAACAACTTGAAGTATAAACATGATGAAGACAGGGAAAGTAAGCAATATGACAACAGCAATGTCCATTTGCATGAATCGAAGGTAGAAGAAAGAGGACCGGACATATTTCTTGACTTAACACCTGAAGATCTACCAGAAGAAATACAAACAGATGAGTTAACCATAGAAGACAGTGGAGCCAAAAGAAGTGGACGGAAGAAACGAGAAACAAACGAAGTGTTAAAAACAAGACACAAAGAAAATTTGAAAAGAAATGAAGATCAACTTAAAAGTCTAGGTGTGAAAAGATCTGAGAGGATAAAAGCAAGAGAACAAACAACTTTTGCACAAGATATCGTACCACAAACCTTCGATGAAGCTATGAGTTCAGCGTACAGTGAAAATTTTAAGATTGCAATGAACGAAGAGATGCAAGCATTGGAATCACATAATGTTTGGACATTAGTTCCCAGAGAGGAGAACATGAAGGTTGTAAGAAGCAAATGGGTATTTAGTACAAAGGAGAACATGGATGGGACAATATACAAAAGAAAAGCAAGATTGGTGGCAGTTGGTTGCGGACAGAGAGAAGGTCTTGATTATGAGAGTTCGTTTTCACCAGTAATAAGAATGGAATCAGTACGTGTATTGTTAACTGTGGGAGCACATTACAAAATGAAAGTAAAACTCTATGATGTCAAAACTGCATATTTATATGGTAATTTAAGGGAAGAAATATACATGGAACAACCAGAAGGGTTCATGGAAGATAGGCATAAAAACAAAGTTTGTAAATTACAAAGAAGTTTGTATGGGTTACCACAATCAGGTCTTTGTTGGAATGAAAAACTGAACGAAGTTCTCACCAAAATAGGTTTCAGAAGATTGGAAAGTGATCCTTGTATCTATAAACTTACAGGACAAGAAATTTTGTACATAGGAGTATATGTTGATGACTTTTTGGTAGTAGGTCCAAATAATGAAAGCATAGATAAGATAATGCAAATAATTCAGAAATATTTTGTAATTCAAGAGAATAATAGCTTAAGTTCATTTTTAGGTATGGATATAATTGTAACTGAAGAAGGTTATCAGTTGTCACAAAAGGGTTATATTTCAAAAATATTAAAGAAGTATGAACTTCATGATTGTAATCCAGTGAAAACACCAGGTGATTTGAACTAAGATTTGCATAATTTTGAAGAGTCAAAACCAGTTGATAAAACAAAGTACTTACAAATGTTAGGCTCACTTATGTATTTATCTGTAGGGTCAAGACCAGATATAGCTTTTTGTGTGAGTCAATTGTCAAGGTATAGTAAAGATCCAAGGGAAATACATCTAGCAGCAGTAAAAAGAGTATATAGATATTTGAAAGGTACGTGCAATTATGCATTAAATTTTTCAAGTGAAGGTGGTAAACTTGAATTATGCACGGATGCAAGTTGGAGTACAGCAGTAGAAGCAAAATCTCGTACTGGCTATCTTGTCAAGGTTGGAACCTCAGTCATCAGCTGGAAAAGCAAATTACAGAATTTGGTTGCTTTGTCTACTTGTGAGGCAGAATTGATTGCATTATGTGAAGGTTTGTGTGATATAAAATGGGTCATAAGTTTAATATCAGAATTAGATGTTGGAAATTTTGTAAATAGACCAGTGATTGTTAAAACTGATAGTAAATCAGCAATTGATTGGATCTCAAGTAACAATGTAAAGGCAAGAACTAAACATATAAATAGAAAATATAATTTTGTAAAACTGGATGTAGCAAATGGGAATGTGTATCTTCAACATGTAAATTCAGAAAATCTAGAAGCTGATATACTAACTAAAAATGTGACTAAATCAAAAATGGAGAAAATATGTAAGGGCATATACATGTAAAATAATTTAGTATTAGCTAGTGTACGTGTAAAAGTAGAAATACTATTGTTAGCGCGTAATGTTCGCAAAGGGGGGAATGTTGCGGACTGGCAACTATGCTCACTTTACGCGGGATTGAAGAGTCTGTGGATATCCGGGTAGAATGGTGGTCTCGAGGTGAAGACGTCATAGAAATTTGTACAATTTTGTATCTTACCGTTTTGGCAGTAATAAATAGTTGTTATTGTTAATATATGCGTCGTTGTATCTGTAAGATCCTAGAAACGGAACTACACTTTCTCCTCTGATTTCATGCTGCCTCTCCTTGCCTTCTCTGTGACACCATCCTGCTGCACTAAAACTCGAGACCGATCGCCACCATGCCCACCTATCCTGTTTTGTATATCAAAGTGTCCTTGTATTTTTGTAATTACAAGAAATGTATAATTGGTTACATTGTTGTAACTTGGTTACGTACAAACTGTACTCGTATTTTATGAAAAATAGTACGTACAACACCGAATTACATATAGGGGTGAGTCCATACTACTTTGAACCGATACCGGCACTTTAAAATTTCTATCTATAAAGTTGTTCAAAATATTAATCAGTAATAGTGCGTAAAATGTTCTTATCAAATTATATTCATCAATTTTCTTTAGAATATTAAAAAATTACATCAGAATATGAAAATACATGTTATGTTATCACAAAATCTAGTGTTCATGCAACATTGCTGCAAATTTTTAAAGGAAGTTTGAATATTGAATAATTTCCACACTAATTAAACTCCAGAAAGTGCTGAGCAGCATCTTTTCCAGAACCTGTAAAAGACCAATATGCAGGAAAAGTATCGGCTGGTATCGGTAAATGAATTCCAACTGATGCTTTCTGATACCGATACCACTAGTATCAGCTGATACCGATACAATGGCATCAGTATCGGCTCAGCCGTAGTTACGTACAAATAAGTTTTTTAACACTGCTGGACAAAAAAACCAGACACTTGCATTTTTTTGGATAATGCATAAATTCTGATTTGAAGGGTAACTAAATTATTGGAAATATATTCAACAGAAAACAAACTTTGAGGATGTTCTATATACATTAAGCTGTCCGTTTTTTTTTTGTTTCTTTTTTTCGGTCCAGCAGTATATTTAAAAGAGACTTATGCAGAACTGAGTTACGTATAAAGCAGTCTCAACTGTGTAGATATATTCTAATTTTTCTGCAATTGCATGACAATCTGATGTTCATGTGTAAAATGTCTTTGCAGATTTTGAGTGCCTCACCCTCATCAACGCATATGGAGTCTGATGATCAACCTTCGTTCTCGCAAGTAAAGGTAGAGCCTGGCATCATGAGTTGCTCAGTGGAGAGTGTACCCGAGCCTCTTCTTTATGAAGAAGAAAACAATTTGGAGCCAGCATCATCATCGTCAGTCATTAAATCTGAGCCCGAGGAGGGACAAGTGAAAACGGAACAGCAAGAGGATGTTAGTGGCAGCACCATTCACATATACTTGAACTCTTATACTGGGACGAGCGAGTTTTTAGAGGAGGATAGTAAATATTTTGATACAAGTGATAACATTGCACACTCCAGTGCTGTTGAATTAAAAAATACTGAGAGGGACAGTGTTAAAGTAGAACCTGAAGATGTGAAAATGAGTGAAGTAACAATTGAAGATGAAGGCCCAGCTTCAGGGACAGAAAGGTGAGTGCATGAAGTATTTTCAAATGAATGAAAATGAGAACCCAGGGTGTCTACTCACCAGCAATTCCTTGAATTTTGTGTGAATTATTGGTGCGGGAATTGTGCATGAATTTTTCTCCATAGACGTGAACTATTGAAGCTTTTACTATTCCAAATCCCATTAAATTTATACATATTTATAAATGCTCTGGGGCAACTTTTTCATAGTTTAGCTTTTATTTTTGTCGAGGAATGAAGAGAAAGGTGTGGGAAAATAAAACAGAATTCAATCTGTTTGGTTGTTTCGAATTCTGTCTTAAACAGAAACAATCCATTTACTTTGTTACTGTTTTGCTTCATTTTACTTCGCTTTTTGTGCCACTTCTGGCTAATTTGCTAAGATGGGGATGAGTGATGATATGATGAAATTGATGAATCGACACTCACAAACATCCATGCCCAGGCTGGGATTTGAACCCGGGACCCCTATCATCGTAGCTTGATGTGTAAACCACTCTGCCACAGGGTGCTGCTCTTTGTTGCTGTTCTTTGCAAGACAATCTATCTGACAGATGGAAAATTATTGCAAGATAAGATATCTTGAGGTTGATTAGGTAAATTTCAGTTTGAAATTCTTATACAATTAACATTTTTTCATAGATTAGTATATTCCATAACATATATGACTTTTTTTGTAAGTGGATTTAGAGTCTGAGTATGTGAATTGGCAAATGTAAACTCCACACCTTAAATTAAATATTAGGATACTGTTTAATTCAATTGAATTGGAATTTTTTGACACATTGTAATCACACAGAACCTTTATATTGTTAACAACTAAAGGTTAAAAGATTAAAAATCAGTAACTTACTTGTGTGAGCATGAGATTTGTCGAACTACGTTTCAAAGGTTATATGAGGATTTAGGTCAAAAGGTATAGGAAAATACACTTTCCTCAACCAACTCTTTCTCGACGAGGCACCATGTCAGGTGTCTGAAAACATCGTCTCAACCTGAAGAAGGAGGTAGTATAACCTTCGAAACGTAGTTCGACAAATCTCATGCTCACACAAGTAAGTTACTGATTTTTAATCTTTTAACCTTTAGTTGATATTCAATTGTGAGCAATTAGCACATTACCAGTATATAAAACATATTGTTAACGTGTCTGTGTGTGTATGCATGTGGGTGTGATAATAGGTAAGGTTGAAATAATGAAAACATCTGCTTGTAACCGTGACTTTTTGGGAAGTTTGCCTTGAAATCTGGGAATGAATTTTATCATGATCCTAGAGTTGGCCACCCTGATACCACATACTGGATGGCCACAATTAAAGTTACCATAGTCAGAGCCTTCTGGAGTATGTTCGAAGCAACGGATTGCACTGAAACTTGGTATAGAGCCAGTGGAGACCATGGGGAAGGAAATATAGATGGAAAAAAAGTAGTTCAAATTTCAATATGCTCCCTTTCAATGTGAATAACCAACCCTTTGGAAGCACAAGGCAGTGTGATCAATAGACAGACGAAGTGTTTTCCTGGATGATGATCGCTGTGCTCCAAATTTCAGTGCCACATTTTGATCTGGTGGTGAAAATTTGAACTACTTTTCTTCTCATCAGCATTCACTTCACCATTGTCTCCATAGCTTCTATACCAAGTTTCAGCGTAATCCATTACTTTGAACAAGCTCCAGAGAGCTTGAGTAGAACAACTTTAATTGTGACCATATTTTCTCCCCTTGAATACTCTATTTACTCATGTATAATGCACACTTTTTCCAAAACTTTTGCCTCCAATAACTGTGGGCGAATTATGCCAAATAATTCAGCCAACATGAAACCATGCATCCCGGGTTCGATACCTGGTGGAGGCACATAGTGGTTCGGATCCCACTTTAAACTGTAGGTCCAGTCCCGATTAGCCTTACTGTGGACTTAAAACACCAAATCAAACAAACAAACAATGACACCATATGTTCATTGCATGTAACATGTATATAGCAATAGGTGCAAGTACAAATTACCAGATTGGATTTCTTCAGTAATAATAATTGAAATTAAACTACAAAAGTGAAATAGACATTTCTCATAATTTTTTAAAATTGTTATGGAATGTTTTGCGACACTGAGAAAAGTGGCGTCATTCTGTCAGAAATCGAGCATTCACCTCTTGTCACACGGGATGTGTATCAGTAGCATTTGTCGGGTGAGAAATAATAGACACTAACTTCGTAAGGGCATAATTTTGATCTTGCTTTCTTCTACTACAGAATAAACAAGGTGGCAACAGAAGTGAATGCTTTGAGATGCTAAACACAGTGGAGGGAGAGGGGGGAGGTGGCGTGGGTTGGTGAATCATCATGTACACAAGACAGTATTCTTCTCTTGGTCCACATATCTACAGGTGACTCAATGAATATGATGTCATTTGCTCTTCTTCACCATGCAACAGTTTTACGACCTACAACTAAGAGAGCCATTTCTTTAAACCTGAATTGTACTCTGGCATTATATACGAGCTATAATTGTTTGTTGCTTTTCCCCATCAAAAACCAGAGTGCACATTATTCATGCAAGTGCATTATACATGTGTAAATATGGTATTTAATTGCTTTCAAAATTGCTTATTACATATGAGTAGATACATGGATTTTCTGAAAGTCACATTTAAACAATGAAATGTGTATTTCAAGCACCTTCCCTCCCATCTTCAGAAAAAATTCATGGAAGTCTGGCAAGAAGTAGGGTGATGCTAGTGACCATTCACAAGAAAGTAGAAACTGTTGCAAGGTTGGGCATAATGTTTAGAATATTTAGCAGAGAATTGAGCAGCTTTTGGCATTAAACTTTTGCTACAATTAGTCAGGTCTTAATTCTTACAAGGAGGAACCGAAAAAAAACCGAAATCGTTTTCTGGGTGGCAGGCCCATTGTAGTATATGTTTCTGCCGCTAGATGCCTCTCGCATCACTCTGCTGACAGGAGTTGTCGAGTGAAGTTGTGGTGCCATGTAGTAATTTTTTTTTGTTAAGTGCCTCTCGCTTGTTTATCGATCTTTGTGATGGCTGAAAAGTTTGAACAGTGTGCAGCTGTGAAATTCTGCTTTGTGTTGGGGAAATCAGCATGGGAGACAGTTGTAATGCGTGAAACAGCTTACAAGAAAGCTGTTCTGGGGAACATGCAAGTTTATGAGTGGTTTTCCCATTTCAGGGATATTGAATTGTCACTTGAAGACTAACCTTGCTCAGAGTGACATGTCAAGACAATGCTGATTACTTTTTTTTATGCAAATGGCATTGTTCACTCAGAGTTAGTTCCAAATGGTCAAATGTTATCCAGGCGTTTTACATACAAATTCTGAAACTTTTGCATGACATGGTGAGATAAAAATTCCATGATTTATTGCAGAGTGGGGAGTGGTGGCATCACCACGACAACATGCCAGGGCACAAAGACTTGAGTCTGGAACATTTTTTAACCAAAAGCAGCATGACCAAGCTTATACACCCACCATATTCACCCAATCTCACTGTGGGCAACTTCTTTTTATTCTCTCTAATGAAATAAGTGTTCAAAGGAAAAAGTTTTATGGACGTGGAAGAGGTGAAGAAAATAAAAAGATGGAGACATTAAAGAGTAAGACATTTGCAAGAGTGTCAGGACTCTTTGGAAAAGTTGAAAACACATTTAGACCAGTGCGTTGCATCAAATGGGAAGTACTTTGAAGGAGATTAAATTTGTAACACCTGATAATAAATTCACAATTTTTTATTAGGTACAAAATTTTGTTTTTGTTTGGGTCACCCCTCGTAAATGATCCTTATTGAAACATAAGCATGAAGAAATGCAAAACTTGTTAAACATACCTGAATTAACTATCTGGTAAATTTAGAAGAAAATAAGTATTTGCTCTTGTTCTGTTTGTGTATCCTATCATTGAAATTTGTGTTACATGACCCTGAAGACAGGATCATGTGCAGGATTGATTCATTTGATTTGGTTTAGTTGACTTTGCTTTTCTGCTACTTTTGGCTAATTGTTAAGATGAGGATGAGCGATGATGAAATTGACGAAGGGACAACAAAGAACAACCTGGGACACCTGCATCGTAGAGCACTGAGCTGACCACTCTGCCATAGAGAGTAGGAATTGCAAAAGCATGGTCCAATTATGTAGGTAAAGACAGTTTTATATGTTACAGTTGTTCAAAAAATAGAACAATTTTATACATAATTAAAAGTAAAATTGTTCTATAATGTAATATTCCTTATGGTGTCAAATCAGTTTATTTTCCATAACATGTAATGGATCATGTGCCAAATTTGTGAAGAGTAGTGGCATATGTAGTATTTTCCACTTAAGGTGAATTGATTTGATAAAATTATTACAAGAGGTGGAGCAGTTTTCCATATGATATTCCATATACATTTCTACTCAATTTTAAGTTAGTAGCATTACAAATAATTTCAATGAAACATTCACAAACAAATTTTTGCATCAACACATGCGAACTGTAATCTCACCAATGGGATGAAAGCAATTTTTTGCTATTCAGTAAAAAAATACATATTTGAATACATAATCAAAATGTTGATATGAGACCTAATGAAACTGAAACAAGAACCTTTGAGACTTATTACATATAAATTTTGAGAAGATGATAGCTCAGATATACTGAATCAAAAACTAAGTGTGCACCCTTACCTCATTGTACTCTAGTCAGTTTGCCCATGGCGATGGTCTGGTGATGAATACCAGAGACTAACCATGTCAGCAAGAAGTGGAGGCAATCATCATTGCTGAAACCAAAGAAATTCTGTACTGCTGTGTGTGCCTGCAAAATAATACTGACACTCTTCTTGAACTGTAAAGGTCCAATCCTGGAAAATTATATGAACAGAGAATGCAGTGTTAAGAGTGAGGCATATTGTGATCTGCCCGAGAACCACTTGAGAACTGCAATCAGGTCAAAATGTTGTGGTTTGCTCAGCTCTTGTGCTCTCGCAGAAGAGCAATGCAAGGCCGCATACAGCTCAGGCAACAGAACAAAAAACCACGGAACTTCGTGTGAACTGTATACCACATCCTGCATATTTATTGTACCTAGTACCGAGTGATTATCATGAATTGGGCCTCCTGAAGGAGGTATTAGATGGCATGCAGTTCTGCACTAATGATGAGGTGAAAGATCTTGTGCATGAATGGTTATGCAGTTAGAAGAATGTTTTTCTCGTAAAATCTGGTCATTTGTGAAACCCCTGACACACTTGCATTGAACATGGTAGAGACTATGTTGAAAAGTGATAAAGTGTTTTCAATTGGATTGTACATATTCTGTCAATAAAAAAATAGGGTTATTTTTTTAGGTGCTTGATGTTCACTCGCTGTGTTTTACACATTGAAACAAAATGCCCACAATGTAATTACAGCATCTGGATTAATGTCAACATTTTTTCCTTCCTGAAGACATGTATGATGCAAGAGAAAAGTGAATTAAATTTGTGATTGACAATTTGCCTGGTAATATTTGTGCATTTTACAATATACTACTGGAACAGTGGACAAAGGCATTGTGGAGAGAATTCAAGCACCAACACCAACTGACCCCAGCACTAGTAGCTTGCAGCTCTTTTCAGTGAGACACATCTAGTGGTCAAAGTTGCATACTATGCTGAAGATAAATGACTGTGTTCATTCTATTATCAGTAATAATATTTGCATTTTAACGAGAGAAAAAAATTGCTGACTAGTAATTTTCACACACACACAAAATATATTCTTAGGCTATGCTATAAAACCATTGACCGTTTTGTTCCTGAGAATTGTAACTCTTAGTTTTGTTTATGGTATCCACAAATTGCAGTCCCATTCCTTATGGGTAATTACAATTGGGAATACTTGAATTACAAGCTGTGTCTAGGTTTTTCTACAAAATTGTATCCTACAATTTTACATTGAGGAAAAAGCTTAACCTCATACAGAAAACTCCAGTCCTGAATGTACAATATGTTAATACTAGAGCCACATATTTGTGAATAATAAAAGTATCAAGTACTGTATATAAAGTGACATTTTGGTGTTAAAATGGTGATTATAACCTAAATTTGAATAAAATAAAACTGTACTTATTACTAGTGCTGAGTCGATACCACTTTTAACCAATACTCTCACTGATACTCATCAATACTGATGTCAATACTTGTAAAATTTGAGTTTAAAATATCAAAGGCTAGTTACCGAGTCATACATCACATTCCTGTAATGCCTTCCAAATTATTCTCATGTAGCATTAAAAACACACTAAAATGTCTTGTGATATTTGGTAATTTTTTTGTGACCTTCTCTGTAGACCCAGAGGATGCAAAACAGAGATTTTTGAAATGTTGCAAGACTTTTTAAAGTGTTAGAGTTACACCAAAGAAATCGCTGGATTGTCTCTCTTCAATTTTGTTTATTCTTGTTATTTCGGTTAACCTGAAAAGCGAGAAAATGATGTAAAAATATATGTAAATACAGTTATTAAAATAATGCTCATCTGGCCTACTCTCTACTTGCTATGCTCATCATTCTCTTATCATTTGCAATAAAAACAAGTTGCTTCCATATCGGCCAATACCAACAGTCACATAAGAAACTTCCACAAGAAGAAAATGTTGAATCACAATCCTTCCTCCCCACTTGAATTAAATAAATAAATAAAATCCACAGAGAATCTTTCCCAAGAACTTCGCAATCCTCTGGCCTGGAAACAGCCCAGACAGTTTTAAAACTGTCTATCTTTCTTACTCCACGAGTTTGTGAGCAGGAATTGGAAAT
Organism: Lepisma saccharinum; assembly: GCF_977018435.1. Taxonomy (NCBI): domain Eukaryota; kingdom Metazoa; phylum Arthropoda; class Insecta; order Zygentoma; family Lepismatidae; genus Lepisma; species Lepisma saccharinum. Next base: position 49,878,996 of record NC_139245.1, on the reverse strand, counting down.
GAATGATTTCTTTCATTTCCACACAGCCTTTACCAGGCAGTTACATTTTTGGTCTCAGCTTTCACATGCCAATTTTTTGATCTTGTCAATTAACTGCTTCCCAGGAAGGTGAGAGTTTGTTCAGCACATCTTGTGCTCTTGCCGCGGTTCTAATGATTCAAAAACATTGCTATTGGTGGAAAGTTTTCAACCAATACCACTGGTATTGGCTGATATAGAGCGACCACAAAGAACCTTCAGCTAAAATTCTTCGTGTACCTTCCCATCGATCTGTTCAGCTCGGGCCATAAGGAAGCATGCTCCACTCTCCCCCTCCCCTCCTCATGGGGGTACGGTTCACAGGAGTTGTGGGTCTGTGCAGGTTTTTTTGCTTGTGGTTCCAATATACCAATACGTTGTATCGGTATCGGCTCAGCCCTACTTATTACAGAAAATTAACATACAATTCTAATAGTACATTTATGCAGTCATGAGAGTATGAAGTTTATTCCTGTATAAATTAGTGTACTTTTGCTTCTCAAATATTTCCAGCAGAATTAAACAATTTCCCATGAATTGCATAACTCGCAGGATAATTCAGACCTCAGAAGGTAAATAAATTGTGATTATGTTACTGTCGAATTTTTATTTGACGTTGTGGATACATTCAAAATTTTCTTCAAAATCCAGGGAAGAAATGTAGCTGAAATTTTCGCTACAACTACAGAAATTTTGTAGCTTTGCTACAGCCATAATTTTCAAAATGTAGCGCCGCCACAGCTACCGCTACAAATTTGGTAGCTAGCTACAGTAGTACACTACTTCCGACTACTGTCATTTATTCTAAACCATGTTGTTTAATACTTCTCACATGTAACCATACTTCGTAACAAGGTCCATTGACTTGTTTGCCCCCTGCTTTAGAAGGTCTGTTCATAACGACCCTTTTGAGCAAACCGAGGTGGTTGTAAAACTGTGACATCATAGTAATGACAGATCGCTGGGGAAAGTTTGGTATCCGCTAGTTTTAACAAGGGAAACTTGCTTCTCTGTTCTTTCCTTGCGCTTATATTCATGTATTTCCAGTAATTTTTTTATGCGTTTCATATTGTAGTGTGTGGGTGACAATAAATAATGTCTCACTGCGCTGCAAAAATTAAAAATTCCTATATTGTTTACCGCATATTTCCATCCGATGAGAAGTTCCGAGCAAATGCTATTGAAAGACAAATTTCAGGTTGCTATTTTTCTTTTTATACCAGTGTGTTACGAATGTGATTTATAATCCGAATTAGTAGGAATTACAGCAAAGAAGAGTCTAAAGATAGGCACCGTTCCTACAGTGATAATTCCAGTTACACTAGCTTAGTGACGATAACAGTGTTCTTGCAAGACGTGTGAAGTTGGTGTTGCCAAATGCGGACTTTTTCTTTTATGGAGTATGTGATCTGACTACCATACTGGAGACTCGGGTTCGATCCCCGGTGGGAGAACTGGTGTTTTTGGCACATGTTCAGGGGTGTAAGGGGTGCTCCTTCCACATAGTGCACCCAATAGTCAACCTCACTTCCACGTAGTACACCCTGCACTGCAGACTAACGAGGCTCTGGCGACTGGCCCCATGGCCAGTATAATTTTGTTTGTTTTGTCCTGTGTTTTGTCTTTATTAGTGCTGAGTGCTCCTTTACAGCCTCAGCTTTTGACGAAAGTCAGAAGATTTTAATATTTTATGATTTTAGTTATGCAACGCTAGAGTTATGTGTAACGATAAGGGGCTGGACCCCGTATAATGTGACGGGTGCAAAATAGTCTTAGTGCTGACGCACCCAAAATTTTAAATTCAAATTCAAAAAAATCCATTTTTGCACATGTTCAAGCGGCTCCAGCACCCAGCCAGCATCGTATAAGATGGGTACTTGGAGGAAACTCTAGGGGATAAAAGCGATACTTAAAGTGCAGCACATTGAGTGTGACCTGAAAAATGGAAAGTGGTTATATATAAACCTCTATTCCTGAAATTCAGATAGTAAAATTCCCAATTCGATATTTTAGATTTTTCGGAAAAAAGAAGGTGAATTATGACTAGACCTTCAAGAGTGGGGGAAACTAGCAGTCTACGGACCTTGCTTTGTAATACCTTGTCCTGAGTTAGGTGGTAGAGCAGCCCTGGGCTGAACTTTGCTCACTAGAAAATAAAAATACTAGTATTCTATTCTATTCTAGTCTTCTTCAACTCCTCTCTCTCTTAGAGCCTTCCAAATCTTTGTTAGGGCCTCCCCGATGGCGCAGTGGTAGTGTCATCACCTTGTAATCAAAAGGTCCTAGGTTCGATTCCCGGTGGATGCCCATAGTGGTTCGGAATCCACTTTAAACTGTAGGTCCAGTCCCAATTAGCCTTACTGTGCATAAAGTGGACTTAAAACACCAACTCAATCAATCAATCAACCAAATCTTTGTTCTGTCCATGCTATCATATGCCTTTTCTATATCTAGGAATGCCATAATCAAATCATTTCCATACTCATAGTGCCTTTCCTGTATTTGCCTTATGGTGAATATCAGATCTAGTGTTGATCTGCCTCTTCTAAATCTATACTGTTCCTCTCTCATGTTCAGCTCTGTTACTTCCCTTATTCTTTTCTCTAATATTTTCTCATACACCTTTGTTGATTGGCACATTAGTGTTATTCCTCTAGTTTTTACATTCCTTTTTACTATCAGTCCCTTTGTCCAATCTCTTTGCACTTCTCTCTCTTGCCACACATATGTGAAACCAAAGGTTAGTGTATTACGTTTTTTGTCCAGGCACTAAATTTGTCATTTATGGCCAGTAATTTCTACTTCCACTATCATTTAGCTCTATTGTCCCAATCACAAAGGAATCCTGTATTTAGCACTTTTAGTTTACAACAAATACTCCATTTATATTCCATGCTTGACTTTGTAGCCGAAGTTTCATTGTGTTCCACGATTCTTAGAAATTAACTAAATGGATAAGAGGAATAGAAAGATGGCACAAAATCTCTCTTTTTCCTCTTTAAAGTAACAGAAGTCCCAACTTCTAATAAGTGTTTTTACTTTAATGTTGTAGCAATAAATAATTTGACACAAATAATGCATGTTTCCTGCTGCAAACATCAAATTACACATTTTAATATCTAGCCAATGGCAGTGTTTTGAACACCTCTATATTTATTTTCCATTAACCCTCCATTAGGCACGTGTGTGGGTGACCGGGGTCCCGGGTTCAATACCCGGTGGAGGCACATAGTGGTTCGGATTCCACTTTAAACTGTAGATCCAGTCCCGATTAGCCTTACTGTGCACAAAGTGGACTTAAAACACCAACTCAAACCAATGTGTGGGTGACCGGTGTCACCATTGATATTCATTGCGAGATTTGCAACACTGAACTTTACCACACATCAGTGCTTTTGCCTTTCTTTGTCTTCGTTCTAAGTTGAGCTGTATGGTTCTGTTGCACTTCAAAGAACATAATACACATTTAAGATCAAAATTGCATAAACCTGACATAAAAACCTCGAGGAGTCTAAAATATTATTTTCAACATCACATCTGAAAAAGGTTATTTTGCCGAATAAATCATCATCCTTTGCCGTTTCCTGCCTGGGTCGGCATTGAGATGAAGCCTCTCCATTTTTTTTCTGGTCTTCCACCTTTCCTCTCTTTCCACAGTATTCCAATCTTGTCCTCTTCTCTTAACAATCTCCGCTATCTGCTCTTTCCACAGACATCTTATTCCCACACCTTTTGCATTGTAAGCTCTTACTGGTAGTCTTTCGGCATCCATCCTCTTCATGTGTCCGAACCATCTCATCTTTGCCAGATCTATCCTGTCCTGAAGCTTCTCGATGCCCACTGTCTGTCAGATCTCATTCCCTATTTTATCCTTTCTAGTCTTCCCCAATATACTCCTTGAAAATTTCATCTCCACTGCCTGCATCTTTCTTTTGTCCCTCTCTGTCATTGTCCAAGTCTCTGTTCCGTATGTAATTATTAGCACATAGTATGTGTGATACAGGGTTGATCATAAGTGTGGAGACACCCGAATAAAAGTTGAATGACATACTATTCTGCAAGACTAACATTGTAGGTTTGTAATAGGGGCGGGGGAAAATGTTATAGGGCATATGACGATGACGTCGGCTGCCATCTTGAATTAAACTGCAAAATTTTGAATGGGAAATGGGTGATATTATATATCAGATCAGGCTAGAATTTTACAAGAAATGCAATGGTGCAGGTTTTTTCAATGTATCTTTAACCAGTAAAAAGTTATGATTGAATTCTTGTACCAATTTGCTCCTTTTCGAGGTGTTAGAAAAACGCCTTATAATTTGTTTAGTGCATCGGTAACGCATCGAGATCAAAGTGATGTCTAGGGAGAGAAGTTCGCGTGCCATTGCACATGATTTTAATCTGATACATCCACGAACAGCTGTGCATTATGAATGATGTGAAAAGTCCTTCACAGTAACAAGGCAAAAGAATATTCAATCCTTTTTATCTGATAACTCCATTTTTTGACAGATTAAAGCTGAATGGTTAGTGCTGTGTGACGTGCTGTGTGGAACACGATTGGTTAGTCAATTTTCCATCAACAGAACCTTAAATGCTTAGGGCTACATGGATTTGTTAAATGAACAGGTTTTTCATCCTTACTTACGGAAGAAGGTACTTTTTACAGAGTTTGTTTTCAGTAGGGATTAACACCAGAACACTATAGGAACATTGTGAGACAGTTTCTGTCCAAATTTAGTTATTCGAATATAGCACCTCGTAAGGGCCCCTAGCCAGGGCAACAGCAAAGACCCCAATGGCAGATGCGCTGGAGAAGGAGTCCTTCAGTATGGTGCAGATGGTGGAAGGGGCACTACATTCCCAAGTAGTTACGATTGGGAACCCAACTGTCTAGTGGCGTGGAGGGATCCTCAGAAGACTAAGGGAGAAAACCCCGACAGAAAGCCAGCCAAGGCCTTGAGGCTGAAAGGAATAAAGAACCAGAAGAACCCCTATCGCTGGGCTAATCACCTGCATAGGGGTAGATGATGATTCAGAGAAGAAATGAATGCCTCGGAAACGCCGGACAGATCTCACAAAGACGACAATGCAAGAATAAGGAAACAAGAATTGGAACCTGGAATATCAAAACATTAAATGGTAAAGAAGTGGAAGTAATCAAGTAAATGGAAAGATACAACATAAACATACTTGGAATAAGCGAAGTAAAGAAGAAAGAAAATGCGGATAAATGCTTGAAGGAGGAAATGCATTGAGATATTCAGGAGTACCAGTTGGAAACAGAGCAAGAGAAGGAGTAGGAATTTTAGTAACAGAAGAAGTATACAGAAGAGTAATGAGGTAGGATCCAGTAAATTCAAGAATAATAACTCTAGACATAGACTTAGAAGAAAAGATTACACTGATTCAAGTATATGCATAAACCGAAGATGCTAATGTGGGAGACATGGAAGAATTCTACACAGAATTAGAAACAAAAGTGGAAAAAGCAGAAAGAGGAGGAAGAAAGTTATAATTATTGGTGACTTTAACAGAAGAGTGGGAAATGATCATCGCTTGAGTGGATTTGGAACACTAGGAGAGTATGGAGGAGAAATAATTAAAAATGGAAATGGACAGAGTCTCATAGATTTTTGCATAGAGAACACAATGCTAATAGGAAGTTCCTTCTACAAACATAAAACAATACATGAAATAACGTTTGAAGGGAAAGGAAGAAATGCCAAAAGCATCATAGATTATATAATCTACCCACAAGAAATAAGAACATATCCGAGACATAATAAGAGGAGCAGAACTTGGAAAAGGCTGCTGGTAGCAGAAACACTGTTTTACACAGGGATGAAGAAAGAAAATAAAAAGACCTATTACAAAATAAAAAAGAAGAGTTGAAGAAAAAAGAGAAAAAGCAAGAATATTAGAATAAAGTAGGAGAATGACTAAACCAAGAAATATTTGAAGATGAAGATGTAGAGGAAATGTGGCAGAAAATCAAAGATGTAATACCCAAGTTAGGGGAAGAGGTGTGTGGGAAGAAAAGAGTAAGTACAGGAAGGAAAAGAACCAGATGATGGAATGAGGAGGTGAAAGAGGCAGTGCAGGAGAAGAGAAAGCATGGAAAAAATATATTAATACACGAAGAGATGAAGAACAATTAGATTATCTAGAAAAGAGAAACACAGCTAAAAGACTAGTGAGAGAAGCACAGAGAAAAACGTGGGAAGATTTTGGAGAAGATGTGAAATCACAATACAAGGAGAATAATAAAGGATTTTGGTGCATAATAAGAGGAAAAGGTGGAAGAAGAATAAGAGGTGTAAAAAACAAAGCAAATATTCTGGAAACGCAAATTGAAAACGTGGAAAGAATACTTTGAAAGTAAATTTGAAAAGGAAGACATAGGAACAGCTACGGGAGGATTGGAAAACATAATAGACAAAAAATAGGAAGAAGTAGAAGACGAATACAAGAGCAGGATAAGGAAGAGGATGAGAATGAGATAGGAGAGCTAGTAAAGGAAATTGAAACAGGATAAGTACTATATGAAGTAGTGAAAAGAGTAAGAAATGGAAAGGCGGCAGGAATAGATGAAATATCTCCACAATATATAAAATATGGAGGAAATACATTCTTGGAGGCAATGACTAAACTGTATCAGAAGATCTGGAGAGAAGAGAAATTACTAGTAGCAGTGGCGTACGGGAGAGAGGGGGGGGGGGGTTATGGGGTTTAGACTCCTCGCCCTTGAGCTTGTGAAATATTATGAAAAATGCTGTTGAAAAAAATTTAAATAGCCAATTTATCACAGTCAAAGATCTGACACAATACTATTACTATTACTACTTCTAATTATAATAATAAAAATAATTTGAATTATTATTTCCATTCAGAGTGGAGAAAAGCGCAGCATTCCAAATACATGCTTCTTTCTAGTGATGCCTTGAAAATGAACACGAATTCTTGAAAATAAAATATGAGGGCAACTATGATTTAAAAGAGAAAAAAGTTGTTCTGTATCTCAGTTGCAACAATGTTCAATACACTGGCGTACGCTGGATTGTTTTCGGGAGGGGCTGGAATAGTAAATGTGGATAGCACATGGCTTTGTTTTGGAGGGCAGGATGCATAATAAAATATTTTGTATTTTTGGAGCTTTTCAGTCGATTAAAATTGTATTCAAGGACAAAAATGGTAATCAGGACTCACTTAAAAGAGGTTTCGCATTTACACATTTTGATTTTTTAAAGTTCTTAACACATTTTATTTGATTTTCTCAAAATTTCGGTAGGGGCTGTAACACCATCAGCCACCCCTCTACGTATGCCAGTGTTCAATGAACATGTATTTTTTTTGTGTGAACAATGAGAATTAACTAAAGACAGTTCTTGGTTCGTTGTAAGCGGCTAATGTATAGACAGAGGCTAGGTGGACAAGAATGGTCACCAGTCCACCTTCCCATTGTTCACCGCAGCACGTTTGAATGTCTCTCTTTAAAATGTCTCACCTTGATGACTAGACAATTATTCAAACAACAATAAGCTTAACAATTGTAAAATATTTTGTTTGTAAGAACAGCGAGACAATCCAGATGTGAATTATCGGGGACATTTCTGTGAGGAAGAAGCCGGAAAAATTCTAACCAATTTCGGGAATCGAACCTGGATCAGCTAATTAATTAATTAAAGTGTAATAAAACAATGGTAATGTGAATGTGGAGAAAGTTTTAGAAATAACTCCCCATCCCCCCGTGGATAAAATTATGCGTACGCTACTGACCAGTAGAATGGGTAAAGGACATTATTATACCACTGTATAAGAAAAGAGACTCACCCAACTGTGAGAACTATTGTGCAGTATGTCTGTCCGCCGTGGCACTTAAGGTGTACTCAAGAATATTGAAAGTAAGGCTGAGAAACAAGATAGAAAAAGATATGGAAGAAGAACAGGCTGCTTTTCGTTCTGGAAGACAAACACAAGATCACGTATATTCCATCCGAACAATATGTGATAAATACTTAGAAAAAGGGAAAAAAATATGAACTTATCATTTTTAGATCTAAAGGCTGCTTTCGACTCTACACTAGAGAAGAAATATGGACAATATTAGAGAAAAGAAAAATCTCAGGAAAACTCATTCGAGTAATAAAATCAACATATAAAAGAGTAGAAGGAATAGTAAGATTGGATGGAAAGATGTCACACATATTTAAGATGGATAAATGAGTGAATCAGGGAGATAGCTTGAGCCAGCTACTCTTTATTGTATTTATGGATGAAATTCTAAAGATATGCAAAAAAAAAAGAACTGCAAGAACAAAAGTGGGTAATTGGAATATGAGATCGATACATTGCCAAGCATTAGTATATGCAGATGACATAATACTAATAGCATATACAGAGAAAGCTAAAGGCTAAAAGAATGACTGTAAATGCAAATAAGAGCAAGGTGATGCAAATAGGAAGAACAGAAGAGGTAATTCAAATAATACACATAATATGCGATAGAACTGCTGCAGGTAGAGAGATATGACTACCTGGGAACAATCATAAACCAGCCAGGAAGAATAGAAGAGAAAGTAATGAATAGAGTAAGAAAATCTACCAAGGCATACTACCAACTAAGCCAGGCCATTTTTGGAAAAAGGGAAATAAACACCAAAACTAAACTACTTTTCTTGTATTTATGGAACCAATTCTACTATACGGAAGTGAAAGTTGGCTAGTAAGAGGAAAAAAAAAGTAAGACAAATAATGACAGTTGAGATGAAATGCTTCCGTAGAATAATTGGTAAAATGAGAAGAGATATAGTTTATAATGAAAGAATCAGAGAAGAATTAAATCAGAAGGCAATAGAAGAAAAACTGACACAAAGACAATTAAAGTGGTTCAGACATGTGGTAAGAATGGTCTAATAGTCCAGTAAAAGTAGGCAAAATGTCATAAAAGAATGGAAAAAATTCCAACAGAGATAAAAATTGGTAAATATCACCAGTATGGTATTTCAAACAACATACTAAAAGTCCCCGACAATCCGAGTTGTGCTCTGTCCGCCATATTGGAAAATGGCGGATGAACGGTGACGTTTGATCATAATTGCTTTATTAACTAAAAATGGTGAAGGTTGAGCCAAAAATGTGTTCAGACATAAATTAAAGGAAATAAAATTTCCAATAACTCTAAGAAGATAATTTTTTGTGATTTAACCAACCTATCTAATAATGTAGAAAATAAATTTAACTCTGTGGAAACTTTTCCCATTATTTTTTAATCAAATTTGCCTGGTGTTGATTGAAGTTTTACACTTTTATTTCGTGACTTGTAACGAATATTATATATTACTGACCAAGCTTCTTCCAATCTGCTTCCCTCATCATATATTCTATCGCTCCCATGTACGACATAAGCATGTGGAATCCACCTAGACGAAGGACAACTGACTAGAGAAGCCGCAAAAATTTCAGAGGTTTTCAGATATAGAGGTTGGTCGAAAGTAACAATACATGTCTTTTGACCATGTGTCATGCATTCTTCAACTGCGAACATAAGGGATGAGTATATGGCATCTGGACTTGTCGGCAGCAGCTTTATAAATGTTAATATATTTATTTCAGAAATGTGATATTCCTTGCTACCTTCAGTGGCAAGCTCCATATAACCACTCCAACTTGGACTTGGTGACAAGGTAAGGTGATTTCCACACATCCATACAAAATCATGAAGTGATGTAACATGCACTGATGGTGCTACCTGTTTGGTGTATTCAATTTCTTTAATCTTGATTTTCTGCAGGCCACGGACAGTAGGCACAACGTATGTGCGTAATGGAACATTGGCAAGGTAACATTCTGGTGGTTGCTTCTTCAATCGAACATTTTCTTTTCTGGGATGAACAGATCTTGCAGGAGTAGTGCACATAATGCTCCCCATATTGTGGAAAGTTCCTAGTCCATCCAAGGTCCGAACATTGACGTCTGCATTATCAAAAACAAAGTGATTCAATAATTTCTTGTCAGCAACAATTTCCTCATCACTTAACATTACAGAACTAAGATACAATACGGCTTCATTGTAGGATGCACATAAACCTATGCTTGATAACATATCAATAAGATTTCTTGAGCCAAAATGTATTTGTAGATGAACTACAAGTCCAATCTGAATCATTGAATTGAATGTCCCTGGTCTTACTGCTGATATAATAGCATGCTCAATACACACACATTTTCTTTTGATGGAGTCTTCATTTCCTTTTATTCGTTCCATGGGGATAGGCGTGGAATCCTACAGAGCCCGCATAGGACTTTTCAACTCTTCTAAATGGAAGAAAATCACAGGAAACGGGGCTGGTAACGGGCAATGGCTTGCCCAATGTGTTTTGTGTTTTGGAGTTCTCTGCATGCTGCTCATCATCGGAGGAATAGAGCAAAACCCGGGTCCAGACTCTGAGAAGATGACAATCGAGAATCTGTATAGGTTGCTGAAGGAAGGTCAGGAACAGTTATCGTCCCAAGTGAACGAGATAAATAAGAACGTGCTGTGAGAATATAAGTGTCGAACGTGAATCACGAGTGTCTGCTGCTATCCCCACCCCAACACCACGTCACCCCCGGCTATCGAACTGCGAGGATTCCAGGATGCAGCTGAGGAACCGAAACAAGTGAGTCCTGTGGAGTGGGAGATCGGGTCAAAGGGGAGGTAAGAATCCGTCGAGCAGTGACCTAGCATTAGAAACTATCACCATATTTCATAGCAACGTTCAAGGTTTGATATCAAAAGCGTCAGAGATAGATATATTTTTCGAGGAACAAAAAGAAAACAACAATGAAATTACTATTTTTTGTTGCACTGAACACTGGTTAGCGAAAGATGAAACAAAGTTTAATTATATTGATAATTTATGTATTGCATCTAGTTACAGTAGGCAAAATATAATAAGAGGCGGGTCTTTAATTTTCACTCAGAATGAACTTAAAAGTAACGTAGTTGAAATAAAACAAGCTGTTGAGTTCTCTGTAGAACAAGACTTCGAATGCGCAGCAATTGAAATAGCTATTTACAACTTATGCATAATATCAATATATAGAACGCCTAGTGGAAACATGGATGTCTTCTTAAATAAGTTAACATTATTACTAAATCTCGTAACAAAAAGCTCCAAAAAGAATATTGTTGTTTGTGGAGATTTTAACATTGATGTAGCTAAAGACACTGCAGAAAAAAATAGTTTTCTGGATGTAATGAACTCTTTTGGTCTGTTTCATACAATTACAACTCCAACTAGAATCACCAAAAAAACAAAAAGTACAATAGACAATATTTTTACCAATATAAACGTTAATAAATATTCAGTAGAAACTTGCATAGGTTTTTCTGACCATGATTCTCAGCTTATTAAGGTAAACGTAATAGAAGACAAGCGAAATCATAAACCACGCGCAAAATTCAGATTTGTCAGACCCACAAACAATGATGAGAACATTTCAAAATTCAGAAAAGCGCTTAAATCAGAAACATGGGATTTTATAAACAATATGGCTGTACACGTAAACGAGAAATTCGAAAAATTTCTTGATACTGTAAGATACCATTTTAATAAATGTTTTCCCATAAAAAAAGCAAGAGTTCACAACAAAAACAATTGCCTATGGATAACCAAGGAAATTAAAAATCTTAGCAAATTAAAGCGATCATTGCATAAACAGAGTAAATATGCAAACAGCCCTACCCTTAAAGATCATTACAAACAGTTCAACAAAAATTACAAGAAAACATTAAAACATTGCAAACAATTATATGTTGATAAAAAGTTGAATAATTCAGAAAACAAAACTGCAGAACTATGGAAAATAGTTAATCATATTACAGGTAAAAAAACGAACACGAATCAAGATATCATATTAGAAACAGGTAATGTAATAGAGACAGATCCGCAAAAAATAGCTAATACTTTTAATAATTATTTTGTTAATGTAGCACTTAACCTGCAACGTAACATCAGCGTAACGGACACATACAAAGAAAAGTTAAATAACGTCAAAAGATCTTTCACGCATTCTTTTTATATGACCCCTACTACAGACGAAGAAATTTCCAACATAATTCGAAATATGAAAAACAAAAAGTCAACAGGGCTAGACTCAATGCCGATTAACGTGATCAAAGAGGTTTGCACGTACATTAAGGAGCCCTTGGCTAAATTAATTAACGAGTGTATGGAAAATGGCAGCTTCCCAGATTGTCTAAAAATATCAAAAGTAATACCCTTGTATAAGAAAGGAAATAAAACAAAAATTGAAAACTACAGACCAATTTCCTTATTGTCAATTTTTTCAAAAATTTTCGAAAAATTAATCTATAATAGGATAATAAAGTATGCAGAAGATAAAAAGATACTTATAAAGCAACAAAATGGGTTTGTGAAATCGAAAACAACAAAAAATGCCATTTTTGATGTAATTGATAATATTCTTTCCGCCATAAACAAAACGTATTCTGTTGTTGCAATTTTTTGTGATTTATCAAAAGCGTTTGACTGTGTGAATCATCACTTGCTACTAGAGAAATTAAAATACTACGGAATCCGCGGTGTATCAAACAAATTAATAGAATCCTATTTATCGAATAGAAAACAGAGCGTTGCAATAAATAGCATATCCAATAATGGGACGCAAACAACATATTACTCCGAATTGAAAGATGTGGTTATTGGAATCCCCCAAGGATCGATACTAGGACCCCTGTTGTTTTTATTGTTCATAAATGACCTTCCAGCAAATGTTGATACCGCCCAAATTACTCTTTTCGCTGATGATACTACGGCTTTGGTAGATTCTGTTAACGATGTAACATTAATTCAAAAAACGGAAGAAGCTCTTACTGAACTACAAAGCTGGTTTTCAGCAAACAAACTTTCTATGAACAACGAGAAAACTAATATAATAAAATTTGGTGTATCTAGAGCCAAAAACTCTTCTATTGAGCAATATAATTTCACAGTAGGGAATGCCGTTATAACAGCTACTAACAATACAAAATTTCTTGGAATATTTATAGACGAGTGTCTAAACTGGAAAGTTCACATAGATCATTTATGCAAGAGGCTAAACACCGTATGTTACCAATTAAGAACCTTAAAAAATAGTTTCAATACAGTATGTTTGCTAAATATCTATTTCTCAAACTTCGAAAGTATTTTGAGGTACGGTATCCAATTTTGGGGAAACTCGGCTCAATCGCAGAGGATTTTTAAAATTCAAAAAAGAGCATTGCGTATTTTGGCAAATGCACATAAAACTGATACATGTAAACCGCTTTTCAAAAAATTACGTATATTAACACTTCCAAGTCTGTACATACTTGAAACACTTACTTTCATACACGAAACAAAATCGAACTATCCAAGAAACATAGACACTCACGATTACAATACCAGACAAAAAGATAACTTCCACATTCCCAAAGTGCGGCTAACTGCATTCCAAACAGGACCTTTTTACTCAGGCATCCAGTTATACAATATATTACCAAAAAGTTACAAAAATTTTGAGAGAACCACAATCTTTAAAAGTAAAGTGAAAAAATTGTTATTGGAATACACATTATATTCAGTTCAAGAATTTCAAGAATTAACTAACTTTATAAAATAAATTTAGATTGTATACACTATATAACATATACTTTTACAGCACTAGTTCACTTCAACAAATAATTTGTCATTGTGTGTTTTACTATTATATTATGTTATATTATTATTAAAAAAATTGCCAAATTTATGTATAGATATATATATGTGCGATGTCAACATGTCTTTTTGTAATGTACATGCACCAATGCCCCCAGGGGTACTATCGGTGTGAAAATTGCTCAATAAACTCAAACTCAAACTCAAACACCCTCTGTAAAGACCCCGAATGTCTCTGGAACCATATCATCAGCTGTCTTCAAGCATTAATGTGGATTTGGATACATATCTTTGGCATATGTTTCAGATCGTATATCTTCCCGAATTATTGCGACAGCAGTTATAACAATTCTAAGTCTTTCGTTCTTTGGATCTTCTTCTTTCTGTGTGTACCAACTTTTGGATAATATTTTATATCCTGCATCACGGAAACATACTGTAGTGGTTTGCCCTTAACGTGTTTTATTATCATGTCTTCTCCATAGTGATCACATAGGTGTCTCTTAAGAGCTTTTTTTCTGAGACATCACTATCTTGTGGAAGATATTCCTTCATCTTCGTCATAAGTTAATTCATCGAGTACTGACACTCGTCGTTATCATTTTCAAGGTAGCAGCAGCGTAACTGCAGAAATGCTATAGAAATACACTCATCTTCAGGCCTACCACGTTTTCCTGATGTAGGTGAGGATGTGTAAAATTTAGTGAAACAAGGATGGTAATACCTAGTCTCAACTGCAACTAGATCAATAACGGTGTGATTCGATCAAGCACTGTCCTTCCCCAATCATTGTTCCTCTTGACGGCAGTTTCAATGATTTGATCCTTGAATGTTAATGATCGAACTTCAAATATTTTAACTCGTCTGTTCACAAGCAATCACGTTTGAAGTCAAATATATGTACTGCTGATCGAAGGAGAATTGAATTTTGTGGTGAACGATTACTTGCAGCAGTAATACTCCTCTCACGAGTATAGTCTTTACGGCACTTAATATGTAACATCACATTCGTCTCATTTTCCAATTTCTCAAATATTCCATCTTTTCGATGTAAACTGCTGCTCTTTATAGCATTTAAGCCTTTTATCACAACTACAGTGTCACCTTCAGTCAACGTTTGTTCACAAATAATACAATATTGGGTTATATCCATTGTTGCCTTGCCAAAAAGGTTATTCAGTTTGTTTTCCGATGGTCACATACATTACATCCAAGTTCCACGACGGGCAGCACCTGTAAAGAAATTACATATATTATTAACAGTGAAATGGTTGGTTAAATCACAAAAATTTATCTTCTTACAGTTATTGGAAATTTTATTTTCTTTAATTTATGTCTGAACACATTTTCGGCTCAGCCTTCATCATTTTTAGTTAATAATGCAATTATCATCAAACGTCACCGTTCATCCGCCATTTTCCAATATGGCGGACAGAGCACAACTCGGATTGTCGGGGACTTTTAGTATGTTGTTTGAAATACCATACTGGTGATATCTACCAATTTTTATCTCTGTTGGAATTTTTTCCATTCTTTTTTCTAATTTGCCTGGACTATAAGTTTAGACCCCAGAAGACATTTGAAAAAGTAAAAGAAGAAATATAACAAAAGAAAGGAAAAGGAATAAGAGAATTGAAGAGGATGGTAAAGGAATGGAGAGGTGGAAGGTGTGGATAGAGGCAACCCCAAATGCTATGAGGCAAAAGGGGGAAAAGAAGAAGAAGAGTGACATGATCAAAACTGAGAGGCAACCTTGAATAATTATCTCATCTTAAATTCTGTCAGAAAATTTTGTTTTAAATTATTTACTTGTTATTAAAGGTCAGTGAAAATTTTCACTTGGTTTAATTCTGATTTCTGAAAAGCCCTATCCCATTGGAACAATACAAAGAAAATACAAACAGTTTTCAGTCAGCAAAAGCCATATACACAAGAATAATTATCGGATAATCTAAGAACAAATCTGTCACTTTCATGACCACTATCTCTATCTGAACAAAATGTTAAAGATAGTAGTAATACAATATTAACATTGCCTTCTACTGAAAGGACACTTTTCTTTTGGAAAATATAGCAGATTATTAATTATATCTCAATACTTGAAATTATTTTGTGTTTGACAGATAGCATTTTTACTTTAGAATAATTGTTGATAGGTCTTTATTGTATTGTAGTTAGTATTAGGCAATATTTATTGAGAAAACGATGTAATGTTATGTTTATCAGGGAATGTTGCGTAAATCCGAGTGAAGGTACTGCATCTTTTCTGAAACATCCTGTTGATAAATTGCTTTTAATGACGTATATTTTCTTCTAGGTTATCACTGCGTTACACACTGATTAGAAGTGCCTTTCAACAAGAATGCATGGATAGTGATATGTATTCAGAAAAGCCTTTTATTTGTTCATCTTGTAACAAATCATTTCCTCGGAAAGGAGCACTTAGAAGACATTTAAGAACTCATACTGGAGAAAAGCCCTATTCATGTTTTAAGTGTAACAAATCATATGCAGAGAACAAAGATCTTAGAAAACATTTAAGAATTCACACTGGAGAAAAGCCATATGCATGTTCAACTTGCAAGAAATCATTTACACGCAAGGAACTTAAAACACACGTAAGAATTCATAGTGGAGATAAACACTTTCTGTGTCCAACATGCGGCAAGTCTTTTGGAGAGTTGGCATGGCTTGAAAGACATTTAAAAGTTCATAGTGCTGAGGGAAAGCCTTTTATGTGTTCAGTATGTGAAAAATCATTTTCACAGAATGAATATCTTAAAAAGCATTTAAAAATTCATTCTGGAGAGGAGCTTCCTGTGTGTTCAACGTGTAACAAGTCATTTACAGAAATGAGAAGTCTTACAAGACATTTAAGACTTCATAGTGAAAGGAGACCCTTTCTGTGCCCAACATGCAACAAGTCATTCAAAGACTTGAGGTATCTTAAAGATCATTCAAAAATTCATAGTGTTGAGAAGCCTTTCAAGTGTGCAACATGTAACAAATCTTTTGCACGGAAGGACGATCTTATACAGCATTCAAAACTTCATATTGAAGAGAAACACTTTCTTTGTTCACAGTGTAACAAATCATTTGCACGGAAGCATACTCTGATAAAACATTTAAGAATTCATACTGGGGAGAAACCCCATGTGTGTTCAAAGTGTAACAAATCATTTGCAGAGAAGCGTGATCTTAAAGAACATTTAAGAATTCACACTGGCGAGAAGCCGTATGTGTGTTCAACATGTAACAAATCATTTTCACATCATGGAAGTCTTGTAGTACATATAAGAACTCACACTGGAGAGAAGCCCCATGTGTGTATAAAGTGTAGTAAAGCATTTGCATGGAAGTCTTATCTCACAATACATACAAGAATTCATACTGGTGAGAAGCCATATGTGTGTTCAACATGTAACAAATCATTTACGTTCAAGAAAGATCTTGTGAGACATTCAAGAATTCATAGTGGAGAAAAACCCTACATTTGTTTAACATGTAACAAATCATTTACATTCCAGGAACTTCTTAGAAGACATTCAAGAATTCATAGTGAAGAGAAACCTTTTGTGTGTTCAACATGCGGCAAGTCATTTCGAGTGTTGAAATATCTTAAAGAACATTCTAAAATCCATTGTAGGTGAAAGCCTTTTGTGTGTTTACCATGTAAGAAATCTTTTACACAGAAATATGCCCTTAGAAAACATTCAAGAATTCATAGTGAAGGGAGACCGTTTGTGTGTTCAACATGCATCAAATTATCACTGGACAACAAATTTTAACTTTTTTCATGCTTCGGAAATGAAAAGTACATTTCCTTATGGAATTGAGGGTGCTGAATACGAAAATAATAATACAAATGCTGAATTGGTTCGAGTTTAAGTGTAATCGAAAGAAATGTGTGTTATGTTATGTTAATAGGAAATTAACACATGTACAAAATGGAAGTTATAAAAACATTACTTACATGGATATTACAAACGGCGCCTCTTTGCCTGTCGCTTGTATTGTGGTTCTGGAACATCTCTGTCGATTGTCCTACAATAATCAGCAAGCATAGACTTGCTCCAGTGGGCCTGATATTGTTTCTCCAGTGTAGATATAACTTGGTGGAAATGTTCCACATGTTCATCACTGACTGCTCTGCAATTTCCTGGGAGGAAGATTATGTGGGAGTGTAACATATGTATTTTTAGTGACATATGACTCCCCATTGCTTGGTAGGAAGATATTAGGTGCTCCACTAGTTCCTTATAATTCTGAGTCTGCACGTTTCCCAAAAAATTTGTCACCACGTTTTGGAAAGAGTCCCATGCAATCTTCTCCATATCTTATAACAGTGCATCAAATTCAGGATCATTGAGGAGTTCTCGAGTCTGAGGGCCAATAAATATTCCCTCCTTGATTTTAGTTTCACTAATTCGTGGAAATTTACGCAGAATATACTTGAATGCATCACTGGCTTCGTTCATACATTTAGCGAAGATCTTGATTAAACCTAGTTTAATATGTAAAGGAGGCAGTAAAACCCTGCTGGGAGCTATCAAAGGAACATATTGAACGTTCTTTGTTCCTGGCTCCAAAGATATACAAAGTTGACAGTCTTTCCTTAAGTAGTGGGAAGCCTTATCACGGCTATCCCACTCGCATAAAAAGCAGCAGGCCAAGAAGTATGGCTAGAACTTTGAAGTCGCCACAAATATTCCAATTGTATTCATTATAATGTATGGTTTTCAGCATTTTTTTTTCCATGTTGGCATATAGTGCACTGCATAACCGATTGGGATTGATGGCAACACATTTCCATCGTTCACTAACACAGCTTTCATACTTAGTTTTGATGTATCTATGAACAGCCGCCATTCATTGGGATTATGTTCTATGTTAAGTTTAATCATAAGACCAGTCACATTTTTACAACACACTGTCACTTTCCACTGAAAAATACTCTTCCAGGGGTTTCTGACGTGTCCGAAACACGGATACTTTAACATCTTCAGCAAGAGCTCCCCCACTCCTTGAGTCTGGATGCCACTAGTTCTGCGCCACTTTTTGACAACCCCAGGTCCCTTACAAGGTCATTTCATTCATGTTGAGTGATCAAATGGTGATTAGATGATATGTTGGCTGTGAATTCAGGATCGATGGATGACGAGGAATCTGCAACAGGATTTGGCATTCCTCCGTCGAGTTTTGCCTCCTCTTGCTCTTAGTCGGATGAATCACTGGAATACGATGTGGGAGATTGTGGAACGGGTAGTTCTTCAGAATGTGGCACAGGACGAATAGCTGAAGGAATATTGGGTTAAGTGATACTCCACTTTTTCTTTTTGGATAGGCCTTTAATTGGAGAAACCATGCAAAAATAGCAGTTGAAGTATGATCTGTCGGTTCTCTCCATATCATTGGAACTGCAAACTGCATGCATGCATGGTCTTTTTCCATGTAGCCAGTCCCGCAAGTTTGTCGAACACGTCAAATGTGTGGTGCCCACTTCTTCTCCACATCTCCCACTTTACAACCAAAGTGCAAGTGGTAGGCTTTCTTTATGATTGGCGTGAAATTTCTTTTTTGATCGACAAATGTTATTTCGCCGCAACCATAACAAAAATTGTCTGCACTGTTAACACATTTACGCTACATGCTTCTGGTCAGTAGAGTCATATAATGATAAAAAGAAATAACACCACACACTTACGCAACAAGTTTCTGGTCAGTACAGTCATAAAACGATAAAAAAAATGCACCACAAACATACACAAAATTTCGCCACGACCATGTTCGGGAGTTCAAATTGGAACTACGCAGGAACACGTAACAAAACATTTCCCCTGGCAAAATCTTCAATACAAACTGAAGCGTGATTTGGTTGATGATTCTCGGTCAGCGATCACGTGCTAGAGATAAGGATAGTGATAAAGCTAACCATCAAAAATGGATATTTATTTAAATATGGAGACGGCCGCTGTTGTTGCGAACCCTTATTTTGCATGCCGGAGCACATCTGGCGATAATGTATTTCTTCGAAACTCGAACCAATCTTCAAAAACTAATATCATATTCGTTATCAGCACCCTCAAATTAGTAAGAATTGGTTACTTTTATCTCCGAAGCATTTTCATTGTTGACCAGTGTTATGTACATACAGCGTGTTTAAAAATGAATGGTGCGGTTTCAAAAATTAATAATAATTTTATTTATTACCTTACACGGGTAAAACTTACACCGTAAGCAGCGGCAACTGTCCAAGTTTCTCATGCACTTCCACAGGGTGGCTACTCACTGGGAATTCCTTGAATTCCTTGAATTCCAGGAATTATGCATGAATTATTGGTTCTGGGAATTGCACGTGAATTCTACTTGAATTTTTCTCCGTAGACGTGAAAAATTACAACTTTTTCTAATCCAAATCCTATTCACATTTTATGCAAATAAAAGTTATTTTCGTGAAATTGTCTTGCCCGCTTCGCTCGCAATTCCTGCTTTTCTTAGTCTTATCAAGTTTATAAGCATAGCTAGGAGGCAGCGGGAGTCGGCCCTGGGCACCGAACTATCTAAATGAAAAATGTTGTACAATTGATTGATTAATTTGTGGTTTTAAGTCCACTTTATGCACAGAAAGGCTAATCGGGACTGGACCTGCAGTTTAAAGTGAGATCCAAACTACTGTGCCGTGTGGAGATAAAATAATTGAAATCGTTTGGTCGAACACAAATGCTTTACCACCAACTTCTACCCCCTTCTGGCATAATTTACAATAATAATAACGTCTTTGATACTACTACTACTACTACTAATAATAATAATAATAATAATAACAACAACAACAACAACAACAACAACAACAACAACAACAACAACAACAACAACAACAACAACAACAACAACAACAACAACAACAACAATAATAATAATAATGTTGGTCCCGGTAGGTTCGAATCCTGGGTTGGGCATGGATGTTTGTGAGTGTCCATTCATCAATTTCATCATATCACTCATCCCCATGTTCGCAAATTAGCCAAATGTGGCACAAGAAGCAAAGTAAAATAAAACAAATCAATAATAATAATAATGTTATAATAATAATATTATTAACACTATTATTATTAGCATTTTGTAGGTTTGTCGCGTATTACTCACAAATCCAGAATACAAAAAAGGAACGTTAAAAACTGTACCTAGTTTTCTTATATGAACCTGAAGAAGGAGATAGTCAATCTCCGAAACATGGTTCTACAGTAGAAACAACATACTCGCATACGTAAGTACAGTTTTTAACGTTCCTTTATTATTAGTATTAGTACGTTTATCCTGGCACTTTCTCCCCCCTGCTCAGACAAAAATTCGTGGTTGCGCCTCTGATTGTAAATAGAAACTCAGCACCTTAAATTAAATATTTTAATTATATTACATATACCCTTTAATTGAATTATAATTTTTGGATGTTGGAATCACATAGACCCTTTATATTATTAAGATATTTGTGTGTGGATGTTGAGAAGCGGTAATACGTAATGTTGAAATAGAGATTACATCTGCTTGAATTTTTGGAAAGTTCTCCTTGAAAACCGGGAATTATACTTGAATTTTATCATGGTCCTAGAGTAGCCACCCAGTACCAGCAGTTTGCTTCTCATGCTTACTGTGGGACCGCGGCACCAGTTTCCAAGATGGCGTCGCAACAGGAAAAAGCTTTCTGTGTGCTCCGTTTTGAGTTGTCCAGATTTGTGGTTACAGTGCAGTGTGAGGTTCGTGCACAGTTTAGGAAAGAATAACGTAAGTAGGTGGTACCGACAGTTTGTGAAAACTGGATGCTTGTGTAAAGCCAAGAGTTCTGGTCGACCTCGTGTGTTTGATGAAAATGTTGAAAGAGTGTGCGAGGCATTTCAGTGAAGTCCCCAAAAGTCACTTGGTAGAGCAAGCAGGTTAATTGGATATGTCAAGGAATATGGTGTGGAAGGTGTTGCATAAGCGGCTATGTTTTAAACCATACAAGGTGCGATTAGGGCAGGCTCTTACTCAGCCAGACAAAGTGAAAAGGCGTGACTTTTGTGAGGAGATTCAGTTGAAAATGGAGGAAAATGGTTTTGTAGAAAGACTCATCTTCTGTGATGAAGCCACTTTCCATGTAAGTGGCAAGGTGAACAAACACAATGTCTGTATCTGGGGAACCGAGCAACCACATACACAGATAGAGCACCAGCGTGACTCTCCAAAAGTCCCGCGAGAAAGTGCACAGCCCATTTTTCTTCCAACAAGAAACTGTGTGACCAGTGACTTACTTCTAGACATGTTGGAAAACTTGGTTGATACCCCAAATGAACACCAATTATGATTATTACCTTCTGCAACTTGATGGTGCCCCCCTCCCCCCCCCCCCATTTTCACAGGGATGTACAAGAGCTTCTCAATCGTTTTCTTCACCAGTGCTGGATTGGACGTGCTGCAAAAGAAGACACCAACTTCTCCCCTGGCCACCCTGTTCGCCGGATTTAATGCCATGGGATTTCTTTCTTTGGGGGGTTTGTTTAAGACAGAGTTTACGTACCGCTATTGCCTGTGTTCCTCAAGCAACTTTGTGATCGAATAACGCATGCACTGCAGACCAGTACAGTGGTCATGCTACACCGTGTATGGGAAGAATTTGATTACTGTGTAGATGTGTGTCATGTGACCAAGGGTGCATGCATTGAAGGATTGTCATTAATGCATAAGAAACTTGGACTTGGACGGTGTAAGTTTTGCCCATGTAAGGTAATAAATAGATTTATTATTAATTTTTGAAACTGCACCATTCATTTATAAACATGCTGTAGTTGGTGCATCTTTCTGAACATTCACCAGTTCATAGTTTTGAAAGCCTTTTGTGCTTCACAGGAGGTAGTTATTAGAATGCATTTAAGAAGTAACCCCTATGGTGGTCAAGATATAACAAAATGTTCTCTGGGGACATTCAAGAATTGTCGGTGCAGAGAAACTTTTTGTGTGTCCAACATGCAACTCATCATGTAGAGATATGTTACATTGTTTCCAGCTACCTGGAAAACCTGGAAAACCTTTAAAAGTAAGGGAATTTTGTTGATGTCAGGCATATTGTGTCATAAGCACTTTGAACGAAGCATATTTTGCAACTACTGTGTTTTTTACTGAACCCTGTTTTATGAATTTTCACAATTTGGAATTAGAGTTGTGATGAGGAGGGACTGACCAGAGGTGGAAGAGAACATAAAATGTTGGTTGAAAGTCAGAGAAATACACTGAGAATGGGGAGAAATCTTGAAGAGGAGACAAAATAAAAGCTACAGCAGATGTCAGTCATATAATTAGAGACATCCTGTTTCTGCAGATGGTGGTATGCTGACCTCCACATTAAAGGCATTTCTCTGTTTGCAAGAATGTGATTTTTTTCAGTTAGTTTATTATCTTTTAATAAAATGTTTACATTCTAGTTGTTTATTTTAAAGCTTATAATAGGTTTCCTTTTGTTTGAATTTTGCATTAATAATTGTAGAAGCATATGCATGAATCCATGAGAAATGCAATTGGTATTATAATATATTTAACTTTATTTTTTTTTAATTGGTGGAATACTTTTGTTTCATTAGTGGAAGTTTTATATTCTGCCATCAAACAACTTCAGTAACACAAAAGATCAGCAGTGAATTTTTGTAATTAAGTATCTAATTATATATACACCATAAAATACAGTATTAATATTTATTAAAGGCCCAGGCACCTGACGTCTGTGGTTTACAAACGATTCCGGAATACACAGATTAGTCTGCTTCCGGTGTGAATTTGTTGAGATATTAGACCAAACTTAGTTCTTAGAGGTTATTTCACAGAGTACTTACGTCTTTGATGTAACTACTTAGGTATTTACTTCACTTGGCGATAAACATGCTGAAAAACACTAACGTTGAACACTTAGGGGGAGTTGGTGGGAAAGCACAAATCTTGCTGATACCGAGTTCGATGTCTTCAATCTTCTAATCCTCCTGTCGTTGGTTCATAATAAACAATTAGCCTCTCTTCTTTAGTAACCTTTTCTCAGGTTCTGGTAAAGATACTGCACAGGCCGATAGTTCACTCACAGTTCGTTCCTTAGATACTATATCTCTTTCCGGCTGAGATTATGGCCGATAGTTCACTTACAGTTTGTTCTTTGCCCGTGAAACCAGTAACCAACGTAACATGGATCCTAACCGTATCAATGCTTGACTCGGACTGTCTTCTCTGCAATGCACATCAACCGTTCCCCAGAGAAACATTAACGTCTCTTGCCGCCCTTTTTTCCCCAGCGAGGGCGGGTCAACTTTTATAATGGGTGCGTCAAGATAGGTTACAATAGGTACTAATAATTCTGCACATTGCCTTACGACGTCAGGAGTCCCAGGTTCAATTCCTGGCCTGGGCATGGATGTTTGAGAGTGTTCATTCATCAATTTCATCATATCGCTCATGTCCATATTCGCAAATCAGCAAAAAGTGGCACAAAACGCGAAGTAAAATAAATGAAATCAAATCAAACTAAACGTGCTGAACATTTTTCATTATTTTCATGGATCAGACACTGAAAAAGCTGTTATCATCGAAAGAAGCACTTGTGACTAAAACAGTCACAAAGGAACACTATACCTGTGAAACATGAATACCACTCACTCAGGCACATAGTGGTTCTGGTAATTTACAATGCATTACAGAGAACAATGACGCGAGCAAGAAAATTTTTGGATCCAATTTTTTTGCAGGCTGTAATCAATATTGATTTAATACGGTGCAAATAATTTCACAGGATGCCAATGCATTCTTTCTTTTACAACTTTTGTGCCTCCGTGATGGTTTTTGATTGATTGATTTGATGTTTTAAGTCCACTTTATGCACAATAAGGCTAATCGGGACTGGACCTACAGTTTTTAAAGTGGGATCCAAACCACTGTGCCATGTGCCTCCACCGGGTATCGAACTCGGGACACCTTGATTACAAGGCGACGACGTTACCTCTACGCTCCTCCTTGATGGTGTAATGGTAACATCGTTGCCTTGTGACCAAGGGGTCCCGGGCTCCAGTGGAGCCACAGTGGTTCGTATCCCACTTTAAACTGTAGGTCCAGTCTCAATTAGCCTTACTGTGCAGAAAGTGGACTTAAAACACCAACTCAATCAATCAATCAATGAATACCATTCAGAAATGTCACGAGACGATTTTTAAACATAAAGGCCTACATTATCTGGCCAAGAAACAAGAAAAGGCATTTTATGGCAAATCGTTAGCCTATTATTGCATAAAATTTAAAACAAATCTCCGGGATCAGGCCACAAATTTCCTAAAACCGTGCCAAAAACGAGTGGATGCACGAGGACAACATCTCCTGTGACAATTAACGTGCTTATTTCGAATGTAATTGTAACTGTAATTCTGAGAACTTGAAATAATTTTGAAGCTAGCGGATTTCATAGCGGAGATATCGTACAGGATTTGACGGGAGTTGGCATCCGAGCAGCCATTAAGCGTGCTGCCGTCAAGGCGATCAAAGGCTGAACAGAGGACCCTGTATATGTGTATGAAAAATTGCTGAAAACTTAACATGTCGTGGGGCTTAAGAGTATATTATTTTACACAGTAAGGTAATGATGAAGTTTGTCCATCAAATATATATACATACAAATAAAAACACTCAATACCCTGATTAAACATATTTTTCACCGCTATGGATTAGAATAATAATAATAATGAGGCAGGTCGACGATAAACCTGACTGTCACAGTATTTATACACTTTATAGGGAATCACACAAACAAGTAAAAAACGATAGAATTTTTAGGTATGTTATTTATAGAGAATTTCTCGGGGACAACAAGTAAAATCTGATCATGTAAAAAATTCAATGTGGTCGAAAAAACTACTAAACACTTGAAACACCTTCTAAAAAGACTCTTTAAACTTGAAATAAATTGTCGAATATAGCTTTAAAACAAGTTAAAGGACTATGGTCGCAGATACGATAGAATTTTAAGCTATTTTATTTATATAGAATTTCTCGGGGACAAGTAAAATCCGATCATGTAAAAAATTCAATATGGTTGAAAAAACTAGGAAACATTCAAAACACCTTCTAAAAAGACTCTTTAAACTTGAAATAATTTGTCGAATATAGCTTTAAAACAAGTTAAAGGATTATGGTCACAAATACGATAGAATTTTCAGGTATGTTATTTATATAGAATTTCTCGGGTCGAGACAATTCAATTTTTAACATGTTTATATATTTTTAAAAAAGGCAAAATATGCCTTGGAAATTTCAACCAAACTATCTAACTATTGTCATTTCTGAACTTTCAATTGCCATCTCCATTGTTATTTTTGGCTCAATTTTCAAATCTGCCATAACCAAATTTACCACAAGGAGATCGCTGTTCCTAAATGACAATAGTAGCTAAGTTCGTGTTGCTAGAAGGCCTTCGTCGTTGCAAGTCACCTAACCCATTCACAAATAAAAGAAGAAAAAAATGTTGATGCACTGAAAAAAGTTGACAGAAAATTCCAACATCCGAGAGTGTCAACGTTTTGCTCTTAGTTGGCACTATCGTCGCCTATCAAAATTCCAACATCCGAGTTTTGTTCTGTTCTCGCCTATCAAAATTCCTCGACCCTTCCGAAATTCAAAAATGGTGACCGGAAGTTGGTGTATCTCGGAAACGGTAAGAGATATGGTGAAAATAACTCGAAAAATCTCCCTCGTTAACCACCTGGTCAATTTTCGTGATGTACAGTACGCGTGCAAAATTTGGTGGTCCTGAGGTCAAGGGGTGGGCCAATTGCCATTTTTTTTTTCGATCGCTCGTAACTTTCGAAAGGATGGTCGTAGAGACATGGTTTTTTTTTGCTTTAGCATCGTTACAGTGCCTTGAATAACGTAGTGTGGAAAACGACCCATGAAACTGGTTCCCTGAGACGATGACAAGTAGATGGCAGTGCGATCGACCCAGGTGCTAATTTTGTTATGAAAGTTTATGCGGCTTAGTTAGTTTTTGGAATATATTGTGTAGATTTGTTTCTCTAGAAAGGCGGTAAGTGAATTGATGGAAACAGTTATATTTGTGGAGTGATTTGCAGTCACGAAATGGCATTAATTTACACAGAAAAGTAACATAAATACATTTTATGTGCAACGCAACACGAGCATCAACATATCGCATGTGAGGCTGGACGTCAAATGTTGGATTGTGTACACAAGTTTATTTTTGTATACTAATAAAATTGAAATAGTGTCATGAAGGAGAAAAAATGTTTCGTGGCGTACATATTATGAAGTCATTTTCCCGAAATGCAGATATTTGAAATAATTTAATTTCATATTCCATGGAGTTCAAATAGCCGATTAGGATGTACCTTGTCATCTCTAGCAACAAATTGCTTTACATTCATGTCGATTGGTAAGTAGAACATTGGTGTTAAGGACTGTGCATAATCTCTGATAATGTATTGTTCATCGAAATGCAATTCACAAACACCAGCTGTGTCATAGAGTTCCTTGTCAGCTCTGGGAATTGCACGATTCCACTCGGCTAATTTATCTTTTTGTTTGGGAACATTAAATATACAAATACCCTTTTCTTTACTTGAACGATATCCACTAGAACAACCAGGCACAAAACAGTGGCGACAGTTTCCAGACATGGTGAAAATATAACTCAACCAACGCGTTGTTTACATTTTTCCAGTAAGCGGGAAACGAAAAGTGTCATATTTCACGCTTGCGAGTTTTTGGGCGGTAAGTTGGACAACACGCGAGTGGATGTAAAACAATCTTTGAAAAATAAACGAGTATTGTCTGTGTGAATTTCCATAAAAATAATATTTGTGACAATGACAATATTAATGAACCTTTCAGGATAATGCATACACAATACTAATTCTCGCAGCAATTGTCATGTTATGTGTTACAATCCATACCTATGTTTTCTTCCGTATTGTTAATAAAAAACTCAAGGACAGGTCATGATCGACGGTTCATAATATTCTTTAATATTTTCACGACTACTGTACCAAATATCATAACAATTTTCTGATACAAAGAAATGTTACAAGGAAAAGAATCAGACGTTGGAGCAAAAACCCCATTTACTTCCATTAAAAGCAGTCGAACACCAAGCACTGGGGTCAACACCAGCACCTCTAGCAGATCATTTTTGAGTGGAACCAGCCAGAGTGCGCAGAACCATGCCGTTTTCCACACTACGTTATTCTAGGTGCTGTAGCATTGTCTTGGTGTCCTCTGTCCTCCCCTATCAAAGTTGGTATAGGTCGTCATGGAACCCCTTCTGAAAATTTTCCAAGTCCAGTGTTAAAAAACCTAAAATTGCAAATGTCTCGAGAACGGTGAGAGATAGGGCAAAAAGAAATCGAAAAATCTCCCCATTGGGTGATGCAGAGTATGTATAACAAGTTTGGTGGTCCTAAGTTCAAGTGGGAGGGGATAAAAAGGTAAAGTGTTCCCCTGTGCT
This sequence comes from Lepisma saccharinum, assembly GCF_977018435.1. Taxonomy (NCBI): domain Eukaryota; kingdom Metazoa; phylum Arthropoda; class Insecta; order Zygentoma; family Lepismatidae; genus Lepisma; species Lepisma saccharinum. Next base: position 49,850,778 of record NC_139245.1, on the reverse strand, counting down.
TAGCACCACGCTATTAAGGCGTATAGGGGGTGTGGGGGTAATGCCTCACACTTTCTTGATCCAGTCGTGAGCAATGGTGATGTGATCAGCACCAGGCCCCTGACTGCCTTTACCCCCCAGGGTTTCCCCAGGTACCCATGTTATTCGAAACAGATGTAAACAGGATGGCAACATGGCTGACGTCATCAGAATGTCCCATATAGCTGCGACCATATTGGAATTCCAAGTAGAAACAGAGTGCCAACTTCAGGGGAAAATCACTAAATTTTTGTGGATGTTGTATGTGACGAAATTCATGGAACTGGAAGAGAGACTGGCAATGCTCGAAGGGATAGAGTAGGGGTGGGGGGTGATGCAATTTTCAGGAGGCATCCCCCTAGCTTGGATAATTTGCATTGACACCCCCACCTATAATATTTTTTTCCAGCGATTTAGCAAATTTCGTATTTCCATTGTTGGCAACACTGAAGTATCGCCAGGTTAAAGTGAAGCCTTCATTCTCCAGCACTTTAGTCTGGAGGCCAGCACCAGGGACCACCGAGGTCGTCCATGCCAGCGTAAATATGTCATGGGTTGAAAGCACCGCCTGCTGGTTGAAAGACTTTTTCCTCAGGCGAAAAAGCGTGACGATAAATAAAGATGACCATACACTAGCTCTTTCCTCCCTGGTCGTTACGTTGCTAGTCGATTATTTCCTGTATTTTAATATGGGCTTCAGCGATAGCCTAGGTAGCTTTCAAAATCAGTCAAAACATTTTATTCATACCTCAAGACGAGGTTATGCCACTTTTAGCCATTTGGCACCCAGACTATTTATTAACCAAGGTATATTTAACAATTTTTGCATTTCTTCATGCTTACGTTTCAATAAGGATCATTTAATAGGGGTGACCCAAATGAAACCAGAATTTTGTAATAAAAAATTGTGTATTTACTTTCAGGTGTTACAAATTTAATCTCCTTCAAAGTGCTGTCCATTTGATGTAACACGCTGGTCTAAACATGTTTTCCACTTTTCCAAACAGTCTGGATACTCTTTCAAAGTGATGCCTCCAGAATTTTTTTCTTCATCTCTTCCAGATCCACAAAACGTTTTCCTTTGAAGATTTTTTTATTCAGGGGAATAAAAAACAAATTGCAGAGAGGGAGATCGGGTGAATAAGCTGGGTCGTGCTGTTTTTGGTAAAAATTGTTTCACACTCAAGGCTTTGTGTGCTGAAACAAGAACCTTTGAGACTTATTACGTATAAATTTTGAGAAGATGATAGCTGAGATATACTGAATCAAAAACTAAGTGTGCACCCTTAACCTAATTTACTCTAGTCAGTTCACCCATCTCTTTGTGTGTTCTAGTTACTAAACGAATCAAAACTATTAGTTCAGTGAATATAAAATTCAATAAACTCAAAGATCTACCTGCTAGATTGAGTTATGTGAGGTAGTCAAAAAGTAACCTCAATATAGCCATGAAAAATGAGAACAATGTGGTAGACGGTTGTTGATCACATACATAACAGGTATATATACTCTTATGTTGAAAGTTCAAATACACCTGGTCTGATGGGAAATGTAACGTCAGTGACCACAAAAGATGCTCGCCCCCTTGGAGACATGCCCCACAGAAGAGGAGCTTGCTGTTATCCGTTTTTGGGGTAATAAGGGTTGCAAAACTGCAAACATCCATCAAAGAATGTAGGGGCAGTTTGGGATTTTTGTGTGTGCGTTCAACAGGTTCTTGAGTGGCGCAGAAAGTTTAAAAGTGGAGTGCCAACTCTTATTGAAATAGCTCGCTCCTGTCTACCACACACTGTGACTATACTAGGCACTATTGCTTCAATGGAACGAATGATCCCAGAAAATCGGTAGGCAACAATTCACGACATGATACAGTACCACAAAGTTTCTGCTAGATGGATATGAAAACAACTCACCTCAAAACTGAAGGAATACTGTGTGGATGTTTGAAATACTGCTTTAATATTATGAAGCTGAAGGAGTTGTCTCTTTTTAAAGAGTATGGGCCTCCTGAAGGAGGTATTAGATGGCATGCAGTTCTGCACTAATGATGAGGTGAAAGATCTTGTGCATGAATGGTTATGCAGTCAACTAAAAAATCTCGAAAATGTTCAAATACTTCTCCACAGTAAAAATGATGAGTGTGGACGACATCAGCAGAGATGGACATACTACCCATGATCAGCATCTGAATAGAAGAGGCAAAGATGTTCTATGTAATAAACTCTGCTTACTACTGAACGACACATCCCCAGAAAACAGCAATGACCCTGTAGTCCTTCCTGACCCTCACTCTACCGGAGACGAGAAGGACACAACCCTAGTGGAAGTGTTGAATAGTGAAACACATCTTGAGAAGATAACGGAAAAGGATGCAGTTGAAGAAGGAAAGGTAACAAATGAAACTACCAAAATGGTGAGTAAAGAATCCTTGTGAAATGTGTGCCACTGTGAAGATAAAGTGAGTGACAAGCTACCAGAAAAAATGAAAAACCTGAAACAGTGAATACAACTGAGTAAGCTCTGAGGCTCTCAAGAAGGGAAAAATATGTACCACAAAAATTTAATCAAATTTTTGTATGGTAGACCCAGTGACAAGAGTGTTAACAAAGAAACAAAAAACTGGAAAGGTGCTCACGAAAAATAAGTAAATGCAAAACAAAACTTTTTAAATATATTCCATCAACATGTGCAAAGAAGCCTTATCACAGCAAATATACTTAATTTAGAAATATTTGTACAAAATGAATTATCTATCAGTGATGTAATTTGTCTGACACACTGGCTGTGTAAATTTCACCCATGCAAAAAGTTTCTGGCGAATTACAAATTTCGTGTCAGCAATTAGAATTTTAAACTTTCTTCTTCTTCTATTTAATAAATGAAAATTGGGAATGATTGGCATAGACTTGTAGCCTAGACTCTACTAGAAAAGAAAAAATTAGCTATAATTTGTACAGTGTCTCTCAAAAGTTTTAGGACAACGACATTTTAAACTAGGCAAACCAATTTACGCAAGGCGTTGGTGGGTTGCATGTAGAGTTAGGCTCAATTTCAGGGTTGCCACATGCACAATAGATATTTATAAAATACGCGAAAGGAATGAAAACAAGTAATATTGTATAAAATTATTAAAAATATCACTATTATATCGCAAGTGACAAAATTCTTTCTCAAAGAAAAAAATAGGCTTTCTAGTATTTCATCGCTGATGGGTCTACAGAAAGGAAAAGAGGTGAGAGAAAACAAAATGTGACAAGAAGAGGAGAAAGAGAAAGCGAAAGGAGAAGAGGAAAAGTAGAGGAGAGAAAAAAGAGAGGATAGACGAGGAGAGGAGATGTAGTGAGGAGAATGGAAAAATATTCCAGGAGAGATGAGGAAAATGGAGCAAAGAAGAGAGAAGAGGAGACGAGAAGAGGGAAGTGGAGTCGGAAATCTAATACAGGAGAGGAGATACGAGGAGTGGAGATGAGTGGGATGGAGATAAGATGTGAGAAAAGTAAGGAAGGCGATATGAGATAAAAGTAGAGCGAGCAGAAGGAGAGGAGAGGAGAGGGAGAAGATGAGAACAGAAGGGACTGAAGAGAAGAGGTAGTTGCAGAAAATATCGTCTCAGCGTCAAGAATTGATGCATTGGTCAAATTATGGACATGAAACATTCAATAACATTTTAAAATATATTGGAGAATGTATTAGATCGGTTCGAAATGCCTTTTGGCTTAGTTCATAGCAAGGTAAAATCTTCCATGTAAGATCTTTGATTTTACCTGCGATTATACCACTGAAAACATGAATGTAATTTGAATATTTATAAGAATTATCCAATTTTCGTCCACTTCTCGGTTCGTTGAAATGGAGATTTTGTAATTTAATATTTCCCCTCCCCCATCGTTAATTCCAATCTGAATCATTCCGTTTCACATGCCGTGGACAATGAACACAATGGGATATTTCTAAAATGTACGAAAATTATGTGCCACTGGAAGGGTTTGAACCTATGACCATCAGATTGACAGTCCTGAACGATAAACACTACCCTACAAGCTTTCGCTCCTGAAAATAAGAAGAAGTAGAATACTTGTTTGTAACAAAGAAAACGAAGGTACTACGACTCGGCGAAAACATTTAATGGAGAATTGCACATGATGAAAACTTTCCATTCAATATTTTCGGAGGTATCCTTGCATTGAACTCGAGTGGGAAAAGAGGTAAAATTAGTATGTCCTGAATTGCCACAAATATAAGTAGTTATTTCATTAATACGGTATTTGTCAATGTCTTTGAAGCAGTACACAATTATCGTTAGAGTATCATAATTCACGATCTTATACAAATGTGTGTCAATTCATTTATTTGTTTATTTTTTATAAATTCCATATGCAGAACAATGTAGCCACTATACACTGCTATTACAAATAATGATACCATGCTCTCCACACCTAGTATGGAAGATCGAACCTGGGACCGCTAGCAGCCCAATCGAGAACTCTAACCACTACACCATGCCCTTACCTTCGATTGAAACAACAATTTTTAAGTATTCTGTCCCTCCAATATTGTAAATGTCGTTGGGTACATGTAGTTGAACTTTTACTTTAATTTTGAATTGCTTTCTTGTAGTATAGCAGATATCTTCGAGCAATAATTTTCGAAGTGATGAAGAAAAACGAGAATATTGGTAGTTGCGAAAATGCGAGTTATTTCTTCTAACTTATTATTGTGATTAGACATTATTAATGGAAAATATCTAGAGGCTTGAACATTGCAGAACGATATTCTTTTCCTGTGATACTGCAACAGACGAAATGCTTGTTTACTGACGCAAGAGTCGTGTTCAGAACAGTCTAATGAAATGTATTTGCTGTTGCGTAAGGTAACACGAAATAATTACACTGTTTGCGAACTACCAAATCTGCGCAACATTAGACGTAAACAGGCGGAAAATTTTATTCATAAAAATCACTTCACATTTGACAGTATTAGTCAAGAGAGACTCGTGGGACACTGTGTTAAGGTGCTGGAGTAAATCCTTCTTATTTTTCTTTCTCGAAGAACAATTATTTTTAAAGTAGAGTAACAGTCGTTCTGCTCTTTCTTATTTCTTTTAAATTCTTCCACATTCCTTTAATTGGGTTAAAAATAAATAATAATATTGCTTGCATTTCTGTCATCGACGTAGACCAGGCCCATACGCAGGATTTCTTTGAGGGAGGGGCCAGACCCAAATATAAGAGAGAGGGAGTGTTGCGCAAAGGATTATTATTATTATATGAGAGAGAGAGAGAGGGAGAGAGAGATTACAAAATAGTTCAAATAGTGCGAGTGCCATTGAGAAGTCATGATAATTCTATGTTTAGAAAATAATATATTTATAATTAAATGTTGCGTACTAGGAATTATTATTACAATAAAGAACATGTCTAATTGTGAGTTAAGAAAAAGCAAATAATAAAGAGACATTCTCGCATCACGATTGCAATTCGAAAAAGTCAGGACAGGGATTGAAAGTAACGTACTGTCCTGACTAAATCGCTGAATCGGACGTCTGGTAGCCTTGCATCAATGATTATAAAACTAAAACTACCCAATATTGCAGCCTGAAGACTTTTGCGCAAGAAACAGATTCAGTTATGTAAGAACAAAATTGAAATTTTTACACATTTCTAAAATCGACGATGTTATTTTCGTAGTTATTGATAGGTTCACATTTAAATATTTTTTCCCGGTTCGAGAGGGGCATGGTCCCCATGTCCCCCCTGGGTACTGGCCTGGCGTAGACAGTGGGAGAGAAATTTTGGAGAATCTTTCTATTAAATTTATTATTTACATCCACCTTATGCTCAGATAGGTTTATTGACAATTGTGAACTTCTCATTTAATACATAATATTTGGTTTTAAACGACGGGAGAATATTGGTCAAATTTCCTTTCGTGCTCTTTTGAGAGAATATATACTTCTACAATAGCAATCACGTTCGGAAATGGTGAAAAAAAAATGATTTGGTTTTCAAAGGCAGACAAGCTTGGTAGCGTAGCTTGCTCGCGTTCAAAGTGACTCACTCACGCCATTCAAGGCCGCTTCTTATCGCAAAACACTGTGCGTCGATGCACAGTGTCTGCGCCCAGCAAGTTACAAGTGTCCAGAGTCGAATTTGAAAGAGAATGTGAAGCAGTGGCGTAGCGTTATAGTACGCCCATACGCCTGGCGTTCCATGATTTAAAATTTCAAAAATACGTAAATGCTGTAAATATAAAGTAAATCTTGACTAATTTCATATATGTTTGACCTTCATGGCATTATAATAGCTATTTTTCGCGATCCGCTTGCAACGCTCCACTAACAACTTTCGTTCCAGTATTTTTTTCAATGACTTTCCTGCCTGGATGCCGGATAGGTTCGGCGTAAAGAACTTTATATTCCTTGCTGTCTTTCTGGAGGGAAAGGTTGGACAGGCTTGGATCTCTACAGCACACACGCAAATGCTCCTCGTACGCCAGCGTATGGAGCAGAGGGCTATGTCATTGGTTCACGTGACCCTTCCTGCCTTCTGAAGCAGACGACAGCGGTAGAATTCCTACCCAGTTCTACGCCCTCGTGCAACTCGTGCTATGTGATGCTACAATATATTGGCTGACTTAACTTTACCAAACTCAAATATGGGTCAATCCATATGAATTCATACAACCTGGTTGCTTGACCATTTTTAAAAAAGTTTATTTTTTGTGGGGTGTGAGCCTCATATATTGACAGTTCAGAACCACTCTTATTTTATTTTTACTATCACGGATTTGAAGATGGCGGGCATTTTTTTATCATGGCGCGCATCATTTTCTCCATTTGTAAGCAACAGCGGCAACTTTTTTTTCTCAGCTCTGGTAAGTCCTACGACAATGAGACAAAAACTGTGATGTTAAGCACATTATAGGCTACAATTATATTTCTGTGTAATTTTCTAAATATTATTCCTTCATAATAAATTTGAAGGTCAAAATTGTGTATTTTAATCGCTCCTAATGACATTTTCGGACATTTTTTGGGGGGGAAGGCAGTTCGTTTGACATTTGAATTTTTTTGTGCAAGTACCTGTGTACCAATAGAGTATGTCAAAATTGTTTGAAGCTTGAGACTTTAATATTTGTTTTTCTACAGGGTCATAAACATGTACTTTTTGTTAAAAAATTCCAAGTTCAGGGTTAAATATCTCTGGTGGGCAGTTGTTTAAAAATCTGAAATTTGTACACAATACAGTACTTCGTGATAAGTAACTTCAGTAAAAATTTTGAGTTTGAGATTTAATTGGTTTAAGATATACAAAACTCGTGAAAAATTCAACATTTTGCATTAAATATGGCATGTCTAATTTCATTTCTTATTAACATTTTGTATTGAAATTCTGCAAACTGTAATTTGGAATGTCAATCAACAACATTACAATCCTGAAATGGCTCTGCAATAAAGTATATATACGAGGGCGTGCTGAAAAGTAACGCTTCCTATGTTTTTATTTTCTTTGTTACCTTGTAAACGCATTTTGGATTTTGAGCAACCATACATTGCACTTAAAAGACTTTCCCACTTCTCAATTGAAGGTTTCAAACTTCTATCGCCAGGGGGTGCTGAACTATTGCGAGGAAAATGTCAGCATGTAACCATGCAATGTCGGTAGAGTGCCTGAAGTAGCGTTCAGTGATCGAGTTTCTAAACGCAGAAAATGTGCTACAAATTGACATTCATCTGAGACTGAGGGCACTTTATGGGGATGAATGTGTAGACATCAGTACTGTGCGATCGTGGACTGTTCATGCTCTTAAAGAAAACCCCAGCTGATGAAATGTCAGCTATGTGAGAGAATGGAATGAAAGGCCGCTAACTGCAACTGATGGAGGTCATCGGAATCGTGTTTAGCTGGGGTTGCTTACGAATGGAGAAAATGATGCGCGCCATGATAAAAAAATGCCCGCCATCTTCAAATCCGTGATAGTAAAAATAAAATAAGAGTGGTTCTGAACTGTCAATATATGAGGCTCACACCCCACAAAAAATAAACTTTTTTGAAAATGGTCAAGCAACCAGGTTATATGAATTCATATGGATTGACCCATATACCATTTCTTAATGACCATTGTATTGTATAATTTAACGCACGAACAGCGATGTGTATTAAAAACTGAAAGATCAACACAGTTTTTGTCAAATAAGTTTTTGAAGTCCTCATGGTAGAAGTTCAGCCTGTGCCTGCTCTACAACTTAACCCGCAAAACTATTCTACTTTTATTATTATTATTTTTTCGTTAGTATCTAACTGCTTAATATTGTGTCAATGAAAATATTTAGCATTCATTTGAAAACTCTTAACATCGAATGGTCTGTGGACAAAATTATTTTAAAATGTTTATCACCATTCCAAGATGGAATAAACAGTGGTCTCAATTACTAATCAGCACTGTTATGTCAGTAGAGTGTACGATAGTTGGATCATCCACCCACCTCCGTGTCAGAGTGTTTTGCACAGCGTGCCAAGATGACAGAGGTCCCTGGTTCGAATCCCGGCGTTAGCACGGGTGTTCTTTATGAGTGTCCCTTCATCAAGTTCATCAATATCATCACTCATATTCATATTCGTGATTAACCAAAAGTGGTAGAAAAGGGAAGTAAAATAAACCAAATCAATCAGTACTTGGATGGCCCACAACAATGACGTCTACTGTTGTTCAGAGGCGCTTGTGATTCAGGTAGGTATTTTAATGACTTGCGTCATACCGAAAAGTATAAAACACCAGAGATCGTGAATTATGATACTCTAACGATAATTGTGTACTGCTTCAAAGACATTGACAAATACCGTATTAATGAAATAACTACTTATATTTGTGGCAATTCAGGACATACTAATTTTACCTCTTTTCCCACTCGAGTTCAATTCAAGGATACCTCCGAAAATATCGAATGAAAAGTTTTCATCATGTGCAATTCTCCATTAAATGTTTTCGCCGAGTCGTACTACCTTCGTTTTCTTTGTTACAAACAAGTATTCTACTTCTACTTACTTTCAGGAGCGAAAGCTTGTAGGGTAGTGTTTACCGTTCAGGACTGTCAATCTGATGGTCATAGGTTCAAACCCTTCCAGTGGCACAAAATTTTCGTACGTTTTAGAAATATCCCATTGTGTTCATTGTCCACGGCATGTGAAACGGAATGATTCAGATTGGAATTAACGATGGGGGAGGGGAAATATTAAATTACAAAATCTCCATTTCAACGAACCGAGAAGTGGACGAAAATTGGATAATTCTTATAAATATTCAAATTACATTCATGTTTTCAGTGGTATAATCGCAGGTAAAATCAAAGATCTTACATGGAAGATTTTACCTTGCTATGAACTAAGCCAAAAGGCATTTCGAACCGATCTAATACATTCTCCAATATATTTTAAAATGTTATTGAATGTTTCATGTCCATAATTTGACCAATGCATCAATTCTTGACGCTGAGACGATATTTTCTGCAACTACCTCTTCTCTTCAGTCCCTTCTGTTCTCATCTTCTCCCTCTCCTCTCCCCTAAGTCTGCTCGCTCTACTTTTATCTCATATCGCCTTCCCTACTTTTCTCGCATCTTATCTCCATCCCACTCATCTCCACTCCTCGTATCTCCTCTCCTGTATTAGATTTCCGACTCCACTGCACTCTTCTCCTCTTCTTCTCGTTCTTCTCTTTTCTCTCCTTTACTTTACTCTCCACTTCCCTCTTCTCGTCTCCTCTTCTCTCTTCTTTGCTCCATTTTCCTCATCTCTCCTGGAATATTTTTCCATTCTCCTCACTACATCTCCTCTCCTCGTCTATCCTCTCTTTTTTCTCTCCTCTACTTTTCCTCTTCTCCTTTCACTTTCTCTTTCTCCTCTTCTTGTCACATTTCGTTTTCTCTCACCTCTTTTCATTTCTGTAGACTCATCAGCGATGAAATACTAGAAAATCTATTTTTTTCTTTGAGAAAGAATTTTGTCACTTGCGATATAATAGTGATATTTTTAATAATTTTATACAATATTACTTGTTTTCATTCCTTTCGCGTACTTTATAAATATCTATTGTGCATGTGGCAACCCTGAAATTGAGCCTAACTCTACATGCAACCCACCAACGCCTTGCGTAAATTGGGTTGCATAGTTTAAAATGTCATTGCCCTAAAACTTTTGAGAGACACTGTATTTCTAGCATTTGTAGTTACCGAGATATTATTTTTTATTTAAAACCTTTGATTTCGAACTTTATGCTGATAACATGCTTGGTGTTCATTCCTTATTGCCTAAATGGGCCCAGCATCATTAAACAAAGAAATAATGGTAGAAGGAAGAAAACTATTTTGTAATCATTGCATACTATAGGAAGCGGATGCTAATGAAAAATAATATACTTAAAATGTGGAGCTAAAATCTGGTACACAGCGAACAACATCCTACTCTTGATTTGATTTGATTTGATTTGATTTTAAAATTGTGTAAGCGTCAGCACTTAGGCTATTTTGCTCCCTCACATTATACGGGGCCAGCCCCTTATCATTACAAAGAACAACTCTAACATTGCATAATTAAAAATCTTAAAATGTTCTGACTGAGGCTGTAAAGGGGCACTCAGCACACATAAGGACAAAAGAACAGGACAATACAAACAAAATTATACTTGCCATGGGGCCAGTCGCCAGAGCCTCGTTAGTCTTCAGTCCAGGGTGTACTAACGTGGAAGTGAGGTTGACATTTGGGTGTACTATGTGAAAGGTCACCCCTTACACCCCCATCCTAGTCTTGAACCATTCATCATGTTGTCTTATTCTTCCAAAGGGTCATACATGTTGACATAATGCATATTGAACACTTCTGTACTGACAAACTAAAGGTAAAGTTTTGCATGCCCTAATCCTGTTTGTTATTCTGGCATCACACTTTCACTTGGTGGTGAAAATGTGAACTATTTTCTTCTTCATTCGCTTCTCCATGGCCTCTATGCTAATGCCTCTATATTGGGCTTCAGAGGTCTCTGAGTATGGCAACTTTAATCAAAGAAAACTGGTATATATAAAAAAATTACCTTAATGTGTAATTCCAAACAAGAATGAGATAATTGTTTGTGTTGCACCATTGGGAGACCAAAATCAATTACTTTTGCTTCTTGTAAACAAACCCACTGCCTTACAGTACGTGAAGAACATGTAAGAGGACTCAATGTGCATCGTGTATTGATATTTTTATTATGTATTGTCGCTTTTCTGCCACCTTGTAGCAAATCAATCAGAAGTATTCACACACACAGACATAGAGTCAGGTGCAAGAATAGAGTCCCTCCACCATTTGACTTGAAAGGCAACCCTGAATAATTATCTCGTGTTAAATTCTGCCAGAAAATTTTCTTTTAAATTATATGCTTGTTATTAAAGAACACTGGAAATTTTACCGTGGTTTAATTCTGATTGCTGAAAAGCCTTATCCCATTGGAGCACAAGAAAGACCCGGTAGCGAATCAGAAAATACAAAAAGTTTTCAGTCAGTGAAAGCCATGTATACAAGTAATTATCCGAATAATCTAAGTATAACCCTTTCATTTTCACGACCACTCTACTGATCTGAACAAATAGTTCAAAGATATTATTAATAAAATATTAACATTGCCTTCTGCTGAAAGAAAACCTTTTCTTTTGTATTTAAACATCTCTCTTTGGTGCTTACGAGGAGATAGGTAATTTACTCTGTAAACTTACTTTTCATTTTTCTGAGCAAATTTTCCTCGCAATCGATTTCGCCACCCATCTGGTGGCTTCATCAGGCATGTACACAAAATGAAAAGTAAGTTTTTCAGGGTAAATTACCTTTTCTTTTGCAAATATAGCAGAATATTAAGTATATGTCAATACTTGAAATTATTTTGTGTTTCACAGATAGCATTTTTGCTTAAGATGTTGATAAGTCTTTATTGTGTCATAGTTAGTATTAGGCAATATTTATTGAGAAAATAATGGAATGTTATGTAAAGATGGAATTTTTATATAAATCTGGGTGAAAGTACTGATTTTTTTCTGGAACACCCTGTTGATAAACTGCCTTTAATGACTTATCTCTTCTTCTAGGTTATCACTGCATTACACATTGATTAGAAGTGCCTTTCAACAAGAAACACCGGATAGTGATATGTATTCAGAGAAGACTTTTGTTTGTTCATCTTGTAAGAAATCATTTGCTCGGAAGGAGGCTCTTAGAAGACATTTAATAATTCATACTGGAGAAAAGCTCTATGCATGTTCAAAGTGTAACAAATCATTTACAGAAGTGAAATATCTTAAAAAACATTCAAGAATTCATAATGAAGGGACATTTCTGTGTCCAACATGCAACAAGTCATTTAGAGCCTTTACATATCTTAAAAAACACTCAACAATCCATAGTGTTGAGAAGCTTTACAAGTGTGCAACATGTAACAAATCTTTTGCACGGAAGGACGATCTTAGAGGGCATTTAAGAATTCATAGTGATGACAAACCCTTTCTTTGTTCAAAGTGTAACAAATCATTTGCACGGAAGCATAATCTGAGGAGTCATTTAAAAATACATACTGGGGAGAAACCATATGTGTGTTCAACTTGTAACAAATCATTTGCGCATCAAATGAATCTTAGTGTACATTTGAGAACTCATACTGGCGAGAAGCCATATGTGTGTTCAACATGTAACAAATCATTTGCATATCAAAGATCTCTTGTAACACATATAAGAAACCATACTGGAGAGAAGCCCCATGTGTGTTCAAAGTGTAAGAAATCATTTGCAGACAAGCATATTCTTACAAGACATTTAAGAATGCATACTAGCGAGAAACCATATGTGTGTTCAACTTGTAACAAATCATTTGCATATCAAAGATCTCTTGTATCACATGTAAGAAACCATACTGGAGAGAAGCCCCATGTGTGTTCAAAGTGTAAGAAATCATTTGCAGAGAAGCTTACTCTTACAAGACATTTAAGAACTCATCCTGGCGAGAAACCATATGTGTGTTCAACTTGTAACAAATCATTTGCACATCAAATGAATCTTAGTGTACATTGGAGAACTCATACTGGCGAGAAGCCATATGTGTGTTCAATATGTAACAAATCATTTGCATATCAAAGATCTCTTGTAACACACGTAAGAAACCATACTGGAGAGAAGCCCCATGTGTGTTCAAAGTGTAAGAAATCATTTGCAGATAAGCATATTCTTACAAGACATTTAAGAATTCATACTAGCGAGAAACCATATGTATGTTTAACTTGTAACGAATCATTTTCATATCAAAAATCTCTTGTAGCACATGCAAGAAACCATACTGGGGAGCAGCTCCATGTGTGTGCAACGTGTAGTAAATCATTTGCAGAGAAGCATAATCTTACAAGACATTTAAGAATTCATACTGGTGAGAAACCATATGTGTGTTCAACTTGTAAGAATTCATTTGTGCAGCAAATAAATCTTAGTGTACATTTAAAAACTCATACTGGCGAGAAGCCATATGTATGTTCAACATGTAACAAATCTTTTGTGCACAAGAGTAAACTTACAAGACATTCAAGAATTCATAGTGGAGAGAGACCAATTCTTTGTTCAACATCGATCAAATCATTTACTTAGTTGGTGTGTCTTTGTGAACATTCGGCAGTTCATAGATTTGAAAAGCCTTTTGTGTGTTTAACATGTAACAAATCATCTGCACAGAAGCTAGATGTTAGAAAACATTTAAGAATTAGCCCCTATGTGTGTTCAAGATGTAACAAGGCGATTTTCATGCAGAATGTTCTCGGAGGACATTCAAAAATTGAAGGTGGAGAGAAACCTTTTCTGTGTCCATCATGCAACAAATTGTTTAGAGTTATGTTACAGTGTTCCCATGTACCTGGAAAGCCTGGAAAAGTAAGGGAATTAAATTGTGGTCAAAGAAAACCTGGAAAATCAGTGGATTTAGTTGATGTTAGGCATATTGAGTTACTAGAACCTTGTATAAAACATATTTTGCAACTTGTGTGTTTCTTTTGAATTGCATAATAATAATCTCAACCATGTTTTGTAGATTCTTACAATCTGGAATTATAGCTCTGATGAATAAAGGTGTATGACTGACCAGAGGTGGAAGGTGACATAAAATGTTGGTTGAAAGCCAGAGAAATATACTGAGAGTGGGGAAAATTCTTGAAGAGGTGATAAAGGAAAAGCTACAGCAGATGTCACTCAGTAATGAGAGAAATCTTGCTTCTGGAGCTGGTGGTTGCAGACATCCACATTAAAATCTTTTCTGTGTGCGCAAAAATTTTAGTTAGTTTATTATGTTTTAACAGTGTTTAGATACTGGTTGTTTATTTTAAAGCTTATATAAGGTTTTTTTTTCTTTGAATTTTGCATTGATAACTTCAGAAGCACGTACACAAATCCATGACAAATACAATTGATATTATCAGATATTCATTCATGCATTGTTTTCTGCCCAGGAGCAGGTCTTTTCTTGCAACCTCCTTGCTGTTCGATCTTCAACCCTTCACTTTGTTCCAGAATCCTTAGACATTTTGCTTCTTTTGTTACCTTGTTGTGGACAAACTGCATCTTTACCTTATAATGTAGTAAAATAACATCTTTTAGGTAGTGTATTTACCAATACTAATTGTTTGAAGACTTTTGTTGTTGTGTATTATATCTCACGAAACGAAAAATTCAAGAGACTTGTTGTCGACGTGAAGATCAAGCCCGATTACGACACTGTTGTTCGTGCTATCGAAGAACACCTGGAATCGGTAAACAGTAGATTGGAGGATGTGGAAAGCGAAGTTCGAGCCAACGTAAGCACCCTGAACGCCAGCATCGACAATCTCAAATCTACTCTTGTCATCGAACTGTAGTGCATTCCAAACAGGGAATTTTCCTCGCTCTTTCATCCGGGTGCCAATTCTACATGCTGACCCCTGCCAAAGCCTATCACCAGTTTTTCCTCGCTGGCACACTTCAGTTCGTCAAGGTTTCTTATTGGTCTTTGCCTCACGCTACCCACTACCCAATCATGACCGTAACGAACATTGGGGACGAGCCTAAAATAAGAGGATTGGAGTTGGTTGATTTCACCCACCCCGAAAGTCGCGAGACTGCCTATGCCGAAGATGCAACTCAAATTATCGAAATAGAAATAGGTGATAAGCTGTACATAGAAAACCCGGCATTGTCTGCGGCCAGAAATCCCATCCAAGCTATATTCTTATTTTCACGCAATGTCTAGGCAGGCTATCATGAACGAGCTGCACAAACCTGCACGGCGAAACTACAAATGACTGGCGGTAGTGACCAAAGGCATAGACGACTTGTGGCAGGCTGACCTTGTGGAAATGAGCAGTGGCAACCTGAAGAATTTACATAAAATCAACAAGGGATACAAGTATCTTCTCACCATCATAGACACATTTTCAAAATTTGCGTGGGCTTTGCCCCTCATGGCAAAAACAGGAATTTGTGTAGTGGAAGCATTCAAAACTATTTTCGATGAAAGTGGCAGGCAACCTCGGTTTATTCAAACAGATAACGGGAAAGAATTCTACAACTCTGTTTTTCAGCAATTCATTCAAAAACGAAATATTCAACATTACTCATCCTATAGTCACATCAAAGCCAGCGTATTAGAACGTTTCAACCGTACTCTCAAAACACGCATGTGGAAGCAATTCACGCTTGAGGGGAATTACAAGTGGGTCAATGTGCTTCCGGAACTTGTTGACAGCTATAATCACAGTTTGCATAGCATGATACGCATGAAACCAGTTGACGTTAACAAATCTAACGAGCAGCATTTAATTTCTACAGTTTATTGTCCAAAATATAAATTTACAAGCAAGAAACCGAAATACAAAGTAGGAGACCAAGTGAGGATTATCAAATTCAAGCGTACTTTTGAGAAGGGCTTTACCAAGAATTGGAGCACGGAACTTTTCACCGTAGTTCAAGTCATGCGGGGGGCGAGGTACACGTATCTAATAAAGGATGCACGCAACGAAATTTTGAAAGGAAGGTTTTACGAAGAGGAGCTTTCGAAAACAAAACACCCCAACACATATCTTATTGAAAAGGTATTACGTAGAAAAGGTAAAAAAATACTGGTTAAATGGCTGCGACTCGAGGAAAAAAGTTGGATCGATGCAGACAAAGTGATTGTGTGACAGGTGTGTGGGATGTGGTGAGATGACTACCCGATTCATCCTCGGAACACTCTAGGAAAAACGGCGAGCTACTGCCTGACAATATTCGCTGCCTTGTTGTTGGACCTTCTGGATGTGGAAAAACCACGTTGGTTGTGGATAATTTCTTGCTTGCACCCGACTGGCTGGACTGGAAGAACAGGCATCTGTATGTTTTCTCCAAAAGTTTGGAGCAACCAAAATACCGCCAGCTGACGAAACTGTACGAGGGGCTGGGCATTGCTACTTTTGCTTCTGAAGTTATATCCCTGGATCGCTGCTGCGATAACTCGGTGGTGGTCTTCGACGATGTAATCCTGGAGAACCAAAACGAGATTCACAATTTTTTTACTCAGGGTCGCCACAGGGGCACGGACTGCTTCTACCTTGCACAGACTTTCTCCAAGATCCCCAAGCAGCTCCTTCGGGACAATGCTAATTTTATTTGTTTGTTTCGTCAGGATGCCACCAACCTCAAGCACGTTCACGATGACTATGTGGGTGGAGATTTGAGCTACAACGATTTTTCGAAATCTTGCTCTTCATGCTGGAATCAAGATGATTTTGGTTTCGTCACAATTGACATGATGAGGAAACCCAATGATGGAAAATACAGAAACAAAATTAATAATTTTCTAAACGTCTTGACGTTACAAGAAACGTCTTGACGTAATATAAATAACTACATACATAAAAAATGAAGCGTAAACTTGCAGACGACAACCTGAAGCTGCGCGACTTCCTGACGAAACAGTTTAAGGGTTGGAAATCCGAGAATCGTGGAATTTACGAAGAGAAAAAGCAACAGGACCAGCCTATCATCGATGCCATCAGCGGGCTGGGTAAAGAAATCAAAAATGTCACCCAGCAAAACAAAGAGCTGATCAACGAGCTCGTGCCACTCACTGCTCGAAATTATACCATACCAACACCCATATCCAGCATTCACACTACCCCATACAAACTTGCACCGCCGCCGAAATGTCAGGCCCTAGGCAGTACCTCTTCGGAAAATGTAGTCGAGCTGGGACCGTTGGCAAGAGATTATCTAAGCACCGGCAAATTCGAGAAAGACGAGGTGTTTGGATTGTACCCGACCATGGAACTCAACGAGGGTGTGGTTTGGAAGATCGGGAAATCTAAAGTCACGTTCGAGGGCGACGACGTAAAAGTTAATTTGGGCGAGAAAAACAGCTGGAACAGGTATCCCGGCATGGTTGGACTGTGGGAACTCATCACCAAAAAGCAGCCAAGAGATTACACAAATGAGGATTACCAAAGTTACAAGGAAATTTTGATCATGACGGATGCCTTGTACCAAAACAACGACGCTACGCAGAATCGCGTCAAATCCAGTGGTGGCGAAAAATACAAGAACCTCATCAAGCCGATATGGAACCAAGTCAAATCAGGCAGCGGCGTCAAACTCTACAACACCCTGCCCAAAGAGTTTGTGTGGGTGGACGATGTGCGCAAGCTCATAGACAGGTTGTTGGTTATTGCAGGAGAGGAGAATGCAGGCAACCGTAATTTCCACAACGAGAAGGTGGGCATCGTGGACATGGTGAGTTCCAAGCTTGCCAACTTTATTGTGAATGACGACAAAGGCATAGGGTACCTCATCAAAATCATCAACACCCTACCTCCGAAATTTTGGAACGTGGCCGAAGGTCGAGGTCTCGTGAACGATATCATCAACAAGCTACCCTTCGAGATGCACCTACCAGGTTACCAATACTGCGGTCCGGGTACCAAACTTAATCAGCGACTGGAGAGAGGCGACAAGGGTGTGAATCCCCTGGATGCTTCATGCAAGGATCACGACATTGCTTACAATACTAATACCGATCTCGATGTACGTCATGATGTTGACAGAAAGTTAGAGCACGCAGCTTTCGGGAGACTCGTCAGCAGAGACACCTCGCTAGGTGAATGGGTCGCCGCATTAGGTACGACCATCGCCATGAACACAAAACAAAAATTGGGGTGGGGTCTATAAATAACAACCTACCCGAACTGCTCTGTAAAAATATTCAAGCTCACACAATATAAATAACATATCGTCAAAATGAAGCCCAAGGGTGTAGTATACCAAATACCTTATTCGAATCTAAAAACTCTGGGTGCCCTCGATGGGTTACTCACCAAGAAACAGCGCGAGAAGAAACATTCTTGCTTGGTCAAAGGCCACGGAATGAAATTGCTGCTCAGCATCCCTCAGTTGAAGAGGTTGCAACATTCACGAAAGCAAGAGAAAAAGACCGGAGGTTTCATATTCACCATCCCGGCCATCCTGGGTGCTGTGGGTAGCTTGGCCAGCGGAAGTGCCGCTATCGCCAAAACCGTCATCGATGCAAAGAAGAACAAGGCCGAGTTGGAAGAGCAAAAACGCCACAACGTGGCAATGGAAAAGAAGGGGAAAGGCGTGGGCAGGAAGCTCAAAGCTTTGAACAAATTTAAGAAAAAGAAGAGCCGCTGTCCAACCTCGATATTGATGCTCTGATCGAGCCGTTGGGAATCAAGCACTTCAGGGGTGTTTTGATGTCCGATTCTCTACCCTCTGTTGTGAAGAAAAAAGAGTGTGGTGTGGTTAACCTGGACAGATACGAAAATCCAGGTACACATTGGATTTGCTACTTGAAAACCAGCAACAACAAAGCATTTGTTTTCGATTCATTCGGCGGTGTACCACCTGCTGGATTGGTAAAGTACCTCGGTGCTTTGAGTCTCTACTACAACGACGAACGCATGCAAGGTTTCGACGAAGTGAACTGCGGTCATCTCTGCATATCAATGCTTGTGTTTCTGTCTCAAATAAATAACCCTACGATCGAGGATTTTCAAAAAGCATTGTGGCACCTGAAGCACTATGGGAGTATTCCATCTCACCAGCGAGACTTCGGTCTTAAAACTTGTGTTGCACGACGACATCATCTATCCTAAATCAATTGCTCTTCGTGCATTCTACAGCATGTACCTGATATCCAATGTGACGGTGCATAACAACACAATCAAAGTCGGCAACGACAAAATCAGCGTCACCCCTGGTCAGTACAACCTGTCTACCTTGCAGGCTCACTTGCCGAGAGGTGTACTGCTGTTGCAAAATTCTGTAACTCACAGGGTGGAACTGGTGTCTGCCACGGAAACCGTAGACCTGGGTACCATCGGAGAGCTTTTGGGATTCGAGAACAATACAAAGCTCGAACCTGGCATCAAGCACATTGGTGCTAATATTCCTAAATTTCTAGCCATCGAGACTCTGAACATACATTGCAACATGGCAGAAGATATGATCACCAAATCCTCGGACGGCATCCCAGGGAGTCACAAGCAAACAGGTATTATCGCTACGTTCAAACCAAACTCTGAGTTCATGGAGCCAATTATCTACACCCCCTCCCCACCGATATACTTTCCTGTATCTTGTAATCGCATAGACAACATAGAATTGGCAATTACCAACGAGAAGGGAGAGGTGGTTGATTTTGCAGGAGCCACGACCACTGCCGTCGTGGAGATTAACGTATAATAAATAACCATCATGGAGCAAATCGAAAGTTACGAGTTGCAGTCCTTCCCTCCCAACCGTCGCACGTTTGCCAACCTCAACAAAGCGAATCGAGAGATAGAATACTACGTGGACGTCGGGGACGGATTCATTCACCCTCACAGAGCCGATTTGTATATCAAGTTTCATGTTGTGAAGAGAGACAACAGCGAAGCATTCCTTGCCAATGCAAACCTAAGACTCGTAGATAATTTTGTGCCGTACTTATTCTCGCAGGTGGAAGTTAGAAAGCATGGCACCGTCATCGATAGGGTTGACTACCCCGGGATTACCTCTACAGCTGTGGGAACACTGAAACTCTCCAAGACCGATGCAGCATACTACCAGGCAGGGGGATTCGAAGCAGGTACAAAAATCAAAACTCAAAGTCACACAGTACTGTTTCCCATGCGCCTGCTTCCTGGCTTCTTCTCCGACTACACAGAGATCATGTGGAAGGGTGGTTTGCGCGTCACTTTTCGCAGAAGCGCCAATGACAACAATGTGCTGATGCGTTACAGCACCTTGAGTGCAGACGGTTCAGCAATTCCCAACACACTAGCTGATCCTGCCAAGTGCATCATCCAGTCCATGGAGCTGCGCATGCCCGTAGTTGAATACTAAACTAACTACGCTCTCAAGTACAAAGCAGACATTTTGAAGAATCCCCAAGTACCTATCCAATTTTACGGTTACCAGTGCGTGCAGAAACCTGCTTCCGGCAACCATTTTGAATTTGACGTGACCACACAGTTTAACAGCATCCGGTACGATATGCCAGAGTTTGTGGTCGTGCTCTTCCAGACAGGGAAGGACAACAACCAAGAAAAAGATTCGAGCCAGTTCGACAATTGCAAGATCAAGAACATCTACCTCAAGAATGGCAGGAACGAGATATTCCCGCGTGAGAATTACAACCTGAATATTGCAAACAACGACTACCTGAAACTGTACGAGGCATACACAGCTTACAAGAGGGTGAACTCCGGCAACGTGGACGTGTACTACAACCCCAATGAGTTCATAGCTCGCAGACCCATGTTCGTTATTAACACATCTAAGAGAAAGCAGGTGGTTGTTAATGATCGCACCAACATCAAGATTGTCTGTGAGTTCCACGATGCCTTGCCTGCCAACACCCTGTGCAGCGTCATCCTTATTGCAGAGAAAACTTTTGTGTATGATGTCAGGAACGAGCGAGTAACAGAGCAGTTTTAAATATGCATAGGAAATAACAAGAAATAAAAAAAAAGCCATGCTTGAGCGTGCAAAGGAACTTCCTCTTTGGCCCTGCACATGCCCCAAATTTTCACCCCGTAGGACACGGCGGGAGTTAGTTCCGTTAAAAAAATATACATACTATATATTTACAGATATTGTTAATTTTTTGTATTTTTTTTGTGTAGGTCAATAAGAATTCTGTTGATTGAATATATAGTATGTATTACAAAAAAAAAACAACTGCGAAATTAATATTTTGAAAAAAATATCCCACCTCCACCCCCTCGTTTTTGCATTCGAGGGCAAATTTTTATTTTTTATTTTGGGCACACAGAGCAAGTTTTACCTGTTTTCAGGCGATAGTGACCCCACGGCAGGGTATGAATCCCACATTCGAGAATGCATCTCTTGTCATCTCGTGCATCCAGAGCAATTTTCCTGATGGTGTTGGTTGTAAGTATATGTTTAACACTCTGGATTCGATACTCTTTTCGCAGAATCGGCTTTTTGGTTTCGAGGCACTCGACGTAGTCTTTAAACTTGAGTTTTCTCTGAACCACCTGCTTGCCTATGCGTTTAGCTTTTTTGGTCACAGAACTCTCAGCTTGAATTGCATATGCTTTAGCACGAAGACCAGCAAACTCTAATATAATATCCCCATCTTTTTCATCCTTTAGTTTGCCAGGTACTTTTTTGTTTCGAGCCAGGATTCCATATCGATTTGGTTGGGGATAGCTCGACGTGTCAAACAAGTTAAAGAGAGCTGGAATCGTAGCGATATCTTTATATGCGTTAGCAGTGTGGGCGTGATATACCAGACTGTCCGTATCTGTGTAGAGAAGGTTGATGTTGTTACCATAGTGCAACCGTAGTATATCATAATATATCTCGAACATTTGCAGCTTGCTTAACTCTAACACTGTGGCACCAACATAGACTGGTTTGTTGAGCTTTACCTCACCACGATTCATGTGTACCAAAGCAAGCTGTTCGTTGTAGATTGTTCGAGATTTAAACAGTGGGCTTGCAACAAGTTTGCGACAATGGTCGACGCTAGTAAGCAACCTTATGTCTTCATGATTTCGCGTGTTTTCCATTGTTTTACCAAGTATTATATTATTCATGTCCTTAAAAAAATTGCGATCAAATTCCGAGCTAGCAGCAGTACGATGTTTGGTATTGAGGTCGATGTATGGCTTCAACCAATTTGAATGGTTGAAAGTGAGGACTCGGTGAATTGCTGTAATCGTGACCCCTCGTTGCATCAACCACCGAAGATTTCGGTAGTGCAACCCGTAACGCTTTTTGCGTTCGAAATCCATGATGAGTTTTTCTGCTTCGACGCAGGTGGACACTTGAATTCCGATGCTGGTGGGAGGTCGCAGAACACATCCTGTAGCTTCTAGGAAAACTCGAGGTCCACCTCGACAAAGAAGCCTCGTTCCGAGTCGTCAAAACCTTCTACGTCGAATTTGGAAGGATCAGCCCACTCAAATCCTCCAAATGGAAGTTTTTGCACCATGGAGTGCCCGTAAAGATTATTAGCATCTGTGAACATAATGTAGCTGGATGGTTGATAAGAGTCGTACCCGGTCGACATGTGTTGGTTGTTGGCGCGAGCATACCGTTGTGACACCTGGACCATGCCAGCCCGAACAAGCTTTTCCACAAAAAGCATCATGTCCACATTGGAAATAAGCTCGAGCTTGACTTTTGTTAGAAGGAGCATGGCCGACCATGCCAGCCCGGGGAGACCGTAGAAGTATGCAGGGTCCAGCTTGTAGATTTGCATTGCATTTGCGCGAAACGCTTGAAAGACGTCTGCGAGGAGTGTTACATCAAGTTTTAAGTAGGCATCGTGGTATTCTCCAAAATTTCGACAACCCAGCTTGAGCCACATGGACTGAGTATGCTGATATTCTTCATCGCTGATGCCCGAACCTCGCAGCCGCCTGTGAAACTTAGTCTTGGGAGGCAACAACTCCTCCTCGAACTTGGAAGGGTCACTGACATACTCGTAGGGGTAGACCCCCTTATACCTGAAGAGACTAGCATCCAAGTTCGGGAAATTGGCTGAGGTAATAATTAGTTGATTGTTGTTCAGCATCCCAGAGAGAGCATCGAGGCCTGCCTGGAGAAACCTCAGGGAATCGAGAAACCGAAGTTCTATGCCTCGCACCCATTTAGAGATGGCAATGTAGCGCTCCTCATTTTGTGCTACAATATTAATGCGCGCATCGTCGTATCCGAGATGCCTGATAAGGTGCTGAAAATCGTACCTGGAGCCGTTATGGAAGAATACGGGGACGAAGCGCGGGTCCTTAGCTTTCAGGTTGCACCCGTTACACCAAGAATCAATATAGTTTCCGGTGAAGTGATTGTGGTGTCGAACCTTCTTATTTCTCCTAGTATCAATAAATTTTTCGTTACAAACTGGACAGTGTGTAGCCTCTTCGTGTTTACGCTTTTCTTCGGGAGTTAAGTCTCGCATAGCTATAGGATCTAACAATACTTCTCGTATCTCGTTCACTTCTACAATCATCCTCTCCAGAAAATGTTTGACTGCATCGGGATCGCGATATACATATGGCTCAGGGGCAATTATTTGATTTCGTCGCACCACAACATAGGCAAAACTGGAGATCTTGTGAATTTGGCAAGGCGTGGTAGAAGAAACTTCTGGGTTGGGTTTACAAGTGGACAGCGGTTCAAGGAAGGCCTCTAAATCTGCAATGATAATAGCAGGGTGCTCTCCCATAGCACTATGCGCCCGAAATTGCTCCACAGTACCAGGCTCGGGTAAGACTGCAACCCCAGGCCTGTTGTCGTTACAATAGCGCATGTGGTGTGCAAGCTTCTGGGCAGCAATGTTGGGACCTTGAATGTGTTGGTAATCTTGTGGTTTTTGATTATCGAACGTGGACAAGCACCTGCGACAGACTTCTATACAACCATCATGCTTGCTTTTGTGACCTGAGACTAACCGTGAGAGAGAGCGAATAAGCGTGTAATGGTAGCAAGTCTCGTTCTTGATAAGTAACAAATTGATTTCTTGTACAGCTTCACCTTCCATGTTGCTCACTCGAATAGGGTATACAATATTCGTGTTCTTAGTAAGGCCGTAAACATTGATAGCTAGTTGCAGGTTTAGTAAGTTGTGTGCACGGGTCTCGAATTTGTTTATGTCCGACAACTGAACTGGGTAGGTAATCCCAGCCATCGCATTTTCTAATTTTGATTCGTAGGGCATGTAGTGGGTAACACGATGCGGCTGATCTTTCCGGTGGATACGATGCAGCGCTGCCAGCACCGACCAAAGAAAACATTTTGAATCGTTATTCTGGATGTTTAGAACAGTCTTCTTGACTGCAATTATTGCCGGCAGTGGAACATAACTAGACCCAGACAGTGGAACAAACTTGTTAAGACTCAATTTAAGTTTATGCGGAGTACCACACAACGAACCACCCGAGCCTTCAGCCTGATGTTCTTCCTGTTTGGCAACCAGCTCCTCCAAGAATTTGTCGTAGATACTCTCGAGGTTGGCAACATCTGCCAAGTGCAATATTTTTGCCTTGGTATTATGGTGAAAGCTGTATTCCTCATCAGATGGTTTTTTGTATTGGCATCCCAGCGATGCATAAAATTTAGTAGAGTTTAAAGCCAGTACATCACTTAAGATAGAAATTATCTTGGGTCGCACACTCTCTAGGAAGCTATGTACATCGCATAAGCTATCTGAGGTAAAATCAAAATCCTCTAATATATGATCAAAAGCAAACCGGCTTGCTTTTGTTGCCGACTTGACGCATTTGGCAGATGGTAATATGTTTAAAAAATCTGCTTCAGCCTTCCTTTTGACCGAGGTCGATGGTTGCAGCACAGGGTCTCCTGTACCCTTGCAATTAGGCATATACTTTTTGACATGTGCAATTGTAAAGTGTTTGTTACACTCAGGACACAATTTGGTTGCTGTTAAATGCTTGCCAGGCACACATGTACGACTATGTCGTGCATAATGATCACTGGAAATATTTTTCTTACATGTAATACAAATCTTCGTAGGACGCATACTTTTTGGGGGGTGTTTATTTATAAACGTAGATATGTTGATGTATGAATTTTTTTTATATGTTGAATCCACACGTACTGTTGTACAATTAGGTACAAAATGTCATACAATTAGGTATAAAGTGCAGTACAATTAGGTACAGAGTATTGCACAATTAGATACTGAGTGTTGCACAAGTAGATACCCCAAAAAAGCACTACAAGAAAAAATAACTACTCTTCCATAAGTCTCTTGCAAAAACTCAACTACTGTATACAGGGTCTGTATTTTAAGTAATGAGAATAAATCCAGAAAACAAAATTTATTACAGATATCGCTACAAACCTTTAGTAGTCTTCAAAGTATGCCCCTTGAGCGTCAACACACTTCTGCAGGCAAGTTTTCCATGCATCGTATGCTCCCTGAAAGTCAGCAACTGGAACAGCCTTCAGAGCACGCGTGCAAGCCGCTTTTACCGCATCCAGGGTTCCGTGGTGGTGTCCTTTGAGGGCTGTTTTCACTCTGGGAAAGAGGAAAAAATCTGCAGGGGCAAGGTCGGGGCTGTAGGGAGGCTGAGGAATCGTTGTGATGACAGATTTCGTCAGGAACTCTCTAACCACGAAGCACGTGTGACATGGCGCATTGTCATGATGGAGCTTCCAATCGGCGGCAATTTCTGGTCGCACTCGGTTGACCCGTCTCTTCAACCTTTTTAACACCCCCACGTAGAAGGAGCCAATGACTGTCTGTCCTGCAGGCACAAATTCCGCGTGGACCACACCTTTCTTGTCGAAAAACACAATCAGCAATGCTTTGATTCTGGACTTGGACATCCGCGCCTTTTTTGGTCGAGGCGACTGCGGAGTGTGCCATGCGGTGCTCTGCCGTTTTGTTTCGGGATCGTACTCGAAGATCCAACTTTCATCTCCGGTAATGACATTGTCAAAAAACTGCGGGATGTCTTCAATGGGTTCAAAAAGATCTTGCGACACGACCGCGCGTTTGTGCAATTGGTCGTTCGTCAAAACTTTCGGGACGAGCTTGGCGCAAATTTTTCTCATTCCAAGATCCTCGGTGATGATTTTGTGAACAACCATTTTATCGAGTCCTAGCGTATCCACAATAAACCGTACACTGACACGCTTGTCCGCGTTCAGCAAATCTCGCACACGTTGTTCGTTGTCTCTGGTTCTTGAGGTTGACGGGCGCCCTGCGTGGGGTTCGTCCTCCACGCTCTCCCGGCCTTCTTTGAACATTTTGTGCCACCGAAACACTTGAACTTGTGATAAACTGTCACTGCCGTACGCTTTCCGAATCATTTCCAGCATTGCTGCACCAGATTTTCCAAGGCGCACACAAAATTTGGTCGCGTAGCGCTGGTCCATGCTTTGCTGCATTTTGCTCTTGCACACACTACTTTGCAGACGTCCACGCGACGCGTGATCATGCCTCAACGGACGCCAGCAGGCAACTGCCGCTTGGAGCGCTTTCAAGGTCACACCCCCCACTACCGACTCCAACCGGTCCCAGAGCGCTCTGATGTCTAGTCGCGGCAGAAAAAAAATATTCTCATTACTTAAAATACAGACCCTGTATACAATTTTTTAAAAATCAAACAGAAAATATCACCATGTAAGGCAAATCTACGAGGAACACTGCGACAGGACGTCCATACTCTTCAAGCTGCTCTCGCAGACTGTGACTGACTGCTCTGGCCCCTCTTATATAACCTCGGTTTATTTATGACGTATTTTTCCTCCAATCAGAAGAGACCACGTTAAGTATGACGTATTTTTCCACCAATCAGAAGAGACCACGTTAGATATAAGTCATCATATTACGTCATAATTTGTTGCGCAATCAAGATATGAGTCATCACATTACATATTTTTTTTTTAACTAATCAGAAAACACAATATCAAAAGCATTCCCCTCTAGCTAACTCTGACTGGAGGCTGGAGTTGAGCGTGGACTGCAGGGCCTGCAGGTCGCTTCGCAGCTTCTTGACCCTGACGTCGAGCATGAGAAGCTCATCGCCGTGGTCGTCACGTTTGGTGTGACCGAAAATATCGTTAGGCATTGTTGCCACTGTGGTTACTTATTATAGGGTAGGTGATTCGCATTTCTATGAAAAGAGGGATGAGTTTGTCGTAGTCGTCCAAGAGCTCCACGTACAGGCGATCGCCAGCAGACACGTCGTACGTTGTAGTCACATCCATCCTATTGTGCTTGATGCGATAGAGGTTCTTGCCAGAGGAAACCTTGGCCTCCCCTTCGTACTCGGGATTCATGTCGAACTTAAGTTTGCCGGAGATGGGGAACCGGTAATAATTCAAGTTGTTGTTGAATACGTAGAAAGTTTTGCCCACATCCTCGTCGTACTGGGTCAGGATGCTATTCAAGTGTATAATTAACAGACCGTTAAGTTTAGATAGCATGGAAGGCAGGAGTTCGTCAAAGCTCGACGACGACGACGTGGGCTGGATGGGCACTTCCATAGCTTGCTTCCTGAAGCCAAACAGATTCATAGGCATTGTTATTTTATACGTTTGTATGTTACAAAAGCAGTATTGGCAACAAAACACACACTCACTCTCTCTCTCTCTCTCTCTCTCTCTCTCTCTCTCTCTCTCTCTCTCTCTCACACTCACTCACTCACACTCTCTCTCTCTGTGTTGCCAACCATCCATCTCTCTCTCTTTACGGCAGTGTGTTGTTGCCAGCTCTCCTTGCACAGTGTGTATTACGCCAGTATATAAATTGGCTAAGCCTCAAGCAAGGTAGCCCTTGCCAAATAAGAAGAAGGGCTGTAGGTAGGTGTTGGCAGCACTGTTGGTTGTTTAATCCCCCTTCCCTCCCCCTGTAAAAGGCTATGGCAAGGGTGCCAGTAGGTTGGCAAGAATTGCTTTATACACTATAAACCAAGCCTCAAGCAAGGTTGCCAGCTCCTTGCTTTAGATTAGGTTAGACCAAGAAAAAAACCTTGGTGATTTTTTTCGAGTAAGGTGTTGGCAACACTGCAAGAAAATGGGGCTTATGCCTTACAACAGCAAACCATTAAGGTGAGCCCCACCGAGCCCCACTTTCGGTTGCTGAACTCTCCATTTGGCCCTACTCTTGATGTAGGTGAACCCCCATCGTAAAAGGCTATGGCGAGAGCCCAGTAGGTTGGCAACCTTGAGCGCACCACTTTCGCGTTTGCCTTACGATATTTTCCGTTAAGGCTGCAAAAAATGCACCACTTTCTAGCGCAGAACTGTCTTTTTACCCCTACTTCCAATTTAACCTGGCTGGTAACCCGAGAACACTTGTTTGGTACATGCATCTAGTTAGCAAATGAGCAAGAAATTTCAACGTGCTGATATTTTTCACCAGCAATTTGGTAATTAAATGCTTCCGTGGCAAAAAAGTTAAACTTTTGTGCATGGAAATTTGTTCATTGCTGATGTATGTTGTGTTTGTTATGAAAGAGTCCTGCACCGTGGCCATCTGGTCTAAGGCATTCTAGCTACAAAACTCTTGCAGGTTCGATTTTCCTGGAAGAATTGTTACAATTTCTCTGCTGAGATTTTGTCCTCTGTACGGGACCAGTGGCCACCCACCATCATGACGAATTTGGCGAGCTACGAATGAGTAGCGTAACCCTGTCATGGAAATCTGCAACAATGACTGTTGGTTTTCGTGCTGACCACACATCACCCTGTAACTGGCTAGATGATTTCCCACCTAGGTAGGTGGGAGCGAGGTCAGCGGGTTATTTTATTTATTATGAAAGAATTATACGATGGTTATTTTTTAAGTAAGGTCCATTTTGCAATAAAAATGAAGTAAGTAAATGTTTTTCAAGAAAACATTTATTTTCTGAATGTATATACACTTCTCTATTTTTCTACATAACTTCCTTGCTGGTTTAAACATTTATCGTAACGAACTACGAGCTTTTGGATACTCTCCTCCTAGAACTCTGCTGCCTGTGATGATAGCCAGTTACTCACGGTCGTTTACACTTCTTCATCAGTGTCTAAATGTTTGCTGCTCAGGAAGGTCTTCAGATGGCGGAAGAGGTGGTAGTCGCTAGGTGCAAGGTCTGGACTGTATGGCAGATGATTGAATATCTCCCAGCCAAAAGATTCGATCAGATCTTGAGTTTGAGCCGCAGCATGTGGCCTTGTATTGTGATGAATCAGTATGACTCCGGCTGACAGCATTCCACGCTGTTTGATCTGGATTACTTGATGAAGTTTTCTTAGGGTCTCAGTAGGAAGCTGAGTTAATTGTTGTTCCTTGCGACAAAAAGTCCACTAACAAAACACCCTGCCTGTCTCAAAACACTGTTGACATGATCTTGCACTTTGAAAGTGTCTGTTTTGCTTTCACTTTGATGGGCTATGATGTGTTGACCATCTGCCATACAGTCCAGACCTTGTGCCTAGTGACTACCACCTCTTCCGCCATCTGAAGACCTTCGTGGGCAGCAAGCATTTAGACACTGATGAAGAAGTGAAAATGACCATGAGTAACTGACTGTCATCACAGGCGGCACAGTTCTATGAGGAGGGTATCATATAAGTGAAAAAGTGCATAGATGAATTCTTAGTGAAAGTCATGTTCATTGTGTACTTGAAGAGCTCTATAGAAAAAAAAAAAACTTTCATCATGTACTGCATAGGAAGCTAAGCGCAAACATGGTAAGATGTGTTCTGTAGCTAAGAGGGAATGGAAGATGAGTTTGAAAGATTCAACATGCAAACATGTTGGACATTTTTTACTACAATTTGATCAGTTATGATGGGGAATTTGAAGATCTTTGGAAGGTGTTGGAAATTTTACTTGTTCCTTCACATGGCAAGTGTCGAAAGTGGATTTTATATCAAAATTTACATGATGGTAGAAAGCCATTATTAAGACTAGGTGGTTGTGTTGAGATTAGTGTATGACTCTGTAAAATGCTCTGGAGAACCTTCTGCAGTTGAAATTGAATCTAAAATTCTCCAGTTATCCAGTCATGGAAACAATATGAGGACAGTGAAAGAGATTCTGACAAGAGGGCTATTGAGTCTGGAAGTAGTGAACAGAAATGTGTGGTAGATGAAATTAAAGTATTGGAGGAGAAAAGGCAAAGTTGACAATGGAGACAGAATTACAAACAAAACTATTGAACAAAAGATTATATGCTTTAAGAATATCACATAGGTATTGAGAACACAAAATTTGCTGCCCTCTACAAATTATTCCATGACAAATACTTTTCATTGCTCTGCCATGAGGCAATACAGTCTAAGGCATCATCCTTTGGGCTTGGGCTACAGGATGGACGCCTAATTTGAGTCTCCTGGAGAAAGTGTTAACAACTTTTTCCCGAAGATTTCAGCCAGTATGTGCAACCGGTAGCTACCCACCAGTGTGAGGAAAAGTGGGAACTATGAATTAGTATCTTAACCCAGTCATGAGTAGAGAAACCCAGTCGTCAAAAAGTCCTACAATGATAACTGGGTGTTTGTCATCCTGACAACATATCTCCCACCTCAGATGAGACATGGGAGTGAGACTGGCAGTCAGTAGGTATGCCTTAGCCTCCAAGGGCTATTGTGCGACATGCTATTATTAAATATTTGTATTACAGTCAAATGTGAATAATTGGCATTTTGTCAATTGGAAATATTTGAAGATCTATGTAGGAGTAAAGTAATCTTAAAAAAAATATTTAGTGTGTGTAATTGACATGTTACATATACATTCATATTGTGAACAAGTATATGCAGCATATACAGGGTGACTGGTAATTAGATGTATTTCCTGAAAGGGGTTAAAGTAGAGATAATTTGCAATAAATTTGACCATATGATACCCCGTCCGAAAATTAGTAGTTTTCGAGATAATCGAATTTCTATTGTTTTTTTCAAAAAATGGCAAATTTCCACATAAAAAGATGAATAGAGAAAAAACTGCTCATTGTATGGAACTTATTTCAGCATTTTCTGATAGCTAAAAAATAAGTGGTTCGTTGAAAAAAAAAGTTTTTCCAAATCACATGTAAGTAACGGGTGGGTCTAAACTTACAAGTGATGATAAAAAAATGCACTCTTAGTTTACTTGGCAACGTATTAATAACAAAAATGGTATGACACGAAGCGTACAAATTACTTCCTTGTGTCATCTGCTATCCAACAAGGTACAAATGTTGCTAACATTCACATTTGTGTACAAGAAATAATACTTCATTCATCTTCATGTGAATGGAATCAATGAACAATACAATTAAAGAACATTACACGTCTTGCTCAAAGTGGGCACCTCCATTACAAATGCAGGCACGCGGGTTTTTACGGACATTTGTTCTCTTAACTCGTAATGTGATGGTGTCATTGGTGTGTTGACCAGCTGTTAAGATCCTCTCCCTGAGCTCTTCTTGTGAGTTTACCAGTGTCTTGTCATGTGGCTCCAAATGTAAAAGTCGCAAAGCGTTAAATTGGTGGATCGAGCCGGCCAGGGAATCGGGCCACCTTGGCCAATCCATTTCTTTGGGTAATTTTCATCCAGCCACTGTTGCACGCCCAGGCAGAAGTATAGATGGGCATCATCAACAATCATTTGATCGAGCCATTTTTCCTGCCCCAAATCTTAAATGGCATCACTTATGAACATTTTTTGAGGAACGGGATGGCAATGTTGTTGGAGGATGTGCCTCTAGCTACAAGACGTGACATGATTTATCAGCATGTTGACTGCCCAGCTCAATCCCCTCCACTTGCTGAACAAAATTTGTGCCGCTTGAAGCAGTAGATATTACCATAAATGTAGTTTGTGCTCCTCTAATTTGCAAGTTTTCTCTGTATTAACTCCAAAGAAGATAACTTTTGGATAATTTTCAACCGAAAAAGTCAGAGGACTAAAGGGTGTAAGGTTTTCCTGTGCTGTTACTGTATTAGTATATTAAATGAACATTTGGTGTGTAGCACTTACTTTAACTATTATGTGGACCAGTGACTTTCCCACAAGGGACATAGAGCATCTCCTTTGTACACCATAGACAGACATACACAAAAGACAAGCAAATTCTGAGATTCAAAAAAATATTCTCACAAACAAAGATAATGTCAGGCAGAGAAGCAAATTTTGAAAAGTCAAAGGGATTTTCTCAGAAATGTAGATAATATTTTTAATGTAATATGTGAACCCTGTCCATAAATATGAAAGTACTTGTGATTAGTTTACAAAATACAATTTCAATCTATGTCAAATCGTCCAAGAGAAATAAATTGGTTGCCAGAATTTTTTTTAAAAGTATAAATGCTGTAGGTCCTATGCAAGTGTAGTAAAATTGGTTTGAGTTGCTGTTTTAAGTCCACTTTATGCACAGTAAGGCTAATCGGGACTGGACCTACAGTTTAAAGTGGAATCCGAACCACTTGTGCCTCCACCGGGTATCGAACCCGGGACCCCTTGATTGCAAGGCAATGACGGAACCACTGTGCCATGGGGGAGGCCCGCAAGTGTAGTAAAGAATGCATTTTTTCTCTTATTATATAACTTCATTGACAAATATCTCTAATCATTAGGCAAATGATTTCTAGTTGCATACCTATTTTATTCCTACGTCCTAGACATATGCTATTTAGAGATCTTTGCATTTCATGTACAGTTCTGTTCACTTTCAGTGGCACACTCGTTTGGGTTAAAGTTCATCGTGGGTGGTGATCGAGTGTGACAGTACAGTGAAAGTAAATGTTTGGAAAACAGCACCCTGCAATGCTGCTTACTAGTAAAGATTTTCAACAGATGAATGAATTGTATGACTTGCCAAGTAAAATAAAACAGTTAACAAAAGCCTTGCACTGTAATTATTAATGCAATAGAGTATCCATTTTTACATTCGAACAACAGTTAATAATTGTTGGAAAAAATGTTTGGAAAAACTTCATACAAAATAAATAAGGCAAGAAAAAACCTGTCTCAATTCCTTTAATTGAGGAGAAAATAAATCTTTATTTGGAAGCAGAAGGAAATGGATGATGGTTGTATTATCCCCTCCCCCTAGCATAAAGTTGACATTCAAGATGTGAATAGAAGAAAATAAACAATACAAAACAAGAAGAGTTTTTCTCTTTCCGTACTGCTGTAATGATATGACTTCTAGAGCAGATTCATTTTTTTTCTTTCATATACATACTACTGAAAATAAAATATTAACATTGCCTTCTGCTGAAAGAAAACCTTTTCTTTTGTATTTAAACATATCTCTTTGGTGCTTACGAGGAGATAGGTAATTGACTCTGTAAACTTACTTTTCATTTTTCTGCGCAAATTTTCCTCGCGATCGATTTCGCCACCCATCTGGTGGCTTCATCAGGCATGTACACAAAATGAAAAGTAAGTTTTTCAGGGTAAATTACCTTTTCTTTTGCAAATATAGCAGAATATTAAGTATATGTCAATACTTGAAATTATTTTGTGTTTCACAGATAGCATTTTTGCTTAAGATGTTGATAAGTCTTTATTGTGTCATAGTTAGTATTAGGCAATATTTATTGAGAAAATAATGGAATGTTATGTAAAGATGGAATTTTTACGTAAATCTGGGTGAAACTACTGATTTTTTTTGGAACACCCTGTTGATAAACTGCCTTTAATGACTTATCTCTTCTTCTAGGTTATCACTGCATTACACATTGATTAGAAGTGCCTTTCAACAAGAAACACCGGATAGTGATATGTATTCAGAGAAGACTTTTGTTTGTTCATCTTGTAAGAAATCATTTGCTCGGAAGGAGGCTCTTAGAAGACATTTAATAATTCATACTGGAGAAAAGCTCTATGCATGTTCAAAGTGTAACAAATCATTTACAGAAGTGAAATATCTTAAAAAACATTCAAGAATTCATAATGAAGGGACATTTCTGTGTCCAACATGCAACAAGTCATTTAGAGCCTTTACATATCTTAAAAAACACTCAACAATCCATAGTGTTGAGAAGCTTTACAAGTGTGCAACATGTAACAAATCTTTTGCACGGAAGGACGATCTTAGAGGGCATTCAAGAATTCATAGTGATGACAAACCCTTTCTTTGTTCACAGTGTAACAAA
Source organism: Lepisma saccharinum (assembly GCF_977018435.1). Classification (NCBI taxonomy): domain Eukaryota; kingdom Metazoa; phylum Arthropoda; class Insecta; order Zygentoma; family Lepismatidae; genus Lepisma; species Lepisma saccharinum. The sequence continues at coordinate 49,816,618 of NC_139245.1, read as the reverse complement.
TCATTTGCACGGAAGCATAATCTGAGAAGTCATTTAAGAATACATACTGGGGAGAAGCCCCATGTGTGTTCAAAGTGTAAGAAATCATTTGCAGAGAAGCATACTCTTACAAGACATTTGAGAACTCATACTGGCGAGAAACCATATGTGTGTCCAACTTGTAACAAATCATTTGCACATCAAATGAATCTTAGTGTACATTGGAGAACTCATACTGGCGAGAAGCCATATGTGTGTTCAACATGTAACAAATCATTTGCATATCAAAGATCTCTTGTAACACATGTAAGAAACCATACTGGAGAGAAGCCCCATGTGTGTTCAAAGTGTAAGAAATCATTTGCAGAGAAGCATATTCTTACAAGACATTTAAGAATTCATACTGGCGAGAAACCATATGTGTGTTCAACTTGTAACAAGTCATTTGCATATCAAAAATCTCTTGTAGCACATGTAAGAAATCATACTGGGGAGCAGCTCCATGTGTGTGCAACATGTAGTAAATCATTTGCAGAGAAGCATAATCTTACAAGACATTTAAGAATTCATACTGGTGAGAAACCATATGTGTGTTCAACTTGTAAGAATTCATTTGCGCAGCAAATAAATCTTAGTGTACATTTAAAAACTCATACTGGCGAGAAGCCATATGTATGTTCAACATGTAACAAATCTTTTGTGCACAAGAGTAAACTTACAAGACATTCAAGAATTCATAGTGGAGAGAGACCAATTCTTTGTTCAACATCGATCAAATCATTTACTTAGTTGGTGTGTCTTTGTGAACATTCAGCAGTTCATAGTTTTGAAAAGCCTTTTGTGTGTTTAACATGTAACAAATCATCTGCACAGAAGCTAGATGTTAGAAAACATTTAAGAATTAGCCCCTATGTGTGTTCAAGATGTAACAAGGCGATTTTCATGCAGAATGTTCTCGGAGGACATTCAAAAATTGAAGGTGGAGAGAAACCTTTTCTGTGTCCATCATGCAACAAATTGTTTAGAGTTATGTTACAGTGTTCCCATGTACCTGGAAAGCCTGGAAAAGTAAGGGAATTAAATTGTGGTCAAAGAAAACCTGGAAAATCAGTGGATTTAGTTGATGTTAGGCATATTGAGTTACTAGAACCTTGTATAAAACATATTTTGCAACTTGTGTGTTTCTTTTGAATTGCATAATAATAATCTCAACCATGTTTTGTAGATTCTTACAATCTGGAATTATAGCTCTGATGAATAAAGGTGTATGACTGACCAGAGGTGGAAGGTGACATAAAATGTTGGTTGAAAGCCAGAGAAATACACTGAGAGTGGGGAAAATTCTTGAAGAGGTGATAAAGGAAAAGCTACAGCAGATGTCACTCAGTAATGAGAGAAATCTTGCTTCTGGAGCTGGTGGTTGCAGACATCCACATTAAAATCTTTTCTGTGTGCGCAAAAATTTTAGTTAGTTTATTATGTTTTAACAGTGTTTAGATACTGGTTGTTTATTTTAAAGCTTATATAAGGTTTCCTTTCCTTTGAATATTGCATTGATAACTTCAGAAGCACTTACACAAATCCATGACAAATACAATTGATATTATCAGATATTCATTCATGCATTGTTTTCTGCCTAGGAGCAGGTCTTTTCTTGCAACCTCCTTGCTGTTCGATCTTCAACCCTTCACTTTGTTCCAGAATCCTTAGACATTTTGCTTCTTTTGTTACCTTGTTGTGCACAAACTGCATCTTTACCTTATAATGTAGTAAAATAACATCTTTTAGGTAGTGTATTTACCAACACTAATTGTTTGAAGACTTTTGTTGTTGTGTATTATATCTCACATCTCCTTCATCTGGCTACAATTATATAATATTGTAATTTGTGGCCGGATAAAGGAAACGTGACATTTCTGAAATGCTGCCATCCTACAAAATTTGATTGATTGATTTAGTGTTTTATGTCCACTTTATGCAAAGTAGGGCTAATCGGGACTGGACCTGCAGTTTAAAGTGTGATCCGAACCACTATGTGCCTCCACCGGGTATCGAACCCGGAACTCCAACAAGATTTAATAAATAACTGTTTGTTTGCATTGCCATTTTCAGTGTACAGTTAGCAATGCGCAGTAATTTTTAAAATGCAGATATTTGTAGTAATTGTAACAGTAATTTGTCACTGCACTATGAGCATCTAAAATAGGAATTGTAGCTTTCCTGGTGACGTGATTCGAACAAGTATTCTCAGGTTACCAGCCAGGTTAAATTAGATTGGCTTCCAACATTTCGAGGGCATACATTTCTCTCATCTTCAGGGATGTTGTCTCATAACGTTGGAAGCCAACTCCAATTTAACCTGGCTGGTAACCCGAGAACACTTGTTTGGTACATGCATCTAGTTAGCAAATGAGCAAGAAATTTCAACGTGCTGATATTTTTCACCAGCAATTTGGTAATTAAATGCTTCCGTGGCAAAAAAGTTAAACTTTTGTGCATGGAAATTTGTTCATTGCTGATGTATGTTGTGTTTGTTATGAAAGAGTCCTGCACCGTGGCCATCTGGTCTAAGGCATTCTAGCTACAAAACTCTTGCAGGTTCGATTTTCCTGGAAGAATTGTTACAATTTCTCTGCTGAGATTTTGTCCTCTGTACGGGACCAGTGGCCACCCACCATCATGACGAATTTGGCGAGCTACGAATGAGTAGCGTAACCCTGTCATGGAAATCTGCAACAATGACTGTTGGTTTTCGTGCTGACCACACGTCACCCTGTAACTGGCTAGATGATTTCCCACCTAGGTAGGTGGGAGCGAGGTCAGCGGGTTATTTTATTTATTATGAAAGAATTATACGATGGTTATTTTTTAAGTAAGGTCCATTTTGCAATAAAAATGAAGTAAGTAAATGTTTTTCAAGAAAACATTTATTTTCTGAATGTATATACACTTCTCTATTTTTCTACATAACTTCCTTGCTGGTTTAAACATTTATCGTAACGAACTACGAGCTTTTGGATACTCTCCTCCTAGAACTCTGCTGCCTGTGATGATAGCCAGTTACTCACGGTCGTTTACACTTCTTCATCAGTGTCTAAATGTTTGCTGCTCAGGAAGGTCTTCAGATGGCGGAAGAGGTGGTAGTCGCTAGGTGCAAGGTCTGGACTGTATGGCAGATGATTGAATATCTCCCAGCCAAAAGATTCGATCAGATCTTGAGTTTGAGCCGCAGCATGTGGCCTTGTATTGTGATGAATCAGTATGACTCCGGCTGACAGCATTCCACGCTGTTTGATCTGGATTACTTGATGAAGTTTTCTTAGGGTCTCAGTAGGAAGCTGAGTTAATTGTTGTTCCTTGCGACAAAAAGTCCACTAACAAAACACCCTGCCTGTCTCAAAACACTGTTGACATGATCTTGCACTTTGAAAGTGTCTGTTTTGCTTTCACTTTGATGGGCTATGATGTGTTGACCATCTGCCATACAGTCCAGACCTTGTGCCTAGTGACTACCACCTCTTCCGCCATCTGAAGACCTTCGTGGGCAGCAAGCATTTAGACACTGATGAAGAAGTGAAAATGACCATGAGTAACTGACTGTCATCACAGGCGGCACAGTTCTATGAGGAGGGTATCCAAAAAGTCATAGTTCGTTACAATAAAAGTTTAAACTGGCAAGGAAATTATGTAGATAAACATAGAAGTGCATGTAAATTCAGAAAATAAATGTTTCTTTGAAAAACATTTACTTACTTCATTTTTATTGCAAAACAGACCTTATTTAAAAAATAACCCCCATACATATAAGTGAAAAAGTGCATAGATGAATTCTTAGTGAAAGTCATGTTCATTGTGTACTTGAAGAGCTCTATAGAAAAAAAAAAGAACTTTCATCATGTACTGCATAGGAAGCTAAGCGCAAACATGGTAAGATGTGTTCTGTAGCTAAAAGGGAATGGAAGATGAGTTTGAAAGATTCAACATGCAAACATGTTGGACATTTTTTACTACAATTTGATCAGTTATGATGGGGAATTTGAAGATCTTTGGAAGGTGTTGGAAATTTTACTTGTTCCTTCACATGGAAACGCAAGTGTCGAAAGTGGATTTTATATCAAAATTTACATGATGGTAGAAAGCCATTATTAAGACTAGGTGGTTGTGTTGAGATTAGTGTATGACTCTGTAAAATGCTCTGGAGAACCTTCTGCAGTTGAAATTGAATCTAAAATTCTCCAGTTATCCAGTCATGGAAACAATATGAGGACAGTGAAAGAGATTCTGACAAGAGGGCTATTGAGTCTGGAAGTAGTGAACAGAAATGTGTGGTAGATGAAATTAAAGTATTGGAGGAGAAAAGGCAAAGTTGACAATGGAGACAGAATTACAAACAAAACTATTGAACAAAAGATTATATGCTTTAAGAATATCACATAGGTATTGAGAACACAAAATTTGCTGCCCTCTACAAATTATTCCATGACAAATACTTTTCATTGCTCTGCCATGAGGCAATACAGTCTAAGGCATCATCCTTTGGGCTTGGGCTACAGGATGGACGCCTAATTTGAGTCTCCTGGAGAAAGTGTTAACAACTTTTTCCCGAAGATTTCAGCCAGTATGTGCAACCGGTAGCTACCCACCAGTGTGAGGAAAAGTGGGAACTATGAATTAGTATCTTAACCCAGTCATGAGTAGAGAAACCCAGTCGTCAAAAAGTCCTACAATGATAACTGGGTGTTTGTCATCCTGACAACATATCTCCCACCTCAGATGAGACATGGGAGTGAGACTGGCAGTCAGTAGGTATGCCTTAGCCTCCAAGGGCTATTGTGCGACATGCTATTATTAAATATTTGTATTACAGTCAAATGTGAATAATTGGCATTTTGTCAATTGGAAATATTTGAAGATCTATGTAGGAGTAAAGTAATCTTAAAAAAAATATTTAGTGTGTGTAATTGACATGTTACATATACATTCATATTGTGAACAAGTATATGCAGCATATACAGGGTGACTGGTAATTAGATGTATTCCCTGAAAGGGGTTAAAGTAGAGATAATTTGCAATAAATTTGACCATATGATACCCCGTCCGAAAATTAGTAGTTTTCGAGATAATCGAATTTCTATTGTTTTTTTCAAAAAATGGCAAATTTCCACATAAAAAGATGAATAGAGAAAAAACTGCTCATTGTATGGAACTTATTTCAGCATTTTCTGATAGCTAAAAAATAAGTGGTTCGTTGAAAAAAAAAAGTTTTTCCAAATCACATGTAAGTAACGGGTGGGTCTAAACTTACAAGTGATGATAAAAAAATGCACTCTTAGTTTACTTGGCAACGTATTAATAACAAAAATGGTATGACACGAAGCGTACAAATTACTTCCTTGTGTCATCTGCTATCCAACAAGGTACAAATGTTGCTAACATTCACATTTGTGTACAAGAAATAATACTTCATTCATCTTCATGTGAATGGAATCAATGAACAATACAATTAAAGAACATTACACGTCTTGCTCAAAGTGGGCACCTCCATTACAAATGCAGGCACGCGGGTTTTTACGGACATTTGTTCTCTTAACTCGTAATGTGATGGTGTCATTGGTGTGTTGACCAGCTGTTAAGATCCTCTCCCTGAGCTCTTCTTGTGAGTTTACCAGTGTCTTGTCATGTGGCTCCAAATGTAAAAGTCGCAAAGCGTTAAATTGGTGGATCGAGCCGGCCAGGGAATCGGGCCACCTTGGCCAATCCATTTCTTTGGGTAATTTTCATCCAGCCACTGTTGCACGCCCAGGCAGAAGTATAGATGGGCATCATCAACAATCATTTGATCGAGCCATTTTTCCTGCCCCAAATCTTAAATGGCATCACTTATGAACATTTTTTGAGGAACGGGATGGCAATGTTGTTGGAGGATGTGCCTCTAGCTACAAGACGTGACATGATTTATCAGCATGTTGACTGCCCAGCTCAATCCCCTCCACTTGCTGAACAAAATTTGTGCCGCTTGAAGCAGTAGATATTACCATAAATGTAGTTTGTGCTCCTCTAATTTGCAAGTTTTCTCTGTATTAACTCCAAAGAAGATAACTTTTGGATAATTTTCAACCGAAAAAGTCAGAGGACTAAAGGGTGTAAGGTTTTCCTGTGCTGTTACTGTATTAGTATATTAAATGAACATTTGGTGTGTAGCACTTACTTTAACTATTATGTGGACCAGTGACTTTCCCACAAGGGACATAGAGCATCTCCTTTGTACACCATAGACAGACATACACAAAAGACAAGCAAATTCTGAGATTCAAAAAAATATTCTCACAAACAAAGATAATGTCAGGCAGAGAAGCAAATTTTGAAAAGTCAAAGGGATTTTCTCAGAAATGTAGATAATATTTTTAATGTAATATGTGAACCCTGTCCATAAATATGAAAGTACTTGTGATTAGTTTACAAAATACAATTTCAATCTATGTCAAATCGTCCAAGAGAAATAAATTGGTTGCCAGAATTTTTTTTAAAAGTATAAATGCTGTAGGTCCTATGCAAGTGTAGTAAAATTGGTTTGAGTTGCTGTTTTAAGTCCACTTTATGCACAGTAAGGCTAATCGGGACTGGACCTACAGTTTAAAGTGGAATCCGAACCACTTGTGCCTCCACCGGGTATCGAACCCGGGACCCCTTGATTGCAAGGCAATGACGGAACCACTGTGCCATGGGGGAGGCCCGCAAGTGTAGTAAAGAATGCATTTTTTCTCTTATTATATAACTTCATTGACAAATATCTCTAATCATTAGGCAAATGATTTCTAGTTGCATACCTATTTTATTCCTACGTCCTAGACATATGCTATTTAGAGATCTTTGCATTTCATGTACAGTTCTGTTCACTTTCAGTGGCACACTCGTTTGGGTTAAAGTTCATCGTGGGTGGTGATCGAGTGTGACAGTACAGTGAAAGTAAATGTTTGGAAAACAGCACCCTGCAATGCTGCTTACTAGTAAAGATTTTCAACAGATGAATGAATTGTATGACTTGCCAAGTAAAATAAAACAGTTAACAAAAGCCTTGCACTGTAATTATTAATGCAATAGAGTATCCATTTTTACATTCGAACAACAGTTAATAATTGTTGGAAAAAATGTTTGGAAAAACTTCATACAAAATAAATAAGGCAAGAAAAAACCTGTCTCAATTCCTTTAATTGAGGAGAAAATAAATCTTTATTTGGAAGCAGAAGGAAATGGATGATGGTTGTATTATCCCCTCCCCCTAGCATAAAGTTGACATTCAAGATGTGAATAGAAGAAAATAAACAATACAAAACAAGAAGAGTTTTTCTCTTTCCGTACTGCTGTAATGATATGACTTCTAGAGCAGATTCATTTTTTTTCTTTCATATACATACTACTGAAAATAAAATATTAACATTGCCTTCTGCTGAAAGAAAACCTTTTCTTTTGTATTTAAACATATCTCTTTGGTGCTTACAAGGAGATAGGTAATTGACTCTGTAAACTTACTTTTCATTTTTCTGCGCAAATTTTCCTCGCGATCGATTTCGCCACCCATCTGGTGGCTTCATCAGGCATGTACACAAAATGAAAAGTAAGTTTTTCAGGGTAAATTACCTTTTCTTTTGCAAATATAGCAGAATATTAAGTATATGTCAATACTTGAAATTATTTTGTGTTTCACAGATAGCATTTTTGCTTAAGATGTTGATAAGTCTTTATTGTGTCATAGTTAGTATTAGGCAATATTTATTGAGAAAATAATGGAATGTTATGTAAAGATGGAATTTTTACGTAAATCTGGGTGAATCTACTGTTTTTTTTGGAACACCCTGTTGATAAACTGCCTTTAATGACTTATCTCTTCTTCTAGGTTATCACTGCATTACACATTGATTAGAAGTGCCTTTCAACAAGAAACACCGGATAGTGATATGTATTCAGAGAAGACTTTTGTTTGTTCATCTTGTAAGAAATCATTTGCTCGGAAGGAGGCTCTTAGAAGACATTTAATAATTCATACTGGAGAAAAGCTCTATGCATGTTCAAAGTGTAACAAATCATTTACAGAAGTGAAATATCTTAAAAAACATTCAAGAATTCATAATGAAGGGACATTTCTGTGTCCAACATGCAACAAGTCATTTAGAGCCTTTACATATCTTAAAAAACACTCAACAATCCATAGTGTTGAGAAGCTTTACAAGTGTGCAACATGTAACAAATCTTTTGCACGGAAGGACGATCTTAGAGGGCATTCAAGAATTCATAGTGATGACAAACCCTTTCTTTGTTCACAGTGTAACAAATCATTTGCACGGAAGCATAATCTGAGAAGTCATTTAAGAATACATACTGGGGAGAAGCCCCATGTGTGTTCAAAGTGTAAGAAATCATTTGCAGAGAAGCATACTCTTACAAGACATTTGAGAACTCATACTGGCGAGAAACCATATGTGTGTCCAACTTGTAACAAATCATTTGCACATCAAATGAATCTTAGTGTACATTGGAGAACTCATACTGGCGAGAAGCCATATGTGTGTTCAACATGTAACAAATCATTTGCATATCAAAGATCTCTTGTAACACATGTAAGAAACCATACTGGAGAGAAGCCCCATGTGTGTTCAAAGTGTAAGAAATCATTTGCAGAGAAGCATATTCTTACAAGACATTTAAGAATTCATACTGGCGAGAAACCATATGTGTGTTCAACTTGTAACAAGTCATTTGCATATCAAAAATCTCTTGTAGCACATGTAAGAAATCATACTGGGGAGCAGCTCCATGTGTGTGCAACATGTAGTAAATCATTTGCAGAGAAGCATAATCTTACAAGACATTTAAGAATTCATACTGGTGAGAAACCATATGTGTGTTCAACTTGTAAGAATTCATTTGCGCAGCAAATAAATCTTAGTGTACATTTAAAAACTCATACTGGCGAGAAGCCATATGTATGTTCAACATGTAACAAATCTTTTGTGCACAAGAGTAAACTTACAAGACATTCAAGAATTCATAGTGGAGAGAGACCAATTCTTTGTTCAACATCGATCAAATCATTTACTTAGTTGGTGTGTCTTTGTGAACATTCAGCAGTTCATAGTTTTGAAAAGCCTTTTGTGTGTTTAACATGTAACAAATCATCTGCACAGAAGCTAGATGTTAGAAAACATTTAAGAATTAGCCCCTATGTGTGTTCAAGATGTAACAAGGCGATTTTCATGCAGAATGTTCTCGGAGGACATTCAAAAATTGAAGGTGGAGAGAAACCTTTTCTGTGTCCATCATGCAACAAATTGTTTAGAGTTATGTTACAGTGTTCCCATGTACCTGGAAAGCCTGGAAAAGTAAGGGAATTAAATTGTGGTCAAAGAAAACCTGGAAAATCAGTGGATTTAGTTGATGTTAGGCATATTGAGTTACTAGAACCTTGTATAAAACATATTTTGCAACTTGTGTGTTTCTTTTGAATTGCATAATAATAATCTCAACCATGTTTTGTAGATTCTTACAATCTGGAATTATAGCTCTGATGAATAAAGGTGTATGACTGACCAGAGGTGGAAGGTGACATAAAATGTTGGTTGAAAGCCAGAGAAATACACTGAGAGTGGGGAAAATTCTTGAAGAGGTGATAAAGGAAAAGCTACAGCAGATGTCACTCAGTAATGAGAGAAATCTTGCTTCTGGAGCTGGTGGTTGCAGACATCCACATTAAAATCTTTTCTGTGTGCGCAAAAATTTTAGTTAGTTTATTATGTTTTAACAGTGTTTAGATACTGGTTGTTTATTTTAAAGCTTATATAAGGTTTCCTTTTCTTTGAATATTGCATTGATAACTTCAGAAGCACTTACACAAATCCATGACAAATACAATTGATATTATCAGATATTCATTCATGCATTGTTTTCTGCCTAGGAGCAGGTCTTTTCTTGCAACCTCCTTGCTGTTCGATCTTCAACCCTTCACTTTGTTCCAGAATCCTTAGACATTTTGCTTCTTTTGTTACCTTGTTGTGCACAAACTGCATCTTTACCTTATAATGTAGTAAAATAACATCTTTTAGGTAGTGTATTTACCAACACTAATTGTTTGAAGACTTTTGTTGTTGTGTATTATATCTCACATCTCCTTCATCTGGCTACAATTATATAATATTGTAATTTGTGGCCGGATAAAGGAAACGTGACATTTCTGAAATGCTGCCATCCTACAAAATTTGATTGATTGATTTAGTGTTTTATGTCCACTTTATGCAAAGTAGGGCTAATCGGGACTGGACCTGCAGTTTAAAGTGTGATCCGAACCACTATGTGCCTCCACCGGGTATCGAACCCGGAACTCCAACAAGATTTAATAAATAACTGTTTGTTTGCATTGCCATTTTCAGTGTACAGTTAGCAATGCGCAGTAATTTTTAAAATGCAGATATTTGTAGTAATTGTAACAGTAATTTGTCACTGCACTATGAGCATCTAAAATAGGAATTGTAGCTTTCCTGGTGACGTGATTCGAACAAGTATTCTCGGGTTACCAGCCAGGTTAAATTAGATTGGCTTCCAACATTTCGAGGGCATACATTTCTCTCATCTTCAGGGATGTTGTCTCATAACGTTGGAAGCCAACTCCAATTTAACCTGGCTGGTAACCCGAGAACACTTGTTTGGTACATGCATCTAGTTAGCAAATGAGCAAGAAATTTCAACGTGCTGATATTTTTCACCAGCAATTTGGTAATTAAATGCTTCCGTGGCAAAAAAGTTAAACTTTTGTGCATGGAAATTTGTTCATTGCTGATGTATGTTGTGTTTGTTATGAAAGAGTCCTGCACCGTGGCCATCTGGTCTAAGGCATTCTAGCTACAAAACTCTTGCAGGTTCAATTTTCCTGGAAGAATTGTTACAATTTCTCTGCTGAGATTTTGTCCTCTGTATGGGACCAGTGACCACCCACCATCATGACGAATTTGGCGAGCTACGAATGAACAACATTCGTACCTTGTTGGATACCAGATGACACAAGGAAGTAATTTAAGTAATTTGTACGCTTCGTGTCATACCACTTTTGTTATTAATACGTTGCCAAGTAAACTAAGAGTGCATTTTTTTATCATCACTTGTAAGTTTAGACCCACCTGTTACTTACATGTGATTGTTATTTGGGAAAAACTTTTTTTTCAACGAACCACTTATTTGTTAGCTATCAGGAAATGCTGAAATAAGTTCCATACAATGAGCAGTTTTTTCTCAATTCATCTTTTTATGTGGAAAATTGCCATTTTTTGAAAAAAAAACAATAGAAATTCAATTATCTCGAAAACTACTAATTTTCGGACGGGGTATCATATGGTCAAATTTATTGCAAATTGTCTCTACTTTAACCCCTTTCAGGGAATACATCTAATTACCAGTCACCCTGTATATGTGTGTATCATGTAATTGGAATTTATACATGTACCATCCTTTGTGTATGGTTTGTAAACAATTACAAGTCTCGCAATAAGAAATAATTATGGATGTCATATTTCTATGATTCGTTGTGTAGAAATGATGTTCCTAAAGCCTAGATATTAAAAATACAACATTCATTAGAAACTGTATTTTTTAAGTATAAGTATGTAATGTGAGTCTCAGAAAATAGACAGGAAGGCAGTGGGTGGATGTTGTGTTGGGCATTTTTGTCTGTTTTCATTCTTTTCTTTTATATAGACAACCATAAATGCTAACTAGGAAAACGTATTTTCATTTCTTGAGATCTTAGGATTGTGTAATTTGGCCTAAAAAAAGCTTAATTTACAATGTGGAAAATAAACCAATGTTCCTTGAAAACCTGGAAAAACCAGGGATAATTAAATTCGAGAATACCTGAGAACCCTATGATATCTTAAACAACATTGACAAAATTCATAGTGTTGTGTGATCAATGTGTAGGAAATCAGTTGCACTAAAATAATTTCTTAGCAGATGTGGATTAATTTAACAGAGACAGAAACTTTTTCCTCTTCTGTAAATTTACTCAAAAATATGTGACTGCCCTGCAATTTTTTTCTGACTGCAGAAATTATTACTGTCATAGGTTCTTTTAAGCATCAGTTCAGAGTAGCCGAAAAACACACACACTACTGAGAGATTTATGTTCATGCTAAAAAAATAAGTTGATATACTGTAAACAATCTTTATAATAGAGATTAAAACAGAGAAAATAAGGAAACACTTTTAAACGAAAGCATGGAAGAATATTTACAATTCTTCTTCAAATTGAATTCAGAGAAATTTTGGTGAAGTTTGCAAGACTTGGGTAGGTCATATACCTTATGAAAAACGTTATTACATCTGAGTAGAGCGAGAGGGATGTAGTTTATGGAATAGAATTTTTAATGCTCTGCAAAATATTCAGGAATCCCCAAAATTAAATGTTTCCCGAAGTGTGCGGCGAATATGAGATTGTACTTGGAAATGGATGCTTGCACCATCGTCAGACACTTGAAGAAGCTTTCATCCAGAACTGTCACAAAATGTTCATTTATCATCTTTTTTATAAATGAATGAGAGATCACTGGTTAAAACCCTGTATCCATATTTTTTTTCTTTTACATGAATTACAGTTGGCATGTTCCATTAAGATTTGCTTAGAATGATGCATAGTCACATAATAAGATTGTTTTCTTTTTTTTGATCTTGTGTTAATTCCATATAAAATTTTCAATAAATTGCACACTTTTCTTTTAGTCTGATGGGGAATGGTTGGAATTCTCAAGATATTTGAAGGAGATTGTTTTTTGGGTTGAGGTTTTGAGGCAAAGCCTTTCCCTTAATTCAATTGCTCCGTATGTGATCTGTTGTAATAATGGAAGATTGTATTGTATTAGTTCTTAAAAGTTCTTGTCAATGTTGTTTTACATAAGACTTCATCAGTATGAATCAAACGTATTAATTGTACTCTCTACAGCAGACTTAAGTTGTCTGGTGTCATAGTTAAACAAAATGTGATCACTGCAGCCATTTGAATAGCTGTCTGAAACTCTTGATTGAAAATAATTTTATGACAATTTCCCAAAATCATGGATAAATATTGCACATAATGACCTCTACTTTCTGAACAAAATTTGTGCCTCTTGAAGCAGTAGATATTACCATGAATGTAGTTTGTACTCCTCTAATTTGCAAGTTTTCTCTGTATTAACTCCAAAGAAGATAACTTTTGGATAATTTTCAACCGAAAAAGTCAGAGGACTAAAGGGTGTAAGGTTTTCCTGTGCTGTTACTGTATTAGTATATTAAATGAACATTTGGTGTGTAGCACTTACTTTAACTATTATGTGGACCAGTAACTTTCCCACAAGGGACATAGAGCATCTCCTTTGTACACCACAGACAGACATACACAAAAGACAAGCAAATTCTGAGATTCAAAAAAAATATTCTCACAAACAAAGATAATGTCAGGCAGAGAAGCAAATTTTGAAATGTCAAAGGGATTTTCTCAGAAATGTAGATAATATTTTTAATGTAATATGTGAACCCTGTCCATAAATATGAAAGTACTTGTGATTAGTTTACAAAATACAATTTCAATCGATGTCAAATCGTCCAAGAGAAATAAATTGGTTGCCAGAATTTTTTTTTAAAGTATAATTGCTGTAGCTCCTATGCAAGTGTAGTAAAATTGGTTTGAGTTGCTGTTTTAAGTCCACTTTATGCACAGTAAGGCTAATCGGGACTGGACCTACAGTTTAAAGTGGAATCCGAACCACTTGTGCCTCCACCGGGTATCGAACCCGGGACCCCTTGATTGCAAGGCAATGACGCTACCACTGTGCCATGGGGGAGGCCCGCAAGTGTAGTAAAGAATGCATTTTTTCTCTTATTATATAACTTCATTGACAAATATCTCTAATCATTAGGCAAATGATTTCTAGTTCCATACCTATTTTAGTCCTACGTCCTAGATCTTTGCATTTCATGTACAGTTCTGTTCACTTTCAGTGGCACACTCGTTTGGGTTAAAGTTCATCGTGGGTGGCGATCGAGTGACAGTACAGTGAAAGTAAATGTATGGAAAACAGCACCCTGCAATGCTGCCTACTAGTAAAGATTTTCAACAGATGAATGAACTGTATGACTTGCCAAGTAAAATAAAACAGTTAACAAAAGCCTTGCACTGTAATTATTAATGCAATAGAGTATCCATTTTTACATTCGAACAACAGTTAATAATTGTTGGAAAAACTCCATACAAAATAACTAAGGCAAAAAAAAACCTGTCTCAATTCCTTTAATTGAGGAGAAAATAAATCTTTATTTGGAAGCAGAAGGAAATGGATGATGGTTGTATTATCCCCTCCTCCTAGCATAAAGTTGACATTCAAGATGTGGATAGAAGATAATAAACAATACAAAACAAGAAGAGTTTTTCTCTTTCCGTACTGCTGTAATGATGTGACTTCTAGAGCAGATTCGTTTTTTTTCTTTCATATACATACTACTTTTCTACCATGAAATTGAAAAGGATGATACAGCTAGCAAGATGAATGAATATCTTCAGAGATTCCTGAATAATGACTATTCTCCACAAAGTCACATAGCAGAAGTTGCTGTGTAGATATTAGCTGGCCAACATCCATGGTGGAGTGAATAGCATGGCATGTATGATTCTACAGATCTCGGATCCTAACCCCAGCCTGGGCATATTTGTTCTTTGTAGGCATACTTTTACCAGTTTCACCATATCACTCATCCTCCTGGTCGCGATTATCCAAAAGTGACATAAAATAACCTAATTCAATCAGTAAATTTCGGATGTTGGAGCATGATGATCATTTAGGTTGGATTGATTGAGTTGTCATTTTAAGGCTAGTTTATGCCCAAAAATACTAATGGGGACTGAATGTACAGTTTGAAGTGGAATCTAACGACTGTGCAATCTGCCTCCACCAGGTATCGGACCCAGGATCCCTTGATCACAAGGCGACTCTGCAATCAAGGCGGCCATATTACTAACCTGGCTCTTCTTAACACGTACAAGGTTCTTCAATATAATACACACACAATTTTGCTTATATTCTGAGCAATGTGTGCAAAATATGCAGACAGAATAAATTCAATAAATCGTATTACCTTAACATAAAAGTAATTGCAGTATTAGAGAAGAAAGCCTCTGTGAAGGTGTTGTGGTATCATGCAGACAGAATTCGATGTATCGTATTACCTTAACATAAAAGTAATTGGAGATATAGAGAAGGGGACCTCCCTGAAGACATGGTATCATCGTCTCCTTGTTCAATACCTGGTGGTGTCACATACTGGCTCGAATCCTACTTTAAACTTTACATTCTGTCCCGATTAGCCTTACTGTGCATAAAGTGTACTTAAAACACCAAATTATTCAATCAATCAATCAGATAGAAGAGGTCTTGATACAAAGGACAGGTAAAGATAAAAATCTTAAGGTAAAATTACGTGAATACCATAGCGCCGGCACGGTGGCTTGTGTCCACGTCCAGGGTTGCTATGCATCTGGAAAATGTCTGCGAATGTGGCTTGTCAGGGAAATGTCAAGGAATTTTGTAGATCGTCTGGAATTTAAGTGCATTTTGGAGTCTGCAAGAGAAAAGTTGCAAAATAAACAAGCAGTTCACTACGACTTCTGGATTCGGTTCTTGGATTCCACTCCCAAAAAAGATTCAGTTTAGAAACTTGTTTCTTTCCTTCTTATGATTCTCAGTCTTTCACAAAACTATGGTTTATTTGAATTTCTGTAATAAATATCAAAGTAAAACTTGCAGTCCAGGTATCTGACTGATAACTAAAGCACATTGACAATATGATCATAATTATTGGAAAGGTTGGTGAAGATGAGGTTATCGGCTATTTTTTTATAGATCTTAGTCTTGTTGGCATTTCCTATAGAATTTCTATATGCAACAAAACATTTCTCCAGATGGTGTGTACTTATAAATGTAAGCAAACAAGCAGCATTTTCTACGACACTATAAATCCGCCAAAAAATGAAAATTTGTGTATGGTTTATGAACTTTTTCTGATGTTTTTATATTGTGGAGATCTGTTATGGTAAAATAAGGTACCCTGTTACCTTAGCCTGAAGGCTACATGCAAGTGATTGTAGCACCCAATACATTTGATGCCGATTGTAATTTTACATTTTATTCTTCGAATTTTCACGTGTTCTTGTGTTAAATGAAAAACACAAGGTTCAAAAACAAAAATTATGATAACAAACATGTCTAAAAATTTATTTTTTGGACTGAAAAACCTGAAAATGTCAGGGAATTTCATAATCAAAAAATCGTAGGAACCCTGATGTTGGATAAGTGTCAGCTTCGTAAGTTGGTATCCTAGGTTCGATTCCCAACTTGGTTATTTTTTTTCTGCCAAATGAATGTAACTGAGTCATAGATTTTTTTCATAATTTTAGTTTTGCTTTAGTTCGTGTTGCAAAAGAAGAGTGATTAATATGAAACTATTACACTTCAGAGTTTATGAAAGTTCCTTGAAAAAATTTGCAATTTGGAAATATTTTTTCTTTATTGTGTTGTTACTAAAACTGGTTGGACCTCCATGATGGCGCAGTGGTAGTTACGTCACCTTGTAATCAAGGGTTCCTGGGTTTGATACCGGTGGAGGCACATGGTGGTTTGGATCCCACTTTAAACTATAGATCCAGTCCTGATTAGACTTTGTGCATAAAATGGACTTAAAACACCAACTCAATCAATTAATCAAACTAAAGCTGGTTGTTAATAACCACTGGTACAAATTAATATTTTCAATAAATTTATGGTTTTCTTCCTTTCAGTGTATCTTCCCCTAAAAGTGCAGAAATCTAAGTTTTCCTTGGCACTATTTTTAGACATCTTAAGGTTTTCTATTGAATTGAAAGTTGACTTTCGCAATTATATTATTCATTGATCACCAAAGTGGGTCAAAATATCAACCATTTAGTTTCGAACCCTGTTATATTTCACCCTTAAAAAATCTACCAGGGTTCACACTCACTCACTCCTTGTCTGATAGTGTGCAAGGCAAACTGCTAAGGAACATCACTTTTTGGTCTTGATGCCCATTCAAGAAAGCACTGGCGAGAATGCAGATGCAATTGGAGCATATGATTCTTCCTTATCTTTCTCCAATGCTGTGGGTACTGACCTTGTCAGTACGAAACAGTACGAAAGGAGAAAGTTTGTATTTGATAATTTGTGTGTTGATTTATTTTACTTCTCTTTTCTGCCAATTTTTTTCTAATCGTGAAGATGAGGTGAATGATAATAAGTTGAAAGTGATGCAAGGAGAAACACAAATATGTATAAACATCACTCAATGTAAATCCCACAGAAGATTATACTGCTTTAGTTCATACGTAAGAACTTTGTTAACAGCAAAACATTCCATGGAATATATAACATGTAATAGTGTTTCTGTAGTCGGTTTATATATTTAGATAAGCCACCCGAGATATTACTTACAGCGTATAATATATGATGGGAACATCCCTCCTCATTTCCTTAGACTGCACCGGTGGGTGGTGGCTCCGAATTATAATAATAATTTCTAACAAAAGGCATTAGAAACCCATTTTTCTGATAAATATGTGTAATTATTGATCTATTACCCATTTTTTTTCCTACTAGCTCTTCATGTAATTCAGAGCCACCAGCTGCTGCTGACACATGTGTGTTTGTGTGTATGAACGCATGTTTGTGTGTATAGTTTGCCTGAAAGTGACAAAAATTAGCAGAGGGGAAATTACTCTTTGAAATAAGCTCTTCAGATTTTTTTTCTTACTCTTTGAAATAAGCTCTTCAGATTTATTTTCTTCTGTACTGTCCAGACATATGCTTCCATATTCTCTATCTACGTATTATGGAGAGGTTAACTTGGACTGGCCGCATATAGATATATGCGATCTTAATTTGTATCTCAACCTGATACCTAGCCTTATCAACAAGTAATCTACTATCCATGTCAAAATATTGAGCCCTTAGTTTGTATGCTTGTAATATTGTACTCCATGGCAGGAAAAAAATCAGTATACCTCATTCTAAAGCTTGTAGCATCTACTTTTCAACAAGATTATCTGAAAATTTTTTCATTGCATTTTCTTATTACAGTGAAAAATGTACTAAAAGGTGTAGATTTTTCTTCCATTTTGCAAGAATGGCGAACTTAACACCATACAGTTCATAATCGAGTGTAGATATAATATTGAGGTTTTCTGTACTCAAATTATTATTTTTGCACCTCTGAGAAAAAAGTAAAATGCAGATCTTTATGAGATATACAGATACTTCAAAAATGAATATTTCAGGGAACCGTGCAAACTTGAAATTCATCAATGAAATTGTAAAAATCCATTTATGTAACACATTTGAGGCAAATCCAAAAGTTTCATGTGTGTATCTCAAGTATAACCACAGATATTATTTTTAGCACTCCTGGTATGGTAATTGCATGAATGGCATGTGATCAGATGCATCCAATCTGAGACTCTGCGGGCTGCAGGTGACTTACACAGCATTGCCGCCTCTCTACATGGCCTGCAGGAATCTTGGAAGTGCTCTCCGCTCCGTTGGTCTGATCCAAAACATGATGGCAGTGTAATTTTATGTCTTTCATTTATACAGAGTAAGTTAAACAATGAGCAAAATTGATGATACCAAATTTCCTCAGAATTAATTATTTATGCAACTCTAAACCAACAGACTGCGATCTGTATACACGTTGCACATTTTCAAACAATTCATTTATCTCCCCACACAACTAGGGAGGGTACTGGGTTCGATACTCGGTTGAGGAACATGGTGGTTTGCATCCTGATTTAAAATTGTATGTCCGGTTCCGATTAGCCTTTCTGTGTATAAAGTGGGAAAAATAAGCTCGACCAACTCCCCATACAACTAGCAAATATAATAGTAATAATAATAATAATTTATTTCCGTAAACCTGCAATACATAGGCATGGAAAACGTCAAGGATTATTGGAAGTTTAGCCTACAAATAATTTAAAATACATGATTGATAAGAATATGATATATTCTAAAAAGTTACATAAAAATTATCATACACAAAAGGAGATATTAAAAGTAAAGTAAAGTGCTCCCCTGTGCTTGGCACCACGCCATGAAGGCGTATAGGGGGTTTGGGGGTAACGCCCCACAATTTCTTGATCCGGTCATGAGTGGGGGTGATGTGATCAGCATCACGCCCCTGACCACCTTTACCCCCCAGGGTTTCCCCCAGGTACCCATGTCATTCGACGCTGGGTGGGCGCTGGGGCCGCTTCCAACATTAGAAAAGTTCCCGGATTTGAACTGGCTGGGGATCGAACCCGGGACCTTGAGCAGACACGTTACCGACTGAGCCACCGTGGACGCGGTGATATTACTGAACAGAATTTCATATATGAGGGCATATATGTTATAACTTGTACAAAATAATGAATTTCTACACCTTCTGGATTTTCCAAAAATTCAGTTAGACTATACAGTACTTTGTTTAGCAAATAGTCTTTTATAGCCAAAGTCTGTGTATTTTGGGGTGTGAGTATTTTAATATTGTTTGGGAGTAGAGTTGCAAAAAAGCCGATATTTTTGAATGGACACTTCTTTTCCGATAAAAAGCCAGCTTTTTTGAAGAAAAAAACAACGAAATTTTGGCTTTTTACCAATTAAAGCTAACCTATTTCACTTGAAGTTACTGTTGTGAGTTTACAGGTTTGTAGTGACATATTTTGCAACTAGCAAAAAGAAACTTACATGATGTAGCAGCCAAGAGACAGATACTGGCCAACCCCAGTGGACACATATTGCATAACGGTTCAGATACAATTTTAACCCTAGCTTACTGAGAGAGGGGGGGAGGGGCTTGCAGGCCCACCACCTCTATTTTTTAGATTTTTCAACTGTTTGAAAATAAATTGCTGTACATTGTGTCCTAGGATGTTCCCAATATTTATTTATTACTTTTCTTCATAAAAACAAATTTAATTTAATTAGGAGGCAAAATGTACTTGGTGCACATATCTAGCGCCATCTATGAATGTGTCTTATTCGAGACACTCATGCCAGTAACAGTGTACAATTGGTTGGCAATGATGGAAATTATTGTAATTATTCTATTTAATAAACAACCGCCCTTCTACAAACTAAAAAGTATTAATAAAAAAATATTTTGAATTTTGTGAGTTTTAGTGAATGATAAAATATATGTGAGACATTCATGCAATAATTGGTTATTATTTTTTATTAATGATAGTAATTTTTGTAATTATTATAATTAATAAATAACTGCACATCATCAGCAAAGGAAGCAGTGATTCAATAATAAAATGTTTTCTTGAATTTTAGTGATAAAAAGGTATGGGCTTGTGAGCCACCTCCCGGTATGTAAGTTTCTCGTATGGCAAGCTTAAGCTAGGGTTAAAACTAAAGATGTAGTCCTGATGAGTACATCTGACCATGAAATGGACTTAAAACAAGCTTTTACATGTTTGGTCTCAATTTAAATGATGTCATATAAATGTTGCAGCAACATATGCTGCAAGCATCGCTTGTCACTTGACCTGTACCGTTTTCACAGGGAACTTTCAGACCGAAGCAACAAGAGACATGTATCACTTGGAAGCAGACACTCAGTAATTCATTCAACCTTTTGAACCGAAATACGACAATGAGTTAAACATGTCACTTGCATGTAGCTCGGACTGTTTTCTCAATGGCGTTCATCGTGCCACTTCGGTCTGTTGCTCTTGCATGCACGTTGAACGTTTTGCTTTATACTGAAGGAGACTGTGTCACTTGTCATCTGTGACTTCAGTCTGAAAGCTCCTTCATTGGCATGCATCATGTAGCTTCGGTCTTTGTGCATGCTTGCTTACAGACTGAAGGGGTCCATGTCACTTGTCACTTCAATGTGACCCCTTGCCTCCCTGTCATGTGTTGCTTCAGTCTGAATGTTCTCTATACTTGACAAGATTGTTAGCTACTTCTTCAGAGATTAAGATTTCATTTAGCCTGTAAATCACAGAGATCAAATTGCAAGTACTGTTTATGGAAAAAGGCTGGCTTTTTGATAGAAGGTTCCTTTCATAATCATGAATGACCCTCTGGAGTGGAATAAAGTAATACTGTTGCCTTGCAATAAGAAGAGGTCTGAGGTTCAATTCTCAGTGGAGGCAGAGTTCTTTGGATCTCATTTCAAACTGTAGGTCCAGTTTTATTTGCTTCTGTGGTTCAGTTTTAGTGCCAGTGTTTTTCAACCGGCGTGGTGCAAAATGTCTGTTGCACCCAGTGTTTGACGACTAATTTTTTATCTAATTTTATTTTTGACATCAAGTCTATACATAATTGAACTATGATTATGCCATACTTGATATAGTAATTCCCATATAAAGTTCAAATCCAGGAACTTTTCTAATGATGGAAGTGGCCCCGGCACCCACCCAGCGTTGAATAACATGGGTACCTGGGGGAAACCCTGGGGTGTGAAGGCAGTCAGGGGTGTGATGCTGATCACATCACCCCCACTCACGACCGGATCAAGAAAGTGTGGGGCATTACTTCCAGATCCCCTATATGCCTTCATGGCATGGTGGTGCTAAGCACAGGGGAGAACTTTACCTTTTACCATATAAAGTTTAAAGATCAGAAATGTATTGATGAGTGAAATAGTTGGAATCAGGGCATTGACTTGTAAGAAATGAATTTACTGGGCTGTGGTCTAACAAAGGTTGAGAACCACTGCACCAAGCAGCCAAAATGCATCACTAGTTGCTCCATGACCAAGTTTAGCGGCCATTTAACCAAATTACACATGACATACTGGAAAGCCAGAATAAAAATATATATTTTACTGAACACAAAATTTAATGTAAAGAGATTTGATACTAGATTTTCAAAAGGTAGAGCAGTATTTTCTTTTTTTGCTTGATGTACATGTTTGTATAACAAATTCAAACATTGAAAATCATGTTATACTAATCATACTATTAGGTTCTATCAAAAACATATACAAAACTACTCTAGTTATGTGAATATGTTTATACTATATAAGGTGTGTTGCAAAATGATAAGAACGGTATGGAATTTGAACATATTGTGGGAACGAAAAGGAAACAGGAAACAAAAGTTACGCAAACTGACAGAGAGAGGAAAGCATGTTATGAGAAACGTGGTACTGTTCAGGGAGACGTGTGTGTGTAACAGCAGGCAAGGTCGAAGTCAAAAGAGCGTTGCAAAATGATAAGAACGGAGTGCGGTTACCCCAGTACATGTCGTTGCCAGTGGCTACAGAGGGCGCTATTGCAGCTAGCATGCAGATTGTGAGGTATTCATGCCCTGTTGCGGAGTACGACAGCATTGATGAAGGTGGAGAATGGGCCATCGAGCAGGATTGTCGGAACATGAAAAGCGGCAGATATTGGCATATAACGAAGAGGGAGTGTCTTCGAATGAGATTGCACGCCGAATTTGTCGCAGCGCCTGTGTGGTGAACAATTTCCTAAAACTTGGAGACAGGTATGGAATGAACAAAGCACCGGGAAGGTCGTGGAAATTGACGCCCCGACAGGAACGTGATGTCCTGACGAAGCTGCCTGCTGGTGAAACATCCCTCAGACAGTTGGCTCGTGATCCTCATATTCACGTCCATCAATCAACGCTATCACGGGCTGTGAAACACAGCAATCGTCTCCGATATCGCAAGGCCAAACGAAAGCCATGACTCACAGCACAACACATGGAGCGTCGCGTGTCCTGGGCCAAGAAGTACATGGCGTGGAAGGAGGAATGGCGGAAAAGAAATTCGATTTGGATGGTCACGATGGCTGGAGAAACTATTGGCATGATCTCCGCAAAGAGGAAAAGAACTTCTCCAAGAGACAACAAAGAGGACAGTCTGTAATGGTGTGGGTTTGGTTATCATGGGAAAACAAATCTCGCCTTTCCCACATGCCGTATGAATGCGCTCGGATACCAAAACATCCTAACGGACAATCTATTGCCTTTTGCCAATGGCATTGGTGGCGATCAGTGGCATTTTCAGCAAGACAACGCCACTATACACACTGCTGAGTCCACTATCTTCTGGTTTCTTGACAGGAATGTGCATGTCATTGATTGGTCTGCTTTTTCTCCTGATATTAACCCCATGGAAAACCTGGGGGGGGGGGGGGTCTTCTGTGCCATTCAGTGTACGCCAATGGAACCCATTACAACAAAGTTCATGACCTGAGGAATGCTATCGTTGCTGCATGGGATGCCCTTGATGCTAATCTATTGAAAACACTGATGGACAGCATGTGCGATCGGGTCTTCAAAATGGTGTACTGCCATGACTGTTAAGGCAGGTCTGGGATTCCGTTCTTATCATTTTGCAACAGCAAACATGGTCACTTTTAAGGTTCTTTGCTTTGTTCCTTCTCCTTGCCTGCACATGACTTCTGGTCAACACGTTTTCTCTTTCTGTACATTAGGTGAGCATTGTAATGTGCTGTGTGCCTGTACCTGTAACTTAGTACACGTGTCACACTTACTTTTTGATTCGTTCTTATCATTTTGCAATACACCTTATATATATTTAATAAGTCTTCCAAAATATGAAGATAGCACTCGGAAAGAACTGCCCATTCAAAAAAGCCAGCACTTTTGAAAGCACTGTTTACGTTCTTGCCATGAATTTCATATTGTAAATTGTATTTTATATTTAGAAATTAGTGTCTATTTTACAGTAGGGAAATAAACAAAAACCATGGAACAGGATAAATACTGCCAACTCCTGAATTTTCATTGATTAGAGACACTTTTGTGAAAAAGCCACGGAAAAATACTTCGTGTTTTTTTTTCCCCAAAAAAGACGGTTTTATTCCGACCACTTCCAACTCTATTTTGGAGATTATTATAGTACCATATTCCAGAATTCAGTGATGTGTTTTTGATAATTGCTGTCTGTTTTGTTTTAGGTGGAAGTCATTTTTGCTTCTAGTGTTATGGTCAAGTATTTGGTAATTTTTTTTCACCTTATCAGTATTTAAAACAAATAAGATGAAAAGTTTAGAGAAAAACAGTCATTATTCGTTGCTCTTTAAAAATTTATTTACAGGAAATTCTATAACCTAATTTAAAAATAAAGTCTTAGTATTCTGCAGATTTTAGCATGAGAAGCTCTACCCCATGCTATAATACCATATTCAATATGAAGGTAAATAAGTCAATAATAGATAGTTTTATTAATTTCAGTTATGTTGTAATGTGGTAGCTGTTTCAAAAAATGAAGATTTGTGAGTAGTTTCCCTGCTCGTCTCATGTTAAATCATTGTCTATGATAACACCGAATAATTTGATAGAATATTCTCCTTATATTTCTATATTATCAAATCAATGAAGGTAGTTTGTGGGACATTTTTGTTGTTTTTACTTGTTTGGATTAAAGGTCATGAATTTAGTTTTGTTAATTGTTGTTAATAGTTAGTTTATTTAGGTTTAGATATTGAATTACTCGGTTAATTTTTTACTAAAGAATTAATTTCAAGATTGACAATATCCGTCATTAATTAAAACTGTTGTATCATCTGCATAAGGTCATCCAACATACAGAAGTAAGACCTCCACTTTTGTTTCTCACAATTCAAATTATTATTATTACTCTATTCTGGAATACTTGTTAATATTACTTACAATTTGTGATAGACAGTTCCGAAAAACAGCCACGTATGAGGGTACTGCTGTAGCGGTGTTGGCATCATTTGCAAAGTCCCCAACCCGTAGCACACGGAGACTGGCGCTGGAAAGCGGTGTCAGCAGGGGTTCAATTCAAAGGATTGTATGTGACCACCACTGGCATCCGTATAAGATACAGCTGCAGCAGCACCTTAGTGAGGACGATCCAGACAGGCGTTTGCAGTTTTGTGAGTGGGCTATAGCACAACTGCAACATGACCCTGCCATCGGTAGCAAGATTCTGTTCAGTGATGAGGCTAGTTTTTATGTGTCGGGGGAGGTGAATAAGCAAAATCTGCGGTACTGGTCACCCGAAAATCCACATTGGACAGATCCCAGCAAGGTGACGGGAGGCGAGAAGCTAATGGTGTGGTGTGGTACTTGGGGTTCCCGAATTGTTGGTCCATTTTTCATTGAGGTCAACTTAAATGCAGAGGGCTACTTGCTTCTGCTACGGGAGCAGATCTTATTACTGTCCAAGGATGGGAGCTATCCTGAATGGTTCCAGCAAGATGGTGCTCTACTATGGGATGATAGTCCGTCAGTACCTGGATCAACAATTCCCTCACCACTGGATTGGATGCCGAGGGACTGTGGAATGGCCTGCACCCTCACCTGACCTGCCACCATTGGATTTTTACCTCTAGGGACACCTGAAAGCTATGGTGTATGCTACGAAAATCATGGATCTGGCCCATTTGCACTCACGCATTGTGGATGCCTGTACTGCAATAACTCCTGAGGTTCTTCAGAATGTGGTAAGGTCATGGGAGAGACGATTACACGTGTGTGTTTCACAAGAGGGACGTTATATTGAGCATGTGTTATAACTTTGTGGTATTGTTAACTCTGCAACAATGAAAGTTAGGTGAAAACAAATGTCACAGTTGTTTTCCTGGTGAAATTGTAGCTCATTTTGATATGTCGCATGACCCCCTTCCCATTTAAATTTCTGAAGTTGATTTCAAGATGGCTGCTGACCATGCGGGTGACGTCAATGTGGTTCCCCCTTGGCCAGGCAACAATTGGTCATCGCCATTTTCACGTTCCATGCCGCAGTGGCCTTGTACAGGGGGTGTTAAGTGACTTATTGAGCCATAACTTTGTGGTATTGTTAACTCTGCAACAATGAAAGTTAGGTGAAAACAAATGTCACAGTTGTTTTCCTGGTGAAATTCTAGCCCATTTTGATATGTCGCACGACCCCCTTCCCTTCACTTCCCTTTAAATTTCTGAAGTTGATTTCAAGATGGTGGACATCAAGATGGCTACCGACCATGCAGGTGACGTCAATGTGGTTCCCCCTTGGCCAGGCAACGATTGATCATCGCCATTTTCATGTTCCATGCTGCAGTGGCCTTGTACTGGGGGTGTTAAGTGACATGTTGAGCCACCCTGAACAACACATAATGAAAAAATTAGAAATAAAAAATGTATCCCAGAACTCAAAAAGCCAAATGAATATCATTGAAGAAAGTAGAAAAAGGTGTGTTTTGTTACCTGTTTATCCCCCATCACTTTTTCTAGCTGTATAGATTTAATTGCAATAAGTAGCTAAGAGCTTATGAAAGTTGTGAGGGACAATCATAAACAGAGAATTTTAGGCTCCTGATTTCACAGTGCCCTGCAGATGCACTGGGAGGAAATTATTTGTGTTTTCTTCTCTCATCCATCGCGTTACCTAATTTCTGCCATGATGATGAACCTTGATTAAATTAAACGGGTTAAGAGTGGTTGCAAAGAAACACTCATGCAAAGGCCAGGGTTCGAGCTCGGATCCTTCAATAACAAGATCATGAGATGTGGAAATTAGGGAAATCAAGCAATACAAAATTTTTGAAAAACAATCATATATAAAGATGGTATTTCAAAAATTCAATTCAAAATTACTACTCAGGAAAAATGCAGTTTGCTTTACCGATACCCACGTATCCGAATGGTTAGCGCTTTCCTCTCCATATGTATGTAGCTACATACAAAACCACTTGTTAGTACATATTAATCCTAGTCCTGGTATAATGCATGACATTTAAAACTCAACGTTAGATACACCTGAATTCTCTAATTTTCTTGTTGTACGTAACAGCTGTGCATCAGGGCACTGCTCCATTAGCAACACTGCTTCTTGAGTTGTGTCGCGCATCGCACGACAGAAATATACGTGTTGGGCCCTAACTCTTGTTTTGTGGACTTGCTCAGGGCAATATCGCTGGCAGCTGTAGTATGCCATCATATTATTCTTGTCCCATCCCCTTTGATATGCTATCTTATGCCTTTATGTTCTTGCAAATGCACTGAGTAATCAGCTGGAACTGATCCATAAACATTTCCATTGTGGAAGAGAACACACATGAGACTGCTTAGAGCTATTGAGAAATAATTGCCATTTCTTTTTGGACCATACAAGTTAAGACCTAATTTGGTGAGAAGATCTGGGATATCATGGGAGTAAACGAAGTGCAAAAGTGTCATATTTCCGAAAATGAGACCAGATTTTTGTGGACTTCTTTTTCAGAAAACAACCTAAAAATAAATCCACAAAAATCTGGTCTCACTTTCGGAAATATGACACTTTTGCTCATTAGTGCAATATATTTTGCAGCCTGGACCATAATAACTCAGCTGCTTTCTCATGTCTAAGTGTCATGATCCGATATGAAAAACAGAAAGAAGAGGTGTTTTAGGTCCTCCTCGTCATTGCCTTGTTATGAAGGGGTC
Organism: Lepisma saccharinum; assembly: GCF_977018435.1. Taxonomy (NCBI): domain Eukaryota; kingdom Metazoa; phylum Arthropoda; class Insecta; order Zygentoma; family Lepismatidae; genus Lepisma; species Lepisma saccharinum. The sequence goes on along the minus strand of NC_139245.1, from coordinate 49,789,160 downwards.
CCAGTGAACGGTCCCGCTTTAAACTGCAGGTCCAGTCCCAATTACCCTTTCTGTGCATGAAATGAACTTTAAATACACTCAATCAATCAATCAAATGTGTTTTAGTGCATCCTTGGAGTAGATCTAAGCATCGTTGTCCACATATCCCCAGTGTAAATAACAATGGGTTCCTTTTTTGCAAAGGTAAAATTTTGCATGATAACTGCAGCATATATGGGAAAATCGATTTCATATTTGAAATTAGCGTTGAGAAATTACATAGAAACAGTTGGAAGATCTAATGCAACAGAAAATGAAAAAAAAAAAAATGTTCCCCAGTGTAATCCACCAGTGCTCAAACTTGTGCCCTGTGTCATGTGTCAGCACTACGAGACATATGCTTTATATATACACGTGATTCATTCTTATCTTTCTCTAACGCATGGGACTGGCCTGTTCAGTACAAAACAGTATTATTATACTGGTTGAGATTTCGGATGTAAGAACTTCAACAGTCTTCAAAATTTCGATCATTTGTAACAAGGAGCAAAACATTCCATGGAATATATAATGTGTCAAAATGTATCTGCAAATCAATTTATATAGATAAGCCACCCAAGGCATTACTTAAAAGAGTATTATGTGTGAGGTAAACATTGTATTTGACCCTCCTCATCTCCATTGACTGCAGCGGCAGCTGGTGGCTTTAAATACAATAATAATTTCTAACAAAACATGTTACAAACTCCATTTTCTAATAAGAATTTGTAATTATTGATCTATTACTCATTTTCTTACACTAGCTCTTCTAATTCAGAACCACCAGTCGCAGCTGATATGGATATGCATGTATGCACGTGTGTGTGTTTGTATAGTTCACCCGCAAGAGACAAAAATTAGCAACTAGAAGGGGGAGTTCCCCTTTGAAATAAGCATTCACGTTTATTTTATTTTAAACTATCCAGACATGATGCTCCCGTGTTCCCTATTTACTTTTTGTGGACAGGTTAACTAGGACTGGCCCCGTATAGATATAAGTGATCTTAAACATGAATTTTTTAACTGAACCTGATATCTAGCCTTATCAACAAGTAATCTAGGTTATAGTATCTTAGAATACCTTGTACTGTTATCGACAACAGACCTTTCACCATCATCCATCCTCATCGTCCAGATTGGTCCAATGTGGAAAAAAGCCATGTAAAATTAAACAAATTGATTCACACACACGACAATTCATATGTGTGCACATACACAACAATACACTATTTTCTCATAATCTCTCCTCCTCCACCCTGTACACACAAAGATAGTGCCATGTGTTCAATTGTGGTCAATAAGAACCAGCTTCATTTCCTCGTGTTTCCTTGAATTTATAAAAAATCGTCAATTTCGTCTTCTGTTCCATGCATGTATAAATTAATGGGTGCATTACGTTGAATTATTTCTTTGCATATGTGGGTGCTGGTGAGCATATCTATTTCAAATAAAACAAATTTTCTTTCATGTGAGGGGCATGAGCAAGTTTACAAAATTTTCTAATAACTTTGACACCAGGTAACATGTCTCTCAAAGTGGGGTCTATGTTTGCACATGCTAAATGGAGACAGTTTTTAACAGAGAAAGAGAATAAAAATGATACCGAAGTAAGATACATTTAGAGGAAAGAAATTACATAATATAAGTGACAAGAGAGAGAGAGAGAGAGAGAGAAGGAAAGGGGGTTATAAACAAGAAATAGGGACAGAAAAGGTATTCAATATAATAAACAAGGTGGAGATATTTGTAATTTCAAAGATACTGGATTTATCTGTTGAAAATCTGCAGGTACGATATAGAAAGAAAAGAAAGGGACAATGCGACGGTAAATTGGAGAAGGTTAGAATTATTATCAATTTACATTTATTGGAGGAAGATTCCTAGCAAGCACAAAATGGAAGATGGATCAGGAAATACCAGCACGAAATATATAAAAAATAAATTATGTTTTTCATGATAATAATAAGAACATCTGATTGTCAACGTCTACACTTGTTTTCTAAACTTAATATCAAAGCTTTTTATGCCAATAATTATAGTTAGATTATTTTTTATTTGTTTTTAGTAATAACACCTTTAACCAGACACAGAAATGTCTTGATTTTACAATTTTAACTGAGACATTTCTCTACCCATCCAGAAAATATTGATATTGAAGCAAACGTACACCCAATATATATGTGTGTGTGGATGGAAGGAAGAACGTGGTTCATGAATGACAGAGTACATTAAAATACATTTACCAATGTAAATCAAAATGTTCACACTTAATTTCAGTGACTTTATTCTAAAGCAGATTAATGTTTTATCTTCCGATGGGTTTCATTACCACACGTTCGTAGCAGTGGTTGTTATAAGCAACCAGTCTAAATAACGACACTATGAAAGAAAAAAAATCCAAACTAAAAATTGTATAGAGTAACTTTTACAAACTGTGAAAGTGTAATCGTTTCGATAATTACTTTCTTCTTCCCACATGAACTAAAGCAAAATGACAAAATGGAAAAAAATGGCAAAGGCTATATGACTGAGGGACTGAACCTAGAGATCAAAGTGGTATCCGAACTACTATGAGCCTCCACAGTGTATCGAACCCGGAACCTCCTGATTACCACTATGCAATCAGGAAGGCCCCCATCAAACAGAGGTAGAGAGAGGCCTAATAAATATGGAATGTACAATGATAATTTGTTAATTTAGATTGTTTATTACCAAACTCAAACTAGGACATTTTTTTTAATAACATTAACATTGTCTATGGCAAGAACATGTTCCATACACCAGTTAGTTCTAAGTAAAAAATAATATATTAATATGATTAGACTCCATGTTATATTTTTAAACTTAATAATAGTTGAAACAGAGATGCTTTAAAATGTACCTTAATCAGTTTGTGTTTGAAAAGATTGATAAGCCTTTTTTTAGAATTTGAATTTAAAAATGAAAAAGGGGCATAATCTCAATTTCCTATTAACAGGGGAAAGAGGCAGATACCAGGTATTCCAGAAATTGTCAGAGTAATGATACTTTTGTACAACAAAATAAATCGTGCTTAAAACCAAGAAAGTGATTAATGCAATATTTAGAAAATTGGGTTTATAAACATAATCTTAATATAAATACTACCAGGATTCAGAGGAATACACTCGGGAACAACTGGCCTACCTGTCCAAGAGAGTGAAGGATGTATTGTCCCGAATGACTACCAGAGTAAGAAGATGGAGCCTTTTTTTAGCCTGCAGGAAAATAACTACTCTTACTTTATCACCTGATGGATGATGTCATAACCTCCCAAAGTCAAATGTACAACTAGACACAAACAATCTGATTTAGATTTTGCAAGTAAGTAGTCGGGTTATAACCTTTAAATTTGTGGCAGTTATCATAGTTACAATGTTTGTGATTTAGCCACTATACCCTTCCTAAATTCAAAATATACTAAAAGTTTTATTGCAAAATTGTGCACTGTTAAATTCTTTAGCATGACTGAGTTTTTAGTTCCTTATACTCTGAGAAAATGTATTTTAGACATGTTTGAAAAAATTATACAGCACAGTGTAAAGCACACAACGTTGGGAAAATCAGTTTTTCATTCAACATCTTGAAGCATATTGTTTGCTTTTGCTCACATGCAATACTGTTGCAATTTATCAGGTTTGCTAGCTAAAGAAGTAATTTTCTCTGAATGATTAAAAATTTGCAAAAGTTATTATGGGTAATTCCAAACCAAATTTTACAGCCATTTAACCAATAATCTCACATTTTCTTCAAATTTACATTTATTCTGAATGTGGTCCTTACAAAATATGCAAATTTTTAATATTCTTGGACAATTGATGTAGAAGTTACAAGGCTGTAAAGTTTTTTTTAAATTCTTATCTGACAGAAAATTGGAATCATGGATCCATTATTTCAAGACCTCATTACTACTCAATGAATGGAATTCGTTGAAAATTTGCATGTGTCTTAAGTAATAAGAGAACTTGCTTGAAAAACAATTTTTTTTGAAATTTTGAATCCTCAAGTTTGTTTTAGAGATACAGACAACATTTCTACAAATTTAGGAGTTGCTTTTCAACTAGCTTCTCAGCATGAGCCCTACTTTGAAGATGGATGAGTTTCTTTTATAAGTACAGGGTCCGGCGGAATGAATAGCCTGATTTGAGTCACATAGTACGGCATCGCTGTTATGCCTGCGCAACGACGTGTTTGCGCGCTGCATTGAGGAAGGACTGCAATTTGTAAGTATGGCCTTGTGGAGTTCGGAACATCGAGCATTCGCCGTTGAGGCGTATTTAAAAAATAACGAGTCTCCAATCACCGTGCAGCGGTTCTTTCGTCGTCATTTCCAGGTGGGCCGAACATCCCGGATCATAGGACGATTGAACGGTGGGAGCAACAATTCAGGACTACTGCATCGTGTGCAAAAAAGAAAAGCCCGGGGTGACCAAAGACACGACGGACCCAGGGGCGAGTGGAGGAGGCCCGTCAAGCACTGATCTGAAGTCCTCGGCGTTCTGCTGCCAGACATGCCTTGGCGCTAGGAATGTCAGATCGTTCTCTGCGGCGCATCATCCATGAAGACCTCCACTTCCACCCCTACAAAATGCAGGTCGCACAGAAACTAACCGAACAAGATAAACATGCCCGACGAACCTTTGCGTTGCGTTGCTTGGAACTTTTAGCAGCCGAGCCGCAGATGCAAAACAACATACTGATGTCGGATGAGGCTCATTTTGATCTGCACGGTGGTGTCATTAAACAGAATTACAGATACTGGGCACTATTTAATCCTTGTTGGCTGCATGAGCAACCCCTGCACAGTGAACGTGTGACGGTGTGGTGCGGCGTGGCATCGTTTGGCATCATCAGTCCATATTTTTTTGAGGATCTTCATGGAAGTGCGGTAACGGTTAATAGCGATCGCTATGTCCAAATGTTACATGACTTTCTCCTTCCAAGGGTGAACAGAAACACATGGTTCTAACAGGATGGGGCAACAGCCCACACGGCCCGCCGGTCCATGAATGTCTTGCGGCGTCATTTTCCTCGTCGATTGATTTCCCGATTTGGGGACATTCATTGGCCATCACGGTCGCCCGATTTGGCTGCCCCTGACTTCTTCTTGTGGGGTACCTGAAAAGTCAAGTGTACGCTACACGTCCTCATACCGTGGCTGAACTAAAGGCAAGGATACGTACACCTGTGGAGGCGATCCCATTGGACATGCTGGAGCGGGTGATGCGAGCTTTCGTTCGCCGCCTGGAAGAATGCGCTGAACGTGATGGCGACCATCTGTCGGGCGTTATCTTCAAAACAAAGTAAAATGGCATATATGGTATGTAATGGCATCTATTATTCTTTGTTTTCAATGTGTGTTTCAATAAATTATTCGATTTGTTTCGACGTTCTATCCTTTTTATATCCTACTATTCATTCTGCCGGACCCTGTATATACACAGGCTAATGGGGACTGGACTTACAGTTTAAAGTGGAACCCGATTCACTATGTGCCTACTGAACCCAGAACCCAAAGACAACACATGTTTTGCAATTGAGTATCTGCTACACACTATTTTGTTTTTCTATTTAAGATTTTTTGATTGCCTCATAGAATTTTGTACAATTTTGAAAACATTGTCTTGCCGTCAATAAACAAATGTGCGATAACTAGCAATGAGGATTGTAGAAGCCAGATAATAATTTTAGAAAAATGAAATCCAATTTTTAGCATGAGAATGATGCGAATAAAGTTTTAGTAAGTGGTCAGTATTTGCTGTTTCTTTTCTTTTTTTGGTCAGTTAAACCAGTAATTTTGACATTTTGACTAGTTTCCACCCCTGCTAAAGCTACAGCAAATTTTAGTTTTCTACTCTTAAATTATTTGTGTTTTAACAATTTACTCCTTTTTAATCGAGTAAATGATTTCGTTGACCACAAATTAAAACAAATATTTAGGATGATTGAAGAAGTACAACACCCCAGGACAACTTTGCTATTAGTGCAGGTAAATAAAAATGAAGAGAGGGGAAAGTTGTTAGAAATGTTTGATCTTCAATGCAATATGCTTGAATTTTCCACAATATAACCTTCGGCCACAACCCTTCATGTGCCTTCCCCTCTATCTGTTGAACTTGGGTCATAAGGAAGCCTGCTTCACTCTTAACCCTCCCCTCCACACAGGAGTTCGATGCACTAGATTTGCGAATCTGCGCAAATTCTCTTGCATGTGGTTCCATTATACTAGCTCCAATGAGAAAGGAAAATACCTTGTTGGCACATGCTTTGTCCTTACCTCAAAATTCCTATTATCATCACCAATTCTTAATTTACCTCGTACAGTAATCAATGATCTGCAAGCCCCCCGTTGGCGTAGTGTTAAAGTCGTGTCCTTGTAATGAAATTGTTCAATACCTTGCGGAGTCCCACAGTAGTTTGGATCCCACTTTAAGCTGTAGGTCTAGTCCCGATTACCTTTCCATGCATAAAGTAGACTTCCAAAAATCTTAAGCAAACAAACGAATGACACTTTGCAAGTGTGAGACAATACTGTCTCCTGGAGAATGCACACATCCATTCTGAAGCATGGTTTTGTGTTAGATAACGATTAAATATCCTCCGAGTGAATACAACACCAGTTAACTTATTTGAGGGAAAGGGAAAGGTTAACACCTTTTTTTTTGTAATATTATTGTTATGTCAGTTATAAGCGATCCATTAGAAATTTATTCACTATATTCGTACTTGAAGCGAGCATCTTCCAAGTAAGGTCTTGCAGTGCATCTGGAACATGGACTGGAAGTGAAAGTCTTTCGAATTGCACTTTGACTGCAGCGCCAAATATGATCAGTAGATAAAACTGAGAGCACGTTGTTTTTCCTGCATTTTAACGACTTGTTTTTCAACATAGATATCACATAGCATTTTCAAATGTACTTACACATACATTTCCACACATTAGAATAACTTTAACCAACAACTTGCTGACCCATAACGTATATTTTACCTGTGTTGCTGACTTCATACCTTTATTTTAAGGAAATGAACAAGTGCAAAAATCACATGACCTAGTCAGCAACGATCTGTGCAGCGAAGTGTGCAGTTGCGCACTTCTGTACTTGGTGCTTTCAAACTGTACTAGGAGATGTCAAGGCCATACTTCAAGTCTGTACTTTGTACCTTTCAGACAGAGCCATTATAGTACAACTGTAAATTAACACTTGATATTTTACTCTTGAGGTAGAAAAGTTATATAACTTACTTTTTGCCTTGATTATTTCAAAAATGAAACACTTTAACTCAGATTTCACACACATTCTGGCTGCATGTGAGAACAACAAGTAACAAATTGTGCATTCTCTCTGAATTACAGCAGGATTGGCATCTTACCTGAAATAACCCTAAACACATTGTGTGTGTTTGTATCAGCATTTATTCGAAAAACAATTTCTCCCATTCAAAGACAACCCACCTGAAATGTTTTCCATCAGATAGAAACCAGAATGGGGAATTCTCCCTCATCCTCTCTTCAAATACTACTCCAATAATAATGATGCAACTATATATTAACCATCAAAGGGTTTTTTTTTTTCGTCTAAAGACTGGAGACAAGTTGCTCTTCTGTAAGGTAGGCCCCATTTACCTAACTACTGTTTTCCCAGTTTCCTCAAGCCGGCCTCCGTGGCAGAATGGTTAGCCATGATGCCAGGGGTCCCGGGTTCGAATCCCAGCCTGGGGATGGATATTTGTGTGTCCATTCATCAATTTCATCATATCATCGCTCATCCCCATCTTCATAAATTAGCCAAAAGTGGCAGAAAAAGCGAAGTAAAATAAAACAAGTTTTTGTTTTCCTATGCCTATGACTGAAATAAACATAAAAAGTATATTTCTTCATTTTATTATGTTAGTATTTTAAAAAATAAGTTCTGAATCGTTGTGATTAAAAATAACTTCCTTATCTCTATATGGAGATTAATATTCGTAAAAAATTGTTTTTATGTGAGTGGTTTTCCAGCTTCACATATCTACCTCACACACACAGAAACTCTATTTTTACCTCAGCATGTCAAACCGAATGCGATACACACGACACTCTTGATACAAAGTTGTGTTATGTAGACTATCCAAATTGCGTACAATGGCAATATTAGATTTTTTGATTCAATAAGTAATTTATACATAAAGTTTAAATCTGTATCATCAAGACAACAATTGCTGCCCCCCCCCCCCCCAATGTTGGAGTGGTTATCACATTGTGCTATGATGCCAGGGGTCCCGGGTTTGAATCCCAGCCTAGGCATGGATATCTGTGAGTGTCCATTCATCAATTTCATCATATCATCGCTCATCCCCATCTTCATAAATTAGCCAAAAGTGGCACAAAAATCGAAGTAAAATAAAACAAATCAATCAATCAATCCCAGTTTCCTCATAATATATTGATAACTGATGTATCTTGAAGCCTCTGTGCTCTTGTGGGGATCACGTCTGACCGCTATGCAGGTCACCCAGCCTCAAATGATCAGGTACCTGGGGGGAAGGGGGTTAAATGGCACTGGTCTACAAAAACAAATCATCAGAAATAAAACAATACTTTTCTAGATCAGTTTTTAATGCTCATCATGAATTTACGTCTAGATTTGTGCTGGCACCCACCATTTTTTCATAACAACCCTCTTTAATACAATGAAATTTGTCCTTAGTCTGATGTATACAGATATAGGATTTCAGCAGCATAACTAAATATTAATAAAAAATGTGATGAATGTCCATGTCTGTTGAACACTGCATCAGGATCATCATGATACAACATCCAGCAGTAGTCTGCCATCATAGTAACCTTAGTAGCACTGTTCCCTTGTCTCAGTGCCCTGGTGGAAATGCTCCCCTTGTTCGTCACTTACATCGCCAAGGGTTTTTGGGAGGAAATGTAAATGAGAGTGCAGGAAGTGTAGTTTAAGTGACATCCAACACCCCATTTCCTTAACTATACCTTTGATGAAATCCGGAGATTAGTTTTAGCTACAAAATTTTTACAACCCCACTGAAACCTTGTCCAAGCTTCTCGTTCTTCTGCAGTCAGGGTTTCCATTGTTTTAGATGCCTTTTTAAATTTAGCTGTGGTTATGTTTGGAAATTTAGCAGTAAGGTATTGGAACACTTTAGAGTTCATTTTCCTATTGCCTTCACCAAGTACTTTACTAGCCCAAATTTTATGTGCAGAGGAGGAAGAAATATCTTTTTGGGATCAACTCATGATTCCGTACTCAATAGTGGCAAACTCGAGTGTCACCTGCTAACAGATTTCTTTCTTTTAGTCTTGAAGCAAGCCCTTCTTCTTTCTCTTTCGACAATGAAAGGTATTTAATGAGGTCATTTAATGCTGATTAAATAGTTTTTGGATCTGAAGTTTATTTTCCTCGGGCATGTACTCATCTTGACATGAGTCTTTGGCAGAAGAAAAAGCTGCACATTACATTTCTTGTAAATGTATTTGTTCTCTCTCCAGAGTCTCTGGGATGTGTAACGTTTTGTCATCTGGGACTGACCTGCTTGCAGATGGCAAATCTGGATACACTATTGCATACTTAATCTTTGCAGAGAAACCTGCAATGTTCATACAATAAACAAAAAACAAAGACATCCTGCATAGACAACAGTCTTCTCGCTCACTGCAGCAAATACTGACATCCCTTACTGGTCCGATTCGGCCGCAGCTGACTGAATTCAGATTCTTAACAATTTCAGCAAGTTGACCAAACAGCTAGTGTAAACTGAACAGTTAACTCAGCTGCTGGATATTTGTACCAGTGTACTGATCTGCATCTCCAACAGTGTAGGACAGTTCCAACATTAGTTTAATGAAAGTGTATCACAGCAGTAGAGATCAGCCAAGTAATTTTTTTCTGTTTATTGAAAAGCAAGTTGGAAATTAAAGCAGCAGAATTCGACGTTTATGGCTGCCCTGGCAGCTGCAGCTGGTAAATCAGCTGAGTGGCACATCTCTAGACGTTACACCCAGTGAATTCCATAACCCTGTCTCATCTCAAGGTCATTCCATGTCAAATCAACCGATAAAAATTTCTTTCGAACCTTTATGATTCAGATTTTTAAGATTTTTTGTTTATACATTGTACATATCAAGAGGACAAAAACTGCCAAATTTCAGATTTTTTTCGGCTCTTAGTTTTTGAATTATTGACTTTCAAGAAAAGCAAAAATCATAAAATTTGACGACATTTTGAAATCTTTAGACAGCTGTAGATCAAAAACTATTTAACATAGAGAGCTCAAATTGGTGCCATTCTCTTCTGCTTTTAATGAGCTTTAATTTGAAATGCAACATGACTGTGGTGTTTCAATTTTGTAATTTTTAAGAAACTTGAAAAAAGTTTTTTTGAAGATCTCAAAAACACCAATTTTAATTTTTTTTAAAAAAAATATGTTTTGAAGACATCAATTGACTATTTGTGTGCAAAATTTCATAATATGATCCTATGGAAATTATTTTTTTTGTATTGTGTGCGAAATTTGCTAAATTTGTTGACTTCCATGTTAAAACCATAACTTAAGTTGAGTGGTTGATGTTGAAGTCTTCGAATTAGTCTATATTATAATTTTTGGACTACAAATAATATAAAAATTTGTAATATTTATCACTTTTAATATCTGGTAATTGAACTGAAAAAAACATATTTGTGTTTACATTTTAGAATAGTGTACAAATACAAGGTCTTAATATCAAAAAAATATACATACGTAATATTCATATTAAACTAAGCAACCATTTTTATCAACAACAGACCCTACATTAGTTTAATAACAATTAATTTCAATTAATTCACATTAAAAGCATCACTTTGAGAATATAAAACACAGCTACTTCACTGAGCATTTCACAAAAGACAACTGACTGAAGATTGCAGTATTGCCTTGTCGAAGGCACATTTCATAAGTGACAATCTTTCTCACATGCTTCTCACCCTGCTCTTATGATAAGCTGGCAGACTGAAAGGAGCTACTCAGCAGCCTTTTCGACAGCCTGAAGGGATTCAGGTAGAGACTGCCATCAAAAGAAAACACATGATTTATATTTCTACCTCCCCACATTCAGCCCACCGCCACTGCAAATGTTGAAAGGTTGCAACAAATTGCAATATTCAGGTCACAAATTTTATTGAAACAACAATACATTTGTGTGTGTGTCTGTGGAAGGGAAAGGAGAGGGATAGGATGATGCATTAAATATTACCCACAATTGGTTGCTACCACATATTACTGTAAACAATCAAGAAATACAGCTGGTTATTCCTCTTGAGACTTGTTCCATTTCTGTTAGGACTCGTAAAACTGACTGGAATACTTCACATAACTTCTCTCTCATCAATCATTATATTGTGTTAAGAGATATGATTTAAATACTTTATTCTTCAAATACCTGTAAAGGGGATCTCAGACCAAAACAACAAGTGGCAGGTGACAAGCAACAGCAAGGATTCACACTGAAGTGACAAACAACAAGCACCATGGGTCCCTTCAGTCTATGAAGAAGCATTTGCCGTGCATGCATGAACAGACCAAAGCGATATGATGCACTTTATTGAAAGAAGACCCAGTTCGAGCAACGTGCAACGAACAAGCAAAATGTGTCACTTGTTGCATATTACTTTGGTCTGAAAGCTCCTCAAATTTTAATATCATACATTTACGCATATATTAAGGCTGTTATATACCATGAGAATTTTTTATAAAATATGTATCAATACATTGTTATTAAAAGTGATAAATATTACAAATTTTCATATTATTTGTAGTCCAAAAATTATAAAATAGACTAATCGAAGACTTCAACATCAACCAATCAACTTAAGTTATGGTTTTAGCATGGAAGTCAACAAATTTAGCAAATTTCACACACATTACAATACAAAAAAAATAATTTTCATAGGAACCCATTGCTGTCCAATTGTGAAATTTTGCACACAAATAGTATTTTGATGTCTTCAAAATATGTATTTTTTTAAAAAAAATTACAAATGGTGTTTTTGAAGTTTTCAAAAAAACTTTCTTTCGAGTTTCTTAAAAATTACAAAATTCAAATACCACAGTCATGTTGCATTTCAAATTAAAGCTCATTAAAATCAGAAGAGAATGACACCTATTTGAGCTCTCTACGTCAAATAGTTTTAGATCTACAGCTGTTTAAAAATTGCCAAAAATTGGGATTTCTGCTTTTCTGAAAGTCAATAAAATATAAAAATAAGAGCCAAAAAAATCTGAAACTTGGCAGTTTTCGTCAACTTTACTGGTACTACTCTAGCACCAAAAATTATCAATTTCTGAGATGGCAAGGTTGAGACCGTGGTTGATTTGGCATGGAATGAATGAGCCGTCAATAAGTATACGTGCTGGAGGAAAACTAAGCATAGATTTGGAATATGGGTGTCAAACTTGTCTACAACACCTATTAGTTTCTCTTATGATTTTCGTTGTAGACCAGTGCAATCAGACCAAATAGAGAGCATGCTGGCAGCCCCCATGGCAGAGTGGTTAGCACATCACACTACAACACCAGGGGTCCCAGGTTCAAATCCCAGCCTGGGCATGGATGTTTGTGAGTGTCAATTCATCAATTTCATCATGTTATTACTCATTCACATACTTGAAAATTAGCAAAAAGTGGCACTAAAAGCAAAGTAAAATTATGCAAATCAATCAGAACATGCTACTGAAATTGATTATCGAAAAGAAGCACCGAGGTACAGAAAGCTATTTATATCTATTTGTATTCTGTGGTGAAGAGAAAGCGATGCAGAAAGTATAACATGTTTTTGTGACTTGCAAGAAAGGAAAGGAGGAGCAGTGGAACATTCTGTATTTTTTTATTTAATTGAAATTATACAACAAAGAAAGATGTATATTTCAACAGAAGTGAGTAATATGATAATAAAATATGTTCGACAACCAAACATAAAACATGCTATTTTGTGTTCTTAAATTGAAGTTTACATAAACACAATGAAAAACAACTGCCTATGAATATAAGATTTTTATAAAATTATTTTCTTGCGTTCACATTGTTTTTCTGGTCTCTCAGATTACATTTAGACTATCATTGATATTCTTTATTTTACTTCACTTTTTGTGCCATTTTTTTTGGCTAATTTGCAAAGATGGGGATGAGTGATGATATGATGAAATCGATGAATGGACACTCTTAAAAAAAATCCATGCCCAGACTGGGATTTGAACCCGGGACCCCTAGCATCGTAGTGCGATGTGCTAACCACTTCGACACGGGGGCCGGCTATTAATACCTAGAATATGCATCAACATTACACTTCTTTCGAGTTTCTAATATGCTCTAAATCTTCCTTAGGAAAGAAAATTATTATCTTTGTTAATCGTAAGTCAATTTTATTCTTTTTGTGCTTTACACACTACCACGTTTTGGTAAAATGTGAACGTGTATATATTTTTTTTTATTGTGTGCATATGCAATTTCAGACCATTCATGGTTTGCAATAAGAAAACACTCCCATGACTTTCAGTTGTTGATTTAAGGGATCAATTCAACAACTTGTTCGTGATTTACACTGACAAACATTGACAGAAAATGCTCGAGAAGTAATTTGCTTTTCGATTACTATCTAAGATCGCTGTACAGCTTTAAAGAATGTCTAAAAACAGAGATTAAAATGAAACTAGTCCAATCACTTATCTTTCCTTTACTGGACTACTGCGACGTAATTTTTGGACCAAATCTATCCATTCGAAACAAAACCAAAATCCAGAAAGTCCAAAATTCATGTTTCCGTTAAGTGTACCATATAAGAAAATATGATCATATCCTCCCAACCCTAAACGCAAACAAAATGTTGAACATGACCAGATGCCGAAAATTGCATCTGTGTTGTTTTATTCATAATCTTTTACAAACCAAAACACCTAGAAACCTATTCCAGAAATTAAATACATGATTACAAAACAAGGGGAAAATCGAAACTTGAACTTCCAAAGCACACACTAATGCTTTTCGAATCATCATTTACGTATTCAGCTGCAAGAGCGTGGAATGAACTTCCTCCTTCCATGACGTCACTCACTAACCACAACAAATTCAAAGACAATCTAAAAACTCTATTGTTAAATGAACAATATCTGTGTTCCAGCACTCACGAATAATAGCTCTCATTTCTGAACCAACTTCCTAATAACAAGTATTTTCATCTTCATTTTGCTTGTTTACTTTTCCTCTTACATGTTGCCAACCATTAACAATATTTTGTCCTTTCTCGCATATTAAGAACATTTATATGTTCTTTACACATAACATTAATATTAATTTGTATTATTCTTAACCATATCACACCAAGCACAATTGTGTCAATTAATTTGTGTATCCTTGTGTATTTGTTTTCAATCTTTTTATTATTATTTTTAGTGTGTAGATGAGCCTTTGTTCTCAATTTTGTATTTGTTCTTTTTGTGTCTTCTTTATGTTTCTCTCTGTCTTCTTTGTTTGTTATTGTACAAACATTTAGTAGGTAGAATGTATTTAGTATGTATATGTATCCATCGGGGTTAGGTGGTAGAACAGCCGCAGGCTGAACCTCGCCCTTTAATAAAGGAAAATTGAATTGAATTGAATCATATGACTATTATTCATTACAAAATAAGTTTAATAGTTATCTCTAAATCCAGAAATATGGTTTGTCATACTTTGTCACGTCAAGAGCAGCAGCCACTGGTTAATTACAAGATGTTAAAAGTATTCATTGCATTATGCAAAAGGGAAGCATCTACCTTCATTCTTTTCTCACACTGTATGAAAAGTCATTATCGATTAAGACTTCTCTCCTTTGAATTTTCTGGGCCTCCTTGATGTTTAGTGGTAACGTCATCGCTTTGTAATCAAGGGTCCTATGTTCAATGCATTGCACAGTAGGTAGATCAGATCTCACTTTAAACTGTAGGTCCAGTCCCGATTAGCATAAAGTGGATTTAAAGTTACAATTCAAACAAACAATTCCTTTTAATTTGCTTCTGTTCTTTAGTGCTTCTTCCCTTTTTTGGGGAAGAAATTGACATACTATTGGGACTGGTCCTTCCTGAGAGCCTCATCTTTTTCTGTGCCATCGCTGGATCTCATTTTCTTTTAAACAGACTTTAGCTTTATTTCAATCACATCTCTTACTTTTTCTGTTTTTCTTCAGTTCTTACTCGTGTCCTCTTGGATGATTCCAAAAAAATGCTTCTCTTCTTTTGATCATCCACTTTATTCTTCAACCACTTGCAGTTACCTTTGAGTTCTGTAACGTCAGTAACAAGATTATCAGTGTTCTCCTCAATGTGGAAGACTTTGTTGACCAGTTAACTCAGCACTGTACGATGCCAGGGGTCCTAGGTTCACCTCCCGATCTGGCCACTGGTGTGCTTTGTGAGTGTTTCTTCATCAATTTCATCACATGATCACTCATCTTCATCTTGTGATCAACCAAAAGTGGGAGAACATCATGCTTAATAACATATCAATACAAAACAAATACACATATGAAAGTAACAGTTCTTGGCACTTGCTAAATGGTCCCTGAAAAAATTTCTAGGACAGTGTTTTGAACATTATGTTCAATTTTTTTTCTCATGTGAAACTATGGTGTATCTTCTCCACCATACTCTGAATGTTAATGTTATGCTACGGCACATTTTTCTTCTTTAGTCGCAATTGCTGTCTGGAAAAGGTGTGGTTGTCCTCAATAATATCTGGGAGGAGAAGATGTCATTATAAGGGATGTACATTCTTCGAAGACCAAGATCGAGGAGACAAATCCTTCACCTTTCCTGTGAAGAACAAGCAAAGGTACAAAGTGGTCATTTAGTTGAGTAATAAAGGCCTGAGACCATATGATTTATTTTTGTTAGTGCAACAAGGAGTTTAAAGAAACATGAAAGTGTCAAACATATTTTGTCATAGATTCATGTTTTAAGGCAGAATCACACGGAACTGGCGCTGGCAGGAAATGATGGCTGCCAAAGCTGGCTGCTAGACTTGTTGATGACTAGATCATGTTCTAATAGAAACTGACTTTCTCTGCTAGCTTCTGTGCAACAGCCAATCAGAACGAGAATTTGGTCATGTGAAGGATAATCTGTGAGCTTCGAATTTTTTTTTCCTATGGTTTCTGTGTGTTGGTTGTTTCTCTTTGCTGCTCAATGAATAAAAAACAGACATGAGATGCGTTCCTGTTCATTAATATTTAGGAATTTATTCAAAGCGATAAGATTTGCACATGAAAGATGTGATTAACTGATAATGCAAACCTTATTATTACCAATGTATTAAGTGAGTTCAACAAAATATATATTTTTTTATGAATGAATCCTGCAAATCTCATGTATGATGAATATCATATCAGAGTTCTTTAAGAAGCTTGGCGAGTATACCTTGATTACCATATTTTCTTTTGAGGCAATTTTTAGCCTGTGCTTTTCTTTAATTTTAATTTTAAATAATGACATGAGTAGCTATTCTCCTATGGCGTTCTTCCTCAAGTGGCTCATCCATCTATTTACCCTGCCTGCTCTGCACAATGCCTTGTGAATAGAAGAATCTGTGCTAAACACTTTGAAAATTCAGCATCCATGAATACATTTCGAAATTCTTTGACACGCGCAGCTACAGCCACTGCCTGAAACCCAACAGAACTGCATTCTGGAAACAGAAAGAGAATCTTCATCGGTAGAAGAAAAAGGGGTGAAGATCAACCCACAACAGTCGATGAAGCTGTAGATAATACGGAGTGTACTGAAGGACGAGAACCGCAAGATGAACACGTAGCTGTTGAAGATTGCAATTTACATATTGAAAAAGTGCACAGTATGTATGCATGCAACACAAGCAATATTGACATAAACATCCCATCTGCAGTACCAGTGCTACAAACAGACACGGAGACTCTGGAAGATTTAAATGTCTGTAATGGAATAGAAAGACTCAAAGAACAATAAGAATGCAGAATATTCTGTTATCAAGAAAGAGGGCTAAAATTTCATACATTAAGAGGAAGATAAAAACCATAAGCACTTGAAAGGTTACCTTTTGACAGAATTGTGCAAGTACATTGAAGGTGCTAACTAACTAACTCCCTAGCCGTCTTAAACCCGAAGGTTCATGGCTGCAGCAACACAGGCCTTCCACCTTTCCCTATCTTGAGCAAGTTCTACAGGGTGTTGCAAAATACCTGTTACAACGCTTGGGAGGTGATTCGACAAGTAAAAACAAGGAAAAAATGCCATGTGAAAAAATGTCTAAATCAGCACCGTTTGCAAGTGACAGGCGTGCGAAAATCACCTCACACCATGTGTAAAGTACAATAACTCAAGAAGGAAGAAAGATATCAATATCGGATTAAAAAAATACAAAGAAAGTCGTGCCTGAGGAATACAATGGTGCATCAATTGAGGCCCAGTGTAAATTGCGCAAGGGGACTCTCAAAGAAAGTGGGGAATCCCTTGATGGAAAATATAGGAAATTTACTACTATTTTCTACATAATGTTGAGATCGGAATGTAGGCAGTAAAAAATGGCGAAGTATGTCCATATGTCCCACTACTGCTGGGACACCGTCCCACACTCGGTAAATAGGAAATTCACTCGAAAATGACGCTATGCCGTCAAATTACGCTCAGATTGATTTCAGCTAATTGATACAGAAAGCCCCACTAGAGGCGCTGTGAGTGTAGGTCACCTGTTACGTATTAGTGTTGGTGGATACTACGTAGAGAGTGTAGTCGACCGTTGTTTTTCCTGTCTTGTTCTGCGTCTCGCAGCGTGGAGTTTAGTCTGGCATGTGTGTGTAGTTGAATTGCACCAAGGAATATTGTACGTAGAGTACGTATTCCCGTGTTCTTTCTCGGTTTGCAAAAACTGCGTGGACACCTGTGTGACATTACGTGGGTGCTAATCACGGTAGTTGTGATCCGTCACTCGGAGGGAAAGTGCCTCTGTTGCTGGGCAGTTCTCGAACAGGACAATGGTGGAGTACTCTACCCACGAGCTTGCTGATATGCATCTCGTTTATGGAGAGGCAAACCGAAACAGCCGTGAAGCACGGCGTTCGTATCACGAACGTTTTCCCAATAGGCGGTTACCAGCACATGCACTCTTTCAAAGACTTGATGCTCGACTGCGTGAAACTGGATCTCTACTACCCCGTAGGTGGGATTGTGGAAGACCCCGCACTGTGCGCACTGTGCAATTTGAAGAGGACGTGTTGGACGCGATACGAGACCGTCCTGACACCAGCACACGTGTCATTGCTCGTACTCAACAAACCCACCATAGCAATGTATTCCACGTTCTTCAGGAGGAGGGATTGCACCCATACAAATTTTTGTGTGGTACTTTGTGTAATGGGAATTATCGGGTGTTTCTACATGACGTATTAGCTGAACTTTTCAAAAACGTGCCACTGGCAGGTAGACAACGTATCTGGTTTCAACACGACGGCGCCCCCGCACATTTCGACCGGGGAGCCAGAGCCTTACTCAACGATATTTTCGGCGATCGTTGGATTGGCAGGGGTGGACCTTTACCATGGCCACCTCGTTTTCTCGATCTCACACCACTGGATTTCTTTGTGTGGGGAGAAATGAAAAGGCTCGTGTATGAAACCCCTGTGGAAAGTGCTGAGGACCTCGTTGCTCGTGTTAGTGCCGCTGCTGGGACAATTGGTGACATGCCAGAGGTATTTGCGCGTACCAGACAATCAGTGCTTCGCCGATGCCATCTTTGTCTTGAAGTCAATGGCGGACATTTTCAACAACGTCTCTGAGTATACCGGTGTTTGTGAGCCCCTATCAGCACCGCATAGTGTCCTTTAATGAAAGGTGCGAGTGAAGATGCTGGATATCGCTGTACTTCATACCGTCGATCTGCATGTGCGGAGGTTGTGCGCTTCTCAGTGGAATCTCTTCCAGAAGTGCTGTGCCTGGAAATGTTACATGCCATTGTGTGCGTTTTCTCGCCATTCTCCATCTTCATTCCTTCGAGGATTACCCACTTTCTTTGGGGAGCTCTTTTGTAGTATATGTACAGCCTGACGGCATGTGGCCATTGTTTAACTTTTGTTTTTCGTACTGCAAAGTAGTGTGTCAACATTAAGGGATTGTTAACGTTTTTTTATGATTTTCCCGTATTTTTTTTCCATTTGGGATGGTGTCCCAGCAGTAGTGAGACATGCGACAAATTGGTTTCTTTTCTTCTTCGTACCTCAATGTGAACCATGTACAACAGGAGATTTGCAGTTATTTTCCATATCCGGGTGTGGGACGGTGTCCCAGCAGTATTGGGACATATGGACATACATCGCCATTTTTTACTGGCTACATTCCGATCTCAACATTATGTAGAAGATAGTAGTAAATTTCTTGTATTTTCCATCAGGGGATTCCCCACTTTCTTTGAGAGTCCCCTTGCGCAATTTACACTGGGCCTCAATTGATGCACCATTGTATTCGCCAGGTACGATTTTGTTTGTATTATTTTATTCCGACATTGATATCTTTCTTCCTTCTTGAGTTATTGTGCCATAAACATGGTGTGAGGCGATTTTCGCACGCCTGTCACTCGAAAACGGTGTCGATTTCGACATTTTTTCATATGGCATTTTTTCCTTGTTTTTACTTGTCGAATCACCTTCCAAGCGTTGTAACAGGTATTTTGCAACACCCTGTATATACTCTTTTCCATCCCTACCGATTTCCCTTAGGTCCATCTCAACGTTGTCCCTCCATCTTGGTCTTGGCCTTCCTACAGGTCTCTTACCATCAGGTTTCCCAACAAGAATCCTGTAAACTCCTCTTTCCTCTCCCATTCGTGCCACATGGCCTGCCCACCTAAGTCTTCTTGATTTAATTATTCTAATAATATCTGGACATGAATACAAATTATGTAGTTCTAAATTATGTAACCTTCTCCACTCACCAGTCTGCTCATCCCTTTTAGGTCCAAATATTTTCCTAAGGATCTTATTTTCAAATACTCTCAATTTATGTTCCTCTTTCAATGTAAGGGACCAAGTTTCACATCCATATAATACTACAGGCAAAATTATGGTTTTGTATATTTTAACTTTTAGTTTCTTAGATATTAAACGAGAAGACAAAAGTTTATGAAGAGAGAAGTAACATGCATTTCCTGAATTAAGCCTACTTTTTATTTCCTCTTTAATATAATTTTCATTTGTTAATATTACTCCTAAGTATTTGAATTTGGAAACTGGTTCAAACGAGTTGTTATCAATAATTAGATTTTGATTATTACCTAACACTTGATTTTGGCCTGTAAGCATATATTTAGTTTTCTCTTTGTTAACTTCAAAACCTATCTCTTTAGCAGTTTTGAAAAATATTTTAGCATTATTCTTAATTGTATTCACATCATCCCCCAGTAAGTCTACATCATCTGCATATGCTAACAACTGAGTCACACCATTTAATTTTAGTCCTTCTTTAGTTTCTTTTACCTTCCTAACAGCATATTCTAAGGCAAAATTAAAGAGCAATGGAGTTAATGCATCTCCTTGTTTTAACCCATCATGAATTGTAAATTTGTCAGACATATTAATACCCACACGAATTTTACTTTCGGTTTCACTGGTGCATATTTTTATCATACTAACAAGCTGCTTAGGTATTCCAAACTCTACTAATATATTATATAATTTATCTCTTTTGACCGAATCATATGATTTTTGAAATCAATGAATAGCTGATGGACATTTTGATTATATTCCCACTTTTTTCAAGTGTCTGTCTGATGTGAAAAATTTGATCTGTAGTTGATCTGTTACGTTTAAATCCACATTGATAATCCCCTATAATTTCATTAGCATATGGGGTTAGTCTTGTTAAAAGAATATTAGATAATATTTTATATGTTGTTGAGAGTAGAGAAATTCCACGGTAATTTTTGCAGTTCATTTTAGCACCTTTTTTAAACACAGGAACAATTATGGATTCTTTCCACTGTTAAGGGATTTCTTCTTTATTCCATATTAAACAAATTAATTTATGAATTTGACATATTAATGAATTCCCACCATATTTAATTACCTCAGCTGGTATTAAATCAATGCCAGGTGCTTTGTTATTCTTTAGCCTTTTAATAGCATCTTTAACCTCAGTCAAGTTAGGTTCTGGAACTAAAGGTTCTGCTGTGTGTACTTCATTTACTTCTGATATATCTCCTACATGAACATTTAAAATGTCATTAAAGTAGTTCTTCCATCTATTTAGAATATCGCTTGGGTCAGCTAGAAAATCACCGTCTTTATCTTTTATCAAGTTTACTTTAGGCTGCCACCCCTTTCTAAACTCATTTACACCTTTATATAAATCTCTGATATTTTTATTTTTGCTGTTTGTTTCAATTTCGTTAATTTTGCTTTTCAAGTAATCTCTTTTTTTACTTCTAAACGTGCGGTTAACTTCTCGCTTTATTCTATTATAATTGTTTAGATTTGTATCATCAGAGTTATTTAACCACCTAAGTCTAGCCTGATTTCTTATTTCTATTAGATTATGACATTCATTATCAAACCATGGCTTACTTTTTCTCGGTTTATGGTATCCTATACTTTCTGTAGCTGCTGATTCTATTGCATTACGTATGTGCTCCCAATTCTTATTTACGTCTGTTTCATTTATATTTTCATCATCATTTAAATCCTGCAAAACATCAAATCTATTTGACAGTTTAATTTGGTAATCTTTCTTAATTCTTTCATCAGTAAACTTTCCTGTATCAAATTTTAGAACTTTTAGATTTTGTTGCTTATGATTTATCACTGAGTCTTTCTCTTAATTTAGCAATTACTAAATAATGGTCACTGGCACAGTCAGCACCTCTATGTGTACGAACGTCAGTTATACTAGTATACCTTCTCTTATCAATGAGAATATGATCTATCAGATTATGAGTTTCACCATCTGGAGAAGACCAGGTATATTTTTGGATATCTTTATGTTTAAAAGTGGTACTTTTCACAATTCAATTCTTTGAGGTTGCAAAAGTAATCAATCTTATACCATTATCATTACTTAATTCATGAAGACTTTCTTTACCAATCGTGGGTTTAAATGTCTCTTCTTTGCCAATCTGTGCATTACAGTCACCTAACATAATTTTCATATCATACTGAGAAAATTTATCAAAGACCTGTTCTAACTCTGTATAAAAATCATCTTTAGTATTATCATATTTTTCTTCTGTTGGTGCATGTATGTTTATTAAAATAATTTTACACCACCTACCCTGTAAAACTGCATATGATATCCTATCATTAATAAATTCTACTGTTTTAAGAGCCGAGATAATTCTATTATTTATGGAAAAGCCTGTTCCAAAATTATAATTTTCAGTACCACCATAGAAAAAAGTATAATTTTTAATTTTACAATTCCCTTCTCCTGGCCACCTAACTTCCTGGACAGCTACTACATCTAATTTATATTTAACTATCTCATTAACTGTACACTGAAATGCCCCAGGCCGGTAAAGGCTCAGAATATTCCAGGTGCCTAATTTAATATCCTTATTCCTAATGTAGATCTTATCCTTAGTCCAGGGACCTCCCAAAGTAGTCCCCACCCAGAGATCCGAACAGGGGACTATTTTACCTCCGGAATATTTTACCTTGGGAACATCCATGGCCTTATATTGCTGTTTCTTGACATTTTTTTTACAGTGCAGAGTTGTCAGCTCTACGCCTAACCCCCAATATGAATGGAGGAACTACTACACAAGACAAACACAAACACATTAGACAGCACAATTACTACACAAGACAAACACAAACACATTAGACAGCACAACTACTACACAAGACACACACAAACACATCACAACTATAACACAATATAAACACAAACACACCAAAACTACTACACAATATAAACATAAACAAACTACACACCACAACCACTACACAAGACAAACACAAATAAATTAGACAGCACAACTACTATGCAAGACGAAACAAACAACTACTACAAAAAACATACTAGACAGCACAACTACAACACAAGACACATACATACACATCACCGATACTACACAAGACAAAGAGAAATACATTAGACAGCATAACTACTACATAAGATAAACACAAACACACTAGACAGCACAGCTACTTCACAAGACAATCCCAACCACACTAGACAGCACACCTACAACACAAGACAAACCCACATACAAGCACACCACAACTTCTACACAAGACAAACACAAACACACTAGACACCACAGCTACTACACAAGACAAACTCACACACTACATGGCACAACTACTGCACAAGACACACAAACACATAACAACCACTACACAAGAAAAAAAAATGCATAACTACTAATATTACTATTACAACTTTTATCAAATTAAGAAAAAGGATATCTATTTTACTTCTTTGCAAACTAAATACTTATATGTTTTATGCATGGAAAATTTATTGTAAAAGTTGATTGTTACAGGTGAAACTATGTGGCTAGTCCACATACGGAAGTGACTGATATCTAAAGTGCTACCACATTTCAAAATTATAAGCTTTGTTCATTCAATATTTTATCCAAATATTTCAGACACTTTTGATTTTTTGTTTTTTGGATATATGTTTGCATTATTTCTGATAAAAGTCCATTTCTAACATGATTTGAGAAAAATATCCTGAAAAACTCACTGTGGTTTCTATCACATTAAGTATTTTGAGTATTATACATTGAAGGTGCACCTTTTACATTTCTAAGAATGCAGCCCTTGGTCAGAAGATGAGAAAGAAATGTCCCTGGCAATGTATTACAAGGCCCCACACTTGTAGAGTTTCCTAATTAAGAAAGAATTTAAGCTATCCACTAAGTTTCTCGACAGTTAGGAAGTGGGTGAGTATAATAGAATTAAATATTGGAGTGAATGACATTTCATAAAATACAAAGATTAATACAATGACAGAAAGTTAGAGCCAATGTACAATCCTGCTAGATGAAATGACATTATACAAGTGGGTGAAATATGATATGAAGAGTGACTTAGTGGAAAGATTTGAAGCTTTAAGTCCTGTGGGATGTAGCAGGAAGATCACAACATAAGCTTTGGTATTCATGCCACTTGGGTTAATTCGTAACAATCTGTAGAATCTTCGAAATATAATGTACAACAACCTCTACAACCCCAGACATTTAGCCATTACCTTTCCAATCTGGAAATTGCTAGAACCATTTAAGGAATGTTTTGTCAAGACATTGCCGGACATCCTTGATCGCCATTGTTGCAAACAGACGTAAACAATCACAATCAAGGAAGAGGCTACAGGTCTTACTCTGCATTTTGCTTAGCAAAATCAATCTGAATAAATATCTGGGGAAAGAGAGGTCAGTGGGCAGTTCGAAATTATCAATCAGAGGGTGCATAAGTAGGATCTAAAAGTCTAGGGAGAGAAGTCTGAGCTTCCAGATTTGCACCATATACGGACACTTAGTTTAACCAGTCCATGTTTCCACACTACGAGGGAGCTTCTTCACACGGTGAGAAACAGGTATTTCCTTTCACCATGCTGATTCAGTCTGTAAGGGTTTAAACTCAAGTGTTGTGTTTCGCACCTCACCATGAGTTGCGAGTTGCTCTAGAATAGAGGATGAATGATCAGTGAGCTACATCACCCATGGGGACACCTAACGGTCCCTAGTTCGATCTCCCGTTCCTAGGAGAACGTTACATGGATGGAGTTATGGGATTCATTTCATTCTTAGCAACGGGAAAAAGCTATCGTGCAGCATTTTGATACAAAGTAAATGATTCTAGTTTTTTTTTTACTTTTAACCACTGTTATTTAAAAGAGATTTACCAACGTTTCGAGGCTACATCTGCCTCCGTCTTCAGGGTAGCGTGTCTAAATGGTTGTCTTGGAGGATTATTCTAGGTGGCCTAGGTTCCACCACGTCCATCAGTCACAAGGATCTCTAGTTGCCAGGTAGGATTATCAGTGGTCAGGCTCCACTTCTTAAAATGACCATGTCAATGCTTCGTGTGGCACCATTAGGTTTCCACCTTGATCCCTGGGGACTGGACTGCCCCGGATTGCATGTTGACATAAATCGGGGTTGGTGTGCAATGTGTACGAATAGTCTATATAGACTATGCGTGAGATTTTATGTTTGTGGAGGGATAGTTTCCGAACTGTGTACCCTGGTCCACACTCTACAAAGATCTCAAAACCAATAACTACCCACACAAAATAATAAACCCCACAATATGGACAGACGAAACAACAAACCCACTTCCAAAAGAAAAACCACTGGCCACGATCCACACGCCATACATAAAAGGAATATCTTAAAGAATCCAAAAAATAACCAAGAAATATAACATCAGAACTACATTCCACTCCAGGAACACACTCCGATCCAACCTGGTCCACACTAGACCCCACACACCTGATATAAAAACAAAAAAAAGTCCTGCCCCAGGAATCTCTGCCACGATCGGTGCAGCAGAATGCGAGAACCAGTGTTGCTAATCTGTTCGATAGAAAAGAAAAATCGCTACAGTGCGCCGAGGCACAGCTGGTTGTAGAACAAGGAAATTAGAGAACTCAGCTATAACATTGAGTTTTAAACGCCATGCATTATAACCAGAGCTGAGATTAATATGTGCTAACACGTGGCTTTATATGTACATACATATGGACTAAAACTTCGCTAAAGATGGACTAAAATGTGGACTAACACATGCATAAAATTACCCAAAATGATGCAAAGAAGACTTCTTCATAGTAATTTCAAATAAAATTAAACAATTTATTATTTTTCCATTGCATTCATGGGCCTGGTGGCATTTTAACTGTTCACTCCCAATAAGCCCATTCACACTGGTACTGGAACTGCAACGACATGTGCTGATACTGGTACTGGAACTGCAATGACATTTGCTGATAAACGACTGACACTATCACTGGTTTGAGAACTAATAACACTGTTCTACACACGTTTTGTTACAGAAATGAGAGTACCCAATCTTTACTAATATGAGGATGCTGAATATGGAAGTGTTTAAAGTGGAGGAAACAGAGTTATGCTTTCCCCCAGTTAAGAAAATTATTGTAAAGCATCACCAGCATTAAGTTAATTTGCATCTCTCATCTATGTTTTCACGCTTTAATTTCAGAATGTCAATTTATTAATTCTTCCCAGATATCGGTGGGGGGGGGGGGGGGCAAGTGTCCCCTGGCTTCCTTTTGCGGGTGCTCTTAATATATTTATTAAGTTCTGCCCACATTGATTATGATTAATTGTTATGTAATGTTAATTATGCTTATCTTGAAAATAAATGCCAATGCATTGCTTAAGGGTAACATGAATTATACTGTAACTTCAAATTAAGAGCCAACCTTAGAAAATGAAGTGCATATTTGTGTTCAGTAAGAAGGAGCTACTTTCCTTTCTGTAACAGAAAAAAGTGAAAATTTGTAGAGCAGTGTAACTTGCGAACATGTTAAACGGCGATCATTGGACTGCAAACACTCCTCCTTAAGCAGTATCATTGCCTTTGTTATACATTTACAAACGATGTCGGCTTCTGCAACAATAACAAGAATAAGAAGTACATATATTGCCACCAGATGATAAGCCGCACAGCTTTTCCATTTGTTATGAATTTGTCACCCATCAAAGCATGCCAATTTTAATAAAGAATCAACCATCGCATTAAGCAACAAAAAATAACAGCTTCCTTCATACAATTCCTACAAGAACATGTGCTAGAGGCGAGAATTGAAATGCTCATGGATCCACATAATTTATTTCTTTTGAGCAATTCTAAAGTGATGAAATATGAACAATAATACTGGAGGCATTTTGGAATTAACATTCACTATCCAAGCACATGCACTTTCATATGCACACACGCAATACAAGCACTGATTTTCTTATGAAAGTAATGCAGTTACTTACTTTTTAGAGTACATTGTGTCGATTTGGATGTCTTCAAAGGCGGTAAGAGAATTGATGGAAAGTTATATTTGTAGAGTGATTTGTAGTCATGAAATGGCATTAAATTGGAAAGAAAAGTAAAATAAAATAACACAAGAAGAAACCTCACAATGTGATTCTCGACTTCAAGTGTTATTTGTGTACTAGAGTTTATTCTCTTTTTTTTTTATTCGATTTTAAATAGTATCCTGAGAGATATTTTATACCAAGGTGACAATCCACATGTGTCGCTTGGAAGCGAGCAGTCTGTAATCAATGCAGCGTTTCAACCAGTACAGACACAAGCTCTCACTAGACCATTTTCTCAAGGAGATTTTAGACCAAAGCTGCACGTGACAAATGACATGGTGATTTCACACCAAAGCGTCATGGGTCCTTCGGTCCAAAGCAGCTTTCAGACCAAAGTCACACGCGACACATGTCGCTTGGGAATGAGCCAATCAAGAGCAACATTTGGCACTGTAGCAGCCACACAGACCAGTGTTCGGTTGGTGAAATCCTCAAGCGACAAGTGTCGGATGCCACTTGTCACTTTGGTGTGAAACCTCCCTAAAGCAAGACACTCATACCGCATGCACTGTTCGTATGTGCAAACTGCAGAAACACATTGCAAGCTATTGAAGAAATGGCTCAGTTTGAACAACATGCAAGCAGCAAAGCAACACATGCAGCTTATTGTCTCGCTTTAATTCATGTCGCCTAGATCTGTTGTTTGCACAATTAGCAGCAAATGCTTGCTAATAGACTGAAGGGGCCATGTCAGTTGTCACTTCGATGAGAACTCTTCCGGTCGCGTCGCTTTGGTATGAAAACTCCCTTAAGCACCTTTCCGGCCAAAGTGACAAGAAGCACAAGATGTCGCTTGGAAACGAACCTTCAGAAATAAATATAACCTTTTGCATTGAAGTGGCATGACAAGATGAAAATGTTGTTGTGTGCCACTCGCATTGTTTTCTCAAAGTCATGAAACATGTCCTTTGGTCTGCTGGTTCCTCATGTCCAGTGAATCCTTCTTTTAACAAACTGGAAGTGTCCATGACGCTACCCACATCACTGTGAACATCACGTGCTGCTGGTCACATATTGGTCTAAAAGTTGCCACGTCAATGGCACTAAACGAGCTCTTTGTGTTTCCCTTTATCAATCTCATGCAATCATCTGTTATCAACAACACCGTGATTAGTGTATAGCGGAAGAAAAGAGACAGTAAATATCAAAAACACAAATGCTTCATTGTTCATTTCTTTAAAACAAAATGTATATGGCGATACTAATGAATCTTTTGTGTAATTCATGCACAACAGTTCAGTTTTGGGAACATTTCACGCAAATATTTTCTCCCATATTAATGAAAGGGACGATAACAGGATGTGGTCAACTAAAATGTCCGTTAATATCACGACCACTGCACCAAATATCATATCAATTGTCGGATTCAAAGAAATGTTGCAAGGAATAGAAACAGACATTGCAAAAAAAAAAAACAAAAAAAAACACCTCCATTTACTTCCATTATAAGCAGACAAATACAATGTACATGTGCCGACACCAGCGCCTCTAGAGGGTAGTTATGTACTGCATAATGAAAGAAGAAATGATGATGATGAAAAATAGTTCAAATTTTCAAAACCAAGTGAAAATGAGGTGCCAGAAAAACAACCAGAATTAGAGCATGAAAAAGTTTATATTCAGTTTATCAGTACAGAAGTGTTCAATGTGCGCTCTGTCTACACGCAATGACCTTTGGAAGCGTAAGACAACACAATCAATGATTCAACAGCAGGATATGTTTCACTGTGCGGGTTAAGTGGTAGAGCAGCCACAGGCTGAACTTCGCCCATGAATAAAGAAATTTTAATTCTAATTTCAGTGCCACATTTGAACTTGGTACGCAATTTTTTTCTTGTCACCATTTGCATCCCATGGTATCCAATAATTACAAAATATATACCTTCTGTCAAAAAAGTACCGGAAATTTGTAATTTAAAAGACCCACGCTAATGATTTTTTTTAAATCTTTTTTTCCGTAAGTTGGTAGCACTGTACTTAATTACTATGCCAAACATGAGCGCGATCTGTCAACCAGTTTGTTTACAGCAGCTGGTTGAATCAGTCCACTTCAGTAGATTTTTACAATCAACAAAATTATTGAACAAAGAGTTTGCCTTAAATTTAGTGTTGCGAACGGAATTTCGTGTGTTGACTCGCTAAAAATGTTCGGAAAGACTTATGGTGAATCAGTTTTATCAAAAACACGAGCTTACGAGTGGTACAAAGCGTTCAAGGAGGGCCGAGAGATCGTCGAAGACATGCCTCGTTCTGAACGACCTTCAACCTCTTCAACCAATGAAAACATCGAAAAAGTGAAGGAAATTGTGCTCGATAATCGCCATTCCAGCTTAAGAGAGATAGGTAGTGACTTTAACATCTCTCACGAGTCTGTTCGTTCGATTTTGTTGGATATTTTGGGCATGAGACGCGTCGCTGCACGGCTCGTTCCAAAAGAGCTGAATTTTCTTCAAAACCAGTACCGTGAGCAGGTCTCTTTAGACATGCTGGATCGTGCCAATTCTCATCCCACATTCATGGAATGCATCATAACTGGTGATGAGACATGGATCTATGAGTTTGACATGCAAACAAGTCAACAGTCATCAGAATGGAGGACAAAAGGCGAGCCAAAACCGAAAAAAACCACGTCAAAGTCGCTCAAATGTCAAGGTGATGCTCATTGTTTTCTTTGATATTCGTGGTTTGGTGCATCATGAATTCGTTCCAGAGGGACAGACGGTTACTAAAGAATACTATTTGGCCGTATTGAAGAATTTGCTTAGAAAATCTGTCAGAAACGGCCAAATTTGTGGAAGAACAATTCGTGGATTTTACATGACGATAATGCGCCATCGCATAGAGCGACAGTTTTGACCGAATTTAAGGCCAAAAACACAATAAATACCATCGATCAACCACCGTATTCACCAGATTTGACCCCGTGTTACTTCCTTATGTTTCCAAAACTAAAATTGCCGGTTCGGGGTACCCATTTTGATGCGATTGAAGCCATAAAGCAAAATTCGTGGAAGGAGCTGAAGGCAATACCGGAAAGCAGCTATAAAAAGTGTTTCCAAGACTGGAAAAAACGCTGGCATATGTGTGTTGCATCAAATGGGGCCTACTTTGAAGGCGACAAAATAAATATTGATGAATAAATTAAAATTGTGCGTTTTATTTAACAATTCCCGGTACTTTTTTGACAATATATCTTTCCTTCCAAAGAGGAACATGTGAAAACTTGCAATCTGGTAGTAATTTGTTAGTTAACGTCCAATGGCTTCCATGACTGAGGTGAATGTATGACGTTACGGGGGGAATAAAACGAGGGAAGTAGGCGAGATGGGGCATTTTGGACGGAGTAATTCGAGCGAGAAGGAAGTCGATAGATGGTGGAGGAGACATTAAATCTTCATGCTGAGACTGGGGCCATGTCCGAAAGGTGCAAGACCATACTTCAAGTGAGAATCCTCCGAGTATGCTCTTGCAGTGTGGTCTTGAAGTCGTGAACTGGAAGTGAAAGTCTTTCGAATTGCACTTCGATTGCAGCACCAAATATGATCAGCCGATTAAACTGAGGATACATTGTTTTCCTAGTGTTTTAAACACTTGTTTTTCATCACCATAGATATCACATAGCATTTTCAAATGTTCTTACACATACATTTCCACACATTAGAAGCACTTGCTGACCCATAACGTATATTTAACCTGTGTTGCTGGCTTTCTATCTCTGCGATTTTAAACAAATGAACAACGAGTGTGGATATCACGTGACCTAGTCACCAACCATCTGTGCTGCGAGCTGCGTACTTGTGTGCTTCTGTTCTTGACACTTTCAAACCGTACTAGGTGACGTCACTTCCACCAAGATCATACTTCAAGTATGTACTTTGTGCCTTTCGGACAGAGCCTGTGTAAGCTCAACCTTTCCCTCATGAAGTCTGCCATTCTCAGTCAAGGTATTGGTTAAATGTAATCTCTCATGTCATTTTTCTAAGTCTCTTTGCACCTCTCAGGGAAGTTTGTGTTAAGCGAGTGGCAAGTCTGAGGGCTGGGTTACGTGGTTGAGATGCAGGGCAAGGGTTGAACAGTGTTACCACCATCATTGCCAGGTCGCCGTTATGACATAGCTCAGCTTCGAGTTAACACAGGGTTTTGAGGGGGAGTTGAAGAGGCACGAGGCCCATGTTCTTCAATAGACAGACCAACAGCATTTTCTGCCAAATTGAGTAGACTATCCATGTTTCATCTAATTCATTCTAAAGTTCGATGAACGACATAAATCATCATGAACAGCATTTGCAGTTAGTAATCCCCTCCCAAAAAAATTTTAACACGACACTAATTCTAAAATGTCACTAATCAAAGCCAGGTCCGATTTTCATCACATTTCAAGATGACATGGATGAAAAGGCTGCATTTTTTTTATTGAGTCAAGGATACAAGCCCATGACAATATATAACAATTTTCATTAACCAAATAAAAGAAAGTTTAAAAAATCTTATTTTCTATATGAAATTTGAACTTTGTCAGACCCCTAAATAGGCAATGCCCAAGACTAGTAGAGGAGAAGGCTGGGGCCATACCTGATCACGTGGTCCTTGACGTCACGCGCGGACAGATCGCTCTACGCTCCGGTTTCACAGCCGAATCAAAGCAGTAATTATGAACAAAAAAGAGCTGTAATTATGCCCAGAAGCTAATTGGGAGTGAATACACAGAATAACTTAGGATCCGACATAACGTATGTCCTTACAGTTGGATTACACAGCCATTTACGCACACATTTTATCGGTAGTTTATAAGTCGTCACATTCCTCTGTGAAACATTAGTTTCATGTAAATTTGCGGTTGATATACCTAGTAATGCATTTTGTTAGGGCAGAAAGAAAAATATATATGTTGAATGCGTAAAATAATTTTGTTAAATAAAGAAAGGCAGAAAGTCAAAATTATGGATAAGTTGAATATGTAAAAGAAAACAATCTCGTCTATTGCTCTCTTTTAGGAGTGAGAGAGGAGCTGTTTTCACTTAACTTCTTCAAATTTGGTAACTTTGCTTCGACTATTGGTATTTATTTCTTAATTAATTTTCCTTATTCAGATTACAATTTTGAGTCTTATGAATCTTTGAACTACACAGGGTGGAATGTGAGGAAGTTCCGTGTGTATTATGTAACACACACTTTAAAAAACTTTTCACTGAACGAAAACTTAAGACATAGAACTGAAGAAAGTCGAGGGTCACTTTATATACTTATACGTATATATAATCAGTTGAATGTCGAACAGGGATGCCCACAGGCGGGTATGTGAAAGCTGGTTGAGTCCACTTAACTTTTGGGGGGGATTGTGATGAAAATTTGACTGAATAAATAATAGAACAATGGAGGACGGAAGTTGAACTATGTTGTCATTTAAGCATCACTCGTATATAAATAGCAAGTTGCGTATTTTGAAGTGTATGGTAGCCTGATGTTGTGTAATGAGACTACTGGTATTGCAATCCACTAAGAAGTCTCGTTAGATGCGATGTGTTCAGTTATATATTGTCGCCCGCTGTTTTTATTTTTTCATCGGAGATCACGACACGTCGCAACACCTCACTGAAGGCATTATGAACTGCAACACCTCACAACCCACCAGGGTGCAAAATCATTGAAAACTGGTGAGGGGAAGAAAGTTCGTAACCTACAACCCCCCTCCCCACAAACATATGTGTGAATTATATGATGTACATATTTGTAATGTTATTAAAAGTAAAAATAAATTACTCAATTAAAATAATTATTGTGATTATTAATTAGAAATAAATTTGTTACTTTCATACATATCAGATAGTGTAAAGCAGCTAACTAATTCCTTTAATAACCGGTTCAAGATGTTAATAAATTATGGCAGTTGAAGTGGTTTTATTATGTGTAAGTTTTTGTTTAGTTTGTGCACTATGTTAATATAAATCAATTAGATTTCAAAGTTATTATTGTTTTGCATTCTTGTTTTACTTTTACTGTGCGTATTGATGTAGATTTGTTAATGATCTCTTGAGACAGAAAGCATTCAACACTCACAACTACACTAATTTGTGTGTGTTTTCAATATTATTCTTAGTAAAGTATATTTGAAATTAAAAGTAATTGCTTATCTTTTCATTGTTATAACAAAAACTCTTTCCCCCGGGAAATTTTTGGTGTTTTTTTTTTGTGGCCAAGATTGTTGGTGGGGGGAATCCCCCTCGTCCCCTCCAGGATTTCGCACCCTGAACCCAACAATCCAGAAATACAAGAAAAAAGGAGCGAAAAGAACAAAACAAATCAGCCTTTCCACGTTTCTTTCCGTATGGGGTAAAGACTCGGCTGGGTTTTGTCCGCCCAATGACGTCACACCCGCGGCAGTCGCGAAAAGAGGCGTGTCTGACCCCAGCCTTTCCTTCTAGTAGTCTTGGGCAATGCCAGGATGTTGAGGGTTCAAAATGGTACCTGTGTGTTGTCTTATATGTTTCATTGTCTTGATTGATTGATTTGCTTTATTTTACTTCTTTTTGTGCCATTGTGGCTAATTTGCAAAAATGGAGATTAGTGTTGATATGATGAAATTGATGAATAAGCACTCACAAACATTGCAACATCTATTCGTGTGAGCACCACTTAATAATTGCTACCTCCTTAGGGTGCCAATTCTTTATACCATGGCTAAATCTACAGGATTGGGTTCTTTTTAGAAAGTAAACCAGACAGTGGGCCTTCCAATGAAGACAGTTAAGGGGGTTCTAAAGCCATGTTAAAGCATAGGCCCAAATTTCAATGGATGAGCATACAACTAATATAGATTCGGTAAGGAAGAAATTTTCCGATATAAAAGATTGTTTAATTCACTAGAACATGTGAACCTTATAATTTTGTTACGATTAATGATATTTAAGTAAATAACAGAAAATAAAAGGTCTCCGTCATGTTCAAACTTCTGCGTACAGATGGCGCTGAAGTGGTAGTTTTGTCAATACCGGTGCATTTTTTTTTCTCTTATGACTAGTATGGAATATTTGGTGGTGAAACAAAGATCACATGTTCTTCCCGCAAGCATCTGAAATACTATGTGAAATAATGAAAACATTTCGTACCTTCTGAGAGTAGTTCTTATCATTAAAATTTTTGAAGTGGTGTTTCGTCGCAATATACTCCGTGGTGCAGATTTTAGCCAACACTGTTGCCGAGATTTCACTCTGTGCTTTCTAACGATATGATCAATGCAAGTGCTTCGAAATTGTGAAAGTTAAATCAAGTTACCAGAGAATAACGAATCCAGTAAATGTTGGAAGAAGGAAACATTGGAAAAACTGAAAGGTAAGTCTTATATTTAAATGCTTGTTGCTTAATCCATCAAAAGCAAAACGTTTGCAATATGCAAGAGTGATGCACAATGTATGATACATTTACATGTTGAGGAAATACCTTCCGATATAATTTCTGTGAGAATATTGCTTCGACGTGTCTACATTTTCAATGCAGCATGCATTTTTTCCTTACAAACGAATATTCCTTACAAACAATATTCCTTTGCATATTGTAAAATCAGAAGAAAATGTTATTTTAAATTATGCATAATTAAGATATTACAGTTTTGTGATTATTACTAGAGTATGAAATACCTTGATATAGATTATATTCTAGCATTAAATCGATATTGCACAAAATGCTCTACTATCGTTCCTGTGAGATGAGATTATTTTCGTATTTCACTGGTGCTATTGAAAGTACGTACTTACATCGGAATTTGTATTACAAATCAGTCGTTCATTACAGTTTCACTTTGCCCTTGTACATGGTTGGAACGAGTCGTTTCTGGCCCGTTTTGAACAAGATTTTTCTCCATTATATATACACATATACAGGGTGTTTCTAAAGGTTGTTTACAACGCTTGGGAGGTGATTCCTCACACGAAAACAAGCAAAAAGTGTGAGTTCCATTTTTTCGACTGAGGCTTCGTTTCCGAGATAGGAGCCTCGCGAAGGGTGACAAAGTGAACATCACACCTAACTGGGACAAATACTATCACAGATAGAGAGGCGGTTCCAAAGGAATCATGAAGGAATCGTATGCGCTCAGTCCGGAAGTCACTATGAAAAGTTCACTGCACGCATGCGCAATGGAGTCCTCAAAGGAATTGGGGATTTCCAGCAAGAACAATGCATGGAAAGGGTATGTAACACAGCAAGAAGGACTGTGACACCGTGACAATGAGAAATGCAACCTCAAACATCAAAACATGAACACAAAATCCGAAAAGTTGAGCACGGTTGCATACCCCGGTTACACACGAGGAATGAACAAATCATGTCATGTGGCATACGAGAGACACATTACTCCACCAGGAGGAGGGAAAGAAAAACACAATATCAGATGATTGCGACAACGTGTATTTTTACACGCGACAACTACGTAATATCCCCCCCCCCCCACACACACAACAAACAACAAAGGCTACAATGTCTTACGCACAGACAGTGCGTGTCACTGTACACCAACTGAAGATGTCACTTTCACCACAAAGGGGGTGGGGGGCAATATCAAGAGTGTTCGCACGCGATCACTGTGACTTAAAAGAGACCAGTTTTGGAAGCGCTGCGCAGGCAAGTCTGGCTCTCGTAGTCTACGTTTGACCTTCATGACTGCTGTACCCGCGAGAGGAGCTCGAAGGGTTGGTTCTCTCCGGCAGTCGTCCCAATCGTGTTGCAGGTGCTGGGATATGATCAGCAGTTCGCTCTAGGTTGTCATACGCATTGAAGAGTACTAGTATGTTGTATTGAAAGAAGTTGACGTGGTGGAGTGGGCAAGTCAAGTATCGCAACAATTGGTCTGTGGTGTTCGTACGGTGATACGGCCAATTTGTGCAGTATGCCAGTGTTAAACAAAAACGATACTTTGCAGTTCCAGCTCCCTATTACACAGATGGTTGCGTATACGACCCAGCAGCTAGCAGACATGCATCTCATGTGTGGGGAGGCACGTAGTAATAGCCATGAGGCAAGGCATCTTTATGGAGAACGCTTTCCACATAGATGTTTACTGTCTCATGCCTTCTTTCAGGTAGTGGAAAGTCGACTGCGTGAAACAGGGTCAGTGTTACCACCGCGGCAAGAAGTTGGAAGACCCCGAAGTGTACGCACACATCAGTTTGCAGAAGATGTGTTAACAGCAGTCGCAGAACATCCAGGCACCAGTACGCACGTGCTCACTCGGGCACGAAACACGTCTTATGTGAATGTTTGGCGAATGTTGTCAGAGGAAGGAATGCACCCTTTTAAACTGCAGAATGTACAAGAACTGTTACCTCGTGATTTTCGCCCTCGTATGGAGTTTTGCCAATGGTTGTTGCATCAGCTGGACACAAACCCTCACTTCGGGGCAAAGGTATTGTGGACAGATGAAGCCATTTTCACCAGGATGGATGTCTTCAATAGTAGAAACAGTCATGTCTGGGACTTTGACAACCCACATGCACTTTTTGTGGCCCATCACCAGCACAGGTTTTCAGTGAATGTGTGGTGCGGGATAGTACATGATCATTTAATTGGACCATACATTCTCCCTGTTTGCCTGAATGGTCGCACGTATCATGCATTTCTTAGTGAGGTTCTGCCTGAACTGTTGGAGACCGTACCTTTGGCACTGCGGCAAGAAATATGGTACCAACACGATGGGGCACCAGCTCATTTCAATCGTAATGTACGACATTTCCTGCATGACGTGTTTCGCAATAGGTTCATTGGTAGGGATGAGGCTGTGCCTTGGCCACCAAGGTTGCCAGATCTCAACCTTCTCGATTTTTCTTCTGGGGAGAAATGAAAACCCTCGTATACGACACACCTGTCACATCAGCTGAGGACCTCGTTGCTCGCATCAACGTCGCCGCCGCGACGGTTGCAGATACGCCTGGCTTGTTTGCTCGTACTCGACAATCCTTGATTTCTTCGCATTCATCTCTGCGTAGAAGTGAACGGCAGACATTTTGAAACCGTCTGTGATTATCGCCCTCGGCAAATCCCAGTGAGAACACTCTTGATATTGCCCCCCACCCCCTTTGTGTGGTGAAAGTGACATCTTCAGTTGGTGTACAGTGACACGCACTGTCTGTGCGTAAGACATTGTAGCATTTGTTGTTTGTTGTGTGTGTGTGTGTGGGGGGGGATATTACGTAGTTGTCGCATGTAAAAATACACGTTGTCGCAATCATCTTATATTGTGTTTTTCTTTCCCTCCTCCTGGTGGAGTAATGTGTCTCTCGTATACCACATGACTTGATTTGTTCATTCCTCGCATGTAACTGGGGTATGCAACCGTGCTCAACTTTTCGGATTTTGTGTTCATGTTTTGATGTTTGAGGTTGCATTTCTCATTGTCACGGTGTCACAGTCCTTCTTGCTGCGTTACATACCCTTTCCATGCATTGTTCTTGCTGGAAATCCCCAATTCCTTTGAGGACTCCATTGCGCATGCGTGCAGTGAACTTTTCATAGTGACTTCCGGACTGAGCACATACGATTCCTTTATGATTCCCTTTGAACCGCCTCTCTATCTGTGATAGTATTCGTTTCAGTTAGGTGTGACATTCACTTTGTCACCTTTTGCGAGGCTCCTATCTCGGAAACGAAGCCTCAGTCGAAAAATGGAACTCACACTTTTTGCTTGTTTTCGTGGGAGGAATCACCTCCCAAGCATTGTAAACTACCTTTAGAAACACCCTGTATAGTTCGCAAGTGTTAAATGCATTAAGTAGGTTAAGCTAAGTTAGGTTGGATTGGAATAGATTTAATGTGAGATCCCCGAATTTTGTGCAAGTTCTGGACAACGTTCTGTTATCTTCTTTCACAGAATCAGGTCAGAAAACCGGTTTTGTAAGCTGTATAAAACTCTTCGGTTTTCTCATTCTTTCATAATTTTGAACGCCTTGTAATGGTAGTGCAGCATTTCCAATAAGTTCAAGCTTTATGTATTTAAAGTGTAAAAGTACACCCTAACAGCTAAAAGAGTAAAGTCCTAACAGTCTACGAAACAATAGTTTGCGTGTTTACTGAGAATTTACAAATTAGTATAGATTAGGAAAGTTTACTAGTTTACATATTTTACAAGTGCAAAGCCAATCATTTATTTGTGGGTAAGATTGGTTGATTTTCAGAGATATCATAATCTGTCCTGATTATGTTACGAATATTTTATTCAATAACCTACTGAAGTCCAAGTCATATTTAACATGCACTGTAAAGACAGATCTGAATCTGAGCTGATATAGTGAATCAAACCTTTAATAATTTTGTTATAACAGGACCACTACGTTAACAATTATGGTGTAATTTAGATCAATTATATTCACATCCACTTACACAATATCTCTAAGTTGTTTTCATTTTATTATTAACTCAACTTGTCTCAGGTTGTAACAATGTAATGAATTTTTTTATTTTTTTTCATCTTTGTTAAGTTCATAGTCTCATATACCATATTAACAATATTTTTATTTGCTCCTTTTGCAGATGAACATTTGAGAATCCATTTGATATGTCTTCTAAGAATTCCTTGAAATTTGTAAAAAGGACAACAGATTTGACAAACAATGGCAACCCAATACCGTGGAAGTTTGTGGATATGCTTCTATGGAATCAAATTCGTCTTTGTGGATTGTTTGACCTGTACACAATTTGCACATACATGGTTGAATGGTGATGGTTTACAAGATACCAAGAGTCCAAAATATACTCAAGAAATTATGTTGCAAGACTTCTTAATATCTGGTTGCAAGTAGTCAGCAATTGGGAACGGTATATTAGAGAAACTGAAAATAATGGGAATAGTATAACGTGTGTGTCTTGTCTGTCAAGTTATAGCACACATTCCTTGAAATTTTTGCTAGTTCCAAGTTTTAAGGGTATTTGCCCATCATTGCTTTCTGAATGGGATGATGATTACAAGACAGCAAGAAGCATACGTATCTATGAAAGAACAACATAATGTTTTGCAGGATGAGCAAGAAGGAGAATGAAGTTACATTGAAACAAAAATGTTAATGTGAATTTATACGTATATCCCGAATATATAGTTTTTGTAGTCCTTTCATGCAATGATTTTTCAATGATTTGAATTTTATTCTAATGGTAATTATTACCATATTGTATCTCAGAAAACTTTTCTTACATTTCTTATCTGAGTAAAACTGAACTCTAAGATATCAACAGTGTTTGAAAAGTTACTTTTCAAAAGTAATTCAAAGTTAATCACTTGAGAAATTAATTCAGTTATAATTACTGTTGCTTTAAAAAGTATCTAATTTAGTTACTATTACAATAATTGTAATTATTACTTTATTCTAGATTAGTTGTATCTTTTAAGACATGGTTCAGAACATGAAATGCAAGCGCACTATTCATTTCATCACAGATGACCACCAACAACTTGGCATTAAGTTTCATATATAATTATAACTGCTGGTCTCCGTGTTGGAGTGGTTAGAACAGTGAGTTACGACGCTAGGAGCCTGGGCTGGGTTGCCTTCCCAGTGGCAGAGCTGCTTGCCACCAGGCACGTCCCCAGGTTGCAGATAGGGGAACGGCCAGCAGATATGTTGGCTAGCTGGAAACAGTCGCGGACAAGCAGCAGCAGGATTGGAGGAGGCAGTGAGATGTGGAGTGGCAACTACATCTCGGTAAATACTGCAAGGCTCCGAAGAAAATCCTGCGATGTGGCGAGGAGAGCCGCCACTAAATAAGCTCAGCTACTGCTGCCTTGCAGTAAGGGGAGGGATCCCCAAAGGCTAAGGGAAGGAAACCCTGACAAAACCGAGGGGCAGGAAGGACTCCGAAGGCACGCTAATGCCAACCTACCTAGGGGAGAAAACCCTATACAAATCCTGGTCCTCCAGGTTGGGGGTTGGGCATGGGGCCGACAACCCCACCCTGCAAAAAAATAAAACCGTTGTGAAACCAATACAACAGCCTCGGATGATGGATGGATGTAATGGAATTCGAACCTGGCAATCTTTACGGACTAATGATTTATCACTTGCAACATGGAATGTCAGGACTTTGTTGAGACTTGGAAAAATGAATGAAGTGTCAAATGAGATATTAAAATTTAGGTATGATCTGGTTGTACTTCAGGAAATTAGATGGCAGGGGCAAGGAAGAATTGATAAGCCAGGGTACACATTACTTTATAGTGGACCAAAGAGGAGGACCGGACAATTCGGTGTAGGCTTTATAATAACCAAAAAGATGAGAAAAAGTCTTATGGAATTTGAAGCAATTAATGAAAGGATGTGTAGAATACGGTTGAAAGGAAGATTTAGAAACATAACAATTATAAATGCACATGCGCCTACAGAAGAGAAAGATGAGAACGAGAAAGAAGAGTTCTATCACAATCTGGAACAAGCCTGTGGAAAGATCCAAAAGTATGACATGGTAACCGTATTGGGCAACTTTAATGCTCAGATAGGAAAGGACAAGAATCAACAAGGGGTTGCAGGCCGGCATACTATCCACGCAGAAAACAATGAGAATGGGAACCTTCTTTGCCAGTTTGCTGTCAGGAACAACATGATCATAACAAGTACCTGTTTCGAGCATAAAAGAATTCACTTAGGAACATGGAAGGCACCTAACGGAACAATAAGCCAGATTGATCATATACTGGTTAATGCACGTCATGCCTCATCAGTTATTGATGTGAGAAGCTGCAGAGGACCCAATTGTGATAGCGACCACTACCTGGTAAAAGTAGTAATGAGGGGAAAATTGATAGCGGTGCGAAGAAAAGAGATGGCCAAGAGAAAGAAGTGGAATATGAAAAAAATGAAAGATGAAGAAGTTATTAGTGAATATGCAAGTAAGGTACAGAGTAAACTGAAGGAGAAAGAGAATAACAGACTTCGAGTGGTTGAGGAAGAATGGGAAATAATAGAAGGAGTGATAAAGGAGGTAGCGCAAGAAACTTTTGGAGAAGAGAAAACTAAAAGGAATGAGTGGTTTGATGAAGAGTGCAGACAGGTTATAGATGAGAAGAATAAAGCTAGAGAGAGAATGCTACAGAGGGAAACTTGAAGTAATGCTGAGAGGTATAAAGAACTAAGAAGGAAAGCACATAGGATATGCAAGGAAAAGAAGAAAATGATGTATAAAAAGAAGATGCAAGAAATAGAAGAACTAAATCAGCAAAGTGAAATAAGAAAATTTTATAGAGCTATAAATAGAATGAGAATAGGATTTGAGCCAAGAATAGAAGTATGTAAGGATAAGAATGGGAAAGTAATTGTAGAAGAGAATCAGATACTCAATAGATGGGCAGAGCACTTTAAAGAGATTTTGAATAAAGTGGAAGACCAAGAAGAAGAGCAGTATAATAGGAATATACGAAATAGGGATGGTCATGACGTACAAGTACCTAGTATTGAAGAAGTTGAATCTGTAATGAAGAAAATGAGTAATAATAGAGTTCCAGGCGAGGATGAGGTGATAATCGAACTTATCAAACTTGGTGGTAACGCATTGTTGGCAGCAATACATAGATTGATTGTAATGATATGGGAAAATGAAACAATGCCCCATAAATGGAAATCTGGAATAATATGCCCAATTTATAAGAAAGGTGATAAATTGATATGCGGAAATTACAGAGGCATCACACTTCTTAGTGTGGTCTATAAGATCCTGTCAGGATTGATCAGTGACAGAATAAAATGCTACACAGAAGATA
The DNA here is from genome assembly GCF_977018435.1 of Lepisma saccharinum. Classification (NCBI taxonomy): domain Eukaryota; kingdom Metazoa; phylum Arthropoda; class Insecta; order Zygentoma; family Lepismatidae; genus Lepisma; species Lepisma saccharinum. The sequence goes on along the minus strand of NC_139245.1, from coordinate 49,747,299 downwards.
TACTGGGAGAGTACCAATGTGGATTTCGCCCTGGCAGAAGCACTACTGATCAGATATTTATAATTAGACAGATGATGGAAAAGTTTTATGAACATGATGTGGATTTGCATTTTTTATTTGTTGACTTTAGGCAGGCTTTTGACAGTGTTAATCGAAATGAACTGTTTAAGGTACTTGAAGAGTATAATATTCCCATCAAAATAATAAGACTAATAAGAATGACTATGAGTGGTACTAAGGCACGAGTGAAAGTTTGTAGTAAACTGAGCGAAGAGTTTAAATTCAATACAGGAATGAAACAAGGGGATGGCCTTTAATCTAGCATTACACAAAGTAATGAATGTAGTTGACCAAAAGGGAACCATATTTGGAAAGTCCAGTCAAATATGCACATATGCAGACGATGTTACAATCATTTCTAGAACAATAAGAACACTTGAACAAATCTATGAGCAAATGGAAAGAGAAGCAAAAAATAGGGCTCACTGTAAATGAAAAAAAGACAAAGTATATGAGAATGTCTAACTCTGAGATCAGAAGAGCACCTCAAGATCTGACAATTGGAGATAATAAGTTTGAGGGAGTTCCTTGTTTTAAATATCTGGGGACAATGGTATATAGTGATAATGATATGAGTAAAGTAATAAAGAAAAGAATACAGGCAGGCAATCGTGCATATTTTGCAAATATGCAGTTGTTTAGAAATAGACTGATCACAAGAAATACAAAGCTTAAAATTTATAAGACACTGGTACGACCAGTTGTCACTTATGGAACAGATAATTGGACTTTGAAACTGTCAGATGAAAATGCCCTCAGAATATTTGAGAGAAGAATATTAAGAAAGATACATGGACCTGTGAAGGAAGATGATGACTGGAGAATAAGATATAATGCAGAGCTAGATGATTTAATAAAAGGCCAAGATATAGTGAGATTTGTCAAAGCTCAGAGAATAAAGTGGTTGGGGCATGTGGAGAGAATGATGGAATACCGGATGCCAAGAAGAATGTTGAAAGAAAAGCTTCACCATGCAAGAAAAAAGGGCAGGCCCCGGCTTCGATGGATAGACGACGTCGCTGCAAACTTGCGGACAATGAAAATTAAAGGATGGAGGAGAAGAATTGATGATAGATTGGAATGGAGACTGATTGTGGAGGAGGCCAAGGCCCACCAAGGGCTGTAGAGCCAGAAAGAGAGAGAGAATTTAGTTACTATTACAATAATTGTAATTATTACTTTATTCTAGATTAGTTGTATCTTTTAAGACATGGTTCAGAACATGAAATGCAAGCGCACTATTCATTTCATCACAGATGACCACCAACAACTTGGCATTAAGTTTCATATATAATTATAACTGCTGGTCTCCGTGTTGGAGTGGTTAGAACAGTGAGTTACGACGCTAGGAGTCTCTTGATTCGAATCCAGGCATGGATATTCTTTGTATGTGATCCTGCATAAGTTTCATCATATTATCACTCATTCTCATCTTTGAGATTAGACAAAAATGGCAGAAAAGCATATTAAAATAAACTAAATCAATCAACCATATAATTATCACTAAGTTAATATATTTTATATGTAAATACAGAGGCAATAAAATCCACATCTTTTACTTAAAGATGAAAAAAAAAAATATTTTATTGTATTTTTGTTGAGCAAACAATATTATTCAGAATTACTGTTGAACTGTGGTATACCAATGAGGATTGTTGGAGATTATATAACCTTATGTCGAAATTATTCTAATTAAAATACGCTTGGGAGAGATACATTCTGGTTCTTGGCAATAAATAAGATTGTTCTCATGGTCTCACGATTTCAATCCATTGTTTCAGGTGGGGATATGATTCAACAAATTGTAAAAATGGAGCAAAAGAAAATTCCTTTCTATGCGAAAAAAATAGTAATTGTACACTTCTGTTCAGATCAATTGGTAAATACTTCAACTGTTCGACCCTATAAAGAGTGACATATTATGTGAACAGGAGTGTACAACTAACTTTCAATTTAGTTACTAGTTAGGTGGAAAAATAACTGAATTTCAGGTACTAATTTCATAAACTAAGTAGTTTACAGTTACTGTTACACGAAAATGTTACTGTTACTTTCAAAGACAGTTGCAGAACAAACCAGTATAATTTGTCTAGAACTGTGAAACAGGACTTTGGACATTGTGCGGAGGCAACTTGTGTAAAATTGTACTTAAGTATTATGAAACGAACAAATAATCACTCTGCTTCTCGTTTACCTTTATTCCCGGTTTTCAAATAAAACCTCCCCGATGGCATAGTGGTAACGTCGTCGCCTTGTACTCAAGAGGTTCGATACATGGTGGAGGTGCATTACACAGTGGTTCGGATCCCACTTTAAACTGTAGATCCAGTCCTGATTAGCCTATCTGTGCATAAAAAGGACTTAAAACATCAATTCAAGGTTTTCAAATAAATAATTTTCTTATAGTATAGTAATTTGAGCTTTAACTTCCATTGTAACACTGTTAAGCCTTGTTTTCATGTTAATAAAACATTAAAATGCTGACCAAGGAAAACTTTTATAGTATACAAAAATATGCATAAAAACGTAACGTTTCTGCCCTCAATTGTGAATATTCGTCTGACGAAGACCCTGGGAACATTATGCTTTTATGTATATATTTTTTTATACTATAAAAGTATAAAAAGTCATGATCTTAATGTTCTTTTTAATTTCCATCTTCAGTTTTCTTCCAATATTGCGAATAAGAACTTTTGCAGGTTTTAATATACCCGAAAATATTATAAACTAAAATATTATTTGGTCTTATCGTCATCCTGAGAAAATGGAACACTTTCTTGTATCAGTTGGAATTCTGCAAGAAAAATACATTAAGAAACTGAAATTTATGGCCTTGTGGAAAAATTAACATTACTACTTTTAAGCATTTTTCAACAATGTTTATAATTGAAAAAATTGAAAATGTGTTTTATCTTTAATTTCATTTTACTAATACAGGGTGCGGAAAATGGTGTTTCAACAATGAAAGCACGGTGCGTTGCGTTCTACCCAAGAATATTTTGAACGGTCACTCCATACAGAAGAAAAGAACTTCGCTGGAGGAAACGAACGCAAACAAGTCTCTGCGCAAGTAGTGACGTGAGACGGCTCTACCAATGAACACGTGAGAGGGAGCGGGATTGCGTGGAATGGGTAAAAGCGGCTGTAGTTACCAGCTTTCGCAGCATCGTGTACTGTTTCGCTCTGCCCACTCGATCCCCCCCTTCTCTGCCGCTATGTGCAGCCTTGCTACAGCAGAGATAGTCGGGACAGAGTATAAAGTCTCCAATAAAATTACAGTTGATCTGTGCAACTTATTTATGTCTTAATAAACCGCACCAATATCCGGTACTCGTGAAATGTTCACTTTAGAGACCTTCGATCTCTTCGGCTCATGCCCCGAACTAGGACTACACTGAGGCTCCTAGTCAGCAATATCTTCAACTTTGGACATGAACTGGAACTAGAAGTAGACTTCCGTAGTTTACAGGAAATTGCGTCACTAGTCCTCTTCATTTTCGAATTACTAACAGATTCTGTTGTACTGATCAACCGGGAAATTGAAGCCGGGTATTTATTTATGTCTTCATTATATTCTAGAATGTTCTGCAGATAAAAACCTTTCGTTAACGTTACCAGTAGTTCGACTCCACTTCTTATTTAAGAATGTTTCCTTTTCAGCTTTCCAAAGAATAAATAATACAAAGAATCATTATACTCGTGGCAGGCTTTGTTGTGCAGCTTCTAAATGATGACAAATCTTTACACTTAACTACTCGCTGCGACAACAACAATAAAAGCGCAATAAAAGTTTACGTGCAATATTGTCAACAAAAGGGTTATAAAACATTCTCCTTCTTTCCTCGATAATTACGCTCCTTAAATTATCCTCACATTATTCAAGAAGCCAAAAAACTAATTTATCCAGTGTAAACTGATAGATTTCCTGCGGGAGCTCGACCCCCAGATCTCCACCTTGGATACGTGCTATTATCAATAACAGGGTTGAACATTCTCCCTCTTGCCTCGATAATTATTTCTCTCCATCGTCACATTATTCAAGAAGCCAAAAACCTAATTTTATCAAGTGTAAACTGAAAGATTTCCCTGGGGAGGGGCTCAACCTCCCTGATCCCCATCTTGGATACATGCTATTATCAATAAATAGGTTATAGAACATTTTCTGTCTTGCCTAGATAATTATTACTCTCCTCAAATTATCGTCACATTATTCAAGAAGCCAAAAACCTACTTTATCTAGTGTAAACTGAAATATTTCCTGAGGGTGTGCTCGATCCCCCTTATCCCCACCTTGGATACGTGCTATTATCAATTACAGGGTTATAGAAAAATTTACCTTGCCTCGATAATTATTTCTTTTCTTAAATTTTCGTCACGTTATTTTATTTCACACACACAGAGAAACCAAAAAGACCCATTTTATCTAGTGTAAACCAAAAAATTTCAGGGGGGGGGGCCTCGAGGCACCCCTTGGATACGTGCCTGAGTCAACGCAGCATTTGCTTCAAACGAATTCACAAAATGTTTTCAATTATTTCAATTACTGTCCTCGCTTGGCTCGTTTCGTGTTTGAATTCACTACACTTATAATTGTATTTTCTTCTCTGCATTCTAAATATTAAGATAAATACTGAATATAATACAATGGATTTTATATTAATATTTAACTACACTTATTATTGCATTTTCTTCTCTGCGTTCTAAATATTAAAAAAAAAATACTTAATATAAAACAACAGATTTTATATTAATATTTCGACTATTACTACCTTCGACTGATGATATATTGCTTATTTCTCTAATAAGAACATATAACTAAAATTTCGTGATTATCAATTTCCCTGATTTACTACTATTTCTTTTTAATCCACTAACTCACCTCTAACCAACATGGCTTCATCTCACATCGAGTAACCTTATCGACCAACCTGTATGTATCTGCCTTGATTACGCGGAGATCTGGCAACATGGCCCTCGGTTGGCATGGCAAACGGTGCTGCCATCTGTTATCGAAAAATTACCACAAAATTGCCTTTAGTACGGCCTTAATAGATTATACTGTTTCTTCTTTTTTCATTTGAAAGGTATATACTTGAGAACACGAGAATATATTTACATAAAGGTGATTGAACTTCCTTCTGGATCAGGATCTGGACTTCTTTCTGGATCAGGATCTGGACTTCCTTCTAGATCAGGATCTGGACTTCCTTCTAGATCAGGATCTGGACTTCCTTCTAGATCAGGATCTGGACTTCCTTCTAGATCAGGATCTGGACTTCCTTCTAGATCAGGATCTGGACTTCTATCTGGATCAGCATCTGGACTTCTATCTGGATCAGGATCTGGACTTCTATCTGGATCAGGATCTGGACTTCCTTCTGGGCTTTGATCCTTCTGTAATCTCCAGATCGGGAGTCCCTTATTTCCCTCGTTCTTGCACCTTCATACACATGTTTTCCTTTTCAGCAAGTTCGATTCTCGTAAGTTTATAACACCTCACTTTTTCCTCACGAACACCAAGTTCTAGAGGGTTAGGAATTTGAGGTGGAGGATTGATGTATTTGATGCCGATTTCAGCTGTTCGTTGGTTGAAGGAATTATATTATCCTTTTCCTCAAGCTTTGGGCATTATCCTAATCTCCTCCCTTGGAGCATCAGCTGGAACGTGCCGCCACTGCTAAATACGACAAAGTGTAGACTTGGTGCCAAACGATTGAAACGCACAGCCAAGTCGGTGCCGCATTTGTGAGGTGCAACCAACAGGTGTTGTGGTGCGCGACTGGAATGTACCATTACTGGTGTAATCAAAACTTCCACAAAGGGGATCGTAGTAATTCAACAAACCCAAGATTTGTTAGGAGACCAAAATGTATATTGGTACTTTCACTTCTTTAAACTTCGTATCTATTTACATGTGAGTACATGTTTCATTTTATATATATTTTTATTAATTTAATTATTATCTTTATTAGGGCTGAGCCGATACTGATGTATCGGTTGTATTTTTTTTTACCGATACATCCGATACCAAAGATTTTCAGTGACTATAATAGCGGGCAAAGGCAACACCTCGTCTCAACATTTGCCCTTTCTAAAAGTCCATTCACCCTTCCTTGTGACAGATTGGGAGACCAGAACAAGAAGTTCCATAGATTTTCCTAGAAACAGTGGATAAAACCCCACCTTCCTGGGAAGCAGATGGCAAGATCAATGGCATGGGCAAGTGAAAGCTGTACCCAAACGTGACCATGAAGACATGTAACTTCTTAGTTAATGTTGTGGGAAATAAACCATTCATTGCCAATTCTTGCTTGAAGATCGTGGTCCTAAGATGAGTGGATGGTTTTAACCCCCCGCCACACTAATGCCGGGTCAGGTAGTTGCGGAGTTCTTGGAAAAGAGGGATGAATGTCACTGTGAAATAACCTTTTTCATCTACGTTCAAGCAGAAGGGGAACCTTCAATTTATGCTTATCCTCTTCACTTCTGTCTTTCGTGTGACTACCGGTATCGGCCAATGAAAGTTATCTATTTCCGCTGAAAGCCGGTTCCCGTGGTGGAGTAGTTAGCACTACGTGCTACGATGTCAGGGGTCCCCTGTTCGAATCCCGGCCTGGGGATGGATGTTTGTGAGTGTTTCATTACATCATCATTCATCGCCATCTTCGCAAATTAGCCAAAAGTGACACAAATGGCAGTGCTAAGAAATAAAAGGTAATCGGGACTGGACCTATATTTTAAAGTGGGACCCGAACCATTATGTGCCTCCACTGAGTATCAAACCCGGGATCTATTAATTACAAGGTGACGGTGTCGGGGAGGTCCCTGTAAAGATTTATGTACACCACTACTTAGAATAATGTACATAAAATATTTGTCAGGAACTTTACTCTTCATCTAATGGACGTACCATCATTCCATTTGTGATTCAATAAATATTCAATTTTTTTACTTCTTTGAAAGGAAGAGAGATTGCCAGGACAGTTCTTTTTACACAAATTTTAGTGGTCTTAACTACACATAAGTTAGATGATGAATATTTGCTGTTTTATCTCTGATTTTATAGCATCTTTTTACTATGTATGTAATAACAATATTTTTTAGTCAAGAAATAAAGAACAAAATAGGAATTAAGATTGCCTTTCCTCTGTTTCTTAGTCTGTGGTTACATACAACAATACTCATACCCATCGGATAAATTAAGTACTAATTAATTAATTTACATATTATTATGAATCTACCAATAATTATATTAATGTATTAAATACAAACACTTTTATTATTATATTTCTGAAACACTTGGTTCAGACTGGCTCTCCTGTATTTCGAAATATGTGCCTAGTGATGTGACAAGTTAGTATGACTCAGTAACTAGTCTTTTTATTTTATACTGGAATTATACAAGTATCGGTATTGGTATCGGTATCGGTGTGTATTGGCAAATGCTGGTATCGGCTCAGCTCTAATCTTTATATATTTTCTTTATTTTCTTATACCATATTCTATTATTGTTCATCTTCCTAATTTACTTTGGTGCTAATTTACACTGTCTTCTGTCTTGCATGTCTTGTGCTGCCATCTCTGTTTAACATTCGTAATCAGTCAAGTGCATCAGACCAATGGGGTACGTAACAACATCCATGCCCAGGCCAGGATTCAAACCCGGGACCCCTTGCGTCGTAAAGCAATTTGCTTCCCACTCTGCCACGAGGGCCGGCTGTTTCATTGTTGTGGCAAGAATTGCACATTTGCTGCTCATACTTTGGAAGAAAAAAATCCATGTAAGGTAAAAAATTGTAGGGTATTTGTTTTCAGTACACTGTAGGCTACAAGCATATGTCTAAAGAAGAAAAAAAATTATTTACCAAATACGAGAAGAAAGTAAAAACAAACATAATTTTTGTTACAAAATTTGAACCCTGTTAGGCCTCCAAATAGGGTTTAAGATATTATCTGCATATTGCCTAATGTGTGTTCCATTCACTTGGCAAGAATTGCGTGATTGCTACTAGTAATACTTTCAAAGAAGTTAATATTCTTCTGGATAGAAAGTTATGCTTGATTTTGGCGGAAAATTCAAAATTTCAATTTTTTCTCTATATCTGCAACCATGAATGCTAGTCTAAATTATATCTGGTTTTCCTTCATACAAACTAGGATATAGGCTAAATTGCATATTGCCTGATATGTGTTCCATTCTCATGGCAAAAAGTGTGCACTTGCCACTAATACTTTCGGGGGGGGGGGGGGGGGTCTAATGTAAAAGCTGTGATTCTTTTCAGAGAGAAATTGCTCCCCCCTCCCTAAAACATAGAAAGAAATTGCTCCCCCCTCCCTAAAACATAGAATGAAATTATACTTTACTAATTTGTAATAACATCCTGCACCATGGCTGTGCGGTCAAACGGCTCCAGCTATGGGATATCCATGCAGGTTCAAGTCCCTTTGGGAAAGCATAACTTTCTTCCTGAGATTTAGGCCTGTCTAACGTACCATCGTGAGGAAATTGGGGAACTCACAGCATAATGCAGTCACGGAAACCTACAACAATGACTGGGAGTTCGTCGAGCTGACCACACGTAAGACTGTAACCAGTTCTCTCCTTGGTGGAGTGGGTAGGATCAGCTGGGAGTGAGGCTGGCAGTTGGTACATAGGCCAGGGCCCTCAAATGGAAGAAAAACTACACCTATTAGTGAATTTTTTGTTGTAGTAAGAAAATAAAATTAAGAATAACTTTCAGATTACGCTTATCGAAAAACAGATACTTGAAGCTTTAGAATGAGGTAAATTTAATTCTTTTCCTGCCACAGAGAACAATTTTACAAGCATGGAAACCAAGGACTCAATACTTTTGAGGTGGATATAGATTACTTGTTGATATGGCTAGATAAAGTTGATATACAAATTTCATGTTTAGAATCATGTGCATCTATATGGGGCCAGTACTAGTTAACCTCTCCACAAAAAGTAGATAGAGAATATGGGAGCATCATGTCTGGATAAAATGTGAATAACTTGTTTTAAAGAGTAACTCCCCCTCTATTTGCTAATTTTAGTCACTTGCGGGCAAACCATACATACACACAAAAATGAAGTAGCACCCCCCCTTTCTTGATCACGGCTGAAAAGAGAGAGAGAGAGAGAGAATATCCATGGTCATCATCCATCTCTGGCTGGCTTTAACTAGGGGCCAATACATTCAGTAATACATAGGTTGGGTCGTACCTGTGGTTTGGTGGAATGGGATGGTGGACCATTTTGCTGGGTCGTACGTTCAAATCTTACAATAAACCCCTTCACATTATGAACCCAGTTGAATTACAATCTTACAGGGTGTCTACCAAAATAACAAATCCAAAATTCTTGACTTTTTCATGACTTTTTTCTTGGCCTTTCTTTTCATTTTCTTGACCTTTTTTTCCATTACCTTAACATTTATCACTCCCTATTTAGGTATAGTTGGAAATTAAGGAAATGTATATATTCAATGCAAAACCCTTACTACAAGGCCAGTTAACGTGAAAACTGAAGCTGTACTTTAACAAGTGATTTAGACTTGCTTTATTTATTAGTAATGCATGTAAAAATTAATCCTTCAGACTTCATCCTGCTTGAGGAATGGCCACATTACTTTAATATTTTTACAAAACTTCATGCATACAAGAATTTAATTCTTAAGAAAGATCTGAACAAATCTTAACCACAACTCAATGCAATTTTAGATTTCCAAATATTCAATTTTATCAAAATCCACTACATATACGTATATAACAATGTAAATTCACTATACTGTACAAAATAGAAAAAATTCTTGACCACAAGCGTAATTTCTCAACTTTTTCTTGACATTCTTGACTGGTAGACACCCTGTCTTAACACAACCATGTCTGCCGAGAAAGCACTTAACTTGATGCATTTCAAATTTAAGGTCTGTAGGTTAGAAACGTACTGTTCAAATGCCTTTGTTGGCTATACAAAAAAACATTTAAAAAGAACACATTTTTCAAGATGTAGTACATAAAAAGTTCCGTATAGTATATACAGTCAGCCTAACTTTACTAGGTAAATCTTTTAATTCCTGATAGCCCAGTAAATAAAGGGTTGTGAGCTCAAATAATTTATATAAAGCTAAAAATTTCAGGATTTATTTTTCAAGTTATTTAGAATAACTTAATAAAAGTCGCAGAGAATCGCATGTGTGCGTCATCCTCAAAATGGCGGACAAAGATGGCGGCCAGTCGATATGAGTACAGTTCGGAATTTTGGTCATAGTTCGGAAATGATAAGTTGTAATTCAATTGTGTAAAATTATTTGAACTCTAAAAACACCTAACTTTAACTCTAAGTGTAACAGTTTAGATCCAATCACTTTTAAAGAATTTACATCCATTTAAACCTGAAAAATGTAGGAATTTTGGCCCTTACTCTGGCAGTTTATGCAAAAATCTCCTTATCGGTTAAGAAATAGACGGTAAATGTTGTAATATTTTTAATCAGCTAATCATTACCTACAATTTTAAAAAAAAAGCTCGTTCAGATCAAATAAAAATTATCTCAGATATTTAATTTTGAAACAGACAGGCTTGTCCAGACTCGAAATCAAAAAAATCTCTCTCCTGCAGATGGGACACTAATTCCTGGACTCAGACTTTCAGAGTTCTCAAGCAAGGTATGCCACAACCATTGTGTAGTGGTGCCTTGCACGCTATGTACAAGGGTCAAGACTCTCCCTTTGATGTAAGCAGTGTAGTTCCTTTGCCTTTTTTCAATAAAGTAGCGTCAGATATCAATACTATCTACTTTACTCTGCTGTATGCAGTGAAAGAATGCAAGAAAATTGGGTAGAGCACCTGTGTTGTGACATTCGACCAGCCATTATACTGGAAAGCTGTTGAAATTGTATCTGCAGCTGAAGAAACTTCTGACTTGTCCAAAGTTGTAGTGCACTTAGGAGGTTTCCATTTACTTATGTCATTTCTGGGCACGATCGGGTACATTATGTCAGGAAGTGGTATAGAGGAACTTTAGGTATGCTGTATGCCAAGACAACAGTAGTTAAAATGCTGAATGGCCATGCCTACTCAAGATCATTGAGAGTTCACTTCTTGACCCTGCTCGCCCTATACCAGCAGTTGCAGAGACAATTACAACCCATTGACGATATCACAAAATCTGAGATCCACGATCTTATTCAACAATGTCTGAATGGAGAAAACAATATCCAAGATTTACAGGAAAATGAAACTATTCGACACGTGACAAACGATATCGAGGAAATCGAAGGTGACTTTTCCTGAACTGGGAAACTCTAGATGCAGTACATTGAGCAGGTCAGAATCGTACTTATGTTCATCCATGCAGATCGGACTGGAGATTGGAAACTTCACTTGCATGCTATTAAATCAATGCTTCCGTATTATCACACAGCTGGCCATCATTTCTTTGCAAAATAAGCCCATCACTGTATTCAGCAGATGGAAGCTTTAGAGGGAACTATGAAACCAGAGGATTACAATAAATTAACAACCCAAGGATACTTCACAATTCGCAGAAAAGAGACTGTCTGGAGCGGAATTCCAACTGATCTGGTTATCGAACAATCTTTAATGAAATCCATGAAAATTTCTGGGGGGTTAACTCAACGCCGTGGATTAACAGACTCTACGTTAACGAGATGGATTCTGTTATTCCCAATCACTGTTACGGTAACAGAAGTTCTAGAGTACTTTTGTGGGAAACAGTTCGCGTCATCTGAACAGCATGTCGAGCTAAGACCCTCCCGTTCATCTTGAGACGATAGAGACTTGAAGAAATTCTCAGAATGGTTGTTCATTCATGACCCATTTGAAAACACAACTCAAATGGAATTACTCAAGAACATTGCCACAGGCCTAGTTGCAGACAATAAAACAAATTGTGATTAAGCGAGGAGTGTTGGGGAAACATTAGTTCAGAGAATGATTGGAGGCTTCTACGGTTCAGTAAAATTTGAAAGAAAGAAGATAGTCACCCCTATCTCGGACACCTACAGCACCATCAAAATCAAAGAAGAACAGATTGTTATAAACCCGTTGCAGCTCTCTGGCAGAATCACAGCTGTAATTAAGCAAGGTGAAAATCTTCGTGAGTATCGGAAGTATGAATTAGCTCCAATGCCACCTTCCATGTATGACAACATCTCCATGCACAAGATTGCCAAATCAACTATGGTAACTATTGTTGAGTGTCTCCTACCTCGTGTTAAAACACAAGAAGACATTATGTATGTTGTGGATGGAGGATTCCTTCTTCACGCAATGGTGTGGACTAAAAATGACACCAACAAATCTGCATTAAGTATGTGAGTTATGCCAAGAGACATTTTTCACCTTGTAGTGCCGTTGCATTTGAGGATACAAATTACAATCAGACACAAAGAATGCTGAAAGACAGAGAAGAGCTTTGGGGAAAATGCTGCAACGATCGCATTTGACTCTGCCATGGAAGCAATGACAGATCAAGCACAGTTCTTGAGAAACTCAGAGAACAAATCTAGACTGATTCTAATGATGAAAACATACTTGGAAGCATCCAGGATAACCGAGCAGACGGAGATGCCGATACATTAATCTGTTCAACAGCAATAGAAGAAAGTATGAACGGCAAATCTGTAGCTGTTGTTTGATCCGATTGTGACCTTTTAACAATCTTGCTAGAAGACTTCCTGAGCAGTCGCTCTTTCTGTTAAGGCCCCAGACAAGCAAAACTGAGGGAAACTGCTATGATATCGCTAAAATTCAAGAAACTCTTGGGCCACTCAAAGACTGCTTCCTCTTCTTTCATGCTGCTATAGCCTGACAAGTTAAGTCCCGATATGCGCAGATCACTGCGGAGCACTTCCTATTACGTCATCCTCCCCACCACTCTTCTACTCACTGGTCTGGCGTTGAGAGTACCAGTGGTGCCAACTCAGCAAAATTAAGCTAAAACAAATATGACGATTTTCATGGTAGTGGCTCTCAGCGACAGACAAACCTGAAAACGAAACTGAAATCGATGCGGAGAATAGAGTGAAAGCATTGTGAACAATAAACAAAAGGAAATTGTACTTAAAAATTCAAAGTGTACCTTATGTGAAACAGTATGCGATTGACACGAAATTTAGAAACGCGGGGCCACCATAATACGACTTCCGCCTTACCACGCAGACTTAAATCCCATTGAACTTGTGTGGGGGGAAATCAAGGGTAAGGCAAGGGAATTCATTTCGGATTCACTGGACGCAAAGAAAGATTTGCTGGGAAAATTATAATATTCTGTACAGAAATGGATTAAATGTTGTGAACACGTGAAAAAAATTTAAGATTCTTACTTTGAAAGAGATGGACTTATGGACGAGCGTGTAGATGAACTGATAATTAGACTTGGTGAAGCCGATTCAGACACGGACACAGATTCATCGGTAGACACAGACTCGGATGAGTGGGAGAGTGAAACTGAAGAAGGAGAACAGGAAAACATTTAGAAGGTGAGCTCAGTTCTATAGTTTATATATTTTTCATTTTTCTATCATTTTATTTGTTACATTTCTTATGCTGGTAAGAAATATCCCTCATATAACTTAATTCATTTAAGGTTTAAAGGGAAAATATCAAAATGTATTTAGAATTTAGCGTAATCAATAGGTAGCGTAGGTGAGGGGATACTAATTCATGTCTTTCACATTCAAATTTCGTTGAAAATTCTCAGACGATTCCTCTCCCTCCAGGTTTGCAACACTGCGAACGAACGTCGCCGCAGACAATGGGGTGGGGAAATGTGATGCGAGGTGCGCAAACAATGGATTGCAGCGTCTTGTTTTTAAACTTGTCAAGTTATACAGGCTGTGACACTACCTCGGCTATATTCAGAAGAGGAAAGTTGACAGCATTCTAGATGCTCCAAAAAGATAAAGAATTGTGCAAGTTAGTCAGCATCTTCAATCAACCAAACCTCAACCATGACCGAGTGATCAAAATTGGAGAAACGTTTCTTATTCGCCTGTATGGAGGAGGAGACGTGTCCTCCCTGGACAGCCTGAGACATATCAGGTATAGCAAGGAAGTCGTTAAAAAGATGTCTTCACATTTCAACTAGGCCACTTTGCCCCCTACCAGCACGGCAGCTGCTCAGCACTCACTTCGAGTGTATCTCTAAGTCCAGGAGTGGAACGGATGAAGCATGAACCCAATCGAATGGTGTTGGTGTGTCAAAGAGGGTATGCTGAATCCAGTACATACAGAGCTACCACCAGCGCCAGCTGAAATACTAAACTTGCCTGTAAGTGCAAAGTGACTGCGATAAAGGATTGTGAACGAGCAACACGTGAGTGTACAAAAGCTGATCTCAAGTGTTCTACGTTCTGTGCATCTGCCAAGGAAGTTCCTGTACAAACGGCCAACTGAAAGACAAATCTGATTTAGATTATGACGAACACCAGCCCTAGAAAACCCATATGTCACAATGCACATATCACATGTCACAAACTACAATGCCAATGGCCTATTTGCTGATGCATTCCGTAAGGTAACTGGTGAACCCTTAGAATTTCATCTTTACTAATCTGTTTCAAAATTAAATATCTGAGATAATTTTTATCCGATCTGAACGAGCTTTTTTTTAAATTGTAGGTAATGATTACTTCATTAAAAATATTACAACCTTTACCGTCTATTTCTTAATCGATAAGGAGATTTTTGCATAAACTGCCAGAGTAAGGGACAAAATTACTACATTTTTCAGGTTTAAATGGATGTAAATTCTTTAAAAGTGATTGGATCCAAAGCTGTTACACTTAGAGTTAAAGTTAGGTGCTTTTAGAGTTCAAATAATTTTACATAAGTGAACTACGACTTTGTTAAAGCACTAAAATAACAGACAATCAGCACGATGGAAAACACTTAGGAGTTCTTCCAAGCTTTAGACTCCTTCACGGAGTCATCTTCAGGACTGGTCGAGGAAAGAAGGAGTGGATGCGGTTGTCGTTACACTGGTGCCAGTGCCTTAAGACTTCATCTTGGATGGAGAATGGCCACATTACTTTATTTGATATCTTTACAAAACTTTATGCATTCAAGAATGTAATATTTAAGAAACAAAATAAACAAATCTTAAACACAACTCAATACAATTTTAGATTTCCAAATATTTAATTTCATCAAATCGCAGTACAAATATATAACAAGGTAAATTCACTATACTGTAAAAAAATAGCACAAATTCTTGACCACAAGCATAATTTCTTGACTTTCTGGACCTACCTGTTGATTTCCTGACTTTTTCTTGACTGGTAGACACCCAGGAGTAATGTCCTCACTTTCCAGGTACTCGTCAACAATGTTGACTCAATTGGGATGGGCATTATCATCCATAAGGAGCTTTTAAATGCACCTCAACCCAAACACTTCAGAATGCTGGCATCTTCAACGAAAGTGTGATGATTCTTGCACGAAATCCTCGCTTTTATGCTATTACATAACATAATCTTTATTCATCCGTTGAATCATTTTTTCATGGATGTTTCAAGAGCACCTAGGTACAGATCATTCACTCTCTACTTACAAAAAGGAAGCTACACATAAAAAACTGACATCTACATCCACAGCGATTTTCATCCACTCATATTCAAATATGCTTTTGAAAATTTGCATTGCATGCTTGCTTAATTTTTCGAAGGCAGTGTATAATTGAACACAGGTAGCCCTTATGAGAGCATTATATCCCATTGCTATGTCCAGAAGGAGAATCATTACATTTCTGTTGTAGTTTTGTTTCCGTGCTCCCCTAACACTTTTGATTTCACCACCACCATGCTTGAGAGAGTAGTTATTGAAAATGCACCTATGAAGCGAATAGTCTTGGAATTCAAATTCTGCATTAGGAATTCATGTTACATTGTGCTTTTTCCTTCAACTATTTCATCTATTCATCCTCCCCTGGGGGTCTTCCCGATGGCATAGTGGTATCATCGTTGGCTTGTAATCAAGTAGTCCAATGTTCGACACTTGGTGAAGACACATGGTGGTTTGGATAAAACTTTCTACGTCCAATCCTGCCAAGTCCATCGGTATATAATGAAAAAAAAGTGGACCTGAAACTCCAAGATCATAGTCATTCTCATGATTATATGGTAGAAAATGATGAAAAGTATGATACATTTAGTGGTTTTCATAAACAATTAGTATTCCAGCGATTAACAAATTCCTGTTGATTGGATTATGGGACCGTAACTAGCTCGTCACATGGAAGATATTTTAGAGGGAGTCATTAGATTAGATAGATTGAATTGTTGTTTGAAGTTTACTTTATGCACTGAAAGGCAAATCTGGACTCAACCTACACTTTAGTGTGGAATCTGAACAATTGTGCCATGTGCATCCACCGAAAATCGAACCTGGGAGCCTTTCATTACAATGCAAAGACATTACCACTATGCTATCAGGGAGGAAAATGGGACAATAAGAGTATTTAATTCAATGATGTAACTGTTTTTTGTGGATTGATCACCATTATGTTAATAACATGAGAAACAAATCTAATGATGTGCATCAATATCACTTTTGTATTGTGATATCAGGGACTACTTATAAGAGGCAGGGAAGGTGATGCGAGCAAATTTATTTATTTTTTTTAAAAAAAAGGGAGCATGATCAGTTGTCAAGGAAGACTGGATGGGGACCCGGATCTATGTAAATGGAGTTGTTTTATTATGGGAAAACAAAGGCTCCTCAGGTAGAAAGTCTTGTTGTATTATGTCCCTTTGACACCTGTATTCATGGATTTCCAGTTATATGGATTTTACCCACTGGGGGAGGGGGGAGCATTGTAATGTGCATTTCTGGGCATCGCACTTCAGGCTACCATTTAGTGAAAAGAAAAATGGATGTCACATAGAAAGTGTTTCTGTTTGAACTTCCATTTTGATTCACTGGGCCTGCATCTGGTTTTCTGTAGTCAGTGGTTGTGAATTTGTTAAGTGCACGGCTGATAGTGATGTCCAGGAAGTTGATCTAACCATGTTTCTCTTGTTCTACTGTGAAGTTGAGCCTGGGGTGGATGTTATTTAGCTTGTTCACTAGAAGGTTGAGTTCTTCTGCCTTTTTGTATACAACTATTGTGTCGTCCATGTACCTTCCATATCAGATGTATCGTAGTTCTGGAATGTGGAGTATCTCTTTTTCTGCCAGGTGCATGATGATGTTGGCTAAAGAAGCTGATAGCGGATTGCCCATTGCAAGTCCCTCGGATTGATTGTAGAATTTATCCTCAAACTGAAAGCAGTTGTGTTTTAGACAAATTTCTAACAGCCGGGTTGTCTCTTGAACCTCTAGAGCAGGGATTCTGTTTGTTATCAGCCATCTTTCAACTGAACGCAGAGCTAGGTCTATGGGGATTGAATTGTTCATATATACTATGTCAATGCTGGCTAATTTTGCACTGTCAGCTTGCACTATTGACGTCACCAGATTTTTAGCATCAGTACTGTTGCGGAACATATATGTTAGTTTGTGGTTGAACTGAGATATTTTGTTGTTTAGCCAATGGGGTGACTGAAGCTAGCTATTATAAGGTGCATGGGGATTCCAGGTTTATGAGTCTTGGGAATGCCATATGCAATGGCAGGTGAAGGGTTGGGGTAGAAAAGGAATTTCTGGTCTTGTTTACTGAGTATGTCACTAGATTTCACTTCATTTTTCACAATTCTATTGTACCTGTCTGCAGGAGGATCTGTGAGAGGAGATAGCCACCATCACTGAAATAGCCTTGAATCATGGCTACACAGAAGCACAACTTTTCACTTGGTGCAGTAAAGCAGAAATACAGGCCAGACACCCTAACCAGCCACAATCAAGACATCCACAAGCAACCCAGCCACAATCAACCTCCAGAAGCCAATATAAATGGTTTGCCTTCCCCTACCATCCCACCACATCCAACCACATATCCAAAGCCCTTCTCCCATATGGCATGAAAGTAGCGCACAAACCCAATTCCAAAATAGCTGATAAACTAAACAAACACAAACAGTACTTCCTCTCCACCTTGATAACCCAGGTGTATACGATGCAGAGTGTGAGTGCAAGACAAATTACATCAGCAGGTCTATCAGGTCTGTCAATGAAAGAATCCAACATCACCTAACAGATGCGAGAAAAGCCCAACCCACTACTGGTCTTGCTAAACACATCAAATACAATAGCCATAAAATTCAAAAGGTACAAGTCAAACACACTGTCCACACACTCGTAGACACCAAAATCAAGGAAACGCATGCCATAATGCACTTCCCGCACGGACTAAACATCGATAGCGGACAGGTGCACCATACTTGGATTCCCCTACTACAACAGTTATCACCTGGAAATAGCAGAAGACATGGACGCAGATGCACAGTTAACAACAGCACACCTAGCGACAGCCAGTAAACTACAAACAAAAGATGCATGCCAAGCAACAGTACAGCAAGTTCCAACGAGGATGGTGGCAGTGGCCACTGAAATTAATAGAACGAAGAAGAAAAAAACAGTTTTGCGGATAAAGTGAGTACTATTTTCTCCGTATGTATATACTACCGCATCTTTTTTTCTCAATTATGAATAATAAACTATCTTAAAAATCTGCTTGTTGTGGACACAGAAAGGATTTTAATGTGGAAGTCAGCAACCACCAGCTCCAGAAGCAAGATTTCTCTCATTACTGAGTGACATCTGCTGTAGCTTTTCCTTTATCACCTTTTCAAGATTTTCCTCACTCTCAGTGTATTTCTCTGGCTTTCAACTAACATACTGTGTTCTGTTCCACTTCCCTTCCATCATACATCACAACTATTATTAAAATTGTGAGAATCTATAAAACAGGGTTCAGCAAATTACTATACAATTCAAAAGAAACACACTATTTGCAAAATGTGCTTTGTACAAGGTTCTTATTACTAAATATGCCTGACATCAACTAAATTCCCTGACTTTCAAAAGTTGTCCAGGTTTTCCAGGTAGCTGGAAACACTGTAACATATCTCTACATGATCTTCTGCATGATGGACACAGAAAAGCTCTCTATCTACCATCAATCCTTGAAGGTTGTATGGGAACATTTTGCATGACAATTATTTGCTGCATCTTGAACACATCTTGAATTCTTAAATCCTTTTTAACATCTACCTTCTGTGAAGATGATTTGTTACACATTTAACACAAAAAAGGCTTCTCAAAACTATGAACTGTTGAATGTTCACAAACACACTCAAACTGTATAAATGATTTGATCTGTGTTAAACAAAGAAACTATCTCTATTCAATATGAATTCTTGAATGTCTCCTAAGATTACACTTTAGTCTAAAAGACTTCTTACATGTTGGACACACAAATGCCTTTTCAATACTATGAATTCTTGAATGTTCCTTAAGATAGGTCAACTCTCGAAATGACTTGCCGCATGTTGAACACAGAAAAGGTTTTTCTCCACTATGAATTCTTGAATGCCTTGCAAGATCTTTCTTGAATGTAAATGATTTGTTACATGTTGAACACACATATGGCTTCACGCCAGTGTGAATTCCTAAATGTTCTGTGAGATAACACTTCTGTGCAAATGCTTTATTACACTTTAAACATACATAGGGCTTCTCCCCAGTATGAATTCTCAAATGTCTCATAAAATCCATCTTCCGCATAAATGATTTGTTACACTGTGAACAAAGAAAGGCTTTCTTATTATGAATTTCTGAATGCCCTCTGAGATCGTCCTTCTGTGCAAAAGATTTGTTACATGTTCCACACTTGAAAGGCTTCTCAACACTATGAATTTTTGAATGATCTTTAAGATACCTCAAGTCTTTGAATGACTTGTTGCATGTTGGGCACAGAAAGGGTTTTGTCTCACTATGAAGTCTTAAATGTCTTGTAAGACTTCTCATTTCTGTAAATGACTTGTTACACGTTGAACACACAGGAAGCTCCTCTACAGTATGAATTTTTAAATGCTTTCTAAGATATTCATTCTGTGCAAATGATTTGTTACATGTTGCACACTTGAAAGGCTTGTCAACACTATGAACTTTTGAATGCCTTTTAAGATACCTCAAGTCTTTAAATGACTTGTTGCATGTTGGGCACAGAAAGGGTTTCCCTTCACTATGAATTCTTAAATGTCTGGTAAACTTACTCATTTCTGCAAATGACTTCTTACACATTGAACACACGAAGGATTTTCTTCCAGTATGAATTCTCAAATGTCTCATAAAATCTCCCTTCCACATAAATGATTTGTTACACTGTGAACAAAGAAACGTTTCATCTTCACTATGAATTCTTAAATGTCTTGTAAGACTTCTCATTTCTGCAAATGACTTGTTACATGTTAAACACACATGAAGATCCTCTCCAGTATGAATTTTTAAATGCTTTTTCAGATATCCATTCTGTGCAAATGATTTCTCACATATTGAACACATAAAAGGCTTTCCCTCAGCACTATGAACTTTTAAATGTCTTTCAAGCCATGTCAACTCTCCAAAAGACTTGCCGCACGTTGGACACAGAAAGTGTTTATCTCCACTATGAATTCTTACGTGTGTTATAAGTTCCCTGCGTGTAAATGATTTCTTGCAAGTTGAACATGCATATGGCTTTTCTCCAGTGTGAGTTCTTAAATGTCTTCTAAGCGCTCCTTTCTGAGGAAATGATTTGTTACAAGATGAACAAATAAAAGGCTTTTCTGAATACATATCACTATCCATGCATTCTTGTTGAAAGTCACTTCTAATCAATGTGTGGCACAGTGATAACCTAAAAGAAGATATAAGTCATTAAAGGCAATTTATCAACAGTACATGTCAGAAAAAGTGCAGTTACATCACTAAGATTTACATAAAACATTCCATCATTTTCTCAATAAATACTGCCCTATACCAACTATGACCCAACAAAAATTCCAGAATGATTACTCTTAAGTAAAAATAATCTCTGAAACAAAATAATTTCAAGTATTAAGATATACTTAATAATTACCTATATTTGCCAAAAGAAAAGGTGTTTTTTTTCAGTAGAACGAAAATTTTAATATTTTATTAATATCTTTAATTTTATGTTCTGATCAGGACTGTGGACATGAAAATGACAGGGTGGTATTTAGATAATTATGTTATTCTTGGATACATGGCTTTTGCTGACTGAAAACTGTTTGTATTTTCTTATTTCACACCTTTCTTGCTCCAATGGGATAGGGCTTTTCAGTAATCGCAATTAAACAAAGTGAAAATTTCTAGTGTTTTCAATAACAAGTATATAATTTAAAAAAATTCTTGAAGCTTTCCTGATGGCAAATATTGAAGAGGTTTTCTCGGGCAATCAGCCAGGTGATTTCAGGAAAGGCTTCCGAGCTTTCGAGAGCTAACATCACTCTCATCTTCAGGGAATGAAGTGCAGAGATAAGTCAGGGTGACGTTATATGTATTTGGTGTGGGAGGGGTCCGGTGTAGGTGGCGGGCCAATCAGGTGGCGTTTCTCCGACGTCCGCGCTCCCAGTCGACTATCGCTAACCAGGCTGGGTCCAGTTCAAGTCCCGTGTCCCTGTTGAGGTTGTCCTTTTCCCCATGTATGGCTATTGCTTCTTTGATGAGACTGTCTCAGTAATTTGGTGATTTATTGATGATGTCGGTGGTTGTGAAGTCAATTCTATTGCCCTCCTGGATTGAATGCTCTGCTAACCCTGATTTTTCCGGATGAAAATTCTTTATGTAGCTGGCGTGTTCTTTGCAGCGCAGATATTTGTATCTGAAATTCTCTCAATGAATAAATAAATAAATAAATAAAAGTTGATGAACTTGGGAAAATAGAAACTATGTATGAACAAAGGTGATTCATGGTGGCCACTCTAGCGTAGCATATCCGTTCGGTTAAGAAATATTGACCCTGGCAGATCTTGTCAGCTCCTGCTCAGAAATGTGTAGGATAAGCTTTTTACAGGAAATGGTAAGAACACTGGCCTTTGGGGTAGAGGTGACGAGAGGTCAAGCGAGGGTTTAAATAGGTGCGTATGAGAGCGACATGAGGCCTTTTTACTTGGAATCATCGGAGAAGCAGGAGCTATTGGTCTATTTTCTAAACCGAACAGGGTAAGCTAGTCTACATCCCTTATATGCCATTCGCATTGCTCACTTCAGGCTAAACCGAATCATGAGTTTATTTTAATGTTAATTTAGATAATTGTACCTGGCCCGTTCAGTGCTGTCTCTACCATCAATATTAATAATCGGGAGGGGCAAGTTACATCCCTATTTAAGATCCCCGCGTTCATGTTGGAACGCTACGTGTTGGAGTTGCGGAATTTTTTATTTATATCATTCGAAATAAATGAAAATTGAAATTTGTTAAATAGTGACATGTCAGAATTGTTTCTCTCCGCGAATCTTTATTTTTGGGGCAAGCTGCGTAGCACGCAGTTTTAATGTTAATGATGGTTAATGTCGATTCTCGGCTTTAAGGCGAGGAGGGACAATTTGCCCTTGGTCTTTCTCTTTGGGGCAGCTGCTGATCACTGTTGCCAACTTCGCTCTTTCGAAGCCAGATCTGGCTCTTTCGTGACTGTGAACTGTGGCACCCGCCCTCTGCCCCACTATGATGCCACCACTGGCTCCTGCCCATAAATACCAACTTTTGCCATGAGTGTACATTTTGCACGTGGCGTGATATTCGTATAGCTATAGGCTGCGTCACCCACCTCTTCTTTCCTCCCCATGTATTTTATATAGAGCGCTGTGGCTAAGATGAAGATGACAATTTTGTTATCCGGGAACCCTTTATTTTCAATTTTATATTAACATCATTGGATTATTGAGATGGGTGATGCCGCCAAATCTAGGCGGTGGAAACTAAGAATAAATTGCCATCACTTTAAAGTTAACGGTAATAGCAGCACCCCTACCCCTCTGTCAACTAAAATTACCCTAGTAGGCACTTTATGCAGCCTTCGTTAATCTAGCTCCTTGAAAGTCCTCTTTAGCTATATTAATGGTGAAATTTAGCTCTATTATGCACATCAGGTTTGGCAACACTGCCAGGATGGCCGTAGGAGGCAAGGAGAAATGCACTAGGCTTATGGGACCATTATTTTATTCGTTCTCTCGGGAATATCAAACATCCGATGACGTAGAAAAGTACATGGACTGAAAAAGGACACATAGAACTATGTCATAGCAGTAGGAAAAGTCGAAACTCCCATTTGATGAGCCGTAACTTGAAGTTGAAGTAGATGTCCCATAAGGAATACATGGGATTCGGTAAATACTAATTCATCATATTTTTCAAAAATCGTATAAGGCTTAATAATCAACTTAGGTAACCGCTTCCACTTGCCACATGGGGAGAAATTCATACTCTTCATTTCTGCCGGAGATATTTTTAGTAGCATTGCTCATTCCTACGATATTGGAATAAATACATGCCTGGTGCGTAATTGTCCCTCTTCGCCTTAATTCAGAGTTCTTTCCCACCACACCCACCCAATAGGCTAATCACACGCTGCATTAAAGCACATTACAATGCGGAGGAAACTAAAATAGAATGTTTCCTTCGGCAGCCACGGGCAATGAGGCAACAGCTCTGCGCCCTAGCTTCGTCGCGGTTTTCTGCGTCAGTGCGATGTGGCATAAGGTGCGTCTGTCATTCCGCGTGCCGGAAGGTTCGATGTCGGACATTAGAGAGTCATATTCTGCCCAGAATTTGGCCAGCCCGGGCACATCTACCGACGAGCCCTTGTCATTCCGCTCCTAGTAACGCCATGGTTCGCTCGAACCCAGCACCTTTGGTTAGGCCTTGATGGCTATGACAGAACTACCACCTGGGAAATTTTCATCAATTCCCAGGATTTTATCTAAATTTTGAAAGTGGTATTTGATTTTGATGACCCTTGTCCTTGCAGTAGTCTCTTGAAATACAATTTGGTATTTTTTTTTACATGAATTTGGTACGTGACTTATGATAGTTCGACTATAAACGATACGACTCAATCACACCATGGTGTGTGTACTTAGTGGGTCACAGCAGAGAATATTGCTTAAGTCAATTGTGTTTTTTAATTAATTAAAGTCCTTTAAAATTTCAATTTTATTTTTATTTATAAACAAACCGTAACTTGTTAATGATCCGAAAAGTAACGCCAGTTGTGTTTATGTGTTTTAAGTTTAAACTGTTAAATATTATCGCAAGGAGGATATTTAATTTTATCACGTGTAGTTTTGAAATGCACAAGGTTCAGTGGTCGACTCCATCGTAATTAAAATGACTGAAATCTCCTCGCCCCGAAGATGGGAGCCTTGGTACTAATAATTGTAGTGCAAATTGATAAGGATATAGTCGAGAGAATACACGAGTCAGTGGCAGTGCATTTTTATTTTACCTTATTTAAGGAATATTTTTTTTACTAAAGTAAAGTAAATATGTGAAAAAACGAAACGCTAATTATATTTCTAGGAATTGAGTAGCAATTATATGTCCGCTACTATACGCTGGAGTAAGTAGTCAGAGTGACGCTACCATTCGGTTAGAGTATAACCCGCTCATTGATTAAATGTTCTAGCTAAGGAATAATAATAGGTGTATTTAGTTGTACGCGCAGAAATACCGGTAGTGAAATATAACAGAGTGCGCAAGTGTTTATATATATATTTATATTTTATATATATATATATATATATATAATGGATAAAAGCAAGGAGGGCCAAAAGGGCTAAGTAAAAATCAAATAAGGTAAAAGGAAACACTCACCGGACAGTAGGAAAATTCAAAATTTTCGCTAATTTATAGCATCATCAGTGTGAGAAGAAACAGAAGACGGAACCAGAAGTTGGGGTCCTGCAGAGTTGCCAGGTCCCCATTGAAGAAGAAGCGGTGCGTAGAACGAAAAAAACACTGTTTCGTCACCAGGCTCGTCGTAAACTGTGAGTGTGTAGGATGAGTTGGGAGGGTGGGTGAGGGTTGGGCATTACTGGGTGGCCTTGTTCAGGCCAGGTGGAGTGGTTGCACTCATGGCCGATATATAGGCCCTCTCCCATCTTTTGCGAACAGAGGTGTTGGCTGGTTGGGGTAGGAGGTGGATGATCGCTACCCGGAAGCAGTCGTTGAAACTGATGTTGTGGTGGTTGGTGTGGACGGCGACAGTGAAGTCCAGGTTGTGGGTGGAGGAGCGGTGGTTATTGATGCGGAGGTTGAGGGCCGTTGATGTTTCCCCCAGGTAAAAATCACCACAGATGTTGCAGGTGAGGATGTAGATAAGGTTTGAGGCATGGCAGGTCCCTTTGGGATGGAGGGTAAATTTGCCAGTGGCCGTGTGCACCTGGAGGGTGTGAGAAGTGATGAGGATGGGACAGGTCTTGCACCTGGGTCGGTTGCATTTATGGGCAGGGGGGTGTTGGATGTGTGGTGAAGGAGTGTTGTGGACCAGGATGTTTTGGAGGTTAGGAGGGCGTTTGAAAACCACCCTGGGTTTGTCGGGAAATATGTTTTTGGTTTCGGGATCACTGTGGAGGATTGGGAGAAGAGAGTGCAGTGTGTGCCTGATTTTGTTGAGGTGGGAATGATATTGGGTGATGAGTGCAGGTGGGTTGGTGGCAGCAGGTTTCTTGGTGATAGTGGTATGTGAGGCAGCTCGTGATATTTGCTTGGTGACCAGGATGGAGGGATATCCATGGTTAACCAGGGCCTGGTGTAGGCGGAGGTTATAATTCCAGGTGAATTTTAGGGAACGGAAGTGGTTAAGTTGGTCCAGGAAGGCTGACAAGGATGGTTCTCCATGTGACACATGGACACACTCCCCCAACCAGATCACCTTCCTGGATGTGGACGTGCACATCGAGGGAGGACACCTGACTACCTCCATCCACATAAAACCCACCAACCACATGCAATACCTACACTTCTCCAGCTCCCACCCGTTCCACACCAAAAAAGCAATTCCATTCTCTCTGGCCCTCAGGGGACAGCGCCTGAACACTTCACCCACCTCCCGCCAGAATTATAACCTCCGCCTACACCAGGCCCTGGTTAACCGTGGATATCCCTCCATCCTGGTCACCAAGCAAATATCACGAGCTGCCTCACATACCACTACCACCAAGAAACCTGCTGCCACCAACCCACCTGCACTCATCACCCAATATCATTCCCACCTCAACAAAATCAGGCACACACTGCACTCTCTTCTCCCAATCCTCCACAGTGATCCCGAAACCAAAAACGTATTTCCCGACAAACCCAGGGTGGTTTTCAAACGCCCCCCTAACCTCCAAAACATCCTGGTCCACAACACTCCTTCACCACACATCCAACACCCCCCTGCCCATAAATGCAACCGACCCAGGTGCAAGACCTGTCCCATCCTCATCACTTCTCACACCCTCCAGGTGCACACGGCCACTGGCAAATTTACCCTCCATCCCAAAGGGACCTGCCATGCCTCAAACCTTATCTACATCCTCACCTGCAACATCTGTGGTGATTTTTACCTGGGGGAAACATCAACGGCCCTCAACCTCCGCATCAATAACCACCACTCCTCCACCCACAACCTGGACTTCACTGTCGCCGTCCACACCAACCACCACAACATCAGTTTCAACGACTGCTTCCGGGTAGCGATCATCCACCTCCTACCCCAACCAGCCAACACCTCTGTTCGCAAAAGATGGGAGAGGGCCTATATATCGGCCATGAGTGCAACCACTCCACCTGGCCTGAACAAGGCCACCCAGTAATGCCCAACCCTCACCCACCCTCCCAACTCATCCTACACACTCACAGTTTACGACGAGCCTGGTGACGAAACAGTGTTTTTTTCGTTCTACGCACCGCTTCTTCTTCAATGGGGACCTGGCAACTCTGCAGGACCCCAACTTCCGGTTCCGTCTTCTGTTTCTTCTCACACCGATGATGCTATAAATTAGCGAAAATTTTGAATTTTCCTACTGTCCGGTGAGAGTTTCCTTTTACCTTATTTGATTTTTATATATATATATATATGTTTTAAGGAATAGAGGAGCAATGATGTCCGCTACTAAAGGTAGTAAGTGTGATGCTCCCTTCCATTAGTTTTAAGGTTAATTATGTCTTCCCTACGAATTAATTGTGTACACAGAGGTACCTGTAGCAAGAGGAATGACACTGTCATTGTAGCGCAATGACATAAGAATGACTTAGTCTGCATGACTTTTAGTTTGTTAAAATACCATAGTTAGGCGTAAGCCAACTTGTAATGAAAAGTAGAATGAAACGTAAGCGGTATTCAAGGCGTGGAGTATTTCACATATTAACGAGATTATTTTTTGTTATTATCCATATATATTGTCTCTCTCAGATATTTATTAAAGGATAGCTTAATATTCCTCCTTTTGCATTTTCTAGCTTTGAATTTTAATACCTTAAATTTCATGTGTTTATGTTTATGTTAATTTACATAGCATTGTTCAAACTTGAAGCGAAATTATGATATTTATATTTCAAGTTACGGCATTCCTTAATGTTTAAATAAACACTCTTTAGCATTATTCAACAGATTTCGTGTGGTTACTTAATCGCATTGCAAATCATTAAATCACTAAATAACGATAAAAGTTAAAAAGGTTGTTTAAATTAAGGTAAAACTGGTTGTCATTTATTTTTATTAAATAACAATGAAGTTTTGCGAATAGTATAATCAATCAAGCAGAATCGTGTTAGCCCTCCCCTTAGGGATAATCACGTTTACATTCCGTCAGCTTACGATAGGTTTAAACACGAAAGTTTAATCTCTGCACCTAAAGCACGATTGCTGATTCATTCATTGTTTTCCTTTTTGTTCCTTCGAACTCAGGATATGTGCATTCACAAGACTCAAGTCAAAGATTTTACTTCCACATAAGTCACCAGATTTCCGTGCACGAAGTGCTAGAATTTTCCGTCTACATACCGCTGAGCTGTTTCAATGTATCATATTACGCAGTCAAGGGCGTCCGGTATCGAAGCTGGTGATGTGAATTGTAGTATAACTAGCCTTTGGCTCCTCGCAGAATGTGCTGATTCAGACCCATAACCCCACATCGAGATGCTCGGAATGAACATTTTGTACAGGCGAGATTCTTGCAGCATATTGAACTTTTAACTCACGTGTCTTTCCATTCATAGCCAGGCAACTTCGTGCTTTTAGAATGCACAATAATTACTTATGGAATTACAGATTATTTTAATGCCCACTTTAACTAAATTGTATAATAAAGAATACTTGCATTTATACATTTTAGCTTTCCCACACGTCATGAAATCTAATTGAATGTTCCCGTAAGCAAGGACACATTTAAAAGCAAGCCACATTTCAGTCAGCCTCACAGATACGAACAGCAATCTCTTGGATTTAATTCACAATGTTACTAAAAAACTCCAATTTTTATGAATAATTTTCATATTTTATCCTTATTTCACTTTCCCTTCCTTTTTATTTTATTACAATGCTAAGAAATTGTCTTAACTGCTTATTATGTCACCTGTCAGTATTTTGCTGCCGTAACACGTCAGAAAATGCAGAGCAATACAGTTAATGATTTTATCACATTGTTTTGTCGTTTAAGCAACTTTAACCATTAGTTTAAAAGTTTCGTCATTATACGTCATTAAGTCAAAAGGACATTAGTTTGGGGTTTATTTACATTTTCCATTGATATTTTATATCATGTTACACCTTTCTGGCATGTCATATTTAATGGATTGGGTTGGTTACATGATGTGACACAAAGAGGCTTCATATTTTATGACATACACATATTTATCCATCAATATTTAATCCCACTTAGTTTAGTTTATTTTATTGTCCTTTCTTTATTGTATATTGATCCTATGCCAACAAAGGGCATTTAGTGCCATGTCATAACTTTAGTTTTATTTTGCACATTATTCTATATTTTAGGGAGAAGCCAGAGGCTATATAATTTAGTCAATATATGTTTATTAATTTTCAAGAAGTCATATTTTCATTTTAATAATGTTCCAGGGTTAAGGCGTCGAAGTAAATTTTCTGCCTTTTTATTTTATTTAGCCTTCATTCCAATTTTGTTTTATAATTTATATCACTTATTGGGCAGTTTAGTTTATTTTATTTTAGTTTATTTATCTTTACTCATGATTTTCACTTGCCTATAAAATTACGATTACTTTACACATTTTTTATATATTTTAAATATTCACTGACTGAGAGTTTCCCTTTTTTTATGAAGTTCACAAAGAACACACTTTTAATGAAAGTGGTTACCGGAAGTTGTCGGCTACCAGGCCAAAAGTTGCTCGCTCACGGGAAATTGCTGTATCTCGAGCTCAGAGCTAAGACAGATGGGTGAGACTTCCAGGTGCCATGCGTCTTGTATTTTGAAACATTCGTGCGATCTTATCTCGCATTTCTCATCTAGCACTGGTGAATATTTCCAAGGTGGCGCATTCAGCGGGGAAAGAGCTTGACCTCCCATGCACATTGACAAAGAATATCAATGTCCAGCGGGCATTTCGGGCTGCTTCCCTCGAGTTGTCAGCAGCTCTTAGGACAAGGAAACATGTCAAGGTCAAGTTAAAATAACGTCCAAGCTTTCTCCACATTCGATCTTCTCTTGTCGACTTACGCAGGTGTCTACTTCGAATTAAGCGAAACCAGTTTTACGGAAGGGTCTTGTAAACAACTTCGTATTAAAAATTATCCATATTTCGATTTATCCGTACTGAAATACATTATAAATCCTATCTTATCGGCTGGGGAATGGGAAGAACTTCGGATTAAAGGGGACTTCGTATTAACCAATATCGTATTAACGAGGTTTTCCTGTAATTAACACAATTGGAGTGTAAAAAAAGGTCGAAAACTTCAGTTTGTTTAAAGTTGCTTTGGACTTTGCAAGAAATTTAAAACTCTTTCACACAACAGGGACATGTAGTTATTCAAGCATGTGTTGAGAAATGTTCTAGAAAATGGAAATAATGTGTAAAAATAACTAAATTAATGTAATACATGAGCCAAAATGTAATATATGTACAAATATGCAAAATATAAACTGAAATTTTGGAGTCTGCATTCCATGATGCGCAAAGATAATACAAAATAGAACCGATTTCAGCTTCTTACATAAATATGTACATATAAATCCATTCCCTGATCCTACTACTAGGTGGCCAAAATTAAAGTTGCCATAGTCAGAGCCCGTTCGAAGCAACGGATTGTGCTGAAACTTGGTGTACAGGCTATGGAGACTGTGGAGAAGCAAATGCACAATAAAAAAAAATAAAAAGTCCAAAATTTCACCCCCAGGTTGAAATGTAGCACTTAAATATGAACAATATCCTACAAAACACTTTGAACATTGATCACACTGCCTTAGGCTTCCAAAGGGTGATTCACATTGAGAGGGTGCATATTGAACACTGCTCTACCAATTAAGTAATTGCTAACTCTCTAGCCTTCTTAAACACAAAGGTTTAAGCAACACAAGCTTTTCAAGCTGAGCAAAATCAATCCAATCTCTTCCATCCTTACCGATGTCCTTTAGGTCCATCTCAATGCTATCCATCAATCTTCGTCTTGGCCTTCCTACAGGTCTCTTACCATCAAGTTTCCCAACAAGAATCCTGTAAACTTCTCTATGCTCTCCCATTCATGCCATATGGCCTGCCCACCTAAGTCTTCTTGATTTAATTATTTTAATAATATCTGGACAAGAATACAAATTGTGCAGTTCTACATTATGTAACCTTCTCCACTCACCAGTCTCCTCGTCCCTTTTAGGTCCAAGTATTTTCCTAAGGATAATATTTTCAAATACTCTAAATTTATGTTCCTCTTTTAATGAAAAGGACCAACATAAACTCAAACTGCTGGTGTTGTTACTTCAGTGCCACATTTCAACCTGGTGGTAAAAATTTGAACTATTTTCTTTTCATCAGAATTCGCTTACTCATGGTCTCCATAGTGTCTCTAACAAGTTTCGCCGCAATCCATTCCTTCAACCAAGCCTCAGAGGGCTCTGAGTAGGGAAATTTCATTGTAAGTGCCACATTTGCACCTGGTGTTGAAAATTTGAACTTTTATTCACTTCCCTAGGGTCTCCATAGCCACTACACCAAGTTTAGCGCAATCTGTTGCTTCGAATGGTCTCCAGAGGGCTCTGGGTGGGGCAACTTTAATTGTGACCACCCTCACCTTCAGTCAATTGAAAATACTTCATGCACTCACCTTTCTGTCTCTGAAGCTGGGCCTTCATCTTCAACTTCATTCTCTTTCACATCTTCAGGTTCGACTTTAACAATCACATCTTCAGGTTCTACTTTAACAATGTCACTCTCAGTATTTTCTAATTCAACAGCACTGAAATGTGTGATGTTACCACTCGTATCCAAATATTTACTATCTTCCTGTAAAAACTCACTCGTTCCAGTACAAGAGTTCAAGTATATGTGAACGGTGCTGCCACTAACATCCTCTGGCTGTTCAGTTTTCACTTGTTCTTCCCTTGGCTCGGAATTAACAGCTGTTGATGATGAAGCAGAATCCAAAGTGTTTTCTATTGACTCTTCATGATAAGGAAGAGCTTTGGGTTCACTCTTCACTGAGAAACTCATGATGCCAGGCTGTACCTTCACTTGTGGAAACGAAGGGTGATCATCCAACTCCATCTGTGTTGATGAAGGTGAGGCAATTGAAATCTGAAAAGACATTTTACACATGAACATAAGATTGATTAAATTGAAGAAAAATGAGAATATATATATAGTTTATATACAGTTGAGACTAATTTATACATAACTAAGTTCTGCATAATTCTGTTTTATATGTAAAATACTGTAGGTCCAAGCAAAATATTATTTTAAAAAGTGTTAATTAAACTGCAGTAGCTCAGTTGGCAAGGCGTCCGACTACCATGCGAGGCTCAGAGGGGGGGAGGGGGAGGAGAGAACCAGATTTTTTTCCACCTGTTCAAGCAGCTCCGGCATCCACCCAGCATCCCATAAAGTGGGTACCTGGAGGAAACTGTGGGGGGTAAAGGCAGCCAGGGGCATGAAGCTGATCAAATCATCCCCCACCTTCCCCTGTGATCAAGAAAGTGTGGGTCCCTAACTCCACACCCTATATGTCTTCCTGGCATGGTGCAAAGTACATCAGAAGACTTTACTTTTTTACTTTTGTGTATTAAACCTTATTTTTACGTAATTCAGTGTTATATGTATTATTTTTCATAAAATACAGCTGATATGTGCGTATCCAAGCTACAACAATGTCACACAAATATACGTACATTTCTTGTCCTTACAAAAATACGAGACAAGTTTGAAATACTAAACAGGAAAGGCGGACATGGCGGTGGTCGGTCTCGAGTTGCGAGGAAGACGAGTGCGGTAGGGCAGTGTCACAGAGAAATCAGAGGAGAAAGATTTACTGGAGTTGTTCAGAACATGAGACGCAGATAGATTCCATAATAAAATTCCAAAATAATAAAAACAGAACAGCAGTTCCTTCAGTAAATGTTTTCAGCTGCTACTGGTTGGCCATGGAGAACAGAAAGAGGAAAAGTTCCACGCTTGACCAGAAAGTGAAATTCGTATGGGAGGTGGATGCTAATCCACATAAAACTTAAGAATCAAATATTTAGATTCGTTAATTTACCACTTTATGACAGAAATAACCTGTTTTACATATATCTTGTTCCTCAAACTAAATACAATTACAGTATTTTAATAATGATATGACATGGTACCTAAATCTGATTTGTAAATAATTCTCAGTTATACGTATTATTTTCTCTTCACATTGACATATACAGAGCATTCCCTGACATTCGCTACGAGACTCGGCGGCAAGCGGCCCGGTGTCAGAGCTTGCCTTTCCCGGTGAACGGGGTCCGCACCAGTTGCTAGAGTCGGCTACTAAAATTACAGTTTTCATATTGTGTACTAACCTTGACTACAGAAGGTGTTGAAAATGATGTCCCTCTGCTGCATCTTCCTGGCATCTCCGAAGGAAATTGGCATTTACACGTGCAAGTTCGTCTACTGTAATTCTCCAGATTTCTCGTACAATACTCTCTTTTAAGTCACGTATGGTGTGCGGATTGTCTTTGTATACTTTATATTTTTAGATTTCCCCATTTATCTTTCCACTTTTATTCAGAACTGACCCTGTTACTCTAAACTTTTTTACGAGGTTTAATATAGTGGTCCTATGTGGAACGGGAACACCATGAAATTTCATTGCAAAATTTCACGCACTTCTCCACAATTCCTCTTTCCGCAGTAACACAAGACAAGATAAATCCTTTGTTGTAATGTAAACTTTTGTGGTGCCATATTAAGCCACAATCTTCAACACATGGACATGACACAACATAACTTCCGAGGAAGGATTATACTGGCGTCAGTCTGCAACGTCAACAGAAAGGAAAAGAGAGCGGAAAAAAAAAACAGACTGTAGTGTGCGACTGTCGCGGACCCAGTTCACAGGGAAAGACAAGCGCTGACGTTGGGCCGCTAGCCGCTGAGTCTAATAACGAATGTCAGGGAATGTTCTGTATATAACTCAGGTTCAACTCTACTTGATTTTCAAAGAGAATATATCAATTGGTAATGAAACAGATGATTTTCAATGATGTACTAAGCTTCTGTGGTTTGTGTCATTGTAACATTAAGAATAATCCAACTTTCAGTTACAGAATAATGGACCCCATTCATGGATTGATATGGCTTAATCATCTACTCTACATTAAATGTAATTTTATCTTCTGATTTGAGAGCAGCCTGGGGAAAAGAAACTAAACTATGCATTTTAAAAAATTCAACATCACCCATTCATTCATCCTGTAGCGATGGTTGCAATATGCAAGTCAACAAAATTAGAAAATTTTACATACATTATCATACAAAATATAATTTTCCATAGGAATCCACTGGTGTTCCATTATGTCATTTGGCACACAAATAGTCAATTGATGTCTTGAAAACAAGTAATTTTTTTTAAAAAAAAGCCTAATTGGATGTTTTGAATTTTGGAAAAATAATCACTTTTGAAAAATTACTATGTAACTCTGTAGCCTTCTTAAACCCGAAGGTTCAAGATCAGCAACACAGGCATTCCATCTGTCTCTATCCTGAGCAAGATCTTTATACTCTTTTCCATCCCTATCAATTTTCTTTAGGTCCATCTGAACATTATCCCTCCATCTTCGTCTTGGCCTTCCTACAGGAACATCCTAACATCAGGCTTCCCAACAAGAATTGTTTTCTCTTCCATTTGTGCCACATGGCCTGCCCACCTAAGTCTTGTTGATTTAATCATTCTAATAATATCTGGACATGAATGCAAATTATGTAGTTCTAAATAATGTAACCTACTCCACTCACCTGTCTCCTCATCCCATTTAGGTCCAAATATTTTCCTAAGGATCTTACTTTCAAATACTCTCAATTCATGTTCCTCTTTCAATGTAAGGGACCAAGTTTCGCATCCAAATAATACTACGGCAAAATTACTATTTCCTATATATTTAAACTTTTAGTTTATTAGATATTAAACGAGAAGACAAAAGTAACATGCATTTCCTGAATAAAGCCTGCTTTTTATTTCCTCTTTAATATAATTTTTATTTGTTAGTATTACCCCTAAGTGCTTGAATTTGGAAACTGGTTCAAAGGAGTTGATATCAATAATTATATTACAGAATTCAAATACCACATTTCAAATTAAGCTCATTAAAACAGAAGAGAATGACACAAATTTGAGCTCTGTAGCGAAAATAGTTTTGATCTACAGCTGTTTAAAAATTTCAAAATGTTGTCACATATTTCAATTTTTGCTTTTTGGTAAGTCAATAGCTCAAAAACTATGAAGTTTTGATTTCTTTTCCTTTTCCGAGATACAATGAATAATACAAATCGTAAAGATCTGAATACTAAAGGTTCTCTAATATTTTTATTGGTCAATTTGACACAGTTATTACCAGGGTTGGCAAAGCCCAGTTTTCCCCACCAAACCCACAAAAAAAAAAAAAAAACAGTCAAAAAGTGTTTTCTTTTTTCATAAAATGTAAATTATTGCTTTGAATACCTGTGAGGTTCTATGATTGTCAATTTTTTTTTAAAACTTGTGAAGAAAAGGTTTAGCAGAGCTTGTAATACTAAAAATAATTAATGTAGTACAAGCCCGTGTTTTTTTGTGTTATTTTTTCAAGATATCTTCCTCAAATTATGGACATTTAACAGAAATAAAAAGAACATATATCCAAGAACCAAAAAATAGAAAGTATCAGAAATTCTTAGGTAAAATCTTTGCATTGATTGATGCAGCATAGTTTAACAAAGTTTATAATTTTGAAATGTGGTAGCACTTTGATTATCAGTCACTTCCTTACGTGGGGGAAACCATAGTGGCACATCATAGTAGTTTCACTTGTTACGATCAATTGATGCAATACATTTTTGCATGTCTAAAGCAGTACAAGGGAGATTTGAGTACATTTTATTGAAATGATTTTTTCATTCCTTATTGTAATGGGCTGCTTGCCTATTCAGGATTCATGTTATTTATGTCTGGTTAGGAGCTCTGTACCAATATAAGTCGTGCACCTTCATAATCTGCAAAAATTTCAGTTATTTCTTTCTTTTTTTAATCGTGTGAGGTACTCAAGTGCAGTAAATACAATGTGCATGTATACTTTCATATTTTGATTATTTTTGACATTTTGAAACCCAGAGGTCGGAAGTAGCGCGCTACTTGTAGCGGCGCTACTGTAGCTAGCTACAAAATTTGTAGCTGTAGCTGTAGCGGCGCTACATTTTATAAATTGTAGCTGTAGCTGTAGCGTCGCTACAAAATTCTTGTAGTTTGTAGCGAAAATCACCTCGCTACCGCTACTTTTCTTGTTGGAGTTTTGAGGTAAATGTTTACGTGGCAACAGTGTTTACCAGAGAAGAAGAAGAAGAAAGGTTGCCATGCAACTGTGTAGCGCGTTAACTTTGTTGTTTGTTCCTAAAGGAAAAAGTATAAATACCTTCGTCTTTGGTCTCTCGATCTCATTTGTATTTTGTTTGGAAGGTAGTGGAAGCTCGTGAGCCCGTTAATTTTGTGCGTCGCCTTTGTTTTATAGTACCACGTTATTATTATGAGTGATATCGACAGCGACGATTGTGGAAGCAAACCACGCGAGAAGTTGCCATGGGAAGAATACAATAAGTTTTTTACTTTCAAGAGGACAGGGAAAAAAGGAAATTTCATTGTAAGCTGCAATCTTTGCTGCATAGGAAACGAATTGTCGGTGACGAAGACCAGCACATACAATATGAAAATTCACTTACAGGTAAGTGTAAAATTAAAGGATATAATAATAATGAAAGGGGAGATATAAACTCGGTCACATGTTTCATTACAATTTCTTGAAAGTGTGTAAATGTAGAAATAATGCAATTACATGCCACGTTGTTTACCTGCCAGTTGGTAACCATTAACATTTATCATACATTTGTACATTTTACACAGTTTTTCTCCTGTGTGCTATTTGGACAGTCTTTCGAACAAAGGCATGTAGTGCTCACCAAAGTCGGTAAGTGGTTGGTTTCATTAAATAGTACTAGATTTTCGACTTCTGTCCAATGTATTACTTTGGAAGGATTAATTGAAGCATGCGAAAGTTTCCGAAATAAGTTTTTAAAATTGTGCAGAACGTGCACCTAGTTTTAGTCGAAGAAACCTCCAACTGTGCGCCAATTTCGTACTGGAAAGTAATTTCCAAAGTTTCCGTTCCCATAAAATTGAGGTGTGTGTGTTAACCTCAACTTTGAAACATTCGCCCGTAAATAGCGAGACCCGAATATAAAGTTCGGTATTATCTAACCTTCTTGCTTGGCCGAATCATTTTCTCATGAATATAGTAATATTTTGGGCCTAATCTGCCGTTTTGCAAATTGTCCAACGTACTGTTATTTCAACCCTTTTGGAAGACCAAAAAATATTGTAGACGAAATGTTTGTTGCTTGGAATTTTGATCGACGTCTTCAATCGAAGTTATTTTTTTCCCGCTTAAATAAGAATTTTCAAAGGGATTGCAGAGAATTTCACAGTGCGAAAATTGAAATTTAGAGTTATAATGAATTTAATACCTTTTTCACTAATCAGGAGCTACTACAATGTGGAGTTCTAAAGTCAATGTGGTGTTCATTGTCATATAATATCATGCACGTGTGATATGACCACAAAAGACATAAAAAAATGGAAGTGACAATTTTCACCAGGTGGTGGGAATAGCATACGAGGCTATTTTCACCAACAAATGTAAATACTTGACCATAGCATTGTATTTGGCGCAAGTTTCTTTTGTTACATTGCGATTTCATCATTCTACGAATGCAATTTTTATATGCTTAGATTTAAGTCTGTTAACACATACTGCGGAGTTTTAGTGATTACTTAAAGATGTATGCTTTCATAGTTATGTTAGGTGGGCCAGGTTTGGTTTTCTTAGCATTAAAATAAAGTCCCTAAATGCATTCTACTAAACTTCCGATTTACTTCTACTAGTCTACAATACTTAAGTTGCTTCACGATGGAAAATGCATTGTCCGTGGGAAGCACGCATGCTTGCCTAAGGTAATTTTTAAGTGTTTTTTTCAACATTTATAACTTTTACCGAAATCCAAACAAAGGTTCAAATTTTGTGTGATAATGATTGCCAAAATTCTAAGATTAGTCTTACTGCTAGGATAATTTGAAAAAAACAACAAAAATTCATAAAATAATCTAAACCGTTACCCACATCCATGTTTGATACCCAGTGGAGGTACATTGTAGTTCAGATTTTAAAATGTAGGCCCACTCCCGATTAGCCAAACTGTGCATAAAGTGGACTTAAAATCTCATTGGGCAGTAGTACTTAAGTTACTGCTAAGGAGTTAATTTAAAGTAAAATTGGTGCAACTACTACTGTCACAAAGTAGTGAGAATAGCAGAAAGTGTTAAGACCAGAAATCACATGATCTGGTGTTGGGAAGTATTTACAAATAATTTTAATGCTGGAAGTGACCTGCCTAACCTAACAATGAAAGCACAAGGAATGCAATGCCCCTTTCATACTACATCATGTGACATATTAGCAGTACCAATTCATATTAGAACACCTTGTGATATTTTTCAAACTTCATAGTGTGAAGAAAAATTACTTGTCCATACGAAAATAAATGCACGCCGACATAAGTTTCTTACACATCAACAATTAAGGAATGCACACATACATGTAGTAGGCCAGGTTGGAGATCATACACATGAGAATTTAAATTCTGGTGAAAATAGCTTCAAAGCTAGCTTCACCACCTGGTGAAAATAGTTACTCCATAAAAAAAAATATGTATTGAGAGCAATTGAACATAACTGCATAACCTCATAAGAATCACTTCCTTGTAGTTGATATTCTTCCTGCCCCTCCAATAAATATCTCTCAGGGCAGAATAACTTTTTTGTAGTGAAAATGTTGAGACTGTGAGTAAAGTGTACAGATAGGTATCCGAGTAGCCATAGCCTGGAATGATGTTGAAGTGACATTTTCTCATTATCTGATTTCACAAACTTGGAGACATTTGCATTACTTTATGAATCTGGGGTCCTGGATTTTCAATTCGTGGAATAAGGTGTTTT
Source organism: Lepisma saccharinum (assembly GCF_977018435.1). Taxonomy (NCBI): domain Eukaryota; kingdom Metazoa; phylum Arthropoda; class Insecta; order Zygentoma; family Lepismatidae; genus Lepisma; species Lepisma saccharinum. The sequence continues at coordinate 49,708,549 of NC_139245.1, read as the reverse complement.
GACAAGTTATGAAAGAGTAGAGCTGTAGAAGGTATGAATCAAAATTCTCGACCCTCGTCCCCCCCCCCCCTCCCACAAGGGTTGGAAATGAATAAAAAAATTATTAGTTATTATTCTTATTCACAGCTTTCATTCTTTCTAGTGTAATTAAACACTTATTTTAAAATTTAACATACTGCTTTGATATGGAATTCATAGCTAGACAAAAAATGAAACTGACTAATCAGTTTCTTCAGTGCATTCTTCAAATTTCAGTTCCGTTATTAAATGGAATTTGTGCACATTCATAGAGCTAGAATATATCCATACAGATATCCTCTAGTGTTCAAACCCAGTAAAACTTGACGTTAACGTAAAAACAAACATAACATTTATGTTACCACTTTGCCATTGGGTAAGCACTAAGGCTGAGCCAATATCACTTGGATGCTTGGGAATTGGAATGATAAAAGCTTTTTGAAATATTGATTGATATCAGAAATTATACTGCTCTAATTATTTGCATAAATTTACCAAAGTTTTGCTTAAAAATATTCATGAATATTTTATGTTATGCTAATACAAAATTCAATGTTTTTGCACATAAATCAGGCACAACTTCCAATTTTGCATAATTCCCAGGATAATTAGCCTCTGCGAAAGTGTTTTGTGCCATTTATGTGGATCCTGCATACAATCAAACAACAAAAAAGTATCTGCCAGTATTGATGAATAGAAAAGATGCTTTCTGATACAGATACCACTTGTATCAGCTCAGCCCTAGTAGGCACACACATGAGGCAAAAACAAATTAATTCCTAGAAGCAATACCCAATGTCTTCTCTCATGACATGCTATTCACATTAAGGGAAGTGTTTTCCCACAAACACTAGGGACCAAAATTGTATATATTGTTTCCATTGCAGAATTATTTATCTCAAGACAACTTCACGTCTTTAGTTTCTGAGGTAACATGGGAGAAAGTTGCCATGGAATTCCACAGTATTTATTCATGACAGTCTCGGCAACTTTTATTCTTATAACGGGACCTTATAAATGGTCCCGTGGCATTTTACTGTATGGTAACATGTGTAAGATTTCCTGTGATTATTTTAAATCCCAAGTATTTTGTAAGAAGTTCAAAATTTCAGAGATTAAATCTTGTTACTGTATCACTGCACTTTCATTTGTGCACCTATAGTCATAATATTTTTTTCTTTAGAGAAAACATGAGCAGAAGTTGGGAGAGTTGAATAAATCCATCGAATCAAGCAGAAAGAGAAAAAGAGAGATCTGCGATAGCAACCAACGGCAGAAGCAGTTAAAATTAAGCAGCCTCAAAGATGGAAGATTCTCTTTTTCAGGTGAGTTATTTGTGAGAGCATATTGATGTTTGGGATTTCTATTTTGGTTTTCATCGTTCTTATACCACTCATGAGTGAACTGTGACTGTGATGAATGGAGAGAATGAAAGAGACAGTCACATCCATACTTTACCCACGATCCAAACCAATTGATGAAGGACAGTGGCTACTCACCGGAAATTCTGGGAATTATGCATGAATATTTTGTTCCGGGAATTATGTGGAATTTTGGATTCATTGGAATCGCACACTCTTCATATTGTTAATATTTTTATTGAGGGGCGGTAGTATGTAAGTTTGGAATAGAGAAAACCTCTGCTTGCATCCTTGAATTTTTGGAAGGTTTGCCTTGAAAACCGGGAATTATACTTGAATTTTTTCATGGTCTGGCCACCCTGTGAAGTAGCATGCTAATGCTAGCAAATCCACCATAGGGACTGGCAATTTCATAATTTTTATTGTACAATTCTTTTGTCTTCAACCATGGGCAGTGCGAGGGGGTGCTTGCGTGCCCCTTAATTTTCTTCCGCATCCCCTACATTCAACTGAAAACCCTAACTGTTAGAGTGTATATTATGTCATGTCACATTGAGCACCGAATGTCAGGTACTGAATGAAGTAAGACCGTTATTATTGTATGCAATGGACAAGCACGTAAAGAGATGCAGCGGCAGCCTCTATATAGATCAGCGGCAGATTTTTTTCTTCAGTCAGCATTGTTGTTATGATTGTTTTCTTCCTTTCTTTCATTAAGTGCTCTGTATGCGGTTTTCGATAATCGCCTATAGCAGAGATTCCCAAACTTTTTTTGTTTCACGGCACCCTTAGTGTTTCAAGATTTTTCCGAGGTGCCCAAGTCAGAATGTAGGCCTATCTAACACTTGGCAACGCTCAGTTAGTGTGGTTAGGTTGCTTGCCTCAAGTTAAAAAAATAAACACATATATCAAATTCAGAAATATATTACACATAATAAAAAGTACTAAATAAGCACATACATTGGAGTGTCATTTCAGTAAAATAGAACATTTCGCGGTGTGCCTGTAAACCATCCAGTGTGCTGCAGTGAACTGTTTGGTAACCACTGCCCTATAGCTTGGTGTGAGTTATGTTTTTATTTTATTTGTTTTTTTATTGTTGATAAATGGTTTATTTTTCGCCTACTTGTTCTTCCTCTTACTAGAGCAAAAATTGCAGCTGCTTTCAAATTATCAGGAAATTATTTAAGCAAGTTGTAATGTGAAGGGTAGTTTTCTTGTTAATACATTCTATGTATTTGTTCCACATTACATGTCTAGTAAACGTACCATTTCAGGCTTTTTCAGAAACTCTTACGAAGAGGCCCAATGTTCACGAAAAAATTTTGGAATAAGTTATTGGGGGTGGGATTTTATCCTGAAGTGGCAGACTGAAGGTACAATGTACTATGCAATCGTATTTTGTAACTCCAAGGTTACATTAAAAAGGTTCAAGAATTGTGTTTTTAAAGGTCAGGATAATTTCATTTTGTATTTCACTACATAGTTCAATGAGACTGCAACGTGTATCTGAATGTTTACACTGTATGACAAATTTCTTGGAGTATAAGTATCATCATGGACGTCCAGGGGGAGTTCAAGCTGGGGGGAGGGGGCACAGCTTCTCGTGAAAATGGATGTCAATCTAAAGATATATAATTTCATTTCAGTCAGTAATTTATGTTAATCAGTGGAGGCGATTAGGGGTGTAGTTGCCCCCCCACTTTTTGCTATTTATGCTAGTTACTATGCTAAACCTTATCTACCAAGAGAAAGAAACTGTTCTTCTCACACACACACACACCCTTTATTTTTTAAAGATTGCATGCATGTTAGTTGAATACTGATAATTATAATTATATATTGAAACTTTTAATTAATTCTTAATCTTTCATGGCATTAATCAAATTTCATATCCTTTCATTTGTAGGGGAAAACCAAGAGAGTATAGACAATAAGTTGCTTGAGTGGATAGTAGATGGGTTGCATCCATTCTCTGAGGTGGACAGACCATCGTTCAATGACTTATGGCAGTCTTTAACAAAGAAGAAGTTGATGTGCTCTGCGACCTTAAAGAAAAAGTTGGGGGAGCAATATGAAAGAATGAAATCTTCAATGTTAGACGAATTTGAAAAGGTCAGTTTTGTCTCAGCCACAGCAGATTGTTGGACTGCACATCATAGGTCCTTCTTAGGAGTAACCTGCCACTGGTTGGATCCACTGTCTCTAGAGAGGAAATCTGCTGCTCTTGCATGTCGGCGTCTCATAGGAAGCCATACTTACGATGTTTTGGCAAAAGAGCTGCAGGACATATTTATCAGGTACCACATTCATAATAAAGTAGTGGGTGTGGTAACTGATAATGGATCAAACTTCGTGAAAGCCTTCAAGGAGTTTTCTGCAAGTGAGCCGGAGGACAGCCAAGAGTCTGATGTGGTGGAAGAAGAAATTACAGAAATTCTTGCCACAGGAGATTGCACTTTGCCACCACACATTCGCTGTGCAGCACACACTTTACATCTTGTTGCAGTGAAAGATTCAGAAAAGGCTGCATCATCAGATGCAAATTACAAAAGGCTCTTCCGAAGTGCCTTCGCTAAAGCACAGGCATTGTGGAATAAATCCAGGCAGTCTTCCCAGGTTGCTGACATAGTGAAAAAACAGCTTGGTGCATGTCTGATTGTACCAAATGCAACACGGTGGAATTCAGTGCATTCTGCTGTATCGGCACTATGTCAGCATTTTACAAAGCATGAGGAGAAATTGCATGCAATTTCTGATGCAGTTGGCCTGTGCAGATTTTCTCCACATGAGATTGAATTTTTGAAGGTAGGTCCGATATGATAAAATTACTTATGTAGTTGGCACTCATTTCATACTCTTAACTTATTCAGTCATTGCAAGCTGTACTTACAAACTGCTATAATATTCTTAATTTTTGCCTTCAATTATTATAGTGTACTTTTTAAGATTCCAAAGTGCAGAATTTGCATAATATTTTTCTCATAAATTTTAAGTGATGCATACACTTATGTGCTGGAATCAGAAGAAATTATTAACATACATTTTTATTGTGGAGATTAGAAACTGTTTGCTGTGTTTTTCCAAAATGGATTTCCTTTGAATGATATGCTACATTTAAAGTACATGAAGGAATCATGCTTATGAATTGTTTTTAATATTTTCCCCATTGTTTATTGCTATAACAAACATTATATTTACAAATGAATAAATTAATTCCTACAATGTTTTAAAGTAACGTACATTTTATTTTTGAAGGAATATGCTGAGGTTACACAACCACTAGCCAAAGCAATTGACATTCTCCAGGGAGACAAGAAGGTGTCCATTGGATATCTCCTTCCCACACTTCACCAACTTCTCCGGATACTTGGTTTGAAATTGGATTCTGGGGATGTAGCACATTGTGATGCCCTTGCCAGAGCTATTGTTGATGGTGTGAAGCAACGGTTTGCAGGCATTTTATGGGATAAGGATACAGTGCTAGCTGCTTGTTTCCATCCAAGGTAAGAAGTTATCTGGAATTAATTCACTGCAGTGTCTTTTATATCTTGATTATTCACATGAAAGATGCATGATGTTTTACTTTACATAACAAAACATCAACATTGTTAACTTCTCTTATAAGATAACAATTACGTGCTTTCATATGTGCACAAATCAGAATATAGTTGCTTTATTTGATGTTCAAAATAATTTCTTGGCAACCTGTATTTTATTTAGTGCATGCCAATGTTAAACTTGTCTTTGGTTGAGAGGCGGATATCTAGTCTTGGCCAATAATACCTTATGTGAAGTATACATTTCAGCTGTTTCTTTTCACTATTTTTTTTAACATTTGTCTCATACTCATTTGTTTTTATAAATATATTATTTTATGCAGTTTCTCAACAGCCTAAGAGGTTTTCTTTTATAGTTTCCAGAACTTGATAACATGGTTGTTTATAATTTTTTTCAGTGTTCAAATGTAAACCAGCTGTCTTCCATGGTGCAGTAGTAGTTATCAAAGCATACTATGATACCCAGGAGTCTTGGGTTCAAAGCCCAGCCTGGGATTGTGTGTTTTTTGTGATTGTCCATTCATCAATTTCACCCATCCTCATCTTTGCGATTGCAATTAGCTCTCTCCCTCTCTCAATATGTCATTTATTGTCTCACTTATTTTGTCCCATGCTGTACTTTTCAAATATCTCCCTCTCATATTCAAAATAAACCAAATCAATTAGTTCAATGTAAACCTGCAATAAACTTGAAATTGTTGCCCCAAAGTGGACATCAAAGATTTGTTTTTTTTTGTCTTCAGTGTAGTTAACCAATACCCTGATATAGCACTTTTATTGTATTTCAGATTCAAATTGTCATGGCTTGAATCGGAAAAAAAGAGTGAGGCACGCAGGTGGATGGAGAAAGCTGTATCTCATGATACAAAGGAAAGTTCAGCTTCTCGGAATGAAGAGAAGCAGCTAGATGATTTTGAAGATTTTTTCATGTTTGAGCAAACGCAGTCGGAAACAGAACTACAAGAACTGTGCAGATTTCTAAAGGATGGTCCCAAACCTGTGGAGACACTGCACAGTTACAGTAGCAAGTTCAAAGAAATTTTCATAAAATTGAACACTGTTATGCCGTCAAGTGGAGCTGTTGAGCGTTTGTTTAGTGTTGGCGGAAACTTGTTTTCTAGCAGAAGGACACGGCTGACCGACCAGAACTTCGAAATGCAGCTGTTGCTAAAGTTCAACAGACAGTTGAATTTGGTTTAAAAAACTTGTATTGGACAAACCAAACATGCATGTTATACACAGTTAATAAAGTGATTTGTACATTCGCAATAGGACTTTCAATAGTGTTATAAAATTAATATCTTGTCTCATACCAAAAGTTTGTCAGCAACTAGCTTCAGGACAGGTTTTCCTTAAAACTTTATTTTTTTTTCCCAAATATCTATTGTGAAAGTTTAGTATATAGAACAGTAATACAGAATCATTAACTTGAGTGTTGATATAGAATGCAATGAGTGAGGGTGCAGCCCAATAGGTAGAGAGAAAAAAGTGGACAATAATGCTTAGTTGTGCTGAAGGCTAGTATCAAGATAAGGACATCCAGATGATAGATGTAATGATATTACAGATAATGTATGTATGCACACTTTAGTTATTTGATATCTGGATACATTGACAAATAAGTATGTAGAGGATGTATAATCAAGTACTATATTTGGATATTATACATCCAGGTGTATAGTTTACCAAGTACCTGAATAATTTTATTATCTATATAGTAGGGCTAAGCCAATACTACTTCGAATCAATATCAGTGCCAACATACATCATAATGGCGATACTTGAAAAGATGTAATAATTCAAAGTAGGTCAGAATGTGTAATATTTTTTATGATGCTGCCCCAGTGGAACTAGGCTATTGTCTTGAATATTGATTTTCACGCAAGATGATTGTTTGATCACCTCATTCATTTTACTCCCAATGTCTCTGGATATTTACCCTCTGCAGATTCTGGAAAAAGTATGTCAGCATCTATGATACCATTCAATGCATGGGACTCTGTATCAGTTCATTCCTACTATACATTCATGGTGCCGAAATGCTGTCAGGTAATCCAATGACTATACAAAGGTACCTAGACATCCAAATTGAGGATATTGGATTTCCACTATTCAAATTGCTAAAGATTTATTTATTAATTAAATGATTGATGTGTAGGAAATTTAGATATTGCTTGTCATAGTTCTCTGGGTTCATGCTCCTGATAATTCTCTTAGGAGTTTATGAAAAGATGCAATTGAAACTTTTTGTTCAAAATCCTTCCTTCATAATTTTTCATTAAAAAATTAATTGTTGCCACCAAAAATGTTAAAACAAGTCAGATGGTAACTCAAAAAATATATCAATTGACTGGTATTGTGATAACTGCCTATTATCTAACTAACAGCTGGGAAGTTTCAAATTTCTTCATGACTTGTTTTTTGTTCATGCAGAAGTAGCGAAAAAGTAGCGAAGTAGCGAGTAGCGCACAGGAGTAGCGTAGCGAGCTACTTTTAGGTAAATGTAGCTGTAGCTGTAGCGAAGCTACATTTTGGAAAAGTAGCTGTAGCTGTAGCGAAGCTACTTTTAAAATGTAGCGTTCCAATCACTGTTGAAACCTTTGTAGAGACTACAGTTTTGAGCTTTGTGCACAAAACTTACAGGAGCATTATGAATTTAGGGTTGGAAGTGTTTTTTATTGAAAAAAACGGACTTTTTTCTGCGTTTTTTTGGTTGGGTTTTTATCTGCTATTTTCACAAAAGTGTCTCAAATCAATGAAAATACAGGAGTTGGCAGTATTTATCCTGTTCTATGGTTTCAGTTTATCTCCCTACTGTAAAATAGACACTCATTTCAAATTATAAAATACAGTTTACAATATGAAATTCGTAGCTAGACAAACAGTGCTTTCAAAGAAGCTGGCTTTTTTGAATGGGTGGTTTTCCGAGGGTTATCTTCATATTTCGGTAGATTTATTTAATGTATCTATGTAGTATGAACATATTAACATAGCTAAAGTGAGAATCATAGAACTTCAGACCTTCTGTAAACAAAAGCACGTGTACCCTAAAGTGTTGCAAACTTATGAAAAAAATAATCCACATATCCTACAAGGTGTAAAAACATTCAATTTGTCAACAGATGCGGAATAAGCAGTGTATCACTGATGACCTGGTGAAAGTTATTGAATGTATGTGAAAAAAAAAGTTAAAAATGTACATCTTGCCTGGTGACCGACTTTCAGACTCATCACTGAAGTTCCGGCTCGGGTGTTATTTGTGAGTGTCCCTTCATCAATTTCATCTGACGATTACTCATTCTCATCGTCTGGATTAGCCAAAAGTGGAAAAAAAGCAACGCTAAATTTAAAAAATCAAATACAAAATTTACATCTTATCCCCCAGGAGTAAGACAGTTCCGTACCAAAGGATTAATTTTCTCTCATATTTTACTAAAAAAACCTTGCTAGAAGAATGTGACACATTGAGATAAATGACGTTTTGAAACCGGGGTCTCTTCATTAAATTTATTTCAAGTTTGAAAGTGTTATGATTTATTATTATAGATAATGAAAGTATGCTAATACATATGATTTGATTGACTAAATTAATAATTATTAATTAGATAAAAATAATGGAAATAACTCATTTGGTTTGTTGATTTGCTTTATTTTACTTCCCCTCTTGTGCCACTTATGGCTAATTTGCGATCGGGATGAATGATGATGATATGATGAAATCGATAAATGGACATTCACAAACATCCATGCCCAGGACACGATTCGAACCCAGGATCCCTGGTGTCGTAGTGCGATGTGCTAACCACTCTGTCACGAGGGGCGGCTAACTAATTTGGAATTCAAATATCACCTATCCCTCATCGTCTCGTAACTAATGACAAATGTGCGTGTCGATCTACACCTCAATGTCACACATTCCAGTATATTCCAGAGTGTACTTCAACATCTCTAAAGTTACTTCATCCAAAAACACACTCGTATGTCCATATCATCCTGTTCAAAAATGCTGGATTATGAAGCAAAGACACCAAGGGAAACTAAAATGGCAACTTAGAGAAGCATAAAAGTGGGGAAAGAAGATTGCAGAATACAGAAATATTTTGAGGCAGTCACATTTTATTGTACGCTACATATAAAACATATTTGTGAGTGTCCCTTCATCAATTTCATCTGACGATTACTCATTCTCATCGTCTGGATTAGCCAAAAGTGGAAAAAAAGCAACGCTAAATTTAAAAAATCAAATACAAAATTTACATCTTATCCCCCAGGAGTAAGACAGTTCCGTACCAAAGGATTAATTTTCTCTCATATTTTACTAAAAAAACCTTGCTAGAAGAATGTGACACATTGAGATAAATGACGTTTTGAAACCGGGGTCTCTTCATTAAATTTATTTCAAGTTTGAAAGTGTTATGATTTATTATTATAGATAATGAAAGTATGCTAATACATATGATTTGATTGACTAAATTAATAATTATTAATTAGATAAAAATAATGGAAATAACTCATTTGGTTTGTTGATTTGCTTTATTTTACTTCCCCTCTTGTGCCACTTATGGCTAATTTGCGATCGGGATGAATGATGATGATATGATGAAATCGATAAATGGACATTCACAAACATCCATGCCCAGGACACGATTCGAACCCAGGATCCCTGGCGTCGTAGTGCGATGTGCTAACCACTCTGTCACGAGGGGCGGCTAACTAATTTGGAATTCAAATATCACCTATCCCTCATCGTCTCGTAACTAATGACAAATGTGCGTGTCGATCTACACCTCAATGTCACACATTCCAGTATCTTCCAGAGTGTACTTCAACATCTCTAAAGTTACTTCATCCAAAAACACACTCGTATGTCCATATCATCCTGTTCAAAAATGCTGGATTATGAAGCAAAGACACCAAGGGAAACTAAAATGGCAACTTAGAGAAGCATAAAAGTGGGGAAAGAAGATTGCAGAATACAGAAATATTTTGAGGCAGTCACATTTTATTGTACGCTACATATAAAACATATTTGTGAGTGTCCCTTCATCAATTTCATCTGACGATTACTCATTCTCATCGTCTGGATTAGCCAAAAGTGGAAAAAAAGCAACGCTAAATTTAAAAAATCAAATACAAAATTTACATCTTATCCCCCAGGAGTAAGACAGTTCCGTACCAAAGGATTAATTTTCTCTCATATTTTACTAAAAAAACCTTGCTAGAAGAATGTGACACATTGAGATAAATGACGTTTTGAAACCGGGGTCTCTTCATTAAATTTATTTCAAGTTTGAAAGTGTTATGATTTATTATTATAGATAATGAAAGTATGCTAATACATATGATTTGATTGACTAAATTAATAATTATTAATTAGATAAAAATAATGGAAATAACTCATTTGGTTTGTTGATTTGCTTTATTTTACTTCCCCTCTTGTGCCACTTATGGCTAATTTGCGATCGGGATGAATGATGATGATATGATGAAATCGATAAATGGACATTCACAAACATCCATGCCCAGGACACGATTCGAACCCAGGATCCCTGGCGTCGTAGTGCGATGTGCTAACCACTCTGTCACGAGGGGCGGCTAACTAATTTGGAATTCAAATATCACCTATCCCTCATCGTCTCGTAACTAATGACAAATGTGCGTGTCGATCTACACCTCAATGTCACACATTCCAGTATCTTCCAGAGTGTACTTCAACATCTCTAAAGTTACTTCATCCAAAAACACACTCGTATGTCCATATCATCCTGTTCAAAAATGCTGGATTATGAAGCAAAGACACCAAGGGAAACTAAAATGGCAACTTAGAGAAGCATAAAAGTGGGGAAAGAAGATTGCAGAATACAGAAATATTTTGAGGCAGTCACATTTTATTGTACGCTACATATAAAACAAAATGCATATTTAGGGGTGAATTTTTAAATATTGTCACATTTTTCTTCTCCTTTGTTGAGAGGTGTTCATTTTAAACCAACCTCCCTGACCCTACGGCCTGCCCTCCTTCACCCGCAAAAGTATTCCGGAGTGTGAGGATGTCACCATGCGGATGGTAAACACCTCTGGATTATAGATCGACTCCTGTGTCCCACCCCCTCCCCCATCCCCGGAGGATCGTCACTGATAATGTGAAATCACACTATCATATGCCGACATTCGACATACCACTTCATTTTCTGTACTTGACTTAGCGAGAAGTATTGAGGTTGGCAACAGCCTAATAACGGATTTCTTCCGCATTATGTAGTCCGTTCTATGAAAGTAAGCTAATGGAAGAAGAATGTGTAAATTACATTGCATTATACTTTTTAAAATATATTTTCATTAAAGGTTTCTGTCTATAATAATAATACCTGGTTATTGTATAAATTAGAATCGATCACGTGAACAGTAAGAAAATAGCGCTAGTTTCGAACATGGCGACTAGTCTTTCGGAAATATAGCCGTTCGAAAAGTGGCAAGAAGCAGGTTGTTCTTAACGTTTATGTGACGTTGTGTCGGTGCTATCCTGAGCAAGCAGTGAAGTTGGTGTCCAAGTGTAATTGTGTGTCTGCGTCTTTGTATTTTCAGTGTGGTGAAAGAAAGGAGGAAAACGACCGGTCAGTTTGTGATTCCCGCGAAAAAAACACGTTGTTGCTCGTATAAACAAGTACACCGATTTTGAGATAAGTGCAATACAATGCAAGGTGCTTTCGTATTCTTTCAATCAAAGAGCCGTCCTGTCAACTGTGGGGAAGATGTTGATAGTGATGATTGATGACGATCTCCCCAATTTTAGCAGTCAACGTTAAATCGCCTCTTGTGCCACGTTGAGTTCCTTTTTGGGAAGCAAATTTGACAGACCGTACTCTGACAAGATGATGTCTAGTGCCGAAAATGCCTCAAGTTCAAAAAGGAACTGCTGAATCAAGGTAAGAAAATACATTACTTGCTTGAGACGTGCGTAAATAATGTGCTTATTATCGTCTTCTTGTTTTCTAGTGCACGAGAAACTGAGAGAAAGATAAACAATCTCTTTTTATTCCCCGGCTTATCTTTGTTTAGCTTCTGCTAAAACTGGCAGTATATTTGTTGCACAAAGGAGAAAACAATACTCTACATGTCAACAATGTTGGGCAATAATTTGGTGGAAGAGGAAGCAATAAAACCAAAAGGCTTGAATTTACTGAAACAAATCTCTCACTCTCTTGTACGTATAACTTTGGCGCTGTCATACTGAGAGAGGAGGGGGGAAGGGGGATCTGTTAACCCAGTGTCAGATAAATGGGACTTTTGGAATAGAAAAATATGTTCATTCTTGAACAAGAACACGTATTTAATCACTTCTAGAAAATTTATTATACTTCAATGTGTAGATTATCAGTTAAAATAAGAATACGTTTTTCCATGTTAAGTAAAATTAAAGGTTGCGAGTGAGCAGCATATGATGGCCGCGTCATTCACGAACAGCTGGCGCGGAGTGATACGTTACTCGAAGTGAGACGGTTGTTTACAGAAGGTCGGAAGGTTCGTGATTCTTACTTTAGAGTAGTTTTATATGTGTTTTTAATAGAACCTAATAGAATGATTAGTATGATACTATTTTCGATGTTTGAATTTGTTATACGAACACGTACATGAAGCAAAAAAGAAAATACTGCTCTACCTTTTGAAAATCTAGTATCAAATTTCTTTACATTAAATTTTGAGTTCAGTAAAATATGTATATTTGTATTCTGGCTTTCCAGTACATCATGTATAATTTGGTTAAATGGCCGCTAAACCTGGTCACGGAACAACTAGTGATGTATTTTAGCTGCTTGTTACAAAATTCTCAACCTTTGTGAGACCACAGCCCAGTAAATTTATTTCTTACAAGTCGATGCCCTGATCCCAATAATTTCACTCATAAATACATTTCTGATCTTTAAAGTATATATGGCAATTAATATGCATCCTTCATTAATATTAATATATCAACTATGGCATAATAGTTCAATTATGTATAGACTTGTCAAATATAAAATTAAGATTTAAATTAGTCATCAACCCCTGGGTGCAACAGACCTTTTGCGGACCGGCAGTTGAAAACTACTGGCACTGAAACAGAAGTAAATTAGACTGGCCACAAATGGGGGAAAAAAATCTAAGAAATCTGGACTGGACCTAAGTTTGAAATGAGATCAGAAGCCCTCTGCCTCCACTGAGGATTGAACCTCACACTACTCCTTATTACAAGGCAACATTATTACTTTATTCCACTCCAGAGGCACATTTATGATTACAAAAGGAACCTTCTATCAAAAAGCCGACCTTTTTCCAACAACAGTACTTGCAATTTGTTCTCTGTGATTTACAGGCTAAATTAAATCTGATGAAGTAACTAATAATCTTGTTAAGTATAGAGAACATTCAGACCAAAGCAGTGGGGTGTGTCACGTGGCAAGTGACATGGGCCCATTCAGTCTACAAGCAAGCATCCACCACACATGCACTAACAAGACCGAGGTGATGTGCCCCATTGAAGGAGCTTTCAGACTGAAGTCTCAGATGACAAGCGACACAGTCTCCTTCAGTATAAAGCAAAACATTCACCATGCATGTAAGAACAACAGACCGAAGCGGCACGATTTATGCCATTGAGAAAACAGTATAGTCCAAGCAACATGCAAGTGACATGTTTAGCTCATGGCCGCACTTCAGTTCAAAAGGTTCAATGGATTACTGAGGGTCTGCTTCCAAATGACACATGTCACTTGTTGCTTTGGTCTGAAAGTTCCCTGAGAAAACTGTACAGGCCAAGTGACACTTGCAGCTTATGTTGCTTTGGTTCGAAATGTTGCATTTACTTCTAAGGGTTGGTTCCCAGGAGCCATGAGTCGCTTCCATCTCAAAGCTCTGTTAAACAGGATATATACACACATTCACGTAATATGTACACTTTTGCATATGTGTTGTGAACAGTAAAGATTTTTAACTGTCACGAAACATATTAATATTTGTTTCATATTTTATGACAACATTTAAATTGAGACACAAACATGTAAAAGCTTGTTTTAAGTCCATTTCATGGTCAGATGTGCTCATCAGGACTACACGTTTAGTTTTAACCCTAGCTTACCCATGCCATACAAAAACTTACATCGGCGGTCAACTCACAGGCCCACACTTCTTTTTTATAACTAAAATTCAAGAAACCATTTTATTATTCAATCACTCTTCCTTTGCTGATTATATATGTGCAGTTATTTATTAATTATAATAATTACAAAAAATACTATCATTAATATAACAACCAATTGCATGAGTGACTTGCATATATTATATCATTCACTAAAACTCACAAATTCCATAATGATTTTTTGTTAATGCTTTTTTGTCCATAGAAGTGCATTTACAATAATTAGCATCATTACCAACCAATTGTACACTGTCACTGGCATAACTGTCTCGAATGAGATGCATTCAAAGATGCAAAAGTGCATTTTGCCTCCTATTTACATTACATTTATGTTTTTATGAGCAAAGTAATACAGAAATATTGGGAACATACTAGGGAACCATGTTATTTATTTTCAAACAGTTGAAATATCTAAAAAGTAGATGCGGTAAGCTAGGGTTAAAATTGTATCTGAACCACTATGCAATATCTGTACTCTGGGATTGGCCAATAATCTCTCTCTAGGCAGCTACATCATGTCATTTTTTTTAGCTAGTTGTAAAATATGTTACTACAAACCTGTAAACTCATAACAGTAACTTCAAGAGAAATAGGTTAGCTGTAATTGGTCAAAAGCCAAAAAAGCCAGCTTTTTTTGGAAAATAAACCATCCATTCAAAAAAGCAGGCTTTTTTGCAACTCTAATTATGATATTACTTGCACTAATTTGAAAATAAAATTATCAAAATATGGGGCACGATTTAGGGTGATGGGCTAAGGAATACGTCATCTATTTAGTGGCCATGATAACTGCTGTAAATTTAGAACTATTTGGGTAAAAATATTTCTGCAGCTAGAAAACTTGTGAGCAAAATTGGACAATGCATTTCGAGATGGTGGATGAAAATCTGCAATTTTGAAGTAAAACTTTTAAAATCGTATTTCACAGTTAAGAGAGGTGGTGTTGAAATCACAAACATTGTATTTATGATAACTGCCATAAATGTGACGCTTATGAGTTGCAATTTTTACAGTTGCAAGATAACTTAAAGGTTTGGTCATAGCACATTGTATTTAAGAAAAATTGGTCACCATGTTTAAAGATGATGGACAACAGACCAATTTAACATGTGTTGCGAGAGCTTTAAATTATGCTCGCATTTGACTAGGTGACATTTTCATAGATTAAGAAACACAAGTCTCAGCAACGTTAGGATATCACTTGAGCTTTAAGTTGTTAATAAAAACTTTGTAATATAGTGTGTTTTACGAAGGTTTGGGGTTAAGTCAACAATTTTAAGACCACAACAACTGTAGCAAATTTAGAGGTTTTTAGTTTAAATTGATCACAACTAGATACAGCTCGGGAATGATTCTTGTTTTGCATTTGTTCTTTATATAAAGGTGTAAATGAATTTAGAAAAGGGTGGCAACCAGTGGCGGCTGCTTAATACGTGCTACCGTGCTATAGCACGTTGCTAAATTTGTTAAAATGAAAAGAAGAAAAAAGCAACTCTCACAGATGCAAGAAGTTTAATGAAGCCCTAAAGTGAAATGAAACTTCTCATGTTAAGAGCCTCAACATTTACCAGCGGCGCCACGCATTTCCCTCACGCTGTTGGGGCTATAAGGAATACCGTACCGTGCTAGAATCTCAACAGCACGTTTTCGCCCCTTTTTCGTCACTCCGCGTATGAATACTGTACACCCCACTCCTCGATTCGTACGGAGGATAGGGTCTCGGCTCGAGTAAAATCATCTGCTAGCATGCTACAGGAAGACACAGAACGGTAAGTGTGCCATCTCAGGATAAGAAGAAAGTCTACGACAACCTCTGTCAGAACAACGTTTATTAATGTCACTTTCTAGCGTTCTGTACATTATCAGTGTAGACTTATGCAATGTTTGTAACATGTAGTATACATTAGCAGCACCTGCAAAAAGTTGAAACGCGAATTGACACTACCCCTTAGCCTTTTATCTATTTCGGTGTTAAGTTGTAGAGATTGCAACTCTGAAACTATAGTCCGTGCCTTTTTTGCTTCCGAAAGTGGATTCTGCTATGTAATTTATGTTTAGGAAATTTTAATTTTATATTTTATCTAAATTACCTGTTTTTAAATGCTAGAAATATATTTCCTTGCGTTTATGTAGCACTTCAATAGTCAAGAAACAAACTTACAGAGTACCGTCATTTTTCCCCAGCTTCCAGACCCGAAAATTTTCTGCGCGGTTCATTGTGTTAAAATCGCGTGGTGCATGAAGTGTTGGTCATTGTTGTGAAGGATTAGCTTTTTGTTGTTGTTAGAAGTGAAAGTGAGTGTGTGTGTTAGTGTACCATGAATTCGGTGGATTCCTTGTTGCAGCGACCTAACACTTGAAGAAAAGTTGGAAATAAAAGCTCTAGGACGGCCGTTGCCAGATTTGGATCTATCGAAGAATGCAAAGGGAGGTAAGAACGCTACGTATAAGAGGTGATTTAATAGATAACTGTACGATAGTGAACCATGGCTTTGTGGGTGTCAAATTCGAATTCTGTTTTCCTTGCATACTTTTTGGAAGTAATGATTCGTGGTCTAAAGGAGGGGTAAAAGATCTAGGACATTTAAGTGAATATATGAGAAAGCATAGTGAAAGCAAAAAGCACATGAATAATGAGTTAAATTTTCTCTCTCTCGGAACTGTCGACATAGCAACGCAGTTAAGCAGCGCTTATTTAGAATCGCTTCAAAAGCATAATGAACAAGTTAAAAAAAAAATCGCTACGTCTTGTCAAAAATCATAGAATACCCATACCCGGGCCGAGACTCCAACCCGGAACTTCGATGGCGAGATCGAGAGTCGACCACTTAACGTTCGTGGCTACAGAACCGGCACGTATGTGGGGGTGGGGGATAGGGGTAGGGGCCATTATAAGTACATGAAAAACAGCATCAGTCGTAGCACGCATCTTTGAAAAGTCACGAGCTGCCACTGGTGGCAACCTAAAGAAAACTTGGTAAAAGATAAAAACGGTGATTTTTTGGCTGATCCAAGCGATATTCTAAATAGATGGAAGAACTACTTTAATGACCTCTTAAATGTTCATGTAGGAGATAAATCAGAAGTAAATGAAGTACACACAACAGAACCTTTAGTTCCAGAACCTAACTTGACTGAAGTTAAAGATGCTATTAAAAGGCTAAAGAATAAGAAAGCAAGTGGCATTGATTTAATACCAGCTGAGTTAATTAAATATGGTGGAAATTCGTTAACATGTCAAATTCATAATTATTAATTTGTTTAATATGGCATAATGAAGAAATCTCTCAACAATGGAAAGAATTGTTCCTGTGTTTTAAAAAGGTGATAAAATGAACTGCAATAATTACCGTGCAATTGCTCTACTCTCAACAACATATAAAATATTATCTAACATTCTTTTAACAAGACTAACCCAATATGCTAATGAAATTATAGGTGATTATCAATGTGGATTTAAACGTAACAGATCAAATTTTTCACATCAAACACTTGAGAAAAAGTGAGAATATAATCAAAGTGTCCATCAGCTATTCATAAATTTCAAAAAAGCATATGATTCGGTCAAAAGAGATAAATTATATAATATATTAGTAGAGTTTGGAATACCTTGAAGAAGCTTGTTAGTATGATAAAAATATGCACCAGTGAAACAGAAAGTAAAATTCGTGTGGGTAATAATATGTCTGACAAATTTACAATTCATGATGGGTTAAAACAAGTAGATGCATTATCTCCATTGCTCTTTAATTTTGCCTTAGAATATGCTGTAAGGAAGGTAAAAGAAACTAAAGAAGGACTAAAATTAAATGGTGTGACTCAGCTTTTAGCATATGCAGATGATGTAGACTTATTAGGGGATGATATAAATACAATTAAGAATAATGCTAAAATATTTTTCAAAGCAGCTAAAGAGATTGCGCTGTTACCTAACTAACTGCAAGCGGAAGAGAAAGACTGAGCATTCGCTGTGTCCAATATTCATTTTTCTTTATGTAATGCATATGCAGTATATATGAGTACAGTGAAATTTTGTAGTGAATATTTCTACACAGAATTATAATATCATATCACTCAAACTTACTCAGAATCGCAATGTTCGAGAATGTCCACAACAATGAAGAGTCATTGTGTATACTGAGACGAATTTAACACCCATTGTTTTCCCAAGACACAAGAACTCAGCTGTCAACAAGTGGCAAAGAAAAACAGACAGAAGGAAAATGAAAGGGTCATTGTGTGTGTGTGTTGAGACATGTTGTTTCCTGTGTATCTTTGAGAAACAATTACTCCGGCTGTAGGCAACTGAAATTTATGGGACTTGGGACAGTCAGGTTCAAAATGTCTTGCCCATCTTATGATGAACCTTAAAGTGGCGACGTTTATGAAAACTTCTTGGGTGCAAGAAAAATACAGAACACAGTGTTTAACTTGCACGCCGCAGTTTCCTAACTGTACAACATTGCACTCCTGCCATTGGCTGACCACCACGGACAGACTTTGCATAGCCCAGCCCGATATCGCTTCTAAAACTGTACGCCGTATAACAAATGAAAACGATATTAAAGAGGACATAAAAATCAGGCTTAATTCAGGAAATGCATGTTACTTTTCTCTTCATAAACTTTTATCTTCTCGTTTAATATCTAAGAAACCAAAAGCTAAAATATACAAAACAGTAATTTTGCCTGTAGTATTATATGGATGCGAAACTTGGTCCCTTAAATTGAAAGGGAGGGGAACATATATTGAGTCTCTTTGAAAATAATATCCTTAGGAAAATATTTGAACCTAAAAGGGATGAGGAGACAGGTGAGTGGAGAAGGTTACATAATTTGTATTCATGTTCAGATATTATTAGAATGATTAAATCAACAAAACTTAGGTGGGCTGGCCATGTGGCACAAATGGGAGGAAATAAGGGTTTACAGGATTGTTGTTGGGAAACCTGATGGTAAGAGACCTGTAGGAAGGCCAAGATGATGATGGATGGATAACGTTGAGATGGACCTAAAGGAAATTGGTAGGGATGGAAAAGAGTATATGGATCTTGCTCAGGATAGGGACAGATGGAAGGCCTGTGTTGCTGCAGCTTTGAACCTCCGGGTTTAAGGTGGCTAAAGAGTTAGTTAGTTTTGAATTTGTTCAAAGAATTTCAAAATTGTGGATGAAAAATTAATTTTTCATGTGCTGAGGTAGATTCCAAATTGTGATGCCACTTTCAAACTAAACTACATTATTGGAGATTAAGAATACAGACTCTTTCAAGAATTTTAACGCATCACTTAAGATGAGGAGGGGCAATTATGCACTAGTTGTGCATTTATTATTTAAAAAAAGGTTTAGCATGCGAGCGAATATGAATTTCTCTCCATGTTGAAAGTGGAAACTGTTTTTTAAGTTGATTAGTAAGCTAGACATGATGTTTGAAACATATGATTAATAAGTATTTACAGAATCCCATGTATTCCTTATGGGAAATCAACTTCAACTTATGGCTAATCACATGGGAGTTTAGACTTTTCCTTCTACTATGATATAGTTCAACGTGTCCTTTTTCCGTCCATGTACTTTTCTACATCACTGGATGTTTGATATTCCCGAGAGAATGAATAAAATAATGGTCCCATAAAACTAATACATTTCTCCTTGCCTGATATGGCCATCCTGGCAGTCTTGCCAAACCTGATGTGCATAAAATAGCAACATTGCACCATTAATAAAGCTAAAGATGACTTTCAAGGAGCTAGATTAACGAAGGCTGCATAAAGTGCCTCCTAGGGTAATTTTAGGTGTCAGAGGGGTGCCCTGCTATTACCTTTAGCTTTAAAGTGATGGCAATTTATTCTCAGTTTTCACCGCCTAGATTTGGCAGCATCACCCATCTCAATAATCCAATGACGTTCATATGAAATCGAAAATAATGGATTCGAGGATAATAATATTGTCATCTTCACCTTAGCCACAGCGCTATATATAAAAATACCTGGGGAGGAAAGAGGGGGTGGGTGATGCAGTTTATATATGAATATCACATCGCGGCAAAATGTACACTAATGGCAAAGGTTGGTCTTTATGGGCCGGAGCCAGTGGTGGCAACATGGTGGGGCAGAGGGTGGGTGCCATAGTTCACAGTCAAAGTAGTGCACAAAAGAGCCAGATCTGGCTCCAAAAGAGCGAAGTTGGCAACAGTGATCGGCAGCTGCCCCAACGAGAAAGACCTAGGGGAAATTGTCCCTCCTCACCTTAAGCTACAGTTTGACAATTAATGTTTAGATTGATTGATTGCTTGTATGATTTGGTGTTTAAAGTCCACTTTATGCACAGTAAGGCTAATCGGGACTGGACATACAGCTTAAAGTGGGATCCGAACCACCCGGGATCCTTTGACTACAAGGCAAGGACGCGACCTACCACTGTGCCCTTGAGGAGGCAATGTTATCGTATGAATCAGGTAATTATTTTTGCTGGTGTAAATAGCCACATGCTGTTCCCACCACCTGTTGAAAATAGCCCTATGTATTATTTCACCACGTGGTGAAAATAGTTGCTGCCCTAAAATTTATGGATGCTTCAATTCACCACTTTGATGCCAAATCTCATCTGAATTAATGATTTCTGCAACTTTAAACCAACAGACTGCGATCTGTAATCGGTAATATTGGTAAAAATTTGCTATCCACAAACATGTTTAACTTCTTTGTTTCGTCATTTTTAACATTCGTACTTACCTATCAGCTTCGCGGAACATTCTTTAAGGGGTATTCATGTTTTTCAGATGAAAGTAATTTCAATTTTTCACATTACGAGTACTTCTTTCTTTTTGTTTATTTGCTTGCGTAAGACACCTTCATAGATCATCGCACGTCGTGCTTGTGTTTTGTCGATTGTTATTGGGTATGCAGTGTTTCCAACCTTCTTAACCCAAAAAATACAAACATAGTAAAAATGCGTTGAACCATTGACGATAGCCCCAAGACACATTACATAAGGTTAAGTTAGGCAAACATAGTTAAAAGGCATGTAACAAGTTAGGTTAGGTTTAGTTAGGATAGGCAAAAATAGTTAAAATTCATTTAACTAAACCTTACGTAATGTTTCTTGGGGCTATCGTGAATGGTTCAACGGAATTTAACTATGTTTGTATTTTTGGTTGGAAACACTGCATAACCAATGAACATCGACGAAACACAAGCACGAAGTGCCATGATCTACGAAGGTGTACGCACCAAAGGCTATTGTGCGTCGGAAAATTAATTTTCCACAAAAAAACATGAATTTCCGCTATGATACATTCCCACGTGACAGAAAACACCTCCCAGATGTTAGACAATCCTACAGGAACTTATTACCGTCAGTTGTTTCTTCTCTAAATATGAAGAAATCTGTTTGTGTATAGTAAATATATGGTCTCAATTAGTGAGTAGGCGAAATTTCATAGCAATTGAAGAGTGGTCCGGTATTGTAAACTCGTTCCATTTTCAAATTAAATGAACTAGCAAATTTCAGCCGTCTGTCCGATACGAGAAATTTACCGAAAAGGGTTTGTGGGGCTGACGTCAATGGTTTGTGGGGCTAACGTCAATGGTTTGTGGGGCTAACGTCAATGGTTTGTGAGGTTAACGTCAATGGTTTGTGGGGCTAACGTCAATGGTTTGTGGGGCTAACGTCAATGGTTTGTGAGGTTAACGTCAATGGTTTGCGAGGTATTAGCATAATTTCAAATCCGGGCACGAAAGTAGGTATTTTCCGGTGAACAAGGTTCCAACACTGCATAAATCGACAAAACACTTTCACAACGCGGGATGAACCAGTACGCTACCGCCATAATGTGTGTTACCGATTCGAAATAACGAGTAACAGTAAGTACTCGTAAATGTAAGAAATAAGACATTATTTTCGTTAGACATTCATTATTTCACCTAAAGAAATGTTCCACAATGCACAATAGTACGTTAGCAATGTACAAAAGTGCGAAATAACTGATTTATAGGTGTCACCCCTATAGTAAAGTAGTACCATTACTTACAATTTGAGACTGACAGTTCAGTATTTTTCTTCGAATTTCTCTATATAGTCGTTCCTCTCAATAGGTGCAATAACTAAACTCGACTGAGTTCTTTACTATCTCCATACATTTCCTCAATTTATTGACGTTGCTTTGTTGCTTTCAAGTTAAAAAAAAAAAACTGTGTTCTGTTTTCACACGTAAATAAACTGTGCGTGCATTACTATTTCCCATCTATTTCCTTCTTCTTCTTCTTTCTCTGACCCTGTCAGACAAAACACTGTCGACTTTAGCCAACGTTCCTGTTGATTTCAGTATTCTATGATTTCAGTCAGGCGCGAATCCAGAGGGGGGCTTAGGGGGCTCGAGTCGTCGAAAGTTTTAGGTTTATACTAGATAAAATGAGGTTTTGGTTTCTTGTGGTGTGAAATAAAATAATGTGACAATAATTTAAGGAGAGAAATAAGGCTCGGGTACCCTTTTCTACACCCTCGATTTTTCGCACATTTCAAATATTCTCGTTACAAAAATTAGTTCTTCATAATAAACGATGTTTCTAAATAGCGCGGAAAGTAATTTTTTACATCTACGTGCTACGAAACTTACGTTTTTTATGAAATTAAAATTCCCTGTGTAACGTCAAAAAGGTTTTTCACAACTTCATGATGGCGAATGATGCATTCATGTCACAGGCGCACGTCTGATTTTTTTCTTTTTCTTCTTATGATTGACTTGTGCAATAGGAACATTTGCGATTGCGACATGTTCTTTGTGTGATATATTGGCGGACTGGACATTTCAGACATTCGATTTCATTTATGCGACTTCAGAAATTGGAAATAATAATATTTTTTTAGCAACTGCATGCCGTATAGGGGAGGGTTGCTTTTTCTAAATGACTTGTGGGATGGGATAATTTGCGACTTCCAATTTTTATGATGGGAAGGGAGTGGAGGTTGGTATTCTGTGGAAAAGGACAACAACGACTTTCAACGTAGGAGTCACTTCATTTTTGGACTTACAACGAACCATTGGCACTAGCCCCACGAACCATTGGCGCTAGCCCCAAGAACCATTGGCGCTAGCCCTAAGAACCATTGGCGCTAGCCCCACGAACCATTGACGCTAGCCCCACGAACCATTGGCGCTAGCCCCACGAACCATTGGCGCTAGCCCCACGAACCATTGGCGCGTGGATAGGTTAGTTCAGTTAGGTTGAGATACATAGTTAAAATTTGGTGTCGGGTGAAGCAGATACGTAAGTACGAATGTCAAAAATTGACGAAACGAAAAAATTAGAGGTGTCCGAAGGATAGTAAATTTTTACCGCAACTTTAAACGGCTGTACAGTCGTAATTACTTCTTTCCGCGCTCCAATTTTTTTTTATTCACAAATGGGATCACATAACCTACGTAATGAAAAAAAAATAATTTCAAAATTCGAGGGTGTAGAATAGGGTACCCGACCCAGAAATAATTATCGAGGCAAGACGGAGAATGTTCCGAAACCCTGTTATTGATAATAGCACGTATCCAAGATGGGACACAGGGGGCTCGACTCACTCCCGAGGAAATTTTTCAGTTTACGTTAAATAAAATTAGGTTTTCGGCTTCTTGAATAATGTGAAAATAATGTAAGGAGATAAATAATTTTTGAGGCAAGAGCATGTTTTATACCCCTGTTCTTGTTAATAGCACGTATCCAAGGTGGGGTTGAGGTGGCTCGAGCCCCCCAGGATATTTTTATTTTACACTAGATAAAATTAAGTTTTTGACTTTTTGAATAATGTGACGATGATTTAAAGAGATAGACAATTATCGAGGCAAGACGGAGAATGTTCTATAACCCTGTTGTTGATAATATTGCACGTAAACTTTTCTTGCGCTTTCGGTGTTGTCGCAGCGCACTTGAGCACTATGTAGAGACTTGTCAGCATTTGGAAGCTTCACAACAAAGGTAGCGCCACACGTAGGGCGATTCATTGTGATTTCTAATCTCTGGAAGGCGGGAGAGGGTACGTTCTTGAATGAGAGAAGGAGTCAACTACTGGAAATATTAACGAATCGTTTTATCTTCGGAACGTTATAGAATATAATGAGGATATAAATACGTGGATTCAATTTTTCGGTTGATCTGTACAAAGAATCGGTTAATGAGATTTCAGAGGTAAATGTGACAATTCATACAGTCGATTGGTGATCAGATCTGTCAGCGTCCTCTGGTTGCTTTATAAGATATAGTGATTCGAAAATGAAGACATTGACGAAAGCAGAACTTCCGGGGTCTCAATGTAGTGCTAGTTCGGTTCGAGGGTCGAAGAGATCAAAACCTGCCCCCCCTCTCTCTAAAGTAAATATTTCAGCAGTACCGGATATTGGAATGGTTTATTATAACAGAAATAAGCTGCATAGATCAACTGAAAATCAAAGTTTTGAGTGATGATTTAGTTTTGTCAGAACTAAATTTCGTATATGCAGTCCGAGAATTTCATGGTATAAAAAAATGCTTTTGTTTAAGCCTACTGGGTTCGAAACACATTCAAACACTTAACTACCATAAAGAGACAGCCGAAATTTTTATGAATGTCGAGAAGAGAAAGCAAGAAGATGTTGCATATGTAGACATTTTAGGCGGAAATTGCAGGCTTTACCAGGACCCAAATCAGGGCTCTACCAACTTCAACCGATTTTTTGTTAAAATTTCTACATAGTACATGTCCTGTGTATATCAAATCGTAAGGCGTTGACTGTATAGTGAACAAGCACAGAAAATATACGAGAGAGAAGAAAACTGAGGAGCATTCCCACCGGTTGAGGAGAATTTTTTTCTGTGGTGAACAACTACGCAGGGTTTCGGAGCGGAGCGGATCAACGCTCCGACTGTTGCCAACGCTCCGGAGCGAGGAGCGAGATTCTAAGAAATGGTTCGCTCCGCTCCGGAGCGGAGCGATGTCTTATCCCGCTCCGCTCCGGAGCGGAGCAGCGGGAATCGGAAAATTTCTCGCTCCGCTCCGGAGCGAGGAGCGAAATTTTAGAAAATGGTTACTCCGCTCCGGAGCGGAGCGCTACCTGGACACGCTCCGCTCCGGATCGGAGCAGAGGAAGTTGGAAAATTTCTCGCTCCGCTCCGGAGCGAGGAGCGAAATTTTAGGAAACGGTTCACTCCGCTCCGGAGCGGAGCGATACCTTGTGACGCTCCGCTCCGGAGCGAGGAGCGATATTCTAAAAACTTGCCCACTCCGCTCCGGAGCGACTCCGGAGCGCTCCGAGGTCGGATAATACGAGTGTATACAGAAAACTAACGATCAAAGGTTCCGAGTACATAAGTAATTTTGTTTGTGAAATCGCCCGTTATTGTTGTTATAAAACTGATTATTACTAAAGCTAACGCCACGGAAACAGTCCAGAAAAGATTACGTCACTCACCTACAGTGTTGCCAATAATCAAGGAATAATCCTTACACAATACACCAGGGAAGGCACAATCAACCGCATACGTACTGTCCGTGACTGTACAACGCGCAATGTGTCAACTGTGAAGCGTAGAAGAAGTGTGGCAAACCTGGAGGGCCAGGGGTGTGGAGGAGGCAAGGGGAAGCTTCGATCTTCACTGGACTGTTTTCGTGAAGAGAGCGATATTATTATTATTATTATTATTATTATTATTATTACATTTTAATTATCACTTTTACTACTCTACTACTACTTCTGGGGACAATATATTTCAATAGCAGGTGTGCCACCTGTGGTTTTATAAGTTGAGAGAATGGAACCACTCTCTCATTTCCTGCCACCAGGGATCGCGACTGAAACTCATTTCGGTTCAACTTCTGGTTCGGGCTAAGCACTTCGGCATATCGGCCCGACGTTACAGTCCACGCCGCGGGAGAAGCTGGTGCATGATTGTCATATCTAACTTTCTTTTACGCTGGTTATGTATAATACTTTGAATGTAGCGAAAGGGAAAAGTTTAAAGTAATTGGAAATTCAGGTTGCTAATTTTAACTTTTCGATTTTTGAATGTATGAAGTTGAAAATCGGAATCATGCTTATTAATGTTACCGTCGGCCAATAAGGAAACGTTTTAATTTGAAATACAGAGTTTTCATATCTAACTTTTTAAAAATTCTGACACTAGAAAGTTGAAAACCGGCTTAACCAAAAATCTAAGTTGCCACATTTGGTTTACTTTTATGAAGGTATAAAGTCGAAAATCGGAATGCTGTTTGTATACAGCCGAACAGGGGAATTTAAATAGTATGAAATACAGGGTTGTCATATCGATTATTTTTCCCAATTTTAAAGGCAGGAAGTTGAAATAGGTATTTAATGGTTACATACGTATACTACTGCAAAAATTACAAAATGTCTGGTTGACATATCTAACATTTCAAGTTTGTAAGCAGTAACCTGGAAATAGGCATGGTGGTTATAAGAAAATTGAAAAATTTTGGAAAGACGACGAATGGAATGTTGCTATATTTAACTTTCTGAGTCTAGAAAGCTAGAAAACGTATACGTATAAAATTAATATTTTTTTTTGTATTGAGTACGTTGTACACAGCAAACTGAAAGCAAGTTTTCAGTAATGAACAATGTGTAGTCAGCAGATAAGTCGAAACAAGATGTATAAACCTTAATAACCGTGATAAACACAAAATGTAATATTATCTACTTGGATAGGGTCATGTCCTGAATTTTATGGTTTCATTTTGAAAAACAGGGCTGCGAGCAATACGTGCCTTCCTCACTGATGGCATTTGATTTGATTTTTGTAACTTAGCTTTGAATTTTAGCTAATCGCGACGATGATAATGAGAGAATTGATAAATGTGTACTGAAAAAAAAGTAGCGCCCTGTACCCCGATAACATAGTGGTAACAACGTCTCCTTGTAATGAAGGGGCACTGGGATCGATACCCGGTGGAGGGACATAGTGGCTCGAATCCCACTTTAGGTAGGATTTAAAATGTAGGTCTATTCTCGATAGCGTATTGTTGAGTCTTAAATCCACCAAAAGTCCATAACAAAAGGCATTGTTTCAACGTATGTTGAATGTATAATTGCAATGTATATTGTGATAAATTAATCCTTAAGCAAATATACATTTGTAATTCTGTTTAACAATAAGAGATGTCACTTTCCTTTAAATCTATTCACAAAATCATAAAAATACAACTCGGAAATTCATTTCCAAATGAACAACCTCTTATGCATATCTTTTACGTATGTGTGTGTGTGTGTGTGTGTGTGTGTTTTCTGAAATCTGGCAAAGTTCTAATAATGTATTCACTTCATAAATGTCTATTACATAACAGAAAGCATCCTTGGGTATTCAATATCAGACGAATAATGAATTCCATGGGAATATTTCAGCGAGTTCGTGGATTTGAGTTCAGCTCTCAACGACAAATGGTGTTGGTTTGACCCGCGTTAATGTCATTGGTGTTTTCTTTGTGTTTGTTTATCTATCACAGTATAATTCTTTTCCATAGTTTCGGTGTCCTATTTTTTTACCGACTTATCTAGGATTTGTTTAAAATTACGGATCATGAGAAATGTACGATTAAAGG
The DNA here is from genome assembly GCF_977018435.1 of Lepisma saccharinum. Taxonomy (NCBI): domain Eukaryota; kingdom Metazoa; phylum Arthropoda; class Insecta; order Zygentoma; family Lepismatidae; genus Lepisma; species Lepisma saccharinum. The sequence continues at coordinate 49,680,854 of NC_139245.1, read as the reverse complement.
CAAAGTAAAGTCCGGAAAAAACAAATTGAAACTTATACTTAGTTGAAAGGACAATTGGTTATTGTTGATTACAATTATAGAAATAACTTTATCGAAATACTTGGTTTTCTTTTACATACATATTTGTAATTCCTTTTGTGCACCATTCCATTCCTACTTGAATATGTAGACTATAAATAAAAACTCGGCATGGTTTCCTTCAATTCATTATTACAGTATAGATATTCCATGATTCTCTTGGCTTATGATGCATAGAATTAACAATTACGGATTTTTTTCGTTCCCTTTTTGTTCTTTTATATTGATTTAACAAATCTAGTCACCTTATTATTCTATTAAACGATACTGGTTGGAATGATTTCTCCATTCGCATGGACGTCCGGAAATGGAGGGGGCCACGCCACCCGGAAATTAAAGGTAAACAAGAAGTACATATTTCACGCATATAATTTCATTTCAGTCACAGTAATATATGTTAATTATTGCAAGGGCGTTGCAGGAACATGATAACTTCAAACTGTAGAATATTTTTAATGGGAGTAATACTATTTTGGGGAAATTCTGCCTCATTCTGCCCCCCTCCCTTGGACAAATATCTTGCTTGTCCCTTCCTGGAAAAAATCCTGAAGACGTCCATGTATCAGCGGCGTTTAAAATTTCATTAAATGTCCATACATCACCGTTGACAAGCACACATAATATGCATGTAATGATACAAGAGAACACAGCTTTTAAAGGCTTCTTTTTATGACAGTGAAGAGAAGAATAACACGCGCAAGTAATACTTTTAAAAGAGAACAATCTAGCCAGAATTGGTGTAGCATAATTCTAATACAACTGGCAACACTTGATCTGTCTGGCAAAGGCGATGTCTCTACCATGTACGGATAAGTCGAACGCAACGTACAGCGCAGCGAACGAAGTTCTCAACCCCGAAAGCACACACAAACAAGCTATGTACCAGTTTCACCCTCCTCCCCTATTGAAACGGGCACAAGACCAATGAGCTAGCTGATTGCACTGAGTCACCTGCAAGGAACACGGAATACGGCACAAAACGAAGCTGTCTGTTGTATGGGGGAGGTGGGTCGGAAAAATCCGTAAAGCAGAAAAAAATGATTGCTCGAAATTATTCGTAACCCATTCAACACATAACATTCAAACTCTTATATCTAAGAGTCACAATACAAAATTTGAAATACCCCACGGATCCCTGACGTCATAGGGTGCTGTGCTGTAGAGCGACCACAAACAAAAAAGCTTCGGTCAAAAGTCCCCGCGCACCTCCTCCTTCACCCGTTCGACTAGGGCCATAAGGAAGCATGATTCACTCTGTCCCTCCCCTCCAAGCGGGGGCGATCATACAGACAAACAACTAGAGTACGTGGAAACAGGACTGCAGGCTCTTTTCCATGTGGTCCCATTATAACCACTCCGTCACGGAAGTCGGCTTTAACGCGCCCATTCCATTATTCATAGTTGCATTACAGCATTCGTGTAAAAAAAACTCCTAAACGGATCGGAGCGTGCTGTCAAAAGCACCACGCTCCGGAGCGGAGTACTGTTGCCTCACGCTCCGCTCCGGATCGGAGCGTGCGTCTAAAAAATCTGAACCACTCCGCTCCGGAGCGGAGTACTGCTGTATCACGCTCCGCTCCGGATCGGAGCGTACGTCTCAAAAAGCTGAACCACTCCGCTCCGGAGCGGAGTGCTGTTGTATCACGCTCCGCTCCGGATCGGAGCGTGCGACTCAAAAAGTCGAACCACTCCGCTCCGGAGCGGAGCGTGTCTCTCAAAAAGCTGAACCACTCCGCTCCGGAGCGGAGTGCTGTTGTATCACGCTCCGCTCCGGATCGGAGCGTGCGATTCAAAAAGTCGAACCACTCCGCTCCGGAGCGGAGCGTGTCTCTCAAGAAGTCGAACCACTCCGCTCCGGATCGGAGTGCTGTCGTACCACGCTCCGCTCCGGAGCGAGGAGCGGAGTAGAAATGACGCTTCGAAGTCGCTCCGGAGCGCTCCTTTAGTACGCTCCGCACTCCGCTCCGAAACCCTGCAACTACGTCGAGGTGACAATAACAGTGGCCTAATGAGGGAGTAGTTATTCACCCCCGTTGAGGTCGATAAATCAATTGATTGGAAAAGATCGATCAAAGATCAATTGATGACCAAGCAGTGTGGGCAAGCAAGGGTGGGGGTTTTGAGCGTTTTGATTTGGTTGTTGGAAAAAAGTGGGCGGGGCATAATGACATGGGTTTCCTGTTGTTAATGAGGAGCTTGATAAGTGTTTCCGGTCTGGAGTTGATTGACGGAGGGCGTTTGCGGTTTGGGGGCTTTGATAAGTTTGAGTTTGAGTTTATTGAGTTTATTGAGCAATTTTCACACCGATAGTACCCCTGGGGGCATTGGTGCATGTACATTACAAAAGACATGTTAACATCGCACACATATATATATCTATACATCAATTTGGCAATTTTTTTAATAATAATATAACATAATATAATAGTAAAACACACAATGACAAATTATTTGTTGAAGTGAACTATATGTCAAATCACAAACCCTGAGACCTTCTGTAAACAAAACCACCTGTATGCAGAAAGCATTGCAAACTCATAGAAGTAAAATAATCCACACGAAAATCCAGCGTTGTTACAGGATTCATTACGTAAGGTAAAACAATGGCCAATTTGTAGTATGGGATACGCTGCCGCAAATGACGTCTCACTTTAAACCCAATGCTTTTTCTTTTTTTACTTATTGTTTCACCTTTATGGTTAACTCTTTGCACCAGTAATCATTTCCCATAAATTTGGCTTCTTTCTTTGAATATATTTTACTTGCATTTTTTAGACAAAATGATATAACATGGTAATAATGTATATTTCTAAGGTTTGATATAGATAGGAGTGTATTTGAAATTTGTTTGTACATTTTATGTAAATTGTATCTTATGTAAATAAAATATATAATGGGCATAAACAGCCATATGCATTGCTGTAAGTCCAATAAATATATTGATGATGATCAAAACAAGACAAAAAGTTCGTAAATTTATTGCGGTTGGAAACTTTGACAAGCATCCTAATAACGATTTTTGTTCCGCCAAATATAGTGCACTTCGAAAAATAACTTGGTGACATGTCAAGGCAAGATAAGTGTGAACATTTTGTAGTAATATGCATTGTAACTTTCAATGAGCTTAGAGATTTGTGTACATAATGATATTTTATAACATTGGTTATTTTCTAAAAATAATCATGTGAACAGCAAGGAAGTAGTGCAACTTAGTAATATTGCCTGACTTATCCTTAGAAAAATAACATGCCGAGTTCTATGCGTGCGGGAAAGTCTCCGTGTTCTCCGAGCTTGTTTTCAAAACACCAGCAAGGACAGCCTTTGAAAAGGGGTGAGAAACAGATTCTACTCAATATTTATGTAACGTTCTGTCAGTGGTATCCTGAGAAACCAGTAAATGAAGTGGTTAAGTTCGTATCCCAGTGCAGTGGTGTGTCAGTGTCTGCAGTTTTAAGGGTTATGAAAGAGAGAATGACCGGGAGAGTAACATTGTATGCGGCTGCATATTCGTCTGATGTTTTGAGAGCGGGTTCTCACATTCAGAGGCTCTTATATAAAATGAATAAGTGCGGCGAACTATGAGTGTAACAGCAGATGATTGCGGTCATGAATCAGCTGACGCGGAGTGATACATCGAATCGGTGAGACCGTTTGTTTACAGAAGGTCTCAGGGTTTTTGATTTACACCTTAGTGCTGTAAAAGTACATGTTATATAGTGTATACAATCTAAATTTATTTTATAAAGTTAGTTAATTCTTGAAATTCTTGAACTGAATATAATGTGTATTCCAATAACAATTTTTTCACTTTACTTTTAAAGATTGTGGTTCTCTCAAAATTTTTGTAACTTTTTGGTAATATATTGTATAACTGGATGCCTGAGTAAAAAGGTCCTGTTTGGAATGCAGTTAGCCGCACTTTGGGAATGTGGAAGTTATCTTTTTGTCTGGTATTGTAATCGTGAGTGTCTATGTTCCTTGGATAGTTCGATTTTGTTTCGTGTATGAAAGTAAGTGTTTCAAGTATGTACAGACTTGGAAGTGTTAATATACGTAATTTTTTGAAAAGCGGTTTACATGTATCAGTTTTATGTGCATTTGCCAAAATACGCAATGCTCTTTTTTGAATTTTAAAAATCCTCTGCGATTGAGCCGAGTTTCCCCAAAATTGGATACCGTACCTCAAAATACTTTCGAAGTTTGAGAAATAGATATTTAGCAAACATACTGTATTGAAACTATTTTTTAAGGTTCTTAATTGGTAACATACGGTGTTTAGCCTCTTGCATAAATGATCTATGTGAACTTTCCAGTTTAGACACTCGTCTATAAATATTCCAAGAAATTTTGTATTGTTAGTAGCTGTTATAACGGCATGCCCTACTGTGAAATTATATTGCTTAATAGAAGAGTTTTTGGCTCTAGATACACCAAATTTTATTATATTAGTTTTTTCGTTGTTCATAGAAAGTTTGTTTGCTGAAAACCAGCTTTGTAGTTCAGTAAGAGCTTCTTCCGTTTTTTGAATTAATGTTACATCGTTAACAGAATCTACCAAAGCCGTAGTATCATCAGCGAAAAGAGTAATTTGGGCGGTATCAACATTTGCTGGAAGGTCATTTATGAACAATAAAAACAACAGGGGTCCTAGTATCGATCCTTGGGGGATTCCAATAACCACATCTTTCAATTCGGAGTAATATGTTGTTTGCGTCCCATTATTGGATATGCTATTTATTGCAACGCTCTGTTTTCTATTCGATAAATAGGATTCTATTAATTTGTTTGATACACCGCGGATTCCGTAGTATTTTAATTTCTCTAGTAGCAAGTGATGATTCACACAGTCAAACGCTTTTGATAAATCACAAAAAATTGCAACAACAGAATAGGTTTTGTTTATGGCGGAAAGAATATTATCAATTACATCAAAAATGGCATTTTTTGTTGTTTTCGATTTCACAAACCCATTTTGTTGCTTTATGAGTATCTTTTTATCTTCTGCATACTTTATTATCCTATTATAGATTAATTTTTCGAAAATTTTTGAAAAAATTGACAATAAGGAAATTGGTCTGTAGTTTTCAATTTTTGTTTTATTTCCTTTCTTATACAAGGGTATTACTTTTGATATTTTTAGACAATCTGGGAAGCTGCCATTTTCCATACACTCGTTAATTAATTTAGCCAAGGGCTCCTTAATGTACGTGCAAACCTCTTTGATCACGTTAATCGGCATTGAATCTAGCCCTGTTGACTTTTTGTTTTTCATATTTCGAATTATGTTGGAAATTTCTTCGTCTGTAGTAGGGGTCATATAAAAAGAATGCGTGAAAGATCTTTTGACGTTATTTAACTTTTCTTTGTATGTGTCCGTTACGCTGATGTTACGTTGCAGGTTAAGTGCTACATTAACAAAATAATTATTAAAAGTATTAGCTATTTTTTGCGGATCTGTCTCTATTACATTACCTGTTTCTAATATGATATCTTGATTCGTGTTCGTTTTTTTACCTGTAATATGATTAACTATTTTCCATAGTTCTGCAGTTTTGTTTTCTGAATTATTCAACTTTTTATCAACATATAATTGTTTGCAATGTTTTAATGTTTTCTTGTAATTTTTGTTGAACTGTTTGTAATGATCTTTAAGGGTAGGGCTGTTTGCATATTTACTCTGTTTATGCAATGATCGCTTTAATTTGCTAAGATTTTTAATTTCCTTGGTTATCCATAGGCAATTGTTTTTGTTGTGAACTCGTGCTTTTTTTATGGGAAAACATTTATTAAAATGGTATCTTACAGTATCAAGAAATTTTTCGAATTTCTCGTTTACATGTACAGCCATATTGTTTATAAAATCCCATGTTTCTGATTTAAGCGCTTTTCTGAATTTTGAAATGTTCTCGTCATTGTTTGTGGGTCTGACAAATCTGAATTTTGCGCGTGGTTTATGATTTCGCTTGTCTTCTATTACGTTTACCTTAATAAGCTGAGAATCATGGTCAGAAAAACCTATGCAAGTTTCTACTGAATATTTATTAACGTTTATATTGGTAAAAATATTGTCTATTGTACTTTTTGTTTTTTTGGTGATTCTAGTTGGAGCTGTAATTGTATGAAACAGACCAAAAGAGTTCATTACATCCAGAAAACTATTTTTTTCTGCAGTGTCTTTAGCTACATCAATGTTAAAATCTCCACAAACAACAATATTCTTTTTGGAGCTTTTTGTTACGAGATTTAGTAATAATGTTAACTTATTTAAGAAGACATCCATGTTTCCACTAGGCGTTCTATATATTGATATTATGCATAAGTTGTAAATAGCTATTTCAATTGCTGCGCATTCGAAGTCTTGTTCTACAGAGAACTCAACAGCTTGTTTTATTTCAACTACGTTACTTTTAAGTTCATTCTGAGTGAAAATTAAAGACCCGCCTCTTATTATATTTTGCCTACTGTAACTAGATGCAATACATAAATTATCAATATAATTAAACTTTGTTTCATCTTTCGCTAACCAGTGTTCAGTGCAACAAAAAATAGTAATTTCATTGTTGTTTTCTTTTTGTTCCTCGAAAAATATATCTATCTCTGACGCTTTTGATATCAAACCTTGAACGTTGCTATGAAATATGGTGATAGTTTCTAATGCTAGGTCACTGCTCGACGGATTCTTACCTCCCCTTTGAACCGATCTCCCACTCCACAGGACTCACTTGTTTCGGTTCCTCAGCTGCATCCTGGAATCCTCGCAATTCGATAGCCGGGGGTGACGTGGTGTTGGGGTGGGGATAGCAGCAGACACTCGTGATTCACGTTCGACACTTATATTCTCATTCACAGATGCATTTCCCGGAATTTCCTGCGTTGTCATATTTCTTTCAACGGAACGCGATCTTGCATATTCTTCGCACTGTTGCAAGGAATAACGCACACCGTTAACAACGAGATGATCGTAACGAAGGAACGCACTGTCACCGCACTTCCTGGCTTCTTCGAGATGAGGTTTTAGCTCGTTTCTAATCTGACGCACACGATCAGAGTAATGCTCCGAAACCGCTACACCGCACTGTTTGAAACTTTTAGATTTCATCAGTATTTTCGTCCTGTCTTTGAACGAGAGAAACTTGGCTACAATCGGACGGCAGCCTCTTCTTGAGCCAAAGCGATGGACCCTCTCGAACGAATTTCCTTCTAGCGCGATGCCTGTATTCTTTTCTATCACTTGGCATAGTATTTCCTCAGTCCTCTCCCATGTTTCCCGTTCTTCCTCCTGGACGTTGTAAAAAACGAGGTTGTTCCTTTTAGATTGGGACTCAAGGTAGGATACTTGATCATTTAACCTGGCGTTCTCTTCTTTTAAGAAGTCCATTTCTTGCTTAATGGCCTTCACGTCTTTCTTGAGAGACGACAGTTCTTCCCGGAAACACAGCACGTTCTTATTTATCTCGTTCACTTGGGACGATAACTGTTCCTGACCTTCCTTCAGCAACCTATACAGATTCTCGATTGTCATCTTCTCAGAGTCTGGACCCGGGTTTTGCTCTATTCCTCCGATGATGAGCAGCATGCAGAGAACTCCAAAACACAAAACACATTGGGCAAGCCATTGCCCGTTACCAGCCCCGTTTCCTGTGATTTTCTTCCATTTAGAAGAGTTGAAAAGTCCTATGCGGGCTCTGTAGGATTCCACGCCTATCCCCATGGTGAAAGTGGGTCACCCAGGAGCGTCTTCGAAACCGGTCTGTGCGCGTCAACTGACAACTGACTGCTGCGGGAAGTGTTTCCTGTTGTTAATGAGGACTTGATAAGGGTTTCCGGTGTTGATGAGATAGGTGGCTATTTTTGGGGGGCATTTCCCGTTTGAGACCATTGATTAGTCTGAGATTCCTGGAAATGAATGTAACGGTTTTCTGTCTGAATAGAACATGTCCGAACATGTTTTGGGCGTAGGTTTGGATGAATTTGCAATTTCTGGGTGATGTAACGGTTTTCTGTGTGAACATGCCCGAACATGTTTTGGGCGTAGCCTTGTAGTTTTAAGTTTGCTTAACGGAAATGGTGACGTAGGAGGGAAAAGGGTATAAATAGAAAGGAAAGAGGATAATAGTATCATGTGAGGATGGATGTAAGCGGTACACGTTTGTCTGATAATGGTGTGAATTTCTATTAGATCAGCTACGAAGAGTTCTGGGAACTTGTTCGGTCTTGCGGCGATCTGGACAGCGATCGAACGGCCCTGGATCGGTTGCTGAGTTATTTCCCGTTTATGTATGTAGCGATACCTGAATCTCCCTGGTGTGGATGTCACGTGGTCAACGGATCAGGAAAAAGACTTCACCGTCGCTGCGAGACTTTGAAGGAGATAGAAGAGAGTAAAAGAAGAGGTGAAGAACAGGATTTCCGAGTCACGAGTGTATCTGCGAACTACGTCGCAGGAAGAGAGAGTTGGGCGAAGCTTTGAAGAAGAGAGTGAAAGAGTGGCTTTCTTTGTTGGCAGACAGAAAACCGTGTGGTGTTTTGGCTGTGATCGTCCATTGTTACTTAACTTAGAAGGTCATCCTTGTTTCCCTGTGGTTCCTCCCGAAGGTTTCGGTGTTCGCAGACGGCTGTTCCCCGACGATCCTGAGGATATTCTGGCTGAACCTTTATCGCCGATACCGAGGACCCCGTCACCTACAGTATCTGATTTTGAGAATATTCTGGCTGAACCTTCATACCCGATGCCAAGGACCCTGTCACCTACAGAACCCGATTTAATTCGTTTTTACCTCGTATGAGAGTGTTTACTCACCACGAATGCTGGACTCGCACCGAGCCGTATGTTATCGATTACCTGTCAGTGAATTCGAGATACAGAACATACAGAAAGTGGCCTATAGGATTATGTCAGACTCCGGAAGAATTAGTGACTGCAGGATTTTACTATTCAGGCTTTAGCGACAGGGTATTGTGTTTTCATTGTTCGTACGGACTTTGCGATTGGACATCCAAAGATTGTCCTATTCTAGGACATTACATGTTGATACCCCTGTGTCCTTTCATACAGAGTGTTGCGGCGTTACATCGTAACTCCAAGAGCTGCAAGTATTGTGACAGTATAGAGACTGTTGAGAAAACATCCGATAAACCTAGTGTGGATTCCATGACAGTGTGCAAAATATGTTTTGAGAATCCATGCAGTGTTGTAATTCTTCCGTGTCGACATTTTGTTTCCTGCGGATTCTGTGCTTCCCAATTGGACAAGTGTGCCGTATGCCGGGGCAGCATTGAAGATACCTTAACTGTTTTCACCTGTTGAACAAAATGGAAGCTTGTTTTTTGGACGTTCAAGGTCTTCGCGGAGCAGGGGGAGAATTTGTGTGGAAACAAGTGGGGATTTTAAAATTTCCTTTCGACAGCGCATTTGACTGTTTAGTGAAATCTCCATATGGTTTTCACTTGTTGAGTGAAAAGTATCGCCGGGTGAATTACTGGCTCCGTACCAACAAACACGGTCTGAACTGGGGAGATGGGTTGCTACCGTATGAGAAATTAGGAGACGTTTTATATTTTATGCTTGTGAATCAGGAAGTGTACGTCAAAGGTATGGAGAAAATAAAATGGTTGAAAAAATTACTTGGAGAAAAACGTATGGGTATAATATCTGTGCGCAACATCGAAGAACTTGAATGTCCAAAATTGGATAGTGTGAAAAAGACTACAGGAAAAAGCAGAGAACATAGTAAATGTGAGAACGTGAAAAAAAAGTGTGCAGTTGAAAATGTCTGGAAGATGTACAGTTTCTATTGTAATAAGTACGAGAAATAAAAGATTTTTTGAACATTTACAAATGTTTTATTTATAATTGTAGATATAGGTTAACAATATGATTCGATCACAATGTGAAATATATTTACATATGGACATCGATAATGGTAATTTTACACAATACATAAAGGTAACAATGGTTTATTTACAATATGAAATACAATGGATAGTTTACAACAGCAAATATATAAACAGATTTTATTTACAATACCAATGTGTGTCCAAGATTGTTCTCAAGATATATTTCAATCATCAGTTCGTTGTACCAAAGTACATAAAAATAGTTCAATACATCGGGTACTTCTTTTTTTTCTGAAACCATATTCTTTTTTATACAATATACAAAAGCCTCCATTTCGGGTTGTAATTTATGATAACGTTCGTTCATTAATTTTTGCAGAGGTCTGAAAAGATTACACATAAATAAATGTAGTTCAGAGGCTGTGAAAATGAAAGCATCCGGTGAATGATGTTGATACATCGAGATGCAACGTTTCCCGAAAAAAATTACACCACTAACGGTGATATTTCCAGTAACCAAATAATTGAATCGTCGACCAGTGTCGACGTAATTCAGTAAGTCAGATTTTAAAGCACACAGTTCTCTAATCTGTTTAGAATCGATGCGTACCGGTGATCTCCCCTGTTGCGAAAACTCCCACACTAAATTGAAAGGGGATTCCTTTTCGAATGCTATGGCTACGTACTTGTTTTTTTCTTTGTTCAGAAAATATGTGTTTGCAAGATAGAGATCTAAACATGCATCTACGTCATGTAGTTTAGGACACTCGATTTTGTCTGTGGAAAAACCAATTTCCCTACGTCTCTTTATGAAATCACAGTCCGTAGTCACATCCATTCCTTCGTCAGCCGTCTCGTTCTTGATAGCAAGTGTTTCTAATTTAATGGGTTGCACACGTTTGCGAGGATTACGTTTGGAAACATCATCCTGATTGGTCATGCGTGTCACAAGTTTGTCGTGTTTCTCCATTATAGAAACAGCAGGAGGTTCCATGGTGTGTTCACTAGAACTGTCTCGATGGCACTGAGAGAAAGATACGCAGCACACATTTTAAATAGATTTCTTCATGACACGAGCCCGGATCGTGTGGATAGAGCAACACGTTTGTTCCCCTCTGGGACACTTGGAATGTGGTAAACATTTGAAGATCTGACGAAAACGGTGCAGGATATATCCATCTTTACTGATACCTGGTGGAAATGTCTGGATGAAATCCTTGGTTGTAACGTGACGTGCTTTGTAATAAGCATACACGCAACAGTAATGACCGCATGTTGTGGCCGATATCCCCTGTAAGGGAATGTTGTTGTAAGTCCAGACCGATGAATGACTGTTCAGGAAAGTTACGAATTCTTGATAGAAAGGATGAAATCCGTATGAATCGAAATACTCGGCCACATTGTTTTTGTTGAAATAGAAGGCCACCCAGTGTGTACCCCGGGATTCGGACTTGTCAGTGTTTGCGATGATAAAGGCTGGCTTAGGAAACGTCCGAGGTAAAAGATCTCTCGGGTAAACACCGTAAAAAATGTTTCTGGTGGAACAGTTACTAGATAGAATCTGTCTGATCTGCGACGTGTTCATGCTGCTTATGTTTTCAATAATGTATAATAATGTGTCTGTCTTTGGTCATTTCTATGCTTCCAGGGCTATTGTCAAGTAGTTCGGGAAACAATTGTATGTTCACAGGTTTTGAAGTTGTCACTTTCGAAGAAACACTACTATGCATAATAGTACGGGTTATCACTTTGGTGGGTTTTTCCATCACAAGCAGTATAATGTTTACATCGGAGCTGTTTCGATAACACTGTGAGTCAGAAACACAGGCACACATATTAAGGGAAAATTCGGTCTCACTGATGGAGGATGACACTTCTATCTTTAGGTATATCTACCTCAGATTCAAATTCAGCATACAAAGGCATGTTATATTTTCCGTCAGCTGAGGAGAAAACTGCATCTCGGCTCCGATGATGCCTTGTTCCTGGAGACTGGTGTGCGTGTCGTTTCCTGAAGAGTCAGGCGTTATGTCGTAAATCAGGAAAAAGAATCCGTTCTCGAATATTTTCCCTGTGATCTGGTGTCCGTAATTGGCGTGGTGAATGCCTGTACCGGAAAATAGAGTTTGATAGGCACGTGTTATCAATCCGCTGTTTCCTCCTGTAGTGATCCGTAAAGGTTCGGAAGGTACGAGTTCTCCATTTTTCACAAGATGGAAAGAAGATAGGTTATAACTTCTAAAGTCGAACGGATTTTTCTTACTGTCTCCGAGAAAGCTGGCGGTGGATACCATAGCAAAAAGAACAACATTCGGAAAAGGACCTTGAAAAGCATTATCGATCGAAATCTGCTGCGTTCCGGCGACGTAAGAATAAGCTTTGATGACGCTTCTGGTGAACGGATAATGGGCAGGAGCGTACGTGAGTGCTTTGTCTATGGCCAAACTGGTGGTAGGAGTAGGAATGATGTGATTTATTTCGAGAACAGCCTTTAAAATTTTTATTCTGACTGTAGGTGATGTCTGGTCTCCCCAGATGTAAAAAGCGTCACGTGATCTAGCTAGATCCATGCGTACTTCAACACCGTTGATCAGGTATTTAGACTGGTGGAAGAAATCTATGTGAAGTTTTCCCATAAGGTCGACCACGGCTGTCACTTCCGTAGGATTTCCGGTCGTCGGAACATACTGGAAAAATTCTTTTCTGGTGGTGAAACCTGTGTTGTCGGCAGTGATTTAATCTTGATGTTCAGGTGTGTCCAAATACCATAGGGCATTCGTGAGATGCGTGTTTGCGGCATCGCTTCCGTAATTGATAGCTGCTTCGAAGATCGCTTTATATGCGTAATTGTTATCGGCGGTTGTTACAGCAATGCCGTTGAGAGTCACTGTACATTGGGAAAAAAGTGAATGGAGAAGATAATTCACGACCCCGCAGTTTTTTGTGAGGGCATTTTCGGTTTCGGAAGCACTCATGGGACTTCCATCCTGTTTAACCATTTGCGTTTGCAGACGGAGATATGCAGATGAAAGATCGAGAAAATCAGTTCCTGCCCCCGGTATGACAAACTGAATTATATTCTGATTATCGATGGAAGCGATAGGTTTGTAGGTGGCTGTGTACATTTTTTCCACATTTTGCTGAATAGGTTTTTTCCGGAAGAGGTCGAACTGCGAGATCATGCACATGTTATCCTCCATCATTATCCAAAAATATCTTTCCCTGAGACCTTCTGTTTGATTTTTCTTTTACGTGTTCGCCTAGATTTTGCGGATGTTTTCCTTCGTTTTTTGGATGCTCGTTTTTTACGGATCGTAGATGTTCTAATACGGGTGGCTCAACGTTTTAACATCAACTGAGCAATTCTTGTTGCAGGTTTCGTTCTTATACTGGAACCTACCAGACAGACGATTTTCCGTTGTGCTATATGCGTAATAATTGTTATCGGCGGCTGTTAGAGCAGTGCCGTTGAGAGTCGCTGTATATTGGGAAAAAAGTGAATGGAGAAGATAATTCACGACTCCGCAACTTTTTGTGAGGGTCTTTTCGGTTACGGAAGCACTCATGGGACTTCCATCCTGTTTAACCATCTGCGTTTGCAGACGGAGATAGGCAGATGGAAGATCGAGAAAATCAGTTTCTGCCCCCGGTATGACAAACTGCGAGATCATGCACATGTTATCCTCCATCATTATCCAAAAATATCTTTCCGTGAGACCTTCTGTTTGATTTTTCTTTTACGTGTTCTCTAGATTTTGCGGATGTTTTCCTTCGTTTTTTGGATGCTCGTTTTTTACGGATCGTAGATGTTCTAATACGGGTGGCTCAACGTTTTAACATCAACTGAGCAATTCTTGTTGCAGGTTTTGTTCTTAAACCGGAACCTACCAGAGAGTCGATTTTCCGTTGTGCTTTACTTTGAAGATATTGACCTGCTTCACGTACCCGTTGACGAATAATAGTTTTCGGAGTTTGTTGGCTTGTTGCAATGTCGGTGCTAATGTTAGCGCCTGTTTTTAAAGCTTCTCTTCCGATCGTCTTTGCACCACTCCAGAGTAGAGGTTTCACCATTCTAAACAGTCCTGCGAAAAGTGACCCCAATCCTCTCCCTTTTTGATTTCTAGTTGAACGGTAGATGGGGCCAATTCCTCCACGGATTTGGTTACTGTAATATTCGGTCTGCGAATTCATGGTGATTCATTCGCTTTTCGACAAAGACTGAGAGAAATAGCGGTCTACTGTTTTTTAAAAGGACTTTGCTTTTCTACGAAAATGTAAAACAGCGATTGTGGGTACGGACCCAGTTCTCTTCTTCTTCTTCTTTTCCCTTATGCCCACTTAGGCGTCGGGTCCTTTCAGCCACTTCTTGAAAGAAGTTCTATCCTGTGCCAGTCTTTTCACTTCGTCTGGTGTCTTCCCTCTCTTCTGTGCCAGTCCATAAATGTACTGGTTCCAGTTCAACCTGGGTCGTCCCCTTCCTCTCTTTCCTTCTGGTCGGGCCTCAAATATTTGTTTTGGTTTTCTCTTTTCCTCCATCCTAATAAGATGTCCCAGCCAGCCTAATTCCCTCTTCTCGATGATTTCAATCAGTGGTTCCTGATTCAGGCATTCTCTTCTTATTGTTGTGTTTCGTATCATATCTCTCCTTGGCTTTCCTACAGTTTTTCTTAAGAATTTCATTTCAGTAGCAGTAAGTCTGCTCTCCAATTTAGTTTGCATTATCCAGCTTTCTGATCCATATAATAGCGTGGGGAGATAGACTGTTTTATATATTTTCATTTTTGTTTCTTTACTAATCTCCTTTTTACCTATAATGGTGTTACTAATATTATAGTACAGATTATTTGCTTTCTGAATTCTGTGATTAATTTCAGAGTCCATTTTCCCGTCCGCAGTTAGTATGGTTCCTAAATATTCAAACTGTTCTACTTGTTCTAAGGTCTTATTATTCCAATGAATGTGCATCCTTGCTGGTTCTTGTTTAGTGAAGTGCATGACTTTCGTCTTGCTAACATTGATTTCCATCTTTCGTTCTTTGAATGCTCGGCCCCACTCTAGGACAGTATTTTGTAGGCTGTTGCTATCTTTTGCTAGGAGAACAATATCATCAGCGTATGCTAATGTTTGTACCCATACCGGTTTCATCTTATAATTTCCAATTTTGCATTTTCTTGTTCTTCTTTTGCATTGCTTTATAATTTGATCCATGAATAATATGAAAAGAAGAGGACTAAGCCCATCACCTTGTTTTACACCTTTTCCCATATTAAATTCCTTGGAGGATTGTCCATTTATTCTAACCGTTCCTTTTAACGTTTTTATATAGACATTGAATTATTCTAGTCAGTTTTGACGTTACTTGGAACTGATGAAGGGCCTTCCATATTTGTCCTCTTGGTACTCTGTCGAAGGCAGACTTTAAGTCAATAAAAGCTGTAAATATTTCCCCTCCTCTGCTTAATATCTTCTCTATTGCGTTCCTCAGGGAGAAGATTAGATCTTGAGTTTGACGATGAGGCCTGAAACCTGCTTGTTCTTCTTCCAATTTATCTTCCACTTGTTGCCTTAATCTTTTTTCTATAATGTGTGAATATAGTTTCTGGGCCACTGGCGCTAAGCATATTGCTCTATAGTTTGAGCAATCGAGGGTACTTCCTTTTTTATGTATAGGAATTATTACATTCTGTTCCCAATCTTTTGGTATTTTCTCTGTTGCCCATATTAGTCTGTATATAATCCCATATCCATTTTACTATTTCCTTTCCTCCATATTTTATAAATTCTGGATGTATATTATCCCAACCGGGTGCTTTACCAGTTTTTAAAGATTTAATTGCCTCTTGTACTTCTTTTAGTTGGATTTCTTCCTCAGCTTCCACGTTCTCATTTTCTTCCCTCATGGGTCTTTCCTCATACAATTCCTCTTCTTCTCTAAAGGTTTCCGCATAATATTCATTCCACGTATCTAAAATTTCCTTCATATTGGTTTTCACCTCGTTATTCTTGTTTTTGATATTCCTTATTTTCTTTCCTCGTTTTCCTTTCAGATTTTTCAACACATGCCAAAATGTTCTTGGATTATTTTTATGATTTTCTTCTATTTCCTTTCCAAATTGTTCCCAGGTTTCCTTCTTCGCTGTTCTCACTATCCGTTTTGCTGTATCTCTTGCCTGTATATAAGCTTCCTTGTCCTCCATTCTTTTGGTCTTTAAGTATTTTAGCCATGCTTTCTTTTTAATTGAAACTTTTTCTTTCACATTATCGCTCCACCATCTTGTCTGCTTCTTTTTATTTGTTATCTTTACTATTCCACATATTTCTGTTGCAACTTCATTGAGGCTTTCTTTCATTACTTTCCATTTATTTTCCACATTCCATTCTTGTCCATGGTTTTGTTCTTTTTCTCTAAGTTTTTCTTTCAGTTTCCTCTGAAACTCCTTTCTTTTATTTTGGGTTTCTAATGTTGATATTTTAAGTTTAGTAAGGTTTATCTTAATTGGTGCAGGTAGTGGTTTGAATCGGGTCGTCATTACTAGTAGTCTATGTTGAGTACTGAGCTCGGCACTGCGAAAAACTCTTACATCCATTACATCATAATGGGTGTTTTTTGTATATACGCAGTAATCTATTGTGCTTTGTGCTCCTCTGCTAATTGCTTCAAAGGTAATTTGATGTATTCTTTTATGCGGGAAGAAGGAGTTTCCGATGCGGAGCTCGTTATCAATACAGAACTCCAGCATTTTATCTCCATTGCTGTTTCGGGTCTTTTCAGCACCATACATTCCCAAACTTCCATGTCCTCGTCTAATTTCATTTCCCACTCTAGCATTCCAATCTCCCATTATAATAACGTTTTCCGTTACATTTCTAGCCTCATCTAATATTTGTTGGAGGGAGTTGTAATATAGTTCTTTTTCTAGTTCATCTTTATCCTCTGTAGGAGCGTATACTTGTATAATGGTAATCCTACGGTTTAATTCCAATTCCAAATTCAGTCTTATTATCCTAGAGTTAACTGCTTTCCAGTCAGTTACTCTAGTGTTCAGTCTTTCGCTAACAATAATTCCCACGCCTTCTTTTGCTCTATTCCTTCTTTCTACTCCTGAATACCTGAGAACATATCCTTTTTCCATGTCAACCTCTCCTGATCCTTTCTGTTTGACTTCACTAATTCCTAATATTTCTAGTTTGTATTTCTCCATTTCCTTTACAATCTCCACTTCCTTTCCTGAGAGGGAGGTGATGTTCCAGGTTCCAAATCTCATAGTCCGTTTTACCTTGCATTGTCGTCGTTGTTTACTCTGTTCGGCTTCTATTCCTGTGTTTCTCTGAATATGTATTATTTCACTTCATGTGGGTTATTAGCCCTACGATGAAGCTAGGGCAGTGGGAGGAGTGCTCCCTTTAAGCCTCTGCCCTTGCTTGGTTTTCTTTCTTGGTTTGCTCCCATAGCCTTCGGGTCAAAACCCTTACCACAAGGCACTGGGGTTGTAGCTCTTCCGCCTCTTAGGATGTTGGGACTCTACAGTCTTTTCCATCTGTAGAGCCGTTGGCCGGTTTTCTGTTAGGGTTCCTTCCCTTAGCCTTTGGGGATCCCTCCCCTCCCTACAAGGCAGTAGGGGCACTTCCTCGCCATGTCAAAATGCTGTCATTGGGCTTTTCTGGGTTTTTATTGAGTATGGACTTGCCAAAGACCGTCCTCCCCAGGCCCTGTTAGCATTGTCGCCTCGGTCCGGGACTGCTTATTTGGCATTGCCTTATTCGCAGCTAACCACCATATCTGGTGGCCGTTCGCCATCCGCCACCTGCGACCCGCCCAGTTGCTGAGGCTCGCATCGGAAAAAAGCTTCATTGAGGCTTCTACCGCTGGGGACCCAGTTCTCAAAGGTAAGAAATCTCCTTTTCTATCGTACAACGCAATTTCTATTGTTTCGAAAGAGGCTTTATCCAGAGGAACGTAATGAATCGGGTCGAATGTTTGATGGGCTACGGGTACTGTGCAAGACGTATTTGTGTCCGAACACTGTTTTCGGGTAAGACGCAAGAGACGTACCATTTCTCCCCCGACCAATTGTTGTTTCACCAGATCGGAGTAAATGAATATATATGGGTTTTTATCCACAACGCTATTGGACATTGCGTGCGTAGAATAAATAGATTTCAATATGTCATATCGAAATTTAGCATAGTCATCAGTTTCGTCTATGGGTGTAACGGTATTTGTTGGAGCATCGTCAGGTTCAGGCTTCGGAACCCCTATCACGGATAGATGTTTGTACACGGCCTCTTTGAAGAAAAACCTGAGATGAGTAGGAACAGCTACATTAGCAGGGTCTGTTTTCAGGAAATAAACCAGATCCTCTATCGTATCTGTTGCTGCAGGAAAATAAAATGGTTGTTCGTTAATATAGAGTGTGTTATCCGCACAGACAGTAGATCCAAATGTTCCCCATTGCGGTTCCGTCAAAAAATGCCAGAATTTCTCGAGAACGGATCTCCTTATTTCCAGGTTGTCGGGGAGAGATTCGATGATGGTAGAGATCAGGTCCTCAGCACTTGCATATGTCCGAACAGGAAGAGTTAACATTTAAGAATCAGTTTCCAAAACATTGTCGTATAGAGTTGAATAATGTAGTTCTGCCAAACTGACTTCCCACAATTCTGGAGACAGATCGATCCGTTTAGCAAGTTTTACGGTGAAATGGGTGAGGGTGTTGCTTGGAAAATATTCCTCCGATGCAGATGATAGGAGGTAAACGTAGAAATTATCGTCCATTCTCGCCGAACACAGAGGAATCACTGGATCGCAGTAACGTCATATTTTGATATAAATATGTTTTGGAAATTATTTCCCCGATAACTGTTTTACGGAAGATGCCTTGATCCATGAATCGAAACTAGGCGGATATCCGAGCCAACGAACCAGGTATTCCAAATTTTTTCCTTTTCCTCGGGTGTTCAAAATTTTATCAATTTTATACTCTTCGTCAGGATCCGAATAAACTTTCTGCAGTTCATGTTTGTAAAATGTACCTTTTACAGGTTCTTCATTTAAGTCGTCTAATATGTATACAGGTACAGGTGTTCGCTGAACAAGGGAATGGATTTTGAAAAGTTCTCGTGACCACGTTTGTTCGTATCCTTTCTCAAAATGTCCTTTGACGACAGAAATTCGTACAATATCACCTACATTAAGATCTGAAGAAGGTTGTGAAACATGTTTGTCAGGTTTGTTAAGACGTTTCCACACAATGTAAACGTTTGTTTCGTTGAGATCTCGAGGGGCCATTCCTATGGAACTGTGGATTGCTGTATTGTAACCTTCGAGAAGTTGTGGTAAAATATCTACATAACGTCTTGTCTGTTTTGAGGTGAAATATTTCCACATCCGTTCTTTTAATGTTCTGTTGAAACGTTCAACTACACTCGCTTTCACAGGATAATTTGTTGCTGTCGAGAACTGTACATGTTCATTTTTTAAAAATTTCTGGAATGTAGAATTTGTAAATTCCGTTCCTTGGTCGGTCTGTAGTGTAACAGGTTTCCGTCTGTTTTCTTCGAAAATAGTTTTGAAAGCTTCGGTTACCGAATTGCTTGTTTTATTTTTTAGCGGTAATGCAAAGTCATATTTTGAAAATACGTCGATCACTGTCAGAAGATATTTGTATCCGTCGTTATGTTTTTGTATCGATGTCATGTCGTTGAGATCAGCTTCCCAAAGCATGTCTATGTTCCATACATTGTAATGATTTCGAGGAAACCTTTTTCTCGCAGGTTTGTGGAGAGTGTAGGTTTCCTGATGCATCAGCCATTTTTTCACCGTATCGCGGGATATATTTTTATCCCGTACCGCTTTCCACAGACGATCTACAGATGAGAATGAAGCATGGTGTCGGGGATCGTAATATATTTTGGTGAGAATTTTATTGTGTTTCAACTTAGAGACTCCCATGACCGATCTCTCTGTCTACGGCTTTTTCTCAGAGGAACCAGTTTGTAAGCGTCAGGTGTTCTCAGAAAAGGTGTAGTTTTCCTGGAAACACGGACGGTCACTTTCTTCTTCTTCTTCTGTCGATGAGACGGTCCAGGGCTTTCCGTTGGCGACGATGAGAAGTTCAACGTTTTCGGATCCGGAAGTGTTTTTTCCTGACGTTCGTCTATCAAATGTTGTGCCGTGGATTGGTACTCATCGATGATATTCTGTAACTGATGACGTGTATTACGGGGTAATGTCTCTGCCAGATTCTGAGGAAAATACGTCGATTCTGGTGAAATAGTAGAAGAACCGTCGTTATCTTGAACAATAGGAATCTGTAATGGTTCTTTGGATTTTCGACTCAGCCATAAATACTCGTCCAGTTCGTTTCTGTATAGACGCCATTTTTGATCGTCTGATATATTTTTCATTTTTAGAATATCGTTCATCTTCTTATCTAGAACGGATAATTTTTGAGTTACAGACAATTCGGAACCACGAATACGTGCTAACTGTTCCGGTGAAAGGACGATCATCTTTTTGTAAGAAGATGTCATTTCTCAATGAGGAATGAGAGTACCGAGAAGACCCGATAACAAGGAGCCTAGAAGTAAAGGTAGAAATCCTCCTTTCTGAACAAGAAGCTTTCTGCGTTTCTCGATGTTCACTTTCGGTTTCACTAGGTTGCGTATGACCGACTTGTAAGGTGTCAGACGACGTTTTGCGGACGGTTTAATTTTCACGTTTCCTTTTAAAACGTTCAGGCAGCATTCGCTGATGAAACGTATTGTCTTTTTCGGAGCACTTTTCAATAATGATTTACGGATTTTGGGTGGTGAATTTTTCAACACGTGCAAAAAAGGTGAATGTTTCTTGAAAGAATTCGAATGTCTATTCCTGTTAGAACGTGAGTTGGTACGTGTCTTCCTCGTTTTCCTCATCTCGATGTTTTAAACATTCATGAGGAAGATATACAGTTGAGTAATTCTGGTTGAAAACGTCTGTTTGATAACGTAAAGGATCCGGTGTTGACTGTGAGAGATCAATATACAAATAACTGTAAGGTTGCGTGGTAGCATCTATATATACTTTTTCGAGTTCCTTCATGCGGTGAGGATGAAGTTGTCGTGCAAAAACAGTGAATTGGTTCATATCTCGAGGATTTTTAAAAATAACAAAGTGCTTCACGTTCAACGAAATGTCCCTGCAATTTTTTCCTTGGTGGAAAAGATTCTGTGTTATGAACACCACCGAAATGTTTTTGTGATGGCTGCCTTTTGTGAAAAGGTCGGCGACTTTTTCCCCTTGTGCAACCATCATAAGATCATCCAGGATTATGAGTGTAGGAGTTTTTCCGTTCCACGACTGCCAATCGACGATACCTTTATGATATTGCACATCTCGAAGATTTTGTGGAATACTGTTCTCCTGATCGTAACACCATATGATTTTCTTGACAAATCCTTCTACAAGATGAACGATGGAATCGACCATATTTGTCACAAAAGTAGTTTTTCCGCTTCCTGATACTCCGCAAACCATCAAGGTGAAAGGATGAGAAAGTTTAGGAATCATGCTGAAGAAACGTCTTACAGATTCTGAAGAAAAATGAAGGTCTGTCAGTCTGCAAACACGTTTTATATCAGCCTACGAAGGGTTCGAACTCTGGACCGTTACAGACATATTTTAGTCTGTACAGTATCCGAAAGGAAACGATAAATGTTCATGGTCGAATTGTCGTTTCAACAATACTGGCTGAAACAGCTTCTTTTCATTTGTACTGATGACTTGGAACTGTTTTGTTCTTCTGATTCTGAAAATATTTTCGACCATAACTTCAGGTTTCTCATTGTTTATCATGTCGCACATGGTATTGAAATTAATCAATTCTGATGTGGAGGTATTCAA
This sequence comes from Lepisma saccharinum, assembly GCF_977018435.1. NCBI lineage: Eukaryota > Metazoa > Arthropoda > Insecta > Zygentoma > Lepismatidae > Lepisma > Lepisma saccharinum. Next base: position 49,659,055 of record NC_139245.1, on the reverse strand, counting down.
TGTAATCCATTTCACTTTACAGATATACTGTGCTTCGGAGAACGGTTTTGTTCTTTTCATGCTGTAACTTTTCGGTCCCGTTGAAACAAACTGTTCACAAACCGCATCGGTGCCGAAATCTGCCAATTCATCGGTGAGTTCTCCCAGTGCGTCACCTGTCTGGGGATGGTATTCCATTTCAGGACTATCTATGTAAATTACTGAATCTGTATCACAGTAACATATACTGTCACCCAATTTTTCTAGAAGTTCATAAAGTTTCAGACGAGCATGACATGTTGTGAAGGCAGCGATAGGAACGTTTACTTTCCTGTTCAGACTGACTGCCTCTTCAACATATTTCCCGTGCACTAAAACGGTGTCCTGATTGATGAATACGACTCCTCCGATTATGATATTTGGGTCAGTCATTTTATCAAGGAAATCCTTCGATTCCTTGATGATGGCTGTCTGGGAAAGATTGTCCCGTTGGCAGAACTTGCCCCATAAAGAATTAAGGCAGAGTTTAGCCAGAGTACGTTTCCCGGGATTGACTTCGATACTGTTTTCTTCCAACAGAATACCCTCCTTATCGAAATATTCCTGTATGTATTTCTGCTTATCCTCGTCGTTCTGACACCATGAAGGCCACCCGCTCGCTTCCTGTTTTATTTTCAAGAAGGTGTTGACATAACCAGAAAAAAGTCCTCCAGTCTTTGTGACAGGGTCGTACATCGATGTTTCATACTTCCACACTTCCGACACTGACAGTACTTTGTAGCCTAAACTGTAAGCTTTACGCACCTCGGCTATGACCCAAGTTCCTGAAAGTACACGTTGATCATCGGAATGGCTGCATGTACCTTCACATTTTAATCTAAAAGCACATTCCTTGCACAATACAAACATCAGTTTTCCGTGCATTTTTGTAGGTAAAACAGGATGTAAAAGGGTTTTCGGTGGCAGAATAGTACATTTGATGAGTCCCTCCATGTTCAAAACCTCATTTACCGGAGGAATAGAATTTCCTAGAAATATTGTAGGATGTCCGACAGGATAGGCACAGTATTTGTTCACATAAGGGTACAAACTTGTAAAATCGTTGTACTGCAATTTCTCGTTTTCCTTGATATTGTAATAAGTCCTGACTGTTTCAACTCTTCCTCCATATAAGGCGTCTCGTGGATTTAAAGGAATGCAGCAAACAATAGGATGTGTCGATAGATATCTATTCAGTTCAGGATCTGCTTTCAATATTTTGTTGAAATCGCTTTCCCACATAGTGACGACATGATATCCTTCAGAACGTAAAGCCGCAAGTTTACGACATGTTGTCTCGTATCTGAAGGCTGCAGTGTTCAACATGTCACTGTGTTTCTGACTGTTACTATCCTGATCGGTTTCATCGTCATCTTTCGGATACATATCCCTGTTAACGGATATGCAACGTTGACAACCATGCCAGTAACAGCCCAGGGCCTCATACACTGTCCTCGTCTCCTCGTGATAACCGTCCACTCTGTAACGTCCTCCTATGACATATTTTTCACGAGTACGTCCGCCGTGAAGAAGTATTACATTATTCTGTTCTTCAACGTAGGTTAGCCATTTCAATGCAAACTTCGACATCTGATCTGCATGATGGTAACCTCCTTTAGGAATTATTCCTATAGTGTTAGCAGGCATAAATTTCTGTCTGTAAATTAGTGAACAGACAGATGCTATTGTGAGGCAATCCTTGAAAATGTCTATTTTGCATATGTCTAGGAAATTCTGTCTCAGCTTCAGACATCCCTGTCTCAACAGGGTAACATCCTTGATGCAGTATTGGAGAAGTTGGTTTCTGTTGTTGAAAGGTATGTTTCGCATGCATTCGACGTCATACCAAGACATGAAACGGTGTTGATCTTCAACTGTTTTCATGTATTCATAACCGTATGCAGAAGGAGGAGGCATCGGTCCAATGTAATTTCTGTTCTTGTAGGTGTTCCACAAATGCGGATAATATCCTTTCTGAACAGACAAACCGAAAAGTTTCGAAAAGCCTGCAAGATTTGTCTGAACGTAGTTGAGGCTGTCCACAAAATGAAGATTTTGGTATGTCATGCTGATGATTTTGGTACCATCTAAGATGACACGAGGTTTCATTTCTCTCTCCAACATTCTCCGTAATAAAAATGTACAATCGTAACCTCGTGCATTATGTGCACAGATGGTTATGTCAGAAAACTTATGCTGCAATTCCAAATAGGACAGGAATGTGTCTACAGGGTCATCCCAGAATATAAACTCTCTTGTTCCACAAACAGAACACGGAACTGTTAAATCCTCTTTTTTGTAACATGCGTGACAGGCCGTCTGCACCACAATAAGATTCGGAACGTGAAGAAAAGTTTTTTTCTTTCTTAAGATAAGGAATGTCAGTATAGCATTCAAAGTCGTAAAACACAAATAGAAATTTTGAGTTCTGTTTAGGTTTCGGTATAGACATGTACCAGAAATGATTTACAGGTTTCACACAATTACATACCGTACAATATTTCATGTTGCATCTATGTACTTTCTCATATCTATTGTTCGTGAGAATAATTCTGAAACATCGGGGACACTATTGGATTTTGCTCCAGACAGTACCGTTTCGGAACGGTGTAGAAACATGATTTGTGAAGCAGTTCTCATTTTTGAAAATTCTGTTACATGTTTGACATATTCTACGAACACCCTGTTCAGGCACACACACACGGTGGAGTTAAACGGCACATAGAACATAACTGTTTACACAGATGGTTATGAGCTTTCTGAAATATTAGTTCGGTACACCCGCGACATTCTTGTTTTGCCGCAAATGCTCCAACACGGTTCACTATCACATCATAATGCTGTCTCAGGTTATCGTAGAGAAGATATATAAATTTGGAAGCGTTTTCAACCAGTCCTTCAAACAAAACATCTTTAACGTCACGAAGATTGTTGTATACAATAATTTTATATTCTGGGAGAACTTGCTAAAATTTTCTCAGTTCTGGAATTCCACTTCCGGCACACGTATTGTCTGTCAGATCTACATCTGCTTTTCGCATAATTTCGAAAACAGGTTTGAGAAGATTTCTGTTTCTTCTGTATTGAGTATAGGAAGGATCGTTATCAGCGTAGGCTTTCCCTATGACCAGCGCTTCAGCTAAACAGAGTGTTTTTTTCTATTCGGCTCACCGACGATACTTCTTTTTTGAGTGCTTAACATGTAATTAGGTAAACAATATGTTCGATTACCCCCACCTCCAACAGGTATATTGACATGGTCTGCTCGTAAAATTAAGCGATCTGTAGCAGTGAAGGTTTTCGCACTTCGTAGTATTTTGTACATAATGTTCCACACCATATCACTATGCAACTGATCACATCTATGCCACCCGATGTAAATATGTTTCACAGTTGGGTCAGATATGTTAGACGAAGTTAAACCTATTTTGTCTTCATCCTTGCTGTCTTTTTTAACGTAGGTGAGAAGATTTTCAACACCCTCGCGAATCCAAGTGTGAGGATCGACATTTTCTGGTGGGTGTGAGAAACTGAATTCAACACGTCGTCCCTTGGAACGGAATTTAGGATATTCACGTTCTTGAATGTTATGTAATGTTATATTCCCTATCTGTTCACGAGACAGTGAAGCACGTTTCCTTTTCTTACCTTTCCCATTTGATGGCTGTTCTGCTGGGGGGTCCGGTCTCCATGACGGTCCTGGCAAAGGCTCCGGGTGTGATCTGGATGCAGCGTTAGTTCCTGTGTCGGATGCCTGCGTCTCATTGGTGACTCGGGATACAGGATCAGGTGTCGCCGGGGGCTTGGGGACTCTTCGGGAATACCTGTCCATCCTCCGTCTGCTGGTGGGTCCGGTCTCCAAGACGGTCCTGGCAAAGGCTCCGGGTGTGATCTGGATGCAGCGTTTGTAGAAGTTCCTGTGTCGGATTCCTGCGTCTCCTTGGTGACTCGGGATACAGGATCAGGTGTCGACGGGGGGCCTGGGGACTCTTCGGGAATACCTGTCCATCCTCCTCCTGAAAGATAGTTGTCACTATCCGTAGTAAGTGGTCATACTCCTCGACCAAAGAGATACTTTCTCCTGCGATGATTTTCTGCGCAATGATCGCCAACACTTCCCGTAATTGTGCAGATGTTGTGTAATATCCGTCACGATATAGCACTAACAGATCGTCAGCGGATAACTGTACGTCCATGATCGTACAATGATTATTTCACGAAGACTGTCTTGTGGAGAGAACGCCGTTCTTTATATATGCAAGCATGACGCAACAGTTATCTCCGATCCTAACGGTTCTACTGACCCTATGTAATTATCCCGGAAATGGTTAACAGGCTTCACCACATGTTTTCCTCTTTGATATCACTATGTAACGGTTTTTATGTTTATCTGAAAACGCGGGATACAGGATGTAGATAAATGCTTAACGAAGGAACGTCTGAAATGTTTATCTATCGACAAAGGAAGAAGGACGTAGATAAGGAAATAGCTCGGCTCCTAATTGAACTAGAGAAAAAGTGATTACAGATTCCGAATCTGCACGACAAGACCTTTCATGTGAATGTAACATCAAAGGTCTCCGACCGGAAATAAAGAAACTAGAAAACCGCTAGACCTAGGGAAATGAAACCTGGTTCATCTGAAAGAGCATGTTTTTATGAGAAAAATGACGTTTGAAAGTTTTCGAAAAAAAAAAAAAAAAAATCGAAATTTTCAAATCGCTCTAGCTCCTCCCCTAATCGACGTAGAGCGAATCTGATTATATATTCGTAATCTGCACGTCAAGACCTTTCAGTAGAGTGGTCGGAAGGGGGTCTACGATTGAAAATAAAGAAAGTAGGAAACTGCCGGTCCTAGAACAATGAAACCTGGTTCACCGGAAAGAGGACTTCACTCCGAGTCCAACAAGCTATCAATGATCCTCCTAGCCGAGATATTCGATGGTCAAGCTCAAAGGTCAAAGGTCAAGGTCAAAGGTCAAAAGTCAAGGTCAAAGGTCAAAGATCAAGGCCAAAGGTCAAGTTATATATATGTATATTATACTTATATATTCTCTGTGAAAGCTTATAGAAGTTCGGATCCCCTTTAAAACTATAGGTCCGATCCCGATTAGCCTTACTGTGCATAAAGTGGACTTATAACAGTAAATCAATAACCCCATTATAAAACATATATATCCGATATTATAAAATACATCTTCATTATGGGAGACACCTGCCTCAGTTAATAACATCCATATTTGTAGACTTTTCCTGCCGATCGGTTCATAACATTACATTGGGAAACAGAAAGAAGGAACTTTATATTAGAACAGTTTATCTCAACACTTCTCGACCGGGCTGTCAGAGAGCTGTATATTTAAGTAGACCCAACTTGATATGATACTGCGATCCAAATTTACCGGATATGCCGAATAGCCAGCAGTGAGTTCATCTCGCAAGTGTTGACACCAATTTGATATGATACTGCAATCAAAGTTTACCGGATATACCAATTAGCCAGATTCAGCAATTAACTTACTATCTTGAAAGGCGATATGATACTGGAATCTGTGTTTGCGGCAGCTGCGTATGTTTCTCTACGATCATTTCACACTTGGAAATTGTTAACGAAGGATCAGAATGGAGAACGGGGACGATGTAAGTACCTTATTTTAATTTCATTTTGTCAAATAATAAGTTCATATTTATACATCGCAACCTTTATTGGTGTCGATCATCAGTTTACAAAATATATACACAGAAATTCTTACACATAATGAAACTCTACAGGTGAGTAATTATATAATATCAGTGTTGCAACAAATCAATAGTGCCGATCATCAGTTTACAAAATATATACACAGAAATTCTTACACATAATGAAACTCTACAGGTGAATAATTGTATTGCAACAAATCAATAAACTTCCCATCTATCTCTTCGAATGCAACCGCAGAAAATTGAACAGTGTGTTAGTGTATTAGTACTGTTAGTTCTAGCTGTTCAATTTTCTCTTTTTCAAAAGCTCCACCATTCTCTTCTCCATTCCTTTCTCCTCGTCCCCCATTTTCTCCTCTTCTTTCTGCTGTCTGACACCTTTAAATAACTCCATCAATTCAAAGCACACTCGAAGAGATAGATGGGAAGGTACATACTGCCCACGTTTTATATTTTCGACGAAATCCCCGAATACAGCAGATTTTTCTTTTTTCCCGATTATACATGAAAACATTTTTATCAGATTGTCGATTCTTACTTCCATATCTTTGCACACTTCTTCCAGATTTTTTAACAGATCTTCAGCTAAGTTGTTTTCTTCGCAAAAGTCTACGTAACACGCAATATGTTTCTCCGCTTGCTTAGCCTGGTTCTTATTCCACAGGTTTCTTCTTTCTCCCTTCCGATTCTCGTTTTTAAGGTCAGCATACAAAAGGTCGAAATCAAAAGGTAACAATGCCATCTGAAAATAAAAAAGAAACTGTTATTTTATGCACGCGTCAGTATTATACAATTTACATCAAAACATCTTTATTTTCAGCAACAGTGGATGAATTTCATCAGATATAAAAAGTAACCAAAAGGCTTTCCCTGTACCTCACAGGAGCATCGAAAATTAATAATTTTGAACCGTTATTTATAGCCTTCTCTGGTTTACCAGACTTCACTTTTCCTCGACCAGAAACCGTAACAGGATATGCCAGACACATCGTCTCACCTGGAGGACGTTCCGTATACCCATATAAAAGATTGCACGTTAGATTCTTGAACACAAACTGCTTCCTTTTTCTCAAAGGTTCACCAGCACTGTCGATAGAGTTTCGTTTACGCTGTTTTTTACTTTCTCGTATGCATGATGTGCCGCATTCCTTTCTTCCCACAATTTACAAAATTCTTCTTCACTAATCCAGCTCGGCACATCCCTATTCTTTTCCGTACTCACACCTGAACGCATCGGCGGCTCTGGTGAACATTGAGAAGTAGGTAGCTAACTATCATCAGTTACCGGTTCAGGTGGGGATGACTTTCCAATCATCCCACCGACAAATGACAGCATCCAGGATACAAAACCCATAGTACTCACCTCGGAATACAAATTTTATACCTAGCTCGTCCAGGAACAAGTGTCAGCAAGGTCGCAGATGATTACTACCTGATAGCTTACAGTCTGCCGAACTATGTAAGTGAAACACGGCAAAACTTCTTATATACCTACCTACCCCTCCTCAAATTCACTGATATTCTCTGCGCATTCTCTCGCGCAAGGCATCCAACGCCCACGTGCCTCGTCGGTCCTCCTCTTTACCCGGTATACTATGAAACTCCACCTCCTCCGAGAACACAACTTTTTTTTATTCTATTCACATGCTGCCTCTCGGAAACTTTTTTTCCTTTTTGCCCGCTCTCCATTCCGCCGCCTACTAACGTATCCTGCACACAGTCATACCTTATCAACATTCCCACGAACTTCTACACGCCCATTCCAAGAAACACCGGACATGTCCCAACACGTGTTCCTCAATCTCTCCATATCGCTTTAACATCCCAACACATTTCCTTTCCAACTCCTTTATCTTCTCAACCGTCGACTCTTATCAACTTCAACAGTCATTTACGCCCCTTTATTCCAACCGAAACGGAAACCCATATCATCATTCCCAGAAAACCAACCGTAGTCACCTCCTCATTAACAACAGGAAACCCCAACCCATATCAACATTCCCAGAAAACCGTCACCTCATCATTAACAACAGGAAACCGTCTTATCAATTCCCCAACAGCCACCGATTTTTCCTCCTCCCCCCAACAACCAATCAAAACACTCCTCACAAAATAAACACAACCCATTCAATGACGTCACACCAATCAAATCCCTCCTAACAAAATAAACAACACCCATTTCATGACGTCATCACTCAAAACCCCCACCCTTGCTTGCCCACACTGCTTGGTCATCAATTGATCTTTGATCGATCTTTTCCAATCAATTGATTTATCGACCTCAACGGGGGTGAATAACTACTAAGGGAGATTTCACACAGTGTCGCCTGAAGATTAGGTTTGTGCGACCTTTTGTGTCGCTACGGTGTGAAACGTTGCTGTTGATTGGCACATTCCAATCGACATGTATCGCGTGTCCCTTCGGTCTGAAACCTTCCTACGTCTTGAAAATCCAAGTCACAAGGGTGGAAAATTAGGGCCTTGTTAAGGTTAGGTGTGAAAGCAGGCAGACGACGGCACCCTAAAGGATCATATCCAAACCTGCAGGAAGAACGCATCTTACTTCAATCTCCAATACGGAATGATAAAAACTTCTGGTGAGTTGATTTTAAAAAATGTGTCCGAGATAAAGAGAGGCGTGCCCAAGATTTTCGGAAGGGAGAGGGGTTACGCATACTATATTTGGTGGTCAGTCCTGATTTTGCTATTTTTTCCTGTCTTTGACGTTCCTCTTTTTTTTTTTTTTTTTTTAAAAAAAGGGTGAATACTGGGTCAAATGGGGTTATGAACTCACCAACCCTCCCTTGGGCACGTCACTGGAGATAAATGAGTAAGCATTTGATCATATTGCGAGACGAAACATTAGATGTGTTGGGAACGGAAGGGTTTTCACATTGCATTAATTGTTTCGTGATCCACCTGTATTCGAGAAGACTTCCTTTGTTTCGTGCCGATATATGACAAGACAGCGGTAGCTGTGACAGGCATATTTGAACACTTGTGAGTGCTAAGGCCTGAATCTGAACAATTTGGTGGGTTTCGGCTTTTATAAGAGCTGTAAACATGGGAGGACAAGACACGTTAGTGGTGTTCAGGCTCGAATCAGAGATAAATATTCGAGAGCTGTCTGCGTCCAGTTCGCAGCCCACAATTTGAATCTCGCGTTGTCGAGTGGATTGTCCATCCCGTGCATGTGTAACAGCTTCGTAAAAACACTCAAAGACACCGTAGATGTTTTTATGCCTGATGAGAAGAAATTGACAAACACACATACTGAGATGGTTCCGGCACACAATGTTAATGTGTGGAAACAGAGGAGTCGAGTGGTAAAAAGTGTTCCGATTTCACGTTCTGATTAAAATGACAGCCTTACAGTAGCGACAATTTACGGGATAGTTGCTCCCCATTTTTTCTTTTCTTTTCTCAACATTATGGTCTCTTAATGTTAAGCCTTGTCTACCAAGAGAAAGTAAACTTTCATTGCAACGCCCCCCGCCCGCCCCCCCTGGTTTTGGAACTCAATTGCCACCACTAGTCTTGAACATACAATTGTGAGGTTCTTACTATACCCCTTAAAAAATGGTGTTGATACCCTTCCCCCCCGAAAGGAATTCCTGGAGACGTGGCTGATTTCAGTTACACTTTTCCATCTCCCGTGTAATACGATACACGACTGACGACACTAATAAATCTTGATTCTTCCACTTATACATTCTATGTTCTGTTTATATTTCGATTTGACATTTGCGTGCGTATCCATATAAAATCCAAATAAGTGGTGTGGAAAATGATAAAAGAGACAATAGGCCAGTGCAATTAGTGATCTGCGATCGTAATTATTCTGGTAGTTTCAATTTTTTAATATGTTTTATAAACTGATCCCCTGTTGTAAAATCCAAGTTGTCGACCTTGGCGCGTCTGTGCGCGAGCCGCCATCTTAGAAGAAACAGCCGAAATCACGACAAAATCTAGTTTTTCCCATATATCAACTTTCTAATGCAAATTTCAGTTCAATCAGCCTTAACAAATTTTGTAGAGCATAAAATTTCCTACAACTTTTGTATAGACGGTGTTAAAGGTGGGGCTACTGCGGAGCATGCGCACTCGTCTGGCTCCCCTGGAACATCCGGGTACGCTTATGGTGCTATGGACGTTCATATGAAAAGGCAAAGTGGAGATTCTTTTACGAGGAAATAGCGTGTCAGCTGCATAGCATATGGTTGCAAAGCTCGAAAGGGAACAAATTTATTGAGTCAAGTATCACTTCGTAGGTTTCCGAAGGACGTAGAGAGACGAAACCTGTGGTTACAAGCAGAACGAAAAAATGATTGGTACCCGTGCAAATTTGTACGAGTTGCATTTTGTTACAAGCATGTTGATCGCTTATCTGCGTATTAGTAAGGTTTCAAACCGAAGCGACACGACAGCAATGGTTCACACCAGGCCCGTAGCCAGGAATTCTTAGTAGGGGGAGGAGGGCAAAGTCAATTCCAGAGGGGGCAAATTTTTAATATTGTGTTGCATTGGCAGCTATAGCAGGGTGCACTTGCCCCCTCCCCCAAAAGCTATAAGCAACAGGAAAGGGATGATATCTTGAAACTCCAACGAACAAAAAAAGTTCGAGCAACATCAAATAACAGTATTTCGATAATGACCTTTCCGGGCTGCCAAAGAATACAAAGATATCGTCTAGTAGGGACTGTATCTACTTGATATTTACAGGTCGATAATGTTAATAGACGATTAATATGCACCAACAGCTTTGAGCCTCTCTGCAGAACTGATTAAGGGAGTCCTTTATAAATCGTGCTTCATAATGTTTCCCTCTAATTTCCAGTATGCAAAATTTTTACGCACAAAGGAATCTAATGAAAATCCAACTACAAATTTTGCCGCCTTTTAACCAAAATAATAAATGTGAAACACAATCACATTTTCATCGTGTTTGATAATAATTTGACCAACTAAGCTGTCCTACATCTTTCACCAGCCGACCTCTATGGTGGGATGATTACACAACACACTAGGAAGCCAAGGGTCCCAGTTTCGATCCTGGGCATGAGTATTCTTTGTGAGCAGAGGTGCAACCACTGGCGTACGCTACAGCCCCGTCATAAATTTTGAATAATCGATCATTTCAAGTAAAATCACCATAAGCTCGGGAAAAACCAGAGTGGTAAATTCAAGCCCTATAAAATTATCTCCAGTTGACATTTTTGAGAGTGGAAAGTTGTAAATATATATCTTATTGTGTATGCCGCCCACTAGAAAGCAGTCAGGGATGCCATATTTTGAAAAACATTGGGTTCTTATAAGTTTAAAAAATCTCAAATTCTCCCTTCCATGTATTATGATATTAATACGCACCATACTCGGTATTCTAAAAATATTATTTATTGATTTTAATACGAAAATATATAACAATAATAAATATAATAATAACACGACAAATTCTTAGGTGCGTTATGTTCCCACGGATCCCTATAAGTTTGCGCCACTGAAAGCATCCACCTATACAATTTCAACCCCTCCAGAAAAAAAAATCCTGCGTACGCCAGTGGGCGCAACCACGATTTTTTGTCTGGAGGGGGCCTCTACCAGGACAAACGTGCAAATAATAATAATTGTAATATAGTGGTGATAGTGGAAGTAATAATCGTAGCATCAAAGACGTTATTAAAAATCGCACAAGAAGGGGTTAGAAGTCGGTGCTAAAGCATTTGTGATGGAACAAATGATCTGAAAATATTTTTCCAACACGTTCAATTTCACATTAGCTAATACTGGAAAACAAGCACACAACTGTACTTTTGAAAGACACAAAATGCATGATGAAAATAATTCTATTTGAACATATGACATGTATTACTTTCATGTACGTACAACATATATTTTATTTATGCAACATGGAACGACGTAAAATAAGAAAATACATAAGTATGCAACATATTAACGCTAAATTGTGTATGCATTCAAAGTTTCTTTAATATATATATTATTTATGAGAATACATTAAAATCATTACATAATCAATTCATCCGCCTCATAACAAATCAACAGTAAAAATAATACAAATTTTGTCTCTTTTTCCTCAAAAGAATTATTCTTGCATTTGAGACGAAACGTTTTAGCCGCAACAGTCTGAAGTAGCTACATATTTGGTGTTACTTCTCTGTCGGGTGATTTAGAATGCATTACCGAAAATAATCATATTGGAATCGATGCGAGCAAGAAAATTTTTAGATCTATAATTTTCAAACTGAAAATAGGGTGCAAATAATTTCAGAGGGCGCCATGGCATTTTCTTTAACACATTTTTTATTTCATTTAGACCGTTTTGGCCCCGTAGCTCTGACACAGCAGACATTGCGAGCGAAGCGAGCAAGAAAATTTTACGAAAATTTGAAATCAATGGGGGCAATTGACCCTCTGCTCCCTCCCCCGCAAGTTCCCTTGGCCGTCTGGAAGAAAAAACTAATTCCATCTTGAGTATCCATTTGTCTTACTATTCTTAGATTCTGCTAGTCTTGTTTTATTTTACTTAAATGTTTGCCCCCCCCCCCTCTAGAATGGATTTCTGTTCAAGGTTGGGAGGACAATGACCCCTGACTCCCTGTGGTTGCGGCTCTGTTTGTGAGTGCCTCTTCATCAATTAAATATCCATTCTCCCTTTCTACTGCATGAATCGCTATTACTAAATGGTAGACTTGGGAAACAAAAAATTAAGTAGTTCAATCTTCATAGCAACACATCCAAGAAAAATATCCAAACACATTAGGCACCTTTAATATAAGACTTCTCAAAATGTCATAACTATTCTAGATACTGAAAATTATGAAATAATTTCCCGAAGTCTGAATCAGGAAGGGATCCCCCCCCCCCAATTCTAGTACGACATTATTCGGAATCCCACACACCTTATTAAATCACAAAATCAATAAGTGTCTTTGTTATGTTGCTAGAGTAATACAGGTTATAATTGTAAAGATTAGTGAGAATACCAGGTAGGAATGTGTTCTGTATATTTCGCAGGGGGGCAAAGCAGGCTCTCAGGGGGGGGGGCAGTTGCCCCCCCCCCCTGCCCCCTCTAGCCACACCGAAGTGACAAGTGACACAATACACGCCATTGGGAATCTGAGCGACACGTGCAGCTTGTCTCGTCCTTTCGGTTCGATACATTTCGTTGATCATGAGGATTCACTTTCAAGTGGCACGGAGATTACACACCGAAGCGACAAGCAACGGCCCCTTATTCTAAAGTAAATAATCCACCTTGCATACGAGTACAAAAGACCGAGGCGACACGATACATAGTACTGAGAAAACAGACCAGTCCAAGCGACACGTGCATTTTCTCGTGGTGAATGTGTTCGAAAGGAAGCTTTCAGACTGAAGCGATACGTGTCTCTTGGAAACCAACATTCAAAAATAAACAACACCTTCCGAATTAAAGTGACACGAGAAATTGCAGGTGTCGCTTCTCGTTTTCATGTCGCTCGGACTGGGCCGTTTTATCAATACTGTGCATTGTGTTGCCCCGGTCTGTTATTTGGCAAACATGGTGAATGGTTTGCTTTAGATCGAATGCTTCTATGCGAAATCTCGATCACTTGTCGCTTCAGTCTGAAAACTCCCTTGTTGTTTGAAGTAAATTCGTACAGGTGAAAGTGGCATGCCATATCATAGGTTCTCCCTAAATCCCTCAGACGGAAAGGCAAAGTTGAAAGCACACATATTTATTAGCATTTGCATGTGTCATTACTTGCAGATTTGTTGGCAAAGATTCAGTTAAGCATACTTTATAATATAATAATATCACTAGTTTTATAGAATTCTCTTTTCCTCACTTTTCCATTTACAAAATAATTGAATATATCTAAACTTTCGTACGTTTTGATTTCGTCGTGCGTGTACAGTGTCTCTCAAACGTTTTAGGACAACGACATTTTAAACTAGGCAACCCAATTTACACAAGGAGTTGGTGGGTTGCGTGTAGAGTTAGGCTCAATTTCAGGGTTGCCACATGCACAATAGATATTTATAAAATACGCGAAAGAAATAAAAACAAGTATTATTGTATAAAATTATTAAAAATATCACTATTATATCGCAAGTGATAAAATTCTTTCTCAAAGAAAAAAAAAAGTTCTCTAGTATTTCATCGCTGATGAGTTTACAGAAAGGAAAAGAGGTGAGAGAAAAAGAGAGGTGACAAAGGACAGGAGAAAGAGAAAGCAAAAGGAGAAGAGCAAAAGTAGAGGAGAGAAGAAAGAGAGGATGGACGAGGAGAGCAGATGTAGTGAGGAGAATGGAAAAAGATTCTAGGAGAGATGAGGAAAATGGAGCAAAGAAGAGAAACGAGAAGGAAAACGAGATGAGAGAAGAGGAGACGAGAAGAGGGGAGTGGAGAGTAGAGTAAAGGAGAGAAGAACGTAAAGAAGAGAAGAAGAGTGCAGTGGAGTAGGAAATCTAAGACAGGAGAGGAGATACGAGGAGTGGAGATGAGTGGGATGGAGATAAGATGCGAGAAAAGTAGGGAAGGCGATATGAGATAAAAACATAGGAGAACGAGAGGAGAGAAGAAGGAGAAGGAGAAGAGAAGAACAGAAGGGACTGAAGAGAAGAGGTAGTTGCAGAAAATATCGTCTCAGCGTCAAGAATCGATGCAGTGGTCAAATTATCGTCATGAAACATTCAATAACATTTTGAAATGTATTGGAGAATGTATTTGATCGGTTCAAAATGCTTTTTGGCTTAGTTCAGAGCAAGGTAAAATCTTCCATGTAAGATCTTTGATTTTGCCTGCGATTATATTACTAAAAATATGAATGTAATTTGAATATTTATAAGAATTATCCAATTTTTGTCCACTTCTCGGTTCATTGCAATGGAGATTTTGTAATTTAATACTTCCCCTCCCCCCATCGTTAATTTCAAACTGAATCATTCCGTTTCACACGGCGTGGACAATGAACACAATGGGATAGGTCTAAAACTTACGAAAATTTTCTGCCACCGGAAGGGTTTGAACCTACGACCATCAGATTGACAGTCCTGAACGTTAAATACTACCCTACAAGCTTTCGCTCCTGAAAGTAAGTAGAAGGAGCTGACCATTGTGAAATGTAGATACAACTCTCCTCCTACATGTAATGTGCAAGCAATTCTTGTTTGTAACATAGAAAACGAAGGTAGTACGACTCGGCGAAAACATTTAATTTAGAATTGCACATGATGAAAACTTTTCATTCGATATTTGCGGAGGTATCCTTGCATTGAACTCGAGTGGGAAAAGGGGTAAAATTAGTATGTCCTGAATTGCCACAAATATAAATAGTTATTTCATTAATATTTGTCAATGTCTTTGAAACAGTACACAGTTATCGTTAGAGTATCATAATTCACGATCTTATACATGAAAATATCCCTTTGAATGTGTGTCAATTCATTTATTTGTTTATTTTTTTATAAATTCCATATGCATAACAATGTAGCCACTATACACTGCTATTACAAATAATGTTACCATGCTCTTGTTTATAATAAAAAGAGAATTAAAAAAAGTACACCTAGTATGGAGGATCGAATGCTTTCAAGAACTCTAACCAAGACACTACGCCCATTGTTTCCCTTGGAGCAACAGTTCTTAATTATTCTGTCCCGTCAATATTGTAAACGTTATCCTGCAAAAAGAAGTTCAATACTCTGAAATAGGTCTGTACTTCTAGAATTACTCTATACACATGCATTTGAAATTTAACTCTGAATTTATTTCTTCGTTGTTAGTATATAAGCTTGTGAATATACTTTATTTGTAATTTTATAACGGTTACATGAACATCTACGAAGTAGTTCCTTATAATAACCTCCGGTTGACCAAGTTGCCAATATAAACAAATGGAATACAGATTGTCTTCGAGCTAACATTGTTAAAAAGGAGCGGATACATGTATTACTATCCAAATACTTATTCAATAAGATTTCTTGTTTGTCAGAAATTATGACTTAAAGTATTGCATGTTGACCTAGTGCCCACCTATCCGCCTCTGACGAAATCTATCATTCTTCAGATTCTCTTTCAAATTCGACTCTGGTCACTTGTAACATGCTGGGTGCAGACACTGTGCATCGACGCACGGTGTTTTGCGATAAGAAGCGGCCTTGAATAGCGTGAGTGAGTCACTTTGAATGCGAGCAAGCTACGCTACCAAGCTTGTCTGCCTTTGAAAACCAAGTCATTTTTTTTCACCGTTTCCGAACGCGATTGCTATTGTAGAAGTATATATTCTCTCAAAAGAGCACGAAAGGAAATTTGACCAATATTCTCCCGTCGTTTAAAACCAAATATTATCTATTAAACGAAAAGTTCACGATTGTCAATAAACGGTTTAACCTATCTCAGCATAATTTCGATCCCGTGTTCAGTCTCCGGGAATATTCGGCCTGTGTATAGGGCCGGTGGCAACCCACCATCGTGAGGAAATTGGGGAGCTCCGAGTGAGTGAGCGTAATCCGGTCGCGAAGTCCTACAACGGCTGGGGGTCTGTCGGACCGACCACCCGTCCCCCTAGTCTGGCTGCAGATCTCCACGCCCCCCTGGTTGCCCCTAGTGGGACGGAGGGCAGCAGTCGGTAGGTAAGCCTTGGCCCAATATTGGGCTGTAGCCCAATAGGATTTTATTTATTATTTAAATAATAAAATTTAATAGAAAGATTCTCCGAAATTTCTCTCCCACTGTCTACGTCAGGCCAGTACCCAGGGAGGGGGGGGCATGCCCCTCGAACCCTGAAAAAATATTTAAATGTGAACCTATCAATAACTACGAAAATAACATCGTCGATTTTAGAAATGTGTAAAAATTTCAATTTTGTTCTTACATAAATGAATCTGTTTCTTGCGCAAAAGTCTTCAGGCTGCAATATTGGATGGTTTTAGTTTTATAATCATTGATGCAAGGCTACCAGATGTCCGATTCAGCGATTTTGTCAGGACAGTGCGTTACTTTCAATCCCTGTCCCGACTTTTTCGAACTGCAATCGTGATGCGAGAATGTCTCTCTATTATTGCTTTTTCTTAACTCACAATTAGACATGTTCTTTATTGCAATAATAATTCCTAGTACGCAACATTTAATTTATAAATATATTATTTTCTAAACATAGAATTATCATGACTTTTCAATGGCGCTCGGACTATTTGAACTATTTTGTAATGTCTGTCTCTCTTTCTCTCTCTCTCTCACTCTCTCTCTCTCTTTTATATATATATATATATATATATATATATATATATAAAAAAATTATAAATATGGGTCTGGCCCCTCCCTCAAAGAAATCCTACGTATGGGCCTGGTCTATGTCAATGACAGAAATGCAAGCAATATTTGTATTTATTTTTAACCCAATTAAAGGAATGTGGAAGAATTTAAAAGAAATAAGAAAGAGCAGAACAACTGTTACTCTACTTTAAAAATTGTTGTTCTTCGAGGAAGAAAAATAAGAAGTATTTACTCCAGGACCTTAACACAGTGTCCCACGAGTCTCTCTTGACTAATACTGTCAAATGTGAAGTGATTTTATGAATACAATTTTCCGCCTGTTTACGTCTAACGTTGCGCAGATTTGGTAGTTCGCAAACGGTTTAATTATTTCGTGTTACCTCACGCAACAGCAAATACATTTCAGAAGACTGTTCTGAACACGACACTTGCGTCAGTAAACAATCATTTCGTCTGTTGCAGTATCACAGGAAAAGAATATCGTCCTGCAATGTTCAAGCCTCTAGATATTCTCCATTAATAATGTCTAATCACAATAATAAGTTACAAGAAATAACTCGCATTCGCAACTATCAATATTCTCGTTTTTTTTTTCATCACTTCGAAAATTATTTCTCGAAGATATCTGTTATACTACAAGAAAGCAATTCAAAATTAAAGTAAAAGTTCAACTACATGTATACCCAACGACATTTAAAATATTGGAGGGACAGAATACTTAAAAATTGTTGTTTCAATCGAAGGTAAGGACGTGGTGTAGTGGTTAGAGTTCTCGATTGGGCAGCTAGCGTTCCCAGGTTTGATCCTCCATACTAGGTGTGGAGAGCATGGTAACATTATTTGTCATAGTAGTGTATAGTGGCTACATTGTTATGTATATGGAATTTATAAAAAAATAAACAAATAAATGAATTGACACACATTCAAAGGGATATTTTCATGTATAATAATAATAACCCATAGCTCTACAGCCCGTGAGGGCCTTGGCTTACCTACCGACTGCTGGTCTCCCTCCCACACTGTTCCTCCGTCACCTGTTATAGCGTGGAGATCTTAGACCAGTATTGGAGTGTCGGGGGATCAACCCGACTAGCCCCCAGCCGTTGCAGGTCTTCTCGATCGGGTTACGCTCACTCACTCGGAGCTTCCCAATTTCCTCACGATGGTGTGTCGCCACCGGCCCTATACGTAGGCCGAATAAATTCCGACCAGAGCCGGATTCGAACCTACGCCGTCCCACAGCGAACGATCTCAAGACGAGTGAACGCCTTAACCCGCTCGACTACGGAGGAGGAAATTTTCATGTATAAGATCGTGAATTATGATACTCTAACGATAATTGTGTACTGTTTCAAAGACATTGACAAATATTAACGAAATAATTATTTATATTTGTGGCAATTCAGGACATACTAATTTTACCCCTTTTCCCACTCGAGTTCAATGCAAGGATACCTCCGCAAATATCGAATGAAAAGTTTTCATCATGTGCAATTCTAAATTAAATGTTTTCGCCGAGTCGTACTACCTTCGTTTTCTTTGTTACAAACAAGAATTGCTTGCACATTACATGTAGGAGGAGAGTTGCATCTACATTTCACATTGGTCAGCTCCTTCTACTTACTTTCAGGAGCGAAAGCTTGTAGGGTAGTATTTAACGTTCAGGACTGTCAATCTGATGGTCGTAGGTTCAAACCCTTCCGGTGGCAGAAAATTTTCGTAAGTTTTAGACCTATCCCATTGTGTTCATTGTCCACGCCGTGTGAAACGGAATGTTTCAGTTTGGAATTAACGATGGGGGGAGGGGAAATATTAAATTACAAAATGTCCATTTCAACGAACCGAGAAGTGGACAAAAATTGGATAATTCTTATAAATATTCAAATTACATTCATGTTTTTAGTGGTATAATCGCAGGCAAAATCAAAGATCTTACATGGAAGATTTTACCTTGCTCTGAACTAAGCCAAAATGCATTTCGAACCGATCTAATACATTCTCCAATACATTTCAAAATGTTATTGAATGTTTCATGTCGATAATTTGACCTATGCATCAATTCTTGACGCTGAGACGATATTTTCTGCAACTACCTCTTCTCTTCAGTCCCTTCTGTTCTTCTCTTCTCCTTCTCCTCTCCTCTCCTTCTGCTCGATCTGCTTTTATCTCATATCGCCTTCCCTACTTTTCTCGCATCTTATCTCCATCCCACTCATCTCCACTCCTCGTATCTCCTCTCCTGTCTTAGATTTCCTACTCCACTGCACTCTTCTCCTCTTCTTTTCGTTCTTCTCTTTTTCTCTCCTTTACTTTACTCTCCACTCCCCTCCTCTCGTCTCCTCTTCTCTCTTCTTTGCTCCATTTTCCTCATCTCTCCTAGAATCTTCTTCCATTCTCCTCACTACATCTCCTCTCCTCGTTTATCCTCTCTTTCTTCTTTCCTCTACTTTTCCTCTTCTCCTTTCGCTTTCTCTTTCTCCTCTCCTTTGTCGCCTTTCGTTTTCTCTCACCGCTTTTCCTTTCTGTAGACTCATCAGCGATGAAATACTAAGAAACCTTTTTATTTTCTTTCAGAAAGAATTTTGTCACTTGCGATATAATAGTGATATTTTTAATAATTTTATACAATATTACTTGTTTTTATTCCTTTCGCGCATTTTATAAATATCTATTGTACGTGTGGCAACCCTGAAATTGAGCCTAACTCTACACGCAACCCACCAACGCCTTGTGTAAATTTGGTTGCCTAGTTTAAAATGTCGTTGTCCTAAAACTTTTGTGAGACACTGTACATGAGATACGTAGTGGTAGTATGGTATACAACTGGCGGCCACAAAGACACGTCATGTTTTAATAATCTGCTCTGCAGTTGACGTCCACTCCTTCATAGTAGAACTTTAACAAATACCTTTCTTCATGGACGTCCGCAGAATTTTTTTCCAGGGAGGGGCAAGGAAGGTATTTTTTTCCAGGGGGGGGGGCAAACAAGGCACATTTTCTCCAAAAAGTGTTGTTCTCTAAAAAAAACATTGCTTAAATTTGAATTTATGATGTTCATGCAATAATTAACACATATTATTGTGGCTAAAATGAAATTATATGTGTGAAATACATCATTTTTGGTTGACTTTCATTTTCCAGGGGGGGCCACGGCCCCCCTTGCCCCCCCTTCCGGACGCCCATGCCTTTCTTGACTATCGTCGCACAACTGATGAAAACAAGCGCTCATTTCTTGCTTCGTATGCCGGCGAATCTGTACTGGAAACAACGGGAACTGGCCTAAACCGGAAGTTCAGGGGGGACCGGGCAAGACCTCACCAATGTTTATGTTTACATTTTTAACACGGTCCATTTAAAATTTTCTTCTATCTCTAATAGGTACGGATATATAAAACCGTAAAAATGTGTATACGTTTGCGAAAAAATTTACCAACACCAATTTTGTAGAGCATAAAATTTCATAAAAGAGGTATATGTTTTATGTTTTCAATCTCTGTTACGTATAAAGGTTATAATCCGCCAAAAAACAGGTAAAAAATTGAAACAGAGGTATAGTGTTTTGAACTCGGCATTTCTGGATTTTTTCTTTGTTTAAGAATTTGTATTTGCAATTCCTATTAAGGCGTGTACGGGATCCCGAAAAGTCGGGACCGGGATCGGGTAAAAAAAATTCCAGTCCCGATGCCGACTTCCGGAAATGAATTCCCGACTTTTCGGGATCCCGAGCAGTCGGTAAAATACCGAATGGTCATTTTAAAAAGTCGTTAATTCTTGACTTTTCTGCATTGTAAATGTCTGGAACTTATCGAAAATTGTTAGTTTTTATACCAGAAATGCAAAAACAATCACTTAAAGTGAAAATGACTTGTAGAATTCAAGATTTCCGGAGCTTCGGGAAATTTTGAACATTTCCCGTCCCGAATGTCGGGATTTAAAACATTTCCCGTCCTGATCCCGAACCCAAAAAATTCTGACCGCACACCCCTAACTAAGATACATAGGTATGGTAAAAAAAAAAATTGAAAAATTGGAATTTTCGTAAAATTAACATTTATTGACAATCTTATTTAGTTAAGTCTTGAGTATAACAACAAAAATTAATTTTAATAATTCTTAGCGCTATTAAAGTTTATATTTAACTCATTCACGCTTTTGAAAACACAATAATCAATTTAGGTAGGTGATTCGTCTTTCCTTTTTTGCTTTGGCAGGATATAAATTTCAGCAAGGCCTGAGGTATAGCTCTCTTCATCATTGGTACTAGAGTTAGTAACGTAACAGCATCATTCTTCCACCCCCATTCAGTTGGATCTTTATCTTGCCCTAGCCAAGTCTGCACTTGCAAGTATGTTATTGAAGCGTGATGCTGGACTGCATCTTTGATGGGTGGTAGTCTGGATAAATTGAGTTTGTTCTTTATCACTCCTTTGACAAAAAGAGTGTACCTTAAATTTTCCAAATTGTATGTCCTGCTGAAAAATCCTGAAGAATCCATGCGAACTTGGTGAATTTTTTCAGCAAGTCAATGTGTGTACATTTTCTTATACCAAATTCTCCATATTCACACTAGAGGATATTCTTCCTCTGCCTTGTAATCAAGGGGTCCCGGCTTCGATACCCGGTGGAGACACAAGTGGTTCGAAACCCACTTTAAACTGTAGGTCCAGTCCCAATTAGCCTTACTGTGCATAAAGTGGACTTAAAACACCAAATCAACCAACCAACCAACCATATTCTTCCTCTGGATATGTCAACCTAACTAAAATGCCCAAAAGACACGTGAGGTTATTCTATAAGTCCATTTTATGCACAGTAAGGCTAATTGGTCTTGTGACGTGTTGAATAATGCTCGAACTCTATTTCGTCCACTTTGATCTACATACTTCACTTTCACATTATTATCCATCAACATACATATATCCAACTTTAATTGGATGCAAATTTCCTAACTGTTGGTTTCTACTTTCTATTATCACTAACTAGGGTTCGTCGGCACCTATGTCATACTGGTATATTTTTTCTTCATGATTGGTAGTGTGTTCCATCCTAGAACTTTTGTTACCCATTTCATTTTGTGTTGTATTGTTCCTTCTTTTATTCGGCCCATTTACTTTGTGTGAAATGTCCATAACATCACTTCCATAATTTTCTTCATGTTTTGAATCAGATGATATTCTATCAATATTATCACTGGCTATAGTAATCGCACTATGTCCGTCCTCAACAATATTGCTTCCCTTTTGATCCATTATGATAAATAAACGAGACAGTTAGAGCACATCTCTAATACAATCCAAAAATATATTGAACGTCTTAAGTTGTAATTGATTTGGTTATTATCAATCAACTTTTGTCCTTTTCTTTCACAATAAATAATAATCTAAACACTATTTAGTCTTACTGCACAAGTCCTTCAATTAAATTCACATAACACACGATTCAATCTAGCAAACAATCTTGCTTATTGAACCAATACGCCACGCCATCTTTCGTAGTTGAACAGTATCTTTTAAAATATTACATAACACCATGGGCGTCCGGAAGGGGAGGCAAGGGGGGGCACGCCCCCCGGAAAATGAATGTGAAACTAAAAATTATATATTTCACACATAGTTTCATTTCAATCACAGTAATTTATGTTAATTATTATAAATTCGTTGAAGAAACATGATAATTTCAAAATGAAATAGTGTTTTCTGAGAGGGCATCACTATTTTGGAGGAAAATATGTGTCCTTTGCCCCCCTGGAAAAACATTACCTTGCTTGCCCCTCCCTGAAAAAAATCATACGGACGTCAATGCATAACACCTGTCACTACTAGAAGAACCCGAGATATCAGTATTAGATAGTAAATTTTCTGAAAATATCAAGGAGTCAATTGTTGTAGAATACAGTGACCAGTCAATAAGGTTCGTTTTCCACAATTGAAGCAGAGGTGTATTACGTGGGATCTGTACATTGTACATAAATCTTCCTTGGGCATGTATGGGTTAGTGATCACTTTCACGCATACCTCATCCATAGACCAGGTAAGTTGTTGGAAAATTACATCAGACACTACGGATAGATCTATCACAGAAGGATTATTTCCGGAGCGACGAATATGTGTTACGGAGCCATCATTAAGTTATGTTCTATCCAGTCCACTAAAATTTGGCCTAAATGATCTGATCGTGACCTGCCCCACATTGGGATGATTCCCGTTAAAATCTCCTACACAAATATAAGAGCCTGGAACAGGGGCAGCGCCAGGGGACGCGAGGGGTGCTTGCACACACCTTAATTTTCTTCCGCACCCTCTACGTTCAACTGAAAACACTTGAAAGATATGCCGATATAGGAGGGGGTATCAAAAAGTTCCTGCAATCACCTGGAAGGAAATAACTTTGGACAAATACAAAACCATGGTGGTATTATTCCTTCTCCACATAGTCGCCATGCTTGGTGACACATTTCTGCCAGCGGTCTTTCACTTTGCGTAAGCCGTTTTTATAGAACATTGCATTTTGGGCCTGAATCCACTGTTCCACCTCAGAAATGACATCGTCCCTCGTGTCAAAGTTGCGTCCTTTGAGTGGACGCTTCATTTCCGGAAAGAGGAAGAAGTCACTCGGTGCCAGGTCTGCGGAATATGGAGGGTGGGGCAAAATTTCGTATCCTAATTGAACTGTTTTCGAAATGGATGCATGGGCAGAATGGGCTGGTGCATTGTCTGCCAACAGCAGCACTACCTTTGTGAGCTTTCCTTGCCTTTTCACCTTCAATTTTTGATGTAACCGAGCTAGGAGATCACAATAATAGTCACCTGTGATTGTGTGGGTCTGTGGCAGGTAGTCCTGTCAGGATGACTCCCTCACAGTCCCAGAAAACGGACAGCATTACCTTAGCGGCTGACTTTTGCACTCGTGCCTTTTTGGGGTACGGTGAGCTGTGTTTCCACTGCTTACTCATCTCCTTTGTTTCTGGGTCATAAAGGTAGATCCAGCTTTCGTCCATTGTAACCAGTCTGCTGAAAAAATCCTCTTCATCCAGCTCACAGCGGCCTAACATCTCAAGTGCTGCTTCCTCTCTAGTCCTCCTCTGGAAAGGGGTGAGCAATCTATAACGATCAAATCTTGCTAACTGCCAGGCAAATAGATTAATCGCCGTAATAAGCAATAACAAGCATTGGATGGTGGCTGTTCACTGAGATTTGGACTGCGGAGTGCGGAGGACAAGCCTGTTTCCCGAGCGAAGAGGCCGATCCTCGGGTAAAAAATCATAAAAATACAACTTTGGAAGCAATGATCGGATTCGATTGAAATTTAAGACGGCCCAGCATCAGATTCTAATCGACAAAATCCCAAAAGCACAATATGATAGGAGGTGAATTAAGCCAGATCTTAAAGGTTAAACAACGAGAGTGGATAACAATAACTATAGACTCCCTGGCGCTATCTTCGGAGCGACCGTGCAGGAGACAATGGGTCCGGTCTAAGGGTAACCTCCCTTCGAGGTGCCGCTGGAGAAGGGTCAAGGAACTCAAATTACACGGGCGAAGATAGCAGGATAAGAGGCTACGATTTGAGGACGAGTTAACAAGGCTTAGACAGAGAGGGTATCTTAACGAATATTTTGAATACCAAATAAATAGACGAGCGGAGAGGCGGAAGACACAGTTTTTCTTTGACTTTTAACATTGAGAACCTCTCGGGAACCACCCGCGTAAAGTACCCGCCTCGTGTGTTTGACCGATCCGTGTTGTGTTTATTTCGCACGGGATTGTTTACTAACACGATGGAGTAGAGACAGCAAAAGGCCCCGCTGGGGGGGGGGGGGGCGTCCGACTGAAGATGCTGAGATCCAATCTTATCGCCCGGAAGCCATCTATTCATCACAACGCCAAGCATCCACAACTCCAGCACGATGACTTCAATCAGAGCCGACAAAAGTAAGCCGTGAATGAAACGTGAAAATGGATAAGCTTCGTTCGCCCCGTCGTAACATCCAATGAACTCGCTTAATTACGTAAAAATTACCAAGTGACATTGCTTATTAAGGTGATTAAATCGTACCAACGATAATTTTATCATGGAAAACCGTACAGCTTTCAGTTATTCATTTATCCAAAGTACTTAACATTCAGATTGTACGACGCTAAAAATTGTCAATATAATTATATAACAGTGATCCAAGTTAACCTCAAAAGTAACAATATAAAGATTAACATTCAATTACAACAACATAAAAGGAGTAGTGTACAGGTTTAAGCTCCTACCGGAACTTAGGTTTCCCGGAAAGGGAAAAGTAAATGTTACTATCTTTAAAACATCACGCCGAACTATTTTTGTATTAATTAACATGTCTTTGGAATACCGAGAAACGAATGCGTGAGTGAATGTAAGAATGAAAGGGGCATTAATGTAAGTGTTTATGCATGTGCTCTTATATAGCAATTACATCATATATAGAACTAACCCTGTGGTGTGTAATTTGTTCTACCCTATGCAATCTCTTGGGCTCCAACTGATGACACTTACCTTGGCACAAAAGGTAAATATGTTATTAATGATTGCCTTTTGTTTATTTGTTTAATTGTTTTTTGTTGGTTTGGCATTACCCATGTAATGTAGAGCCAGAACGTCGTCAGACACATTAAATAAGGTAGACGTCGTTACAAATCGTGGCACCTACCGTGCCGACACTTTATGAAGGTGCAGTTGGTGATGGGTGATATTCCAGATGGAACCATAACTAACACCGATTACAGACATCACACTTTCAATGGTGATCCTCCTGTCTTCCATTCTCATCTTCTCCACTTTCTCCATCAATGTGGCATCATTTGTGAAGGACGGTCTCCCTGTCTAGGGGCATCGGAAATGACCATGTGACCGGTTTGGAACTGCCGTTTCCACTTGAAAACCATCTCATAGGATGGGCTTTCCTCCCCGTACACTGCTTTCATCTCATCGTGAATTTGCTTCGCTGCTTTCCCCTGGAGATGCAGGAATTTGATAACTCTCCGCGCCTCAATTTTGTCAATCATGACACCTTCCTTTATTCACCTGTTAAAAAAGGATAGCAATAAACATCCAAAACAGACAAAAATTTGTGTGCTTAACCTAGAAGGGCCATTGTACAATACACATATCCGAGGGGGTTTCTAGTTTGTTTTCTTCTAGGAGATTGCACGAACTTTTTGATACCCCCTCGTGCATACTTTCCTGTTTAAAGATCAAAGGGCCGTTTGTTTTTTTCGTCAACATTGTTGTTCAGATTTGTTTCTTGTCAAGTTTCTTCAAGTGCTCTGTTTGTGGTTTTCGATAATTGCCTGTAGCTTAGTATTAGAATTGTTTTTCCTTTTCCTTTTCCTTTTTCTTATTTGCATTGTTGATAAAATGTTTATTTTCCACCTACTTGTTCTTACTCCCACTGGAGACAAAAAATTCAGCTCCTTGCAATGTATCACCAGGTCGTGCTCGGGAAATTATTTAATGCGATGCAAGTTGTAACGTGAAGGATACTTTTCTTGTTAATACGTTCTATGTTCTATGTTCCACGTAACATGTCTAGTAAACGTACCATTTCAGGTTTTTTTCAAAACTGTTAGTAAGAGGCCCAATGTGCATGAAGAAAGTTTACAGTTCATTGTTGTGGATTGTGCGGCAGAAAGGCTTTTAACGAAAACTAAGTTGCGATTTGTCCTGAATCGGCAGACGGAAGGTACAATGTACTATGTATTTTGTACCTCCATTGGTTACATTGGAAAGGTTCAAAAATTGTGTTTTTAAAGGCAAGGATAATTTCATTTTGTTGATTGATTGATTTGGTGTTTTAAGTCCAATTTATGCACATTAAGGCTAATCGGGACTGGATCTACAGTTTAAAGTGGGATCCGAACCACTATGTGCCTCCCGGGTATCGAACCGGGGACCCTTTGATTACAAGTCGACGACGCTACCACTGCGCCATCGGGAAGGCCCTAATTTAATTTTGTATTTCACTACATGGTTCCATGAGATTGCAATGTATATCTGAATGTTTACACTGTATGACCACTTTCTTGGAGTATAAGACTTAATACATATCATCATGGACGTCCAGGGGGAAGGCAAGGGGGCACAGCCTCCATGGAAAATGAATATATTTCACACATATAATTTAATTTCAGTCAGTAATTTATGTTAATCATAGGGGGCTATTATCTTTTTGCTATTTTCCCCCAGCACCATATCTACTGTCCTTGCCCACATCCCCCAGTTTTAACAACTTGCTCCCCCAGTCTTGTAAACTGAGTATTAAAGGGTGGGATTCCTCAATTAGTTTATTTATTTCTATTTTACGCGCGGAAAAGCTATTTACATTCCACTGAATTAAAAATTCCATCCCCTACAATACTGGTGATTTTTTTCTTTTTTTATATACTTGGATTTAAGAAATCAAGGTTTGCAGTACTAGCTCATGAATATGATGAAGTAGTGTTTGTTGTTTTCTTAATTCTGATATGTATGAGTACCGACCACAGCTCCGGTAAGGTTTCCATTAAGAATTTATATAGTGTCTGGAGATTTTCTGGAGGTTTTGAAATATGTCTATTTGATAATTTTATGCTCGTGTAGATGTTGCTCAAGGTGGTTAGTTTCACACTGGGGTTGTGCATTTCGTCCAATCGGGGGTGGTGGAGTATTCTCCTCGTCTTCGGACAAACTGTCAAGTGATGAAGAGTCATGAAATAGTTCTTTAGGTGGTTTTGGCGTTTCTTGTATCCATGTTTTTCTTCTACGTGAGTGCAGACCATCGTTACCCACACTCGTGTATTTTTTTCTGTTTTCGTACTGTGGGTTGCGAGGACGTAACTATTTTAGGAGATGTTGATTCTCTAGTTGTCACTGCTAGTGATGGACGTGTCATTGTACGTTGAATGACCTTATCGTGAGAAGGGAGCGGTGGAAATTGTTTAGCAGTTAAAGGAGGTGCAAAAATGTCGCTTCTGGTCAGAGGTGGTTTACATGTCCCCAAAATTTTTGCCTTAGCCTCAAAGTAAGATAAGTTTTCCTCCGCCATCTGCGTCTGTATTTCCTGTTCAATTCGTCGCTGTGGGCTTTGCCTTGACATGTGACACAAAATGGGACTTCATTGCAGGAATCTCCATGTTTTTCTTTTCCACAGTTGACACATATTGCTTTTGAACGGCAGTTCTTACTTTGATGGGCATAACGGAAACAAGTTTGACATTGTAAGACAGACCTCGTTCTAGGCCGAACCTCGAAAATTTCACTGTTTACTATTATTCTTTCTGGTAAGACATTACCCTGAAAGGTTATGCAGATTAATTTTGTATCTCTCAGATCGAAATAACCCGCATTATTCCATATTTTCTTTTGCATACGCCTCGCACTGATGTCTGGGATCGCCGATTCCACTCCATCCATAATATCTTGGACACTGATATCCATGGCAACCCCAAAAATGAGACCATCTCGCTGTACAAGAGCTTGAGGAATTGTAACTCGAACCTGTAAATTCTTATGATACATTTCATTTTGTGTAAAAGCATTTGCAGGTGTTGCATTTGGAAAAGTCACACGTACTCTATTTTTACCACACTGTTCGATCAATTCTATGTCTAGTCCTGCTTTTCGAAATGTATTCCCTAAACTGCCACCGGACAGTTTTCCTATATTTTTTCCTATTCCCTGTAATAGTACACAGAAAAAAAAATAAAGAATCGCCCACTCTTACGGTTATGCAACCCAGTCTTGTTCACGCCAGTTCGGTACATACCGGAAATAAGTCCTACTTCCTTCTTGGCGTGAAGATGTTGCCACGTTTAAAGTGTAACAAATGAAAAACAGCAAGCGCTTACGCTTTCGCTACACACTTCGTTCTCTGCTGTCGCTCCAGCCGACGCCAAGATATATTTTTCTTTTCTTTTTTGTTTCAGTGATGTGAAAGGGTCTCCATTGTCAGTTCCCGCGGTCCCCCTACGGGAACTTTATGGGATAATAATTTGTAATGTAAGTCATGTGCCGCCAATATTTTAACGCGTATGTATTGATTTTTTTTTGAGGATCCAATTTTGTTTTGTGGAAGTAACTTAGGCGGGTTTGTGTTCCTCCTTTCGTAACATTGTAAAGACTATTTGACCTAAAGCGTAAGGGATTTGTCTGAAGTAGGAACAACGCGGGCCAGTATTTACAGTTTGAAGCGGTTTTGAACTACTATTTGCTTTCATCACGGGGTTTCGAACCACAGACCCTATGATAATTGCTTTAGGAAACAGCAGGATTCACGTAAAATTGACCAGGGCCAATATTTCACATTTTTCGCGTATTTTTACTCAGAAAACGCTATTTGAACAATTCAAGCAAGAGTTTGTATTGCAATTGAGACACACAAAGTGAGTTTCTTTAACTTTAGCTGAAATTTAGGATTATCTTTTACTCTAATAACACAATTCCATCTATTCAGGCAACATTTTTTATTGCATTTTGAACTCACAAAGATATTTTTTTCAACTTCTTTTATTATTTTTTCTATTTATTGCCTTTTGTAGCTTATATTTCTCATTTACTAATTTTTAACTTTGAGTTTTGTTTTTTTATTTAAATAATTTCTCTAATCACTAAGGAAGAAGTACTTTTAACTAAAACTTTAGCCACAAACTTTATTATTACTATTATTATTATTGTTGTTTTTGATGTAGTTGTTGAATGTGATGATCTTGTTAGGGTTTATTGACTTCCACTATGCTATTTTTTTGTTTTGTATTTCTATATTTATTTAAGTAAGGTGCTACGTACGAAAGTTTGTCTATTTTAGAGTTTCATCGGTATATTTTTAGAGTCCAGCGCAGATATTTCTGCCGTGCGATGCACGAAACAACTAAAGAAGCAGTGTTGCTAATGGAGCAGATAGAAAAATCGCTGCAGTGCGCCGATGCACAGCTGTTACGTTCAACAAGGAAATTAGAGAATTCAGGTCTATCTAACGTTGAGTTTTAAACGTCATGCATTATACCAGGACTAGAATTAATATGTACTAGCAAGTGGCTTTGTATGTAGCTACATACATATGGACTAAAAATTCGCAAAATATGAACTAACACATAAGTAAAATTACCAAAAATGCTGCAAAGAAGACTTCTTCATACGATTCCTTATTTGAGTGATTTCAAACAAAATAATATATATATATATATATATATATATCTATATATATATATATATATATATATATATATATATATATATATATATATATATATATATATTATTTTTCATTGCATTAATGCACTGGTGGCGTTCTAACTTTTCACTCCCAAAACCCGTACTATACACTGGTATGGAACTGCAACGGCAGATAATAACATGCCAACGTGTTAAACCGCTACAATTGCACCATAACACTCCTCCTGAAGCAGTATTATTATTTCCTCTCTGAGATCGGCGACAGTCGGTTGCCTTTGTTGTACATTTACAAAGGATGCCGGCTTCCACAACAATAACAAGTACATATACTGCCAGTGAGAATCATAGAACTTCAGACCTTCTGTAAACAAAAGCACGTGTACTCTAACAGTGTTGCAAACTTATGAAAAAAAATAATCCACATAGCCTACAAGGTGTAAAAACATTTCCATTTGTCAACAGATGCGGAATAAGCAGTGTATCACTGATGACCTGTTGAAAGTTATTGAATGTATGTAAAAAAAAAAAGAAAAAAATGTACATCTTGCCTGGTGGCCGACTTTCAGACTCATCACCGAAGTTCCCTGGCTCGAATCCCGGCATGTGTGTTATTTGTGAGTGTCCCTTCATCAATTTCATCTGACGATCACTCATTCTCATCGTCGGGATTAGCCAAAAGTGGAAGAAAAGCAATGCTAAATTTTAAAAAAATCAAATACAAAATTGACATCTTATCCCCCAAGAGTAAGACGGTTCCGTACCAAAGGATTAATTTTCTCTCATATTTTACTAAAAAAAACCTTGCTAGAAGAATGTGACACATTGAGATAAATGACGTTTTGAAACCGGGGTTTCTTCATTAAATTTATTTGATGTTTGAAAGTGTTATGATTTATTATTATAGATAATGAAAGTAAGCTAATACATATGATTTGATTGACTAAATTAATAATTATTAATTAGATAAAATAATGAAACTAACTCATTTGATTTGATTGATTTGCTTTATTTTACTTCCCCTCTTGTGCCACGTATGGCTAATTTGCGAAGATGGGGATGAGTGATGATATGATGAAATCGATGAATGGACATTCACAAACATTCATGCCCAGGCCACGATTCGAACCCGGGACCCATGGCGTCATAGCCGGATGTGCTAACCACTCCGTCACGGGGACGGCTAACTAATTTGGAATTCAAATATCACCTATCCCTCATCATCTCGTAACTAATGACAAATGTGCGTGTCACAGCGTGGTCGATCTACACCTCAATGTCACACATTCCAGTATCCTCCAGAGTGTACTTCAACATATCTAAAGTTACTTCATCCAAAAACACACTCGTTATGTCCTTTTTATCCCGTTCAAAAATGATGGATTATGCAGAAAGACACCAAGGGAAACTAAAACGGCAACTTAGAGAAGCATAAAAGTGGGGAAAGAAGTTTGTAGAATACAGAAATATTTTGAGGCAGTCACATTTTATTGTACGCTACATATAAAATAAAATGCATATTTGCGGGTGAATTTTTAAATATTGTCACATTTTTCTTCTCTCTTGTTGTGAGGTGTTCATTTTAAATCAACCTCCCTCACCCTACGGCCTGCCCTCCTTTACACACAAAAGTATTCCGGAGTGTAAGGATGTCACCATCCAGATGGTGAACACCTCTGAATTATAGATAGACTCCTGCGTCCCACCCCCTCCCCCATCCCGGAGGATCGTCACTGACAATGTGAAAATATACTATCATATGCCGACATTCGACATACCACTTCCGTTTTCTGCACTTGACTTAGTGAGAAGTATTGAGGTTGGCAACAGCCTAATAACGGATTTCTTCCGCATCATGTAGTCCGTTCTATGAAAGTACGCTAATGGAAAAGAAACGTGTAAATTACATTGGATTATACATTTTAAAATATATTTTCATTAAAGGTTTCTGTTTATAATAATAATACGTGATTATTGTATAAATTACAATCGATCACGTGAACAGCAAGAAAATAGCGCCAGTTTCGAACATGGCGACTTCCATGCGTGCAGGAAGGTCTCCCGTGTTTTTAGAGTAGTCATTCGGAAATACAGACGTTTGAAAAGTGGCAAGAAGCAGGTTGTTCTTAACGTTTATGTGACGTTGTGTCGGAGCTATCCTGAGCAAGCAGTGAAGTTGGTGTCCAAGTGTAATTGTGTGTCTGTCTTTGTATTTTCGGTGCGGTGAAAGAAAGGAAAAGGACCGGTCAAGTTGTGAGTCCCGCAAACACGTTCTTGCTCGTATAAACAAGTACACCGATTTAAAGATAAGCGCAATACAACG
Source organism: Lepisma saccharinum (assembly GCF_977018435.1). Taxonomy (NCBI): domain Eukaryota; kingdom Metazoa; phylum Arthropoda; class Insecta; order Zygentoma; family Lepismatidae; genus Lepisma; species Lepisma saccharinum. Next base: position 49,626,566 of record NC_139245.1, on the reverse strand, counting down.
CGAGGTGTTTTCATATTCTTTCAATCAAACAGCCGTCCTGTGCACTGTGGGGAAGATGTTGATAGTGATGATTGTGATGATCTTCCTAATTTTAGCAGTCTGCGTTAAATCGCCTCTTGTGCCACGTTGAGTTCCTTTTTGGGAAGCAAATTTGACAGACCGTACTCTGACAGGATGATGTCTAGCGCCGAAAATGCCTCAAGTTCAAAAAGGAACTGCTGAATCAAGGTAAGAAAATACATTACTTGCATGAGACGTGCGTAAATAATGCGCTTATTATCGCCTTCTTGTGCACGAGAAACCGAGAGAAAGATAAACAATCTCTTTTTATTCCCCGGCTTATCTTTGTATAGCTTCTGCTAAAACCGGGGTGTATTTTTGTTGCACAAAGGAGAAAACAATACTCTACATGTCAACAATGTTGGGCAATAAAGGCTTGAATTTACTGAAACGAATCTCTCACTCTCTTGTATAACTTTGGCTCTGTCATACTGAGAGAGGAGGGGGGAAGGGGGGGATCTGTTAACCCAGTGTCAGATAAATGTGACTTTTGGCGTAGAAAAATATGTTCATTCTTGAACAAGAACACGTATTTAATCACTTGTAGAAAATTTATTATACTTCAATGTGTAGATTATCAGTTAAAATAAGAATACGTTTTTCCATGTTACGTAAAATTAAAGGTTGCGAGTGAACAGCATATGATGGCCGCACCATTCACGAACAGCTGGCGCGGAGTGATACGTTACTCGAAGTGATACGTTTGTTTACAGAGGGTCGGAAGGTTCGTGATTCTTAATTTTTTTATTTTTTTTAGACGATAAGCTGCGCGGCTTTTTCTTTTGTTATGAACCAGGGCCGGCGCTTGTCATTTTGCCTCCCTGGGAGGTGGCGGCAGATGCCGCTCTAGTTCGATCCCCCCCCCCGGTCATTACGCAGCAACGGAAAATTGAAAATCAATATATTCCTAACTAAAACATCAAAATATAAAATAAATAATGAGAATTTTTATGTTATTTCAATACTCCACCTAAATCCCATCTTTCGCAGCAAACGTCGCAAACTCTCTTGACTTCCCGCAAAATTTATGTCCGCCTGTAATTTGACATGCAATTTTTTCAATGTCGGCACTTCATTTTCACGCAGAGCGTAGTCGTATATGCGCCTAAGGATAACGTTTTCATCGAAAGCGTCCACTGACGATTTGGTCGCTGGTCTTTGTCGTTCTTTCCCGGGAGTGTGGAATGATGTGGAGGGGCCTTCTGACATCTCAAGAGATTGTCTTTCGTTCATGATAGCCCTGATTGTTCTTTCAGGAACTCCAGTCGCAGCCGCTGCTCTCTTGCCAAAATGCTTTATTGGGATGCTAACACCATGACTGGCTTCCTCCTTCATGAACTCGTGCACGTTGCTTAGAATTTCACGAGCTTGGCTATGCAAGGTTTTTGATTTCAACTTCGACAGAACTGGAGGCATTATGGAATTTAACGTTCATTAGCAAACACACACTTTTACATACACGCACGCAATACACGCACACAACGTCAAACCGGTCAAATACTTAGTATAAAATAAAAATATGGTGCTTCCAATCCAACAAAACTCACCGCCACTTTACCTGCCTTTCCCCTTCCGTGACAGAAATAGTGCTTCATTATTACAGTTGGCAACACTAGTTACTAGCTAGCCAATGAACATGCACTGCATAAAAGAAGCAACCACTACGCCGTGCTATATTGCCACATTATCGTCCCTGCCGAACGGTGGGAACCGCGAGCTGGAGCGCTATTCAAATGTTTTCAATGATTTTTGCGCCAGTGTGTCCAGGAATGGAATGACAATATGGCAACAATAGCGAAGGTTTTCGAGCAGGGTAGAACACGTGATGCTAAGAGAGAGGGAGACGAAACGAAAATTCGTTTCTACGCAACGGCAAATTTATGTGTGATGCACTCTACTGTTAGTGTTGGTAAAGTTTCCTAAATACCGTGCGTTCATTTCGATCTTCAGCCGAGAGATCGGGAGAAGCGTGGCGGGCAGCGCTGACGAAGATGCCGACATTTGCGCCCTGTAATGCCCGCTTATTTTTATGGACATATGCAGACATTTATATAAATATTGCAAAACGAGCACTAACCTGTGTTATTAGAGTACGGTTTTAATTTTAGTAGCTTAGTGGCTGTATGTGCTGATGATTTTCACACGCCCATCTCCTGTGAAACACGGCGTAGAGGTTTGTTTGGAGAACGTTCTAACGCTGCACCAATTTCATCAAGTTTTGCTTCGGTTAGAATCCGTCGTTTTGGCTTAGGTGCTTAAAATTCAACGATCCAGTTTCTCGTAATTTAAGGACAAGATGTCTAACATCTCTATGTGGAGGTGAAACGCCTGGGAATTCTGTACAAATTGCCTACACACGTCTCGACACGAGTCTGTTTTCACGTAAGTGTCATACATAAGAATTCTTTGTTCTAACGTGAACCTTGCGGCTGGCATTCCAATCGTCTCACGGACACAACACACATACACACTGCAATAACACAAACAAGTAACGGCAAGTAACAAAGAATATCACTCTTGCGCACAGTACGAAATTAACAAGCTATTGGTTTACATCTGCTCGCCACTATATTCACAGTTCTGTCTTTATCTAGTCGCCAAGGAACAAAAACCTCGAGCTCGGAGATTTCGGATTGCAAGGAAGCTCACGAAAACCATAGACTTTTAACGGTTTCGTCTGCAGCGTAATCTTGATACAGTGTTGCACATTCGAAACCTCCAAACGATCCCCATCGACACAAAACTCTTTCAAGGATATAAACTTAAGCAGGACGTTACTGGTCAAAACTATGATTAAAATGATTATCGTTTCTAAAGCGTATTTTTTGTGTATATAAGGGCAGAACTCGGATGAATTACAGAATAACTTTTGCGTGTTATAACACAGGTTAGTGCTCGTTTTTTTGCAATATTTGTATAAATGTCTGCATATGTCCATAAAAATAAGCGGGCATTACAGGGCGGAAATGTCGGGATCTCCGTCAGCGCCGCCCGCCACGCTTCTCCCGATCTCTCGGCTGAAGATCGAAATGAACGCACGGTATATGAGTAGGGTTCCATATATTCTTGTTCTTGCATGTTTTTTGATATGATGTGATCAGCACAACTCTCCAAGTGCCTTTACTGCATGTTTCCATTTTATTGAGGCTTAGTGATTCCTAGAGCCACTTTATGCATGAGAGAAAGCTTGAAAATTTCGATCTCAGATAACCCAAAACCATATGTCAGAGTATTTTCGAGTATATTTTAGACTTATTACGTGCCATTAGAATATCACTGCTTGCTTAATTTTTAAGTATGTTACGCTGTTATTGTATTTTTAGCCATTGCTTACCTACTAGATATACTGTACGAAATGTTTAATATTTGTACATTTGCACTTATAAGAGGCCAAACTTCTACTGTAACTAAAATTATTGTGTGTCTATAAGGACTGAAATCCCTTTATCAAGAGGACTATAACTGGACGTTTATTAATATTGTTTATTTTCCCTTTTAAATATAACAATATAATGACAAATCACAGGACAAAACTATGTTAGCATACGACTACGTGGCTCTTAAGTCCACCTACCAAACTTTTTTTTTACCATGTTAGAAGAAATATTTAGCCTTATAGCCCTTTATTCAGGGTACTTTTCAAGTATTACTGACTTTCTTGAGTGATAGTGATAGACTTAATATCAGGGGCTATTTGTATCATGCGAGTCTTATTTTTACTACAATCAGGATTAAATTCCACTGACTGAAGCTTAAAGCTTAGGCTCTAAACGGGCCATTTAACACGTATAGTGACAATTCATAGGACAATATGAACCTTACAGAGGCTTGTAAGAAGCAGAGGAACACATGCCAGAGCCTTATTAGACTGCAAGAAGCACTTACAAGGAGTACTGCGAGGGGTAAATATGCGATATCGCCCGAACGGATTTCTTCAAATTTTCAGGAGAAACTACTTACTGAAATCAGTTTCTATAGCATTGTCGAAGTTCTTCAAGGTATTTTCTTTCGCGGAAACTGAAAACTTCACCATAGAATGCTGCAGAACAAGAAATAATCACTTGTTATATAAGGAACTTGCATTTTCTGTAAAGCGACAACATCATGCCTTTGTTTCCATTATGTACCTGCAGATTGCGCGAGCGTCGAAAATCACGCGGTCTCGCCAGTGTTTCCAAACGTGCCTTTTTTCTACGATTTTTTTCTTTTTTTTTTAACTATGCTTACCTAACCTGACCCAACCTAACCTAACCTTGCCAGAAATGGTTCGTGGGGCTATCCGTCAATGGTTCGTGGGGCTATCGTGAATAGTTTTTGGGGCTATCATGAATGGTTTTTGGGGCTATCATGAATGGTTTTTGGGGCTATCCGTCAATGGTTCGTGGGGCTATCGTGAATACTTTTTGGGGCTATCCGTCAATGGTTTGTGATGACATAATGAACACGAAAGTAGGTATTTTTCGGTTAAGAAGGTTGAAACACTGCATACCCCACTCCAAATCGACAAAACACAAGCACGACGCGCAATGATCCATGACGAGTGCACGCCATATTGTCTGTACCCAAGAGGAACAAGGAAGACAAATAATGGGTGCGTTCCGAAAGTCTTAACGAAACGAACGCATTCAACGAAAATAACTGGGCTCGTGAATCTGGTGAAACCAGTTATTTTACGGACTTATGGGACACTCTAGGCGAAAGCGCAGGCGCAGCGTTTTGTTTAGAGAAACTTTCCGCATGGCGTCAGCGGAAGGAATGTCCTTATGGAAAAAATAAACTCTATTATGGCCACTGTTACTCATTTTAATCACATTCTAAGAACGGTCAAGGCATACTTATCTTGTGCATGTTGCTTCATATCGCTATCTGTTAAAATTATAATACATTTTCCGAACTAGTGCAGTTTGAATCCATCAGCACGCGCTTTGTCTGCAAGGAGCAGACGATTTTCACGGAACAAACCAGCATCCTGGCCCGTGCGTTTGGTGAATCTCGTTCTTGCACGAAACGCACGGAATGCGACTTTTGGGACAGCATAATGAAACTCACGAAACGCACGGAAGCACTTATGGAACGGTCAGTTACCATAACTCGTTTAACGCATTAAACTCGTGCGACTTTCGGAACGGGCCCAATGACTCGTAATATGAAAAGTTGACACTATTTTATGGATAAAGGCATAACTTAACCTTCAGGAATCTTCCGCAATGCAGAATAGGTAAGTATCAATGCTAAAATTAACGAAATAAACGAGTGAGAGGTGTTCGGGCGATATCGCATAATTACCCTGCGAGGAAACGAAGTTGATTTTTTGAGAGCTTTATTATAAGGTTACCAGTTACACAGCCAATATTTGCTATTTCAAGTAAGTACATGTACCACATCTTCAGGCGCTGTTGGCCTTATAGCGCACAGGATCAGTGAACCCCCAGTAATATATGTAATTTACCTCGAGAATGGACAATAAACAATGTCTTTACCTTTTGACAATTTTTCGCTAAAATTTCTCCACAACAAGTCATGTATTTGTGTCTGTAACAAGGCAAATTCTTTTGCTGAGAGAGAGAGAAACCGCGAGTCGGCCGCCCTCGTGCAGACCCTCAGCTGAACCGCCACAGGAGAGCTCTTGCCATAGGGAAGGTTCGGGCGGCAGGCAGAAGCTGGGGGTAGTTATATGGACAAAATATATGGCAAGGGATACTGAGGAACCTCGATCTCCAACCAACGGCCATGCGCAGTTCGTGCTCTTTCAGAAGCCGCAGCAGAATCCAGAAGGCACCGTCCTCGCTGCGAGGAGTGAGACCCAGCTGGTTCTACCTTTCAGTGTTGCCCTGTGTAACGAGCACATGAGCAACAGCCAGCGGTTGGCTCGATGCCAACAGATACCTAACCCTCCCAATAATCAACAACATATGACGTGTCTCTTGTCAGCTGCTCTGCAATGTGGAAGGTCGTAAATAGGAAGTGTTTACAGCCAAGAGAACGGAACCTGTGACTTAGCATTGGGCTAGTGCCAAGACTTGGCACTGAACAAGGTCTACAAAGACACGTGTGACATTGGAAACATTCCAAAGGTCGGCCTTGCCTGACAGCTGCCAACAAGCTGAAAGGTTGCCAACTGACCAAGTGAGTCCACGTGCCAATAAATGAACTTAGGCGAAAATAGTCACAATGATAAGGAAGCTCTAGGAAGGCCACGCGGTAGGGCAGCTTGACGAGTAGACAGATAATACTATAAAAACCACTTAAACATAAAATAAACATCCTGTTGTGTCTGAGGATTGCAGGCACGGGGAACTGCTGACCTATCGAGAGATCGTTGGCTGTGGCTAGACCAAAAGGTATGATGGACTTTATTTGTCTGTTGTTGGCGCCTTAGATTACTCTTCTAAGTCAGGTCTTACATATATATTTAGTTAACATTAAGAGTGCATAAAATGTAATCCTTAGGCTTAGTTTTAGAATAAATATTCTGAATCGTAGAAAAGCGAGTGTCAGTCCACATCTTAAAAAACCTCTTCTGAGTCACACTCCCGAGTAACTGTGTCTGCCAGGCAGTAACAGTTACATTTAATGGTGGAGATGCGGGGCACTCTAGTTGCATCAAAGCGTTGCTTTCCTTGTTGGTGACGTTTTTCGTGCATTTCCTTTGTGATTTTCTGCACTGATTTTAGATGTTCACGGAAGTTTTCGGAAAAAGGATCTATGGGGTTTGCATTCAAACCGATTTCTAGGGGAAACTGGGGTTTCCGCCCAAACAGTATCTCATATGGGGACATCCCTATACCTTCTAGGGGACTGCAGTTATAAGCGTAGACACAGAGGTTGAGATAAGGTACCCAATCATTTTGATGTTTATTAATGTACTTGCTGATCATGGTGGCCATAGTGTGATTTAATTTCTCAGCCTTTCCGTTGGTTTGTGGGTGGTATCCGCTTGTATTTAGATGTTTGATTTTGAGTTCTTGGAGTACATTTTCCACGAGGGTTGCTTGATATATGGACCCACGGTCAGTCAAGATGGACTTAATTGGTCCGTAAACGGTGTAAATTCTGTTTATAAAAAATTTCGCCACTGCCTTGGCGGAAATGCTCTTCAAGGGTTGTGCTACGACCCAGGATGATAACATATCGATTGCAAAAATAATGAATTTGAACCCTTGAGATGAGCTGATTGGTCCAAAGACGTCACTAGCCCAGTTTTCGCAAATATTGCCTAAAGGAATAGGGTGTAAAAACCCTTGTTTCCTTCCCGTTGGTGAATTCTTTTCCTGGCATAATGGGCATGACCGTACGTATTGTAACACATCTTGCCGTGCTGTTTTCCAGTAGTACCTTTCGTAAACTTTCTTCAGGCACTTTTGCTGTCCTGTATGACCTCCAGTGTAGGCGGAGTCATGGATGTCGGATAATACGTCAGCAATCATGTTATCAGGTATTACTAAGAGTTTACGATCCTTATTTGTGCGATATAATACTCCATGTTCTAGTACAAAATATCGCACAGATAAATGATTTGGGTCCTTCTCCTTTAATTCAATTAATGCTTTAATTTCTGGGTCTTGCATTTGGCGTGTTCTTACGTCTTTTTGTCTATCGTTGATTGGATGTCTTGTTTCTTTGTCGATCAAGTCAACAATATCTCCAAAGTCGATGTTATCTCTTTCCTCATCGGTAAGCTCTGATGATGGGGCCCTACTCAAACAATCGGGGATACAGTGGAGTCGACCTGGTCGGTGTTTGATAGTAAAACGGAACTGGGAAAGACGGATCGCCCATCTTGCAAGACGACCATTCAAATCGCGAGCTGTGCGGAGCCAGCAAGCCCCGGAACTATCAACTACTGCTGTAAAAAAAGTGTCGGTGAGATATTGCCTATAATGTAAAATGGAAAATACTAGGCAGTACACCTCTTTTTCACAGATGCTGTAGTTGACCTGTGCACCTGTAAACAGTCGTGAGCAGTAACTTATCGGCTTAATCATGGTTTTCTCGCTATTAAGAGGGTCTTCAACAGTGTGACAAAGTACTGAGCCAAACCCTAATGTCGATGAGTCGCAATGTAATTCTATGGGCAATTTGGGATCGAAGTGATGAAGTACAGGGGCTGTCGTTAGGCATTCCTTGAGTTTATTGAATGCAGCAAGCTCTGTCTCTCCTATGTGAAATTTAATTCCTTTTCTAGTGAGATCAGTCAGTGGTTTTGCTATCAGACTGAAATTTCTGATAAATCTCCTGAAATAATTGCAACATCCTATGAACGATCGTACAGCCTTCACCGTCATGGGGACAGGAAGATCTATTATAGCACTGACTTTCTTTGGGTCAACCGCTACTCCGTTTCTTCCAATGATATGTCCTAAGATTTCTGTTTCTGGAAAACCGAACCTACATTTGGAAGGCTTTGCCTTTAAGTTTGACCTTTCAAGGGCGGCGAACATTCGATCAAGTCTTTCGAGATGTTGAGGCCAGTTTTCACTAAATATTATAATGTCATCAAGGAATACACAGAGACTATTCCACTTAAGTCCAGCAAATACCTTATCCACGCACCTTTGAAAAGCAGCAGGAGCGATTTTAAGGCCGAAAGGTAAGCGTTTGAACTGAAAGAGACCACTATCTGTTACGAAGGCTGTTTTATGTCTATCCTCCTCTGCTATTTCCAGTTGAAAATATGCAGAAAAAAGATCACAATGTGAAATATATTTCACTCCACTCAAATAATGTATAATATCTGAAATAAGTGGAATAGGGTATACCTGGTCAATTATTTTCTCATTTAAAGAACGATAGTCGATACAGAGCCTTGTACTACCTTCTTTTTTACTTACAAGCAGGATAGGAGAACCATACGAAGATTCACTCTCCTCTATAATGTCTAATTTTAACATTTTTTGAATTTCTTCATTTATAAACTCGCGTTGTTTTGGGGACACCCTGTATGGTGTTCGACGTACTGGTGTATCGTCGGAAAGTGGTATTGTAACCTTGTAGACATTTGTAACTCCTAGCTGCTCAGGAGATGCAGCAAAACAGTGTTTATATTTCTCCAATAGCTGTAATAGTTCCTGACGTTGTTGTTGAGTTAGGTCAGGTGAAATTCCTACGTCGGTCTCTAGGTTAAATTCTTTGGTAACCGCTTGAAAGGAAGTTTTCAAATCTTCGTCCCGTATCGCGTCTACTTGGTGATATAAAGGCGTATCAGGTCCTGGCGAGATATTTAGTACTTCATGCAAAATTCCAACCACCAATTTTGCTGGAAAAGTGACAGGAAAATGGTTCATGTTAATAATTGGAATTACGTTCGTCGTACTGGTGTTCAAAAGTAGTCGCGGAATGAGGCAACGAAATTTGTCGTAAACTCCTTCATGAACCTCAAAAATATAATCCCGCTGAGGTGGGACAAAAGGTGAAAAACAAATGTAAAGTCCGGTATAGCGATAAGGTTCTAAAATAATTGTCTGAGCCGAAGAGACCTTCAATTTCCTGTTGACCGAGTTCCGACTGTGCTCTTCCTCAGTATCGTTAGCGAAAGGAAGTTGAGTCAAGATATCGCTATCAGTTGTGTCAATGGTATTATGCAGCAATGCATTCCGGTCTCCATAAGGATTCTCGGCCGTCATATTAGCTTCCCTGTGTGTCGGGGGGACTTGGTCTTTCTGAATGCATTCACTTTGGACTTCGTCGCGGTTAGCCTTGGTGCAAAAAGTAACGAATTTCTTAGGAGGTACAAATGTAACCGGTACTTCGATAGTACTACGCAAAAAAACGTTTTTTGGAGTCTGTTCGCAAGCTGGAGCACCTTTCAGCGAGCTTTTTGTTTTATGTCCGATGTTAAAACACCCACCTTCTGACTCTAAAGTTATATTAGTGCCGTGCATTTTGTTGTTAATCGCACGCTCCGATTCTGATTGGGGATACCCATGGTGTTCCTGCGTGAAGTAAACAAATTTTGCTGATTTCCTGCGCAGCTGCAAACCTCTTGGAGACAGTGAGTGTACAAATTGATTGAAGAAATCTGCTCCGAGAATGATACGGTTACGTAAAGAACTGTTTGTACATACTGCAAATGGCATTGTAATTTTATGCCTTCCTATCCAATAATAAAATGTGCATACTGGAGTGCATTTTGAAGCAACTCCCGCTAAGGTTGTTAACGTAACTGTACCTGTTTTCCTACTATGCAGAGAAAGTGTTGGGGGAATCAAACCTATGTACATAAGGCTACAAGTACTTCCTGTATCTATGAGAGCTGAAACATTTTTGTTAAATATTCTGACGTTGATTGTAGGGCGATTTCGCAAATCATTGTTATCGTCCTGAAGATATGATGAACATGTTACAGAGTCTATAGGTTTGTCAATAAGGGGATTTTGATGACTTGGGCGTAAACGACCCCTGGACCGTTTCCCCATTATTCGTTTGGGTTTTCCTGATATGGAGATGGTGACCGGCGCTGTTGCGTGTTTGGAAATTGACTTCGTGGAAAAGACTGTTGATTACGTTCCCCAAAGTTTCGTCCTCTGTTTGTAAATTGGCCCCTTCCTCTTCCTGAAGGGTACGAACCACGATTAGGACAAGTGTAACTGTAGTGATGTGGGGATCCGCAAGAATAGCATCGCCTATCGGTAGTGCGTCCATTTCGCGGTGTGGGACGTCCTCGGAATGATGCTCTGCCTCTGGCCTGATTATTTCCCCGTGAAGAATTTGAGTCTCGACTGTCCCATGACTGTTGTTGTTTGGGTGAACGTTCCTGATCTAAAGTGTTCACATATCTAGTTTGATTTCCCGACCTAGCCTGGGAAGTCTGAGGCTGCTCGTAATGACCTTTTACTACTTGGGCGTAAGTTCGCTCAGCGAGGTTCGCTTGACGCTTAGCACGCTCTAGAAGACGTAAATTGGATAAAAGGTCTTCGAGAGTTTGTGACTTCATTGTAACTAAAGTTTCTGCATCGCGAGCATGTAATCCATTGCATACGAAATTGATTTTTCCTTCAACATTCATGTTTGGGTCAGCTCGTTGGCACAATTTGAGAATATCATAGAAATAGTTCTCGATTGATTCGGTGGGGTTTTTCTTTCGCGCTGCAAGCTCCAGATAGGCTTGACCTACTGGCAAAAGAGGTTGAAATGCCTTTGTGAGGGTTTCCTCTATTTGAGAGAATCGTTCTAGGCCCTCTAGTGAAGTGTGATTTAAGTCCCAATACGCCAGCGCACTTTTCTTGAGGTAAGCAGGCAAAAACACAATTTTCTGCGCATCTGTCCATCCCAGGATTATAGCAACTCTGTTGTATGTTTTTAAAAAGTCTGTAATGTTTTCCCCTGGATCTGCACTAAATACGTCTGGTTGTATGGAGGGCACTCTAGGATGAGATTGCATAGTTTGTGTGAAAATCTCATTTGGATGCGGTTGGTCCGGCATAGTGAGGCCTCGATCGCAATCACTAGGGAGTGGTGTACGTATAGCTTCGTCAGCACAAGAGGGTAAGTGGCACCTCACGGAATCTGATAGGAGGGGTTTTTGATCACCAGAAGCCTGTTGACGTGTTACAACCATGTAATTGGGCAATTACGATCACAGATAGTCCTTTTTAGCAATAGAGGATTACTCCAAAGGATTACTCCAAAGGACAATCATGGACTTTATACAGCTTCGAAGAATGAGAAAAAGTACAAAAAGAGAGCATCCCATATATTTGAACCTTACTTAATCGACAGAAGCGAGGGAAAAGGATCAAAGCGCACCTCCACCATTAAATGTAACTGTTACTGCCTGGCAGACACAGTTACTCGGGAGTGTGACTCAGAAGAGGTTTTTTAAGATGTGGACTGACACTCGCTTTTCTACGATTCAGAATATTTATTCTAAAACTAAGCCTAAGGATTACATTTTATGCACTCTTAATGTTAACTAAATATATATGTAAGACCTGACTTAGAAGAGTAATCTAAGGCGCCAACAACAGACAAATAAAGTCCATCATACCTTTTGGTCTAGCCACAGCCAACGATCTCTCGATAGGTCAGCAGTTCCCCGTGCCTGCAATCCTCAGACACAACAGGATGTTTATTTTATGTTTAAGTGGTTTTTATAGTATTATCTGTCTACTCGAGTTCGAGTCTACGGACTTGACGGATATTCTTCCATTCCCGTATTCTGTCGATATGACTGATGCAGTAGATATACAATTAGCTTTGACCCCACCTGACTTTGACGAGGAGACGGAGGTCTTAATTTTTAACTTTCTAAACCATGAATTACCCACTGCGTTTGTCGCACCTTTCAACAGTTATGTGGATCTTGGGACCAATGTTATGGATCTTGTCTTACCTCGGGATTCTCCTAATTTTTTCTTTACAATTTTTGACGTTGTCTCGTTCTTACGAGCTGGACTAGGATGCCTTAACTCTCTCCAATCCCGAGAAGACTGGCTTTTCCATTTCTCCCAGACCTTGCGACTCCACGTCCAGATGATGATTGTCGCCGCTGGAGATTTATGGACCCTTCATACATACTTTGACGACCTCGGGGGCACATTGCACTTTTGGCCCCTCTACTTGGAACCTCGAGTGGGTCTCTTCGAAGAATAAACCCAACGACTAAGACTACGATGTACATCTAGTATATTGCAATCTTTTTCTTATATATATATATATATATATATATATATATATATATATATATATATATATATATATATATATATATTTTTAGCTTATATTAATTTCATATTATCTATGTCATGACATATGTTTTTGTTATTTTGTTTGTATGTTCATTCATTACTAGTTTAGGTTATAATCCCACTGGCTTCGGGGCGAAGCACTCTTGTGGGGGAGCTAATTAATGAGAATAGTGGCACTCAAACTCTTTTTAGTTTCAGACCCAATAATGAGATTAATATATCTGTTCATGTTGCTGGGATGGGCATGGTCCAGCCCTACAATTAGGCTCATGCCAGGAGCCTACTGGAAGAAACTTCCTAGGGTAACCCTCTACGAAGGCAGTGTACCCTTGACGTACACGCAGGAAATAACACCTTCACTTACCTTGGACAAGACGCTGAGTGAACTAACCAATGGAGAGAAATTCAATCAGGTAGCAGACAGAAATGAAGACCAGGTATTTAACGCACTAGAACAATTGGTAAGTACTTACCAGAAATTACTACAAAAACACTTAAATACGACATGGATGGATTTTCCTGTCCCAATTGACGACTATGCTAAGACAAAAAGAGGACTAGGACTTAATTTTATAGGAGATTTTGCCAATTGGTGCTGTGGAATCATCAGCCAGCAGCAATTCCAAGACGTCCTAGTAAATGAACGCACCTTAAATTCAGAAATCTATAAAATCACTTCGAGCTTGAAGGGAGAACATCAAACAGTACACTTACTAAAGGCTCAGATTCACGACATAGTATCTCAGACTAATAATACACTTGTAGAGATGGAAAATCAGATAAATATCCTACGAACGTCATTTAAAAACACTCTTTCAGAACTCACCAAGCAAGAAGAAGTAACCATCTATAAATTACACTTAATTGCCTTGCGTTCAGTAATTTTGCATCAAATAGTAATATTAAACACAAGAAACACCGAATTGCACGAGTTAAGGACAGCATGTTTCACAAACAAAATTCCATTGAACTTAATTAAACCTCAGATCCTCAAAAGAGACTTAAAACGGCTACAATTCACTCTAGAGAAACATGGTTATCAATTAGCTATTCCTTCGGCCCAACTTATGAAATATTACACTATGCCACTGGCCCACTGTTTGTTTTCATCAAGAAAAATTGCTGTTACTTTGAAGATCCCTATTATTAAAATTGGTGAAAACCCTGTATTAGAAGAATTTCTAACGGTTCCCTTTAGATGGGGAAACAGCACATGCAGTATTATTCACCCACCTTTATTTTCGGCAACAAGTTCCGCATCCATAAGACTCTTATCAGGAACATTTCTATCAACTTGTGACCCCCATAACTCCCCTATGTGCTACATACCTCGTTATGGCCACGATGCCACACTTGGAAACTCCTGTGCACAAAAGATAAGACAAGGCGCAACGATTCAAGAGCTAGCAGGGCACTGTATGTTTCAGTGCTACGACGGAACTAACGTCATAATCACGGAAATAGCTCAAGACCACTACGTCATTACTAATCCACCGCATGAGATAACAGGAGAATGTAACAACGAGATATTTAACTTCACCACTTACGCTAACGAACCTGGAGCACTAGAGATCACTTTACCATGTCATTGTTCCCTGTCAGTAACTAGTGAGACTTTCATCCCTAGAACCTTCCCTTGTTCTAGCCAATCAAAGGATAATATGGAAATTTATCACATTTTGCCTGCATCTTGGGGAAAAATTCCCACTATGAAAATCGATGTATTATTTACCGGAACAAAGGCTGCCGAATTTAAACATTTAAATGACTGCCTGGATACTACATGGCCCGAGAAAATCCCTTTCTTAAAAATCTCTACACAAACCGAAAATACTGACGTATATAATGATATCTTAGAAAATATCGATACGACTGCTTTACCCCCTCTTACAGGAAAACACCACTACAAAACATCTTTATTAATAATTTGGAACATAGGGCTTACCATTCTAATTGGATGGACAATACGAAAATACCGCTTGCAAGCTACCCAACTCATAGCTCTTAGTCAAATTCAGAATACTACCGCCCTAGACCCCGCTATAGAACTCTTAGACGACATTTTTTTTTACATCCTTATGTCATTAGTCTTCTTACTGTTTAGTGTGCTAATATTCTGGCTATCTAAACGTTATGTAAATTGTGGTAATAAGACAAATCCGACTCCTCATAGACTCACATACGCTCACAGTAACCCTGTTCTTTTCATTAATGACGAAATCCCTAGAATTCACCTCCCTAATAACTCAAGGACAGTACCTACACCCTTACCACGTAGACATAACCCTAGACGCAATCCTGTACATCTCACAATGACGGCATGACTAACCGTTCTGTTCGCAGTAACATTAGGGATGACATCAAAAGCTGACGGATTAACAATGAGAACTTTTATTACTTCTGGGTTTCATCTTAATCAAGTCGATTCCCCTATTCTGTATGAAACTTCCGTACCTCTAATCTATCGCTTTCAATATAATCCAATAACATCAATTTATTTAGATTGGAAAAACTTACCCAATACATTGGGAAATACTTCTATTAACACTGATCCCTCATTACAAGGTTGGAGTTACTTCAGGGCCAAGAAGACACATTTAAGAACACTCTTCTTAAGAGAGCCAGATATAACTGAAATACAACATAGGATCCAAAAATTTCCTGCCAGAGATTGGATAAATATTCGTAACTGGACATTAAAGGACTTACCGGAAATATTTCATCTTCTAGTATCAACCTGCCAAAATAAAGTCATGCATCCTGCGTTACTATCCTTTCAATTGTTGGGACAACATCTCACCCACCTAAATCAAAAGATCATTAACTTCAACTACACCTTAGCGATTCCCCTCATCAATCTAGGCCAATATTATAACATCCCCATTGTCGAATGTACAATCAGTACCACGACAACCTTGCTGGCGTTTAAAGTTCCTCTAGTGCATAAACATGCCACATTAGTTACATACCATCTCAATCCTATACCCTTTCAGTACTATGACAAAACTTGTCAAGTAGCTATTTCTCCTACTCATGTTGTTTACAACGTAAAGGATAAAAGTCTCTATAATCCACTCTGCGCTATTTCTCAAGACACACTGTGCTTTATAACCCCTTTTCGAGACATGTATACTGTTCGTAACAAATGCCTCCTATCAACTATATTAAATGATGTCAAGGGACATGTCCAATATTGCCCCTTAACTTGCACTACTAATCCTAAATTCACTACTCCAATACTGTTCAACGTATCCACATATCTATTGTTATCGCCTTCTGACGTCGACATCAACGTCAAGTGCGAGAGCATACTCTTTAGTTTCCAACGTCAAAACCCCTTTGGTACTCTCGTTATTCAATTAGGTTGCCAATGCAATCTATGTATAATGCACTCTTGTTTCAATGCCCAATTCCCTTGTATACTTCCTGACCCGACCAAAGCACAGATCTCCCAAATCTTGCCCATTCATTGGGTAGACTATAATTTGACTAACAGATCTAACTATGAATGCCCTATTGAGCTACAGAACGCACCTGCCTGCAGAATCAATCACCAACGTGGTAACATGAACCATTCTTTCTCACACATAGATGTGATCGTTTATGTTTGGTTGACCTTAATATCATGTGCCTTATTTACACTCATCTTGTGGATATGGTGGCGAGTTCACCGGCGAACTCTGAGAGCTCGGAAGTCTGTTCCGCGGACCGTTCCGATGAGGGCTCCCACATATGAAGCCCCCAGGGAACCCCCTATCTACGAGAGTATTCTGGAATAATAATGTATGTAAGAATCTATACCCTGTTAATATGTTCCTTCTCAAATTACAGTGATGTCAGTACCAGTGAAGCTGTCCACGACTTCAACCCGCACTACGGAGGCAGCGCCGCTATCTCTAGAAATTCGGACTTTGGACCTACTACCTCATGGTCCGACTCCCCTTAAAAAGAAAAAAAAAAAAACTCTCGTCACTCCTTCCCTTAGTGCTTCCCCTCAAGAAAGAGTGAGCCAGACACTTATAAACCAAATGATTTATAACACTACCTGCGGTGTTTCAAGAACATCGTTGTGTAATGTGTCAATGTTTTCAAGATTCAGTGCCTCTTCAACTACTATGTAATATTTATCAAGAAGACGCCTCTTTACTATATGTATGTAATCTGCTTCATATGCACTCACTATTTTTGTTCATAGGTGAACCCTCCAAGGTTTGGTACGGAGCCTTCTATGTATTTTCAACTTATTAATCATGTTATATGTCACTTGTCTAACTTGCTCCTTGTGGAATTTTTAATTTTTTTTTTATATATATATAGGAGGGTTTATAATTTAGTACTGACTTAGATGGAGACCATCTAAGGATAAGGTGGGGCAATTGTAACGAGCACATGAGCAACAGCCAGCGGTTGGCTCGATGCCAACAGATACCTAACCCTCCCAATAATCAACAACATATGACGTGTCTCTTGTCAGCTGCTCTGCAATGTGGAAGGTCGTAAATAGGAAGTGTTTACAGCCAAGAGAACGGAACCTGTGACTTAGCATTGGGCTAGTGCCAAGACTTGGCACTGAACAAGGTCTACAAAGACACGTGTGACATTGGAAACATTCCAAAGGTCGGCCTTGCCTGACAGCTGCCAACAAGCTGAAAGGTTGCCAACTGACCAAGTGAGTCCACGTGCCAATAAATGAACTTAGGCGAAAATAGTCACAATGATAAGGAAGCTCTAGGAAGGCCACGCGGTAGGGCAGCTTGACGAGTAGACAGATAATACTATAAAAACCACTTAAACATAAAATAAACATCCTGTTGTGTCTGAGGATTGCAGGCACGGGGAACTGCTGACCTATCGAGAGATCGTTGGCTGTGGCTAGACCAAAAGGTATGATGGACTTTATTTGTCTGTTGTTGGCGCCTTAGATTACTCTTCTAAGTCAGGTCTTACATATATATTTAGTTAACATTAAGAGTGCATAAAATGTAATCCTTAGGCTTAGTTTTAGAATAAATATTCTGAATCGTAGAAAAGCGAGTGTCAGTCCACATCTTAAAAAACCTCTTCTGAGTCACACTCCCGAGTAACTGTGTCTGCCAGGCAGTAACAGTTACACCTGTGAGGTTCAAGTTTGAAGCGCATTCGTTACACATTCAATCTTCTCTGTTGAATCATTTTTGTACCGAACTTCTTGGCATTATTGCAAAATTGTGGCAGAGAAGGATGAGTAGAAATGAATGAAAGCTGGAATTAGACACGATGAATTAAAATAAAAGAAATACATTACTAAAATAACTCGTGCATGCATTCAGACATTTTCCTTAAAGATGGAAGCACTTCGGATATGTGAAAGTAAAAGAATGCCGCGATCTTAGACAAGAAAGGAACCTTGTCGGTGTCAATGTTTCAAGTTTGTAAGTTTTCGAAGTGCTTGGATAGTTGTTGCAAAATATTGATGCTCCAAAGGATGTTACGTCATTTGATGCAGTGTAGGTGCTGCTGTCTGCGCAGGTAAGAAATGACCGATAAAACATACCCTCTCGTCTGTTGAAAGAAAATTAGAGATAAAACGTGTGCTGGTCGACCAACTCCAAATTTGAAGATAGAAAAAATTAAAGCTGTAACATTCCAATGAAAGGTTCTCAGGTTTCTAGTACGCATATGCCATTGGTTGCCATTTCCCTTTAATAATTGTAGGACCATTGTGATTAGTCGTTTTATAATTGCAGGCATGGACGTCCGGAAGGGGAAAAGGGGCCACACCCGCCTGGAAAATTACTGTCAACCTAAAACTATTTATTACACACATATATTTTCATTTCAGTCACAGTAATTTATGATGATTATTATAACGTGTCATTCTATAGAATGAAGGGATCTGAACCAGTTAATTGTTGGGGTGATGTAAACTACTCATCATTCATCCTCTTGATGAGACCACTCGTCATGGACATGACGAGTTATTGCTTGGCATGCGAAAGGTATAAATTACACAAAGGAATTAAACTACTGAAAAGACAATGGTAACTCGTTGGATTTTGTGAACCGTTGAACCTGTATCATGGCTGGGTGTAGGATAATTACCTGTCTAACTGAAGTCTCTGAGCTGAATCGAAAATAGCGAAGTCCTCTGTAAGCTTCTCTCTAAGTGTTGACCAAAGCGTGCTTCCACTATCGACCTCCTGTCTTGCTGACCTCCTCTCTCTACCAACTCAATTCCCAAAGTCCAGTCACTTCCCAGCTTGTCTCACCTCTATCTTCCCTGGCCATCGAGCTCTTCCTCGATGCCGAATCGCCGAATCGTGTTTATTATAATTGCTACCATGCAAACCGCTGACACCATAACCAGAAGTGTTACCTGTTCCTGAATGCTCAGGAGGTTTGCATGGCACAACACAATGCATTGTAAACATGCCTAAGAGGCTTGAGACAGCTGAGAAAAACAAGTGAATGCCCTGGTCAACATGAAGCGTTCAGAGAGACTTAATAAAATAAACATACAATCTTAGGGATTGATACGATAAAGACGTTGCAGGGACTGAAGGAGTGTTTTTTGAGAGAACAGTACTATTACAGGGAAAAATGTGCCTCGTTTGTCCCCCCTAGAAAAAAATGATCTTGCTTCCCATCCCTCGAACAAATCCTGAGGACGTCCTTGATGCCCATAAATCCCGAAATTTATTTCATAGATGAACAATTTATTGTACTTAGTTTTAGTCCTAAATTTATACGCACACCTCTACTATGAAACCTCATTCCATGAAAAAATTATGTATCAATCTTTTAAGCCCCCCCCCCCCCATCCCTTTGTTTGCAGAAGAAAGTCTATTTGCGGAAACTGAATGTGTGTCATATGACTTCGGTGAACCCCCAGGAAAATAATGCACGAGCCGCGCCTGCACATCTTACATCTCCAAATTAAAATTCACTTCGAATACCTCACAAGAGGTCCTTTATAGCCGAACACGGAATAACTACGAACTAAAAACTGGATAACACAATCACAATCCGAAAAACCTCTTAGCCGAACACGTGCCAAAATGGCGAATCCTGGATGTCGTTACTTGAAAAAAAAATGTATTCCCCGTTCATTTTAGGATACAAATCCTTTTTTTTTTTTTTTGTTTTCGGTGCGGTACAGGAAATATACACTCATCCGTTCTTGCTAGCCTGATTGAGTGATTTACGAAATATCTTCCACCGCAGAACCAAACCAAAACAATGGCGAAGATTGGCGAGCAGGGTAGAACACGTGAGACAGGGAGACGAAACTAAAATTGGGATCTGTGCCGCGGCAGAGATTGGTGTCTTGGCCTCTACCTAAATCTTATCATTTTGACACGGGGGCCATGGCCCACTCTGGCCCACCCGTGCTGACGATCCTGCTGGTCATGTGCTCCAGCTGCCACATTATTATTGTTGTTATTATACATTTCGTTTCCGGTGGGCTACTGTAACATCTTACGGATGACAAGAGATGACATCGACATCACAGCGAAACAGATTTAAGTTTTCCGAAGCAGTGGGAAGTGAATGTTGTTGAAGTAATCCTACACTATGGAGTTTCACTGGTGACACCCCCAGCTGCTGCACAGGAGGTGTGCATTTGTTTTGAATGCGAACTGATTGCGAACGAATGAAGGAAAAACTTAATATACACCTTCAGAGGAAATATTTATGGATGTCATTCGTATTTTGCTGATGACAAAGTTTTGGTAACGTATTCAGAAGCTGTTCTGGTAATGTTCTACATGGTAAACATAAGACGATAACACACGAAGGTTGACGTTTACGTAGGATGCTAAATCGTGGAAGGAACATTCCCAACATCAATGGTATCACATGCACATTTTTTTCCGTAATGCAATAGCAAGTAAACTTGAAATAAACAGTAAGAACATACTAACATAAACACATTCGTAACGATGTTCACATTTTTATCAATTTCGTAAGTGCTGGTTTCATGAAATTAATTTCTAACACTATTTCTAAACGTGTGTATATCTAGAGTGTTATGTATTTTCCCACAGACACTACATATCAACGTCGAATCGTAATTAATGGAAAACTGGTGCATACAAATGTACTACGAAGAACAACCATTTTTCTATCAAAAGTTGCACTGAATATTGTGGCGTTTGCATGTAAGTACACCGAAGTACAACCACAGAATAAAGACATATGTATTCTTTTACAACTTTCTTAACTTTATATTAATCAAATATATTATATATGGCATGAGTTTACAATACTGGACCACTCTCCAATTTCTATACAATTTCGCCTACTTACTGATTTCAGTGTCCTGATGACGTATCTGTAGTTCATATTTGGCGGTCACTTGTTAAAATTGTACATTTACGTCTAGAACTTGTAAAATAATCTTGCGATTTACCACGGTGATTGTCCATACACAGCAATTCGGAAACATCTTTATTTCGCAATTCATTAATGGTATTCCTTTACGCACAACAATCTTGCTGACATCAGACGAGGAATGCCTACGAGGTTAGGTTAGGTTTCATTAGCTTAAATACAAAGAAAAATTAATTTTTAGCTAAGAGAACTATACCTTGTCTTGCCTGTTGATTTCTTCATGTTGGGAAAATAGCGTCTTTCATGGAGCTATTGTTCTTAAGGTAGGGTTACATTACGTTAAGAAAACATAGTTTATTTCATATTTTTCTCGATTTCCATACTTGACCGCCAATTATTACATGCAGATTCGTGATTAGGAGTTCACAATTAGTGAGTAGGCGAAATTTCATAGAAATTGGAGAGGGATCCGGTATTGTAAACTCATTCCCCATAAATTTCGAAAATTCAATATATATCCTGCTTTCGTAAAAGCTTGTAATTTTTCCTGTCCCCCTCTCCCCCTTTAAATGCCAGCCCAAGTTCACACACCTGTTTGATTTATGCATAATATTCTCAGTACTGGTATGTGATTATTGATGTGTATGAGAGGCAGTAGCTACTTAGGATATACATGTTGCATTTTTGGGGCTAAGATGGAGGTAGTTAATCATAAATACTGCCCACATAGTTATGCATGTAACATAACTCGTGGCACATATTGCATATGCAAATGCATACATTCGTATTGTTTCATGATTTTTTTCAAATTCGGTAAGAATTGACAATATAGAGAAAGTAGGTAATTCACTTCCTACTTATTATACTCACTTCTTATGCACTCCTGGTGACGTATCTGGAGTTATGATGTGAGGATTGCATGTTAAAATTGTACATTTACATGTAGAAGTTGTAAAATAACGTTGTTATTTACCGCAATAATTCTACATATGGCGTGTTCCGTAATGATGAAACATTGTTCGTCCGTTACGTACTACAAAACTAGGAATTGCTTATTGAAAGTGATCAGTGGCCTACAAATCATTCACAGATAACCATTTCAGGTAAGGTTAGGCAAGCATAGTTATAATGATACTAATCTGATATTCCCTGGACAGATTTCTTCATTTTTATAGAAGAAACTACTTATGGTAATAAGTTCCTGTAGCATTGTCTAACATCTGGAAGGTGTTTTGTGTCATGTGGGAATGTATCATAGCGGAAATTCATGTTCTTTGTTGAAAATTAATTCTCCGATGGACAATAGCGTTTGGCGCGTACACCTTCGTACATCATCACACGTTGTGATTGTGTTTTGTTCATTGGTTATCCAGTGTTTCGAACTGTCTGTGTTTGCAACGAAAGTTAGAAACATGACGTGTCATGGATGGGTGGTGAACTTCGTACCGGGTGTGGAAGATCCAGTGGATTTTTTAATTGAATTGAACACAGGATCGTGAAGAAAGGAAAGGAATGTTGAAAATGTGGCAGTGAATGTAAGCTACTTGTTAGAAGGAATGGGCTGTGGGTATATGCCTAATATGACGTGTCGTGGATGCGTGGTGAAATTCAGGTAAGTTTTCCGTATCCTGGAAACTGATTTCTTCAAATTTAAAAGTTTGGTGCTCATTTGGGGCAGGTGACTCCGGCCAATTTCTAACATGCCTTTAACAGGGACTCTATAGAGAAAGCTGGAGCAGAGCGGAGGCGGGGCTGCGGTTGGGGTGGAAGGTCAATTACCCTGGGGGCGGAGCCTGGAATCTGTGGGAAATTTGAACTCAAAAATTTCAAAAACGAAAATAATTTTTTAGTTTAAATTTCCCATCGATTCCGGGACGGATAGCCCCGAAAACCATTCATGGATAACGCCACGATACATTAGAATTTTCTTCGTAAAACAATGCGGGGAAAAAAATGGATCAGATGAGCTTTGTTTACGGGTATTTCTTGGGTTCCGAAGGTTCAAACACTGCATAATGAATGAAAATCGACAAAACACAAGCATGACACGCGATTATGTAGGAAGGTGTATGTGCCATATTGTGTCTCAGGCAAACGAAGAGACTACGAGAAAGAAGTACTTGTAATGTGAAAAATTGCAATTACTTTGATCAAAAAACCGTGATTACTCCTTAAAGAGTGTTCCGCGAAAAATTGACAAAAGGAAGAAGTTATAGGTGTCCAGGGAATAGTAGATTTTTACCGTCAAATTTATGGGTAAACTAAGATGTTAGAGGTACCTTGCGCAAAACTCCCCATTTTGCATGCTTGATACATTACACAAACTACAACCTAACCTAACTATCAAAGCATTCAAGAATATTTTAATGCTAAGAAAACTAAACCTGACGTGCCTAACCTAACCATGAAAGCATTTAGGGTTGTTATTGAAATTCTAAGGGAACTAAACCTGACCATCCTAACCTAACCATGAAAGCATTTAGGGTTGTTATTGAAATTCTAAGGGAACTAAACCTGACCATCCTAACCTAACCATGAAGGCATTTAGGGTTGTTATTGAAATTCTAAGGGAACTAAACCTGACCCTCCTAACCTAACTATGAATGCATGAATTGAACAAAATCTTCGAACATTATGTCAGCAAGAATTATATAGAAGTATGTACATGGAAGTGAAGAAACAGTGTCAAGGAAATATGCAGTAAGTAATCGCTAAAACTCTGTAGCATGTGTTAACCGACATAAATCGAAATCGAACCATGTAAGAAATACATACGTAACATGATGAAATCGGAATAAAACAAAAGGAACAATATAAATCATATGCATTAACTCCTTGCATATTTTAGAACCAACAGCCATTACTAAAATTGTATTTTACATCTGTACGTTGGCAATATTGTCTTATGTTTAATCTCCACTTTCTTTTACCAATGAGGTAAGACTTCTGTTGTCATTCTTGTGGAACACTCAACATCTACTCTTTTTGAGAGAGAAACGACAACAATGTACATGGAGAAGATATCTAATTGTACCTTGAATTTTTGGAAAGTTTGCTTTGAAAACAAGAATCTGTGGAAGAATTCAAAACTGCAACTTTTTACATTTTTTACATGTTAAATCGTATGAGCTGAAAGAAACAAATATGTTTACATGTAAGATTTTTGCAGTAACTGATGGTAAACATTTAAAAATGTAAGTTGTTGTTCTCAAGTGCAAATATGCATATTTGCATTCATATTTTAGATATTTTATAACCATCTTGGCCCTAATCATGAGTGAGGTGCAAGTGGAAGGAATTTTGGAGCTGAAAATACCTCTAAAATCACAAGTAGAGTGAGGAAATTTTTTCCTTGAATAATTATTTCAGAGATAGATCTTTGTCTGTTTTTCTTAGATCTCGAAGCTTCCCAATTCTTAACTTCATATATTGGAACTGTTCTGTGAACAATCAGTTCCATTAGTAAAGTGCTCCCCTGTGCTTTGCACCATGCCATAAAGGTGTAAAAGGGTGGAGTTAGGGCCTTGATCACGGCCGAAATTGGGGTGATGTGATATGTATCTCTACCCCCCTCCCAAAGTTTCCTGCAGGTACCCAGTTTATACGATGCTGGGGGGCGTCGGAGATGCTTGAACATGTGGAAAAAAAATTCCAGTTCTCCCCTTCCGGGGATCAAACCCAGGTCTCTTGCATGGTAGTCAGGCACCCTAACAACATAGGTACCACAGCTCACAATGAGTCCCATTAGACATTTTCAAATTGCATGATCCATAAATCACTGTTGCAAACAAACACAATTATGATTGCCGAGAGCTCGGTTTAATTTTAATGTATCATTCTGTAACTAATTAATCACATTTGAAGCTTGCAATGTAGTTGCTAAAGGTGATATAAGATCATAGGTCTAACCTAGGGTATGCAAGAAACGTGCCTTTTTTTTTTTTTTTAGGATTTGAGGGCCTCCCAATGGCGTAGTGGTAATGCCATCACCTTTTAACCAAGGGGTCCCAGGTTCAATACCTGGTGGAGGCACATGGCACAGTGGTTCATATCCCACTTTAAACTGGAGATTCAGTCCCGATTAGCCTTTCTGTGCATAAAGTGAATTTAAAACAATAATTCATTTTTTAGGAATCAAAGGGAAAGAAGAAAACAAAAAAAGCTCAATTTATTTTAAATGTCTTTATTTTTACATTGAAATATTTTGTACAAAAATAACATCTACTTTCGAGATTAAATATGTCAGATTTGAGGTAATTGAAGTTTGGTTAAGCTTGATTAGAAGTGCTTAGGTTTCTTCTCTGTGATTAGTTGTGCTTGTTATAATTTTGTGTGAGTTAAAGTTAGTTTAGGTGAGAGTAGGTTAGGTTTCATTGATTTGCTTATCTTTAGCACATGGCCCCTTTTATGCCGTGTAAAGTCTGAGGATGGTAGGTTTTCACGTGTTCACTTTTCATACATGTGGGCATGTAAAAAAGTGCAAGAGTAAAAAATCACTACCGAGCCAGCTTGGCTTCGCCTGATTTTTCACTGTCACTATTTTACTTGTGTGGAATCATCTCTGCGGTAAATCAGCGAAAAATCAGGCGAGGCCAAACCAGCTTGGTAGCACAGTGGTTAGTGCAAAGGCACGGTATGCCAGAGACCCGGGTTCGAGTCCTGGTGGAGTCTGCATTTTTTGCTGAAAATTTCTACGTAGTACATCTCCTGTGTCTGCCTAATCTTCAATAATTAACATCTCTACGCTGGGAAGAACCAGGCAACATCGAAGTCTACTGTGTTTCAAAGGCAACAGATCCTGTCGTGGTAGCACTGGCAGAGACGATTCCACGCAGGTAAAATAGCGACAGTGAAAAATCAGGCGAAGCCAAGCTGGCTCGGTAGCTCAGTGGTTACAGCAATGGCACTGTATGCCAGAGACCTGGGTTTAAGTCCTGGTTGAACCTGCATTTTTTGCTGAAAATTTCTACGTAGTACATCTGTGTGTGCCTAATCTTTCAATAATATTACTTACTGTGAAAAATATGTTACGGGGGGGGGGGGGGGGGGTTGAATGGCAGAGATCTAATGGTGAGTGAAATTTCGAGATTCCCCCCGAAATGAACATTTTCACAAAATTATTTTGCCCCAATGATTCAAAGTGAACAGAAAACTTCTAATCTGTAGCTTTAGGCTTATCATTTTCTGTAACATACTTATGTACATGGGGTGCACCGTTCCTCCAATCCTTCAACAACCTTGAAGTATGAAATGCACCGTGAATGATACTGTGCATGCTCAGTTGTAGTGTTTTGCTGCACTTTCTAAATGATGTAATATGGTGATGTTAAAGTCAGTCGTGTACTTGGGGTACAGTTTGAATTTGAATTTAAAATCTTTAGTGTGTCAGCACTAAGGCTATTTTGCACCCGTCACATTATACGGGGTCCAGCCCTTTATCGTTACACGTAAAGGAGCTGTAAAGTAAGGACAAAACACAGGACAACACAAACAAAATTATACTGGCCATGGGGCCAGTCGCCAGAGCCTCGCTTGGGGTACAGTTGTCTCCCTACATGCTTAAATATAGAACAACCGAAGCGGTGCCCTGTTCATTTTCATCACTAACACATACCTATGTGTCCTTCCTTTTCTCACTAACCCACTTTCATATGACATCAGAACCTGCTGTGTGTTCTCTGTTTTGACGCTTTAATATTTTTCTTGTTACATATTTAGGTGCATGTAGACAACTGTACCCCAAGCACGCAACTGACGTTAACTGTATATTATGTAGCTTAGAAGTGCAGCAGAACTGAGAACTGAGGTAAGAACAAAGAGACAAAAAGAATATTCAGCTACACAGAAGCACTCATGTTCAGTATAGTCCACAGTGTTGTAATCTCACAATGAAAATCGATGGAGGACACTGGTACACCATGTGCCTAACGTAAGGACATTCATCTTCAAAAAAGTGAGACACTTAGATCCTGAAATACTCAAACCTTTAGCAGATGGGCATGAATATCCCCCTCCCCCTCTCCCTGGTGTAATCCCCTTTCTTAGCTTCTCAGCACCATCTGACAGCAATTAATGTACAGTTTCTTGAAAACTACACACGATGTTTCAGCTCTTTTTTGTTCATTTGTGTACATACTAAGGTGTGACATACTCAAATTACGAAACACTATATCCATTGTTACTATTATTAACAAGCGGAGTTTGAAAAAGGTGTTTGTTTCCTTTTGGGAAAATATGGGCTATAATTCCTCAACCGCTGCTTGTTGCTGATGTATTTCACTTTTACATGAGCTCTAGGGGTAAATGCCCAATTTTCTAAATTCCTCGTTAATTATAACTTTTAAAAATGTTGTGTAATTTCTTTTTTTTTTTTTTTTTCAAAATTGGTAATGAACATTACATATCCTTGAAGAATGGTGGTTTTGTCAAGCCTCCCTCCAATATCCAGCATCCACAGGGTGGACACCAGAATCAACATTCCGAAAATTTTTGCTGCAAGCTGGCAACACTGCTGCTCTTATATATTGTTATTACTTTTTACCCAAGAAGTATCAGCCTATTTTCAAGGCAGCTTTGCATGGTTGTAGAAATATACCAGTGCTACATAATATATTTTTCCATTCACTTTGGTCTATTGTGGTGGCCACAAAGGCATGCCTAATACCATTTTCTGTTTAATTTTTAATCTTCTTCTTCCACCACCCGTGGTGGAGTGGTTAGCACATTGCAGGGGTCCCAGGTTCGAATTTCAGCCTATACATGAATGTCTGTGAGTGTCCATTCTTCAACCATTTCTTACACCCCTAGTGAATGCTATGTGCGAATCTTTGCCTAGTATACATGTAGATACACTCTCAGCAGTCAAATTTTACTCATTTCTTAGAAAGTCCAAAGAAATGTTTTATGCTTATAGCTAATTCGGATGTTAACAATTTCTGTTTATTTCCCAGGTGGTGACAAAATGATGCCCATCAAAGATAACCAGGATCTTGCATGCTTTCATGTTACCAAACATTCTAACTGGAAAGGAAGGTAAGACAGCACATGCAGATTTTTTAATTATATATTTTTTCCATACTAAACAGCTTCAATGACATAAAAAATGATAACCAACGAACGTTAGATTTGATTTTAAGTAACGTTAATAGCATAACAGTCACAAGGGAATCCGATCCTCTCGTACCAGAAGACATTCATCACCCAGCTTTAAATATTGACATTTCCATGACTAAATTTAAATCTATCACGAAAAATTCAATTCAAGCAGAATATAACTATAACTTTAGGAATGCAGATTTTTTAAAAATGTATAATCTTATGAGAGCTGTAAATTGGAATGATCTGAAGAAATACACTAATATTAATGCCGCTATTGATAAGTTCTATGAAATGGTGTATGACATATTTAACAAATGCGTACCTTCAACGAAAACTCAACCGAAGAAATTTCCGAGCTGGTTCTCACGGGAAATTATAAAGAATATCAGGAAGAAAGCATGTCATAGGCAAAAATGGAAAAATAACGCTCCCCACGCTGAACATCATCATGAGAAATTTAAAGAACTTCGGAATATTGTTAAACGAGGGATTCAAAAAGCATACACGCATTATATTTCAAGCACAGAGTATAACATACTTCGTACCCCTAATCTCATCTTCAGCTTTGCCAAAAATATGAAAAAACAAAAAAGAGCAGAACCTTTTCAATATCAAGGTAAAGTACTTTCTGACACTCTAGAAGTAACAACAGCGTTTGCTAAATATTTTCAATCTGTGTACCGGCAGGATGATGGAAAAAATAAGACTTTGAATATTCAAACTTACAGTGAAATCGATAAACTAAACCTATCAGATATTAGTCTTAAAGAAATCGAAGATGCCATTAAAAATCTTAAACCGAAAAAATCTATTGGTTCCGATAAAATTCCGCCTTACATACTTAAAGGATGCGGTGAGATACTCAAATACCCCCTGCACACGCTGTTCAATCTTGTACTTTCCACCTCAACATTTCCAGATATTTGGAAATTAGCAAAAATTACCCCCATACCAAAAACAAATAAGCAAAATGATGTAGAGAATTACAGGCCGATAGCAGTCCTGGCAGCACCTGCCAAGCTCTTAGAGCAAATTCTTTACAAGCACATTTCTTTTCACATACGATCAGTGATCTCTCCTTATCAACATGGTTTCTTATGTAAAAAGTCTGTCTGTACCAACCTATCAGAAATAACTCATTTTATCGCAACTGCGATGGATAGCGGAGCTCAAGTAGATGTAATATATACAGATTTTTCGAAAGCGTTTGATACCGTAAACCATAGAATCTTAATAGAAAAACTGAAATCATACAATCTATCGAATCCGATGTTACAATTGTGTCAATCCTACTTAACAAACCGCAAACAGTACGTAACGTTTCAGGGAAATACTTCCGATGAATTTGAAGCTACATCCGGAGTTCCCCAAGGCTCTAACCTTGGTCCCTTATTCTTTCTCATGTACATAAATGATCTTCACGAACATCTGAATCAATCGGGTAAACTACTTTTTGCGGACGATTTAAAAATATACAAAAGAATTTGCAGTTACAGTGACTGTACCGAGTTACAGGCGGACATAAACAGTCTTGTGGAATGGTGCGAAAGCAACAAACTAATCTTAAATAGCGAAAAATGTTACCAAATGTCATATACTCGAAACACTACATCAATAAAATACGACTATTGCATAAATAAACAAAAATTAAAACGGGTAGAAACAATCAAAGATCTAGGAGTTCTGTTTGATTCTAAACTTACATTTCACGCGCACGTTAACTTTGTAACAAACGAGGCTTACAGACTTCTGGGATTTATAATGCGTACATGTAAAGAGTTCAAAAATGTCGGAAGCTTAATGATGCTTTATAATGCTTACGTTAGAGCGAAAATTGAATACGCAAGTATAGTGTGGCACCCTCAAACCCAGCAAGATGTAAACAAAATAGAACAAATTCAAAGTAAATTCTTAAGACACTTAAAGTACAAACTAGATGGTATATACCCTCAAATGGAATCCCGTGAGAACCTTCTCAGATATTTTAACCTAACAACTCTCAACAACAGACGCATCATGCATCAGCTCATTTTCCTCCACAAAATTTTAAATAATCTCATCGAAGCTCCTTTCGCCCTGTCACAGCTCGACTTCTACGTCCCCTCAAGCAAATTACGACCAAGAACGCAACTCTTCAGCCTCCGTCGTAATAGAACCAACGCTCTGACAATATCCCCAATTTGGAATATGTGTAAAACATTTAATGATACCATCAAAAGTGAAAACAGTGTGGACTTATTTTGCCCGACCGCAATTTTGAAAAGGAGTATATTAAAATTACATAAATTACGATAGAACCTAAGATTTATATGTTTGTTAAATGTTTTCTGTCTATATACTACATTCATCTGTGCAATATTTCAATAATGTTATCACAAAATTATTGTATAATGAACGCCATTAATGGGTAATATACCTGTTGCGTTCAATTTCTGAAATAAATAAATAAATAAATAAATAAATACAAGTAAATATATGGTGATCAGTGGCAGTATCTCGCTGTAATTATGCAATAATCATTTTTACATATATTTATATGGTTTGCTGAATAGTGATATTGTTTTAAACATGTATAATGTAAGGTATGAGCCAAAGGGAAAAGAAACTTACTATTTCATGTAAGTCTGCAGTAGCAGCAATAAACTTATGCACATTTCTGTTAAGCTGAATTTCAAATACTGCCTAGTGCATTATGTTTATAATATCGTTAATTTTTCATTAATTAAATATTTATTTTTCTTAATTGCTAATTTCCAACTTTACCCAAGTAGGTTTCGAATAAATAAAGGTTAAGAAAAATGAAAAGAAAGAAGGGTCAAGAAAATTTCAAGAATTTTGTTTTTGTTATTTTGGTAGACACTGTGTCCTACCCCCTCCCCCCATTCGCATTATTTCGTACACTGCTTATAAGGTTCACATTCTCTCTGAAGAGTGACTGGATTGTGGTCACTAGTGTTTGGTGATATATCGTCCAGATGATATATAAATTTCTAAATCTCCTGTAATTCGTATCAGATAAATAATGCAACTTTTTTCACACAGGTACAAAAGAATCTTTTCTGTGGGAACAATGGGAATTACAACATACAATCCAAGTACGCTTGAAGTAACCAACAGATGGCCATACAATGACTTCATTAATGTCACTCCGAATGCCAAGGGTGCTGGTCAGCTACCTAACAACCAGTTTACGATTACTATGAAGAAAGATAAGAAAGTGGATACGATGAAATTCTCTACAGAACATCGTGCAGACTTGCTGACTGAAGCTCTTAAATTTCGACAACAGTTTGCTGAGAAGAGCAAAGAATTGCCTGTAAGTACAGTATTTTTGTAAAAGAATATGAAAGTTTTAATTTTTTAAGCTGTTGAGATGTAGATATATTTCACCAAAATGTGTTAATTTTGGTTCAGATTACTTTGATATCCACTTAGTCTTAGTCTCTCTTTCATGAATCAACCTTCTTGCTCGTAGGCATCTCCAATGGCATAGTGGTAACTCCATTGCCTTGTAATCAAAGGATCGTTGGTTTAATACCCGGTGGAGGCACATCGATGTTCGGATCCCACTTTAAACTGTAGGCCCAATCCCAATTAGCCGTACTGTGCATAAAATGGACTTATAGAATAACCTCATTTCACTTTCATGCGTCTTTTGGGCATTTTAGTTAGGTTGAGATATCCAGAGGAAGAATATCCTCTAGTGTGAATATGGAGAATTTGGTATAAGAAAATGTACACACCATTTGCCATCTCTATTTCACCAAGTTCACTTGGATTCTTCAGGATTATGCAGCAGGACATACTACACAAAGTCAATAACTATCTGCACTTTTCACCGTAACTTTCTTTAGGTTGGCCACACTGCCTTCAGTGCTTGCTTGCTGAAAGGTGGTACTCGTGTGTTTAAGTGGCAGAGGTTACATATTAATCACTCCATTCTTCTTTCTTTTGTAACAGAGTAAACATGGCTACACTACTGGCAGTGTGCACCAAGGGAAAACAGAGATCAGTGATCTGAAGTTTGTCGTGGATGATTTTGCACACAGAACCATGACTAACAATAGCGTGCCCAGAATTTTCGAAAGGGGAGTGAGTTACATACACTTTTTTTTAGTAGTCTGTCCTTATTTTGCCATCTTATCCTGCCTGTGACATTCATTTTTATAAGAATACTTTGCCAAAGGGGAGGTTATAACCCCCATGCTCGTTGGGCATGCTACTGATGACTAATTTGCAGAGAGCATGCCACCTCATCGACTGCCACCCTGTGACCAGTCTGTTCGTCAGAATCATCTCTTGAGCTTGTTGAATCTTTCCATCAGTGATGGAGATTGATGGGCATCCTGCTCTCGCTTCGTGCTTCTCACTTCTCCGGTCATTTTTAAATTCTCCATCCACTCATACACACTTCTACGTGGTAGAGTACTGTCCCCGTGTTGTACTGAAAGCCCTTGACACACCTTTGGAGGAGAGAAACGGATCGTTGATATCTGTTCTACCTTGGTGCACACTGGCAGCAGAGGGGTCGTGCTTACTCTGTTAGGAAAGGAAGAAAAATGGAGTGATTTATTTGAAACCTCGGCCACGTAACCACTAGAGTATCACCTTTCAGCACGCGAGCGCTGAAGGCTGAAACGCCGCTCTTTTAGAGAGAGACATTTCTTAAGGGCAGTAGTTCAGGGAACATTAGAGACACTCACAATTCGGAATAATATAATTTATTTAACATGTAGCAAATGAATATTATTTGTTAGTATCCTACTCCTAAGCTATGTTATAACCCAATCATATCAGTTAAGTTTGGTATTACACAAGGAGCATCTAAGTCTCCAGCAACACTGAACTCAGTTGTAAGCTTACCTTGAACTTGCACCCTGAAACAGCTCGGGCAGCGTTCCGACACACACAACATACTTAATTCTCCAATCTTCAGTATATGTAATTTGTTGTTGACCTTGCCTAATTACTCAGCCTGTCAATCAGAAGTGTGTTCTTTCCTGTTTTTGTGGCTATCTTCGCAAACTGTCCTATTTCTATAAGAAAGGCCTTGCCAGGCACATCCGTACTAGATGCGTAACCTTCTAGGTACATCTGCACCGGATGTGTGTCACATTTATTGACATTTGATGATATCACTTGATTGACATCAGATGATTGGCACTTGATGACTGACACCTAATCATATGATGATATCATATGATTGACACTACACGACTGACAGCTAGTGATTGATATTATTGTCATATCATGGCTAAGACCTTGCCTTTTGAGTGGTGTATGCTAAGCCACAGCCGTCTCCGAGGTTCAACCTTCACACGTGGAGGAAGGCGTCTAACCTTAACTGCCCAGTGCTGAGTAACTGGCAAGATCAACTTCCTTTAACTGTCTGTTACTTCTTTTCAGAACCAACTCATACAATTGTAATATGCATTATAACGCTACATTAAATGCACGTTACAATTTGCCCCACCTGATCTTAGATGGTCCCCATCTAACTCCTAGCTAACTAAGTACCCTCATATTTGCTTTGCGGAGCTCACATATACAAAAATATATATATAAGGCAGCGTTTACATGATTGCAGCTCCCGGTGTTGCAAATGACATTTGTTGAGTGTAACGTTAAGAGAAAAATTACCTTCACATGAATTCACATTAAAAGTTCCTCTGGGTTCGAACCAAGTTACGATTGGGTTATTTCACTTAAATCTAGGGTTAGTAATAACACATGAAATCAAGACATTTTACATGATTATGTGAATATATCTCATGGTAGTTGTCTTCTTTGATAACAATATAACTTTGAAAGTCCATGAATATATATATATATATATATATATATATATATATATATATATATATATATATATATATATATATATATATATATATATATATATATATATATATGGTAGTTAACAATATAGGTGATATAAAGTGTGTCTCTATAATTCACAAGCACTAGTATAGTATTCACAGCGTTCACTTGTGACGTTGAGTATCACTAGATCGCAGGTCCACTTGAAGGGTAGTAGTGTTTCTTAGGGATGTGATCCAAATTTCGGGGTTAACTTCACAGGGATGCGTTTTTCGATATCACTGTTCATTTTAAGATTAGAATATCAGGCTGGCCGCACACCCGAGACATCTTGGACATCAAAGGCACAATTGGAAATCTGGAACTCAAAACAGAATATTAATACCTAGGTTTAAAGGTGTATTAACTATTCAAGAATGGTGTCGTAAATAGGGGGGCATTTGGGAGCTTCATATGAGGGTGCCCTTACTGGAGAAGTTCTCATAGCCATTGGAATTGAGGTATGAGAACGTGTTTTACTTTTACGAATCCTATATAGGATCCAAGAGATAAGGCTTATGACTAGACAAGTTAACAAGGTAAGCCAGGTGTAAACAGTTACGTGAGAAGGTACGTTGGAGAGTTCTGGTGCTTGGAGTTGTGATCGCACTGTACAATTAGAATAATGCGTCATTTCCTCGGTACATTCGTAATTAGCGTGATCGACTAATTGATAATGAACCCAGTGCACTGGTAAGAATCGGGAGATTTGTGCTTTGGTAGGATTAGGAAGGATGCAGGGGAACTGCGCTCGGAAACATTTAGATAATACACATAATACACATTGGCAACCCAGTTGAATAACTAATGTACCAAAAGGAGATATTCTTCTGAAACTAAAAAGAATACTTTCACATTTAACATTTATTTCCACCTGAGGAGGGGCTAACACAAGGTAAGTGGAAACATTTAGCAAGATGGGTGGTACCACTTGTGGGTTTTTGGTGCAATGTAAAGGACATCGTTCCACATGAGCTACCACATCTTTCTGTAGAACGGAGTCGATACATTGATACTCAGGGGTGAACATGTTTCTTACTGGAGTGATAAACCAAAGGGTGTCTTGGGAAAGAGAACATAAATGATCATAGAAAACATTATTGCTGTCATCTCGGATAACAGTCTCTGTCGATAATTGTATTTGACACGTATTGTCATAATACTGATACGGTAGAGGGTTTAAATTATACGCTTGAAAATTGGCATAGTTATGAATTAAAGGAATTTTAAGTGCTAATAGGGTGATCACAGAACCAATCGTACATTCTAGAATAGGGAGGTTATAATACTGCCCTAATTTCTCAGGGGAAATGGCTAAGGTATAATTAAAGAAGTTTAATTTATTTTGTAATGATCTTACGTGTTGTTCAAGAACTTTAAATGGTAATAATGCGGGGTGCATTGTTTTACTTTGGCAAGCGGACACTAAGATATGCAACATTTCAGGCAAGTCTCGAAGCGGAAGATTTTGAATTTTAATCCAATCTGTTGCAGGAAAGTCTTCGATTCTTTGCTGAATTTGAGCTATATCTTGGTCCTTTAAAAACAGCGTTCTAATATGGGTCTTTGTAGCCGAGAAATAACTCCACCCTTGAAGTGCAGGGTCAGTTGATATGGTTGTATTGCCTAAAGATGAGGGCAATGTTTCCCAATCGAGAATGTCAGACGTGTGGGGGCTGTACTGTAGGCGATATAGTAAAGGGACAGAAGTTTCGTACAAAATGGGAGGATCAATTTTATTTAAATATAATCCAGACGTTACAAAGGTTTTCATTGATAGTCCATAAGTAGTTGAGAAGAAAGGCCAGTTTAAGATAAGGACAGCTAGTCATGCTGTCATGGTTAAGTGCACTGGTTTTCGGCCAGGATTGTACCTGCGAGGTAAAGGTTTTGGTATGGCTCCAGTGTTTCGAGCAACTTGTAACCTGGGATCGTCATCGTTTATGAATAGAACCTGATTAGAGCCAGTGTGTGGTGGTGTATGAATCAGGGATTTTCGAGTACAACAAAAATGTAAATATTGTCTGCTTACCCAGTACACAAGTAAAATTATCAAAATGCAGAGAAAGATGATAATTACATAAATAAGTATATGATCTAATATGCCATTTGAGAAATCTAGAGCCTCGGTAGTTCGGACCTGGCTAAGGGCAATGAGTTGAATTGCTTGCATTCGGTATCTGTGGATAGTCCATCCAATCAGAAATGTAAGACACAAATTCCATATAATAATTAACGAAAGTTTCGATCGACCATTGTCCACTATTAATGACGAGGGAATATCGGAGATATCAGTCAGATCGCTATCACTCTCGACAGCTTCCGTTTGAGTGGAAATTTTCAGAAATGGAATCTTCTCGGGCCAAGATGCGTCCAGACAGTCATTAAAATGTTTGAATTCAGCTGCTTTTGTTCCTGCGAACAAAACATTAATTTTCATCGTAGGGATTTTACCCCACGAAGCAGGTAAAATATGATAACTCTGTACGCTATCGCTAGACTGACTAGGGCATGGAAAAGTTCGGGAAATAGAGGTTTCATTGGCTACAGTTAAAGAGCAATGACACGGAAGGGTGATTTCCAAAGCGCCAGGTTCATTAGCATAAGTTTTGATTCTCAGCTTTTCACCGTTGCATTCGCCCGTTATCTCTGGCGGTGGGTTTGTGATTACGTAATGGTCTTGCGTAATTTCCGTCACGATAATGTTATTTCCTTCATAACATTGGAACATGCAGTGACCGGCCAATTCTTGGATCGTGGCCCCTTGTCTTATCTTTTGTGCGCAAGAACTACCCAAGGTGGCGTCGTGCCCAAAACGAGGTAAGTAACATAAGGGGGAATTATGTGGGTCGCAGGTGGCCAAAAAAGTCCCTGATAATAACCTTACAAAGGAAGGGCTTGTTGCCGAAAACAAGGGGGGGTGTATAATGTGACAAGTGCTATTTTCCCAACGGAATGGAACTGTGAGAAATTCCTCCAATACGGAATTTTCCCCAATTTTGACAATGGGTATTTTTAAGGTTACCACTACTTTATTTGGAGAAAATAAGCAGTGAGCTAGAGGAAGAGTATAATATTTCATTAAATTCTTGGTGGGGATTGCCAGTTGATAACCATTTTTAGATAAAGTGAATTGTAATTGCTTTAGATCTCTTTTTAACAACTGTGGCCTAATTAGATACAGTGGAATTTTATTTGCAAAGCAGGAAGTTCGTAGTTCTCGTAACTCAGAATTAATAGTGGAACTTATTAAAAGTTGATGCAACAATACGGATCTTAGGGCGATAAGATATATTTTGTAGTTAGTCACATTAGCATCCCTTCCTATAGCGGTTACTCTGTTTTCCAATTTAGTTCGTAAGAGGTTTATTTGTTTTTCAATTTCGCCTATAGTGTTATTAGTTTGTGTCACAACATCGCGAATTTGAGATTTTAGAAGATGAACCTGTTGGTGTTCATTTTTCAAACTCGTGGTAATTTTATGTACTTGTGCATTCAGTACCCGTTCATTTACCAGCAGATCATGGTATTGGCTCTCGCTCACAACTCCACAGCACCAGTTAGCGAAATCACCAATGAAAGTTAAGCCTAGCCCTCTCTTTGTCCTCTCATATTCATCCGCAGGAGGGGGAAAATCTATGTAAGTGTGATTCAAATGATGTAGAAACAAATTTTGTAAGTCACTTACCATCCCTTCCAAGGCATTAAATACCTTATACTCGTGATTTTCCTCCTCAAAGGTGATCTTTTGTCCCCTTGTGGCTTCCAGTAAAGTGTGGTCCACCACCGTGGGTGAAGGGAGACTTTCCGTATAGGTGAGGGGCACGCTTCCCTCGTAGAGTATGACCTTTGGCAGACTTCTCCAGTAGGCTCCTGGCATGAGCCTGATTGTTGGGTTAGTCCACACATATCCCCAAAATAGGAAAATATGGTACAGAAATATCATGGTACTGATCTGAAATTAAAAATATATAAGTAACGGTACTACACCCTACTATCCTCTATTTACTCCCCTTACCAGAGAGCTTCGACCCGAAGCCTCTTCGAGTTAGAGCTCAATTATACTGGAATGAGGCGCAAAGAAAAATGGGGGGAACGATATGTCCTCGCCCCCTGTTTTTTTTTGTTCGTATTATTATTATTATTATTTTTATATATACACATGAGAGCATATATAGTCCATAAGGGGGCAAAATTTCCGTCATCCGAAAACAATAAATATATAAAGAGATATAATAATAAATTGTAAGCGTAGCGAATGCAAAACAGTGAAAATATTTACAAACTGAGAATTACTATTTACAATCTTTCAATTTCATTAATATCCTCTTCATTCCTCAAAGAGACCAATGCGGGCCTCTAAATAAAGGGGCCAAAAATGCAAACGGCCCTGTTCTCTATCGAAGTATGTGTGAAGGGTCCACCAATCGCCTGCTACTTGAATTACAGAATTGACACGTGCGTGTAACTCGAATTACATTTGCGACAGCCATTCGAGTCGTTCCTTAAGACTTGTGAAGTGTCGCAACTTAGGCGTAGGAAGGAAATCAGATCGTAAAGCACATGAAAATATGTGGCTGATCCTTGGGGCAAAACAACGTTGAGGATATTCCTTCCTGTTTCAATGTAGTTATTTTCACATGAAGTGAATGCCCGAACAAAATCTATCACCAGAAATTGTGAAATGAGGATTTCAGCTTCGTCATCCGAAGCTTCTTGTAAAAGTGAAATCTGTATATCAATGGCATCCATGCCTAACAAGTTTGGCGGGGCCAAAGTAACTTCAGGTAAAAGAGCAGAATCGAATTCCATATTAGAATGTATCGCTTCAAAATCCTCGTCCAAACTGAGATCTGAAACGGGAGATCTAACGAAAGGTATTGTCTCTAAACTAGCGAGAGAGTCGTTATCAGAATCTGCTTCTCCTACTGGCTGACTGGAGACCTCCATGTTAATATGCGAATAGATCTAAGGTTTTACTGGCCACCCGAAATTCACAGTCGAAAGTCCAATCTAAAGTATATTTAGCATAGCAAGACTGAACAAATAACTTGATCCTGTCAAAGGACTCCTCTAAAAATGTATCTTTATCATCGGTAGCAGCAGCACAATCATTAACAAATTTTACAAATAGCCTAAGTTCAGAGTCAACAACAGCCTCACAAACGTGCTCACGTATATTCCCCACCTCGCATATATAAAATATGTCCTGAGAAAACCTCGATACCCACCAGTCGACGTTAATGGACATTGTACGCCACTGGCATGAGGAATTTAATGAAAGCTAGCTTATATTGTCCACTGTGCCTGTTATATATATGTATATATCCTTGCCGTGGAGAAAAGGGAGGGGTTGAGCATAGACTGTGTACCACATAAATAATGCTTTTCTGACTGCTTCTAGGGCGCTACCCTATACGGTTCACCATTTCTTCTAATTGTTTCAGGTGATTTAATATTTCCACATTACTTTTGTCGCTCGTATCAATGGGGAATTGTCTATAGATTCCCGCCTTAGAGTGGATACGTATAAAATTTCTAGTAACCTCTGTGCAATCTAAGAAGAACTTCTCCGCCGTTTGCGTTCTGAATAACCATAGCAAATACTTGTTTATCTTCTGAACTTTTTCTGGTTCCAGAACGCGAGAAGAAGGGACATTTATTTGTGCTGCAATTTCGTCGACAATGGATTGGAACTGTGGCCCTTCAGGGGTTAGAACTAAACCAAGACCCTCCACAACAATCTTCCCGGAATACATAAGTGTCAATAATAGAATGTAGGCCAAAGTATGCGGTATTCTACGATAAAGTTCTGGTGATAGTAATCGTTCCCAAGGAATCAAAAGAAACTCTCAGAACCCAATCAAATTGAAAGGTAGCAACCCAAGTGCGAATCTTGTAAACAAAAGATGGAATAAAAGTGTTGTAGAGCCAATTAACCCACCTAGTAGACGTGGTTAGATTTCGATGACAGACAGTTTCGATGAAATTATAGCCAAGGGCGAAGACTAAGTATTGAAGAGTGTTGTTTGGAAATAGGCCAAGCGTTTGTTCGGTGGAATATTCACCTAAAGCTTGCGAAAGAGCAATATTTACAGCTTCGGCGATGATAATGACAATTTCGTCAGGTAAGTTCCACACGGTAGCGGACATATGGTTCTGTCTTTCGTGTAAGCGTACAAGAAAACGGGAGCTAATTTACACGCTGTTGGAGAAAGAAAAAAAATTGTACCTGACTAATAATTCACGGTGGAAACAATATTGGTAACTCTGCAAACTGTAAAAAAAAAGAAAAGGTAAGCGTAAGTTATTTTAAGAGATTTTATTTTGCTTTTCTGAATTTGTCTGACCTCAAAATAAGAAAAGAATTTTGTCGTCGGTACAAGGCAACAGTCTGGGGTTGTATTGGCGGAAATGCGGTATCCGTAGTGATAAGTAATTCTGGCTAAAAATTTCATTGCCTTAGTTATCGTGAAGAGAGGAAAACAACAACAACAAGAAAACAAACAACCTTTAACAATATGAAAGGGGGGGAAAAAGGAATGGATCCATAGTTGTTTATTTGTCGACAATTAGCTTTCGTCCTTTGCTCGTCCCTTCCAATGTTGTTTACAGCTGAGTGTTACGAAAAATCTTCGAAGGCAGAAAGCAGGGGGGGGGGGGGGGTATTTACATGTCTCCTCTTGAAAGTTGAATCCGAACCAGTCAGGGTTTCCACCGTTTACCGAACTAGGTTCATCGTGTGTAATGGTTCTTGTGTAGACCTTATCCTTGGGTAACGATTAGTGTCGGTGCAGAAAAGGAAGGTTTTTTTTTTTTTTTTTTTTTTTTTTGTGTAGCGATTAGCTTTGGTGCAAAAAAAAAAGTCATGCTTTAGTCTTCCTTGACTTCCGCACGCGACCAGTATGGTTTTAACCGGCCTATATTTACCCTTAAGTTTCTTTTTCCTTTTAGGCGTTCAACATCATATACATTTTTGCCGCGAACTTTAGTAATGCGATATGGTCCATCGTATTTCCTTCTTAGCTTATCTGATATACCTTTCTTTTTTGCAGGAAAATAGACCATGACTAAGTCATGTAATGCATATAAGGGTTCACGTCTGGTGGCGTCAAAACGTTTTTTCCCTTGTAGGTGACGTTTGGTATGCAATTCTCTGGCAAGAGTCTGAACTGTTTTAAGATGTTGGCGAAAATTCTCAGAAAATGGGTCAGTGGGGTTAGCGTTTAGTCCCGTTTCAAGGGGAAAAGAAGGTTTTCGCCCAAATAAAATCTCATAAGGTGATAGACCGAGGCCTTCTAGGGGACTACAATTATAGGCGTAGACGCATAAATTTAGGAAAGAAACCCAATCTTTTTGATTTGTTGCTGTGTACTTGCTAAGCATCGTAGCTATGGTGTGGTTAAATTTTTCAACCTTTCCGTTACATTGTGGATGATATCCGCTCGTGTTTAAATGCTTGATTTTTAGCTCACTAAGTAAGTTATCTACTAAAGCAGCCTGATAAACAGAGCCACGATCAGTGAGTAAACTGGCTATGGGTCCGTAAACTGTGTACACTCTGTTAACAAAAAAATTTGCCACGGCCTTTGCCGATATAGTCTTAAGGGGTTGAGCTACCACCCACGACGAGAGCATGTCTATAGCTACAATTACATATTTATACCCTCCTTTACAAGGGGTAATAGGGCCCAGAATATCACTTGCCCAGTTCTCGCAAATATTTCACACCGGCAGGGGGTGAAGGAAACCCTGTTTCCTTCCTGTCGATTTGTTTCGTTCTTGACATATTGGGCAGGAACGGACGTAATTCAGTACGTCCTTCCGTGCGGTTTTCCAAAAATAACGTTCGTATAACTTTTGCAAACTTTTGGATTGTCCGGTATGTCCCCCGGTATAAGGTGAGTCGTGTACATCAGATAACACATCAGCCTTCAGATTGTCAGGAATTACTAATAGTTTCTTATCTTTGTATAGGCGATACAATACCCCATTATCTAACGTGTAGTATCTTACAGTCAGATGGTCTGGGTCGTTTTCCTTTAACTCAATTAAGGCTCGCACCTCAGAGTCTTGTAATTGTCTAGTTCGTATCTCCCTTTGTCTTTCATTGAAAGTCGAGTCTGTCAGTTCGTCAATCAGTCCAACCATGTCACCATGATCGATATAATCTCTTTCGTCATCAGTTAGAGGAGAAACTGGGGCACGGCTCATACAATCGGCCACGCAATTAGTTCGCCCCGGGCGATGTTTAATTTGATATTTAAACTGGGAAAGTCGTAGACTCCATCTTGCAAGCCTCCCCGATAAATCCTTTGCTCGTTGCAGCCAACAAGCACCGGAACTATCGACCACTGCTGTAAAGAATATATCAGTCAAATACTGACGAAAATGGAGGATGGAGAATACAAGGCAATACACTTCTTTTTCACAAATACTATAATTTACTTGCGCTCCCGTAAACAATCTGGAGCAGTAGCTCACGGGTTGAGTCATAGTTTTCTTTTCATTGTTGGGATCAGGAACAACGTGACAAAGAACTGAGCCGAATCCCAGCTGAGATGCATCGCAATGGAGTTCAATGGGCAGATTGGGATCAAAATGTCGTAGTACAGGGGCGGTCGTCAGACACGTTTTCAGCTGGTTAAATGCGGACAATTGTTTTTCA
Organism: Lepisma saccharinum; assembly: GCF_977018435.1. Taxonomy (NCBI): domain Eukaryota; kingdom Metazoa; phylum Arthropoda; class Insecta; order Zygentoma; family Lepismatidae; genus Lepisma; species Lepisma saccharinum. Next base: position 49,583,882 of record NC_139245.1, on the reverse strand, counting down.
CCCATGTTAAATGGTATCCCTTTTTTGGTTAGATCAGTCAAAGGTTTAGCTATGAGACTATACCCTTGTATGAATCTACGATAGAAATTACAACATCCTACAAAGGATCGAACTTCCTTTAAATTCTTTGGAACAGGAATATCCTTTATGGCAGCTACTTTCTTCGGATCGGTTGCAACACCATTCCTGCCTATTATATGGCCTAATATTTCTGTTTCGGCGTACGCAAAATGACATTTGCTAGGTTTTGCTTTAAGATTCGACCTTTTTAAGGCGAGGAAGGTTTTTTCTAATCTCTCCAAATGTTGTGTCCAATTTTCAGCAAACACAATGATATCGTCAAGGAAAACGCATAAGCTGTTCCATTTAAGGGCTGCGAAGACTTTGTCGACGCATCTTTGGAAAGCTGCAGGGGCGGAGGCTAAACCAAAGGGTAATCTCTTGAATTCAAAGGTTCCATCAGGTGTTACTATGGCTGTTTTATGCCTGTCTTCTTTTGCGATATTTAGTTGCCAGTAGGCAGTATAAAGATCTAGGGTAGAAATATATTTCACCCCACTAAGATAATGAATGATATCAGAAATGGCCGGAAGAGGATAACTTGGAACTTTCAATTTCCGGTTTAGAGCCCTGAAGTCACAACAGAGCCTACAACTTCCGTCCTTCTTTGCAACTAACAAAATAGGGGCGCCATATTCCGATTCGCTTTCTTGAATGATGCCCAGACCGAGCATTTTCTCAATTTCCGCCTTTATAAATTCCCGCTGCTTTGGTGATACCCTGTATGGTGCTCGTCTAACCGGAATATCATCCTCGAGTGGTAAAGTCACTTCGTATGCATTGGTAACTCCTAATTGTTCTGGCGAGGCTGCAAAACAATGTTTGTATCTTTCGAGCAGTTGTAGTAACTCGTGTTTCTGGGGATCCGTCAAATCAGGTGATATATCTAAGTCAGTGCAAATATCAAATTCTTTCTGTGGGGATTTCAAGGTACTTTCTAAGTTTGCTGCGTCTATGGCGTTTACCTGTTGTGACGGAGCACTTTGCAAATTTGAAGAGATATATTCTGGTTTGTGTAAGACTCCTACTACATAATTAGGCGGAAATGCAACTTTGAAATGGTTCATATTAATTATAGGAATACATCTGGTAGTGTAGGAATTTATGAGCAACCTAGGGACCAAGCAGCGATACTGATCATACAGACCGCAATTGATTTCGAGAATGAAATCCTGATGAGGGGGAACAGAAGGAGATAAAGTTATCGCCAATTCTGTATATTCATAAGGTTCGAGTATCACAGAATGTGCAGAAAATGCCTTTAACATTCACCGATTATCTGCAAACTTCCTGTTTACACTCTCGGATCCGAACGGAAGTTCTTCGAAAAGGACTTTATCTATATCCTCACTCGACTTCGGTGTCGCGGTGTTTTTCCTATAAGAGGGAAAATTATCGTTCTCCAAAACGTCCTGCCTCGTTTGTTTACTAACGGCAACGTTTTCCTTACTACCCCTGGCAAAATATGCTTCTCGATTAGTTTTTGTATCGAAAGAGACAAATTTTTGGGGTGCAATAAAATTTGGTGGGATATGTAATGAATCCGAATCCAAATATACTGCCGTAGATGTTTCTGCAGTTGGAAATGTTATTTGGTCCTTGTTCTGTACTTCCTTTCCCATCTGTACTTGGATCTCGTTACCCCAGGACTGTATCTGTTTATCCCGCAGATATGGTACAAATGAAGCTTTGGATTTACACAATCGTACACCAGTTCTCGTCAAATGTGTAACATAAAGGTTAAAGAAATCCGCACCCAAAATAATACGATTTTGTAATGAAGGGTTACCACAGACAGCTAATGGCATGCTGAACTTGTGAGGGCCGATCCAGAAATGAAAGTTGCACACTGGCGTGTGTTTTGCTGCAATTCCTGATAACGTAGATAAAGTTACCGAACCTGTTTTTCTAACAGAGAGGGAAAAGTGTCGGGGTAATATTCCAAAATGCAAAAGGCTACATGTACTCCCCGTATCAATAAGAGCAGGAAAATGACGTCTAAAGATAGAAATCATAATCATTGGTCGTTGATTTTGTTTTACCTCATTTTGCGAAAAAGTGGAACAATTAATGGCACCATAACATTGCATTTTCAGAGGTTTTTGTTGATGAGGGTGTAGACGACCCCTGAGGCGTTTCCCCTTTACTCGTTTGGGTTCCCACGATAAGGAGAAGGACTACGTCGGAGATTTGAAACTTGATCTCTTGGAAAATCGCGATTGCTTTCTCTTCGAAAAGGTTGACCTCGTTGTGAAAAAGAACCTCTTCCACGGTTAGTAGAGTATGAACCCCTTTGTGGACATGATCTAGCAAAATGATATGCCGAGCCACAAGTAAAACAACGTTTATCGTTATTCTGAAAATTGCCTGTTCTTCCGCGAGATGATATTCGGCCTCTATTGTTTCCCCTTCCTCGTGAAGAAGTCGAAGCTGGGGAATTCTTTTGTTTCTCGGTATCCTTTGAACTTGTTTGTTCCACGGTGTGCACATATCGCGTAGGATTAGCCGGACGATTTGACGAGTTTTTCGGGCGGTCGCTGGTCCCTTGTACAACCTGAGCATAAGTACGAGATGCAATATCCGCCTGGCGTTTGGCACGTTCGAGCAACCGCAGGTTCGCTAATAGGTCGTCTAATGTTTGAGACTTCATTGTTACTAACTTTTCCGTATCCCGTGCATCTAAACCGTTGCAAACAAAATTCATCTTTCCGTCGTCATTCATATTTGGATCTGCCTTTTTACACAGTTTGAGAACATCGTAAAAATAGTTCTCAATGGATTCATCCCGTTGTTTCTTTCGTGCTGCCAACTCAAGGTAGGCTTGTCCAACCGGTAAGACGGGTTGAAAAGCCGTAGTAAGCGCGTCTTCGACTTGTTGGAATCCCTGTAGGTTTTCCAACGTGGTTCGATTCAAATCCCAATAAGCCAAAGCGCTTTTCTTCAAATAAGCTGGCAAGAATTTTATTTTTTGTGCTTCCGTCCACCCTAAAATCGAAGCTACACGTTTGTACGTGTTAAAGAAATCAGCAATACTGTCCCCAGGGTCTGCATTAAAAACATCCGGCTGTATTGCAGGGACTCTGGCATATGAATGCATCGTTGCAGCGGAGTCTCCGCCACTGTTCTCTTGCGGAGTGATCGGCATATTTGTCTCTATACTATGCTCGTCAGGGAGGGGTGTACGAATTGCCTCTTCAGAGCAAGATGGGAGTGGGCATCTAATGCTAGTAGACAATAGGGGTTTTTGTTCGCCAGTTGCCTGCTGACGTGTTACAACCATTCAAAAGCGGAAAACAAGTAACAATAGGAGATCTGAACAAGTCATTTACAACCCTAATGAAGGAATCTTAGGCTACAATCAACGAGAACAGACCGGAGTCGAAACCAGGATGCAGACCACGACCAAACATCCGGACAATCGAACAACCAGCCGACGTGGAGCGACCACTTACAAGAGACCATGAACAACCATGAAAGACAGATGCAACAGCAACCACTAAGATTTCTTCGACAAATGGAGCAACGTATTCAAACTATCAGACGCTTTACGAAAACAAGAAGAAAGTCACAGAGAGGGGGAACACAGCGCCTCCACCAATATGAAACGCCGCTCTTTTAGAGAGAGACATTTCTTAAGGGCAGTAGTTCAGGGAACATTAGAGACACTCACAATTCGGAATAATATAATTTATTTAACATGTAGCAAATGAATATTATTTGTTAGTATCCTACTCCTAAGCTATGTTATAACCCAATCATATCAGTTAAGTTTGGTATTACACAAGGAGCATCTAAGTCTCCAGCAACACTGAACTCAGTTGTAAGCTTACCTTGAACTTGCACCCTGAAACAGCTCGGGCAGCGTTCCGACACACACAACATACTTAATTCTCCAATCTTCAGTATATGTAATTTGTTGTTGACCTTGCCTAATTACTCAGCCTGTCAATCAGAAGTGTGTTCTTTCCTGTTTTTGTGGCTATCTTCGCAAACTGTCCTATTTCTATAAGAAAGGCCTTGCCAGGCACATCCGTACTAGATGCGTAACCTTCTAGGTACATCTGCACCGGATGTGTGTCACATTTATTGACATTTGATGATATCACTTGATTGACATCAGATGATTGGCACTTGATGACTGACACCTAATCATATGATGATATCATATGATTGACACTACACGACTGACAGCTAGTGATTGATATTATTGTCATATCATGGCTAAGACCTTGCCTTTTGAGTGGTGTATGCTAAGCCACAGCCGTCTCCGAGGTTCAACCTTCACACGTGGAGGAAGGCGTCTAACCTTAACTGCCCAGTGCTGAGTAACTGGCAAGATCAACTTCCTTTAACTGTCTGTTACTTCTTTTCAGAACCAACTCATACAATTGTAATATGCATTATAACGCTACATTAAATGCACGTTACAAGGCAGTGTGGCCAACCTAAAGAAAGTTATGGTGAAAGTGACTTCCCCTCATACATGCATACATACTTACTGGAGGCTACAATGTTAAAAAGTATAAAAGTAGTATCCATAGAAAGATTAAAATCATTGTATTACTACATGTATAAGGTGAAGGTTAATCTTTAGTGGATGGGAGTCTCTCAGACGGGACTTATCAAGCATGTGCTTTAAAAACTTGCCACGATTTACATAATTTTTTTCCTTCTGTAAACCTCACAGTTACTGACAAACAGGAAGCTAAAGTTTTAGAGTTTTGCATGGATCGGTCATTGCTAAAGATGTGGTGGTAGCCTGTAGTCGTTAACAGAAAAAGATTATATCTCAGAATCAAATCAATATAACACTTTGAAATTTATTCGTAAGTTCATAGAAGTTGTCAGCAAGATTCCTTTGGACTGCGAGTCAGAAAAAAGTCTTGTAATATATATAGTGGACTTATTTGTGTCAATGTCTCATTTTACTAAATTTGCATTATTACTATAAGGCGCTGCTCCAGATAGTGTAAACTTTCATAATAAGTCAATAAAGAATTTTTTGAAATGCAGAAGATAGGAGTTTTGTAGAAGAAACTCACTATTTATAATATCTTACAAGAAAAATTGATAATTCTCTAACCAAACAATAGTGTTGTTTATATATTGTAAGGTAAATAAATGTTTGTTAAAAAAATATTTAAACTTGAAATGATTTGAATATTAAAATAATATTTTCATATTTTTTGAAGTTAACTTAAATAACATTAAATACAATTTAGAAACAACTCAATTTGATATGTGAAACAAAGAAGCATTTAGATTTATAAAACATTACATTCTTTTATTATTGTAGGGTGGTGATATGATAATAGAGAAAATTGCACCAGAGAGAGGCATTTGAGATTTTGTACTTTTTGTAGTGTTCTAACAGCTGAACAAAATTCAACTTGTACAGAATTATTCCCAATATTCAATTTTATTTGTTTTTTATTGTTGTTGTTGGTGTTTTAAGTCCACTTTCTGCACAGTAAGGCTAATCGGGACTGGACCTACAGTTTAAAGTGGGATCCGAACCACTTGTGCCTCTACTGGGTATCGAAGCCAGGACCCCTTTATTACAAGGCAACGACGCTACCACTGCACCATCGGTAAGGCCCTTTGTCCCTTTATTGACTGGACTACAAGTTGTTTAATTCAATGTGGCATATACTACTGTCACATTGTTTCTTCTTTATTCCTGGTCCCAAAACGAAACTTACACCATTCAGAGACTGCATTTAACTCTGTAGCATATTTTATCCTCCCCCTCCCCCTTCCAAAAAAGAATTGAACATATACTTTGTGAGATATTCAAAGTCCATCGTCACGTCATGTGTCCTAAAAAATAAAATTTCAATATTTTCATATAAACATTTTTTTAATGACAACTATCCTCCCTTAGTTTAAAAACAAGCCCAAGATGAAAGTTATACCATAATTAGAAACAAATTTGGGTGATTTTTTTTATTTGACCTTGTAAGAATACATTTTACATTTTTTATAATGTTGCCAATCTTGCTGTATGAATACCGCATATGACTGAGGGCTAAAATTTTACATATGTAGGTTATTTCATGTTCTCTACCATCCTCACTGCTTTTATTTCATAGCCTGTCAGAACATACGTAAGCTGCTGTGCCTTATAGTGATATTGAAAAACTAAATATGCTGACCAAGGCAGTAATTTATTTTATTAAAAACATAAACTAAAACGTAACGTTTCAACCTTCTAGCAAGGTCTTCATGTTTTTAATAAAATAATTTACTGCCTTGGTCAGCATATTTAGTTTTTCATAATCATGGAAACAAGGCTTAATGGTGTTATACTTATAGTGATAATGCATATTTAGTAATGTGAGACATTGAAACAAAAAGTACAGCATTACAAGATTTTTTTCTGATTCGCAGTGCAAAGGAATGTTGGTAACAACTTCGTTTTATGGAACATACATATATCTATGAACTTAAGGAATATAATTCAAAGTGATATGTCGATTTGACTCGGAGTTATACCGTATTTGCCAGCTTATGATATGCACTTTTTTTCCTTTAAAAGTAGGTCTGAAAAACAGGGTGCATCTTGTATGCCAATTCTCAATTTTTCATTATGTTCATTTCTGGAAATTTTCTCCTCTGAGTTAGACGTTTTCCTTGCAATGTGTGATGAAGAAGATTAAAATATATTCTTTTCTAGTAAGATTATTTAATTTATTTGTTGTACCTGCATATTACTGCGTATTTGAAAGTACTGTAAATTAATTATAAATTCAGTGAAGGATTTTTCCTCAAAAGTGTGTATGAAACACATTTTATATCTAAATATATTTTATATCTACGCCGACAAATATGGTAATTTTTTCCTGTTAACCACTATAGCCTACCACTACAGTCTTGGCAATGACCAATCCACACAAGATTCTGAAAATTTAGCCTCCCATTTCTCAGTAACTGTGAGGTCTACAGAATAAAAATTTTGTTAGTTCGTACCTTGGTAGTATTAACAAATACGTCAAATTTAATTAAAATCTGAATCGATAGGAAAATTATGCATGTGTTCATACCTTGGTAGTATTAACAAATACATACATCAAGTTTCATTAAAATCTGAAGCAGTGGCTGTCATTCTGAATTTTGCTGGGTGATTTGATGGGAAACAAGTCAGTCCCTTTCATGAAATGATTATATAGTATTTCATGTTGATGCAGGTGCGACTTACTCATGTAGTATAAATTATTATCAGTACAATATAAAAAGATTTTTATAAAATACTGAAAAGTACTTTCGTTGGTGAGTATGAGATTTCCGTGAAACTATGTTTCGGGATATAACTAATCCCTTCATCAGGTAGATATACTATGCCAATTTAATTATGACATTGGCTGCGTCAGACAAGGTGTGGATCAAGAGGTGTGGTAAAAATAGGTAAAAAGGTTAAAAAATGACAAGGCTGCTGAACGTGTAAAAGTGCCTTATTCCTACCATTGCGTTAAAATCCTGATGGGTGTATGCATAAAAACACAAATGATAATACTCGAAACGTGTTAAAAACCACTTTTTCTCTAACATATTTCGAGTATTGTTGTTTTAGTTTTTTTATGCATACACCCATCAGGATTTTAACGCAATGGTAGGAATAAGGCACTTTTACACGTTCAGCAGCCTTAAGTCATTTTTTAACCTTTTTACCTATTTTTACCATACCTCTTGATCCACGCCCTGTGTGACTCAGCCAATGTCATAATTACATTTTGGCATAGTATATCTACCTGATGAAGGGATTAGTTATATCCCGAAACATAGTTTCACGGAAATCTCATACTCACCAACGTAAGTACTTTTCAGTATTTTATAAAAATCTTTTTATATTGTAACTGATAATATATAGTATTTGTTTGGTGTATATATTTTCAGAGGTTTCAAGCTTACAAACAACATTGGTCAGAGACGAGATTGCCTGTGGTACTTAGTGTCACACCATGTTCTCTAGATCAGTTGGATCCTGCAACAAACGCTGTGCTTGCATCCTATTATTACAAAGATATTGAGACTATAGTAAATGTTAAGGACTACCCTGGAGGTTTTGTTGTCAAAAGTGGAGGATTTGGAAGAATGGTAAGTTATTTTTTCCTGAACTAATGTAGCTGTGAAAATATATTTGTTGACAAATTACTGCATGCTAACGGCTTTTCACTGTGGTGATGTTTGTTAAAATTTTAAGAAATACTATCATTTAAATGAAAGCATAGAACTGTTTATTTGGTAGCATTTAGAGAGATCCTCCGTTCCCTTCTTCAAACTTAACATTTTTAACCAGCTTACGAATAAAAGTTTGAAAAGAGTGCAAGTTCTGAAATGGTACCAAATAAATTAAAGATGGATCTCTATACAATTTGCATATTCTATCAGTGTGATATAAAATTGCAAATGATCTGTGAAGAGCCTGAATGATTCATTTACCTGATGGGTAATTCTGTAAGACCTGCGTGAGAATAAGAAACTGCATATTTATGCATTTCCAGACCAGAGTATGTGATTATGCTTTTGAGCTCATTAAAAGAGTATTATAATGGTAGAATTTTGCCCTGAGTTATATACTATGTACAGAAACATCAGATCAGCAAAGTTATCAGTAACTTTACTATTATATTGATATGATTATATCACAATACCAACAAATTGTGTTGTTACTTTGCAATGCATTTAGTCCACCTGTCCACAAGGTTGTGGATACTCTCTAGAAAAGCCTTTTTGGTGTTGCTTTTAACAAGGCCTTAACCAACTTTGCACCACCTCCATTACATCATTTTCATCTGCAAACAAGTGAAAGCCCTATCGTGACAAGGCCAGACTGTATGGTGGGTGTTTCAATACCTCAACTTTCAAAATATGTAGTGTATCCACTGCATGGGCAGCAGATCATATTGTGGGCTTCAACTTGTTCGCTAGCATATCACTGTTTCAAGCACTAGTCACAGTTTGACCATAGCACACCAATGACATCCAAAAAGATGGGCAGCATGACCTTCTCAGAAGAGGCCTGTTCTTGATTTTTTTCATGGCCAGAGATGATGCATGCTCCACTGCATCAATTCTCTCTTTTCTCTGGTTTGTAATGGTGTAATCAGGACTTGTTTCCTATCACAATTTGATCGAGAAAAGCATCTCCTTTATGAGCATAGTGCTCCAAATGCTCCTTAAAACTTGTTTCCGATGTATGCTTGTGTTCATTGGACAGGTTTTTATTTATTTATTTTACCAAAAGTTGCAGATACAGTACAGAATGACCATTTTATACTGAAATAGCAACAACAGGAAAACAACAACAATAATAACAACAAAACTATAGAGTACAAGATGGCACAGAAAAAAATTAAGATTACACATACATTGTTAACAATTTTCTAAAACTGTGCTCTGACAAGAATATGTAAACATTTGGAGGCAGATTATTATATGAGCGAGGAAGGCTGTAGAAAAGAGAGCCTTGTAGTGGGATTGTGAACGAGCTTTACGTTGCGAGTTGGCCTGGTGCAAACTCGTAGATAAAATTTGTTGAGCAGAAATTCAGATTTAATTTTGCCGTTGCTTGGATATTCAAGACAGACATAATATCTGTTTTATGGAGGTGCCTCAGAGAAGATATTCTATGGTGAGCAAGAAGTTGAGGACAGAATCAATCTGGAGAGATTAATTTTTGAATCTTGGTCTTCTGATTCAATGTCTCACTTCACTTGCCACACTATCTGGTCTCCATGTTGGTGTTGTTCACTAACATTTTTTCTTCAGTTTTGAGAATTATCCACTCACTTGTACACTCTCCCCTGACTCAAACAACTGTCTATGTACTGAACTTCATTCTGTATATTTCAGAAGGTTCCACACCCTCTGACCACAAAAAACAAATAACATGTTGCAGGTTGTGCAAGTCAACAGTACAAGCTATTGCATAGGCACATACTACTCGATCGTCATGAGACCCACATAGAAATTTTGCTAATGAGCTATTTTGTGTCCCTAAATAAGATTTTCCATGTACTTAGGAATAAAATACCTGTTTTTTATTGACCTAGTGGATCCTGTTCGGATCCTCCTTTAAACTGTAGGTCTAGTCTCGATTAGCCTTACTGTACATAAAGTGGACTTAAAATAACACCAACTCAATCATTCAATCAAAATCATGTCTACAAATGTTCAGTGTGTGCACGTGCACCCTGAATGACATGCAGACATAGATGCGATATTCAAGTTCATGCCACACACTCTCAACATGGGCCTATGATAGTGTTTATGCTGTTTACTTGTCATCATGCAATTGTTGCGTTCGATTCCCAGGGTGGCTGACCGAAGGTCGGAATTTTTCTGGCTTTCACCCCACATGAAGCGATTCGGGGGCTCACCCAGCATCAAATCAATGGGTACCTGGGGGCAAAGGTGGCCAGAGCATTGTGCTGATTAATCCACCTCCAAAATAGCAGAGATTGAGAATGTGCGGGACCCTACCCCCACGTACCTCTAAATGTACCTTCATGGCACGGTGCTACATGCATGGGGAACTTTACCTTTACCTGCCTTCCAATCTTAGTGTACAAATACTTTTCTTCTTTTATTTTTGTAGCACTTGTTTGCTTCACAACGGAGCACTGAAGTAAAGAAGCACATAATTGAAACTGCTAACCACTATGTAGGAGTACTCATAAGGGAAGCCAAAGATCCAATCTCTCTAGAGGGATTTTTCGAGCAGAGATTGGGAAATTACAGGTAATGTAACTTTTTGCCAGCACAGTGTTTAGTAAATATATATATACAGTTTAAATATATGTTACATATACAGATTTTTACAGGTTTCTACATTATACAATTCAGCTTTCTAGTTCTAACAAAAGAACTCATACAATTTTCCTTCATTTTACCTTTCCTCCTACCCAAAGGCACACAAACATAATTTTAATTGTAACCATCAACAACCATTTTAAAGTGTTAGTCTTAATATTTTTTAAATTTTGGACACGTTATTATTAGTGGTGTCATTTTAACATTTTAAAATGTAATTGTGGTTAAAAATTTCTAACGTTTGCGACAGCAGTAATAATAATACATTTTGAACTGTTACAAACAGTATTTGTTTTTTTTTGTTCTTTTTTGTGATTGTGTATGAATTTGTATGCTTGGGTTTCTTCCATGGTTCTGTGTAGCTTATAAGAGCCAATAAGGTTTGAACTTTCAGCCCTCCCCCATGTGACGCGGGAGGAAGTATAAATATGGCCTGTGTCAGAGGACCAGGAGAGTGTTTTTTTGAACTGGATAGCAGAAGGGAGAGCGATCTTCGGGCTCCAGTGGCCTCCCTTGAGAAAAAGCATCCCGAGGCAGTTCTGCCGATGCTCAGCTTTCCACTTGGCAGTTCTGCCGTGGGGCTCACGTTAGAGGAATGTAAATAATGTAACTTAGAGAATTATTGGAAGAATCCGAGCCTTGTTTTGTTAAATTGTAAATAAATGTATAAAGCCCATTTCTGCGAGTTTTCAGCAATCACCCTGCAACATTAATTCAGTAAGTTCTTACCTGTGATTGATTCTTTGGTTCCGAGCGCTCTGGTGAGGAACGGGATGGGAACCCAGGACTAACGAGCCTATTTAGTTGTTTATTTGGGTTTTTCCTGCCAGAAGCGGCCCGGTAAGGGTGGAGTGTTGCGGAACAGAGAATTATTGGGGTCTCGTCCTTGGATTTTTTGTGTGAAAGGACACAGGCAAAGAAAGGAAAACGGTTGCTGAAAAAGGGTCGAAATGTTGACAAGGGCTCAGTCTGCGTTGTCGTCCGTTAATGGGGAAACTAGTTCGACGCCAACAATGGGTACAGAAAATAATGCTACAGTAACAAACAGGCCGAGGATTCTTCCAGACGACATTAGAGTACAGTTACCGACTTTTAATGGGGAAACAAAAGGGATGGAAGTTTATAGCTTTTTGGATGAACTGGATGCATACAGGGATCTTTTGGGCATAAATGAAGAGGAATTATTGCTGTATCATCTTCCGTTAGCGTTGAAAGGAGAGGCGAAGGAATTCTTTCATTTTGCAAGCCCGTTTGAAGGATATGTGCAATTCAGGGATTTGTTTCTCAAGAATTTTCATGGGTTGGATCACGAACGAGAATTAGAGCGATTCTTGGATTCTCGCTTTCAGCTAAAGAGCGAGTCATTGGCAGTCTATATTCGCAAGATAGATAGATGGTTCGAGAGGGCAAAATCCACCGCTACAGTCGAAGAGAAGGTTAATTTTATTCGGCGTAAATGTAACCCTGTGTATCGTGAGAGATTAAGATGTCAGAATTTCAACAGCATGAAAGAGCTTCACGTAAATGCTTTGAAGCTACAGGGAGAGATGTTGGAAAACGCTACGTTTCCTCAGTATGAGACAGAACAGGAAATCATTAACTTTGCCTTGAGAGGCGCCACACCTCCTCAGTCCGAGGGGCTGTTGGCCGTTAGAGGGGCGAGTAGCGCCGCGGGGGATGATCTGCTATGTGTGCTCGACCCTGGGAAATATTCGAGGTTAGGGAAGGAACCCCCTGCTGTTTCGAGGCAGACAAAAGCGACTACTGACCACCCAAGAATGTCTGGCAAAGAACGCAAGTGTTACGTTTGTCAATCAACTGCACATCTGGCACGTTTTCACAAAGTTGCAAAGAAAGATAATGTTTCAGAGTCAAGAGAACGTCATGGACAGGCCGTGACAGTGAGACGCGCCTGTAATTCGACAAAAGTAAAGATGTCTAATAGTAAAATTCAGGAACCTTTCGTTTTTGGAAAAATAAATGGAATTCAGATCCCTATGTATATGGATACCGGGGCTAATATATCCTGCATGAGTTTGTCTTTATTTCGGAAATTGGCAGAAAAGGGGGCGAAATTACGTCAGAACAAGTTGAATGTACAGTTAGCTGAAGGGATAACAAGAACTGTGGGACATGTCTTTTTTAATGTAACTTTCTATGGTCAACGGGTCCGAGAGAAATTCTTTGTTTTGGAGAATCCCCAGAATGACCTGATCGCCGGTAGAAGTTTTATGGCCAGGGCGAAGATTTTAATTGCACCCGCGTTGAACGGTTGGGCTTTTCAGAATGAAAGGGACGATATTATTTCATTTGACACAATTGGGAAGAAAGAGAAGAAAACTAGTAACCTCCTGTCTTCCACTGTCATTCACGTAGAAGAGAACCGCGACAAAGAAGTGTTGCAAACCCCCAAAACCGAAAAAGTCAGGAAAAAGAAAAGTTTATCGGCGAGGAAAGAAAAAGAAGATCATATTCCGATTAGCGACCTGAAGGATGTGAATAAGAAATTCAGTAAGTTCCAGGAAAAAAGGAAGAGAAAGAAGCCTACTTGCCTGGGAAGAGAGGACTCTGGTTCGAGTCCCGGTACTTCGGCTGCGCAGGGAATGGAACGCGAGAAAGTAACATTAGTTGACATTCAGGAGGATGTAATGTCACTATCTAATTCGGATGATGATGGACGGAACAGCGAAGATGAAGAATTGTATAGCTCTGTTTTCTTCAAGCGTCTTTTGAGAGACAACCCTGACACCGCTTCTGTTGAACTCCTTGGTAATGCAACACCCGAGCTTCGTGGCGAAATCAACAGTTGCACTCAGTCAGCAATAGAACCTAATGCAAAGAAGTTGGAAGTAAACGAAATAACAACCGGCAATATAAACTTGGAAGATAAGCGATTATGGGCAAGAGAGCAACAGAAGGACTCATATTTGTCTTTGTTAATTGCGTGCCTTAAGGGAGAGGAAGTTCAATTGGATGAGGAATTGAACAAGAAAGTTTTCGATTTTCATCTGAGCACTTCTTACCTGGATGAAGATGGGATTCTCTACAGAAACATAGAAGAAGGGAAGGGGATGTTTCCCGTGTTTGGACAGCAGCAAAAGATTTGGACACCGGATTCCTTGAAACCGGAAGTGCTGCGAATATCCCATGACGAAGTTCACGCCGCACATCCAGGGGCAGCTAAGACACTGTTCAAGATTTTGGAACAGTTTACGTGGAAAAATGTTTACTCTGATGTTAGAAATTACTGCAGATCATGCCTCACCTGTTTGAGATACAATCCAGATTCTTATAAAAAGATGGGATTCATGAGAAGTCGCAATCAGCCACGCCCAGGAGCGAAATTGTACGGAGATTTGTTTGGACCATTTCCGACCAGTTCTAGGGGGGGTTATCGCTACGTATTTCTCATTGAAGATTCTTTTACGAGACACATATTCTTGGAATCCATGACAACAGTGACAGGCAGGACTATTTCCAATGCATTACTGAAATATTGTCATCTTTACGGTTTTCCATTGATGTTTACCAGTGACAATCGAGGTGTGTTTCGTAGCCGCCTGTTTCGCCAAGTACTGAAAACCATCAACTGCAAACCCGTGTACATTGATCCATACCGCCCACAAGCAGATCTTGCAGAAGCAGCAATTGAGACAGTAAAGAGAGCGATAGCCAAGTTTTGCACAGGACACAGCAGGTGGTCAGAAAACTTGGATTCGATCGCATTAGCAGTGAACAACCAGGTGAAAAGATGCCCGAAGCGTGACGTACGGTTTCTGGTGGAAACGGAAGGCGCCGGGAAGAACGGTCAGCTGACCCAGAGACACCCCATAGAGCTTCTGGGGAAACAGCTGGGTAGACCATAACAAACCAGTCTTTTCTCCTTTGCCGATCCCTTACAAAATAGTTTCTTTAAAGGGACAGTTCTAAATGAAATCTCCATTAGTTAAAAGTTTCTTTTTATTCGGAGGCACATATTTACTCGCGAGTGTTTGCACCTTCTGTAGTAATTAAGCAGAGAAATGCCGTGAATTCACGTGCTGGATATTGCTCCTACCCTAGGAGTGAATGGGAAGAGGTTCGATCCCAGAACCTCAAAAGAAGGAAGCAGCCTGGAAGAGGACGTCCTTGCCATGGTCAAACAGCCCACACCTGGAAATGGACTTCACAACGATGAATTAGGATGTCACCGGTTCCAGAGATCACAGGATGCAGTGAGGAACATTCGGAAAGACTTATTCCGGAAAGTGTAAAGTCAGTGAAGTGAAGTGAAGTGGACGGTGTTAGTGTTTAATTTTAATTTCAGGCAAACCTCACCAGGACATTGGACACACAGACTTACCTGGGTAAGCTCTTTTTTTTTCGGTGAGGGGAGTATAATACTGTTACAAACAGTATTTGTTTTTTTTGTTCTTTTTTGTGATTGTGTATGAATTTGTATGCTTGGGTTTCTTCCATGGTTCTGTGTAGCTTATAAGAGCCAATAAGGTTTGAACTTTCAGCCCTCCCCCATGTGACGCGGGAGGAAGTATAAATATGGCCTGTGTCAGAGGACCAGGAGAGTGTTTTTTTGAACTGGATAGCAGAAGGGAGAGCGATCTTCGGGCTCCAGTGGCCTCCCTTGAGAAAAAGCATCCCGAGGCAGTTCTGCCGATGCTCAGCTTTCCACTTGGCAGTTCTGCCGTGGGGCTCACGTTAGAGGAATGTAAATAATGTAACTTAGAGAATTATTGGAAGAATCCGAGCCTTGTTTTGTTAAATTGTAAATAAATGTATAAAGCCCATTTCTGCGAGTTTTCAGCAATCACCCTGCAACATTAATTCAGTAAGTTCTTACCTGTGATTGATTCTTTGGTTCCGAGCGCTCTGGTGAGGAACGGGATGGGAACCCAGGACTAACGAGCCTATTTAGTTGTTTATTTGGGTTTTTCCTGCCAGAAGCGGCCCGGTAAGGGTGGAGTGTTGCGGAACAGAGAATTATGGACACGTTATTATTAGTGGTGTCATTTTAACATTTTAAAATGTAATTGTGGTTAAAAATTTCTAACGTTTGCGACAGCAGTAATAATAATACATTTTGAACCAAGACAGAAGAAGCATCAAGACTAACTTGTAAACAAATTATCAAGTGAGAGTACATTCTTCTTCAACTCACTTGTTGATGACTGTTACTGTTGAAATACCTATTGTGTTCAAAGCAATAATATGTGAGAGAAGTATAAATAAAAAAAACATTAGTGGTTTATATATGTACTAGGGATGAATTGATATTTGAAATTTTTGATGATACTAATAAAATGCTGAATTGTTTAATTTAATTTATTAAACCACAATATAATCATGAATAATAATCCTCACAGACATTTTCCAGGCTATTATGCAAATATTGGGATTGATATCAGTAATTGCTTGCTGTTAAGAGGTCCTTCACTTGCAGAGCTTTTACGACTGCTGGGCTAATCTTTCAGGTGCTGCATGTCCACACTTTGTAGGATTACAGCAATGTGGTTATCGTCTTTTGTGGATAGGGAAAGTCTTCCCACTTTTTTCCCTGTAAAATTCATAGAACAAAGAGTAGGGTGTGGGGAGAAGGGAGAAGATGAAGGACATTTAGCTGCCAGTTAAGGTGGGGTGAACTGATGGATAGAAGAGGACAATCATCGAGATAAAAGCCATCAAATTCTATCTATTCAACATAGCCTTACTGAATTATTTATGGAGCATTTTTGTATTATTTCTATTGTTGATGAATTATTCATATCTGTTACAGTTCAGATGAACATATTACGTCAGTCTCAGAGTTTATAGTACACAAAATTCATCCACGCCACCAAGAACCTCAGCGCCGAACTCTGTGTTTATCAGAAACATGCCTTATAGAAAGGGACCCTCAGACATACAGTGTCTGCACAATAAGGCCTTTATGTGAGATATTTGCTCTAGTCAGAAGCCGAGACAATCCCCAGCTTTTTAGCATCGAGTATGTGAAAGGCCAAATAAGAACATACACAGCTATCGACAGGTAAGTTATATCTTATTACTAACTGGATTGCTCATATTAGGAAAGTTAGAAGTTAAGTAGGTCCAAGCTGATATTGATGCTGATGTATTGGTATTAGAAAGTATCATTTGCATTTTATTTACTGATACCAGCAGATACTTTTCCTGCATTTTAATCATTTGCAGGGCCTTCAAAAATATCTAGCAACACTTTTGTGAAGTGTAATTATCCTGGATATTATGCAAAATTAGAACCTTCTATTGATTTTTTTCCAGTATTATGTAAAAAAAACCTGCTTTTTGTGATTTCAAGCATCCAAGTGTCTACTGGTCATGAAAAATCGAGAAAAAGTAAAGAAATCAACAAGTCAAGAATTTATACTTGGGGTCAAGAATTTTTGCTATCGCAATGATCGATTTAATATACAGGGTATCCGAGATGAAACACCCTAATTTGAACTGTCTGTAATACGACATGTATTCGATTCATAAAGAAGATTGATACAATGATGGATACACATAGTTATGAAGTCTTGTTTGTGCAATCACACCATTTCTACATGTGCCCCACGAGTGGCACGGAGGATGTCTAATCGATACTCGATTTCACACCAGGTAGCCTGTAGCATCTGTGGCGTAACTGTCTCAAGCAGCTCTAATCCTCTCATGAAGCTGTTCCACAATTGTCACTTTGATAAGAGTACACCTTGTCCTTAACATACCCGCACAGGAAGAAATCCAGGGGAGTAATGTCAGGCGACGGGGGTGGCCAGGTAATTGGACCACCTCTCCCAATCCATCTTTGTGGGAATTCTTCAGTCAATGTGTAAGCCACACCAAACGTTGACCTTCGGGCTATCTCGTTGATACTCTATGGCCTCTCAAGGATGTTCACTATCCCAAATTCGCACGTTGTGTCTGTTGACCTTACCACTGAGGTGAAATGTTGACTCATCAGAAAACATAACCTTGGCCAAAAAGTTGTTGTCTTCCTCGATGCGCTGAAGAATGTCTTCAGCAAACGTTGCTCGTTTGGGTTTATCGTCATGTTTCACCTCATGTAACACTTGCAATTTATATGCATAAAGCTTTAGGTGCTTGTGTAGCACATCGTGGACAGTTATTTCGGGACATCAAGCTCACGTGACGCCAGACGAACAGATTTTTTGGGACTTTGTATATGAAATGCGCCGAACATTCTCCTCTGATGTTCTTGAAGGGCCACTACCATGCCTCTTAGCAACAGATCCTGTCTCTAGAAACGCTGCTTTCCATGCCTTGATTCTCTTGGCATCTGGAGGGTCTCTGTGATACTCTGCACGAAAACGTCATTGAACTGCGATAATGGACCCTAATTCTGCATACCACCACACGGTTTGTGCTTTTTCAGCATTCGTTGTCATTTTCCTTTTTTTTTCGGTTTTCAGCACCTGCAATGAAAATGATCTTGCTATTACATTACATAATTAAAATTTCCACAGCTAATCTACCATATACCACCTAACAAAATTGTCTTGGTTGTTTATTATGTTTAGTATAAGTGTTTCAAATTAGGGCGTTTCATCTCGGATACGCTGTATTTTACTTTGCTTTTCCGCCCCTTTTGGCTAATCGCGACGATGGTGGAAAGAAGAGATGGATG
The DNA here is from genome assembly GCF_977018435.1 of Lepisma saccharinum. NCBI lineage: Eukaryota > Metazoa > Arthropoda > Insecta > Zygentoma > Lepismatidae > Lepisma > Lepisma saccharinum. The sequence continues at coordinate 49,565,368 of NC_139245.1, read as the reverse complement.
AAGGGACAATCACAAACATGTAGGGACAACAACACGAGCCCCACATGTTTGCACTGGCTTTGAGTCCAGATGCCAGAGCCTTGCTAGATTGCCAAATGCAGTCCAGAGTGTACTACATGGAAGGGAACATTAATTATTACATGCGTTAATACATAAAACAAATCTGTTTTTCTTAAGTTAAATTGCAGCTTCAATTTTCATCTTCACCAGCCTTTTGATAAGGTTTTTCATTAAATAAAAAATATTTATTTTCTTAATTGCTAATTTCCAACTTTACCTATGTAGTGGTCGAATGAATAAAGGTTAAGAAAAATAAAAGGTCAATAAAAAGTCATGAAAAAGTCAAGAATTGTTAGTTTATTTGGATAGACACCCTGATATATTCTGATGTAATTTTTTGAATATTTTAAAGCAAAATTGGTAAATTAATGCTTGTAATTGGAGCGCAATTCTCACCCACTAATAATAATTAATATTTTTTAAGTAAGTCGTTTTTTCACCTAGCAAGAAAATAATAACAAATTTGTGTTGACATGTGTACTTTTTAATCTTACCTCCAATTAGTAATGTCTGAGTAAAGTAATAATAATGGTAAATGTGCAGTAAAACTGTACTTGATACAGTGGAACCTTGATCCCAGACTTTACATCTTTATGGTTTTAACATTGCAAAATGTAAAATTTCCCCAGATTTTTCAATTAACCTGCATTTAACATTTTTTCATCTTGTCTCCCTGGAAAACGTAAAATCAAGTTCACACTTAGAATTTGTTGTACGTAAAATTCAGTTATGTAGAGAACAACTGTGGACAGTAAGAAGGTTAGTAGCGAGTTGAAGTAAACTAGTTCTTCATTTAAATATTCACATTACTAATGATAGTTTATAGTAAATGAGAATGGTGAAACTGATTTTGAATAACATGACACAATCATGTGACATAGAAGAACATTTAATGATTCTAATATACTTGTTTTAAGTTTCATTTTATGTTCAGATAGGCTAATCCCACAACAGTTTAATGTGGGATTGGAGCCACTGTTCAAGTACCTATACCAGGGAACAAACCTGTGACTCCTTGATTACAAGGTAACAGAATTGGAACTCTGCCACTACTGAAGTACTCTCTGAAAATGTTGAATTCATTCTGATGATAATATTATCTGATTCTGATATACACTCAGTGTTCACTGCAGGCCCTGATGCTAGAATTGATCTCCAGGTAGGGGCTCACGGGTTATCAGGGGAGGGGGGCTTTGTAGACCAAGTCCATTTTCGAAAGTTGAACAGTATTAATTGAAGGTAAATTATGTGTGTGTGTGTGTTGGGGGGAGGGGGGCACCAAGTTAATGTAAAACATAAAATTTAGAAATATCATGCAAATACTACATTTTTTTCTATATCTTCTTAAACATCCCTTGAAGTGTTAATTGACTTTTACTGACCTCATCCCTTACTACACTCTCCATACTACTTTTGATAATACAGATATTTATATCATACAAGAAAAAATACACAATATTCAATCATAGTGCCTACAGTACATTCCACACTCCCCGAAGCAATAAAACTCCCCTTCGTTCCCAAAAATTGGTGGCTGTTGACCTTTGATGCAGATGTGGTAGGGGCAGCGAAGGTACAGATATAGAAGTTCCCTTAAAAAAGAAGTTCCTAAAGTCTAGAGAATCTTCTACCTAGACTTGAGCTCATAAACAAGATGAATGAATGTAATAGCTGCTGTCTGCATTTTCAATTTTCACTGTAAACAAATTATACAAAAAACCTAATGTCAAGGGGGCTGACGGTAGTGCCAGGGGGTGCTGAGCCCCCCCCCCCCCCCCCCCGCCTGGCTACGGGCCTGGTTCACTGAATAGTTACAATACAATGCCAACCCAGCAAGAGTCAGGAAATGGCGAAGGATGATGATCTCAATTTTACATTTTTCAGGGGACCAAGCTGTAAGAACTTAAAATGCGAGAAAATCAGGAAAATTTTACAGCATTTTGCTATGTTGCGACCATGAAGATTAAATGTGTAATGCGGGAAAATGTAAAATCAGGGAACATAAAATCGGGATTCCACTGTATATGCTAAATGCACTTTTTTTTCACCTGAAAACAATTTGGACCTGCTTTGGAATCTAATTGAACTCAACAAGTTGCTGAGAGATAACAATAGGTATACTTAGACATAGATAACTGTTGTACTCTAGTGTAATTGGCATTTGTCTTTTTTAATCTTTATAAAAATATTGTTCTCTCTCATCAGGGATTCCCTATTGGCTTCTCTGCTGGATGGTGTTCGGGCATCGGGTAACAGAGATGTTCATGTAAAAATGAGACCAACACCACGAGGGAAACGGTTGGGTCCTTTAAGTCCTCCTGTAGATGAAGAGGTTTGTAAATTGAAATATAATGTAAAATAATACAGTGGAACTTAATTTCTTTTTCAGGGGATTATCCTGGAAAAACTTAAAAGTGCAGGAAAATGTAAAAACTAGGAAAATTTTACAACATTTTGCTACATAGGGAGCACCAAAATTGAATGTATGATACAGAAAAATGTAAAATCCAGGTTCCACTGTGTATAGGGTGGTTCCTAAGTGTGAAAACTTTCATTCGAAAACAAATACACACAGAGAAACATGTATAAAATGTGTTAGTACATGTTACATGGGAGGAGTACAGTACTGCCCAGTACAGTTTATAGTCATTCCTCAATTTCATTTCTCCTCTTTCTTTCCATTTTGTTTCCACAATTTCTTCAGTCCTTGCTGTCAGTGTTCCAATATTCATTTATCCATATTCGTAACCTGCAACGTCTCCTATTTCCAGTCCGGCTTGCTTCTTTCTTTTCTCTAATTTTTTATATTTTCGTCTGTCGGCTAATCAGGCCTGTCACAGCCTACACCTGGGTGGTACTATTACATTTAAACGTGAAACACATCAGCAAAAATGTTGGTTCAAAAAGAATATGTTTCAAATAACACTGCACATTTTTGGGAAGGGGATTGACATTTTCAAAATGTGTTTGTTAAAAACAGTAACAATAGATATATTGTTCTATCATTCCAGTATTCCATACCTTAATCTGTACATAAATGATAAAAAGAGCAGAACTGAAATATTGTCATTACTTACAGGAAATTTTGAAATTTCGTATTTCCACGTTGCACAGTTTAATGACCATTTCCGCTCCAGATGCCATACCCTTAGTGAATGAAGACAAAGAGTCTTCGAAATTAATTGGATATAACCATTAAATTGTGCAACGCGAAAATACAAAATTTCACGTATGTAAATTTTAAACCGCGTTTACTGTATCCATCATGTGTTAATTGCTGCCATGTGAACCAGCCATTCTCTAAAGGTTAAATACCAAAATATTGGAAGAAAAATTTTTTAGTGTTCTCTGCCCACTCTTGTACAGCAACACTCTGGAATTCCGCTAATTGCCTCATGTGTGAAACAATATGTAATTATATTGTGGGGAATTATTACCAAGAAATATGATGCCTTTGTTGATATGTTATAGCATGTCTTTGTGCATAGTCAGTTTTACTTTGCTATTCATTATCCAGTAACTTATCCAGCATTAACTGTACTTAAAATACAATTATTTTAAAGTTCTAATTTGAATTTATGTACAACCTTTGTCAGAAAAGATCCAGGGCTGATTTTTTTATTCTTTACCTGTGATATTTGAACACACGACGTGGGTGTTATTCAGTCACCTGATATGTCTGAGTAGACATGGCCTTGGAAGTGCTTCCATATAAACTCACTAGGTGACAGGGCTTTGCTTAGGAACTCACTGTTTGGCCTGTTGGCTCATTTAGTTGGAAGTTACATGAGTGACATGATGGAAATGTATTCCAAGCAGAGAGTTAACATTAAGTTCTGCATTAAGCTAGGAAAACCCCTAGTGAAATATGGAAAATGATAGAGCAAGCATATTCTGACGAGGCATTATTGAGAAGCTGCATCTTTGAATGGCACAAAAGGTTTCAGGAGAGCAGAGATTCAATGCAAGACGATCCCAGAGTGACAAAGACACTGTTGGTTGCAGTTTTTGATGCTAAAGGTTTGGTGCACCATGAATATCTGGCTGAAGGACAAACGATAAACCAAAACTTTTATGTTGACGTCCTGAAATGTTTGCGTCAAGCAAATTTGGCAGTGCCGTCCTGATTTGTTGGCATCTGAGCAGTGGTTCTTATTGCACGACAATGCAAGGCCTCATACTGCTTTATCAGTCGAGGAATATCTGGCCATTCATCATATCCCTGCTGTACCACATCCACCATATTCACCCAAACTGTCGCTGTGTGGTATTTTTTTTGTTTCCCCATGTGAAAACACTGCTGAAATGGAAGCACCATAAAGATATTGCAGAAATCCAAACGGGTGTGACAGATGTGCTGAGAAGGATCCTAGATGAAGCTTTCCCTGCTTGCTTCCATGACCTCCAGAAATGGTGGCAGCTGTGCATAGATAGCCCAGGGGACTACTTTGACAAGACGTAGGACCATTAGTTCATAAGTTGAATAAATTAAGTCCTGGAACTTTTCTGACAAAGATTTTATCAATGTAAAATGGCAATGTTTTGAAATATAATGATATTTAAATTGTCATTGTGCAGGTAGAGTCGATGCATCTAAGATTTCTTCAGCAACCACCAGGAAGGAGGACTTTTGGTGAGATAGTAGACAGGTTTAATGCAAATATACCATACAGTGGGCTACTCCATTCAGTAACACAGGATGTAAGTAAAAATGATCATTATTACCTCTTCCGAATTATTGTTTATGCTCTCTCAAAGATTTTACATTTTCTTGGGAAAACAATCACCATAAGTAGATTAACATGTTGACTGCCATGTAATAGGCAGGAAAAGTATGTCCTTGACACCAATCAGTATTATGAACAAAAAATATTTTAATTTTGGAAACACGAAGCAATAACACAATCTTCAAATTTGGCACAAAATACTATTGTTAGAAGCACATATTTTTGGTAAATAAAAAAGCAAAATTTCGGTACAAAAACTGAGTCAATTTCGGGTTCAAAAGCGGTAAATAAAGTAAAATTTCGGTGTTATAGCGGTGAAAAATTGAACGGAAAGTGGTATATAAGAAGACATTTTGGTTTTAAAATTGTGAATACAGAAGGTCAATCTGCGTATATGTGTCCGATTTTGAACCGTCACCCCTGTGCACAAATTTGACCGATCCAAGCGGTTAAAAGCATGGGAGGATGGTTAGAGCCTTTAGTATCGTGGCACTATCGCGAGTGTGTGTTGTGTGCATCATGGCTCCTAAGGTGAACAGTTTTTGGGAGGGCTACATAGTTGCACTTTTCCACGCCAAATATTCGGTGTCAAAAATTCAGAAACAGTGCAAGGAACATGGATGCACCTTGGTTCGACGACCATCAAGAACATAATCAAGCGACATAAAAACCATGAGGTTCCAGCTATAGTCGCCCACCAGTAGGACGAGGAAGTGAGCATGCACTGCAGTGATGCAACCCGTGTGTCTTAAGTTGCATCGAATGGCACTGAAGGAAAACCCCCCGACGTAACGTGTGATGGCCACACGACTCCACGTGGCCCAGTCAACTGTGAACCGCACCCTGTGGGAGAAATTAAACCTCCAGAAGGTTTTTCAAAGCCATGAACATTACCTCAGTGAGGTCTTATCTGTGTAAGGCCTCATCACATACATCTCGCTCTACCCAGAACTTTCTGCAACAGATGGCGACTGACACCGGCATTCGGGCTATTCCATTTGACGATATACCAGTGAAGTTACCGGATGCGAGTCCCATGGATTTCTGTGGGTTTGGTCTACTGAAACGTACACTTTCCTCTCGTCGTGTCACCACTCTCCGGGGCCTGTGGAAAGCCTGTCAGGAGGACTGGCAGAAGATTCCACTTCCTGTACTTCATCCTAGCCTCCTACAATGGAAGTTACGGTGCAGGGCCATTGCCAAGACAAAAGGTGATCACATTGAGGCCAACCAATGGTGGTCCCGTGGATTTTCATAAGGTAAGTGCTAGTCCAAAATCGGATCGACCTTCTGTATAATCCTAAATTTGATTTAAACTACGCTTATTACACAAAATTAACATTTCACTTCTAATAGGACATTTATGTAGTTATCAAAGTATCAAGTTTATTTCTGTGTAAAGGAGTCCATTTTTGCTTCTCCAATATTAAAAACAGAATTAATCAATTTTCCGTGATTTGCATAACTCACAGGATAATTCAGACCTCAGAATGTGTCGGGTCTGTAAATAAACCCTAAATTTCGTGTTTAAGAGTTAATTTCGCATTTTGAAGTTCCTTTTGCATTATTTTGTGACAAAACATGATAGCAAAATGCATCTCACACCTTTCAAAATCTGAAAAATGAACACTACAATGTGTTTTTTGACATTTCGTTTTTTTGTCAAAAACAAAATATGTATGCCCCTAACTATTGTATACCTTGCTCTGAAATATTAATTTTATTCACTATTTAGAATCTGAAGTCCAACACATCTTATTTCAAGTGGCGACTTAACGCCTTTTTTTTCATGTTATGATTAAGACAAATACTATAATTGTTTGTGACGCTCCTCCTGGTGCTTCCTTCTCTTCTTCCTCCTGTGGGTCCCGCAGTGTTGATGCTGGTTCGCTGGTCAGATTCCGGTCCATTATTCTTTCACTTCTTCTGAGCACTTGTGGGGTGGGATTGGGTGCAGTCTCCTGTTTCGTCAGATAAGTCCGCAACTCCATTTCCGACACGAAATTGGCAAGGTAATTTATTTCTTTTTAAAAAACTGGAAGATGTTTCCATTGGGTAGATTCTTTCTTGCTGAGATGATCTTGCTTGAAGTAGGGAGTTAGACATATGTAAGATCGAGGTAAACTTTTTCCGTAACCTGAATGACAACGTATTGAGTGGGTTGACAATCTTTAGTTGGCCTACGTGGCTTTGATTATCTGTAACAGTTTCCTTTTTTATGAAGTGTTATAGGGAACAAAGTTGATTGAAAATAGTTTCCGGAAGTTGTCAGCTACAAGAACAAGAGTTGCTCACTCACCGGAAACTCCTGAAACTCGTGTTCAGAGCTAGACAGATAGGCGAGCGTTCCAGGTGCCACGCATCTGTATTTTGGAACACTCCTGTAATATTATCTCGCATTTCTCGTGTGGCACTGGTGAATATTTCCAAGGTGGTGCATTCAGCAATGAAAGAGCATGCCCTGCCGTGCACATTAACAAAGAATGCAAGTCCAGTGGGTCCCCGAGTTGTCAGCAACTTTTAGGACAAGGAAACAAGCCAAGGTCAGTTGAAATTAACATCCAAGCTCTCTCCACATTTTATATTCTCTTTTCGACTTATGCAGGTGTCTACTTCGAATTAAGCGAAACCAGTTTTGCCGAAGGATCTTCTAAACATCTTCGTATTAGAGATTATGTGTATTTCGATTTATCTGTACCAAAATACATTAAAAATTCTATGTTATCGGCTGGGGAGTGGGAAGAACTTCGGATTAAAGGGAGGGTACTTCGTATTAACTAATATCATATTAGCGAGGTACTCCTGTAACTTGTGCCACTACAGAAAGTATCCTGTGAAGCACATGAATTTTGTTAGATAAAAAAAATATATATATAATTTTAGTAATGATGTAGTTTATCTCAATGAACTTAAATACCAATGAAACTCGATGACAAAGTCAATCAGTGTTTCTGATAACAGTGATCATGTACAACATTTACATATAAAAATTGAAGTGAAGCATTAAGGTTTATTGCAGATGTCATAATGCAACCATAGACTCAAGTTTTTCCTTATTGATTTACATATTTTTTGACATTACTGTATTGGAAGATTTCTGTCCATGCATTCTAACACATATTCTTATTTTCTCAGGGTCTGTTTGCAGAAAATAAAGACAAACTCATAACTGGAGCCCTGCAAGCACTGGTTCAAAAAGAAGGGGATCAGAGTTCAATTTCACTGTCAGATCTTGAAGGACAGTTCCAAGCATTACGGAGGCTTGTGGCTTCTAAAGTTGGTTTTGCAGGATTTACATCTCTGCAAGGGTATGTAAAATTTATAATAACATTGTTTTATGTACACCCTGTGTCTAAGTAGTTCGGTGAATAGTCCGATATATCAAAAAAGTTCGGTGAATGGTCCGATGTATTATGACAATAAAAATAATACATTGTCATAACTACATTTGAAAATGGTTAGGCTAAGTCCAAAGTTCCACATTTGTGCTATATCTATAATAATTTAGTCATATGATTGCTCAAAATTTTATTCATATAATGCAATTAAGTGTCTGAAATTACTATTTAAACTAATTTCATTAAATATGATGTTTAAAAAAGCCAATTTGTATATCATGACAAAATTATCAAATTGTGCAATATTCTGAATTCATATTCATAACAGTTATTTTTCACTGACAATATGAAAAAACAAATATCTTCAATCATATGTGTTATTTCAGGCAAGCAAGATAAGTTACATTCAAATTTATAATTAAATTTATTGAAATTATGTACATTTGCATTGACATCAAGGTTTATATACAAAGGTCAACTCTTTAAAATTGTTCAATGTCTTATATGATGTCATACTTGGTATTTTATATCAACATTCATAAAATGGTAATTGTAATCATTAGATAAGTATATTGTGATATACATAGTAAAATAGCTGTAACAGAGCAAATATGTACATTTACAACACAAACATTCAAGGTGTTAAGCAGTTATGGACAAAAATATAAAACAAAAAACAATTGAAGATAACTCATACTAAAAAATCTGGTTTGAACTAGTTGCTCTAAGACTAGTTGTCTGTGACTTGGAAGGGATCTCAAGATGGATGGTACATAAGTAAAAATGTGACTATTGGTGAAGGTTTGATATCATTAAAAATCTGGATATTTTGAGAGATTATACTTGATAAGTTAATCTTTAATAGTTTGTTTAAACTATATAGAGACATTTTGTTGATAACAGAAGCTTGGAAATGCTTTTATAATGGAATAATCTGTATAACGAAAAAGAAAAGATTTGGAACTGGTGTAAAGTGCCTAGTTTAATAATTGTGAGCAGGAAATTATTATCTGCTGGCATCAGCATTAACTAGCTAGTAAATGAATATTGCATTATCTAAAATGAAATGTTATGAGAAATAAGACTAAGTGAGTGTAATATTTTCTGCATTATGAATGTGAACAAGCCAAATGTGAAGTTTTGAAAATTGAAGGAAGCCATCTTGTGGACCTGATTGAGGAATCTGACATGTTGAGTGTGCTCAGATGTAGAACTGACGCATGCCCAAATATTTAGAGGAGGACTTGCTCTGCCTAGCAAGGAGACAGTAAAGAAGTGTTTTCTTCATATAAATGTTCTTTCAAATAATTGCATAATTTGATGCTATTGTAATTTTTGTTGTTTCTAGTTTTTTTTTCTTTTCATTTTTATCAATATAATAATTATAAAGTTATCAGTATATGTAAATTTAAATTTCCTTTTCAACATAGCACCATAGTTACCTATTGTGCCAATACTGAGTTTAAAATATACTGACAAAGTTGTTATATATTTAAGATTATGAGACGTCAGGTGATTAGTTGAAAAGGTTCAAGCTTATAATAATCTTTGTATTGTTTTGCTTCTTGTTCTGGTTTCTGAGGTTAGGTGTTTTTACCTTTAAATATGTCAGATCCAAAGGGTGATTTCTGCTTGGCAGATGTTATGGCTGCTCTCAATGCTATCAAGGATGGCCAAACAGATCTCAGGAGCTAATCAGGAGGATCTCAAAGCTAATCAGGATAAGACTAATGCTCAATTGATAGAGCTGAATGATATTATTAAAACTAGTATCTCAGAAGTCAGAGTGTTCAGAGGTGAAATCAAAGCTACTTGTACAGAGCTTAGAGAAGAGATCAAAGATGAACTCGAGGTGGGCGAAAAGACAAAAATGGTGGCAGTTATATGTGTGGAAACAGCCCAGTCAATGTCAACCTCAGATAAGTTAGAGGAAATAGATGATATGTCCAGGCTTCTGCAAGAACAGGGAGATGAAAGTGAAGAAGATGCAATTTGTGTCAAAGAACAAAGTATCTTGAAACTAGGAGAGACTTACAAGAAAGATGGCAAAGCAAAAGAACTGGCTGAACTTATTAAGCAGACGAGACTCTTCCTCTGCACCATTAGTAAGGCGAAGGCAGCAAAATTGGTTCGTGCTCTGGTTGACATGTTCTTGGATCTGGAAGCCACCATTGGCAGTAAAGTTCAGTTGTGCAAGGAATGCATTGAGTGTGCAAAACAAAATAAAAAGACTATCCTCCGGCAGTATTTGGAAGCCTGCCTAATAGCTTTGTATTTTGATACTGGAGTGTTTACTGAAGCTCTTCACTTAGGATCGACCTTATTAAGAGAACTGAATAAGTTTGATGACAAAAAGTTATTGCTAGAGGTTCAACTTCTAGAAAGTAAAACTTACCATGCCTTGAGTAATCTTCCAAAAGCACTTACCTCAGCTCGGACTACAGCTAATTCAATATATTGCCCTCCAAAACTACAAGCATCGCTTGATATGCAGTCAGGCATTCTTCATGCTGCTGATGAGATAGACTTCAAAACAGCATACTCTTACTTCTATGAAACATTTGAAGGCTATGATAGTGTGGAAAGCTCAAAGGCTTTGACTGCATTGAAGTACATGCTGCTGTCTAAAATAATGTTGAACACACCAGAAGATGTGCAGCAGATCATAAGCGGGAAACTGGCTCTGAAGTATGCCGGAAGTGCAATTGAAGCTATGAAGTGTGTTGCTCAAGCAAGTCTTAAGAGATCTCTGGTAGACTTTCAGGAGGCTGTGGTTAAGTCTAAAGAAGAACTGGAAAATGATCCAATTGTTCGAGCACATTTAGACAGCCTTTATGACACAGTGTTGGAACAAAACCTTTGTCAAGTTATCGAACCTTATTCTTGTGTTCAGGTGGATTATGTTTCAAAATGCATTAACATACCTGTAAACCAAGTAGAGAAGAAACTTTCACAAATGATTTTGGACAAGAAGTTTCACGGTATTCTAGACCAAGGTGAAGGGGTGTTTCCCCAAAGTGTTTCAAATGTCCAGTTGAAGGATACAATTAGGAAAGACACCAAATTTAAATTGAAAGAAATTAGTAAGACTGTTTTCACCAATTGCCCAGGTGCAAGGAGAAAAGTAACAACTCATCCTAAACATGTTCGTAAAAGAACATTCAGGCAGAGATGTTTGAAATTATGGAGGAGAAAACTTCATCTTGAAGCATTCCATGCTTTCTCCTCTCATAATTGTATTTTGACTGTGATAGCATGCTTGATCATGCATCGTACACATGTACGCAGAAGATGTCACGATGATGTCATGAAGTTAAAGTTAACTTCAAATTTATAATATCTTAGACTTACATTTTAATCATTTGATTACTTACCTGTAATGTATCTTTTCAAAGGCATTGTTGCAGCATGCAGACATGTCTTACTATATTTTATCAGATATGTGACTGAAAATTACTTGATGGGTAAAGATTGTTACATACTTATAGTGCTTATCATTCGTGATTAAGTTCAGTAGTACAGTAATATGAACTATGTGTTGTAACATTCTTATGTGGTTGCACATGTTTGGAAAAAGTATGTTATGAAACATACATAGTTTTATTAGTATGTGAATTTGAAACATACAGTTTAGCAAAATAACTTTATTGTGTACATGTAACATCTGATACGAAGAGTTATCTTGAATATTTTCACTATGATAGTATCAGTATATGTTTAGTTTGGGTATTGTCGATGGAGTAAGGTCAGTGGTTACATAGCTTGACATGTTGAGTCATGAATATAGTTCTGTTTCAATGCTGAAATAAATAAATCACATATGCAAACCCTAAAGTTGAAAAATATTATCAAAGATTCTTTGTTTAAAGAAAAGAATTACACTTTACTTTGTTCTGTGTGAACATCAAGTATAACATTGTGGCCTAAGGATAGGTTCACATGCTTCCGATATCATGTGAAGGATAAACATGGTGACTTCAAAGTGTTAGAAGGGGATGTTGAAGAAACCAAAGACAGGTTTCATCCCAACACAAAAAAGTCTCGGAGCTTCAAGCCTAAAAATGTTCAATATAATTATTTGGAATTTAATATCCTTTACCTCAGATTGCACGGTGATGGTAGGGGAGTAGTTAGAACACTCACAGCCGATGGTAACCTGTTGTCTAGGTGGAGTAGTATAATATTAATAAAGGGGTTCATGCATATTTATTTACTGTGTTCAGCAGCCTAATTCTTCTGTTGGTATACCTGTTAGCAATAAAGGTGCGGTAATTTGGGCACACGTGTTAACATTTGACAACATGTAAGCTGACAACTTATTATGATTGTATACCCATCTGACTTTCAAGCTTTTTAATTTTAACAAAGATTGATTTGCTATACATCCTGAAATATTGTTGCAGGATAATTTAATCTATACTTACCATCCACAGAGTGTAGTAACCCAAAAGGGTTGGTTGGTTGGGAGTTTCTTATTGACTGAGTGTCAAGGGTGGTATATAAGACCTCAGTTCTTTATTTTTTCATTCTTCGTATATTAATTTTGGCATTATGAAATTGCTTATGCTAACTTGTTGTTTATTTTGTTGGTTTGAAGGACAAAAGATACTGCTTCATTTCACAACCATACCCATGAGGGTTGGTTGGTTGAGTTCTTCTCTTAGGATGTTGGTTAAAGGTGGTACTGTGAGTCACTGTACTTTATGCATAATTTTTCTATTGTCGGCTGTTAATGTCAAAATTTTGTCACTTTTCGTGCTTCTTTTCTTGAGTCCGAAACATTAGTTCAGGTGTGAAGTATTCTTCTGTAGAGTTTGCTTTAAGTTGATCTTCATGATCCAATATCGGTCCTCATTCATATTTCTTGATCCTTAGTTGTGTTGAACGGTGGAAAAATTTGATATAACAAATATTCTTTGTTATTTGTATTTTGGAATGCAAAAAATGTATAATATAATGTGATGGCATGTGCATAATAATTTTGAATGCTAAGATTTAGCTTTGGCTTGACAAATATTTACTAGAGCACAAAGATTCCAAGAGTTGAATCGTAGGCTCAAATAGGAATGAACTTGACAAAGAGCAAAGAGATTCACGTGTTGATCCAAGCTTCAGTCAAGTAGTTGTTTCCTTTAAAAATGCTAGAATGCATTATGGCTCCAAAATGTGTTCACAAAGGGCTGAATAGTAAGTTCGAGCCGTGACGCTGCGAGTTCAGGAACAACAATTATTTATGATTTATAATTTTAGTGCGCACATCATAATTTATACATTTCTTGCATGAATTCATTTGTGATGTAAAAAATCTTATATTCAGCACTCCGTAAATCTGAGGATGTTTGCTATTCGATGCAGGGACTTACATTTTTGTCTTGTTAGCTGATGTTGCTAGATGAATGGATCAATTCCTAATGGGAAATTTAGGGAAATTTAGATCAGAGGTAACTTACTCTACATGTAAAAAATTATTATTAATATATTTTTTGGCTAAATAAAAATTAATATAGAAATTATGCTCCCAGGTTGAGAATGAAGTTCTGAATGGTGCTTCATTGTTTGATAATAAATAATAATGTTATGTAGGTACATTGTATATGTAAAAATGGTTACTTTACTGGATAATAATTGTTGGTATGTCGAACTTGATGTTTCTTGTTTTTCAATATTATTATGTACTAAATGTTCATTATGAGTAGTTGCACTGTATTGGTTCATGATGAACAAGTTCTTGTTGTATTGTTGGAAAACAAATATTCAGTCACACTCAATTGATTATAATGCTGAACATGTAAACAGATTGTAAATATAGAGGCATTATATTAATTATTATGTGTTAAATGTCTCAGTAGGGCTCAGATCTGTTGTGGGTTCGTCCCTTGTTGAGCGCCAGTATGACAATAAAAATAATACATTGTCATAACTACATTTGAAAATGATTAGGCTAAGTCCAAAGTTCCACATTTGTGCTATATCTATAATAATTTAGTCATATGATTGCTCAAAATTTTATTCATATAATGCAATTAAGTGTCTGAAATTACTATTTAAACTAATTTCATTAAATATGATGTTTAAAAAAGCCAATTTGTATATCATGACAAAATTATCAAATTGTGCAATATTCTGAATTCATATTCATAACAGTTATTTTTCACTGACAATATGAAAAAACAAATATCTTCAATCATATGTGTTATTTCAGGCAAGCAAGATAAGTTACATTCAAATTTATAATTAAATTTATTGAAATTATGTACATTTGCATTGACATCAAGGTTTATATACAAAGGTCAACTCTTTAAAATTGTTCAATGTCTTATATGATGTCATACTTGGTATTTTATATCAACATTCATAAAATGGTAATTGTAATCATTAGATAAGTATATTGTGATATACATAGTAAAATAGCTGTAACAGAGCAAATATGTACATTTACAACACAAACATTCAAGGTGTTAAGCAGTTATGGACAAAAATATAAAACAAAAAACAATTGAAGATAACTCATACTAAAAAATCTGGTTTGAACTAGTTGCTCTAAGACTAGTTGTCTGTGACTTGGAAGGGATCTCAAGATGGATGGTACATAAGTAAAAATGTGACTATTGGTGAAGGTTTGATATCATTAAAAATCTGGATATTTTGAGAGATTATACTTGATAAGTTAATCTTTAATAGTTTGTTTAAACTATATAGAGACATTTTGTTGATAACAGAAGCTTGGAAATGCTTTTATAATGGAATAATCTGTATAACGAAAAAGAAAAGATTTGGAACTGGTGTAAAGTGCCTAGTTTAATAATTGTGAGCAGGAAATTATTATCTGCTGGCATCAGCATTAACTAGCTAGTAAATGAATATTGCATTATCTAAAATGAAATGTTATGAGAAATAAGACTAAGTGAGTGTAATATTTTCTGCATTATGAATGTGAACAAGCCAAATGTGAAGTTTTGAAAATTGAAGGAAGCCATCTTGTGGACCTGATTGAGGAATCTGACATGTTGAGTGTGCTCAGATGTAGAACTGACGCATGCCCAAATATTTAGAGGAGGACTTGCTCTGCCTAGCAAGGAGACAGTAAAGAAGTGTTTTCTTCATATAAATGTTCTTTCAAATAATTGCATAATTTGATGCTATTGTAATTTTTGTTGTTTCTAGTTTTTTTTTCTTTTCATTTTTATCAATATAATAATTATAAAGTTATCAGTATATGTAAATTTAAATTTCCTTTTCAACATAGCACCATAGTTACCTATTGTGCCAATACTGAGTTTAAAATATACTGACAAAGTTGTTATAGTATCAACAGCAACATGAGCCAGGTGCGTGCACATGCACATCCAGAGACATGTCGAGAAGTGCCACCTAGCTTGGAGTACACGTGGACATCAGGATAAACGCACTATAGGCAGTCGAACGTAGTCAGTGTGAGAGGTAGTGTAACAGTGCAATGGAGCAATGAGTGAACATCAAGTCCTGCTACAAATTGGGGAAAACGGCAACGGAAACGCAAAAAATGTTGAAGCAGCCGTGGCAGAAAATGTGTTTATGACGCTTTTGCGATGGAAAGGGAATGACTGAGGATGAGCCACGTTCAGGTCGACAGTTGACAAGCAAAACCCCATGCATGATCGAGCAAGTGTGACACTTGTTAGCATGAAATCGGCAACTGATTACGATTGATAGTGGAGTAATTGCGCATTAGTAAGAACATGAACGTGGTGGCAATCCAAGAACGTGTCAGTGGTTCTTTGATCGATTCCTAAAGAGGCTTTTGCTGACAGTTTCCAGAAGCTTTATGAACATTGAAAGCCAATATAAATAATTTATTTGTATCTTTGTTTTGTTTGTTTTCTGATACCTTTCACCAAACTTTTTAGACACAGGGTGTATATATGCAGTGTATGTTAGTGCTCATCCGATACAGATACAGTCAAACCTCAATTTTACTTTTTTCAGTTGCCTGTAAATAAAAAACGTAAAATCTGGGAAAAGTAAAAAGTGGGAAAGCATAAGGGAGGGGTGAAACTCAAGTGTCAATAAGAAAGTACTACATAATCGACATTTTAGGAGGTATATTGTGTCAAAAATTATTTAACAACGGGAAATAAGTATGATAATGAATGTCTTAAGGACAAAAGCAAGACGTGCTGTGAAATTCAATAATGGATTAACGGGATCCACTTTCGAAGATAGGAACAGTGGATGACTGTTTCTAACTGCCGCATATTAGGTTCAGTTTATGCATCTGATGATGTGAGATCTCAGTTTACTCTGTAAATTGGTAATTAGTTGCTATTTTTAGAAGTCCCGGGTAATTGGAGGGGGGTGATTAGCCGCGAAGCATTTATATATATTGTATTCAAAGTAGGGATGGGACCGATTAATCGGTACTCTATCGGTATCTGCCGATATAGGCATATCGGTGTATCGGTTTATCGGTAAATTAACGATTATTTTACCGATCCAATATATCGATAAATATCTGATAATTTAGTGGAAAATTCTGCCATTTTGTTGTAATTTTTATGGATAATCTCCATGCTCTTAATTTCTAAAAAAATAAATGTCTAAATATGCAATTTCTTTTTTCACTGCAGTCACCTCAAAACACATTTATTAAGGAGGTCAATGAACCTTTCAGGTTCTTCAAAGACCATTTCTAATTTTATATCGGATCGGTAGAATATCGGTTATCGGTATCGGTAAATTTTATATCGTTACTTTATCGGTATTGGCCAAAATTTCATATCGGCCCATCCCTAATTCAAAGTGTCCTCAAGATGTGCAGAATGGTTCAGATTCAACTTTGAGCTGCATATGTATCCAGTCCCGATCAGCCCAACAGCATGAAGTGAATAAAATAAGCTTTGTCAAACTTGCTCATTTTTAGACGTCACAATAAATTATCGGTAACGCACGCAGGATTTTCGGAAGGGGGAATGGGGTTACGTATACTTCTCATAATAGTCAGCCCTCCCTTTGCCATCTTTTCCTGCCTTTGACTTTTCTTCTTTTTTTTTTTTAGAAATACTGGCTTATGACCTTTTTTATTATTGGATTAGGAAGTCTTGTGGAGGGCAAACACCCCTTCCACCAATAGTTTCCCCATAAATAATGCATTTCTTTTTTTAATATTGCATGATTTATTTTCAGCACGTGAATGGTTCTGATGAAAAGCGGTGGTTGTATTATTCTTAGCATCATGTGCATTTCCTTCATTCTCGGCAAAGTTGCAGGAAGAAAGAAGGAAGAAGGGGGAGGGGAGAAGGATCACTGCTTGAAGCTCTCCCATGTTGTCATGTCAAAGCTTCAGACATAAGAGCAAGATTTCTGATGCGGGGCATTAAAGAATGATAAAGGGGCTCAATCATTCAATTACTGCATAGCTCTGCACAGTGCCAAAGTAATGAGCTCATGTGGAGGAAGATGGGCATCTTTTATTTTTCACTTGCAGTACGCTATGTTCGTTGAATGTGCGTATTCATGTTGAAGAGCAATTTCGTAATTTTAGGATCCAGAGGAAGTCTCTTCGCCTTCATGTTAAATTGGTTAAGATGTCTCGTGTAAGGATGCTCACTTCCACACGAGCAAGAAAATCGAGGCAGAAATACTTGGCAGTTTTCAGTAATTACAAGACTAGTGATTTGGGATGGATGATATCGGAAATTTGATATCGCAATATATTGTCATGAAAATATTGTCACAGACGATACGATACTATATTTTTTCTGTATTGTGATAGCAGCGACATATTGTCTCCACGATAAAAAAAATGTAAAGTACTCCCCTGTGCTTAGCACCACGCCATGAAGGCATCTAGGGGGTGTGGGGGTAACGCCCCACACTTTCTTGATCCGGTGCCTGCATGATATATATTGCCAAATATCGTGACGATATATTGCTGACATGATATATATCGCTAAAATATCATGACGATATATTGCCAAATATGATGATATATTGCCGACACGGTATATATTGCCAAACATCGTGACAGTATATCACAGACACGATATATATCACTAAAATATCGTGACAATATATTGCCAACACGATATAGATTGCCGACATGATACATGTCGCTAAAATATCATGATGATGTATCATCAACACAATATATATCGCCAAAATATCGTGACAATATATTGTCTAGTTGATATCACCTAAACAATATTTTTTCAATATCACAATATATCATCTCGACGATATATCTCCCAACACTAGTAGTAATGAATGATACCATAGGTGGCATGAGAAAGCAAACGCTCCCGCCTGAAAATGAGAAAAAGGTGAAGGTAAAGTTTCCCATGCACTTTGCACCATGCGCATGCATGCACACGCACGCGCGCGCGCACACACACAGACACAGACAGACACAGACAGACAGACAGACATATATGTATATCTATCTTCACCTTTTTCTCATTTGTTGCGTAGTCGAAATAACAGGTTTCTTCCAAATTTTAAGACATCGCCACGGCTCGGAAAACGTATAAAGCGGGAAACTGGAGTTTGAGCGAACGTAAAATAGAGGTGAACGTCCTATTATTTAACATGGCCTTTAGCCGGGGCCTGACTGGATGAACGTTATTAAGCGGGAAACATAATATCGGGGTTTCACTGTACTGATGTATTTATATTGCTATTGGAAAGTATCAGTTGAATTTTATTTACCTATAACGGCCAATATTTTTCTGGTACTTAGTCTTTCACATGGTCCTCAAAAATGCCATGCAACACTTTCACCCTCTCGTGACACTGTTGAACCAAACAATGTTTCACAATGAATCCTGGATGTTCAAGAAATATTTTGCCCCAGCTCATAAGGCATGGATGACGTGATGGTAACTGAAGTGGGCTACAAACTGTGCCCAGAGGTAGAGGGGACTGTATGCAAGAGGAGGCACCCTCTAATTGAAAGTTAAAAGCCCTGCTTGATAGCAGCAGGGCCGGACTTTCCCATCAAGACCATCCATGCTGCAATAGATGCCTGGCCAGAGAGACTTCGGGCCTGTGTGACTGCAAAAAGTGGGCATTTTGAAAACTGTTTGGTGCTATTTGTGTGTAATATATGTAAGTGTAACATACTAAAAGAACATTTAAAAATCTGAAACCATATTAAATTTATTCACAAAATAGTGCGTAACAGTATTTATGGCCAGACTAGGTATTAACTAGCAATGTACAGTCACATGCAATAAAAATGGGACACCCACACACAGCACCTTGCAGGGAAGTGAGTATTTCAGGATGTAGGTGTCTCATTTCTATTGCCGTGACTGTACACACTTAAAAATTAGTTTTTGTAATGATTATTGTCTATATGAAGTAATTATACTTGTTTTGTCAATGAAATATTAATTTCTAATTATTTTATCATGAATAGGTTTCGAGAAAGTGTTGGTCTAAAGGTGGTAAAAGCTTTAAAGAGGAATGATGAGGGTGTAACCCATTCTGCTATTGATATGATATGTGCTCTTATGCATCCAATGCATGATGACTATGATCTGAGGCAGGAGCAGTTGAATAAATCTTCCCTTCTATCTTCGAAAAAATTCCTAGAAAATTTACTGGAGATGTGGATAAGTCATGTGGTAAGTAAATTAGTCCACCATGTTCTATGGAGAATTAGTATTATACAGCTCTCACTATCTTCATGGCTTATATTAATAGCAATAATAATACTAGGGCAAATCAAAAAGTAAGTTACACCTCCCTGTATAAAACAAACAAGACACATTAGAAAGAAAATAATTATTGGAGGAAAATGCATGAACATTTAACTTTTTTCGACATAGTCACCAAGGTATTCAAAGCACTTTTTCAATCGTGTGACCAGTTTTTTGATTTCTTGTGTGTAAAAATTCCGTCCAATTTCAACTCAGTTGACTTTTGTGCTCATCGGTTAACTATCGTGGCACCCAGTGAGAGCACACTTTACTATATACCCAACTGGTCATGAATCAGCATGGACACACTGTTGTATGATGTGTTCAGTTCACTTGCAATCTCTTCTAATTTTCACATGGTGGTTGGCAAGGATGATTGCATTCACATGTTCAGTTTTGTCGATAGTGTTCCATTTGCAGGCTGCCCGACACACTGTTTGTCGTTCACGTTCGTTCTTTCGAACATCTGGCAATTTCCTAATCATGGGATGTGACATTGCATTCCTACCATATACCTCGACAATTTGGCGATGGATGTTACTCTGATTATGCCTTCGTGCCCACAAAAATCGGACGATTGAGTGCAACTCAATGTTGGATGCCACCTCAGTACGACACGCCATATTGACATGCTGACTACTCTCATATTAAAGCAGCTGCATCATGTCTGCTTTGGGTATGGAGAATACATTCTGGTCAGTGCTGCCACCAAGTGTGATTATTTTATTTCTTAGTACAGGAAATGGCTCGGATGTAACTTACTTTTTGATTCGCCCACGTACTAATAATTAAGGAGCAGAGAGTTTTTAAGTCCACTTTATGCACATATAGGCTAATTGAGATTGTAGGTTAATGGGACTGTACCTATTCTCTAAATTGAGTTCTGAACCAGTGTGTGTCAAACTGGGTATTGAACCCAGGACCCCTTGATTAAGGTGTAATGAATGCAGATAAATCAGTTTTTAATTCAAAGTTCAGGGGTTAATTGTGCTGGCAAAATGATTTTTTTAAATATTTTATTTACTGTTAAACATTTGTTATCTAGTGCTTTAAAGTGACTTAACTTTTGTGCATTATACATTGGATAAATTTCCTATAAAGGAAGTTAAATTTTTGTTGTCACAGTCTTGATTATTACTTTATTCTATTATAATATTACAAGGTTGAATGAAACGTCTCTTAATTGAAATGTAAAAGTCCTCATGAAATTGAAAAAATCTTCAGATAGATTCATAGATTTCATCCACGTAGTACATTTCCTTATATCTGACACTCATTTCTCAAGATTTCTCTTCAGAAATACTAAATGGAAATCCAGATATTCAAATATGATGGAAAAATAAAAGTGAGAACCAAAAAGTAACAAAAATAGAACATTCTTGTGTGCATTTGCTGTACAAAAATATCTTGGTTAATAACAATAAAATCAAATCTGTTATCTGTTGATAGAGTTCTCGCCAGTACACATTGTAAGAAGTTGTAATATGTGTGAATGTATCTCTCAGTAGGTGTAAAACTTTTGAAAATAACTTTGCTACTTCAAAATGTGATCTACAAGTCTTAAAAGTTTTGCGAAAAGGTAAAAGTAATAATAATGAGTCATTGCACTCTGCTGTAAATACACATAAGGTGCTGTGGTGTTCCACATTCTCAATTTCATCCATAGGAAAGATGATGGGATCAGCACCATTCTCCATCTGCTCCCTCCTTCTATACCAGTCAGGTACCCTTCAAGCTGGGCCATCATGGTTCTAGAGCAATTAAATGGTTTGTAATAAAATTATTTAATTATTGCAAACTAACGGAAATGTTCATTCCTTTCATAATCGAAAGTGTACACTGGCCTGCTGTTATTCAAGAAATAAGGCTAGGTGTGACGGATACATGGAAGGAAATTAATAATAAAGCAGGACCTCCACGATGGCGCAGTGGTAATCAAGGTGTCCCAGGTTTGATACCCGGTGGATTCACATAGTGGTTCGGATCCCACTTTAAACTGTAGGTCCAGTCCTGATTAGCCTTACTTAAAACACCAAATCAATCAATCAAAATGATTTGCAAAGTAAGACTCTTGACACATTGAGTAGGATATTTTACTGCGCTTGGTAGAAATTATGAAATTTGTAAGTAAATTTTAGTACTGTACCTATCTTCTACAGATTATCTGACAGATTTCTTGTTTTTCTTTTTACACAGACCCGGGGCACTGGTGCGCTTGTTGTCTCCTCTATGCTAGATTTTCTTACTTTTGCTCTTTGTGTTCCATATAGTGAAACAACAGACGGAACACATTTTGATACTTTACTGGAAATGGTGGCTGAAAGAGGAAGGTCATTATTTCGCCTATTTCAGGTAAGAACGTTTATGTGTTGTGTACCAGAACAATAAATTATTTTTAGAATTACGATGGGCAAAATTTTAAATTGTTTATGTCTTTGAAGATCTGCCTTTATCATTGTGTGGTCCTCATACCAGTGTGCGAATTGACAGGGTGGATGCCGGGGAGTTCCCCCCCACAAAACATTTTATCCAACGGCAAAAGAAAATTATTTGTATCCTGCCAGGGATGTTTTCATCACCCTCAAAGGGCCTCCCCAATAGCGCATTGGTAGCGTCGTCGCCTTGTAATCAAGGGGTCCCAGGTTGGATACATGGTGGAGGCATATAGTGGTTCGGATTTCACTTTAAAAGGTAGGTCCAGTCCCGATTAGCCTTACTGTGCATAAAGTGGATTTAAAACACCAAATCAATCCAATCATCCCCCTCAAAGAAAATGGAATTGAATTCATATACTGGGTGTCCCACTTAAAACTGGCACAAGCACATTTCCACGCAGAACAGGCAGGCAGGTTTTACATGGGACACCCAGTAGTATACCATTTCTTAACTATGTAACACACACAACTGAAAAATCATTCTTGTCCAGCACACCACGCTACGACGGCAGTCATCCAAGTGGCAGAAAAGCGAAGTAAAATAAACCAAATCAATCAATCATTGGTGTCTATTAATGGTCCATTCATTAATTATATGCATGCTGAAAAGTATGCAGCCTTGTGGATTAAAGAAGAACCATTCTGCAACTGACCACCTCACCGAATATATGTATTAAAGTGTTCACAAGAAACTTGCATAGGTAGGCTAAATGGACATTAAGTTTGAACGTGGTGATGGAAATTTGGATAAGTTTTTGGTGTTACTACTTCAATAGCTCTTTTTGTGTACGAGTTTGAATTTTCTTAGAATGTAAATACACTAGTAGGGGTAAAAAGACAGTTCTGCGCCAGAAAGTGGCACGTTTTTTGCAGCCGTAACGGAAAATATCGGTAAAGCAAACGCGAAAGTGGCGCGCTCAAGGTTGCCAACCCACCCCAAGAAAATTTCACCATGTGATCTTTTACAGGCGAAGCTAACCTACAAATAGGAGTTGGCAACACTGACTATCAGCATCTTGGAAAACGTCTTAAGACAAATATCTTAATTTTTAAGAAAGTCGACTTCCGGTTTGTCAATTCCCGTTTCTAGAGGCTAATCTACAAATAGGAGTTACTTTTCAAGAACGAAACTTGCCATCATTACACGCTTATTTGCTCTCTCTCCCGGTAAAAAGACAGTTCTGCGCCAGAAAGTGGCACTTTTTTTGCAGCCTTAACGGAAAATATCGTAAGGCAAACGCGAAAGTTGCACGCTCAAGGTTGCCAACCTACTGGGCTCTCGCCATAGCCTTTTACGATGGGGGTTCACCAACATCAAGAGTAGACCTAAAAAGACAGTTCTGCAACCGAAAATGGGGCTCGGAGTGAGGCTCGCCTTAATGGGTCTTGGAAGACGTCTTAAGACAAATATCTTAATCTTTAAGAAAGTCGACTTCCGGTTTGTCTCAAGAACATTTTCTTGAGACGAATATCTTAAGACGTTTTTCCAAGACATTGATTTTCTCGGCTCCTAATTGAGCTAGGATGACGATTTTAGGTTTGTTGGATAGGATTCGACGAGAACTATTCGACTGGCAAATAAAATCGATTCTACCCCCTCCCCCTCTGTATTTTCTAGCATACTGATCTGTTGCGTGCTAACCAAACCTCTTTTGAGGCAGGGGGCTCTTGTAACGCTACGTATGTATGTATGTAATGTGATTTGTAGTAAGAGGGGGCCAAAATTTTAACCTTACGGCTAGAAAATGTTTCCATAAAATAACCATGCCTATGAACCTGTTTGGCTTCAGGAAGCAAGCTATGGAAGTGCCCGTCCAGCCCACGTCGTCGTCGTCGAGCTTCGACGAACTGCTGCCTTCCATGTTATCTAAACTTAACGGTCTGTTAATTATACACTTGAATAGCATTTTGACCCAATACGACGAGGATGTGGGCAAAACCTTCTACGTATTCAACAACAATTTGAACTATTACCGGTTCCCCATCTCCGGCAAACTTAAGTTCGACATGAATCCCGAGATCGAAGGGGAGGCCAATGTTTCCTCAGGCAAGAACATCTATCGCATCAAGCACGATAGGATGGATGCGACTACAACGTACGACGTGTCTGCTGGCGATCGCCTGTACGTGGAGCTCTTGGACGACTATGACAAACTCATCCCTCTTTTCATAGAAATGCGAATCACCGACCCTATAATAAATAACCACAATGCCTAATGACATTTTCGGTCACACCAAGTGCGACGACCACGGCGACGAGCTACTCATGCTCGACGTCAGGGTCAAGAAGCTGCGAAGCGACCTGCAGGCCCTGCAGTCCACACTCAACTCCAGCCTCCAGTCGGAGATAGCTAGCCTGCAGTCTCAGTGCCTGGACCCCGTACTCAAAATTGACGCCGAGCTTAAATCGCTGCTGCAAAAGTACACCGACCTCGCGTCAATAGACAACTTCGACAACTTGGCACTGAGCGTAGGCAAGCTCCAAAACGAACTTGTGAAGCTGCAGCAAGCGCAGACCTCCGACGTGGAAAAGCTGAAGCGACACTTGCAGGACGAAACGAGCACCATCCAGACTGAACTGCAAAACATTATCCAGAGTATAAAGACTCAAGATGACTACGATCGCGTAAATGCCAGTATTGCCAAATTGCACGAACAGTTTCAATCGTTCGAAATTCCTATGTTGGAAAGCATCAAGGCTGAGCTTCAAACGGACGCTTTGCATGCAGCCATCAACGAAGTCAAAACAAAACTCCAAACGCTACAGGATTTCATCAACAATCTACCTTCGTCCAGCGAGCTGAATGCCATTGCCCGTAGCGTGGCCAACATAAAACTCCAACTTGAGACCTACGAGGATTTCGGGAAGCTGCAAGGCACCATAGCCCATATTGAGGATGCTCTCACCGTCATCAAAAATGATCTGGCAAACGTACACGAAGCATTGGAATCCAAACTGCCTGGCATCAGGGATACTCTGGCCAGCGTCCAACAGCAGATCACCAAGTTGGAAAATCTAAACACCGAATCAGAGTTGTCTCATTTTCATCACTTGATCGACGACATACAGGCCAAGTTGGAAACTTTGCAACAATCCACCCCCACCCAGGACGACATAACACAATTACAAGAAGGCATACATGCTGCTGCTGCTGCCTCAGAGTTGGATGCGATGAAAAAAGCTTTGGAGTCGCTCCAAAACACGGTGGCCACCCTGCTCACCTCGCAAGAACTGAAAAGCGTGAAGAGGGCTCTCAACCAAATACTCAAATCCGACGACATCAAAAACATCCAAACCGAAATTGAATCGATTCGGGAGTCTGTTGCAACCTTACCCACCAACCAGAACATAAGCAAGCTACATGCCTTGTTTGCGGAAATTAGAACCCAGGTCCACGACCTCGCAACCCAGAGCTCCAAGTTGACACTCGTGGAAAGTCTACAGCAGATTATCGCCAATGTAAAAGAGCAAATTGGCAGCATCGAGGGGAGCCAGGAATCGGCCATAGCCAATTTCAGTACCCAACTACATGACTTAAACGAAAAATTCAAGAGGCTAATTGTCGACGTTAAGATCAAGCCCGATTACGACACTGTTGTCCAATCTATTGAGGAACACCTGGAATCGGTGAACGGTAGATTAGAGGATGTGGAGGAGAGCGAGGTACGAACCAATGTAAACACCCTGAACGCCAGCATCGACAATCTCAAGCCGTCGTCATCGAACTGTACAGCATTCCAAACAGGGAATTTTCCTCGCTCTTCCATCCGGGTGCCAAACTCTACATGCTGACCCCTGCCAAAGCCTATCACCAGTTTTTCCTCGCTGGCACACTTCAGTTCGTCAAGGTTTCATACTGATCTTTGCCTCACGCAACCCACTACCCAACCATGACCGTAACGAGCATCAGTGACGAACCTAAAATAAGAGGAGTGGAGTTGGTAGATTTCACACACCCGGAAACCCGCGAGACTGCCTATGCCGAAGATGCCACTCAAATTATCGACATAGAAATAGGTGATAAGCTGTACATAGAAAACCCGGCATTGTCTGCGGCCAGAAATCCCATCCAAGCTATATTCTTATTTTCGCGCAATGTCTAGGCAGGCTATTGTGAATGAGCTGCACAAACCTGCACGGCGAAACTACAAACGACTGGCGGTAGTGACCAAAGGCATAGACGACTTGTGGGAAGCTGACCTTGTGGAAATGAGCAGTGGCAACTTAAAAAATTTACATAAAATCAACAGGGGGTACAAGTATCTTCTCACCATCATAGACACATTTTCAAAATTTGCGTGGGCTTTGCCCCTCAAGGCAAAAACAGGAACCTGCATGGTGGATGCATTCAAAACTATTTTCGATGAAAGTGGCAGGCGACCTCGATTTCTTCACACGGACAACGGAAAAGAGTTCTACAACTCTGTCTTTCGTCAATTTATTCAAAAAGAAAATATTCAACATTACTCCACTTTTAGTCACATCAAAGCCAGCATAGTGGAACGTTTCAACCGAACTCTCAAAACACGGATGTGTAAACAGTTCACGCTTCAGGAGAATTACAAGTGGCTCGACATGCTTCCGGAACTCATTAACAGCTATAATCACAGTTTGCATCGCACGATAAATATGAAACCGTCTGACGTCAATAAATCTGACGAGCGACGATTAATTTCTACGGTCTATTGTCCAAAGTACAAATTTACAAGCAAGAAACCGAAATACAAAATTGGAGATCAGGTGAGAATCAGTAAAGTTAAGCGCGCGTTCGAAAAGGGCTTCACAAAAAATTGGAGTACGGAACTTTTCACCGTAGTTCGAGTCTTACCCGGAAACCGTCACACGTATATAATAAAAGATAATCGCGATGAAATTCTGAAAGGAAGATTTTACGAAGAGGAACTTTCTAAAACAAAATACCCCGACACGTATCTTATTGAAAAAGTATTACGTAGAAAAGGTGACAAACTGTTGGTGAAATGGCTGGGACTCGAGGAAAAAAGTTGGATAGATGCAAACGAGGTGATTGTGTAACGGGTGCTTGGGACGTGGTACGGCGACTGCCAGATTTTCCATTGGAATGTCATGATAGGAAAAATGGCGAGCTTCTACCCGACAACATTCGCTGTCTTATTGTTGGACCTTCTGGATGTGGAAAAACAACGTTGCTTATTGATAATTTTCTTCTTGCACCCAACTGGTTAAACTGGAAGAACAGGCACCTGTACGTTTTCTCCAAAAGTTTGGAGCAATCGAAGTATCGCCAGCTGTTGAAACTGTACGAGGGGCTAGGCATAGCTATATTTGCTTCTGAAGTGATACCACTAGACTGCTGTCTCGAAAATTCGGTGGTGGTTTTTGACGATGTGATCCTGGAGAACCAGAACGAAATTCGCAATTTTTTTACTCAGGGTTCGGCACAGAGGCATGGACTGCTTCTATCTTGCTCAGACTTTTTCCAAAATCCCCAAGCAGCTACTCCGAGACAATGCTAATTTCATTTGTTTGTTTCGTCAATACTACACCAATTTAAAACATGCTTACGATGATTATGTGGGTGGGGACATAAACTACAATCAGTTTTCCAAATTTTGCTCTTCATGCTGGAACCAAGATGATTTCGGATTTGTCACAATAGACATGACTAGGAAACCCAATAACGGAAAATACAGAAACAAAATTAATAATTTTCTAAACGTTGCAACGTTACAAGACCTATTATAAATAACTACATACAAAAAAAAATGAAACGCAAACTTGCAGACGACAACCTGAAGCTGCGTAGCTACCTGGCAAAACGGTTTAAGGGTTGGAAATCCGAGAATCGTGGAATTTACGAAGAGAAAAAGCGTCAGGACCAACCTATCATCGATGCCATCAGTGGACTTGGTAAAGAAATCAAAGATGTCACCGAGCAAAACAAAGAGTTAATCAACGAGCTTGTGCCACTCACCGCTCAAAATTATACCATACCCACACCGATATCCAGCATTCACACTACTCCGTTCGAACTCACACCGGCTCCGAGACGTCAGGCCCTAGGCAGTACCTCTTCGGACAAGCTAGTCGAGCTGGGTCCGTTGGCGAGGGATTACCTAAGCACCGGGAAATTCGAAAAAGACGAGGTGTTCGGATTGTACCCGACCATGGAACATAACGAGGGTGTGGTTTGGAAAATTGGAAAATCGAAAGTCACGTTCGAGGGCGACGACGTGAAAATCAATTTGGGCGAGAAGAACAGCTGGACCAGGTATCCTGGCACCGTGGGACTGTGGGAACTCATCACCAAAAAGCAACCTAAAGATTATACAGACGAGGATTACCAAAGTTACACAGAAATTTTGATCATGACGGACGCCCTGTACCAAAACAACGACGCGACACAGAATCGCGTGAAATCTAGCAGTGGAGAAAAGTACAGGAACCTCATCAAGCCAATATGGACCCAGCTCAATACTGGCAGCGGTGTCAAACTCTACAATACTGTACCTAAAGAGTTTGTTTGGGTAGACAACGTAAGGAAGCTTGTAGATCGATTGCTGGTTATCGCAGGCGAAGAAAATGCAGGCAATCACAACTTCCACAACGAGAAGGTGGGCATCGTGGACATGATTAGCACCAAGCTTAGCAACTTTATTGTCAACGACAGCAAGGGTATAGGGTACCTCATCAAAATCATCAACACCCTGCCTCCGAAATTCTGGAATGTAGCCGAGGGTCGAGGTCTCGTAAACGATATTATCAACAAGCTGCCCTTCGAGATGCACCTGCCGGGTTACCAGTACTGCGGTCCGGGTACGAAACTCGAACAGCGACTGGAGAAAGGAGACAGGGGAGTGAACCCACTGGACGCTGCATGCAAGGATCACGATATTGCCTACAATACTCACACAGATCTCGACGCACGTCACGATGCCGACAGGAAGTTGGAGCATGCAGCTTTCGGGAGACTCGTCAGCAGAGATGCCTCGCTAGGTGAATGGGTTGCTGCATTGGGTACGACCATCGCCATGAACACAAAACGAAAATTGGGGTGGGGGCTGTAAATAAATAACACCCTGTGAAAAAGAAAGCAACTTGTATAACTAACCTATTAGAGGGGCAAAGCCTTACCTTTTCACGATATATATAAATAACATACTATCACCATGAAACCCAAAGGTGTTGTTTACCAAATACCCTACGCAAACCTCAAGTCTCTCGGAGCTCTTGATGGATTGCTCACCAAAAAGCAGCGCGAGAAGAAACATTCCTGCCTGGGAAAAGGTCATAGAATGAAATTGCTGCTTAGCATTCCTCAGTTGAGGAGGTTACAAGGTTCGCGAAAGCAGCAGAAGACTGGAGGTTTCATATTCAGCATTCCGGCTATCTTGGCAGCATTGGGTGCTGTAGGCAGCTTGGCAGGAGGCAGTGCCGCCATTGCCAAGACCGTCATCGATGCAAAAAAGAACAAGACCGAGTTGGAAGAGCAGAAACGCCACAACCTGGCTATGGAGAAGAAGGGGAAAGGTGTGACCAAAAAGCGAAAGAACAACCTCGAAGCTTTGAAAAAGTTTAAAAAAAAGAAGAGCCCCTGTCCAACTTCGATATTGAATCTCTGATCGAATCGCTGGGGGTCAAGCACTTCAGGGGCGTTTTCATGTCTGATTCTCTACCTTCTGTTGTGAAGAAAAAAGAGTGTGGCGTGGTTAACCTAGACAGTTACGAAAATCCAGGTACACATTGGATATGCTACCTCAAAGCCAACAACAACAACGACAAAGCATTTGTTTTCGATTCATTCGGAGGCACGCCACCTGCTGGGTTGGTAAAGTATCTCAGTGTTGCCAACCTCTACTACAATGACGTGCGCATCCAGGGTTTCAGCGATGTGAACTGTGGCCATCTCTGCGTTTCCATGCTTGTCTTCCTCTCGCAATTAAATAACCCAACAATCGAGGATTTCCAGAAAGCATTGTGGCACCTAAAGCACTATGGGAGTATTCCATCTCACAAGCGAGACTTCGCTTCTGAAACTCACATTGCATGATGATATCATCTATCCTGAATCTGTTGCTCTTCGTGCATTCTACAGCATGTACCTGATACCTAACGTGACAATACACAACAATACCATCAAAATTGGCAGCGAAAAAATCAGCATCACCCCTGGCCAGTACAACCTGTCTACCTTGCAGGCTCAATTGCCAAGAAGTGTGCTGCTGTCGCAAAATTCTGTAACTCACAGGGTGGAACTGGTGTCTGCCACGGAAACCGTAGACCTGGGTACCATCGGAGAACTTTTGGGATTCGAGAACAACACAAAGCTCGAATCTGGCATCAAGCACATCGGTGCTAACATTCCTAAATTTCTAGCCATCGAGACTCTGAACATACATTGCAACGTGGCAGAAGGTATGATCACCAAATCCTCGGACGGCATCCCAGGGAGTCACAAGCAGACAGGTATTATAGCTACGTTCAAACCAAACTCTTGAGTTCATGGAGCCAATTATCTACACACCCTCCTCACCGATATACTTTCCTGTATCTCGTAATCGCATAGACAACATAGAATTGGCAATTACCAACGAAAAGGGAGAGGTGGTTGATTTTGCAGGAGCCACGACCACTGCCGTCGTGGAGATTAACATATAATAAATAACCATCATGGAGCAAATCGAAAGTTACGAGTTGCAGTCCTTCCCTCCCAATCGTCACATGTTTGCCAACCTCAACGAAGCGAATCGAGAGATAGAATACGACGTGGACGTCGGGGATGGGTTCATTCACCCTCACAGAGCCGATTTGTATATCAAGTTTGATGTTGTGAAGAGAGACAACGGCGAAGCATTCCTTGCCAATGCAAATTTAAGACTTGTAGATAATTTTGTGCCGTACCTGTTCTCGCAGGTGGAAGTTAGAAAGCATGGCACCGTCATCGATAGGGTTGACTACCCCGGGATTACCTCTACAGCAGTGGGAACACTGAAACTCTCCAAGACCGATGCCGCATACTACCAGGCAAGGGGATTCGAAGCAGGTACAAAAATCAAAACTCAAAACTCAAAGTCACACAGTACTGTTTCCCATGCACCTGCTTCCTGGCTTCTTCTCCGACTGCACAGAGATCATGTGGAAGGGTGGTTTGCGCGTCACTTTTCGCAGAAGCGCCAACGACAACAATGTGCTGATGCGTTACAGCACCTTGAGTGCAGACGGTTCAGCAATTCCCAACACACTAGCTGATCCTGCCAAGTGCATCATCCAGTCCATGGAGCTGCGCATGCCCGTAGTTGAATACTAAACTAACTACGCTCTCAAGTATAAAGCAGACATTTTGAAGAATCCCCAAGTACCCATCCAATTTTACGGTTACCAGTGCGTGCAGAAACCTGCTTCCGGCAACCATTTTGAATTTGACGTGACCACACAGTTTAACAGCATCCGGTACGATATGCCAGAGTTTGTGGTCGTGCTCTTCCAGACGGGGGAGGACAACAACCAAGAAAAAGATTCGAGTCAGTTCGACAATTGCAAGATCAAGAACATCTACCTCAAAAATGGCAGGAACGAGATATTCCCACGTGAGAACTACAACCTGAACATTGCAAACGACGACTACCTGAAACTGTACGAGGCATACACAGCTTACAAGAGGGTGACCTCCGGCAACGTGGACGTGTACTACAACCCCAATGAGTTCATAGCTCGCAGACCCATGTTCGTCATTAACACATCTAAGAGAAACAGGTGGTTGTTAACGATCGCACCAACATCAAGATTGTCTGTGAGTTCCATGATGCCTTGGCCGCCAACACTCTGTGCAGCATCATCCTTATTGCAGAGAAAACTTTTGTGTATGATGTCAAGAATGAAAGAGTGACCGAACAGTTTTAAATATGCATAGGAAGTAACAAGAAATAAAAAAAAGCCATGCTTGAGCGCGCAATGGAACTTCCCCTTTTGGCCCTGCACATGCCCCAAATTTTCGTCCCGTAGGACATGGCGGGAGTTAGTTCCGTTAAAAAAAATATACATACTATATATTTGCAGACATTGTTAATTTTTTGTATTCTTTTGTGTAGGTCAACAAAAAATTCTGTTGATTGAATATATAGTATGTATTACAAAAAAAGAACTGTGAAATTAATATTTTGAAAAAAAATATCCCACCTCCACCCCCTCGAATGCAAAACGAGGGCAATTTTTTTTATTTTTTTATTTTGAGCGCACAGAGCAAGTTTTACCTGTTTTCATGCTATAGTGGCCCCACGGTAAGCTATGAATCCCACATTCGAGAACGCATCTCTTGTCGTCTTGTGCATCCAGAGCAATTTTCCTGACGGTGTTGGTTGTAAGTATATGTTTAACACTCTGGATGCGATACTCTTTTCGCAGAATCGGCTTTTTGGTTTCGAGGCACTCGACGTAGTCTTCAAACTTGAGTTTTCTCTGAGCCACCTGCTTGCCTTTGCCTTTAGCTTTTTTGGTCACAGAACTCTCAGCTTGAATTGCAAATGCTTTGGCACGAAGACCAGCAAACTCTAATATAATATCCCCATCTTTTTCATCCTTTAGTTTGCCAGGTACTTTTTTGTTTCGAGCCAGGATTCCATATTGATTTGGTTGGGGATAGCTCGACGTGTCGAACAAGTTAACGAGGGCTGGAATCGTGGCGATATCTTTATATGCGTTAGCAGTGTGGGCGTGATATACCAGACTGTCCGTATCTGTGTAGAGAAGGTTGATGTTGTTACCATAGTGCAAGCGTAGTATATCATAATATATCTCGAACATTTGCAGCTTCCTTAACTCTAACACTGTGGCACCAACATAGACAGGTTTGTTGAGCTTTACCTCACCACGATTCATGTGTACCAAAGCAAGCTGTTCGTTGAAGATTGTTCGAGATTTAAACAGTGGGCTTGCAACAAGTTTGCGACAACGGTCGACGCTAGTAAGCAACCTTATGTCTTCACGATTTCGCGTGTTTTCCATTGTTTTACCAAATATTATATTATTCATGTCCTTAAAAAATTTGCGATCAAGTTCCGAGGTAGCAGCAGTATGATGTTTGGTATTGAGGTCGATGTATGGCTTCAACCAATTTGAATGGTCGAAAATAAGGACTCGGTGAATTGCCGTAATCGTGACCCCTCGTTGCATCAACCACCGAAGATTTCGGTAGTGCAACCCGTAACGCTTTTTGGGTTCGAAATCCATGATGAGTTTTTGCTGCTTCGACGCAGGTGGACACTTGAATTCCGATACTGGTGGCAGGTCGCAAAACACATCCTGCAGCTTCTCGGAAAACTCGAGGTCCACCTCGACAAAGAAGCCTCGTTCTGAGTCGTCGAAACCTTCTACGTCGAATTTGGAAGGATCAGCCCACTCAAATCCTCCAAATGGAAGTTTTTGCACCATGGAGTGCCCATAAAGATTATTAGCATCCGTGTACATGATGTAGGTGGATGGTTGAGAAGGGTGGTACACGGTCGACATGTGTTGGTTGTTAGCGCGAGCGTACCATTGTGACACCTGGACCATGCCACCCCGAACAAGCTTTTCCACAAAAAGCATCATGTCCACATTGGAAATAAGCTCGAGCTTAACTTTTGTTAGAAGAAGCATGGGCGACCATGCCAGCCCGGAGAGACCGTAGAAGTTTGCAGGGTCCAGCTTGTAGATTTGCATCGCATTTGCGCAAAACGCTTGAAAGACGTCTGCGAGGAGTGTTACATCAAGTTTTAAGTAGGCATCGTGGTATTCTCCAAAATTTCGACAACCCAGCTTGAGCCACATGGACTGAGCATGCTGATATTCTTCATCGCTGATGCCCGAACCTCGCAGCCGGCTGTGAAACTTAGCCTGGGGAGGCAACTCCTCCACCTTGAACTTGGAAGGGTCGCTGACATACTCGTAGGGGTAGACCTCCTTACACCTGAAGAGACTAGCATCCAAGTTCGGGAAATTGGCTGAGGTAATAATTAGTTGATTGTTGTTGAGCATCCCAGCAAGAGCATCGAGGCCTGCCTGGAGAAACCTCAGGGAATCGAGAAACCGAAGTTCTATGCCTTGCACCAATTTAGAGATGGCAATGTAGTGCTCCTCATTTTGTGCTATAATATTAATGCGCACATCGTCGTATCCGAGATGCCTGATAAGGTGATGAAAATCGTACCCGGAGCCGTTATGGAAGAATACGGGGACGAAGTGCGGGTCCTTAGCCTTCAGGTTGCACCCGTTACACCAAGAATCAATATAGCTTCCAGTGAAGTGATCGTGGTGTCGAACCTTCTTATTTTTCCTATTATCAATAAATTTTTCGTTACAAACTGGACAGTTTGTAGCCTCTTCGTGTTTACGCTTTTCTTCGGGAGTTAAGTCTCGCATAGCTATAGGATCTAACAATACTTCTCATATCTCGTTCACTTCTACAATCATCCTCTCCAGAAAATGTTTGGCTGCATCGGGACCGCGATATACATATGGCTCAGGGGTAATTATTTGATTTCATCGCACCACAACATAGGCAAAACTGGAGATCTTGTGAATTTGACAAGGCATGGTCGAAGAAACTTCTGGGTTGGGTTTACAGGTGGACAGTGGTTCAAGGAAGGCCTCTAAATCTGCAATGATAATAGCAGGGTGCTCTCCCATAGCATTATGCGCCCGAAATTGCTCCACAGTACCAGGCTCGGGTAAGACTGCAACCCCAGGCCTGTTGTCGTTACAATAGCGCATGTGGCGGGCAAGCTTCTGGGCAGCAGTGTTGGGATCTTGAATGTGTTGGTAATCTTGTGGTTTTTGATTGTCGAACGTGGACAAGCACCTGCGACAGACTTCTATGCAACCATCATGCTTGCTTTTTTGACCTGAAACTAACCGGGAGAGAGAACGAATAAGCGTGTAATGATAGCAAGTCTCGTTCTTGATAAGTAACAAATTGATTTCTTGTACAGCTTCACCTTCCATGTTGCTCACTCGAATAGCGTATACAATATTTGTGTTCTTAGTAAGGCTGTAAACATTGATAGCTAGTTGCAGGTTTAGTAAGTTGCGTGCACGGGTCTCGAATTTGTTTATGTCCGACAACTGAACTGGGTAGGTAATCCCAGCCATCGCATTTTCTAATTTTGATTCGTAGGGCATGTAGTGGGTAACACGATGCGGATGATCTTTCCGGTGGATACGATGCAGCGCTGCCAGCACCGACCAAAGAAAACATTTCGAATCGCTATTCTGGATGTTTAGAACAGCCTTCTTGACTGCAATTATTGCTGGCAGTGGAACATAACTAGACCCAGACAGTGGGACAAACTTGTTAAGACTCAATTTAAGTTTATGCGGAGTACCACACAACGAACCACCCGAGCCTTCAGCAAGATGTTCTTCCTGTTTGGCGACCAGCTCCTCCAAGAATTCGTCGTAGATACTCTCGAGGTTGGCAACATCTGCCAAGTGCAATATTTTTGCCTTGGTATTATGGTGAAAGCTGTATTCCTCATCAGATGGTTTTTTGTATTGGCATCCCAGCGATGCATAAAATTTAGTAGAGTTTAAAGCCAGTACATCACTTAAGATAGAAATTATCTTGAGTCGCACACTCTCTAGAAAGCTACGTACTAGGGATGGCCAAACGGATCAGGATCCGAAAGTTCCTGATCTGGATCCGGATCCAAAAGTTCCTGACCTGGATCCGGATCCGAAAGTTCCGGATCCGAAAATTTCGGATCTGGATCCGGGTCCGGAAGATTCGGATCTGGATCCGGATCTGAAAATCCGGATTCGGATCCGAGAGTTTCGTATCTCAATCCCATTATAATATTACCACACCTTAAAAGGTATTATGCTCTTCGATTACAAAGAAATTTTTCGTGAGTCCTACAAGAATATTTTTCAAGTGTTGTTCCTAAAATACTTTGCTACGCATCGGCTAACACACTCGTGCACACATGTCAGAGGTGATTTTGTAAATGCCATTGAAACGAATATGTATACATTCGAATGTATTGGAAATGAAAACACACATAAATGTGAGACATTCCATTCCAGGATGAAACCTTTAACACATATAACAAGATAGAAATGTTATACAAAAATTATACAATTGTTCTACAGTTAGAGTTTTACAAATTAAAATAAAACATTATAATATATGCAGTGTTAAATAATTACAAGGGAGGTTATCTAAATATCCCCCTCCGATTTCCATGAAACTTTGCAGTATAGTGGGGCCCAAAGGAAGAATTACGTGTTTTTTTGTTTCAGCTAAAATACTGTTTTAGGGGGTCAAAACCCCCTCAAATGTCAAGATGAAGACAAATTGAAGTGAGGATCTGACCCCTGTGTCCCCCTCCGATTTCCATGATACATGGCAGGTGTATAGTGGGGCCCAATGGAAGAAATACGTGTTTTTTTTGTTTCAGCTAAAAAACAGTTTTAGGGGGCAAAACCCCCTCAAATGTCAATATGAGGACAAATTGAAGTGAGGATCTGACCCCTGTGTCCCCCTCCGATTTCCATGATACTTGGCAGATGTGTGTATAAACGGGCCCAAATGAAGAAATACGTGTTTTTTTTGTTTCAGCTAAAGAACGGTTTTAGGGGGCAAAACCCCCTCAAATGTCAAGATGAGGACAAATTGAAGTGATGATCTGACCCCTGTGTCCCTTCCGATTTCCATAAAACTTGGCAGGTGTATAGTGGGGCCTAATGGAAGAAATACGCGTTTTTCTGTTTCAGCTAAAAAACGGGTTTAAGGGGCAAAACCCCCTCAAATGTCAAGATGAGGACAAATTGAAGTGAGGATCGGACCCCTGTGTAACCCTCCGATTTCCATGATACTTGGCAGGTGTATAGTGGGGCCTAATGGAAGAAATACGTGTTTTTTTGTTTCAGCTAAAAAACTGGTTTAAGGGGCAAAACCCCCTCAAATGTCAAGATGAGGACAAATTGAAGTGAGGACCGGACCCCTGTGTAACCCTCCGATTTCCATGATACTTGGCAGGTGTGTATATAAACGGACCCAAATGAAGAAATACGTGTTTTTTTTGTTTCTGCTAAAAAAAACTGTTAAAGGGGGCAACTCCCCTCAAATGTCAATATGAGGACAAATTTAAGTGGGCATTTGACTCATGTGTCCCCCTCAGATTTCCATGAAACTTGGCAATTGTATAGTGGGGCCCAAAGGAAGAAATACTTTTTTTTTTGTTGCAGCTAAAAAACGGTTTTACAGGGCGAAACCCACTCAATTGTCAAGATGAGGACAAATTAAAGTGGGGATCTGACCCCTGCGTCCCCCTCCGATTTCCATGAAACTTGGCAGGTGTGTGTATAAACAGGCCCAAATGAAGAAATACATGTTTTTTGTTTCGGTAAAAAATTTGTTCTAGGGGGCAACCTTTTCTCAAATGTCAAGATGATTACAAATTGAAGTGGGGATCTGACCCCTGTGTTCCCCTCCGATTTCCATGAAACGTGGCAGGTGTATAGAGGGCCCAAAGGAAGAATTACGTGTTTTTTTGTTTCAGCTAAAAACTGTTTTAGGGAGCAAAATCCCCTCAAATGTAAAGATGAGGACAAATTAAAGTAAAGATCTGACCCCTGTGTCCCCCTCCGATTTTCATTAAACTTGGCAGGTGTATAGAGGTGCCCAAAGGAAGAAATACGTGTTTTTTTTTGTTTCGGCTAAAAAACTGTTTTAGGGGGCAAAACCCGCCTCAAATGTCACGATGAGGACAAATTGACGTGAGGATCATCTGACCCCTGTGTCCCCCTCCGATTCTCATGAAATTTGACAGGTGTATAGAGAGGCCGTATGCCCCCTGTTTCTTCCTATGCCATATTTACGTGGTTTCGGGGTCAGATCCCCACTTCAATTTCTCCTCATCTTGACATTTTAGGGGGGGGGGGGAATGAAAACACACATAAATGTGAGACATTCTATTCCAGGATGAAACCTTTAACACATATAACAAGATAGAAATGTTATACAAAAATTATACAATTGTTCTACAGTTACAGTTCTACAAATTAAAATAAAAAAAGTTCTGGATCTGGATTTCGGATCCGCTAGGATCCGGATCTGGCCATCCCCACTATACACCTCACACGTTTCATGGAAATCGGAGGGGAACACAGGGGTCAGAACCCCTCTTCAATTTGTCCTCATCTTGACATTTGAGAGGTGGTTGCCCCCTAGAACAATTTTTTTGCCGAAACAAAAAAACACGTATTTCTTCATTTGGGCTCTGCAAGTTTCATGGAAATCGGAGGGGGAGACTTAGACCTCCCTTGTAAGTGTATTAATTAATTACAAATCGCGCACGCGCGCACACACACTATATATATATGTGTGTATGTATATTATATATATATGTATATTAGCAGGTAACAATATGTTATAAGCACAGTCTTACTTTCCAAAGAAGCGCATGTGGGATGGCAAAACGGATCCGGATCCGAAAGTTTTGGTTCCGGATCCGAAAGTTCTGGATCCGGTTCTGAAAATTCTGGATCCGGATCCGAAAGTTCTGGAACCGGATCAGAAAGTACCGGATCCGGATCTGAAAATTCCGGATCCACGGACCCGGATCTGAAAAATTTTAGGATCCAGAACCAACCGGATCTGGATTTTGGATCTGCCAGGATCCGGATCTAGCCATCCCTACTATGTACATCGCATAAGCTATCTGAGGTAAAATCAAAATCCTCTAATATATGATCAAAAGCAAACCGGCTTGCTTTTGTTTTCGACTTGACGCGTTTGGCAGATGGTAATATGTTTAAAAAATCTGCTTCAGCCTTCCTTTTGACCGAGGTCGATGGTTGCAGCACAGGGTCTCCAGTACCCTTGCAATTAGGCATATGCTTTTTGACATGTGCAATTGTAAAGTGTTTGTTACACTTAGGACACAATTCGGTTGCTGTTAAATGCTTGCCAGGCACACAGGTACGCCTATGTCGTGCATAATAATGATCACTGGAAATATTTTTCTTACATGTAATACAAATCTTCGTAGGACGCATATTTTTGGGGGGTGTTTATTTATATACGTAGATATGCTGATGTATGATTTTTTTTTTTTTAGATGTCGAATCCACACGTACCGTTGTACAATTAGGTACAAAATGTCGTACAATTAGGTATAAAGTGCAGTACAATTAGGTAGAGAGTATTGCACAATTAGGTACTGAGTGTTGTACAAATAGATACCCCAAAAAAAGCACTACAAGAAAAAATAACTACTCTTCAATCAGTCTCACAAAAACTCAACTACTGTATATACAATTTTTAAAATCAAACAGAAAATATCACCATATAAGAGCAAATCTACGAGGAACACTGCAACAGGACGTCCGTACTCTTCAAGCTGCTCTCGCAGACTGTGACTGACTGCTCTGGCCTCTCTTATATAACCTCGGTTTATTTATGACATATTTTTCATCCAATCAGAAGAGACCACGTTAAGTATGACATATTTTTCCACCAATCAGAAGAGACCACGTTAGATATAAGTCATCATATTACGTCATAATTTGTTGTGCAATCAGAAGATATGAGTCATCACATTACGTATTTTTTTAACTAATTAGAAAACACAATATCAAAAGCATTCGCCTCTAGCTATCTCCGACTGGAGGCTGGAGTTGAGCGTGGACTGCAGGGCCTGCAGGTCGCTTCGCAGCTTCTTGACCCTGACGTCGAGCATGAGTAGCTCGTCGCCATGGTCGTCGCACTTGGTGTGACCGAAAATGTCGTTAGGCATTGTGGTTATTTATTATAGGGTCGGTGATTCGCATTTCTATGAAAAGAGGGATGAGTTTGTCGTAGTCGTCCAAGAGCTCCACGTACAGGCGATCGCCAGCAGACACGTCGTACGTTGTAGTCGCATCCATCCTATCGTGCTTGATGCGATAGATGTTCTTGCCTGAGGAAACATTGGCCTCCCCTTCGATCTCGGGATTCATGTCGAACTTAAGTTTGCCGGAGATGGGGAACCGGTAATAGTTCAAATTGTTGTTGAATACATAGAAGGTTTTGCCCACATCCTCGTCGTACTGGGTCAAAATGCTATTCAAGTGTATAATTAACAGACCGTTAAGTTTAGATAACATGGAAGGCAGCAGTTCGTCGAAGCTCGACGACGACGACGTGGGCTGGACGGGCACTTCCATAGCTTGCTTCCTGAAGCCAAACAGGTTCATAGGCATGGTTATTTTATGGAAACATTTTCTAGCCGTAAGGTTAAAATTTTGGCCCCCTCTTACTACAAATCACATTACATACATACATACGTAGCGTTACAAGAGCCCCCTGCCTCAAAAGAGGTTTGGTTAGCACGCAACAGATCAGTATGCTAGAAAATACAGAGGGGGAGGGGGTAGAATCGATTTTATTTGCCAGTCGAATAGTTCTCGTCGAATCCTATCCAACAAACCTAAAATCGTCATCCTAGCTCAATTAGGAGCCGAGAAAATCAATGTCTTGGAAAAACGTCTTAAGATATTCGTCTCAAGAAAATGTTCTTGAGACAAACCGGAAGTCGACTTTCTTAAAGATTAAGATATTTGTCTTAAGACATCTTCCAAGACCCATTAAGGCGAGCCCCACTCCAAGCCCCATTTTCGGTTGCAGAACTGTCTTTTTAGGTCTACTCTTAATGTTGGTGAACCCCCATCGTAAAAGGCTATGGCGAGAGCCCAGTAGGTTGGCAACCTTGAGCGCGCCACTTTCGCATTTGCCTTACATTATTTTCCGTTAAGGCTGCAAAAAACGTGCCACTTTCTGTCGCAGAACTGTCTTTTTACTGGTAGAGAGAGCAAATAAGCGTGTAATGATGGCAAGTTTCGTTCTTGATAAGTAACTCCTATTTGTAGATTAGCCTCTAGAAGCGGGAATTGACAAACCGGAAGTCGACTTTCTTAAAAATTAAGATATTTGTCTTAAGACATTTTCCAAGATGCTGATAGTCAGTGTTGCCAACTCCTATTTGTAGGTTAGCTTCGCCTGTAAAAGATCACATGGTGAAATTTTCTTGGGGTGGGTTGGCAACCTTGAGCGCGCCACTTTCGCGTTTGCCTTACCGATATTTTCCGTTAAGGCTGCAAAAAACGTGCCACTTTCTGGCGCAGAACTGTCTTTTTACCCCTACTTACACTGTTTCTAAATTATGTTATAAGAATGTACTAAGTAAGATTTAGTGATCTAGGTTAGAACCAATGTTTTAAGGTACTTAGAACCGCAAGGCAATAGTTTTAATTTACCCACTGGTAATACGAGGGTTACAGAAGAAGTTATGGCAACATTTTTTTTTTTGCGAGAATGGGGAACCATCACGAAAATCCGAAATATACAAATGGTTGGGGACAGTTTATGATATTGTGGAATGTATGAACAGTGCAGATCTAGTGTACCAGGTGTGGTATAGGGAAGCTAGATAACATCCTTAAAGATAGCATCGTGCCACCTGTGTTTACAAGTCTGAAAGCACAAGAACATTACAGGATCAAAAGAGGTGCATACTACGGTATGACACTGTCCTCCCACAGTTTCCACCAGCTTCCTGGCATTTTCTGGCATTTCTTCCCGAAGAACGGCTATTTTGATACACAAATGCTGTTCACGCCATGTCATGACGGTTGCTTAAAATTGAATTACCACTGCCCTCTGTACAATAACCGTACTGCTGTGGTAGCTCAGTCATTAGGACATCTGACTACCATGCGAGAGACCTGGGTTCAATCCCAGCAGGGGAGAGCCGGGATTTTTTCCACCTGTTAAAGTGGCTCCGGCACCCACCCAGCATCGTACAAAGTGGGTACCTGGAGGAAACTGGGGGGGTATGGTGCTGATCACATCACCCCCATCTTCGGCTGTGATCAATAGAGTGTGGGGCCCTAACTCCACACATCCTATATGCCTTCATGGCGTGGTGGAAAGCACAGGGGAGCACTTTACTTTTTTTTTACTCTGTACAATAACCGTTCATCACACTGCCATCTAGTAATGTGTCCACATACTACGGGTGTCATGTTCTTAGGGACATACGATCTTATTGTGGTATCATCGTTTAACTTTGCAAGAAATACAGTTGCCATGACTTTTGCTGTAACCCTTGTATATACAAATTTACATAGCCTCCCCCCAAAAAAACTACTTCTTAAAACGAAATCACAAATGTGCCACTGAGTGAGCCAACGGTGCCTGCAGGGGGGGTCACTTGCTCCCCCCCTGAGATATCTAGAAAAAGTTTATGTAATTCGAATGGTGAAATTGTAGCGATATTTTATTACAAAGAATATTGTTTTCTGCAATTTACAGGCTTGGCTGTCAGTTACAGCAATTAACTGTCATGTCGAACAAAGTAACGCGATAATGTTTTCACAAGGAACATTAGAATCATGTTGACTGTGTAACTAGGGATGTGCAGGGGTGGTTGGGATGGGATTGGTAAGGTAATATTTATAATTCTGATCCTTGAGACTGAAAAATTCTCAATTTCCCGACAAGGTTAAAAAAATTCGGGATGGAAAATTCTTTAAATTTCCCAATGTGGTGGAGATCTCAAATGGTACATACTCAAATGGTACAATCACAAAATCAAGATGTTTGCGAAACAGGAAAATACTTTGTTTCAATATCTGTACTCTGCATATCAGATTATATGCACAAAATGGTATGGAATTACAGCATGTGCTATTACAGTTAATTTGAAATTATATAAAGTGAAGTAGAACTTTTTACAGAGGTAAACTGATTTATTATAAGAGAAAGAACCTCAAATCAGTAGTGATAGTACAGCTATATTTTAACCCTGGTGTTTGCTAGAACAAGGGTATTAACACATTCCCGTGTTATTATATGGTAAATACTGGAGATGGGTTGATATGAAAATTTGGCCAATACTGATAAAGTATAATATAAAATTTACCAATTACCGATATTTTTCCAATCCAATATAAAATTCCAGATGGTCCTTGAAGAACCTAAATAGATCATTGACCTTCTTAACAAATGTTTGTTTCCATGTGACTGCGGTGCAAAATAAGTTGCATATTAAAAAAGTAGGGCATGGAGATTATCCATAAAAATTATAACAAAATTGCAAAATTTTGCACCAAATTGCAAGATATTTATAGATAAGTTGATAAAATAAAATATTGGATCAGACCAATACACTGATATGCCTACATTGGCCGATACCAATAAGAGTATCAATTAATCTGTTCCATCCCTAGTAAATACGTATATTCTTTCATCGTGCATATGAAATTCTCATTTTACAATACAAAGTTTAAAATTTATTCTGTTGTGAGGTACACATCTGTCACACAAAATTTACCATCATGTTTGTACCTACTTTCTTTAAGCATCCGTCACTGGCCATCGTTAAAGGAGCAGGCTTGGTTATGCGAGCTGTGATAGAAGAAGGGGAACCTGAAGTTGCAGCCAAGATGCAGGATTTAGCACTGGCCGAAGGAGCTTTACCTCGTCACCTCCTCACGGCTCTTTTTACACATGGTGCAGAGGAGCGGCTCCTCACTCACCGACAGCTCTCCCGTCATCTTGTAGGATTGTGGGTTACAGGACATCCCACTGCAATGGGTCTCCTGAAGAGAATAATGGCAAGTAATATTCATATGTTTCTCTTGGTAGCAAGCACATTTGTGAAAAAGAAAACAAATTCTATGTTTCATACGTGAAGTTTGGTGTTTACACGTTGCGAATTAATTTTGAGGACCCACTGCCTTCATTAACTGAGGATGTAGCATCTAGGACAGAGATGGTAGTAACAGACACTGCATGCTCAGTTAATGAAGGCATTGGGCCTTTCAAATTAATCTGAAAACATCCAAAAATTGCAACTCGGAAACACCAAACTTCACGTATGAAATACTAAAACTGTGTTCACTGCATCCATTATGATATATTTGTTTCTTAGCA
This sequence comes from Lepisma saccharinum, assembly GCF_977018435.1. NCBI lineage: Eukaryota > Metazoa > Arthropoda > Insecta > Zygentoma > Lepismatidae > Lepisma > Lepisma saccharinum. The sequence goes on along the minus strand of NC_139245.1, from coordinate 49,521,198 downwards.
TTTCAAATTTTCTTTATTAAAGGCAAGATTCAGCCCATGGCTGTTCTGCCAGCTAATCCACTTTATACATGTAACTCATGTACCAAAGAGGAAAGTTACATGGTCCTCATGTTTGAGGGCACACATGTTCACTTTCAGGCTGTCACTCACATTCATGCTCAATATAGGCATGTGGTTGTTCATTAGCTCGTACCCTGACATTATGTTGATGATAGAGCATAGCCTCATTACTGAACACAATCTTCTTTAGGAATTCTTCAGCATTGCCCATCTTATTTAGCACATCTACAGAAAGAAACAAGTCGTTTGGGCCTGTTTGGTAGAGTGACTGTACTAATTGGATTTTTTAACATGTAAAACTCAGACATTTCTTCAGCACTTTAGAGACTGTGGTCTTCTTAAGGCCTAGACTGAACAGGTACACACCTGTTTCTTGGGGCTCTTTAGGTAGCTCTCCCGTATAGCTTGAAGAGTCTTGTCACTAACATTTTGCGTCCAACAAGCTGTCAGTTTCCTTAAACTTGCATTCCCACTGGCGAATGTTATTTTCATGTGGTGGCTCTTCATTGAACATGTGACGATATTCAAGATGAACACACACCAAATTTTGCAAGGCAAAGGACACATTGAACCTCTCTCTGAACTGTAAACATCCTGACTGACTAAGTGGTATGGTTTGCATCACCATCACAACTTGTCACATGACTACTCACCAGTGGCGGATCCAGAAGTTGCAGTTGGTTACAGTGTTTCAGTGTGGTGCCTCACCTTACTGAGAATGAATTCTAACCTACACTTACTCTGTTTTACATAAACAATGTATAGTACTGTAACAAGAAACCAAGCTGACTTACAAGTTCTAGCAAAGAGCATATTGTTTTGCAAAATATAGGGACCCAGGGTTGGAATAGAAGGTTCCCATTACATGCCATTATTATATTGTTATCATAATTCCTCCCACTGCCACAGAAAACAGAAGGATAAGATGAGTAGTAAATTGAATAAACATAAAACAACCTATTCTCTGAAGCGATCTTGGGTTCAGTCCCCTTTGGAGGCACATTGCACACTGGTCCAGGTCCAAATTTTTGCTGTAGGCCCAGTTACGATTATCCTCTCTGAACATAAAATGGACTTAAGAAATATTCTCAAGCCTATTATACTTGGTGATATAAGACAGAACATTCGACCCTTCAAGAATATTAGGCATAATAATACCAATGGTGCAGTGGTAGCATCGTCGCCTTGCAAGGGGTCCTGGGTTCGATACCCGGTGGAGGCACATAGTGGTTCGGATCCCACTTTAAACTGTAGGTCCAGTCCCGATTAGCCTTACTGTGCATAAAGTGGACTTAAAACTCCAAACCAATCAATCAATATCAATAATATATCCTAAAACCCAGCAGTTGGAAGGGGTGATCACCCCTCTTGCCCTCCCCATGGATCTGTGCCTGCTACTCATGTGGCCATCTCCATCCTATTCAACACACTTGTAGATTCTCTCAATGCTGTGTATATATATACACACACACACACTACCGACAAAAAGTTTAAGACCACCATGAAAAACGGCCAAAAAATCAGTATGGAGTGTTGTGTGGAAACAGTGTTTCCTGCCCAAGAAAGATGTAACAATGATATACATGGAAAATACAATGTAGTCTAGTTTGAACCTTGCAAGATGAGAAACCAATTTTTTTCCGAATGTGTAGCATGTGGTTGGCAAAGTGGAAAGTGACAGAAATGTTCCTGAAGCTGGCAACATTTCAGCTGTGTGCGTGAAACCGGTCAGTATGGTAGCCAGTCTCTTGCGCATCCTTATCAGTGGCTCCAGGTCAGTTGCTGTTCACGCAGGCAACATTGCGAGCACGTTATTGTGTGTGAGGTGGTCAAGATAAATGGAGATGTGTGAAGTGGCCCGTCATCGTGGGGAACAGGTGATTTCGGTTGAAAAGCGTGCTGTGATATGTGCACTGAAAAATGAAGAATTAGCAAGAAAACTGAATATTTTCAAAACTGGTGTTCATTGTGCATTAGACAAATACCGTAAAACCAACAGTCATGCTGACCGTGCATGTAGTGGAAGAGCTCGTGCAATGTCTGCATCTGACTATAGATATATTACAGTAACTAGCAAACAGAACAGGCACCTAACAGCACCAGTCATCGCTGCTTCCTTGAATAACAGCAGAGTGACGACAGTGTCTGTGTCAACGGTGAAGAATAGGTTGCATGAAGAAGGGCTGCATGGCAGAGTAGCTGCTAGAAAGCCATTGTTATGACGTGTGAACAAGATGAAACGATTAGCCTGGTCTAAAACGCACCTAGGTTGGACTGTGGATAACTGGAAGCGGGTACTCTGGACCGACTAATCCAAATATGAATTATTTGGCAGCAATACGCGAACCTTTGTGTGTCGAAAGGTCGGCGAGAGAATGAAAGAAGAGTGTTTTGTTCCCACAGTGAAACATGGGGGTGGAAGTGTAATGGTGTGGAGATGTTTTACCGGAAACCAGATGGGGGACCTTCATAAAATTCAGGGTACATTGGTAAAAGAAGGGTATCATCAGATATTGGTGTATCATGCCATTCCCTCTGGTCATCGTCTTGTTGGTAATGGGTTTATTCTTCAACAAGATAATGATCCCAAACATACATTCAAATTGTGCATGCGGTATTTGGATCGCAAGGCAACAGAAGGGGCATTAGTTCTCATGACGTAGACACCGCAGTCAGCTGACATTTCACCAATTGAACTGCTATGGGGCCAAATCGACATCAGGAAGAAGTTACCCAGCAACACTCAACAGCTATGGGAATTCATCAACGATGCCTGGCATAACATTCAACCATCCTATCTGGGAAAACTATTGGAGCGCATGCCACGTGTTTGCGCTGCTGTCATTAAGGCCCATGGCAGACATAATGATGAAAGCAAAATATGAGGTGACATTAGTATGTATAGTGGATGTACCTATGTTTATACATTGCCAAGCAGATTCTTACATCTGTTTCTCGTACATTAATTACAAAATACATTCATTTCTACTGATTTTTGGCACTTTTTCTGGTGGTCTTAAACTTTTTGTCGGTAGTGTGTGTGTGTGTATATATATATATACACACACACACACACACACATACACACACATATATTTAATTTTTTTTGTTTGGACACTGCAGGGTTTTGAAACCCCACCATGACTTTATAGACACACTGTATTATTTTGATCCAATACTTAAGCCGAAACTTAATGATTCGTATAGATTCTAATCCAAAAAGCTGCGTAGTTGCAGGTTTTAGGATATAAGTATTCCATTGCAATAAGTATATTGTGCAAATTTACATGTACTGCATCAAAATATTCATTGCAACAAGTATATTGTGCCAATTTACATGTACTGCTTCAAAATATTCATAGTATGTTATTTTCTTACCCTGTGAGATATACATCGGATGGACAAAAACATGGAAACACCACAACATCGGAATGGGTGAAATCGACTCAATTTTACCACTTGAAATTGGATGTGGTGCGACTTTCCTTTGTTTTGCGCTGTGAGATAGGACCATGTTGACGGTTGTGCTGTAGACAGCATGCAGTGGATACTGAATCATGTCTGAGATGACAGTGTTTCAAAGAGGGCAAATTGTTGGTACTCACCTTGCAGGTGCCTGTGTGACCAAAGTAGCCATGTTATTTGGCATATTGAGAGGGACTGTATCCAAGGTCATGATGGCATATAGTGTGTCCGGAAAGACATTGTCAGATATACATCTGCGTGGACGAAAATATACACATGAGTGACAGAAATAGAATGACATTGAGGAGTATTGTAACCAGGAATAAGAAGACCAGTGCTGTGAAAGTAACATCGGAGCTAAATTCTTGTCTGCCAAACAAAAACAGTACAAAGGGAACTCCATAAGCAAGACATTCATGGGCGAGCTGCAATTGCCAAGCCGTTGGTGACCCAGGTGAATGCCAAGAAGAGGAGAGAGTGGTGCAACACCCATTAATAGTGGACTGCCGATCAATTGAAGACTGTCATCTGGTCCGATGAATCGTCCTTCACCTCGTTTCCCACATGGGATGTGTGTACGTGTGGAGAACACCAGCCCAAACATACGACCAGGACTGTCTCATTCCAATGGTGAAGCATGGTGGCGGTTCGGTCATGGTTTTGATCATATCGTGCTATTCAGCAGGCCCCATTTTCACCTTGCACGGTCGAGTCACTGTCAAGGACCACGTAGACATTTTGAGCGACCAGGTCCATCTAGAGATGTTGTTTCCTGAAGGGGAAGCCATTTACCAAGATGATAATGTCCCGATTCTTATCATTGTTTGATGAGCATGCAGGAGACGTTTCGCATCTTCCTGGCTGCCACAATCGTAGGACATCAATATCATCGAGTGTCTTGAGATCAGATTTGGAGAATAGGGTTTGGTCCCGTTATCCGCTGACAGCATTCCTGCAGGAACTGAAACATGTTTTGCATGAAGAATGGTCGAGGATCCCCTTATCCATCTTCCAGGACTTGTAGTTGTCCATTCCTCAGAAACTGCAGGCTGTTTATATACTCTGGAAAATTATTAGTTATATTCTAACTGCTGCTGTGTTGTACAAATACCATTTATATCAACTGCAACATGATGCAAAAATGATAGTATACTACCCACGCCGTATGCAATTCAAATCACACAGTTTTCTATTAAATGGGATCTGTGTATAGGGATTGTGTTAATCAAAATAACATGCATAATATTAAACAGTTGTAAGTGTAGAGTGACTACCTAGTTCTAGATATAAAAACAATCTTCTGTTATGAAATAGACAACATGTACAGTGGAACCCCAATTTGATGTTCCTGGATTTGACATTTTTCCTGCAATACATTCAATATTTATGGTCCCAGCAAAGCCATGTGTTTATAAAATTATACTCGATTTTGCATTTTCCTGCATTTTAAGTTTTTTCATCTTGATTCCATGAAAAATGTAAAATCGGAGTTTCACTGTATCTTGGTCGTCTTGTTCATTTTGAAGTAACTATATATTTGTGATGAATTTAATAATGTTAAATATGTATGTAATTACACAATAAATACAGCAACAGACAGTTCTTACAACTATATTTTATTTCACATTTTAATTATCTGAAATCCAAGAAGTGAGCCTAATGATCATGATCATTTTTTTTTATTTGGAGGGGGTAGAACAGTGCTCAAAATGAGGGAGACATGTGCTAATGATGTTCCCCCCTCCCCCCTAGTTAAGAAAATTCTTATAAAGCATCCCCCACTAGGATAATTTGCATAGGCATCCAACATCCACTGCATTTTCTCTATATTGACCCACAAGCTTCCGTAACGTTTTTCCCAACTGGGCAAAGTGTGCTCCCCTGCTATGAAGCACTGGGGACAGAATAAGTTTTCAAATTTTACCCTTCAGTCATAAAAACTCTAATTTTAAAATTATTATTATTATTATTATTTTACTAATCGAAAATTTGATATTGAGTAGAAAATACCATGGTGCTGTTTTCCAGTTCAGACTTGAGTCCACCATTTGTATTTGACTTGCTTCCTTTCCATAAATATCTGTCCATTTGTTGGTGCACAGTTCTTCGCCTTTTTGTACTCTTTCATGATGCACATATCAGATACTACTTAATATCCTGTCAATGTTTTTACTCTACAGTTTCATTATTTGATTTATATGACTTTTCCCCAAATATCTCAGGGACGGCAAGTCCCCCCCTGGCCTCCTTCTTGGAGTACCCTTGCATATGATATTCTTGATGATAATTTATCACAGTTGATTAATGCATTTTTTGCAAAATGCGCACAGAATAATTAAAATTTGTGTAAGAAGTGAATTCAACTTTGTGGTATTAATTTCTGTTAACCGAGTTAACTGTTTTTACATGCGCTAATTACATGAAGGTTTTCAGGTATTTGAATTTTCCTTTTTATTCACAGCCTTCAGGTCTTTTGTGTTACTTGGATTCAGATGAGAAAGTTCCTGCCACATATTTAGAAGAGGAGAGGCTGAACAATAGGGATAATTTAAAAATAGCCTTGGATCATGCAAATAAAAATCGCCGAGGTCCACAATGGATAGCAATTGAGAGGCAGTTAAAAGTAGTGGAGAAACACATTGAGGTAGGTTAATCTATAAGTGGCTATATATTTAAATGTTTTATAGATTGTCCATAGAACCAGAGATATTTTGTATGAAACGCCAGTTTTTTTAAAATAATGCACTTCTTGTGATTCGAAGAACTTCTCTATTCACTTGGGTTTCTCTTGAACAAGATACTTTGTGTACATGTGTAAATGTCCAATGAATAAAGGAGGTCTAACCAGAAGAAGTATAATTGTTTATATTCAGCAATAGACAGTGAGGAGGTGCTGACCTCCGTGGTGGCAGTAGTTATCACAGCACACTACAATTTCAAGAGTCCCGAGTTCGAATCCCAGCCCGGGCATAGATGTTCTTTGTGAGCATCCCTTCGTCAAATTAATCACATTATCACTTATCCTCATCTTTGTGATTAGCCAAAAGTGGCAGAAAACGGAAGTAAATTAATCCAAATCGGAAAATCAAAATTCAGGAGCCAGCTTTTTTTTTCTTTTCAAATATGGGCTTAGAAAGCCATGAATCCAACTAATATTATAGTCCGATTACTTTCAAAACATCTCCAGCTTCCTGTGCGAGTCCATCAAGCGAGCCTACCAACAGTGTGGAGCGTGAGCGGGAGAGTTAGCGATAGGTGCTAGGTTGAGATGACGTCAGCGGCTCGCTTCTTGATTGGAGGCTTCCGACTTTTTGACTCGCTCCCAAGCTGCAAATGCAAAACATCCAGAGATGTTACCAAAGTAATCTCACTCTAGCTATGAAATGTGATCTTAAATCAATTTATTAGTCAATACAAGATTGTGTTAAAAGTAATTAATCCTTGCACCAGAATGACCGTCCTAAACAAGGCTGTACAGGTAACAGCATGGATAACTGTGCAATACGAACAGGTCTTCTCGGGTTTGTATTCTTTGTAATGTTTGTTTGATTTGTTGTTTTAAGTCCACTTTATGCACAGTAAGGCTACAGTTTAAAGTGGGATCCGAACCACTATGTGCCTCTACCGGGTATTGAGCCCGTGACCCCTTGATTACAAGGCGACGATGCTACCACTGCACCCCTTTCAGGGAATGTAAAAATGGAGACCAGTGTTGGTTTATATACCTATATAAGACTATGATGTGATGGAGTTTGGACTCTTGTCTTCTTATTGGCTCACTCTGGATCGTGGTGTTCTCATTGGCTGTTGTCTTGTTTTTACGGAGGAGTGGGTTCCAGGCATGACTGAGCTGGAGTCCCACGTCCCTGTTGAGATTGGTGCTTTCCCGTGAAATGGATATGGCTTCCTTTACCCGTCAGTCCCAGTAACCAGCATATTTGGCTGTTATTTTGGTGTCTGCAAATAAAATCCTGTGTTCCTCGGTGATGCTGTGTTCCGCAAGTCCTGACTTTTCCATTTGGAGTAATTGTATATTACTCTGATGTTCATTCCTTCGCTGCTCAATGGTGGGTCCCGTTTGGCCTATGTACGTTGTCCCACACTCACATGGTATTCGGTATACTCCTGGAATGCTGAGTTCCAGGTCATCTCTGACTGAACGGAGTAGGGCCTTGGTTTTCAGTGGCGGCCTGTGAATGATCTTCACCCCATGCCTGGCTAGAATTCTGCTTAACTTCCTGGAGGTGCGTCCGACGAATGGTAAAACTGTTGTAGGTGGGCGTTCCTGTCCTGTGTTACTACTACTGGTAGAGAGGTTGTGCAGTGCTTTTGAGTGGCTTTTGAGTAAAGTACGTTAATGTTCATTAGAGAAAACAATTTTACTGTGGAAAAAATTATATCTGTTGTGAAGCTTAATTTCTCACTACTACTACTACCACCACCACCACCAACAACAACAACAACAAATAAGAAGACAGCATACGTAACAGGTTTTAAGGGTGTTTGTTGTTGTTGTCAATCCATACCAAACGGTCCAAGAAGAAAACAATAATTACTTGCTCAACCATTTTTAAAAATTTTAATTTTTTGTTGTTGTAACCCATATGCAAGGGTAGTTTAAAACGTATTATTTTTCTAATGCTTGAATTCATTTGAAAATGGTGGCCAGCATTGCACTTTAACTTTCCAGGTCCCAAAAAAGCAACATGTTCCTTCTAGATGTTTTATTTCCCACATTTTACATTTCTTAAGTTCCACAAAAAGATAATTGAAGTTCCATTGTATTTTATATCCTGATCTGAAATGTCTTTTATCTTGGATATATTGGGTTGCTTGAATTTTTTTAATGACAAATATTCTATTTGCTCCTTGTGTAAGTTTTCCACATGTATTTACAGCATGCTCTTGAACACTGGGGTGCGAAAATGGGGTTGGAAAGGAAGGATGATAAACTAAAGGAGAGACCCATTGTTCTAAGAAAGCGAAGAGAGAGGATCAAAAGTGAGGCCAATTGGCTGTTGTTCTATTACAAATTTAACCAAGACCATGCTCTGCCAAATCTGATATGGAACCACAAGGTAGGCTTGATCGTCATTTACATGCAGGTGACTTTATTCCTTTCATTTCAGTACATTTTCGCAGTATTCCACTGATGATTCATCTCACGTTCAAGCATGTTGTTTGGTTTTTATTATTATTATTATTATTATTATTGTGTAGGTGTAACTGCAATCTCAAAAGTTGTTGAAGTGAAGTGCTAAGTTGTAAGAGTATACATCTGTGGAAAAGGTAAAAAAATAACTTCCGTGAAAATGTATGAATTTTATTTTCCGTATAAAATGAATATGTAAGAAAGATACCTAAATGAATAGGTGTGATCAAGACGTAATAGTTATAACAAAGTAACGCAGAGTAGCATGTGTAAACTTGCAAACCACTGGTATGTTAGATAAACTTTTTAACTTTTAATTATAAAGATGACCAACATTATTTTTATATTCTTAGGCTAGGGCTACCAAAGTGTTTTATGTGACCTGCTTAGTACTTACAAAACCTCTTATTTTATTTTGATATATTGTCTTTAGTGTAAGTAAAACATAGTGTGGTTCGCAACCAATTGTTGAATCATCTTCACTTGCCCTGCGTAAGAAAACATTTGGGTGTCCTGCTTTAGACAATTGCATGTAATTTGCTTACTTTGAACATATTACAGTTTAATTGCACTTATTACCATTACCAACCTCCATGGTGGACTGGTCTGCTTAATTTACTGTAAACGTCCTAGGTGTGAACCCTGAATAAAGCTTGGACGTATATTTGTGTTTGTCCCATCATCATCCAGTCTGGAAAATCTTGAAATCCTGGGAATTTACTTTTTCTGGAAAAGTCATGGAAATGTTAGGGAAATTTACTACGTTTCTGGGAGAATCAACATACTTCAGTATACTGAGTATTACAGGTAGTTGCAGTAGAAATTCCATATTATATACAGGGTTCCCACACACCTGGAAAACCTGGAAATCTCAGGGAATTTGAAAAAAAATACAAATCTCAGGGAAATCTCAGGGAAAATCTTGTAATTGATTAATTGTTCCCAATGAAGCAAAACTGAGGGATTATAATATGCTCCTGTCTGTGGATAATCCAGGCTGTTGTAGCATTTCTCTTTCAGCAAGGAACTCATATGTATTTATTTGTCTGTTTCTTGTTTTTAAATGTGATTCCAGGGCTGGTGACCAAGTGTATACCCTCATAAATTTTGTGCTTTTCAAAATTTAATTAACCGATTTCGATCTTTTACATGACGTAAAATATATTTCAAGATGTGGAAAACGCATAATAAAGATAACCTGATGTTAACCAGTGTTCATCTGATTTCTCTTATTAAGGAGTAGTTTTAAGTTTTTTCTTCCTTCTTTTTTTACAAAATAGTAAAAAAATGGAGTGTCCTGTTTAGGGAAATATTTATTTTCTGCCATCTTTTGTGTACAATATTGTTGATTGTGTATTTACTGCATTTAGAACAGAATTTTAAATATTTACTTACTAGTGCCATGTATTTATGAACAGTACATAATTCATATTTGTTCATATTTTAAGTTTTTGATCATGTTCAATTATTGTTATAGTCATGACATGACGTGTGAATTTTTATGTGCCTCAAAAGCTCTCATATGTGTAAAATGGAATTACTTGTAGGACCAGCAGATCTACATTAATATCATGTAGTGAAATAGTTTTCTCAACAGATATGCCAGAAATTGAATATCATGAGGTGATGGCCAGTCGAATGGTGTATACTTACCCCCCCCCCCCTCCATCACACTTGCGCTTGCAGCTGTCACTAACTTACCATTATGTACTAGCGTTCCTCACTTCTTCATCTTAGATTAGGCTATTTTTGTTCCTGTCATTATCACTGTCACTCATAATATTACCAATTCTAAAGCATGTTTTTCTTGCAGGATATTTGTAGAGTTGGTATTTAAAGGCTCAGGAAAAGTATGTCTACTTTTCACACTAATTTTAATCCCCGGTGGATTGATCCAGGTGTCAACCCAGAGTGGTCTAAGTGGCTAGAGGACGTAAAGGACAGTCGAACACAAGCAAAGTGTAAAACTTGTAAAAAAGTGTTTGAACTTAGTAACATGGGACGTCAAGCTATAGTAAGTCATTCAAAAAGTGCTGCACATAAAAGAAATACTGAAGCTCAGTTGCATCGATCTGTGAAAAATTATTTCCTACCAAGCACAAAGTTTGATGGCCAAAATAAACCTTCTAGTGCTGCAGTAAAAAGTGAGTTAGAAGAGTCAACACTTTCAGTTCCTTCACAAAGTGAACCAAAATCTACTTTGGAAAATTTTGTTGTGAATGAAGATGTAAGAGCAGCAGAAATTATGTGGACTCTAAAAATGGTCATGGGCCATTGTTCCTTTAATTTTCAGGCAGGCTTAGGAGACATTTTCAAGATGTTTAAAGATAGCATGATTGCTCAGCAGTTTACACTTGGTCCTACGAAAGTGTCATATTTAATTTTGTATGGATTAGCACCATATTTTACAAATTCTCTTAAAGACGATATTTTGTTGAGTTCCTCCTTTGTTGTGTGCTTTGATGAATCTTTGAATAAGATTGTTCAGCGTGAACAGATGGACATTGTTTTGAGGTACTGGAATATAGTTGATAATAAAGTGTCCACCCGGTACCTCACCTCAGTATTTTTGGATCATGCAACAGCCAAAGATCTTCTCGGGAAGTTTCTAGAAGCTTTGACGTCTCTGCCTGTTCAAACAATGGTTCAAGTGTCAATGGATGGACCAAATGTAAATTGGGCTTTTCTCCATGAATTGTCTAAACATCTGGTTTCAGATGAAGAAGATCCAGAGCTACTATCAGTTGGTACCTGTGGTCTTCATGTAATACATGGTGCCTTTCAGCATGGTCACAAGAAATCTGGGTGGAGTGTCCATGAATTTCTTAGATGCGTCTATTATTTCTTTAAAGATTCTCCAGCTCGGCGTGCAGATTACACAAAAATTACTGGCAAGACTGATCTGCCTCGAAAATTCTGTGCTTCTCGGTGGGTTGAAAATGTAGCTGTTGCTGAAAGAGCTATAGCCATTTTCTCTGACTTGAAAAAGTATTTTCACCAGAGTAAACGTTTCAAGGGATCATACTGTTTGTCAAGAATTATGTTAGGGCTTAATGATCAGTTTATGCTTGCAAGGCTCAATTTCTTCATGACTCTAGCCAGCTCATTTGAGCCTTTTTTGACAATGTTCCAAACCCCCAAACCCATGTTCCCATTTCTTCATGACTCCCTAGAAAGTGTTGTTAGAGATGTAATGGGGAGATTCATAAAAAGTGACATCTTGAACAATGCAAAAACTAGTTTTAAATTAATGCAAATTGATGTCAGGAATTCTGACAACTTGATTCCTTTGACAAAGATTGATATTGGAATTGGTGCCAAAGCTGCTTTGGAAGCTAAAGAGGTGAATGAAAAGGAGAAGCTTATGTTTTTTACTAGCTGCAGAATTTTTTTGCAGTCAACAACAGAGAAGATTGTGGAACGTAGTCCCCTTAAGTTTAGGTTGGTGAGAGCCGCTAGTTGTTTAGTTCCGAAGCAAATGACTCAGTTTCCAAAGCGATGTGCTCAGCGCATGGAAGACCTGATACAGGAACTTCTGAGGAGAAAGAGAATGAAGGCTGTAACTGGTGATAAAGTAATTCGCCAGTTTAAGACATTGTTGCACAATATCAGTAGTGAAAAGGAATTGAAAGAGAAGTTTTGTAACTTTTCAATCAAAACTGATGCATTAGATTATTTTTTTTCAGGTGTCATGAAGGGCAAGGATGACTTCTCTGAGTTATGGAGCACTGTTAAGTTGGTTTTGATTTTATCACATGGCAATGCGTATGTGGAAAGTGGGTTTTCTGTAAATAAGCAGGTTTTAATAGAAAACTTGAAAGAAGAGTCTGTTGTGGCTATTCGGCAAGTTTATGATGCAGTGAAAGTGGTAGGAGGAGTGTCAAATGTAGAAGTAAGCAAAGATATGATCCAGAGTGTTAAAGGTGCACGTATTAGATACGAAGAAGCATTGCAGAAGACGAGAAAGAAATGTGATCACAAAGAAGGCAAAAGGAAAGAAATGAAACGTAAAGCAAGTGAGATCCGTGCTTTACAAGCCAAACAACAAAAGATGCAAGAAGAAGCAAAGGCTATTGCAGAACAATTAAAAAAACTTGAATCTTCTGAGAAGTAAAGTTTCTTAATTTGCTGTATCAGACACTAAGTACATTTCTTGTTTTATATTTCAGTTTCAGTAACTTATTATTCCTTTTTAAATCGGTACTAATAATTGTCACTTCATTTTTATATGTTTTAAAAATTGCAATAATTTGTTTGTCTTAACTACTATTGTACGCATTACAGATTAATTGATATTGTATCCATTTATAAACATGTATGAAAAGTGTGAAAATATTTCAATGTTCTATATCAGATATGTTAGAAATTGTTTGAGTTGTTTAAAGTTCTAGAAAACTGGTCATCTTTGTTCTTAATTACATGCAAAGAAGTGTAATTTTATTTTATTATTAAACTAGTTTTGTTATTTGCATCAGAAAACAACAGTAATAAAGAAGGTGAGGATGGTATGGCTATGAGGGGAAATGGAGGAGGCCATTGTAAAATTTTAGTAGTCATTTACTGTGCATTCAATACTCTGGAAAAAATATGAGGATTCTGGAAAACTCAGGGAAATCTCAGGGAAAATGTATTTGGAGTTTGCGTGGGAACCCTGTATATACATTAGAAAATGGGATCATAGTTTGAACTATTTTCAAGTAGAAATCTGCAGTAAGTGGCTTTTGGCGTTTACCACTTGTTGCAATTTATGAAAAAATTGTGTTTGGTTGATGTTAGGTTTAATACATATATTAGTAAATTTTACTATAATTATGTATTATTTATGCCACTAACTGTTATATTTTTTATAGAAAGAATTCTTTGTTTAGCATTAATCAATTTATGGCAACTATTATGCAAAAAGCGCACTCCTATATAACAGTCAATATCTGTTCAATTTCACTTAGTCTTACCTTGATTATGTGGGATTCTACGTGTGGTGTGTAGCTAAAATGTAGTGACCTTCTTTCACACATATAAATGCATGAATTGCCCTAACTTGGTGTGGAAAATTTTGGTTCTTTGTTTGGAAAACCTGGAAAAGTCAGGGAATTTTGTTTTTATGAAATTGTAGACACCCTGTCATCATAGGTAACGCAAGAGACACAAAAATTAGGTGGCTACTCACTGAGAATTCCTTCAATTCGGGGAATTATGCATGAATTATTGGCTCTGGGAATTGTGCGTGAATTTTTCTCTGTAGACATGAAAAATTGCAACTTTTGCCTCTTATTTTCATTGAGGAAGGAAAAGGAAGCTGCTTGGAAAATTAAAAAAGAATTCTTTCAATACGTTAACTTTGTTAGTGTCCTCTGCAGAATAGTCTATCTGGTAGATGGAAGATTATTGCAAGATAAGATATCTTGAAGTTGATTATTTAAATTTGAGTTTGAAATTCTTGTAGAGTTAACAATTTTTCGTAGATTAGTACATAGCATTTGTGACTTGTGTTTGTAGATGTATTTCGATTCTGAGTACAGTCAACTCTCGATACTTTCACAGTTCCCGGGAAAGGGGTCATTGTTTCAAGGGGGTCGTTATTGGAATTTGCACCAATTTTCAGCTTAAACGGAGCTCAGACAGACACAAAGATTCCTACGAGAAGGTGTTAAGTTTGGGTTCTTTGTTTTCTTCAAGTATGGAGTAAATAATACGACTAGAGTTTAGACACAAGCAAAAGTGTAAAATTCTCGAACAATATAACACAATAGTATAAAGAACTTACATTATGGTATAGATGCTAGACGTCTCGTCATAAGGATGGTATAGATTTTGCGGCATACATATTGCAAGCTAGATAACAGAAAACTGACGTTAAACAACATACAATAACTAGGTCTGGCGCACACTGATGATGCAGATCAGGTCTGGCATAGATGAGTGGAGATGATCAGTCAGTACACAACACACACCTCCCTTTGGCAGAAAAGACTCCTGTTTCACAGAGTTTGCCCATAGCTTACAGGCGGTCGTCTTGGTCTCTGGAATCTTCTGATCAGCAGATTGTCGTTTATCGCATTTGGAGGCTCTACTTGATTTTCAGCAGCATGTACTGGGAAATAATTCTCCTCTCTAACTAGGACCGGGTTGTTACCGTGCGAGAAACTTTTGATTTTAGACACCAATCTTAGAGGTTTATTTCTTGATCTTCGAAAAATGAACAACAACCACGTAATTATCAACAATTACTTTTGCCATCTTCCGGCCCATCAATTTTACAATTTCGCCAATAGTGTATTTGGAACCATGGCTGAATTTCTTTTTGCAACGTTCCACTAGCACTTTTTCCCCCGGCATAAATGGAACAGGACCAATAGGCTGATTTTTGGAATTATATGGTTACGTCAGAAGTGGAAATATCCGTTCTTGGCCGAAACTTAAGTAAGCGTTCTGCTGGAGTATACCCATGCACTGGAGTATTTCTCAATCTACCCAATAGTTCAAAAATGAACTTGTCCGTGTCTCGCAAAGTGATACACGAACTATTTGAAAAGTTCTTTTCGATCATGTTTTTTACCACCCCAACATTCCTTTCAGCTAGACCATTTGATTGGGGGGTGTATGGAGTTGAGTGAAGAAGCTTAATATTCCTCTTTGAGCAATAATTGTCTAACTCGGAAGATGCAAATGGTTGACCATTGTCAGTAACATAGGTTTTCGGATATCCAAAGCATGAAGAAAATTCATCTAAATGCCCAATCATGGTGTCAGACTGCATATTCTTCACTCTCCACACAGATATCCAAAAAGAATAAGGGTCAACCAGCAACAGGAAATTCATATCTGAGAAATGGAAGATATCAAGCTGGACAGATGGTAACACCATTTATCCTGGTAGTTGGACAACATGTTATGCACAGGACACATGTTGTGAGAAGGAAAATAGAACATGAAAACGTTTTCACAAAGAAAGGGTTTAAAATAATTTTACTTTCTTTCAATTGTGCATAGTCATTGCTCTTCCAGCAAATTCTTACAATTCTAGTTCATGACAAACCTGTTTGCACTGAGACCTATGGAAAAGAAAACAACCTCTCACTTATTGCAAGCAAAACTCGAAGAAGCTTGACACCAGTCACACTGGTGCCAGCAAAAGTCGGGAGATAATCGGTCAGAATGAATGTTGGATTTTATACGAGTCTACTGTAGATTGTCTGTTACAAGATTAACTGGTAAGATAAGATCTCTCGGGAGAAACAACACAACCTTTCTAGGCACCAGACATAAAAAAAAGAAGGTGGGGCTGTAAATTTCGGTCTGGTTTAGCTGTGTAAAATAAATCATAAAAAAAGTCTCGTTTTTTCCTTCTTCAACCAACTTCATAATCACCCCCCTCCCCCATTCAAGGTAGCAGTCCAAACTCGTTCCTCGACTTGCATTGTAATCCAACCTGAAAAAGGAAATATGCAACTTGCAACCTGTTTTCACCCAATGTGTATTTTAGGACACATTAAACAGCATCGCAGTCGATAATCATTTGGGTTTAGAATTGGATTTTACTGTAAACTGTATATTTAGTCCTGATTAGCCTATCAGCATAAAATGAACTCAAACGAGCTTTCTGAAACATGCGCATTATCAAAATGGGAGATCGTTATTTACTCTTAAGTTAATAGACGATTTAATATTGGATTTAGGAGTATTCTTGATGTCAAACATCCACTCCTCCAAGCGTTCTCCCCTTGAATAATGTTTCTTTAAATCGGTCTCAGCGTCCATTCCTACATTCAGCACTTTTTTTTCCTCCCACATGAATGGTTCTGAAGAAAAGCGGTGATTATGTTGTATGCATTTCCTTTCAACAAGTTTATTCTTGTGTCAGATGTAAAATAAAATGTACAGTTTTGCTTATCAGAAGGTGCAGAACATGAAGTTGTTTCAACTCTTGTTTTTCTTTCTGGAGATAGAATTTTGTTGTCTTCAAATCAGTGAGATTCAAAACAGTGACTATTTGCTTCACGCTGGATGAGTCATTGCTGTTATCAGCAAGCGACAGCTTTGCAGACACTAGACAAAACACTGGCGTCAGCTTTTATCAGCAGTGTGAAGAAGAAAGAAGTGACCCTTGCTTTACGTTTTGCTATGCAACAGACAATAATATGGGCAATATTTGCTATGCATTAAATACCAGGTGTGCTGGTTAATATTTCTTAATTGATCCTAAAGAAAACAAGTGTATCTGGGGAGAAAGGTAACAAATGCGTTATTCAAAGTATGCACCATCG
Source organism: Lepisma saccharinum (assembly GCF_977018435.1). Taxonomy (NCBI): domain Eukaryota; kingdom Metazoa; phylum Arthropoda; class Insecta; order Zygentoma; family Lepismatidae; genus Lepisma; species Lepisma saccharinum. Next base: position 49,504,257 of record NC_139245.1, on the reverse strand, counting down.
CTAGCTGTACATTTTGCCCATCTGTCCGTCAAATTGTGGATGCCCTTCCAGAAAAATCGTTCACATTTTGAGGTGATCCAGTCAGCAAGCCATTGTTCGACATCTTCGTAATTGTTGGGGGAAGTGTTGCTGCGAAAGGGGCTAAGTCTGGTGAGTATGGCGGGTGGGGCAAGAATTCCCAACCAAGTGCAGAAATGTTGTCTGACGCCTTTCGCTGTGTGTAATGAGGCGTTGTCATGCTGCAAAATCACTTTTCCGTGTCTTGTCGCCCAATCCGGGTACTTTTCGATCAATGCATGTTCAAATTGATGAGTTGTTGAAAGTAGTGAACGTCATTCACTGTTTCACCTGGTTTGAGAAGCTCATGGTACACCACACCCTTCTGATCCCACCAAATGCACAGCATTGTCTTCCTTCCGAAGCGATTTGATTTTGCGGTTAATGTTGAAGGTTGTCCTGGGTGAGACCATGAATTTTTGCATTTTGGTTTTCTCGAAGTAGATCCATTTTTCGTCCCCAGTCACTATCCGATGCAAGAAAGCTTTCATGCCGAGAAAGCAACACTTCACACACCTTTTTTCGCTTTTCCATTTGTCTGTCGTTCAGATGATGTAGGACCCATTTTCCTGCCTTCTGGATCTTTCCCAAGGCATGAAGACGAACAGATATGGTTTGGCAACCATCATTTAAATTATCTGCCAGTTGTTGTTGCATTTGCGTATCGTCTTCGTCCAACAGTGCTTGCAATTCGGCATCTTGGAATTTTTTCGGCTGGCCTGGGCGATCTTTGTCTTTCAAGTTGAAAGCACCACTTTTGAATCATCGAAACCAACTCGCACATACGCATCCTGCATTAGGACATTGTCACCGCACGTTTCCACAAGGATACGATGGCTTTCACTCGCGTTTTTCTTGTGATGGAACAAGAAAAGCAGGACGTGCCGCACATGCTCCTTATTTGGATTGAAGGTCAACATGTTTCCCACACAAACCCAATATCACGATCACTCGCACTCGGTTGCACATAATGGGCATTTTGACAGGTACTGTCCTGGCAACACACTGATGTAACAGTTGAGACTATGCACCAACCCTTGCTTCCAGTGCCATCCAGCAAGGAAATTAAGAATTATTAACTGGCACACCTGGTAGCATTAAAAAAATAGGACCCCTGAATTCTGCAATTATCACATTGCCTCTTTGACATTGTGGTGCACACCAGTGGTGGAGAATGAGCTGGGAAGGGGGAGGGTCACTTTTTTTTTACTTGTCCTATGGTTTTTGTCCGTTTACAAGAATGTAGGCAAGAACTGGTTGCCCCATTTTAAAGAAGGGAAGAGGAATCCATTTCCACCCCTCACTTGTAATCACCAGTGTGCACACACGAGCAAGAAAATCTTGGCTGAAACAATTGTCATTGCCACCCCCCCCCCTCCCACACGTCTGCTGAGAGGAAAAGAAGAGAAGTCACTCAGCCAACGGAACACTTTTTTGGCAAATATTATGACAACAGCACAGTTAGGATAACGTATGATGTGGGAAACGGAAGTTATCATGCACGTAACATCGAAGTAAACTTTATTTGGCCTATGTTGCTTTGATTATCTCTAACAGTTTCGCTTTTTTATGAAGTGTTACAGGGGGGTAAAGAACACTTTTTGAATGAAAGCGGTTACTGGAAGTTGTCTGCTACAAGGCCAAGAGTTGCTCACTCACGGGAACCTGCTGAACTCTAGGTCAGAGCTGGACAGATGGTCCATACTTCCAGGCACCACGCATCTGTATTTTGGAATTCCTGCAATCTTATCTCTAATTTCTCAAGGTGGTGTATTTATCGAAGAAAGAGCTTGACCTGCCAAATACATAGACAAAGACTGCAAGTCCAGCACAGTCATTTCGGGCTGCTACCCCCCCCCCCCCCCCAATTGTCAGCAGCTCCTAGGACAAGGAAACAAGTCAAGGTCGATTTAAAATAACATCCAAGCACATTCGATCTTCTCTTCTCATGTATCCAAGAGCAAGGGAAATCACAATGGCAAAAGAAGCCTAGCACGTTGGGTAGCAGCCGTCGGGTGCAGGGTAACATTTGCGCACTTGGTGGAGGGTAGGATATAGGTCAAGTGCTATTTGATATCACTGAAGCTTGTTGTGATGGTGTCTATTTTTAGATCAAACCCACCTGGGAGCTGTAGTGCGCTCGTGAAGGGAATGAGTGTGAATAAAACGATTGCAAAAAAACAAATTTTTCGGCCGATTTCCTTCAATTTTCCAACTTTTTTCCAAATTTTTCATGGTTCCCATGTCGTTACTTCGAGAGGGTCGTTATATCCGGGGTCGTAGAATCGAGAGTTGACTGTATTTGAAGTGGCAAATGTAAACTCCACACCTTAAATTAAATATTTCAAATATATATATACACTGTTTAATTGAATTGAAGTAGAAGTTTTGGATACTTTGGGATCACACAGACCCTTTATATTGATATTTGTGTGTGGGGGTTGAAATAGAGAAAACATCCTGTTGTCTTGTGTCCTTGCATTTTTGGAAATTTCACCTTGAAAACTGGGAATTATACTTGAATTTTATCATGGTCCTAGAGTAGTCACCCCGAAAAAATTTAAAATAACTAAAATAGGAAGAAAGTCATTGGCCTTATTTTCCTTTTTAAATCATTCTTTTAGTATGTGTTCTTGTTGACAAAACATGAAATATGTGCACACATAATTATTAACCTTAAAATCAATTCAACAACTGTTCTATTTTTATTCTATCCAATGTTGCAAAGAATTTAAAACAAATACTACAAGGAAATAGGAGATTTAATCTTGGACATTCTTGTTTAGGTAGATTTTATTAACAAGAAATGTTTTAAGAAGACATTGGTCAATGATCTTTTGTATTAGTTTTTCTTGTATGTACGCATTGCTTGCATTGTAGAATTATTTTCTTAGTTTACGGTTAAAACAGTTTTTCGTTGTGACATTTCAGGAGAACACATGCTCCCTTCATCAGAGATTTATAAAGAAAATAATGATCTTTTGTATTTCATGCTATTTCTGTTATGTATTGCAACATTTGTTACAAATAACATCACTCAGTCTGCGAGTAAACGAAAATATGATTCTATTGTAGTACTTTTATCTTGCCAATTAATGCATATTTATTAACATTTTTCAAATTTGTTATTAAAATTTAATTCATTTCCTTTTGTGCTAAACATTATATTTTAAATATTTTTTTCAGCATAATTTGCATGAATCTGCTATTGTATTAGAATGCAATTAACATGCTATTTAATTAGACTTGCAGAACTAATCCATTGAGAATGGATCTTCACAATTCCTGTGTTTGTGACCTGCATCTGCACATTAGCTGCACGTAGATGTTCTTATTCTCTCTCTTTTTCTTTTACAAAGATATAAGTTTCACTCTACATTGGTCCATAATGCATGCCGCTTTCACTATTGCATCATTCATTCTTCTAATCAATGCAGGACCATGCACTGTCTTTCTGTTTTGTGCACAGGTGACTGTCTGTCTGTCAATTTACAGACACGAGAAGAGCTGAGAGATGCCCTGGAAAGTGAAATTCGTGGATTCTGTAATGATAGAGACTTGAGTGGAAATGCTATGATTTCATGGAACCACAATGAGTTTGAAGTCCAGTACCAGTGCCTAGCAGATGAGGTGCAGATCGGTGAATACTACCTACGGCTTCTCCTTGAAAAGGATGAAAATGAGGAAGGTCTAGATTCACCCATACGCCGATCGTAAGTTTCATTTCTTTTCCCTTATTAAATTGTCAGTGAATTAATTTCCTTAAAGTTGTTATGGAGAAAATTTAAGTGACTTTGTATATTTCCGAACAGAAAACTACAGTGTTTTTCAGAGGCCCATAAATTAAACATGTATAATGTGGGAAAGCATAAGGGAGTAGTGAAACTCAAGTGCGGGTAAGAAATAACTACGCATTTTACTTTTAAGGACATGTAATATATTTATCTCAGTATGGATGGGACAGATTAATCTGTACTCGACAGGTATTGGCCGATTTCAGAGACATATCAGAGTTTCAGTTTGTTGGTAAATTTACCGATTATTTTACCGATTCGGTATATCAGTTAGTATCTTATAATTTAATGCAAAATTCTGCCATTTTGTTAAAATTTTTATAGATAATCCCCATGCTCTACTTTTAAAAAGTAAATGTCCAAACATGCAACTTCTTTTGCACTGCAGTCACATCGAAACAAGGACCATTTAGGATTTTATGTCAGATCGGTAGAATATCGATCACACAGGCCTGCGAAGGGCACGAAATATTTTATGTTATATGAGCCAAATCAAGTGCCCTGATGTCAGATATTGTATTAGTTTCAGCATATCATGTACAGATTTTGTACAATTCTACATTTTTTTAATTGTGATGACATAGCTGTAATAGTATTAGAAGCACTGCTTGTAACTGTAGTAAAATTATATCACCGGTCGACATGGGTTTGGATGTCTCACTATGACGGTATCATAATGAGTACCATCATAACGTGAAAAATAAAATAATTCTGTCGCTTGAAATCTACGATTTAAGTTCGTATTTGGTGGTTTATATTTGTATAAAATTAATTTACATCACTTTGGCTTTGTTCTAATCGAAGTACATATGTAAACTTCAAGCATTTAAAATATTTTTATAAATCAGCAATGTAATTTGGTTTGTGATGCATCAGGAATGTGCTTACCGTAAATTGCCAGTTTATGCAAAATCGCACATATGTTTGGTTTCAACCGGTTTTACTTGCTCATTCATAAGTATATGGATACGAACATGTATTTAATATGTATTACTAACACGTACAATCCATTTGAAATAAGTTTTGGTAAAATTTCGATGATAAAATTACGATTAGTTGCAAGGAGCGCCTTGAAGAGTAATCCTAAAGTTGTAAAGTTGTGAAACATAGCCAACTCACATAAAGGGAAAAATCTAAGTTGTGCGTAAATAACCTTTTTCCCACCAAAATTGTAAAACTTAAAATAACTGTAAATGGTAAAAAGAAAATACGTAAACAAGTAATAGAGTATTGTAATATCTGTTTTATTGTATCTAATTTATTTTACAAGCATTTTCATGTATTATATCTGTACAATTCAATAATTGTCATTTGAAAAATAATAACAAGTTTGTATTCTGTGCGTAAAGTTGTAACAGTGTGAGTTTTGATACACTGCTTGATCTAAAAGATCAATGACTCGTAGGAGGGAGTCGCTAAATTTTTCGGAGACCTAAATTGGAAATATTTTTTATATAACAACAAGATTTGTCCGTGAAATGTGACAATATTGTTACAAAAAGAATAGTAACGGTTTTTCGATCTTCAGAAAGGCCGTGAAGAACCTTAAAAGTGAAAAGGACATTAAAAAGTGACCTGTCGAAACGACATAAAATTGCAGCCATCTTGTCTTCATGATGAACCTACAGATAAGTATTGTCGACATGCATGTAGCTACAAAAATGCAAGGCCTAGTTTGTTAATATGAAAAAATTGTCTACTCTCAATTTGAAGAATCTATAGAACTTATAAATATACATAATTGTCTTTGTTTCTTCTTCGTGATAATCGAGCGTTTCGTGTAAATTGTCTCGTAAAAATCTTCGCAAGATTGGAAGTTTTAATGCGTGGTAATAAATTGACTTGATATTATGCTTAATGTGAAGAAAAACCTGAAATATGTGAAAATGATATCGTAATGCAAAATCTTGCTTCATTAAATATGTAAGGATGTACTAAATTTATGTAAGAACATTTTTTACGCACTTGTTAATTTTGTTCAAATACACTGTTCGTTAATATTTGAATTTTTGGTAATTTTCCTTTATGACTTCGAAAGTTAATTCAGTCAGTTAATATATAGAAAATTTTGAATTGAAATTTTGGTAACATATGATGTGAAATATAATACAATTTTCTTAAATTCCTTTTTGAAAAATGACCACGACCGTGTTATTTTGCCGAGGAAAGAGTGTCGTTCAAAATAAGGGTCATATCACAGATGATTATTTGTTTCTAAATAATTTCAGCATGCTGATTCCAAAAATGAAATCCATTTTTGCCAATCACGTCTAGTTATTTTTTCAGAAAATAGCTACATATTAACTGCCTTAATTTCACAATACAATGTGTAGTTCCATCATTTCCCTAATAAATGGCTCTGTTTAGATGATGGTAAAATATTGGTTTTCTACAATACAAATCGTCTGATTTTGAACTACATATCCACATAAAATAGTAAGCATTTAATCTATATTCTACCTTCACAAGACAGATTGGATTGAAAATTGTATGGACTTTCATTCAGTAACTTTCATTTTTGAAATTCTTCATAAAAATTTCCTTCACAAAATGTCCAAAACACAATATTATAATATGGTGGGTTGTTTGATTTTACTAACGTGGAGAAAAATCCTCGCCTAAAGAAAAATCTTGACATGATGGGAAGAAATTGATGTCATTTCCGTGATCAGCATTCAAAATACTTCCAGAATCACCTATTGGTTTGTAAACAACCAAAATTTCACTTCTATAAAATTATTTTGTTGCATTCTGTGATAGGCATAATCAAATGCTGAATATGAGAATTTTGATTGTGAAATTGTAAAAAATCCTAATGTGATGGGAAAATGAATGTCATGTGTGTGATCAGCATTCGAAATTCAAGGTGACTGCAGCGCAAAAGAAGTTTCATATTTAGACATTTACTTTTTTTTAAAAGTAGGGCATGAGGATTACCCATAAGAATTATAACAAAATTGCAGAAATTTGCACTAAATTATAAGATATTTATGGATGTATTGTTTCGGTAAAATAATTGGTAATTTTACTGATAAACCAATACACCGATATGCCTATATCGGCTGATACCAACAGAATACCAATTAATCTGTCCCAACCCTATTTATGTTTCAATACACACGGGATATATCAATCTTCCTGGTAACTTCATAATGGCATCACAGAACCATTCTTTGGTAGTACTACCCCACCACCTGCAGATGGAGCAACACAACATTTCTTGGGCTTGGGACTTCCTGAATGTTACCATTGCATGGTTGGCGTTTCTTCTCTGGTGTGTGGTTACACCATGATTCGACACCAGCTTCTGTATTTTCATAATGCATTACCAGTAGCCAGTGACAGTCTTCTGCTCAGGACCGTGGCCATGTGGTCTAAAGCATCATGCCTTGGGCTCTGGCTATGGGACGTGTGCATGTTCGAGTCTCCTGGGAAAAGTGTAACAACTTTTCACTTGAGATTTCTGCCTGTGTATGGGACTGGTGGCCACCCAGCATCAAGAAAATTGGGGAGCTTTGAATGAATAGCATAACCCAACCATGAAAACCTACAGCTATGACTGGGTGCTCGTTGTGCTGACCCCTGTAACTGATTGCATGATCTCTAACCACTGCTGAAAGAGTGAATAGGATCAGGTGGGAGTGATTAATTTGCTTTATTTTGCTTCACCTTTTGTACCACTTTTGACTAATTTGTGAAAATGCGGATGAGTGATTATATGATGAAATTGATGAATGGACACTCGCACACATGTCCAGGCCAGGATTCGAACCCAGTACCCCTGGCATCATAGCACGATGTAACCACTCTGCCATGGGGGCCGGCAGGTGTGAGAGGCTGGCAGTCGGTAGGTAGGCCCGGGCTCTCAATGGGCTGTTGTGCCATGAGTTAAAAAAAAAAAAAGATGATATAATGACAGTCTTCCACCATTTTGTCCTGTGCCTGTGTCAATTTCCATGGGCTCCAATGTGCAGACATCTTTTTCATTTACAAATCATTGTAAGTAATGGTGTGCAGGCTTGCGTGCCCAAGGCCTGTCTGATACTTGAGTTAAGTTAGGTTAGATGCCTGTCAACCATAATCAATTCACACGATCTCAAATGTTTCCGTGATTTTGCAATGTTGATGTATGATCAGTACTCACATCCTTGTGCACAGCTTCCATGCCACTCGTGAACCCTTCAACCCAGTTGTATAGTCTTCTGTGCAGGAATGTCCTGACCACATATTGCAGTTAAGAATGTGTAAAATGACTGCAGTTTTGATGCCTTTCTTCCGCAAATGCCACACATCACATCTTTGCCTGTGATAGTCGCCCTCCATCTTGTCTATGTCTTTCCCCACTTGACAAGAGAAAAACACTGTAGTGTTGCTATGCACACTGGTTACACATGCCATCTACTGTATGCATGGCATATTAGTATCAGTCCTAAAATTCGGCCAGAATAATCTGTACTTTATTGGGTTCGATACCTGGTGGAGGCACATTGCACACTGGTTCGGATCCCACTTTAACTGTAGATCCAGTCCTGATTAGCCTATCTGTGCATAAAGTATACTTAAAACATCAATTTGTATATTGGTATTGGCCTATACAGGCATGTTGGTGTATCAGTATATCAGTACTATTAATATCTTACACTTCAGTGCAAATTTCTGTCATTTTGTTATAATTTTAATGGCTAATCTCCATGCCCAATTTTTAAACAGTAAATGTCTAAATATGCAACTTGTTTTGCACTGCAGTCACATGGAAACAAACATTTCTTAAGGAGGTCAATGATCCATTCAGGTTCTTCATGTACCATTTTAAATTTTATATTGGATCAGTAGAATATCGGTTATCGGTATCGGTAAATTTTATATAAGTACTTTATAGGTATTGGCCAAAATTTCATACTGGCCCATCTCTAATCAGTCCATATCTCTGTGATTGGGCATGCCCACTGATTGCATGGTATTTGTATAACATTTTGTAAATTATTTCCGTAATGAATATTTTGAATAGTGTTTGATTGTTACAGTATTCAGGCATTGGTATCAGTGGAAATCTGTATGTCCGTCTTTGGTATTGGTTCATAGTTGTATTGACTGTATTATTTGGTAATCTTATAGGAATTCACTGATGTAAGCATATCAGTGAATCAATTTATTTGTAAAATTGTCCATAGATTTACTGATCTCATATTTCCTGTAAACATTGCAAGATTTTGCTTTTATTTTGATGAATGTCTAATTCAAATACTCTAATTTTGTTAAATAAATGTCTAAGTGCACAGTTTCTTTTTCAAAGGTAAAACTTACTATATTGTCATGTTATTACAGACATTGCATAAGTAAATGATGAATCATTCATATACTTCATGCAACATATGTGACTTTATATCATATTATGAAGCTGTGATGGCTGGTGATGTTTTAGTTCACTCTTCTGAGACATTGTTTTTTTAATAGGGGAAGAGGGAAATTCCACCCTCTGATTACACCTTACCCTACTGATTGCCAATTTTGCCCCTTGGGAGCATGTTTTATATATAATATCCCAATGCTTTGAAAGAAGTTAACAGAACTCCCCCTCCACTGGATTTTTTATGAATACTGCATTGGTATTCATAAGTTTAAAAGCGTTTTGTAATAATACTAAAATATTCATGTAGTACTTTATTTATAGAGAAAATTCATCCTCCTCTCTTTGAATGATAATTATAAACGTCTCTTTTTAACCTGTAGTATTGTCAACAATATTTAAGTCTACTATTGGTTTCCCAAGTTTCTTATCAAAGACTCAAGAAAAATTAATTGTCCATCAATGGATTAACTATTCCCTCCAGAATGCCTACTTACATTGTTCATACTATTAGGGCTGCAGCAGCATGTGGGTGAAGCACCACATATGCTTTGAAACGTATTACACAGTGATTTATCCCCACACTCCCAAAACTTCTCTAAACTTAAAAAATGCCAAATTTTGTTCATTTTGGCTCTAAATTTACCCTTACTCCCCCTAAGTATGAACCTTCACCCATCCTCAGATTGAAAATTCTGGACAAATGCTTGACATTACAAAATATGATGCAGCTCTGCTGCTAAACTGAAAGTCAAGTGCCAGAATAGGTTTTGAGCGCAAGAGCAAGTAAAGAAAGAATGTATTTGTTCCCTCATGTCCGAAATAAAGGGCGGAGTGAACAATTTACAATAAGAGTGCTAGTTTGTGATTATCACAACACATTGATGTTCCCAGAAGAGTGGGAATTTTGGAGTCAAAAATGCAGAAAATGGAAAACATAACTTGCAAGTTATGTGGAAATCAACACAACTGAACACTTTCTTCTTTATGTCTATCTTAGCCTGTTGGCAAAAATGGCATATTGATCAATATTCTGCCATTTTGTTATTATTTTTATTAAAATAAACTAGGGATGTGCCGAAACCGATTACAGATGTATGAAAATCGGCCGAAATTGACACATCGGCATCGGTATCGGAATCGGCAAAAATCCGATATTTAAACTGGTACAGATTATACTAGTTTTTTTACCTTCTACTCCCTCTGTCCCATAATTATTGTCCGGTACACTTTTGTTTGTTGTCTTATAATAATTGCCCAATATTCAAACTGTGCCATTGGTGTATACAGAAGAAGAACATGAAACAAGGGAATGAGTCATACAACTTTACTACTCAAGGATCTGTACAAATTGTGCTTTCCATCTGCCTCTTCGTCTGTCATTCCTGTACTACCATTTTGACATACCGGACTATAATTATGGGACAGAGGGAGTAATAAGTTTTATATTCTAGTTTTGTAAGATTTATTGAAAATTTGGTTATGATTCCTCATTTTTGTAGAGTTTTTGTAATAAAATTATTGCAAACTCATTCAGAGGATCAACCTAACTATAAATCGGAAATTAACATTACATTGCTGAACCAGGATCTGCTGTTGTATTGGAAATTCAGAAATGAATATTCAAACCTGAAGCAAGTCCTGAGAAAATACTTGAGCATACCTGCTGCATCAGTATTCAGTGATTGAGTGTTCGGTGTTGCTGAACAGATTTGCGATAAGAGAAGAAGTAGGTTACTTCCTGAAGTGCTTCCAAATATCGTGTTTCTGAAGTTGAATCTTGCAGAACAGGAATTCATTTTGCATTTCAAAGAACTGCTTGTGTACTAGTGTTTAATCTCTTGAGAATCCATGTTCTTCTTAAAGGTTCACATAACATTTTGTAGATGCAAATGTACATTCGCATCTCTTGAGAATATATATGTATATACATATGATATGCAATAGAAATGTACATAGCAAATTTATTTTGTCATGCTGAAAATAACATCCCATTTCTGTTTAATAATCTTATGTATCGGAATCGGTTAAATATCGGCATCGGTATCGGTTCCAAAAATTATCGGTGAGTACATCGGCATCGGGAAATTTTCAGCTTCGTCACATCCCTAAAATAAACATAATATCTCCATTCCCTACTTGTCAAAGATGTAAATGTCTAAATGTGCAGCAGCGTTTCCATTGCAATCATCTGGTAACATACATTTATTGAGGTAGTCAATGACCAAGTCAGGTTCTCGAAGACCATTTGTAATTTTAAATCTGATTGATATTGGTGATTTTTAAACTGGCAATTTATTGGTATTGGCCAAAATTTCATATCAGTCCATTTTCATTTTTCTTTCTTGGATTTATTGATTGGTTGATTTAGTTTATTTTACTTCACTTTTCTTCCACTCCATTGCAAAGTATTGCAGATATAATGTCCCTGAATATAAACATCTCAGTTGAAGAAGAAATGTTATTTTTCAGTGGAAGAAAATCTGTACAGTTCTTTTAAGGATTTAAATGTCAAATCTTTTCAGGTGCTTAGTTTGGTATTTTCTATTTTGTCGCAGCTTATTTTATGTAAAATTATATGAATATAGTTTTAATATTAATACATGTTAATCAGCTGATGTTTTAATTTTACAGGTACGAGTTTTTCAATGACTTATATCATCGCTTCCTGCTTACTCCTAAACCAGAAATGAAATGTATGTGCCTCCAAGCCATGACTATTGTATACGGGAAACACCATGAAGATATAGGGCCTTTTGGAGACACAAAATACATACTTGGGATGCTTGAAAGGGTAAGCAGTGGTGTGTGCATGTGTGTGAAAGAGATCAACATGAAAAGTGTTGATAGAAGACAATACTTGGTTTAGTAGTCGTGTCACGAATGTGTGAGTTCCACTTACAGAATGTGTGTTGGTGTGGCAGAAGGGTCAGTGGTGAACAAGGAGCTACAGTGTCTATTAAGGGGTAGAGGTACAGTTCTGCATAAGGAGCATATTTATTTAAGTTCTGTCAAAATGTACACTTATTGAAAAATGAATAGTTTAAGTATTTCTCCTGAGATTTCAGTTGTAAGCAGATCTTTAAGTTACTCTCTGCATCAAAAATATTGAGCCCTTGGTTTACTTGCTTGTAAAATTGTACTCCATGCATGAGAAAAAAAAAAATAATTATACCTCATTGGAAAGCCAGAAGTATCTGCTATCAGACAAAAGCAAGAAAAAGTGATTTTAACCTGTTCTCTATTCAAACAAAAATGTTTGTAAGAGAGTAGTGTAGTGTTTTTTTATGTAAGTCGAATTCAATTGTGTGTAGCTTCTTGTAAACCGGTAGAGTAAAAATTGAAATTTCTTGTGATTGAAGCTTGTTTATATAGAAATATCTCAGCCGTATATAATGTTGCTATCATTTGTGGAACAGCCACAATTAATGCTCTATTACAATGTTGCGATCTCGGTAATGGTCAGCTCAATGGTCATGGAATGCATATGAAAATGATAGCCATGGAAAAAGGATGACCTAATATTTCATTGGACAAGTTTTTGCAAGGTGTGGTGAGAAGAAAGATAGAGCGACTTTTATTTTAATTGTCCAATTCAACAAAAGCCACTATGAACAGAATTTTTATATTTTTGCCTTTCACTCATTATATTTATGGAAAATTTATTTGCGTTTTTAGTTCTCCTTTCTCTTCTAATCAACTCACGATTCTTATTACAAGAGTTGCAGCAGTAATACAGACCAAGATATAAAACCAATGTTTCAGGTTGGACGTAGCAACACATTAAATGTTGAAACCACTACTCAACATGATATTAACTAAATTTTGCAAGATGAAACACAATTTACGAGTAGATACCCCTTTGTTCGAAATGCATTTTAAAATGTTAGTTAACAAGAAGGCCTCTCTTTGCTGCGTAACTTTTTAAAAATATAATTGTTATGCGTTACTCTCAATGCTATGTACTTTCTCCTTTTCTGTTTTCCTTTGCTATGAAATCGTTGCACACAAGTTTGTTGTTATTGTATACAAAGATGACCGAAACCACAGGCCACAGGTTTGAATATTTCGTAAGATCTCTCATCGACTTCATACAAATTGTTGCACTCAATCTAGCTGTTTAAATATTTGACATAAAATGATACTGAGAAAATGACATTCATATAAAGATAAATGCTCGAAAAATGCAACAAGCTATAGTACAGCAGGAATATGGTGGCTTCCATTTGCTCTATGAGAAATATTTCATGCATTAGATTATGCTGCGATAATACTTTGGATCTCACTTCCACAATTCCCATACTGCTTGTAGTGAAGCAGCAATGCTGTGGAAGTTGCCTGCAACCTGCGGAGTCTGAGAATGGATGCTCCCTGCCATATGTCATATACCTGTTTACCATATCAGAAATGTGAAATAATAGTTAATATCTCAGTGCATGTTTGAAGTAGTCAAACTTCTGGATTTGGATCAAATGTGTTATATCAACAGTTTTTTTCTAGAAAGATATGCATTTCATTCTTTCCACAGAGGTGCAAAAATAATCAAACTTCAACTACACAAAATCTCAATATTACATGTACAGTTGATTATGAATTGTATGGTGTTCAGTTACCAGTTTCTGAAAATTGGAAGAAAAAAACTACACTTTTCAGTAAATTTTTCTATGTAATAAGAAAATAGAGTTAAGATCAATTTTCGGATCTTTCCATTTATGTGAATTGGCAGTTACATTAAGTAACATGTTCCTAAAGTACTTAAAAGAACAAAATGTTCCTAAACACCCATGTAAATATGTAGCTTCTGTGCAACACGAGATTGCATAAATCTCATTTTGTTCGGCTTTGTATGCTTCATGAAGGGTTGGATTGATTTGGTGTTTTAAGTCCACTTTATGCACAGTAAGGCTAATCGGGACTGGACTTACAGTTTAAAGTGGGATCTGAACCACTATGTGCCCCCACTGGGAATCAAATCCGGGACCTCTTGATTACAAGGCGACGACGCTACCATTGCACCATGGGGAGGCTGCTTCATGAAGGAAACTGTACGTCCCACCCTTAGGACTGGAGCCATGTTTGCAAGCATGATAGCTCCCAGCACTTTCTAATGGCATCGTCTGCAAATACGGTTATGTTGTTGGTAGCCAATTCCAGAATGGACCCACTGATCATCGTATGAAGGATATTAATGAGGATGTCAACAGTGAAATCTTTGTTTTGTGTAGGAAGAGGTGGTTTTTCATATTGATATACTCAAATCTGAATTATTTTCATTCTACTAATCTTTGCACTGTTTCTAACCCGCTGACCACTTAAATTGCATCCATTATACCTTTGACCCACCCTCCTGGTTAATTTAATTTCACTCAGTACTGTGAGGTTTATTTAGGCAACAAAAATAAGTTGTTAGGGTTTTAGAAGATATAAAAAGTAGGACGTCATGCAAGAACTTTCTTTAGAAAATATAACATGTACACATATATCACTTGATAAAGCCATACTTCACCAGACTGACATGTACGAGATGATATAAAAATCTTGACTTGAGAAAGCTCAGGGAAACCAGGATGAAACCTTGTGTGAAAAATAAAATAAAATGCATTTAAAATAACCACATATTAATTTCCATCTATGACAAGGTTAAAAAAATTAAAAAGCTGTTGGTAAATCAGGAATATTGTAATATGAGTGAATATAGAAAATTTGCAATGTATTACATTGTGTGTTTTGGTAAGAAAATAATGTGAAACCATCAAAATATCAGTGCATGCAGTTTCAATGGAGTAATTAATATTAAAATTTACCATGGAAATTAATTTTGGTATTTTTTATTATCAATTTCAGTGTGTTGAGAGAATGGAACGTGATCGCCTTGTTACTTTTGTACATAAATTAATTTTGAATAGACGTAATGTGAAGGATGTGATGGATGCCAATGGTGTTAGAGTATTAGTGGATCTGCTAACTTTAGCCCACCTTCACACTAGCAGGTAAGAAGAAGAAAAATGTGTTGATTTACATATGCTTGCTTTCTTGTGTCAATGTCAAATTTATTGACTCTCATACTCACCTCAATAATTTTAACAATTTTAATTTAAATTTATATACTTGTGATTTGAAAAATATTATTTCTGAGCTTGTATTCAGTTTATATCCATTTAAAATATTCTGCTATTTTTGTTCTGTCTTTCTACTTGTCATATCTCATTCCTCCATTGAGTGTGTGTGCTACCAGTGGACTGTGATGACATGATTGTATGGTATAGATAAATAAATAGCTCAGTCAAAGTGATGCTCCTGTGTTGTGTTGCTATCAGGCCTTGCCTGATTTTGGCTATCGCTGTTTTACCTGAGTGTTTTTTCGCTGAAAATTTCGACTTAGTACATCTCCTGTGTGTGCCTAATTTACAATACTTTCTCGTAATTTCCCAATTTCCCTGCGATGGTGGTTTGCCACTGGTCCTATACACAGGACGAAAACCTAGAGACTTATGATTTTTATCCACCCTGTATGTGACCATGGCTCCACCCTTGCTCTGGTCCGAATCACAGGCTCAGAACAAAAGAAATTGTTTTCTATATCGTCCAGTTGCCGAAAGATCACATAATTCATAGCAGAGCACAAACGCAGTGCTGCTATTTTTTTGTGACTGACTGTAGTTGGATATCTTTTTGGAAAATGAAACAGAAATTGTGCTGTAATTTCAGAATTAAGGATGATATTTGGTTTGTATTTATAGTACTCACATTGTAGCCTTTACTTTACTGAAAATGATGGTTTTAACTCAGCTTGTACAGTTTCCACAAAGCAGTAAACTAACAAAACTACCACCAACAGGGTAACAATAGAAATAGAATTTTTCACTTAACTGCTAAACCATTATCTTGCATGTGTGTTTATAGAGTGAACAACTAAAACATTTTAAAAATAAGATGATAAAGAAATGTGCTACCTTTCAAGGTTTATTTCCATTTTGAATAGGTTTAGTAACAGTTATGATCTGGAAGAAAATGTCAGCATAGTGAATATCTTTTAAAAATGTAAAAACCCTCTTATTTACCCCAAATTTCATTATCCTGCACTTTACTAAAACCTGTGCATTTTTGTGTAATTATCACATCTTTAATTAGTATGTTATTCTTACAGAAGTCATTACACCTAAGGTTTCTTTTTCTAATATAATAGAATATTCTTCAAGTGTATTATGGATTTTCTTGTTTCCTTCCAACAATGTAAGCTATAATTGTGAAAATGTTGTATTGAAATCACTAGCTGCAAGTAAATGCCTTGCATTTCCTTTGCCTTGCAGAGCAGTTGTGCCAACACAAACAAATGTGATAGAAGCCGGTCCAAACATGGGAAGGGAAAATGAAAAAGAATGGTATTATGGAAATGCAAGTTCTGTGTCAGAGAGGAAGGGCCCAGTGAGCTTTAAAGAGGTGCGTATGCATAAGTAGAATGTAATGAAAAGTCTGCAAGAAATATTACCTGTTTGATTCAGCATACAGCGAGATTTTTCAATGCATGCATCACTAGGTATCAGTAGGCATCTTGACACACCCTATTGAACAATGTCACATTATTTGGCGAAAGAAAGGATGGATGGGTAGATTGACTTGTTACTATTTTGAAGTTGATAGATCAGAACTATTCTGTCGTTTTGAGCTGATGGTGTCACAGTGGCATGACAAAATGGCCTAAGACCAGCATTAATCTTTAGGGCTAAGCTAAGCCAATACTACTTTAAACTGATTCCCATACTGATGTTGATAATTATACCAATTCCCACTCATACTACTAACGCTGATAGTTGAACACTGTAAAAATTAAAACATTTTCTTTGGAACATTTCAAAATATTAATATACAACTATGAGCTGCGGTAGCTCAATCATCATGGTGTCTGACTACCATGCAAGAGACCCAGGTTCGATCCTTGGTAGGTGAAAACCGGGACTTTTTCCACCTGTCCAAGTGGCTTCAGTGCTCACCCAGCATCGTATGAAGCGGTTACCTGGAGGAAACTCTAGGTGTCATCCCAGTACTGGAAAATTGATCGTGCAATATACAACATTTTCAATCAAAAAACTGAATTCCAGACTCATGCGTCAGTGTTAAACAAAGTACCATAGATTCAAGAGCTGGTGTATTCAGAAAAAGGCAGAAAGAGCATACCCACCAGTGGCAAGAGTTTCTTTGTTTGTTGATCTGTGTACTTCACTAATTTGTAGTGCTCGCCTTGCAGCATGGAATGTAGGTTAATAACTTCCAGAGAAATTTTCTTTTTTACTGGCAGTTGAGCGATGCGTGTTTGCAAGTCTGTTTTACCAACTTCAGTACAGATAAACTTTCTATTAGCTCGATTACGGATTACATGAAAACTACCTAAGGTCTTAGTAACCCATAAAAATTTGAAGATATCTGCCTCCAGTGGAGTGATAGGTGGCAAGGGGCATGGTGCTGATCACATCACTCCCAGCTTTGGGTGTGGGGCCCAAACTCCACACCTCCTATACACCTTCATGGTGTTGTGCAAAGCACAGGGGAGCACTTTTACTGTTTTTACAATATACAAGTATTCCATTAACAGTCGGACGTTTAACTGCATGCAGGAGACCTGGGTTCAAATCCCAAGGTGGATGAACTAGGGTTGGAATTTTTCTGGCCTTGTCCCCGCATAAAGCAGCTCTGGGGCTCACCCAACCTCAAATCAATGGGTACCTGGGGGTAACCTTGGGGGTTAAAGGTGGCTGGAGCATTGTGCTGATCATACCACCTCCAAAATAGCCGAGATTGAGAATGTGTTGGGCCTACCCCCACATCCCATAAATGTGCCTTCATGGCATGGTCTTATATGCATGGAGAACTTTACCTTTCACTTTATTTCATTACTAGGGTCACATATTTATGGTGAATAAAATATCAGTATTTCGGTACCAAAACTGGGTACAGATCAGGATCGAAGTGTTATATAAAATGGCATTTTGGTGCTAAAATGATGAGTATAACCTTAAATTTAATTTCAAAGCTACCCAGTCTTACCATAAATACTGTCACAACTTTTGAGGGTGGCTGTACCTCCGACTGTAAAAGTGTGCACATATTCCGGAGCTGTGATGTGAAACGTGAGTCATAGCTGGTTGAGCTGCAGAAGTGGAAAATCGTGTGTTTGAAGTGTTCAAGATGGAATGGGGTGAGTACGACAATCGTGTGGCTGTTATACCGTGCGTTCATTTCGATCTTCAGCCAAGAGATCGGGAGAAGCGTAGCGGGCGGCGCTGACAGAGATGCCGACATTTGCGGCCTGTAATGCCCGCTTACTTTTATGGACATATGCAGACATTTATATAAATATTGCAAAACGAGCACTAACCTGTGTTATAATTCATCATCCGTAATTCATCCAAGTTCTGCCCTTATATACACAAATAAATACGCTTTAGAAACGATGTTAAGAGCCACAGATAAAACATTTTAATCATAGTTTTGACCAGTAACGTCCTGCTTAAGTTTATATTCTTGAAAGAGTTTTGTGTCGATGGGGATCATTTGGAGGTTTCGAATGTGCAACACTGTATCAAGATTACGCTGCAGACGAAACCGTTAAAAGTCAATGGTGTTCGTGAGCTTCCTTGCAATCCGAAATCTCCGAGCTCGAGTTTTTTGTTCCTTCATGAAGACAGAGCTGTGAATATAGTGGCGAGCAGATGTAAACAAAGAGCATGTTAATTTCGTACTGTGAGCAAGAGTGTTATTCTTGGTTATTTGCCGTTACTTGTTTGTGTTATTGCATTGTGTATGTGTGTTGTCAGTGAGGCGATTGGAATGACAGCCGCAAGGTTCACGTTAGAACAAATAATTTTTATGTATGACACTTACGTGAAAACAGACTCATGTCAAGATGTGTGTAGGCAATTTGAACAGAAATTCCCAGGCGTTTCACCTCCACATAGAGATACGGTTAGACATCTTGTCCTAAAATTACGAGAAACTGGATCGTTAAATTTTAAAACACCTAAGCAAAAACGACTGATTCTAACTGAAGCAAAACTCGAAATTGGTGCAGCGTTAGAACGTTCTCCAAACAAACCTGTATGTGATGTTTCACAGGAGATGGGCATGTCAAAATCATCAGCACATACAGCACTAAGGTACTAAAATTAAAACCGTACTCTTATAACACAGGTTAGTGCTCGTTTTGCAATATTTATATAAATGTCTGCATATGTCCATAGAAATAAGCGGGCATTACAGGCTGCAAATGTCGGCATCTCCACCAGCGCCGCCCGCCACGCTTCTCCTGATCTCTCGGCTGAAGATCGAAATGAACGCACAGTAGCTCTTCATAAGGTAGGCAAATCTCCAGAGGAGATTTTCAAACATCTGCAGAAGTTGAAAATTAATAAGAGATTCATTTACCGCACAATCCAGCACTTCATTGAGACTGGGGCTGTGAAAGATCGACTGAGGCAAGGCAGACCACGCACAGTACGGACTCCAGAATTGGTTAAAGCAGTAGCAGCACATGTGCGCAGAAATCCAGTAAGGAAGCAGTCAGTGATGGTTCGAGAGCTAAACATATCAAAAATGTCTGTGTCTCGCACGTTAAGCAGTGACCTGGGACTCCATGCTTACAAAGGACACCTCATGACAAGTGAATTGAAGTGCCAGAGGCTCCTAAAATCAAAGTGCTTACTGAAGAGTTACGCGGTAAATGGGCATCGTCAAATCCTTTTCACAGATGAAAAGATTTTCAGTGTTGAGGAGACTTTCAATGCCCAAAATGACAGGGTATATGCCAAATCCTCTAGAGAAGCTGTTGAAAAGGCTCCAAGGGTCCAGAGGGGTCATCACTCATCATCCTTCATCAGCCATCGTGTGGTGGGGTGTCAGCTATGAGGGCACAACGGAGCTCCATTTGTGTGAAAAAGGGGTCAAAACATCAGCCAAAGTGTACCAGAAGACAGTGCTTGAGAGAGTAGTCAAGAATCTCAAGAACACCCTCTTCCATGGGCAGAACTGGAGCTTCCAGCAGGATTCAGCCCCTAGCACATAAGACCCGAACAACACAGCAGTGGCTGGAGGCAAATGTTCCAGACTTCATTTCCACTTCAGATTGGCCTTCTGCAAGTCCGGATCTAAACCCTTTGGACCACAATACTACAAATTGTGGTCCAAGCTTCAGGAGATGGCTTGCAAGAAGAGACATCCCAATATTGCAAGTTTAAAAGCTGTCTCTTCTGAAGGCAGTTGCTGATTTTCCAGTCGATGTGTTGCGTAATTCAGTTGATGAGTGGCCACAAAGACTTAAGGACTGTGTGCGTGCTAAGAATGTCCATTTTGAATAACGATTTGTGATTTTTTATTTTTCATGCATCCATTTCAGTAATGTTATTAGGATATTAAAATATCTCTCAGCATTTTGTGTCAATTTATTAAAAACTTTGTGACAGTATTTATGGTAAGACTAGGTACATTTATTACACAAATTAAACATTTCCCTTCTAATTAATTACACATTTATGTAGTTGGCAGAGTATTTAGTTTCTTCGGTACTTTAGTATTATACGGACTACCTCATTTCAGAAAATACAATGTGGGTCTCCCTTAATGCACAACACTAGGGCAACTTGCATTCTGACGTCACCGGGAAATCTTTTCTTGTTAGGCTAAATGCCTGAGTTGTTAGGTTAGGCTAACATAAATAATAAATTTCCAGTGTATTTATGTTAATAGAACCAAACCCAACAGACCTAACCTAACAATGTAGGCATTCCTCATCTGAACGAGCTTCTCGGTGATATAGCTGATGTTTAGGAACTACAATTAACAAAAGGCTAATTGCATGAATTATATATTGCAAACTTTCAAATACAGTGTTCCTATTATGTCCTTAAGTGTTTCTTTTGCCTTCCCAGAAAACAGATGCTCCGAAATGAGGTAGTCTGTATAATACTAAAGTACCATTTATTCCTGTACAAAGGAGATCACTTGTGCTTCTCAAATATTTACAACAGAACTATTAATTTTTCTGCAATTTGCATAACTCTCAGGATAATTTAGACTTCAGAAAGTGTTGTGTCGGTAAAAAACTATGAATTTCACTTTCTAAAGTTTATTTTGCATTTTGCACTTCATTTTGCACCATTTTGTGACAATACATCATAGGAAAATGCACCTTCCACCTTTCAAAAACATGAAATGTGAACATGACGGTGTGTTATTTCACATTTCGTGTTTCCGTCAAAAACTAAATATGCATGTTCCTTTCCATTACTAATTATACCATATCAAGATTCCATCATTTTGCCTTAAGAATTGCTATATAATTGGAATATTAAAAGATTTGTCATTTAATTATGAAAATCATTTTTGCCACAGAATGTTGGTGCAAAATTAAATAAAATTACACATTTTGAATAATTTGCAGGATAATTTGACTCCATGAAAAGCATTAGCCAGTTTCGGTGATGACATTAGAGACCTTGAATTTTGCAAATACTATAATACCAAAAAATGGTAAAAGCAATGACATGTTCTGAATACATTTTTCATCCATTCAAAAATGCAAAATAATGTGAATTTGGCATAAAATGTGAATTGTGGCCTTTTTCATGAATTGTAACATATGTTTTGCTTAAAAAATGAAAAATAGTACAAAAATCCAACATTCTTGTGTTTAGGCTTAATAAACTAGGGATGGAACCGATAAATCGAAACTCTATCGGTATCGACCAATATAGGCATATCTGTTTATTGGTAAAATTACCGATTATTTTACCAATCCGATATATCGATAAATATCTCATAGTTTAGTGCAAAATTTGCCATTTTGTTGTAATTTTTATGGATAATCTCCATACCCTACTTTCTAAAAAAAAGTAAATGTCTAAATATGCAATTTATTTTGCAGTGCAGTCACCTCGAAACACACATTTATTAAGAAGGTCAATGAACCTTTCAGGTTCTTCAAGGACCATTTCTAATTTTATATCTGATCGGTAGAATATCGGTATCAGTAAGTCTTATATCGGTACTTTATTGGTATTGGCCAAAATTTCATATCGGCCTATCCCTAAAATAAACTGTAGCATATTTGCGCATGTACAACTTGCAGGTTTTCGAAAATTTCATCCCACAATAAACTATGGTGTAATATGAAATAATTCTGACATGAAACCAATTGTTAACACACAATTTTTCATCTGCTATCAGACTGTTTTGCTTCACCGAGAAAAGTGTGAGAGTTCTGATGGGAGATCGAGCATGCACCTGTTACATTGCACAAGATTCCCAACATCGGTATTTGTTGCATGAGGTACATTTTCTGTCGTGGAGCAAAGTGGGATGGTTGACTACCACATAGAAACTGTAACATCGGTATTTTCCGTTTGAGAAATAATGGAAAATTACTTCCTCAAAAATTGTTTCCAGCATATGAAACTGTCACAAACAGGTGTAGGGCATGTGACCTACAATTTAAAATACTAATTGAAAAACAACATGAAGGTATAATTTTAGGCATATTTGGCAGAAAAGTGTGCTAAAATTAAAAAGAAAACGTGAATTTTGTTTAAAATTAAAAAGGAAGGAAATAATTTTGTAAAAAAGTAACTGAAAAACTGATACCACTACATTTGAACTGATACAGTGATGTAAGGGATGATTCTTTGTAAAGATACGCAAATGTGAACCTCTTTTCCACATGGCATGCTGACTTCATTCTTGCAAACTAACAAGGCTCTGGCATCTGAACTCTCAGCCTTTATAAACCTCTTTAGGACTAGTGTTGTGTTCTGTCCATGTCTGTTTGCCCTTTCCAGATTTCATATTATCAGCACTCATCCTCATCTTCGTGATAGCCAAAAGTGGCAGAAAAGTTAAGTAATATAAAATCAGTCAATCAATTGATACTTTCTAATACTGATACCACTACATTTGAATTCATATTTTTATAATGCTGATACTGATTGTTGATATATCAGTATCAGCTCAGCCATGTTTATATTTTTATTGGCAAGGTTTTAATTCAGAGGGAAAGGGAGGGTCAGGTTCATTTGCAGAATTTAGGGGTGGTGGGGGGTGGTCGGGGAGAAGGAAGTCTTGTTTTCTTCTTGGCGGGTCATTGTCAAGCTGACGAGAAGAGTTCTGGCGGAAGAGCACCTTCCCCACGCGAAAGAGTGGAGTCGCCTGGCAGTACGTCACACCTCTTCTGCCAGCGCTCTTCTCGTCGGCTGCCAGCTGTACAATTGGCAGAATCACCCAGATGCACGTGCATGTCCGTGCAATGACGTTACCATGCTTCTCGTACACCAAGGTATGTCAGTAGCAAATTTCTTTACATTATGACCAGTGGTTTGATTTATGTAAATGAAAATCCGGGGCCAAGAGGGTGTGAAACACCCTGTATCACATAGTGTTATAAAAATATATTAAAACTTCTTCATTCACCCCCATGTTTTTGTACACCGACATGGGTTCTTCTACATTGAAAAAATGGGAGGGACCAAGAGGACAGACTCGGTGTAAGCTGAAAACATTGTTGTCCATTATGTGGACTCAAGTAAATATGTATTTTCTAAAAAAAAAAAAAGGTTCTTTCCTTTGTTCTTGTAAAAAAGAGACACATGTGTTGAAACGTTAAGGGAGTTGTTCTTTTTCCTATCCAGATGCGTGATTTTTGGAGTAGCGGTGTCCTCACACCAAAGACAAAATGCTGGGCACAAGGCATGGATGGCTGGAAAACTCTTCAGGCTGTTCCTCAGTTAAAGTGGTGCCTCATGGGCAGAGGAGCTGCAGTTTTGAACGAGAGTGATCTTGCAACACTCATCCTCAATGTTTTGATCAAAATGTGCCAGTATTTTCCTAGTCGGTAAGTTACTCTTTTGAGATAAAATATTGTAGCAGCAAAGTTCAAGTCTTCGTAAAATTTGCATTTTTTACATTGTTTTTCAAGAAGGGTGTTCCAGATTGAAAATAAAATAGAAATCATAGTGTTCATTGATAGCGGTACTTCTAAATCATTAGTGAGTAATATTTTAATTACTCTAATGTGTTGTGTTAACATACCGGGTGCGTCAAAAAAATGTATACACACTTTGAACTATCATAGAAAATTTATTTTCAAACCTATGAGGTTAAATTTCTGGGAAAAGAAAGGCTACAGTCCAATTTGAAAAATAAGTGTACTTTCTGGCCAAACTGAATGTTCCAAATGGTGGTTAAAGTAAATGTTCAGAAATGTTGGCCTCCAGCTTCGATACATTTCTGAGTACGAGTCACGACTGATTCCGTACTTCGCACCGATGTGTCCAATGGGATTTCTGCACACACCGCTTGAATCTCATCCCAAAGTGTGTCCAGGTTACGTGGTTTACGAGCAGCGTAAGGTCTGGAGAGCGTGCAGGAAACTCGATTGGTCCCCTACATCCTATCCACTGTCCTGGTACATTTTGATCCAGGTATGCTCACACATCCCTATGATAGTGCGGCGGGGCGCCATCTCATTGGTAATAAAACTTGTGATTACCGTACATTGCACGAATGGCAGGGAAAATGGAATCAGCAAGCATTGTTAGGTACTTTTCTCCAGTTATAGTACCTTCAAAACGGAAAGGACCAATGAGTCCGCTAGGAGACAAACCACACCACAAATTTACACCAGGCAAATTCACAGCCTTTTCAACAGTAATGTGGGGATTATCTTCAGCCCAGTACACACAATTATGCCCATTGACAGTTCCATTAAGTTCGAATTGTGCTTCATCCGACCAAACAATGCTACCCATAAATCCCCGTTCACGTGTAACCATCTCCTGAACCCGTTCACAAAATTGTACCCTGCGATCTGGGTCGTCGTCACTTAGCTGTTGCACCAGCTTTGGAATATACACATGCAACTTGCCTTTCTTCAGAATACGTAGCACACTACTAGCACTTACACCACTCTCACATGACCCTTGCTCAGAAATGTATCGAAGCTGAAGGCTAACATTTTGAACATTTACTTTAACCACCATTTGGAACATTCAGTTTGACCAGAAAGTACACTTATATTTAAATTGGACTGTAGCCTTTCTTTTCCCAGAAATTTAACCTCGTAGGTTGGAAAATAAATTTTCTACGACAGTTCAAAGTGTGTATACATTTTTTTGACGCACCCAGTATTAGCTGCTCTTATGATTATTAACTTTTGTCAAGGTTTTGATTCTGGAGTTCAGGCCTTGGCTGCCAAATTGCAATTTTATATAAAATATTAATAGTGTCATTTCTCTCTCATTGTTGAACATTGGATTACTTGTGTTTTTTACAAGTTTATATTATGTCAGTGGCTGAGACTGTGAATGGAATTAATGGCCTGGAAAAGCTGGATCGAGTAAAATGTCAGCTAATTAGATGTTTATTCTCATGAATTATATGTATAGTTCCAAAAGATTTGTGAAAACATAAAACCAGATCCCTTTGAGACAGCGTTTGTTAAATGTAAAGGAAGGATTTGCACTTCCAGGTTTGATATAATGCAGCGTGTCCAAAACATGCGATGATTATAAACAACCTCAAAATTTTAATTATGTATATTACAAAATTTATACCGATACCATTCGAAAGAACAGCTCAAAGAATTTTAGCGGATGTGTAATTGTTGGCGTTAACTACAACAATAGATGGCGTAACAATAAAAGAATGAAAAAAGGAAGAAAATTTGCCAAAAGTAGCAGAGACATGCATTTTAGGATGTAAGAGAAATATTAATGAAAATAGTCATGGACAATTTGCACGGTAATACTCATGGATCCCACTGTACAAACCTAAACATCCAGTAAACATAAACAGTAACACAATTTGCTTCTAACAACAATGCCATTTACAATAATAACACATTAACAATCGAAAGATCTTTTGGTGTGTTCTCTCTTGTCCACCATTACGTTTCTTCTTCGGGCCTCCCCGATGGCGCAGTGGTAGCGTCGTCGCCTTGTAATCAAGGGCTCCCGATACCCGGTGGAGGCACAAGTGGTTCGGATCCCACTTTAAACTGTAGGTCCAGTCCCAATTAGCCTTACTGTGCATAAAGTGGACTTAAACAACAAATCAACCAATCAACCAACGTTTCTTCTTCTTATTATTATTTAAGTTTCTTTGCAACACTCATTCATACAGCATTGTACAGTGGGATCCATGAGTATTACCATCCAAATTGTCCATGACTATTTTAATTAATTTTTCTCTTACATCCTCAAATGTGTTTTTCTGCTACTTTTGGCTAATTTTTTCCTTTTTTTCATTATTTTACTGTTATACCATCTATTGTTGTAGTTAATGTCAACAATTGCACATCTGCTAAAATTCTTTGAGCTGTTCTTTCAAATTGTATTGGTATAAAATTCGTAATAGACATAATTAAAATTTTGTGGTTGTTTATAATCACGGAATGTTTTTGTGAATAGCTGCTGTAGATCTTTTTATGTTCCTTATCTAACATTAGACAGATTTTAAAGAGTGACTTATTGATGAATTGAAGAAACTAACCTGTTTATTGGCTGAAAATGGAAAATATATATTTAATTACAGTGCCTCTGATATTACACACAAAAACATGAAGATCATGAATCTAAAATATTAGATTTTGTGATGTTTCTGGATAGATCCTACTTTTCCAAATGGTTGGCACTCTCGACTTTGGTGCGAGCAGTTCCATGTTCGATACCTGGTGTGACCTCAAAATTTCATTGTTGACAGAGCACCATGAAAAGATGAAGTTGCGGGCTCCAGTCTCGAAATCCAGGAAGAGAGTGCCAATGAAACTGCATGCTGACCACAAGTCACCTCATGAAGAAGCTGTTTGGCAGGCTTCATAGACGTACTGTGCCTTAGAGTTTAGTATTTTTGTAGAAGATATTCAATATAAATGAATTGGTTGCTAATCTTTAACATAAGTGCTATTGTTCCACTATGAGGCACTGCTGTTGTATGTACGTAGATTCATTTTGAGATACGAATGAATGGTCTTAAGTTTCAGTGTACCTGAAGATGAAGAAGTGTTCTTTTTTATCTTAGTCTCATGAGTAGTTGGTTCTACAGTTGTACACACTGCAGTACACCTCAGAATTTTCACTGGAGTTACATGAATAAATTACATAATGTGAAAGTAAACATGGAACTTTAAGAGATATTCAAGTCTGGGTTGGCAGGAGGATGATTTACAATCCCATGGAAGCTTATTGAATATAGGTTATACAGGGTGAGGCAGTCAAACGGAACAATTTAAGAAATTCACAAAAGATAGAGCAAATATATATTTTTTTTAAACATGAATGTACTGTACATGAGTGGAAATTACTAGTGTACCTGAAAAATTTTCATTTTTTGAATATGGTGTCAGTAAGGTGGCATCCTTGGTTTTGCACACATTGTCGAAGTCTCAGAGTAAATCCACCCATGAGGTTGCGAGAGGCAGTGAAACGGGAAGATTTCAGGAATGGCTGGCAGGCGTGGTTGGAGGTTATGAGAGGGGAGGGGGGCCTACTTTTTCGAAAATGAACTCTGTAACACGATGACGGTAAACGCTGGATGTTATGCTGGCATGTTGGTAACCTTTTTCCTGCCTGCCCTCGATGACTATGACCCAGATGAAGAAACACACTTCCAGCAAGATGGTGCAACTAGCCATACTGCCAGAGTGTCTATAGATGTGCTTAGACTCGCATTTCCTGGTTGTCTCATCATCAGATTCGGCGATATTCTGTGGCCTGCCCATTCACCTGACTTGCCAGCTCCTGACTTTTTCTTTGGGGTTACCTCAAATCCAAAGTATTCAAGGACAACCCTCCAAGAACCAGGGATGATTTGAAGGAGCGAATTCGGCAAGGGATTCATAACATTCCATTGGAGATGCTATGCAACGTCATGGGCAGATTTACTCTTGAGACTCCGACAATGTGTGCAACACCATGGATGCCATCTTACTGACACCATATTCAAGAAATGAACATTTTTCAGGTACACTAGTAATTTCCACTCATGTACAGTACATTCATGTTCAAAGAATAAATAATATTTGCTCTCTATTTTTTTCTGAATTTTTTAAATCTTCCCGTTTGACTGCCTCACCCTGTATTTATAATTTTTTTAAAAAAATAGTAGTGTTTTATCTGTGTGTACTGAAAATGCTTGTAAATTTTTCATGTTACCTTTATTATATTTTTCTTTCAGTGATTCCGATAATGCTGTGATCCGCCCCCTACCTCGCGTAAAAAGGCTCTTAACAGACAGTACCTGTTTGCCTCATGTTGTTCAGTTGTTGCTTACATTTGACCCGGTGCTAGTGGAAAAGGTTGCAGTGCTGTTGTGTGAAGTGATGCAAGATAATCCACATGTGTCCAAACTGTACCTTACAGGTGTATTTTTCTTCATCCTCATGTATACAGGTTCCAATGTGCTTCCGGTTGCTAAGTTTCTACAGTTAACACACATGAAACAGGCATTTAGAGCTGATGATGTAAGTATATTCCCATATTTGTTTTATATGTAAAATTTTTACCTATCATTAGGGGGACATATTTTTGGTAAATAAAAAAGCAAAATTTCGGTACAAAAACAGTCAATTTCAGGTTCAAAATAGATAAATTAAAATATCAGTGTTATAGTGGTGAAAAATCGGATCAAATCCAGTATATAAAATACCGTATTGACTCATGTATAATGCACACTTTTTTTCCGAAATTTTTGTCCCCAAAAACAGTGGTGCATATTATGCAGGGAATAATTCGGACAGCCAATGTGGAACCGTACAGGGTCATTCCATGTTTTTGTGACACTTGCATTGATTTTTCATGTTTACGGAACCTTATCATGTTATATATCATTGTAAAGATTAAATCCTGTAGTTCTTGAATATGACAACAGTATTTCATTCAAGATAACGACTAATGTGAAATGCAGTTGAAAGAAACTCATCACAAAATGAAGTAACGATCTGATGTTTATGGTACAATGTGTAACTTATTAGGTGGGTAGTTAAATAATAAATAATTGGAAAGACGTGAACTGAGGCCGTGGAATCAAAATTTAAAAGTACCCAAACCCAACAATTACAAAAGTCATTTTGTTTGAAGCTTATGACGTGTTTTTTTTTTTTTTTTTTTTACACAGTTGCCTCAGTCTCGCAAGAGAACCATCAACCGGGATAACCAAACAATTTAACAAAGGGAAAATACTGTTCCGTGCACAAAAACTTACAAATCTAATTACCAAAGTTTAATCAAGGTATAATTGCCGGGATAAGTAGGTAACACAAATTCTGATTTTTGCGACGCGTGGTCTAATTTATTATAACAGCCTCGCAACGAAGAATGACTATTATTTTTTTTCCAACATCAAATACATCTGCGTAACAATTGGACGAACCAGCGTCCGTTTCAATAGTCCAACCCTTCACCGTACTAATAACAACAATTTAGATCAATCTCTTAAAGGTACTCTCCTATGAAATAGCATTTTAACATATTCCTCATTAAACCAATGTTAATTTACCAAATAGCTTATCAGCAATTTCTATAAAAATGTTTCTCCTATAATTTATGAAGACCTAATTATTAATACTTGGCCTTTTAAATTTACATAAGTTCATTTTTAAGTTCCCTTTTTTACTAGCTCATAGTGAAACACGTTCCTTGGTATTTATAAAGCGTAACACTATGATAGTACCGTACATAGGTAGATCGTCAAATTAGGCATACGTGAGCAAGAAAGGGAGCAAAACGTCGCGCCATGTCTTTCCGGGTCAATCGCGGCGTTCGTCTTGACACTTACAAGGGAGAAAAATGTAACCCTTTCGTTTGCACTCTTTACGATACTACTTGGTAATCCAATCGAGGAAATAATCCACCACAACTATGTACAATCGGCGAAGACACTTCGTTATCCACTACAGGTTAACACAAAAAGTACATACCTCAACAACGAGTCGTTCGTCTACAGGATTCCTTAAACAATGGTAACATCAAAAGTCGATCATCCTCTTGCTAAGTGTTGTTATGCCCAAGCACGTCTCTTCTCAAAATCTACGTCCGTCAACGGCACAAATGAAGAAAAAGCGAATAGTTCAATCTCGCCATCGATCCCACGACAGCATTCTTGCCAGACTTCACACGACTTGACTTTTTCCTGAACGACAGCTTGTATCCTTCTCTCAAACATCGTCCATTGCACCCACCTTGTGTGTAGTCAACTTCGGGAACAAAAAAAAGGCGAATCAAAATGGGCAACAGTCAAAAAAACACTTTCGTAATAATCACAACACAACGTTGATCTCCTTTCAACTGCGACAGCTCTCTCGGGTATTCTTCTCCCTGCAGTTTAGAAGAACTTCTTTTGCCATGATCCGAGAGTAAAAAAGGGTGAGCAATGTTCTCGAAGGTCGATCCATGGGAGCAAGAAGTTCTTGCCCAACGTGTCCAATGTTGCTTCGAGTCGAGAGATTCCTCAAAACTGCTGCTTCTGTCTATGCGTAATCTCAAAAAACCAGTGATAACGCTGAGGGCCTCTAGCGGCGATTCAACCAACTAGCAATAAAAAGGGACTGACGCAAAGCGTACCGAAGTGATGAGGAAAACTGTGAGGTTTTTCTACACGATAATATAACGTAATGCTTTTATTACTGATCTGCGTAGAAAAATGTCACAAATGGATGAAACAAAAGATAATGAAAAATAAAATAATAGTTAAAATGTATTACTAGCCAAATAATATTATGTATATCAAGTGTGTAAATGCCTTCATAGAAGAAATCTTGTGCTGCTAACTGCTATTTTGAGGGTCCTGAATATGCCTCATAAAATTGTTACTTTAGTCACAGAAAAAGTATATATCTTGAAGTTTTTTTTTAGAAGAAGTAAAGAAGGAATGAGCAAAACCACGTATAAAAGTTTGAAGACCCTTTCCTACTATTTTTCACTTCACCTCCCGTCACGTGGGATGCGTATCAGCGGTGTTTGTTGGGCGAGAAATAATAGGAAATAATTTTGTGAGCACTGCAAATCCATAATGTAATTTTGATCTTGCTTTCTACTATTACAGAATAAATAAGGTGGTTAAAGAGTGAAAACTTTGGAATGCTAAACACAGTGTAGGGAGAGTGGGGAAGGTGGTGTGGGTTGTTGACTTATTGTTTACACAAGAGGATATTTTCCTCATGGTCCACATAGCAAAAGGTGACTCATTGGAGGCATGAAGTCATTCACACTTTATCGGTGTAGTAACAGCTTTACGACTTACAACTAAGAAAGCATTTCTTCAACCTGAATTGTACTGCACGTTATATACGAGATATAATTGTTTGTCACTTTTCCCCAACGAAAACCAGGGTGCGCATTATACACACGCGCACATTATACACGCGTAAATACGGTAACATTTTGGTTTCAAAATTGTGAATATAATCCTAAATTTGATTTAAAACTGCAGTTATTACACAAAATAAACGTATCCCTTCTAATAACACATTTATATAGTTTCCAGGGTATTACTTTTATTCCCGTACATAGGGGTCAATTTTTTATTCTCAAATATTTACTGTAGAATTAATCAATTTTCAATGAATTGCATAACTCACAGGATAATTCACATTTCAGAATGTGTCACGTCAGTAAATAAACTCTAAATTTTGTGTTTAAGAGTCTGTTTCACATTGCAGTTCATTTTGCATCATTTTGTGACTAAACAGGTAGGTAAATGCACCACACACCTTTCAGGAAGATGAAAAATGAACATTGCAGCATGCTATTTCACAATGCATGCCTCTAATTATCATGTAGGTAGTTTTCATATAAAATTCAAAGGACTGGCCAATTCATATGCAATAACCTGAAGCACAAACTGCATTCTCTTCTATCTTGTTAAGAAAGTCATTTAAAATTTACCCAAGGAGACCAATCTCTGCACAAGAAATGATGTTATTTTGTTAAGGCTGAATATGCCAGATCGGTGGCAAAGCACATTATGGTTGGCTTTCAATCTTTGAACCAAAGTTCCTGTGTACGAGTCTTGACCTGGTCATCGGTGCTATTCCTGCCCTTTCATCAATTCCATCACTGATCCTTATAGTTGAAAACAATGACTTAAGATAATGAGTACAAATTAGGGATTGGACAGATAAATCGGAACTCTGTCGGTATTGGCCGATATAGGCATATCAGTTTATTGGTAAAATTACCAATTATTTTACTGATTCTATATATCTATAAATATCTTATAATTTAGTGCGTAGTTCTGCCATTTTGTTATATTTTTTTTAGGCCTCCCCGATGGTGCATTGATAGCGTCGTCACCTTGTAATGAAGGGGTCCCGGGTTCGATACCCGGTGGAGGTACATAGTGGTTCGGATTCCACTTTAAACTGTAGGTCCAGTCCTGATTAAAGTGGACTTAAAAAAAGTAAAGTAAAGTGTTCCCCTGTGCTTAGCACCACGCCATGGAGGCGTATAGGGGGTGTGGGGGTAACGCCCCACACTTTCTTGATCCGGTCGTGAGTGCGGATGATGTGATCAGCATCACGCCCCTGACCGCCTTTACCCCAAGGGTTTCCCCCAGGTACCCATGTTATTCGACGCTGGGGGGGCGCCGGGGCCGCTTCCATCGTTAGAAAAGTTCCCGGATTTGAACCGGCCGGGGATCGAACCCGGGACCTTGAGCATGGTAGTCAGACGCGTTACCGACTGAGCCACCGCGGCCTTAAAAAAGTGGACTTAAAAACACCAAATCAATCAATCAATCAATCATGTTATAATTTTATTGTTAATCTCCATGCCCTACTTTAAAAAAGAATGAATGTCTAAATATGCAACTTTCTTTGCACTGCAATCACCTGGAAACAAACATTTATTAAGGAGGTCAATGAACTATTCAGGTTCTTCAAGGACCATTTGGTATTTTATATCAGATTGGTAGAAGGGCCTCCCTGATGGCACAGTGGAAGCGTCGTCGCCTTGTAATCAAGGGGTCCTGGGTTCTATACCCGGTGGAGGCACATGGTACAGTGGTTCGGATCCCACTTTAAAACCGTATATCCAGTCCCGATTAGCCTTACTGTGCATAAAGTAGACTTAAAACACCAACTCAAACCAAACCAAACCAGATTGGTAGAACATCGGCATCAGTAAATTTTATATTGGTACTTTATCAATATTGGCCCATCTCTAGTACGAATACAAGTAAAGGTTGAATGACTAGGAATTTTTCCAGGTAGCACAATTGTGGAAAGAGGCCCATACAGGGTGTACAGTCACAAATGAACATGTACAAATAAGATTGTATATCTGTACCAATATCCACCAGCCTCCTTGGCAAATTGGGATGCTATGATGTCAGGGGTCCTGGGTTCGAATCCCAGCCTCGACATAGGTGGTCTTTGCGAGCGCCCCTTCAATTTCATCATATCACTCATCCCTATCTTCGCGATTATCATAAAAGTGTTGTAAAGTAAATGAAATCAATTAATCAATCTTACTGGCCTCCATTGCAGAGTGGTTAACACAGTGTACTATGAGACGGGGTCCTGGATTTGAATCCCGGCTGGACATGAGTTTCCTTTGTGAGTGTCTCTTTACAATTTTCATCAAATCATCACTCATTCTCATTGTCACGATTAGCCAAAAGTGGCAGAAAATCAAAATAAAGCAAATGAAATCAAATTGTAGATTCATTTTGAAGAGTTGCTGTGTGCTGAGGCCTTGATGTGGTGGGAGACTCCTGATTGTGGTGTTTCTGTGGTGTGCTCCTTTTATGTTGAAATCGTTGTATGAATAAAGTAAGTTTTTGGGCAAAAGAGCAGGATTATTACATATTGTATAAGAAGAGAATTGAACTGTTTTGATACTGTGTATATAAGGCAATACTTATGCTAAGATTTCAATGAATTAATTAATGAGATAAAATAATTTCAAAGTATTTGGGAGATTTCAACCATTTTATTGTAAAATTACTCTTAAGATAGCTTACTCATAACTGTTTTTAACTTTGTCAGACACAGACTTCAGACATAATGCATCGGAGTATTTTGGGACAACTTCTTCCTGAAGCTATGGTAAGCTACTTGGAGAATCACGGTGCTGACAAGTTTGCAGAAATATTCCTCGGAGAATTTGACACTCCTGAAGCAATATGGAATTCAGAAATGAGGTAATATCACTGTGCCACATTTTTTGTTTTACAGATAATTATAGTAGATGGTTGTGTGCTGTTACTCCACTGCCCACATGAATATCAAATTCCTTTTCAAAACTTTAGAAATGCACTACAATTGAATTTATTTTAATTCACAAAATATTTCTTGTGTGTAATAATGCTTAAATCTGAAGATGGATAGATTAATAAGTATTTTGTAGGTTTGACCGATATGTACAGTCTTGGACAGTTCTGGGTTGTAACAATTCCATTGACTTTCACTGGGATTGTTACAGTCTAGAAGTGACCATGACTGTTCATATCAATTTGGTAAAATTGCTAAGTTTCCTAACCAAATATTTCTATATATATTTTGTAGATGATCTTGTCAATTCGAAGTTCAAAGAGACCAAAAGTTAACTCTGAATTCAGTGACCTCAAATTTTCCCAAGCAGAATATATACAGTTGATACTCAGTTCTGCATAATTCTGTTTTGTATGTAAATTATTGTAGGTCCAGGCAAAATATAATTTAAAAATGTGTTAAGTAAACCTTATTTGTACGTAATTCATTTATATGTAATTTGGTGTTATACATACTAATTTTCATAAAATACAGTTGATTTGTACGTAACCAACTACAACAATGTCACAGAAGTGACAATTTTCATTGCTACTGTTCGGCCACAACAGAAATAGGGAAAGTTACACACTTGACTAGAAGGTTAAATTTATGCAGGAAGTGGATGCTAATCTCCATAAAACTAAAACTGAAATATCTGCAGATTTAGGCATCGCTTATAGACGATTTTTTAAAGTTGAGTATTAAAAGTATAGTGTCTACTGTAGTATTTCAGTATCAAAGTGTTCACTAATAAAGTGGCAAATCTAATGTATTCAAGAATCAAACTTTTAGATAATTTTCAATTCAATTCAGTGGTCTTTATTCTTGGGCGAGGTTCACCAAATGCTGATCTAGCACCTAACTTTACCACTTTGACAGAAATAACCTGTATTATGCATATCTTGTTCCTCAAAATTGATACAATTACAGTATTTTAATAATGATACGACATAAATCTGATTGGCAAGTAAATTCTCAGTTATATGTATTATTTTCTCTTCACCTTGACATACATATAAACCAGGTTCAACTGTATGCTATTTTGCAATAAAATAAACTAATTAACACATGCAAGTAATATTTTGAACTTGCCAAGAAACCCATATTGGTCAAATTTAAACAAAACTTTGCATATAACATAATTATATTCTACATTTAAAAAAAAAAAAAATAACTTGCATTTGTAGGGTAAGGATTATCTGTGAAGACTTCCCCCAAAAAATCATCTTTGCCTAGAATTTTTCAATGTATTAGTGTTCATGTGTGCTCTGTATCTCTTGCACAGTTTCAAAACATTGTATAGCTGTGGATAAGTTCTAATGTTTCTCCTCTCAAAGCTGAATAAAATAAACAATGTAGAGTTGGATAATAGTGAGAGTACACAATTCTCCAAAGAACGTGACTGAAAATTCCCTCCTGTCCTCATTTGTTTCAACAATGGCTAATTGAAGTATGCAATGTGTGTAATGAAAAAATACATAACAAAAATGATTATTCTGATATGAAGTAATGAAACAAACTCTTGTTAACCATATTTAATATTAATTATTACAGATGGGATGGGTTAGTTGGGTATCAACTGATATATTGGTGTATTAATTGAATGGTATCGATGCCGATATTTAACCGATTTTGATACATTAGATTATTCAATAGAAACGGGATATTATTTTCAGCACTACAAAAATAAATTTGCTATGTACATTTCTTTTGCATATCATATGTATATATGTAATATATTCTCAAGTGGTTATGTGAACCTTAAAGAAGAACATAGATTCTCAAGAGATTTAACATTAGTACACAAGCAGTTCTTTGAAATGCAAAATTAATTCCTGTTCTTAATATTGTAAATTTAATGCTGGCAGATTAAACTTCAGAGTTTTGAAAGCACTTCTTGCATTAACGTATTTCTTCTCTTATTGTAAATCTGTCCAGCAACACTGAATACTGATGCAGCAGGTATGTCCAAGTATTTTCTCACCATTTGCTTCAGGTTTGGATACTCATTTTTTGAATTTTCAATACAACAGCGAATCCTAGCCACGTCAAATAGTTGGTTCACAGTACTATTTTATTTCTGATTTTGAGGTAGGTTGATACTCTGAATGAGAGTTTGTAATAATTTTATTACAAAAACTGTACAATGATAAAGAATCATAACCTAATTTTCAATAAATCTTACAAAATTAAAATATAAAACTTATTAGAAGGCAAACTCTAGTATTATCTGTACTGGTTTAAATATCGGATTTTTGCCGATGCCGATATGTCCATTTCTGCCAATTTTCATATGTCTGCAATCGGCTTCTGCACATCCCTAGTTCTGATGGAAATTCTTATTTTCAGGCGAATGATGATTGAGAAGATTGCCGCTCACATTGCTGAATTCAGCCCAAGATTGCAGAGCAATACGAGGGCACAGTACCAATATTGTGCCATCCCAGCAATAAGATATCCACAGTTAGAGAAGGAGCTGTTTTGCAACATATATTACCTCCGTCACCTTTGTGATACTATCAGATTTCCAAATTGGCCCATAAAAGAACCAGTAAGTGTGAAACTTTATATTGTAAAATAGAATGGATTGCTTTGATTTTCCATCGTTATCTGTCCAAAAATTAATATCATGTCAAAACTGTTTACAGTGGAATAATGATTTTACGTTCCAGATTTTACATTTTCCCAGGTTATGCATTCAATCTTGAACATAGAAAAATGTTACAAAATTTTCCTCGATTTTACATTTTCCTGCATTTTACATTTTGTCAGCTTGGTCCCCTTAACACTTTGACTGCCACAATAGAAATAAAAATAATTCCCTGGGGTCACAATGTTTTATTATGAGAACAAAATAAAAAGGTTAAATGCAATATGTTTCTTGATGATTAGATGAAAAATTGTTATTATTAATTATTTTTATCATATGCAACTCATGTGACACTAGATTCAATTGTTACGCTGCTATTACGTGAGTTATATTTGGCTCTCAGCATATTTATTGTTTTTTTCAAGCATTGTTATTGTTTTTTTTTTCTAAACATTTTGTGATTTGTAACATGACTCTGCCATATACTATTGTATCGATATCGTTCGAGGAGCTGCCCAACAATAATTCAAGGCCAAACGCACAATCGGAAAAACTTGAAAACAGTTCATGAGTGAAAATGTTTTTTGTTTAATTTGTCAGATTTAAGTTAAATTTAAAGGCAAAAATAAATATAGAATAAGTACATTTATTCATTTGATCCACTCTTTTTAAATTGTTTGTATGGTATTGTATAGCAATAACAGCATCACTATATAAGATATTTTCACGAACCATCTGCAAAATTTTGTCCATGGGACCACTTTTGATGTAACATGTATGTTATATCATGGTAACATTAGTTGCCACTGCACCACAAGGTTTGCAAGGTAAGGAGACATGTGAGTTAAGAACGCTTCACAAAACCCTGTGAGTAGTGTGAGTTAAATAGAACTTACGTGGCAGTTAATATGTTAAAAACGTGAAATTGAGGTTCCACTGTAATTATCAATTTCTACATTTTAATTGTAATTCAGCTTAATTGGTGTGTATATGGACTATTTAACACAGCATTTGTTATATACTTTCCACAGGTAAAGTTGTTGAAGGATGTTTTGGAGGCATGGAAGAAAGAAGTGGAGAAGAAGCCTCCAGCCATGTCTGTGGATGATGCGTATGAAGTTCTTGGTTTGGCAAGAGGAGTGCAACACGAGGAAGCCACTATCAGAAAGTCGTACTATCGCTTGGCTCAAAAGTACCACCCAGACAAAAATCCAGATGGAAGAGTAAGTACTAGCTGGATACATCTTTCCCATTTGTACATGATTGCAGAGTAATGATGTGTTACTTCTTTAGACATATGCCTCTTCAATGGTGTATTGGTAACGTCGTCGCCTTATAATGAAAGGGTTCTCGGTTTGATACGCAGTGGAGGCAAATTGCACGGTGGTTCAGATCCTACTTTAAACTGTAGGTCCAGTCCCAATTAGCCTATATGTACATGTAGTGGGCTTAAAACAACAATTCAATTCAATTATTTAGCTATACGTTTTGTGTATGTATGCAAAGATTTGTTGTAGCTATTATTCAATTAACATACAATGTTAGTACATCATATATTATGGGCATGCTCCAAAAGTCGCATGAGTTGAACACATTAATTGACTTGGATGGACATTCCTTACGCTAGCTCATGAAGATTGTGAAGTTTGTTATGATTAAAGCCCGGATTTCTATGTAATTACATATTTTTTCCTTTATATGTACAAGCGTGGAATTAAAATATATTGACGAATTATGTCAGTAGAGATGTCACAGTGAAGTTTTATATTACATATTTTTACATATTTTACTAAATGTTACATATTCCTAAGATATGAAATATTTTTTACATAAAACAGTCCTTAAGAGGAAAATCCAATGAACCTTTGGCTTACTAGTTAAAAAGTATCTTCTCACTTCCCCTCCCATTTCCAGGTCTAAAAAAATATAGTAACTTAAAAGTGCGATTTGCCTTCGTTGTACGTACATAGCAGTTCGTTGATTCGCCGCATCGTAACAATTACATCAAGATTCGACAGTGTTTCAGTTTCCAGTTTGTAACATGGAGCGGCAAGCAACACACAGCGAACGAAGAGAACCAACAATGGAAGGCGGCAAGTACAACGCTGAGAGGCACTTACCTTTCATCCGTACATTGTTGTGATCGTTTTGATTTTTGCAGCCGGCGGCGACAAATCTGGAATGAAGTATTGTTAACTCAACCGTAGAATTTCGTATATATATTTTGTCGCCTTTTCATTTTAACCATTGGAGTTTTAAGAAGAGCTTGCCTCAGTATTTAAACAGTGTTTTAGCTGTAGAAAGCTGGAATGGCTCCGCCTACCTCCTCGTTATCTCAAAAGTTGCCATCTTGGATAGCAGTCGATGATGCATTTACTACGGATGGTAAAGTTATTTTTTGTCGAGTGTGCGATAAAAAGGTTGGGTGCACTATGAAGTCTCAATTAGATCAACATGTTCGCACTTCACTTCATGTGAAAAACAAACAACTACGGAGTGAAAAGAAGCAAGTTTTACTAACCCAGATGCAAGAGGATTCTTCATTCAGTGTGTTTTACAAGGAAATGTGCGAAGCAATGATTGCAGCAAACATCCTTTGGTATAAAATTCAAGTACCGAAGTTCCGGGATTTTCTGGAAAAATATTGTGGCCGTAAACTTCCTGACGAGTCAACCCTTCGAAAGCGATATCTTCCACATGGTGAAACAGTTAACCCTCCCAATGATATTTCTCCCGACCACATTCACCTCCTGAAGTACACTCCGGTTACTTCTTGTGACGTGGAGAGAAGTTTCTCTGCGTACAAGAACATATTATCTGATCGGCGACAAACATTTACTTCTGAACATTTGGAAATGTACCTGGTAACATATTGTAAGTTAAATAATTAAATACAGTGCCTGCCCCAAGATCAAAGGTGGTAACCTGAATTTTTGTAAGTGCTTTTTGAGTGAAAAATTTGGGCAACGAAAATTTACTACTGAACATTTTGAATGGTACCTGGTGACATTGTATATTAAATATTGAATATATTCAAATTGTGGTTAATATTTTTGCTCTATAAGAACATAAAAAATACTTAATGTAAGCATTGTAATATTGTAACTTCAATTTTTGTAAGTCTTTTTGAAATAAACATATCCCTTTGTGAGGAAAAAATGTAACAAAAATAGGAAGTAACGTTTGGAATAAATATTTATAGTACATATTTCATTATGAATTTACATATTTTTTACATATTTCAGACATTTTTATTACATATTTATGTACATATTTTAGGGGTTGATATTACATAAAAATCCGGGCTTTAGTTATGATCTAAAATTTTGCAGTACAAAAGAGCAATACCCTCTCAATCCTATGTAAAGCTGCAAATATTCCATTCAGTTCCTTAATAACATATGAATGAAATTACACCTGTAGATTTTTTTAATGGAGATATACCTTGTATTTATTCATAAAAATAATTTTAAAATAATTTTTTTTACATGAAATTACAGCCTTTATCAGTTGATAGCAATGGACTACCATTTCAACACTGTCCCCTCTCAACTCTGTATCAATATCTGTGGCACATAACTTGACACTTCCAGCAAATTGACTGCTCTTAATGAAATCATGCCAACAGACAAACCAATTAATTGTAGTAATTATATCCAGATTTTGAACGTATCCATGAGTTGTGATGGAGCAGGAAATGTGCAAAATCCAATATACATAATTAATTAGTAGAACCACGTTCATTTCCAGAATTCCGAATATGAGTTCTATAAAATTTGCTGTACGTATCTTAGAGATTTTACATTGGTTCAGAATATTTTACTTGCATATGTAAAACAGGAATAAAGTGTGAGATTTGAAAGCATTACAAGAAAATATAAATTAAAAGTTGTAGGTCTTAGGTTTTTACCTTTACAGCAGGACAATTGTACAATGTTAAATATGAAAGATGCATTCTCTTTAATTAAGCTTTGCAAGATAGAAAAATTGAGTATTGGAATTAGTTTAAATATAGAATCTTTGCTGATTCGGATATCAGTACCAATTCCAGCCAATGTTGGGACAGGCTCCATAAAAAATCTTTCATGTGTTATGTTTCTATTAATTTCCTGCAAGAAAAATAAATCTTTCTTACAGTGATGGAAAGGGGGGGGGGGGGATGGGAAGTCAATCATGTTTTGTAGTTTTTTTTACCCTCTCAACATTCTTCATGAAACTGAACAAATCTTCATTTTGTGCATGGGAAATCAGGATACAGGTACTATAATATGTTACTTTGCAGTGTATTTGAGGAAATAATATTTTCATGAAATATAATTCTGTAATTCCTGTTCATATAGATGTAAATATATTTTGCATTGTTTCAGGACGTATTTGAAAATGTCAACAAAGCTTATGAATTTCTGTGCAGTCGGAACTCTTGGGCAAGTGATGGACCTAATCCGGACAATATTGTGCTAATTCTCCGGGCTCAGAGCATTTTGTTTGAGAGATATTCAGAAGGTAATGTATATTTTATGCAGAAAGTAAAATTATAAATGTTATTGATGCACAGCGTGACCTTGATTTTACATTCCCAGATTTTACATTTTCCTGTATTATAAAGGGTGGGGCACGGGAACCGGACAAATTTGAAAAAGTCATTAGAAAGTTAATTTTTGCTGGGAAAAAAATATTTACAGAAATATATAGTGAAGATCATGTCATTTTATGATAGACATTCAAATGTTCCGTTACTAGTAGTTACTAGTAGCTTTGTTTTGTTTTGGAATGCTTACATGTTATGAGGAGAATGAAGACATGGTGTTGTTGATGAGTGATGAAGCTCACTTCCACCTAAATGGTTCTGTAGACAGAACTGTCACTATTGGGCTGTGGAAAATCCCCGACAACTCCATCAGAAACCTCTCCACAGCCCAAAAGTGACTGTGTGGTGCGCTGTAGGAAATTGACAGAGGCATGCTGCAGAAAGTGGAGGCCAATTTCCATCGCCTTCAAAGTTACATCCCCGAAAATGGACACCATTTGGCTGATGTAATTTTTCGCACATGAATAACATAAAATGCTATGATCTTCACTATATATTTCTGTAAATACATTTTTTTTCAGCAAAAATTAACTTTGTGGTGACTTTATCAAATTCGGCCAGTTCCTGTGCCTCACCCTGTACATTCAGTCTTGGTGGTTCCAACACAGCAAAGTATTATAAGACTTTCCTCAATTTTACATTTTCCCGCATATGTTTTCCAGAAATACGTAAAATTGAGGTTTCACTGTATGTAATTATAACAGGTGGAAAATGCTTGGTGGAGTCAGTAAATATTGATTTTATCATCCATTTTTTTAAAAACAAATTGATCACTAAAGTCTGTAATTTTTATTGTTTCATCTTGGTAGGGGGGGGATACATGATGAGTGAAAGTAAAATCCAAACATGTGATGAAGGCTGCTGATAAAAATATTATTCTGTTCATAAACCCGAAACAGCATGATATAAATGCACAAAAATTGGTTTCAAGCTTTCTGGAGTTATCATCTTGAGTGCAGTTTCTAATTGGAGGTAGTAGTCAATATGGCCCAACTCCTGCTAGAAGGAGTGAAAAGAACAATGGAAGAAAATTTTAAAAAATGCATTGTAAACCAGTGCTGAAAACTGTTGAGAAATTAAAGATGTCTTTAGTAACTTTACTTTGAAGTAAAATAAATACAATTTTTTATCTTTCATTTACTTAATTTTGTTCTCATAATGGTTATTTTTAAAATAAATTATTTTTTACCTTAAGTGTGTAGTACAGTAATGAAGCATGTTTTATTCATCATAAAAACATTAGAAATTTTTAATATATTGTAATCACACAGAC
Source organism: Lepisma saccharinum (assembly GCF_977018435.1). Taxonomy (NCBI): domain Eukaryota; kingdom Metazoa; phylum Arthropoda; class Insecta; order Zygentoma; family Lepismatidae; genus Lepisma; species Lepisma saccharinum. Next base: position 49,461,323 of record NC_139245.1, on the reverse strand, counting down.
CGTTTATATTGTTCGTTTATTTGTGTGTGTCGGTGGTGAGAGGCGGTAATACGTAAGGTTGAAATAGAGAAAACATGTGCTTGTACCCTTGAATTTTTAGAAAGTTTGCCGTGAAAACTGGGAATTATTCTTGAATTTTATCATGGTCCTAGAGTGGCCACACTGAGTTTCAATCCCTGGTTAAGCACAAATTTCAAATTTGTTTGTAACACAGTTACTAGTAGGTTACTTTTTTGAATAACTGTAACTAGTTACATACTGAAATTGTTAACTGCATCTGTAAGTAGTTATTATTATCAGGTAAGAGTGACAAAATTAATATGGTGTACTTTTACAGTTACTTTTTTGTACTTTTGAGCACTAATGGACAAACTTACAGCTTTGTTCTCCATATACAGGGTGTCTCATAAGTAATAGTGCAAACTGACACAGGTGAAAGTACACAATAATAGAAGCAAAAAAGTCTCAGTAAACATGGGTCTGCAAACGAGCCATTTTCGAGATAATCGCGAATGTGTGGGTACAAGCCGCCACTGACTTCATTGTTTGTAAATGTCGTCCTGGTTGGTAAAATGCTAATAATACATAATACAGTAAGAGAAGTGACTCCCACAGTATGATTAGGCTGTGTACTGATTGTATCCATCCTGTTTGATTACAACACCACCTCTCAGAAATGTTCTCTTTTGTAAACAAAGAGCAAACCTCTGAACGTGCAAGGAGTAAAGCACTCGTTGTTTACAAAATGCAATCAGTGACGGCTTCTAACAACACATTCGCACACATTATTAGCATTTTACCAACTAGGACGACGTTTACAAACAATGGATTCAGTCAGTGGCAGCTTGTAATCACACATTCGTGATTATCATCGAAAACGGCTCGTTTGCAGACCCATGTTTACTGAGACTTTTTTTGCTTCTATTATCATGTACTTTCACCTGTGTCAGTTTGGGCTATTACTTTTGATACACCCTGTATATGTTATAACTAAATGTTCTGCTTCATGTAATCTTTTCAAGTATAAGGGCATACTTTGAATTTTCTTACTCCTGTATTTTCATATTTAAGCATATTTATTGATTACAATTTAATGAAAGATAGTGTTAATTTTAGATGGTGATTAGTAAGGTAAAAGATAGGCCAGTTGAAGTTTGTATGTGCAACAGTTCTGCAAGTTAAAGATAATCTAGAATAATGTATCTTTAAAAGTAACTTATAGTTAGTTTTTAAAATAATGGTAATCATAACGAAGTTGCATTTCAAAAATAGTAACTGAACTACTTTTTCAGCAAAGTAACTACAGTGGAACATTGATTTTATGTTTTTCAATGGACCAAGCTGAAAGAACTTAAAATGTGGAAAAATGTAAAATCAAGGATAATTTTACAGCATTGAGCTATGTTGGGCCATCAAGATTGAATGCATAATGAGGGATAATGTAAAATCTGGGAATGTAAAATTGGGGTTCCAATGTATAATTTAGTTACGTTAGTTTTTTTTCCAAAGACCAGAAGAAGCAACCATGGATACTACATGATTTTTACATCGGAGTATGCTTATTTAATTTATTTTTTTTGAAAAATCAACTTTTTTTTAATGGTTTGTAGTTTACCGTTTAGTTAAGTTTGTAGGTTGATGCATGACCCTATTTATTTGTGCATATCTCTTACATATGCTGAGAGGGAAGGGAAAAGGGATCTATTCTAATTTTTGGATACTGTTATTTCCATTTCACACATGAGGGAAGTTGGTAAGAAAATACTGGTACTTGTTTTTGTGTAGATGTTTGCTTTGAGTAAATACTCTTTTCTTTTAATTTTTGAACATTTAAAGTAAAGTTGGCTATATTTTTCATCGTGTTTATGCTCAACTGACTTATTTGAATGCTTCCAGAGCTAAAACCATACAAGTATGCAGGCTATCCTCAACTGATTAAAACGATTCAGCTCGAGACGGCTGATGATTCACTCTTCTCCAAATCTGCTCCATTGTTGTCTGCAGCCAGCGAACTGGCTTATTACACTGTACATTGCTCACCACTGAATGTTGAAGAGCTTAGGAGGGAAAGAGGCCTGGATGTAAGTAATAGGATTTCAAACTTTTTCTTTTTACCCAAATTACTCAAGTTGTAGGAGAAATAGAAATACTACTACTAACATGAAGCGAATCTACATATGGTTTCTTACATGTAATATATGTTTATCAGCAGGCTTTTGTTTGCGAGGAGGGATTTTACTTTTATCTTAGTAATTCTATTGTTTTGAAAGAGATTATATGAAATTTGAAATTAGCTATTGTTCTAAAACAACTACAAGGAGAGTGTGTTTTCTACCTCACAATTCAGTGATAAGTTTAAAGTATGTGCTTATCAACAGTTATTTGTCTAAACATACAGTGCAAGTTAGGATTCATTTCAATAGTTTTGTTTCTTCAGTTGCTGAAATTCTTTAATATGCTCAATGCTTCAATGTACTGCATATACATTTTTTTGAAGAACCAAAAACACAAAAGATAAAGGCAACAATTAAAGTACACAACATTGTACTTTTTGGAAACAGCCAGCAGATATTTAATTTTAATGTACACACACACATATATAATTAGACATGAGAGAGTTAATAGAACCTCTAAAAGTAACTCGCTTACGTCTAATTATTATCAACCACTTCTTTTATTCCCCAAACATGAATATGTATACGTAAAATTGAAGATTGAAATCACATTTAAAATCGTGCACTTCTCTTGCAGGTTTAGCATCGACTTATAAATGTTGACTTTAATGATAAATGTTTTCTGAATGTGATGATAGACTGGACTTTTCTTCTTCTGCCATCTCTTTCAATTTTAACTGTTCAATCAACCTTTGTGTGCTTGCTCATGCCAGTTGATGATCTACCTTGTCAGGTGCTCCTTGACTCACTTCTGAATTGTTCTTTTGACTCAATGAAGTGGATTCCTTGTATGTGTAGATGATAGCGTACTTTGTTATGAGACCTTGTTTTTCTGCTTTTCTGTAAACTTTTCAAGTAACACTTAAGATTCATGTGTATGAGTAATCATATCTTTAAACTAGCTCAATTATATTGCTTTTCCTTCCTCTAAAAATTCCTCTTTAGAGGATGAATGTAAGCTATGGATGTTGTGTGTACAGGACCATTTGCAAATACAGCGTGTCCAAAAATTATTATCAGGGTTTCATAGTCCTTTATATGTGCGGTACAGTCACGGACACTACCGGGTTGTAACGATTACATTGAAAGGCAATGTATTGATTACAACCTGGCAGTGTCCCATGACTGTACAATGGCAAAGCTTATATGGGAGTAAACAACTCAACAAGTTTAAATATGGAGAAACTAGTACTACTCGCTTTATTCGCGAAACTGTTTTTTCTTCTTTGTTCTATTAATTTCAGTGGCCACTGCCACTGCCACTGGAACTCACTGTACTGCAGAAACAGAACAGTACAGCGAGTTCCAATGAGGATGGTGGCAGTGGCCATTGAAATTAATAGAACAAAGAAGAAAAAACAGTTTCGCGGATAAAGTGAGTAGTACTAGTTTCTCCATATTTATATACTACCGCGTCTCTTTTCCCAATAATCAACAAGTTTACATAGTGCACCTTATAAATGTTCAATGTGAGCACCTTCATGACATGGCACACATCTATCCAGAAGTCCAATTTTTCCCAAACACTTTTGTTCGACACGCTGGGATGTCCAGAACTCTTCCCCTTGTACACACATCCAGTTGTTTGAAACTTATTAAACCATCGATGAATGTTGGTATCGGATGGAGGATCACTTCCAAATCACAGTTTAAAAGCTCACTGAACTGAAATAGCAGAACCACGCCTTGCAAATTCAGTGACTCCATCTTGTAATACACCTACACTACTCTGATTGATGGGAAATAAGCGCTCAGGTTAGCAAACTTCCACAACCGTTCTTATCGTACCTGTATGATATAAACATTCACTTTTGTCTGTTGCAATATACAAACTACTTGAAACACCGATATTCATTTTGGGGCATGATGCATGTAAATACAATACATAGTTTTGTGTATAAATAATTGAATGAAAAGTACTGTACATCCTGTACTGTGACTAAAGTAGGTTTCAAACTTGACAAAGACTTCTATTGTAAATAAATTATCAAAAAACCTTTTTTAAATAATCTTCTGCCATCTGTCTTACATTGAACCACACATGAATTCCTAATGAGTAGAAGCTAATATTGATAGTTTTCTCATTCTTTTAGGTCCTGCTGGATGCATATTCAAGATGTGTGTCTGTTTTAAGCAATTCATCGAAACTGAAGGAGGTTTCAGTACAAGTGTGTGTGCATATTACCAGGTGCTATGGTGTGGCTGCTCAGTTTCAGCACTGCAGGGACAGGATGGTTGAAATGTCGCAGCTTGTCAAGGATCTCTGCCATATCTTGTATTTCAAGGTTAGTTCTTTGGTAAAACTATACCTATTACTAAAATATTACTAAAACATATTTAGTACCATAAACAATATGAAATGATTTAGAATTTTCATTTCTTCAACAGTCAGTGTTGCCAGCTCTACTATGGCAAAGATTGATAATATGTGGGACACTACCTACACACTCCCTGTGTGTCTTTAAGGCTGAGTCAATGCTGATACTATAGGTGTTGGTATCAGAAAGTGTCAGTGTCAATTTATTCACTGATGCTGGGCAATACTTTTCTAGAGTCTCCAGAAATTCTTTGTGTCACTTTCAAGAAGTCTGAATATGCATAATTTTTAATATTTTTGTAACAGCATTGTGGAGAAATGAACTAGCTAGCCGATTGGTTCAAAGTGGTATCGGCTCAGCCCTACATGTCTTCATTGGATGGTGGAATGCGCAAGGGAAGACTTTACTTTTCATTAGTGATGGGCTGATATGAAATTTTGGCCGATACGGATAAAGTAATTATTGATACCGATAACCAATATTCTACTGGTCTGTTATACAATTCCAAATGATCCTTGAAGAACCTGAACGGTTCATTGACATCCTTAATAGATGCATGTTTCTAGGTGACTGCAGTGCAAATGAAGTTGCATATTAGGCATTTACTTTTTTTAGAAAGTAGGGCATGAAGTTTAACCATAAGAATTACAACAAAATGGCACAGTTTTGCACTAAATTATAAAATATTTATAATATTTATCAGTAATTTTACTGATAAACCGATACACCGATATGCCTATAATGGCCAGTACCGATAGAGTATCAATTAATTTGACCCATCCTACTTTTCATTTCACTTGCATTAATTCTGAATTTTAATACACATGCAATTAAACAGGAATTTTGGTGTCTCCCGATTCTTACCTAACAAACTTCAGCACTTAAGCAAAAGGAACAAGGAAAATTGATAAATAAGGTGTAATATGTTAACATATAACTATTAAATATAATCATATTTCTTAATTGTTGCTTTTTCAATTAGATTAATGTTCTTAGAAGTCCTACATTGCTTAATAGTTAAACCATTCCCAGGGTTTAATCTCCTCTGAAACCTCCAAAATGTCAGTGTTTACCCTGCATGATGAGAAAAATTCCTGGGCTATTTGAAAGCAAAAGCATTGAACTCCAGTCAGGAGAGCCAGAAAACAATAGGGATTTGATGTGCTGACCACGCTTCATCCAGCAAGAAGTTGCTTGGCAGGCCTTAGTCCTCAAAGGGCTCTTGGCTACGGAAGTTACTTTTAGTTTTGATTAATATTCTCGTATTGTTACGACTGGAAGTTTTACATATCTGTTGCAGTCTAATAAATGTTTCAGGGAGTATCTCGTGAATCATCATCTATTTAAGGTGTTCTTTTTAATATGCACTGAGTGCTCACTGAATTGCGAGCACCCCTCCAAACAACAAGGAATGGCCCAGCAGCTACTCTGATCACATGACCACCCCTACTGGAAGTATAGTTGTGAATGTATAGACATAATGCTACATGATAGTCGAACAGCACACATTAAAATGGGAGGTAATAAGGATTTAATGTCGTTCCAAAAAGGCATGATTGTGGGTTCCCAAGCATCAGGTGAGTCAATAACCCAGACAGCGACACTGGTTGGATGTACCCGTTCCAGTGTAGTGAAGGTGTACAGAGGGTGGCAAGAAAATGGTGCAACGACCACCAAGAGACAGAATTGCAAGGATGTACGGAAGGTGACGCTGCAGGGAGAACTTCAAGTCAAATGGCTCGTAACAGCTTAATGCACCATCACAGTCCGGGCCAATACACTTGTGGATGCACAACATCCATATCCCATGCAACTGTGCAGTGCACACTGGCACATATGAAGTTCCAGAGCTGATGACCCACTCGTCACCCACTCCTCACAAAGTGTCACCACCGACTTTGTCTTGCTTGGGCCCTTGAGCATGCTGATTGGACTGTGGACAATTGAAAAAGGGCGTGTGGGTCCGACGAATCACAGTTTTTGCTACACCACTGTAACGGGCATGTGCGGCGCCAATGGCACGAAGCTGTGGACCCTTCCTTCATGGTTAGTGCTGTACAGGTGGCTAGGGGCGGCTGTATGGCATGGGGTTACTTCAGTTTGCATGGACTGGGAACATTGGTTTGTATGGACTGTCGTGTGACATCCGTTGTGTATCTGGAGGTGTTAAGGGTCCACTTACACCCCACATTGCAACACTTCTACCCACACGTGGACCGCATTTTCTAGGATGACAATGAACGGTGCCACCGAGGTGGGACTGTACTTGCTTGGCTGGAGGAACATTCCACAGAATTGCAGCATATGAATTGGCCACCTAACTCCCCAGATCTTAATCCCATAGAGCATCTGTGGGATGTTGTGGAACGAGCTCTTCCAACCATGCATCCGACACCGACGTCAGTTGGCTTGTTATGGGATGCCATCAGGAATATATGGTGTCAGATACCCGTGGGGACATATCAGCACCTCTTGGAATCCATGCCGCGTCGTGTCCAGGTTGCCTGCCAATCCAAAGGTGGATCAACAAAGTATAGGTATAGTGGAACCACGAGCAAAACAACCTGCGCAGACCCGCAGCTCCTGTGCACCGTACCCCCGCGAGTATGGGAGGGTGAGAGTGGACCATTCTTCCTTATGGCCCGAGGTGGAGGGAAGAAGGGAAAGCTGCACGGGGACTTTTCGTCCCAAGGTTTTTTTTGCTTGTGGTCGATCTATAGGTGGTCGCAATTCAGTGAGCTCTCAGAGTATATAAACTTCCTTTCTTACTTTAAAACAAAATTGGTGTTGTTGATCATACAAATCAAATTTTCAAGTACCACAGTTTGGCATGAAATGTTTAATATATATTTTCGTTCTCCACAGCATTTGACACAACTATGTTCTGTTGCCACGGAATGTGCAAGTTCCATGGCATGTGATAGCATACTTCAAATGAACCTCCTTCAAGCTGGAGTCCTCTGGCACATACTGATGTTCATGTTTAATTATGATTTCACCCTAGAGGAGGGAGGAGTTGAAAGAAGCGAGGATGCAAATCAACAAGTGAGTTCATTTTCAAGAGGGTTGGATAATTGTCAGGTGCATTTGATTTGGTTTCAGAGTTGTCCTATCAGTATTACTGTAGTGCTGTTTAAATTACATGAATGAAATACAGGGTAAGTCAAAATGATGGACCCGATTACAGAAATTTATTCTGTAAAATCTAATAAACACATGTTATTGTGAGACATGCGCTTCGAAAGGTTAACTTTCAAAGTTTAGTTTCCACTTTCTACCACTAGGAGTCAGCAGCGATCAGGAAAATGGCGTTGACTGGAGAACAGAGATCTTTCTGTGTACTTGATTATCATGTGAACAAGTCTGTGATTATTGTGCAACGGCATTTCCGTACCAAATATCGGAGAGAACCACCTACGGCAAAGGCCATTCGTAAGTGGTATGAACATTTCAGAGATTTGGGCTGCATCTGTGAATGAAAATAGACTGGCCATCTGTCGACTGGGGAAGAGACAGTGGAACAAGTGCACACATGTTTTGTGCGGAGTCCACAGAAGTCCACGTACCGGGCAGCGAGAGAACTTCAACTTCCACAGAAAACTGTCTGGCGGGTTTTGCGGCAACGTTTACAAATGAAACCCTATCGCTTGCAACTAGTTCAAGCCTTAAAAGACACTGATTATGCTTTGCGTGCGTCCTTCTGTGCTGATTTCCTCTCATTAATGGAAACGGATGGGTTCTCTGAGAGGTTAATATACAGTGATGAAGCAAGTTTTCACCTTTCAGGGAAAGTGAATAGACACAACGTAAGGATTTGGGGAGCTGCTAACCCCCATGAATTTGTGGAACACGAATGCAATTCTCCCAAAGTGAATGCCTTTTGTGCCATTTCCCATGAAAAGAATTATGGGCCCTTTTTCTTCCATTAAGGTACTGTGACAGGACTTGTTTTCCTTGATATTCTGCAACTATGGCTCCTTCCACAGCTTGCAGAGGAAAGCGCAGATTTCATTCTCCAATTGGATGGTGCCCCTGCGCATTACCATGGCATCGTTCGGGACCATCTCAATGGGTCATTGGGACAACGTTGGATAGGCCGTGTATCTCCGTATGATCGACCTCTCCTTCATTGGCCACCTCGTTCCCCCAACTTGACCCCATGTGATTTCTTCATGTGGGGTTTTGTCAAGGATCATGTTTACGTACCACCACTTCCAACAACATTGGATGACCTGCGTGCCCGCATCACAGCAGCCATTGCTGATATTGACCGCAATGCTCACATAGAAGACTTGTGATTTGTTTGAAAAAAAACTTTGACAGTTTACCTTTCTTAGCACATGTCTCACAATAACATTTGTTTATTATATTTCACAGAATAAATGTCTGAAATCGGGTCCATCATTTTGACTTACCCTGTACACCTTACTGTATTCTTCCATGTTTCTATTCCCATCATAATTTAAAAAATTAATGAACATAATTTGTATGTCATTTGGCTGATATTTTTGCGGTATCAAAGGAATACTATACATATACACAATATTAAAGAAATTTAAAAAAAATATAGGAAGTGCACTGTAATTTTATCCAGGTAGGTTTCTTTTTTTAAGTGGCTTTTTTTTTACAGTGGAAACTCGATTTTATGTGTATCAGGGAACCAAGATGAAAAAACTTAAGTATAAAATCTGGAAAAATTTTATTAGCTCTGTCGCATTGGGATCATGGAGGTTGAATGTACAGGGATGAGCATAATTAATTGACAGTTTTAAAATTGAAGAAATATAATAAACATGTTTCACAAGAGCATGTTATGTGAATAGACTAAATTCTACACTTCCTGGAGATTAATTCAAGAAACAAAAACAATTAATCTGTACCCTTGTGGGAGAATAATTCATACAACCCCCCCCCCACACACAAACTTATGCCGACCAAAAAAAAAAATGTCTTTCAAGTGGTTCCTTTGTGATGCTACACAATATTGGAGTCTTATCGAGTGAGCAATTTAGAGTATTGTGAAAGATTTCTTGAAGCGTGTGATTTTAAACTTCAGAAGAAAGACTAATACTGTCTAGCATCACAAGGTGACCACTTGAAGACATTATTTTTGGTTAGTATCAGTTCGTGTGTGTTTGAGGTGTAGGTGTTGTATGAATTATTCTCCCACAAGTGTACAGATTAATTGTTTTTGTTTCTTGAATTAATCTCCAAGAAGTGTAGAATTTAGTCTATTCACATAACATGCTCTTGTGAAACATGTTTATTATATTTCTTCAATTTTAAAACTGTCAGCTAATTATTTTCAACCCTGTATAATTCAGGAGAATGTATAACCCGGGAACGTAAAATCGGGGTTTCGCTATATCTATTGATACTGCACAAGTCAATTAAAATTGTTTATTATAATAACAATAGCAACATATATAGTATTTTAAGAATATTAAGTTTTAGGGAGAATTCACACAGAAGAAACATGAAAGTTTCACACCGAAGAGAGAAGATGCATGTGACATGCGATACTTGTTTCTTTGCTCAATTCGTATGATGGTACAGATGTAATTGCAGTAATCAGTTTATTAGTCACCCGAAAAAAAAACATAACAAGAGACACTGTTACATGTAAATTGTGTTTTAAAATTTGCGTAAGTTATTGAAACTCGGGAGAGGCATGTTCTGCACAAGAAACAGAGAAATAATATGCACTGACCTCAAACTGTATATGCTAGACTTTCCAGCCTGGATAAAGTGAAGACCCAAACACTAGAGAAATGGTTGTCAACCTTCGAGAAACCATGTGGCAGCATTTTTTTTTCTTTTTGTTTTAAGTTAATGCCCTTAGCCCAAAAGTTTTCCAGTATTTAATATTTTATGCATGAATTATTATGTACGCATGAAATGAAATATTGATGAATAAATTCTGGCATAATAAAAAAGAGTAATAATACATAGTTGGATTATGTTTAGGATTGTTGACAAATATGAAAATATGGAAGACAAAGCGGTAACATCGTCTCGTAGTTAAGTGATCCTGGGTTCGATACCTAGTGGAGGCACATAGTGGCACGATTTCCGCTTTAAACTGTAGGTCCAGTCCTGATTAGTCTATTTCTGCATAAAATGGACTTAAAAATCGGATCGCGGTCTGGCAGTTGAGAAATAATGCACTAGAGTACTCTACCATGTTGACTGATCTATTTTGGACTAAAGTGCCTTGATATGCTGGCTTTTTCAAATGAAAGCAGTCACATCGTAATCTCTTTACAACATGTTGAAGGCAAATTACAGCCGATAACTGCATCAAAAAACTTGATAAAGCAAAAAGAACGTTGTGTTTAAATCTTAAAACATTGTTAAAACTTTGTACATATCGATACTTTATTATATCAACAAATTTGAGTTTCAAACACGTTGTAAGGCCTCCGGTTGGGCTCTCTTCTAGAGTCTAAATATAGCTCGTTAGAGTGAAGTATTCACTACACATACCGGTACACGAACAACAAACTGAGGCGACATGATACATGGTATTGAGAAAACAGCACAGTCCGAGAGGCACGTAAGCGACATGAGACACGTGCATCTTGCTGTGTCAAAAGGTTGCATTGATTACTGAGGGTTCGCTTCCAAGCGACATATGTCTCATGTTGCATGTCACGTTTCTGTTCTGTGTGAATTCTCCTTGCATGTCACGTTTCTGTTCTGTGTGAATTCTCCTTGCATGTCACGTGTCTCTTCTGTGTGAATTCTCCCTTACATGGAAACGACGGGTTCTCACTCATTCACTGTCTCTATATCATTTGATTCAGTTTTCACAACCATCCATTTAATGTGAATATTTCAAATCCTCGTCCAGTTTAATGAAAATACATGCTTACTAAAGAACTCTTAGACTAACATTTAGAGAATGGTGTAATGACATAGTTGTTAAGTTCTTCCATCTTGTGGTGCGTTTTTCAAAGCAAGGTAATTACACAGAATTATATGTACACAAACATTTCTACCTTACACCTTCAGCCAACATAATTTATGTTAAGTATTTTTCACTTACTTTGTTTTATTGATTCTTCTGGCACCTGTTTATTTTATACACGATATTTCAACTACCTCAATCAGTCTTCATAAGATGAGTAATTACAAGAATGCTAAATGTATCAGATAATAATTATATTTGTATTATAATTTGCATAATAATATTCCTAGGACAGGGCTACTTACCGGGAATTGTGCATGATTTTTTTTCCGTAAATGTGAAAATTTTCAACTTTTATTTATCCAAATCCCATTGATACATATTTATAAATGCTAAGTTTTTCACAGTTTAGTTTTTATTTTTATTACGGATGGGACAGATTAATCGGAACTCTATTGGTATTGCCCGATATAGGCATATCGTTGTATTGGTTTATCTGTAAAAATACCGATTATTTTACCAATCCAATATATCATAAATATCTTGTAGTTTAGTACAAAATTCTACCATTTTGTTATAATTTTTTTTAAAAAAAAGTAAATGCCTAAATATGCAACTTCTTTTGCACTGGAGTCACCTTGAAACATAATGTTTTTTAAGAAGCTCATTGAACCGTTCAGGTCTTCAAGACCGTTTGGAATTTTATATCAGATCGGTAGTATATCAGCATCGGTAAATTTTGTGTCGGTACTTTACCGGTATTCACCCAAAATTTCATGTCAGGCCATCCCTAATTTTTATCGAGGAAGGAAGAGAAAACTGCATGGAAAAATGAAACAGAATTCTTTCTATCCGTTTACTTTGTTAGTGCCCTTTGCAAAACAATCTTATCTGATAGATGGAAGATTATTGCAAGATAATATTGAAGTTGATTAGGTAAATGTGAGTTTGAAATTCTTATAAAATCAGCAATTTTGGTAGATTTGCATATCCTTTAACATTTGTGATTTGTATTTGTAGATGTATTTCGAGTCTGAGTATAAGCTTAAATTAAATATTTTGAATATATATACAGTTTTATTTAATTAGAATTTTTGGGTACGTTGAAATCACGCAGACACTTTTTTTGTTAATATAGTCGGGTGTGTTTGTGTGAGAAGGGGTAATACATAAGATTGAAGTAGAGAAGACAATTTTGCTTGTACCCTTGAATTTTTAGAAAGTTCTCCTTGAAAACTGAGAATTATTCTTGATTTTTATCATGGTTCTGGAGTGGCCACTCTGTAGGAATAACAAATATACATATCATGTGAAATGTGATATAGAAAGTATGTGGAGAGTTTGAAATAAAAATCTTATTGAAGACACTCTTCAATAGGCCTCAGTGGCAAAAAGACAAATGAGAATAAGAATAATCTATTGCAGGATGAGACACTGAACATATTTCCAGGACACTTTTATTCTGCCCTTGAAACCACAGCTTACTATACTCCTGTGCATGCATAAGACACTGGTGGTGAAAGACAACTCACTCGAACAGTAAGAAATTGTGAAATTTTGTTCTGAAATTAATTTTATTTTTAGCGGCAACAAATTAGAACTTCTTTGAATTCAAATTGAAGTCTTGAGTTACCAATCAATTTCTTGCCGTGACAATTTCCTTTTTCAAGAAACAAAACTTGTTTTCATCGTAGGAAGTTGCGAACAAGTTGGCCAAATTGGCAGTAAGAGCATGTGCCCGGTTAGGTGGATACTTGAAGGGAGAGCTTGCTACACCTGCAAATAAAGTGATACAGAATGCTTTGGAAAGGCTTCTAACACCATACCTTGCGCGCCAACTTGAAGATGACAAGCCTGAGGAGGTATGTACATATTTACTTGTAGGTAATCATTTCAATTTAATACACTGTTAAATTCTTCATTCCAGTTATTCTTGCCCTTGATTTTTGGTTTATGCTAAGATTACACTTGGACGTGAAAAATTCATACACAGATTTCATGAAAGTTTCATTTTTTTATTGTGTGTATTGCTATTACATCTGTAGATATATGTGCTAAAGTAAGTAATAAAGAAGTCTCAAAATGTTGCCATACAATGCTTTTTTTTGCAAATGTATTTTTGTTTCAACTATGATTTTTTCACTTCATTCATGGGTGCACACACACACGATCTCGGAAAACATCAACTGTTCTTTCTGTTCTGATGCTTAATGAATTCTCTAATGAAACTAAATCCAAAAGATTGATCCATCACGTTCAATACTCTTCATTGCTAGTTTATCATTGATTACTCGTGATATCCCTTCTAGCAGCGGCGTATACTGGGTACAGAATCTGGGCTATGTCACTATATCATAATGTTCAAATGGACAAAAGTTGGCTTGTGAGGTTGTAATGTGATGTGATATTGTGAAATATTTGTGTAGGCCTAGACGCGAGAATAAAATATATAATAAACTTCTTACTGTGTATACTTCTTTTGGAATGTCTTGAGACCTACATATCATCACAAGTTGAAGCTTGGGGCCTCCTATTTGTCTTAGTGGCAACGTCGTCACCTTGAAACAAAGGGACCCCGGGTTCAATACTCAGTGGAGGCACATAGTGGTTTGGATTCCACATTAAATTATAGGTCCAGTCCTCTCTTTGTACACAAAGTGGACAAAAAACAAACATTCAAAAACTATTTCAAGCTTATCCTCACACGTAAGCTGAGTAAATTGCTCGTTAATTATGTGATTCATTTGTTCACTACACAACACAGCACATATCATTCACAAAAGTATAATTCATGCACTGACTCCCCACATTACACAGCGACCTGCCTTGAAAGAAAAAAGTTTTGCACACTACGGAAATGAACCAAACTCGTTTCCACTACAAAACATAGTACCTGGCATCCTTTGTCAGTTCGGACATTTTTAGGTACGGTCATAAGCATAAACCATCATCGGACAGCTGACAAACTCCCAACTTTCTCTCACCCCTGCATCTACTCTGGTCGTTCGAAGGTCAGCGACCTCTTCCTCATGTCAGCAAGTGGTGTTCTTGGCCCAGAGGGGGATATTACCCTTCCATAAGTAACCATTGTCCCCTTTCCTCGCTCCAAAATTCCCCGTACCTGGGAAGATTCCACGCTGGGAGCAGGTGGTTCGAAACGCTGACGGTAATTCGTGCTAGAAGACTGCCATCCTAAACTCACGGGACTCCTTGGGTGCTTTTCTACGTTTCGCGTATTTCAAACAAAACGGGCAGGATTGCCAACTCGTAAGAAATTAGTGTAACAACTTGTAAGGAATAAGTGTGCTAACTCATGAAACGCTGTCATCTTCTTATTGAAATGTACAATTTTATGCACATTTCCAGATCGATTTTTTTTCTCTTTTGAGCATGGGCTTCGCAGGTAGCCTAGATAGCCTGGAGTATACATACGCCTCTGCCTTCTAGGTTTGAAAGGAAGACCAGCAAATATAATGCACATGACTTCAATAGTCAAAACTCCATACATATATTAGTATAGGATAGGGATGGACCTTAACACTGAATCTCTGATGGTGTAATGGTAACATCGCCACCTTGTAAATAAGGGGTCTTAGGTTTGATATCCAGTAAAGGCTCACAGTAGTTTGGATCCCACTTTAAACTGTAGGTCTAGTCCCGATTAGCCTTTCTGTGCATAAAGTGGGCTTAGAAACAAACTCAACAACAATCTCACCACCAACGTTCCCCAGGTACGAATCCCAGGCTAGGCATGGGTGCTCTTTGTGAGTGCCATCAATTTCATCTAATTTTCACTTATCCTCATCATCACAAATAGCCAAAATAGACAGGAATGGGACGTAAATTAGCAAATATACAACAAAATACAACATTAATTTAAATGCATTTTTGTTTAGATTTTTTTACATGATTTTTCATTGTTTTTGTGTGTGAATTTTTCATATCCATATTCTTTATTTAGAAATAACTATCAAGTGAAAGCCTTCCTAGGGCACACATATCTAGTTGTATCCGTGTACTTATTACTTTTTAAGTTGAACTTTTAAACTTTGTGAATACAGTGGAACCTCGATTTTACATTTTTCAGGGGACCAAGCAGAAAAAAACTTAAAATACGGGAAAATGTAAAATCGAGGAAAATTTACTAACATTTTACTATGTTGGGACCATGAAGATTGAATGTATAATGTGGGAACATATAAAATCTGGGTTCTACTATATTGAGAAATTTCAGGTTGAGTTGGGTTAAAAGAAACTTGTGGTATCTGAAACTGTGTGCTTCTTTAATAAAAATGATCGAGTGTACACAGAGTTTGATCTTTCATGTATCTCGTTGATTATATTCATGCACAACTCATTTTCTGCTTGGAAAGAAGGCAGATAGATAAGATACAGGATTATTTACCGTTTTTACTACATACTGTTTTTTTCTGTTTTATATTTATTCCAAAAATTGGTTTGTAACCTTTCATCATGTAATTCTCCATCACGCATCAGATAAAGGTGCAAAAATCTTCAAGCATAGATGATTACATTTTGAAAGTCAATAGTTTGCAACACTGCAGTAAATTTTCTTAAATGCAATATTTCGACTATAATGCACAAACCAATAATAGTAACAATGTGTTAATTTTTTTGTCTGACCAGAAAGATGTTCACTAAACTTTAAAAAGAGAAATTATGTTCATCAATTTCAATTTTCTGTTCCCAGTTTTTACATTTTCCTACATTATACATTCAATCTTGATGGTCCCAACACAGCAAAATGTTATAAAATTTTCCTCGATTTTTATTTTTAAGCATTTTAAGTTTTTTCCCCGGAAAAATGTAAAATCGACGTTCCACTGTATACTCAACTTGAATCTCTAATTACGAGTATTCAGTGCATCTTAATCTTGCTCAAAAGACAGTTTAGAAAAAAAAAATTAAATACTGGTAATACTGGGCCAGTTTCCTTCACACATTGGTCACACCCCACTTTTCACAAAAGAAATTGCATAAAATCTGTAATGGTTATGCAGTGAAATATGGTACTTTTGTATGTTTAACATTAATATGTGTAATATTTTGTTTATAGCTCTTGAAGATTCTAAATAGCAATACCGAAAACCCATACTTAATTTGGAATAATAGCACTCGGGCTGAACTTTGTGAGTACTTGGAAATGCAGCAGCAAGACAAACTGAGATTGGGAGAGAGCGACCCCTCATTTGGGTCAGAGTTCAGCTATTCTATCCATTCAAAGGAGCTGATTGTGGGTGAAATCTTTGTTAGAATTTATAATGATCAACCTACTTTTCCTATTCAGGTAAGTGTTCATTGGGTCAACCATTGTTAATTTTTTGTCCATAAAATCTGTATATATTATATGCAGGGATGGACTGATTTGTAATTTTTGATGACAGCTCATACAGTACCTAAATGAAATGTTCAGATACCAGTAACCAATATTCTACCAACACAGTATATATTGTAAATGATACTTGAATATAAATGGTTCGTTAACGTCTTTAATTGATGTATGTAAGCAGGTGACTGCAAAGGGTTTTGTCTTAGAGAAAAAAACTGCATGTTTAATTTACATAACGTGTGTACCGTATATGAATTACACCTTTATACATATATTTAGAATAACAAAGTAGCATAATTTTGAAATAAATTAAGATGATTTATAAATGTATCAGTTCAGTGAAATTATATCGGTTATTTTACCAATTAACCAATACACTGATATCCACTCATTGACAAAAAAAATGAAACACCTTGAAGGAGTGGTGGAAATGAAATGAAACTGCACGTGTTCACAGGTTATGCTACTGTATTGCAATGATTACAAAATCAGATCAAACGGACAACAGAGTGTCCAGTACGAGCATACTGCTGACCCTATGTCAGTAGGATGTGGCACCTCCTCGGGCCTTGATACATGTGACGATTTGGTTTCGAATGGAGTCGTCGAGCCGTTGTATCCTCTTCTGAGGCAAATTGACCCACAGCTGTTGTGACTGGCCCTCGATATCCTGCAGATCGGCACTTGGTCAGAGTTGACGTCCGAGCTGATCCCTCACATGTTCTATCGGGGACAGATCTGGGGGTTTGCTGGCCATGGGAGTACCTCAACATGATGCAGACAGTCCATAGATACATGTGCTGTTTGTGGAGGGGCATTGTCTTATTGAAAGACTGTACTAGGATGCTGTCCTATGAGGTGTAACACATGAGGGTGCAGAATGTCTGTGACATACCGCTATGCCATCAGTACCCCCCCCCCCTCCCAAACCACTACTAAAGGTGATCTGAAGTCACACCCTATGGCTCCCCACACCATGATGGCAGTGATAATGCCGGTGTGTGTCCTCTCCACTTGGTCCTGCCATACTTGCACACTGTCATCCAAAATGCGGGAACTGCAGAATGGTAATGCGACGCCACTCGTCAGCAGTCAATGACCCTGGTTATGGCACCACTCCAAACACAGCCATTTGTGCTCTGGTGTTAACGGCAGTCTCTGCATATGATGGTGAACACATAGTCCGACTGCTGCCAGTCTATGACCAATGGTGCGGGATGACACTGGATATTGTAGAGAGTCCTGCACCTGCTTCCGGATAGCAGATGCAGATGTGATGGGGTTGCGTAATGCTTAATGCACAATACTCTGTGGTCAGTCTGTCGACCGGAACCTTCATGATGTGTGTAGGTCCCTTCACATAGCCATTGGCGCCAACACCGGTCCACTGTGACATCTTAATTCCCGAGATGCCTGGCAAATACATGATTCGACCAACCGGCCAATTGCAGACTCACAATGCAGCCCCTTTCGAACTCCCGTCAAGTGCTGGTAATGCTGTCTGATACATCTACGAGGCATTCTCTGTGTTGCTGACCTTCCCTCAAGGTGTTCACTGACTGCTCCGCACATGCCTTATGAAGGTTATCAGTCCTGATAACACTATCACGTGGTGGCACAACTAATGCACTCTGGTGGCCGTTCTAGACGGTACATATCATTGCAACTCGAATCATTTACATACCCATCAAAGCTACACTTGTGTACAAAATGACATCCAAATTGGACTTTGCCTTCTGCATGCTTAACTTTTTTTGTCAATGAGTGTAATAATATCAGTTAATACTGATAGAGTACTGATTAATCTGCCCCATCCCAAATATATATTAGTTGAGAATTAGTCAACTAATATTAGAAGATTACCAAAATAATTTTGAAAAAACACTAATGAAAATTAATATTAGTTGAATTAATAATTTGATACATCTTAGTCAAAATTTGTTATTTGACTAATAGCAATTGAACTACTACAATCAACTGCATTTCCAATGAATGCCAGTTAACCCATGGACTATTGTTGTAGGGGTGGGCTATTGTTATGAAACAGAAGGGCTTGATAACGGCCAGTTAATGTAGAAAAATCCATCACATGGTACTAGAGCTATGAAATTTAAGGGAATAAGCACTTCTGATGGTTACTATTTTTGTTTACACTGCACCTGAAGACTATGGCCTGTTATGGGAACATGCCAAAGGATTGACTTTATTGCATGAAAGTCTTCACGGTAGGAACATGGTAGCCAACAAAACTTTGGCAGTGAATTTCTTGAAAAGGAGTCAAAAGATGAATTCTTCTTATGGCCTTTGCGGTTAATTTTTTTACAACAATGGATATATATAGGTCATATTTTATTGCATCTTTCAACACAATATTGAGTAGAGTTTTACTTAGGTATAATTAAGTTACAATATAATTGATATTACTTAGTTAAAAATGTATTACCTGAATAAAAAACACAATAAAAATGTGCACTATGATAGAGCATAAAACTAAATGCCAAAATAGGCAGTTGAATTTTTGGGGATATGTTATCTGCCATGTTGCAATGACTGGAGCTTTAATTTCTGTCCATCGTAAGGCTCGTCTTCCTAGAAATTAATGTGAGATATTCCCCAAATTTTTGCCAGTTAATTCAGATAGGTTAGAGTAATATTCTTCCTACTTTCGAAGCATTATTTGGATGGTTGAAATTACTAATGTTTACATGATATAGACATTTACAGTAATATGTATGTATGTGAATTTTTGATTGTTTCTTAATCTAACTTTTCTTTCTTTTCTCAGAACCCCAAAGGTTTTACAATAGATTTGCTGGAGTACCTGAAACCACAAGCCGAACATCTTCATTCTGCTATTAGCTTATCTCCCTCAAAAGCAGAGAAGGAGAGGCTAATGAATGTCACCATGACACTGCAGGCCTTAGGGAATGTCATTAACAACAATCCAGGTAAAGTATTAATTTATAAATAGGTAAGTACATTGCTTGTGGAGAGGCAAGATATTTAATTTAGCGATATAACTTTTCTAACTCCACAACACTTTCGATGTTGAAATGACATTTGTTAAACTACAATTGGATGAATTTTTTGTGCAGCAAGTAGAAACAGTACCCACATTTATCACAAAGTGGTTAAAGCACTTCTTCTCTTTGTCAGCACCTGTGTGAGACTAGCTTCTCAACTCTCCTCTGTAAAGCTAGACTTGAAAGAATATTTTTTGTCCTTTTTCGTGGTTTTTCTCCTGCATATATCTATATGTGTTTAATGATGTTAGGTGGCAGAACAACCAGACTGAAACTTCACCCTTCAATAAAGATTAATTTGAATTCAAACTCCACTCATCTCATTGATTTATTGATTTGGTTTATTTTACTTTGCTTTTGTGCAACTTTTGGCTAATCACGAAAATGAGGATGAGTGATGATGCAATTGATGAAGGGACACTTGGAAAGAATACCCCATGTCCAGGCTGGGAGTCGAACCCGGGACCCCCGGGTGTTGTAGTGTGCTGTTATAACCACTCCACCACGGAGGCTGGCTCATCTCATTGATGTCAGTAATTAAATTATTTCATGAAACTATTCAGTACAGACATGCATATTTCATTTTTGACGAAAACACGAAATCTGAAGTAACAAATTGTAATGTTAATTTGTCATGCTTCTGAAAGGTGTGAGGTGCATTTTCCCACCCTGTTTTGTCTCGAAGTAACGTGAAATGAGCTGCAAAATGCGAAATAGACTCTTAAACATGAAATTTAGTATTTATTTACTGATGCGACACTTTCTGAAGTCAGAATTATTCTGAGAGTTATGCAATTCGTGAAAAATTGACTATTTCTGCTGTAAATATTCGAGAAGCAAAAATGTACCCCTTTATACAGGAATAAACTTAATTTTCTGGTAACGACATAAATGTGCTATTAGAAGGGGTACGTTTCTTGTGTGTAGTAAGTGCAGTTTTTAAATCAAATTTGGGGATTATATTCATATTTTTAAAACCAGAATGTCATTTTATATACTGCTTTTTCAGCGCTATAACAGCGAAATTTTATTTTATTTTCTGCTTTCAAATCCGAAATTGACTGTTTTTGTACCGAAATGTTGATTTTTTATTTACCAAAAATATGTTCCTCTACTAATCAGCAATAGTTGAAAAAAGATTTCTTATGTCCATTTGTCTCTGCATATCATGATATCTTGGAAACTACGAGAGCTACCAACTAATAGCTCAACTCAGCGCAAATCTATTCTGTCATTAGAAAGAAACAATGATCAAAGGTGATTTGTCAATATCCCGATAACTAAAAATGTTCAGATCTAATATGTAAAATATTATAAAGTTGAAGACTGTCAAATGCTAGGTTAGTAATTTGATTGGCCTTTCTAAGCTTCAGTATCTCAGAATTAAGTAAAGTCACAAGGATAATTTGCTGCATTGAGTAGTATGTAAAATATCCACTTAATTCTGCAGTGTTTTTGATTGATCTGTCCATTTGTTTTTTATGTCAACAGTTACATCATTCAATATGTATTTCTTTAAAAATACCTAAAAGTTGACAAGAATGAGTTTACGCTGTGTGCAAACCTGTTCAGGATTGTGAAACCTGTTGTGAATTAATAAACTGACTTCCTTGAAAAATGCTCTTATTCTTTCCTTAGGTGTCGAGATCCAGTGCATAGGCCACTTTTGTTTACTGTTCAGCTTGCTTCGTTTAGAGAGCTGCAAGCCCATCCAAGTAGGAGCATTGGAAGTAGTGTCAAAAGTGACAGGCAACCAGGAATGTGTGAATGACATTGCTGCTTCTGATGTGTTTATATATCTTCTGGTAGCCCTGCAGAGCCTTCCAGACAACCAAGTTACTATAATTGACACACTTTATGCTCTCATGTCCAATACAAAGATTGTCAAGGATGCCCTTGCAAAAGGTATTATTTTCACTATGTATTTTCATAATGTGCATATTAAATCACAGGTTTGACTTGTGGTGCAGTTTGTTTTGTGCCTATTTCATGCACATTGTATAGAGAATTCAAGAAAGTTTGAAAAATTACAATTTTTTTCTTTAGTTGCATCCACATGTGTTTTCTCCTTCCAGTATATAAATTAATTCGTTCCATTGCATGCATTTATTAGTACCAAAAGTGGAGATTACTACTCTTTCTTGTATAGTTATTGGCTAATCAAGATCTTTGTATCTGTCAGAGTTGTAAATACAGTCAACTCTCGATTCTACGACCCCGGGTATAACGACCCCCTCGAAGTAACGACCCTTTTCCCGGGAACCGTGAAAAATTTAGAAAAAAGTTGAAAAATTTCGAAAAAAAATTGAAAAATTGAAGGAAATCGGCTGAAAAATGCTTTTTTTTTTCCACAATCATTCCCTTCACGAGCGTGCTACCGCTCACAATTGGGTCTGAACTAAAAATAGACACCACCACACCATGCTTGAGTGATATCCAATAGCACTTGACCTCTGCCCCCCCCCCCTCCCTCAAGCGCACCAATGTTACCCCGCACCCGACAGCCACTACCCAACGCGCCAGGCTTGTTTTGCCACGCTTTCTCTTGGATACGCGAGAAGAGAAGATCGAATGTGCTTGGATGTTATTTTAAATCGACCTTGACTTGTTTCCTTGTCCTAAGAGCTGCTGAAAACTCGCAGGGGGGGGGGGGGGGGGAGGGCAGCAGCCCAAAATGACTGCTGGATTTGCAGTCTTTGCCAATGTGTATGGCAGGTCAAGCTCTTTCATCGATAAATACACCACCTTGAGAGATAAGATCGCAGGAATGTTCCAAAATACAGATGCGTGGCACCTGGAAGTCTGGCCCATCTGTCCAGCTCTGACCTAGATTTCAGTAGGTTCCTGTGAGTGAGCAACTCTCGACCTTGTAGCCGACAACTTCCAGTAACCGCTTTCATTCAAAACGTGTTCTTTGTTCCCTGCAACACTTCATAAAAAAGCGAAACTGTTCGAGATAATCAAAGCCACATAGGCGAACTAAAGATCGTCAACCCGCTTAATGCGTTGTCATCCAGGTTTCCACAAAAGTTTACTGCGATCTTACGTGCATCATAACTCCAGTTTCCCACTTCATACGTTTTCGTAATTGTGTCGTAATATCTGCCAAAAAAGTGTTCCGTTGGCTGACTGACTTCTACCCCTTTTTCCTGTCAGCAAAGGGGGGAGGGGCGAATTTCTTGCTCGTGTGCGCACACGGGCTGATTACAGGCGAGGGTGGAAGTGGACCCATCCCTCTTCCTTTAACGTCTAAAATGGGGCAACCAGTTCTGGATATATTCTTGAAAACGAACAAAAACAGAATAAAAAAATTAACCCTCCCCCCCTTTTCCCAGCTTATTCTCCGCCACTGGTGTGCACGGCACCTTCCCCCCCTTTTCCCAGCTTATTCTCCGCCACTGGTGTGCACGGCAATGTTGATAATTGCAGAATTCAGGTATTTTTTTATGCTGTTGTCTGCATAGGAAATATTACCCGTATTATTTATTGTCTGTTGCATGGTAAAACGTAAAGCAAGGGACATTTCTTTCTTCTTTACACTACTGTTAAAAGTTCCATCTTCGACAGTTGCGTTATCTTTAAAATGCTGGGATTTTTCTCTTCCGCCACCTGTTGCTCGAACTTCCAGCCGGTCTCCTTTGTTTTTACGATGCAGCTGGCGCCAGTGTTTTGTCTAGCGTCTGCAAAGCTCTTGCTTGCCGATAACAGCAATGACTCATCCAGCGCGAAGGAAAAAGTTATTGTTTTGAATCTCGCAAAGCTGTTTTCATTTGACGATAACGAAATTCGATCTCTAGAAAGGAAAACAAGCATTAAAACAACTTCATGTTCTGCTTCTGATAAGCAAAACTGTAAATTTAATGCACATCCGCTTTTCTTCAGAAAGATTCATGTGAAGAAAAAAAAAGTGGTCAATGTAGGAATGGTCGCTGAGATCGATTAAAAAGACATTATTCAAGGGGAAAACTTTTGGAGGAGTGGGTGTTTGACATTGGGAATACTCCTATATCCAACATTAAATCATCGATTAACATGAGAGTAAATAACGATCTACCATTTTGATATGTAAAAGTGCGCAGTTTCATAAAGCTTGTTCATTTTATGCTGATGGGTTAATCGGGACTAAATATACAGTTTAAAGTGAAATTTAATTCCAAACCTAAATGACTTTCGACTGGGACGCTGTTTAATGACGTGTCCTAGAATACGCATTGGGTGAAGACAGATCGCAAGTTGCACATTTCCTTTTTCACACTGGATTACAATGCAAGTCAAGGAAGGAGTTTGGACTGCTCCCTTGAATGGGGAAGGGGGGAGGGTGAATGAAGTTTGTTGAAGCAAAGAAAACATGTTGTTGTTTTTTTTGCGATGTATTTTACACAGCCGAACCAGAACGAAAATTACAGCCCCGCCTTTTTTTTTGTCTGGTGCCTATAAAGGTTGTGTTGTTTCTCCCGAGAGATCTAATCTTACCAGTTAATCTTGTAACAGACAATGCTCCACTAGACACGTATAAAATCCAACATTCATTCTGCTCGATTATCTCCCGACTTTTGCTGGCGCCAGTGTAACTGGTGTCAAGATTCTTCGAGTTTCGCTTGCAATAAGCGAGAGATTGTTTTCCTTCCCATAGGTCTCGGTGGAAACGGCTTTCTCATGAACTATAATTGTAAGAATTTCCAGGAAAAGCAACGACTGTGCACAATTGAAAGAAAGTAACATTATTTTTTGTGAAAACGTTTTCATGTTCTATTTTCCTTCTCACAACACTCGTCCTGTGCATAACAGGTTGTATAACTACCAGGATAAATTGTGTTACCATCTCCTATGCATCTTTGTGTCTGTTTGAGCTCCGTTTAGGCAGAAAATTGGGGCAAATTCCAATAACGACCCCTTCGAAATAACGACCCTTTTCCCGGGAACTGTGAAAGGTCGTTGAATCGAGAGTTGACTGTAATAATAATAATACAACTTGCAGAATTGATGCTCAAATACAGTGCTTTCACAGTTTTCACATTAATTTATTATTATTTTTAGTCATTATTACAATTTAATATTTTACTCTTCAACTTTTACTAATAATGGCAACTTCAAATGCATCAAAATCCCCCCCCCCCCAAAGGAGAATTATACTTATCTGATAAGTTTTATGCAATCATTTACAAATAAGCTGCTATTTTTATGCATCTAACATTTATTTTTGTTAATGTTACGATTGTTGCAGCAAATATTTTTGAACATGTTCTGATAGATTGGTTTAGTAAACTTGCAATGAAATATATTTGAATATTTAAAACTAGAGATGTGTTGATATGAAATTTTTGCCGATACCGATAGAAAGTTTACTGATACCAATAACCAATATCCTACTGATGCGATATAAAACTCCAAATGGTCCTTGAAGAACCTGAATAGTTCATTGACCTCTTTAATAAATGTTTGTTTCCAGGTGACTGCAGTGCAAAAGAAGTTACATATTTAGATATTTACTTTTTTTAAAAAGTAGGGCATAGATATTAGCCATTAAAATTATAAAAAAATGGCAGAATTTTGCACTAAATAATAAGATATTTATATAAATATCAGATTGGTAAAATAATTGGTAATTTTAGTGATAAAGCAATACACCTATATGCCTATATTGCCCGATACCAATAGAGTACCGATTAATCTGTCCCATCCCTATTTATAACTATTTTGAACTTCTATCAAATTGTTAAAACTGTTTATCAATATTGAAATTAGTAATAGTATCACCACTGGTATAGTACAACCACCAACAAAAAAACTTGCACTGAACCACGTGTCCTCCACATCATAGTTACGCATAGAGGGGGAGGGGTAGACTATAGTTAGCTTCCCCATGGGCCTAGTTAAGGGATGGAGGGCAAGATGCACGGAGACTTCTGGCTGAATGCTCTTTTGTTTGTGTTCCCTGTATATAGTTAAAAGTAGTGTCAGCTCAACCTTAATTACTGAGAACCAAATATTGTGTTTTAAAAACGTTTCTTGACTAATTCATAGACGCATGAATATTCTGTTTATGACGAAAGCACGAAATGTGAAATAACACACTGTAATGTTCATTTTTCATGTTTTTGAAAGGTGTGAGGTGCATTTTCCTACCAGTTTTGTCACGAAATAATGTGCAATGAACAGCAGAATGTGAAATAAAACTCTTCCAACACAAAATTGAGAGTTTTATTTGTTGCCCTAACACTTTCTGATCTGAATTATCCTGAAAGTTATGCAAATCATGGGAAATAGATTAATTCAGTTATAAATATTTCAGAAGCAAAAATGGACTCTTTAGACAGGGATGAACTAAATAGATATTTAAAAATGTACTATTAGAAGGAAAATGTTTATTTAGTGTAATAAGTGCAATTTTTAAAAATCAAATTTAGGGTTATATTCACCTTTTTAACACCAAAATTATATTTTTTACACAGCTTCTGATCCCAAAATGTTCCCAGTTTTTGAAATCTTTTATTCACCATAAGTATGTGGCTCTACTAATTCACAATAATGAATATCCTCCTCCTGTCAGTACTACAAGGTGGCACATATTGTATCTACTAATGTGAGTTGGCAACTCTGCCAGAATGCACGTATGCACGTGTGGCCTACCTACATCCGTGGACAGTTGGGAGTCCGGCATTTATATAGCACGGAGCGTTGTCTGGTGCAGATGTCGATTGCGGCGGAACAATTAAGATTGCCTTGCACCTGTTCCAGAGATCCACAGCATCTAAGGTGGGTTAGGCAGTGGATAGCCAAGGTAATATTGTGAACCATTAGTCGCCGTGAAATACGCGCTATTACACAGGACATATTGAGATGTGCAACATGAAAGCCTTCCTGCATCACCTCGAACAGTGCATCCAAGCAGGAGGAGGACATTTAGAGAATGTTATTTTCAAGATGCACTGATGTTTCTATTGTCCATATTATACACTGTATTAAACACGTATGTGTATATTTTTATTTCATAAGTCATAACTAGGGCTCGGTTAATTATGCATTTTGCATATTGCATATGCAAATGCATATTTAAGGATTTTTAACTAAAATGCATATTTCATATGCAGGTATACTTGTATGAAAATAAGTTGATATTGAGCATATTTTTGTACCCACAACCAACACCGGGCATATACTGTATTTATTTTTCTTCTCCTCGCTTCTCTTCTCTTTTCGTTATCTTTTCTCTGTCTTTCTTGTTTCCTTTTTCCTGGATTGTTGTATGAAATGTGGCAAGTACGTCTTGCCTGAAAGATTCCATTTGTCGATTAGAAAACAAAGGGTTACAACTTCAAACAAGCATCAAAATTATAGAAGACGTTAAAGAGGCCCTTGCCCAGGTTGATGATCCTGTGTATGTACAGAAATTGGATGCAGAATTCAAAAAGAACAGTGGGTATGCAACAATGGTGAAAGTTTTCAAAATTCTGCATACAAATGGACAACGTGGGGATGATCTGAAACTTGATGTGTCTGACTTTGTTGCCCTAAAATACAGTCCATTTGTATCTTGCGGAGTGGAACGTGTGTTTTCTGAATATAAGACTATTCTAGCTGATAACAGAAGGAATTTCAAGTTCGAAAATTTGAGACATCATGTTGTTATCAAATGCAATCATGATCTTAATCTGTAATGTATTGTGTTTCATTTAACGCAGAACCATATTAGTTGAAAGAAAATTGTGTAGCAAATGAGCATTCAGAATAATGCATATTCATTGCCTGGCATGTAATCTTTCATAGTTTGTAATATACAGCATTTATACATTAAACTGCTTTTTAAAGTGTATATTTTACACTTTTTTAGTGCATATTTGCATGCATATTTTGCATTTTTTTAGTGCATAACTATCCAAGCACTAGTCATAACCATACAAAGTTACTACAAGCACTAACCATATTTTCATTGTCATTTGAAATTGGTAGATGCAATATGTGCCACCCTGTATATATGTACAATATAATTCAATGCTTCGTTCTTCTATTTCAGGAGCTGTGATATATTTATTAGATTTATTCTGTAATTCAAACAACCTGCAAGTGAGAGAAAAGACTGCAGAGCTTATGGCTAAAATGGGTGCTGATAAACTGGTGGGTCCTAAAGTACGTCTCACTTTAACCCGGTTCCTTCCTCTTGTGTTTGCTGATGCAATGCGGGAATCTCCAGAGTCATGCATTAATATGTTTGAAGGAGTCCATGAAAACCCAGAGCTTATTTGGAATGAAGAGGCCAGGCAGAGGATCTGTTCTACTGTCAGAAGGCTGAGAGTGGAGTGAGTAACAATATTTTTTTTATAATATGTTAATTCTACAGCTGTCAGTATCGATGCAGTTTTAATATTTTTATTGTTACTATTTCCTAAATAAATATGAAGGGTTTGCTTTTACTCATTCATACAAAGTAAGAGATGGACTGATATGAAATTTTGGCCAATACCAATAAAGTACCAATATAACATTTACCGATACCGATAACCGATATTCTACCGATGCAATATAAAATTCCAAATGGTCCTTGAAGAACCTGAATGGTTCATTGACATCTTTACTAAATGCATGTTTCGAGGTGACTGCAATGAAAAAGAAGTTGCATATTTAGACATTAACTTTTTTCAAAAGTAGGGCATGGAGATTATAAAAAAAATTATAACAAAATGGCATAATTTTGCACTAAATTATAAGATATTTATATGGTAAAATAATCGCTAATTTTACTGGTAAACTGATACACCATATACCTATATCAGCTGATACCGACAAGAGTACCACTTTATCCCTAATATTTAGTTAAATAAAGTTATTTTGCAAAATCAAGAAAACTTTGCACATCAGCTTTCACTCAGAAGAGTGGTCATTTTCTGCATCTCACTATGGTTAAGCAGGGTGTCTGTCTACCAGTCAAGAAATGTATAGGCATGTCAAGAAAGTCAATAAATTACGCTTGTGGTCAAGAATTTTTGCTATTTTTTTTACAGTATAGTTAATTTACGTTGTTATATTCCTGTACTGGGATTTGATGAAATTGAACATTTGAAAATCTAGAATTGTATTGAGTTGTGGTTAATATTTGTTGACTTTGTTTCTTAAGAATTTCTTGAGCGTGAAGTTCTTTGTAAAAATATTAAATTAAGTAATGTGTCCATTCCTCGTTCAGGATGAAGTCTGAAGCATTATTTTTTACATGCATTAATAAAAGTCTAATTCATTGTTAAAGAACAGCTTCAGTTTTCATCTTAAGTAGCCTTGTGAATAAAAATCTAACTTTTCTTAATTTTGTAACTGTGTATACCTAAGTAGGGGGCGATTATAAGAAAAAGGGGAGAAAAGAAAGGTCAAGAAAAAGTAAAGATTTGTTATTTTGTTAGACACCCTGAAATAGCTGTAATTATGATCTTTAAAATAATACAAAAAAACATTTGAATGACATCAATCCTGATTTTATAGTTTTACTTGCAAATATATAATCATGTACACTATGAAGTATAACAGCAACAAAAAGTGTTGGTTAGCACAGAGCACATGGCTAATGATCCAATTCAGCGTTGCGTGTGTGACATTTTATACACAAAATTTAATATTCTAGACATGAGATTGGATTAAGATATTCATAATGAATTGATTTCATAGAATTATGAAGTACTTTCTGGTGTCTGCTAACAAATTAAGAAAACTTGATTATGATGTCATAGGTTGAATGCATCAAAAGCATTTACAAAAGTGTGTTTCGTGTGTGATGCTTTAAAAATGTAGAAAATTTGGACTTCATTTCTCTGTGAAGCATATGGGCTGCAGATGCTAACATCTTCTATTGGTGATGTGTGCAAATTATATTCATTCACAAACATCTAAACTTTAATGCAATTAAAAACAATAATAATTTCCACATTAATTCATTTTGTTATTTACTTGGAGTAGGACCACTTTTCGTGGATTGCCCCTAATAGGTGTCAGAAAACCTATTTGTAAACTTGTTTAATTTTTAAAGTAATTTTCTCTTCTACTGTTGTACTCTAGACCAGAAAGTATTTCTTTTGTTTCTTCAGACTTGCAACACATCTCATGTATTATTATTGCTTGCAGACACTATGAGGTTCAGCGTCAAAATCCACAGGCTGCATGGAAGATTCCAGAAGAGGGCACTTTAGCCAGTTCCATGGCTGCAGGTGAACTGGTCGTTGGAGGAGTGTACCTACGATTGTTCGTAGCCAACCCAGGATGGGTCCTCAGGCGGCCTAAAGAGTTCCTAGCTGAGTTGATGGACACTTGCCTTACGCTTATGAGCAAAGAGAAGCCAGATGTGAGGATTTTATTTTTGTTTCCACCCTTCTTATTTTTAAGGATACTTTTGTATTGAAATTATGCCTTATCGAAAGCAGTCATAATTTTCTCTTCTGATGCCTAATGATGTTATATTTCTGTGGAAATCATCTACTCTACTTCAAGTAGGTGTGTGAAAGCCTTGGTGAACGTGTGTTTAGTGCATTTCTATTACCATGATTTCTGGATTTCCATAATTGTGTACTAACTCGCTGCAATCAAGTGAGCTCAAGTTTGGTTTCTGGAGGAGGTGCTGTAAACTGTAGGTCTAGTCCCAATATCAGCATAAACTGAACTTACTTTGCTATCATTTCTATTTATTTATTTCCACATTTTCATGTACTTTTAGATTGGTTTTCAGTGCCAAGCTAAGCATTTCTAAGGAAGCACACAACTTGTGTGTAAATTAGTTTTTAGTGCATGTATTATTTTTAGTCAAATATTGAAGAAAATAATGCAGTACAGGAAAGAAAATTGTTGAATATGAATATTACAGGTGTCTACAGCACTGTACTCAGTAGATTAATGTTGCTTCCTAAATATTTGCTCAAGTTTATTTCTTTCTGTTCAGAGTTAAGAGGAAACTGACAAGATTAGTTACCTCATAGATTTTGAGAAGTTTATTGTATTAAGAAGGTAACAATAATTGATTCAAATGTGTGGAATTTTTAGAATGAGAGTAATGCGTAATTCATTTTAAAAATCAAGGCAGGGCATAGGAAATTGCCACCAAATTTTGTACATCACCCCCGAAAAGAATTGTGTGTTCCACTTTTGTGAACTTTGTTCCATTAATATAAAAAATAGAAAAAACTTTATGCATATTAATTACTTACAAACTACTAAAGATACAAATATAAAGTTTGTTACTGAAAAACGTATCATATACTAGTTTATTATGATATAAATTAATGTGATTGGTCTTTTTGTTCAAGAACTGTACGATTGAAATATTGATTTGGCACTTTCAAATGGCTCCCCATGTAGTTTTAAAACCATTTTTAACTGTTTTAATCCCATAAGTGTAGAATTTTTTTAAACAAGTTACTACTTCAAAATCGAGTGTTTTTTTAAGCAAAATTCCATTCTGTCACTCCCTTTTCCTTCTTTAAATTCCGATTCAGATTCACTGTCACAGCTTTTAATGGAGAAGAAGTGCAACTCAAGCTTCCCTGATGGTGTAGTAGTAATGTTGTCACCTTGTAATCAAGGGGTACAGAGTTCAATACATAGTGGAGACACATTTAAACTGTAGGTCCAGTCCTGATTAGCCTATGTTCATATAAAGTGAACTTATAACAAAACTGCAAAAAATTGAACTCAGTGTCTGCATCACGCAAACTTTGGTTTTGAGCCATATTTTGGTTTTCTATTATGTACGAACTACACTGTATGAAAGCAGATAACTTTTCGTACATCTAAGATATATTCTTTTTCTTCTTTTTAATCTTCTTTCTCCTCTTCTTTTTCATCTTCCTTTTCTGCTACTGTGTTTGTTTTTACAATAGCTATCATAATCTCACCTAACGTGATTGTTATGTTCTCAACACCTGGGCATATATGTATATATGCCACCTGCAGTCAAATCTAGTCCAAGCAAACGCTTAGTGTATATGCAGCAGCACAAGTTGCTTGCTTCCTTAGAAATGCAACCCACACTCGAGGGGTTAAGAATGTATTCTAATTTTTCCAATTCAAATTTTTGTTGCATGTAATAGAGTAGAGGTATTAATTTGATTTATTTTTCTGCTTCTTCAGACAGAGCTTCTTGAGACTGCCACAAGTGCCTTAGTCTGCTTACTGCAAGCTCAGCCGGCATTATCCGATCAGGTTCCAACTTTGGGTCACATTCCTCGCCTCTGCAAGCAGATGTCTGTTCATTCTCAAAACACTGCCGTTCCACGTTCTGCCATTCTCATTCTTCATCAGTTGGCAGCAAGTCAGGTAGGTTGGTGGAAATGTTTTTTTTTTCCTGTGTATCAGTATTGGGCAGGTCATGCATAAGTATTGTTTAAAATATTTAACTAGATTAATTGGATATTGATATAAATGCCTATTTTGGTCCTATGGTTAGATTCATATGCTTTCAGTGCGAAATTAGTTTTCAGGGTAACACAATCATTACACGTATTATACTTAAATTCTATAGTGCCTATAAGTTATGGCATATGGATTATATGTTTATGTCAATAAAAATAACAAAATGTCAGAATTTTGCACTAAATTACAGGCTAATTATAAATATATCAGATTTAAAAAATTACTAACAATTTTACCAAGACACCTACATTATGAAAATATAGACTGCCTTGGTCAGCATATTTAAGTTAAGTCTTAATCATGTTGCCTATAGTAGCTGATACCAATAGTGCACTAGTGAGTAATCTGCCCATCTCTAAATATTATTCGTAATGCAGAGTTATGCAGATTTTTCTTTCATCAGTTCAAATAAAGTAAAAAAAGAATTTAGTTAAATAAAGCTGTTTTGCAAAATCCAGAAATGTTTGCACACCAGCTGGTCATTCTTTGCATCTCACTATGGTGAATTAATGATACCTTTTAAATAATCTCTTATCAAAGCAGTATTTCATACTTGTAATAGTTGCTATATATTATAGTTGTGATAATTTTGAATGTTGCAGATGTGCATAGAGACAATGTGCAAAGCCGATTGCATTGCACCACTGAAACATGCGATGGAATTGAGACGAGATATGATTGGTGTTGCCTGTGAAATGCTGAACAGGGTTTTTTCAGCAAATTTTGATGAATTGGTAAAGCAGGTAAGTAGTTTCTCTATTTTTCTGCTGTGCTATCTTGATGCTGTTTTCCCATGACATTAATTAAGCAGTGCAATATTTGAAGCTAAAAATATGTCAATTTTTGCTCAAGTTTTGAGCTACGAAAAAATTTTACATCCAATAATGATATTTTGATTTTTGTTTTTACACAATCACTGCTGAACGTGCTGGTTTCTTGCTTTCTCGTGATATGCAGTGAACACTAAATGGCTCTTCATGAGCCTTCATACAGAGTTCAGTTTGGTGTGGAACTAGAGTTCCAGTTTTACAGATGCCATTCTGAGATTTTGTGTTGTTTGTCTGAATTGTAGCTTTCGTTTGGGAATTCTGCAACTTTTCTGCTCACCATGCAGAGCTGGCCCTAGCGGTTAGCTACTCTGTTACTCACCCGAGGTCCTGTGCTTCAGGGGGCCCTGCACTAGATAAAAATAATTGATTTGTGCAGTTTTTTTATGAGTTTATAGGACACTGGTGTTTCCACATATTTTTGGTAAATAAAAAAGGAAAATTTCAGTACAAAAACCGAATCAATTTAGAGTTCAAAAGTGGCAAATAAAATAAAATTTCTCTGTTATAGCAGTATATAAAATAACTCTTTGGTTTAAAAAATGTGAATATAATCCAAAATTTGATTTAAAAACTGCACTTACTACACAAAATAAATATATGCCTTCTAATAGCACATTTATGTCATTTCCAGAATATTAAGTTTATTCCTGTACAAAGGGGTCCAGTTTTGCTTCTCAAATATTTACAGCAGAATTAATAAATTTTCAATGAATTGCATAACTCCCAGGATAATTTAAACTTTAGATAGTGTCGCGTTGGTAAATAAACTGTAAATTTCGTGTTTTAGAGTCTATTTTGCATTTTGCAGTTCATTTTGCATTATTTCGTGACCTCACATCTTTCAGACACGTGAAAAATTAACATTACAATGTGTTATTTCATATTTTGTGTTTTTGTCAAAAACGAAACGTGCATGCCTCTACCAATTAAGTAACTAATGTGATGCAACCTGTAGCCGTGGATTATTTTGGTATTTGTAAGCATGTCCAAAATTACTGAAATCTTATTCAAAACGAAGTAGGCTACATGAAAATTATGTTCAAATATTTGTATCAAAAATAGTTACACCTTTATTTTTAATAATTTTACGGAAATTCTGTTTTTTTTTTTTTAGATATAGCACGAAATCGTGATGTGAATCAATGTAAATTCACTACAACATCAAAATCCAATGAAAAGTAGAAAAAACATAATTATGTTATTGGTGTGATTACATATAGCCACTTTTATAGTTATAGTAACAGTTGATATTGAACACACCCAGTTTTGTAATTAAATATACTGAACATCAGAATTGAAATGAAACAATAATTTTGCAACTTTAATTAGCGTCACATAATTCTCAGTTTTAACCATCAACATGTTCTGCTTTTGGCTCTTGGATAATAATACGAAATATATACATACATATATACATACATACGTACATATATGCATCCATATATATGTACACAATGTTTATACTTAGAGGCACATATTTTTGGTAAATAAAAAACCAAATTTCGGTACAAAAACTGAGTCAATTTCGGGTTCAAAAGCGGTAAATAAAATAAAATATCGGTGTTATAGCGGTGAAAAATTGGATGAAAAGTGGTATATAAAAAGACATTTTGGTTTTGAAATTGTGAATATAATCCTAAATTTGATTTAAAAACTACACTCATTCCACAGAATTAACATTTCACTTCTAATAGCCTATTTATGTAGTTATCAGAGTATTAAGTTTATTTCTGTGTAAAGGAGTCCAGTTTTGCTTCTCCAATATTAACAGCAGAATTAATCAATTTTCCGGGAATTGCATAACTCTCAGGATAATTCAGACCTCGGAAGGTGTCGCGTCGGTGAATAAACCCTAAATTTCGTGTTTAAGAGTTAATTTCGCTTTTTACAGTTCATTTCGCATTATTTCGTGACAAAACATGGTCTCAAAATGCATCTCACACCTTTCAAAAACATGAAAAATTAACACTACAATGTGTTTTTTCAAATTTCGTTTTTTCGTCAAAAATGAAATATGCATGCCCCTATTTATACTGTATTATGATTATATAGAATATCTGTACTTCAGACTTGGAAACAAAAATCTGATAAATTTTTATTATAAACCCTGCAAATATTGCATGCCTCAGACCCTGCATCGGTCATGAATAATGAAATTCTATCTAGTAAAAGCAGATATGTGAAAAATGTGTTGTCTTGTATTGTATTCATAGGGCTACCAGATGTCCGGTTTTTCCTGGACATGTCCTACATTTTAGCCTTATGTCCGGCGTCCGGGCGGAATTTGAAAAATATCATATATGTCCTACATTTTGAGCTTCACAAAATATGAATTAGAAAAATGCATGCTTCAGTTGAACAAAGAAAATCATGCAAGTTATAATACAAGTCTATGGACTGCACTTCCAACTTAATAGTGAAATTGATTTTGATTCAGTTATTGCCCACAGAGAAAATAAAAGTTTGTTCTGCTACAGCAAAAACGGGAGCGAATTGTGAATAAGTTTTGGGGCCACATTCTGATAATGTCACTGTTCGGTGCATGAGCGAAATTTCTTGCCCTGGGTTTTATACTGATGGACTGAAGTCTGTAAAACATTTGGTACTGGTTCAACATATTTTCAAAGAGTTTCACTGTTCACCAGTGTCAGAAATATAATTTGACTATACCTAAAATTTTGAGAGAAATTGCCTCCTCTGAGAAGTACCAAAATATCTAGTAAGAAGTGTACCGTTTACTTCTGAGTATAAGTTTGGGAATTTTGCATTTAAGAAATCATATTTTTTTTTAAATTGAAAAGTGCCAATTTTAAATTACTTTCTAACTTGTTCTAGAAATCTGTATTGTTTGTTGCGAGCGTTTTGCATCCTACATTTTTACATAAAGTCCTACATTTTGGGACATTATGTCCTACATTTCCCTCAAAGCGATCTGGTAACCCTATGTATTCGTAATAAATAATTTATATCCTCAGATGTAAAACTTTTTTTTTTTTTTTTTGCAAATAAATCACATTACTTCCAAATTTCACTCACAATTATGTGTAATGGACACAAGAAAGGACAAGATTAACAGAAAGTGCCTTTCGGCATCTTTGGCTCAAAGCCAAGAAATGTAAAGGTTACCACAAGGCATCCAGTACCATGTTTCTTCTACAAGATATCATAACATTACAATTTACGAGAAGAAATCTTCAGCACATGGAGCTAGTACAAACGTGATAAAAGCTTTTATTAATCTTTCAGCTATAATTTTCTGTAATATAATTGTATTTTAAGTATGCCTGAGTCACTTTGAACTCATACAGATGCTTGAACATTGTAACAAACATTAATAATATTCATAAATTGTAATATACAGGATGTCCCAAAAGTCCGATCTGACAGGGAAAAATAAACAATATATGTAGATGGAATTTAGCTAAAGTAAAATAAAGGCCCACTCCATTGCATATGTGCCACTGGGATATAGGTGTCATCACTTTGTAATCAAGGGGTTCCAGATTCGATACCCAGTGGAGGCACATGGTGGTTCGGATCCCACTTTAAACTGTAGGTCCAGTCTTGATTAGCCTTTCTGTGCGTAATGTGTACTTAAAAAATAAAAAACTGAGGCCACTGGGAGGTACTTGGTTCTCCTTCTTCTGCATCCCTGTTAACCACAGTATATTCCATTTATGTCTACCTGCAATACATAACGCACCACATTATCATACAGTAGCTACTGGTTAGTACACCTGTCTAAACCAAATATGGATAGGAAAACATGATTTAAACAACATGATAGTAGGAAAGGGGGAAAGCTTGTTGGGATATGATATCAACATGGTAGCCATCTTGGAGTCAACTCAATTTTCTTAAAATGAAAGAGGGTCATGTGACATGTAAAAGTGCTAGAATTTTACAAGCATGCACTATGGTATGCTGCTTGAACCCCGTCGAATATCAACAGTTGCTATCCTTCAATGCAGCCAGACCTGAAGTGGTTTTTAGAGCTCTATATCAGCACCCAAATTTTACTCTCCCTTATGTGGATGGGTCCAAGTCTTTTGAATCAGTTGGTTGTGCTTTTGTTATAAACTCTGAAAGTTGCAGTTAAACTTTACATAATGTGTGTCTCATCTATACAGCAGAACTGTATGCAGTCCTAAAGAGACTGAACTTTGTCGAAGTTCCCACTTTTCAAAGAATCTTCATTTTGCTCTCCAAAAGTAGAAATAAAACTAATTTTGCCTGTAGTAATATATGGATGTGAAGCTTGGTCCCTTATGTTAAAAGAGGAACATAAATTAAGGTATTTGAAAATAAAATCCTTAGAAAAATATTTGGAGCTAAAAGGGATGAGGAGACAGGTGAGTGGAGAAGGTTATATATTTAGAACTGCATAATTTGTCCTGTCCAGATATTATCAGAATAATTAAATCAAGAAGACTTAGGTGGGCAGGCCATGTGGCACGAATGGGAGAGGAAGGATTCTTGCTGGGAAACCTGTTGGTAAGAGACCAGTAGGAAGGCCAAGACGAAGATGGAGGGATAACATTGAGATGGACCTAAAGGAAATCTCTAAAGTTTGAAAAGATTGGATCGATCTTGCCCAGGATAGGGACAGATAGAAGGCTGTCTTGCAGCAGTGATAAACCTTCGGGTTTAAGAAGGCTAGAGAGTTAGTCGAAAGTAGAAACACCAATGATCGAATACCAGCAGTGATTTTTTGAGCTTGAATCCCAGAGTCCCAATTTTACTGTCTCTTATACGGATGACTCCCAATCCATCGAATCAGTTGGTTGTGCCTTTGTTGCAAACTTTGAAAGTTACAGTTACCTATTCCATCTACACAGTAGAACTGTATGCAGTCCTGAACGTACTGGAATTAGCGGAAGTTCACACTTCCCACTCTTCATTTTCTGAGATTTGATTAGTGTTCTCCACAGTCTGGAATCACTCTCTTCCAGGCATCCTTTACTGTAACGTATTCTTTGATGGCTTGTTCCTTATCTGCCAGTGCTGAAGTTCACTTCTGGTGGGTCCCTAGTCACGTTGGCATCAAGGGACGAAACAGCTGTTGTTGGTCCAGCCAGGGACCTTTATAGTGTTCGTTCCATGTTTTAGACATCTAGCAGGAAATGTGGGATGAGGTGAAAGGGAACAAAGTACGTGCCACCAAGCCATTCCTCTTTGTCTTTTTGAGAAGGGTGTGGCTCTTTTACAACATATCTGAAGAAAATGTTAGTGCCTCCTTACCATTTTAATGTGTTGTGTATATACTGCTGTGCAGGTCTCTTTATAGCCATGCACTTTTAACCTTTCTCGAGGGACTTGTGCCTGCCCCTATGATGCCAGGGGTCGAATCCTGGTCTGGGCATGGATGTTTGTGAGTGTTCATTCATCATGTCATCACTCGTTCCCATCTTCGCAAATTAGCCAAAAGTGGCACAAAAAGTGAAGTTAAATAATGCAAATCAATCAATCAAGGGACTTGTTACTTCCTTTTTAACTTTCAGGTAAGGATTTTAGATAAGGGGATTTTTCCTTGTATAGTTTGTAGGCTGCAAAATGACCATATGTACTGATGAAAATAATAATAATAATAATAATAATAATAATAATAATGATAACACATTTATTCATTCTTGATTGATGGTGATGTTACCTGAAGAAAACTACTGAAGATCGTTCTGATCGCATTGTGTAATTGCAAAAGAATTTGGTGAACATCACCCACACACCCTGTGATAAAGTGTACAAGTTGAGTAAGAAATTGCAAGAAATGGGTGCAATGTACAGTGACTGACATTTCTGGGTTGTAACGACTCCAATTTACTTTAGATTGGATCATTACAACCCAGAAGTATCCATGATTATAGATTACATTGCAATAAATTCATTTAATCTACATTCCATTCCTATTCTTTCCCTACAGGGTCATACTTTTAGAACACCCTGTACAAGTATTATACCACATCAATTTACTTTTCTTTCAAACATTCAAAGAATTACAAGCATGTTAATCAGAACACAGTGGGACGACAACGAATATTGTAAAAATTCACTTTTGCCACAAAATGTTGATGTAAAATGAAAGAAATCATACATTGTGCTTAATTCCCAGGATAATTAGAGTCTGCAAAAGCATCATGCAATATTTTTGCAGACGTAGAAAAGACTACATGGATTCCATATAAGTATCTGTTATTCATTTTGAACTGATAACAGATATACTATATAACATTTGGGCTGAAAAGTTTGTAGGCTGACTCATAGATGGCGTTACTAGAATTAAATCCATGTACTAACCTTCAAAAGATACATGTATAAATTTCACAGCTGCCGGATAATTAGTTCGTGAGATATAGCATTGTGAGTGAAGCAGCTTTTGTTATTGTGAAAAAATGGATAAAAAAGAATTTCGTGTGTTAATAAAGCATTGCTTTTTGGCGAAAAAAAAAAAATACTGTTGAAGCCAAGGCTTGGCTTGATAAACATTATTCGGACTCTGCACCAGGAAAATCAACCGTTGAGAAGTGGTTTGCTAAATTTAAACGAGGCGAAATGAGCATCGAAGACGATGCACGCAGTGGATGCCCCAAAGAGGCTGTTACCGACGAAAACATCAAAAAAGTCCACAAAATAATTTTAAATGATCATAAAGTGAAGTTGATCGAGATAGCTGAGACTTTAAAAATATCAAAGGAACGTGTTGGACATATTGTGCATGAATATTTGAACATGCGAAAGCTGTGTGCAAAATGGGTGCCGCGCGTGCTCACAATCGATCAAAAGCAACAACGTTTTGATGATTCGGAGCAATGTTTAGCGATATTCAACCGTAATAAACACAAATTTTTCCGTTGATATATTACAATGGATGAAACATGGCTCCATAACTACACTCCAGAGTCCAATCGACAGTCAGCCGAGTGGACTGCACGTGATGAACCGAATCCAAAGCGTGGAAAGACGCAACAGTCGGCTGGCAAGGTTATGGCATCAGTATTCTGGGATGCGCATGGTATTATATTCATTGATTACCTCAAAAAGGGCCAGACCATCAACAGCAATTATTACATAGTGTTGTTGGAGCATTTAAAGGATGAAATCACGAAAAAACGGCCCCATTTGAAGAAGAAAAAAGTGCTGTTTCATCAAGACAATGCACCGTGTCACAAATCAATGAAAACGATGGCAAAATTATATGAATTAGACTACGAATTGCTTCCCCATCCACCATATTCTCCAGATCTGGCCGCCAGTGACTTTTTCCTGTTTGCAGACCTTAAAAGAATGCTCGCTGGAAAGAAATTTAGCACTGATGAAGAGGTAATCGCCGAAACTGAGGCCTATTTTGAGGCTAAAGAGAAATCGTACTATAAAAATGGCATCGAAAAATTGTATGACCGCTATAATCGTTGTATCGCCCTCAAAGGCAACTATATTGAATAATAAAATCGAATTTTGTCAAAAATATTTTTTACTATGTTAGCCTACGAACTTTTCAGCCCAACTGTTAGACATTGGATATTCAGTTTGGCCTGTGATAAAGTGTATACATATTTGTATTCTGATGGTTGAATAACATTTACATGTTTGATGTTCGCAGGCTCTACAGGCAGACATGGTTACATATCTGTTGAGTTTGTTGGAAGGTCGTTTGGAGACCCTGGAGAATCCAGCTGCCACAAAAGCTCAAATCGTAAAAGCATTGAAGGCCATGACCCGTAGCCTAACTTACGGAGAAAAAGTATTAGGGATTTTAGAAAAATCATCTGTGTGGGCAGAATACAGGGACCAGAAACATGACTTGTTCATTAGCAACACGTCGGTTGGAGGATATCTGACAGGTAGAGAAATATTTATGTTCTCATATGTTGTGGGTGTGCGAATTACTCACAATTACAGAATAATAAGCATTCTTAAAAAAATATTAAAAAATATACATTTATAAAAATACTAAACTTATTTTACTTATGATTAGTGAGTATGTACTATTTCCAAACAATGTTTCAGGAATCAACTGTTCCCTTCATCAGGTTCCTTCTAGACTAGCAAGATCGCTTCATAGCCAAGTTAAATTGAATTAAAAACAAGGAAAAAGGATATAGGAATGGCTATGGTAGAAAAGCAATTCTTAAAACTTGCCCAAACCTGTTAAAACTTCCATCCCCACTACCATTCTTTCGTTAAACCACATGAGTTAAAAATTCAATCTTAAAAGAACTGTTAGACTTAAAAAGTTAAAAGACGCACACCAATTCACTTCCGCCCGTGAGGGATCTGGATTGCCTTCTTGCAGAATGTAGGAAGTTCTCTGATTCCACTCCCTGCCCACAAATTTCCCCTTCACTCCCCCTACCTGCTTAAGTCACGCCATACTCAAAGTCACGGATTTCCCGAGCCTCGCAAATTCCATCCAGGGTAAAAAAAAAGTTTTCATGTTACCCCGGACGTAATTCGCGAGGCTCGGGAAATCCGTGACTTTGAGTATGGCGTGACTTAAGCAGGTAGGGGGAGTGAAGGGGAAATTTGTGGGCAGGGAGTGGAATCAGAGAACTTCCTACATTCTGCAAGAAGGCAATCCAGATCTCTCACGGGGGGAAGTGAATTGGCGTGCATCTTTTAACTTTTTAAGTCTAACAGTTCTTTTAAGATTGACTTTTTAACTCATGTGGTTTTACGAAAGAATGGTAGTGGGGATGGAAGTTTTAACAGGTTTGGGAAAGTTTTAAGAATTGCTTTTCTACCATAGCCATTCCTATA
The DNA here is from genome assembly GCF_977018435.1 of Lepisma saccharinum. Taxonomy (NCBI): domain Eukaryota; kingdom Metazoa; phylum Arthropoda; class Insecta; order Zygentoma; family Lepismatidae; genus Lepisma; species Lepisma saccharinum. The sequence goes on along the minus strand of NC_139245.1, from coordinate 49,419,583 downwards.
TCCTTTTTCCTTGTTTTTAATTCAATTTGACTTGGCTATGAAGCGATGTTGCTAGTCAAGAAGGAACCTGATGAAGGGAACAGTTGATTCCTGAAACATTGTTTGGAAATTGTACATACTCACTAATCGTAAGTAAAATAAGTTTAGTATTTTTTAAATATTTTTTAAGAATGTTTATTATTCAATAAGTATGTTGTAAAGTTATTTACTGTTGTAAATACTTCTTATAGAAGTTTCATACCAGTTCTTATTTATATTTTAAAAACATTCAAGAAAGCTGTGTCATGTGTTTTGAATAAAAGGCAACAAGTTCTAAGTTCATTCCTGGTATTTAAAAAGAAAAATGACAGATTACATGTCAAACATGATACATTAAATATACATAATAGAATAACGTTATTTATTTGTGCAGTACTGTTAATTGCAACATTAGTATGAAGCCACATATATAAACAAGGCTCTTGGATCATTTTCTTGTTGAGAGAATATATGTTCCCACTGACTTGGAAATGGTTAGCACAGTGTTCTGCCATGCCTGGGGGCCCGGGTTCGAATCCCAACCTGGACATTGGTGTTCTTTCTGAGTGTCCCCTTCATCAACTTCATCATACAAGGTGCCACAAAAAAGAACGATGTTTTTGGAATAAGTGTAAAGTCAAGATACAAATGTTTTATTAACACCAAAACCATTGGTAAGAAATGCAGTTTAAACACGTATACAGTGATGATTTAAGTATGGAAGATGATGTCAGCAAAGACATCCGGCTGTATACACATCCGGAGCCTCTGATTATTATTTTTTTCTATAGACCCTGATATAGGGTAGAAACGTCATGTGTTAAGTGTTTTTTTACTGAAATAAAGATGCCATGTCAGCGTGTTTATCGTTTTTCCTATCATGGAAACAAGGCTTAACCCTTGGATGCCGATTTTCCAGGTATTTGCATTAATGCCGAGCACGTTTTCAGCAGGAAATTTGAAATTCTGCTTGCTTCGAAATGAAATTTTATATTTTCGGAACTAAGGATGTTAGATTGATTGATTGATTTAGTTTATTTTATTTTGCATTTCGTGCCTCTTAGCTAATTTGTGAAGATGAGGATGAGTGATGAAATGATGAAATTGATGAATGGAAATTCACAAACAACCAAGCCTGAGCAGGATTCGAACCTTGGACCCTTGGCATTGCAGCACCATGTGCTAACCACTTGGCCACAGGGTCCGGCAAGAATGTTAGAGGTACAAATGATACCTCATTTTGTTCAGTATACTTTGGGCTATAATCCTGATGGAAAGAAAAAATCCGTAATCAGTTAGAAGAAGAAGAAAAGAAGGGAAAGTAATTATTTTTTTCATGAAATTTGAAATTCATCAGACCCCTCGCAGGCTACGCCAGGACGTAATGCCTGGTATGTTTGCCATTGATGTGGAAAAAATTACGCACTTATTGCTAATACTTTTGGAGAAAAAAAAATTCTGCTTGCTTCTAAATGAAATGTTATATTTCATATTTTACATTTACTAATTGTTAATTACATGTCTCTAGACTCGTGCAGAGCTCAAAACATGTATCTTTGATCATTATCCAAGTTACAGTATGGTAAAAAAAAAGTAACATACTACTATGAGCAAAAGCTCCTTGTGACAATATGTTAGAATCCGGCATTGGTGCAAATACCTGCTGTGACAATATGTCACGGCTCATCCTTTAAGGGTTAATCATGTTACAATTTGTTTTAAAATTCTTCTGTAGCTGGAACAAGTGCTAAGTTTTAAATTTTGAAACTTGTATTTGCTGAAGGTCTGTAATTGCTTGTGTTTTAGGAAGATTTTTGCTAAGATTATTCTCAAATTTGTTCAAAGTTATCCTACATTATTATAACAACAAATACACCATAATACCATGTATTTTTAATAACATTTTATTTGTATATAATCTGATGTACTCAGCACAGAAATACTCCTGTACTGTGTTGGTGTTTCACAATCATCTTTTTGCATCCTCAAGGACTCAATTATTTACATCCATTCCTTAGGAAGAGGGAGTGGAAATTTCGATTAAAGCATTTACAATTGTTCTACAAAGAACCTGAATGGTGTATTCACCTCATCAATTAATATACATAACCAAGTGAATGCAATAGGTTATACCTGAGAAAATGAAAATATATGTTTTGACACTTACTTTATAAAATAGGGCTATAAGAGCTGTATCTTTATATTCATAGAAATATAACACAATGGCAGAATTTTGCAGTAAATTACAGGCCATTTATAGAAATATTGGACTGGTAAAATTATTGGCATTTTTACACATAGAACAACATTCCTATATCTCCTGATTAATCTGTCACACAACTGTATATTGCTTAAATGCTGGCTGAAAGGAATTCACAGCAAGTTATTGCATTCCCACAAACTCCTTCAAAATCAAATCACATGTACAGGAAAACCTCGTTAATACGAAGTTTAAGGGACCAAAAAATGTCAACTTCGAATTAAATGATTTCGAGTTATACAAACTTTTCAAGATGGCGCCTGTTTTTCTGGTGTAAATAAAGTAGAGTATAAATTACCCCCACAACGGATGTTTTATACTTGGTGGTAGCTGAGAAAATAAGCTTTATATGTACTATATAGTAATATTGTACGTTTTAAAGAAAGTGTAAAAAATGTTACACAAAATGAGAACACGGAGCTTACGCGGACACAAAGATTCTAAGGAGACGGTTAACACCATTTATCCTGCTTAGTTATACAACCGGTTATGCACGGGATGCATGATGTGGCAAAAAGTCTTTTAAAAAACTGTATTTTGTTTTAATTGTGCAAAGTCGTTGCTCTTTCACGAAATTCTTACAATTTTAGTTCATAAGAAACCCGTTTGCACGGAAACCTACGGAAAGGAAAACAATCTCGTTTATTGCAAGAAGTGAAACTCGGAAGAATCTTGACAGTAGTCACACTGGCGTGAGCAAGAGATGGGAGATAATCGGACAGAATGAATATTGGATTTGATGTTCGTTCACTAGAATACTGTCTGTTGCAGGATTAACTGGTAAGAGAAGATTCTCTTGGGAGAGAACACAACCTTTCCCTGGCACAAAAAAAAATCGTAAAAATAAAAATAAAAAAATCAGGGCTGTAAATTTCGTTCTGGTTCGGCTGTCTAAAACCCATCGTAAAAAAAGTCACCTTTTCTTTGCTTCAGTTAACTTCATATTCGCCCCCTGCCCCCTTTGCAGGAATCAGTCCAATCTCTTCCTCTACTTGCATTGTAATCGTCTCTGAAAAAGTAAACACACAACTTGCGATCTGTTTGCACCAAATGTGTATCCTAGGACACATTAAACAGTGCCGCACTCTATAATCATTCTGGTTTGGATCCCACTTTAAACTGTATATTTAGTCCCGCTTAGCTCATCAGCATAAAATGAACTCAAAACAAGATTTACGAAACTTACGTATTTTCAGATTAATTGGCAATTTATTGTAGGATTCAGGAGTATTCTGGAGGTCAAACACTCGCTCCGCCAAAACTTTTCTTCTCGTATTCCTACATTGAGCCTTGCGTGTTTTTTTTTTTTTTTTTTTTTAAACCAGCACGCTAATGGTTCTGAAGCATTTCGTTATCGTCAAATCAAAACAGCTTTGCGAGATTCAAAACAATGACCCTTATTCCTTCGTGCTGGACGAGTCATTGCCTCGGCACTGGCGCCAGCTGCAGCGTAAACACAATGAGACCGGCTGGAAGTTAGAGCAACAGGTGGCAGAAGGGAAATCATCCACATTTTAAAGATAACGCAATTGTCGAAGACCGAACTTTTATCAGCAGTGTGAAAAAGAAAAATGACCCTTGCATTACGTTTTACCATCAACAGACAATAATACGGGCAATATTTCCTATCCAGACATCTGCATTCAAACAAGAAAGAGGGACCTGAATTCTGTAATTATCGCATTACCATGCACACCAGTGGCGGATAACGAGCTGTTGTAGGAGAAGGGAGGGGGTCACTTTTCTTTTTCTTATCCTGCGGTTTTTGTTCGTTTTGAAGAATGTATTCAGAACTGGTTCCTTTATTTTAGATGCCAAAAGAAAGGAGCCTGTGTGCGCACACGAGCAAGAAAATCGTGGCCGAAACAATTAGCAATGGACTCCCCCCTGTTTACTGATAGAAAAAGGGAGAAGTCACTCAGCCAACAGAACACTTTTTTGGCAAATTTTATGACCGGCACAGTTAGGAAACGTATGAAGCAGGAAACGGGAGTTGCAACATACGTAAGATCGATGTCAACTTTTGCGGAAAACCTAGATGACACCGCATTAAGCGGGTTGACGATGTGTAGTTGGCATATGTGGCTTTGATTATCTGCAACAGTTTCCCTTTTTTAATGAAGTTCTACAGGGCAGAAAGAACACACTTTTAATGAAAGTGGTTACCGGAAGTTGTCGGCTACCACACCAAAACTTGCTCGCTCACGGGAAATTGCTGAATCTCGAGCTCAGAGCTAGACAGATGGGCGAGACTTCCAGGCGCCACGTGTCTTTTATTTTGGAATATTCCTACGATCTTATCTTGCATTTCTCATCTAGCACTGGTGAATATTTCTAAGGTGGCGCATTCAGCGGGGAAAGAGTTTGACCTGCCATGCACATTGACAAAGAATGTCAATGTCCAGTGGGCATTTCGAGCTTCTTCCCTCGAGTTGTCAGCAGCTCTTAGGAGAAGGAAACATGTCAAGGTCAAGTTAAAATAATGTCCAAGTTCTCTCCACATATGATCTTCTCTTGTCGACTTATTCAGGTGTCTACTTCGAATTAAGCGAAACCAGTTTTGTGGAAGGGTCTTGTAAACAACTCCGTATTAAAAATTATCCGTATTTCGATTTATCCGTACTGAAATACATTATAAATCCTATCTTATCGGCTGGGGAATGGGAAGAACTTCGGATTAAAGGGTACTTCGTATTAACCAATATCGTATTAACGAGGTTTTCCTGTATATGAGAATCTTTTCTACATCCAATTTTTATATCCTCAAAAAGTCAGGGAAATTTACTGTTCTGTTTTTTACTGAGCAGGATTGGTCATGCCATGTTTATTTAGAGGATGTTTCCTATGATCTTCCTTTTATTTTTTCTTAATTTACTTTCAAAATTGTTCAATGAACTTTATGCATTTTGATTAAAATGTAAATTGAAGACATTATTTGTTTTGCCAAATGAGTGGAACCCTGGAAGTTGTACATGAAATATATTTTGTTTTCAGCTGGTACACCAAGTGTTGCTGGATACTTGACACAGGGATCAACTAGGGTAATGCCAGATGCACCACCACCAATGGACCACGAGGAACGCCTCACTCACACCGGTTCTATATGATCATCATTTCCCATAGTTCTGGTAGCTAGATAGATGCTACTTGATTGTATTTCACTATGAAGAATTTGTACCAGGTAACAAAAAGAGCTTTATTGAATTTCTCACCTGCAGTGAAGTACTTCAATATATCCAAATAAAGTAAAGTACTTTGTTGTTGGTTACTGAGAAGACTTGATCCGAATGTTTTCTCTCGACAGACACTTGTAAGCATTGTGCTAATTTTCCATTCAAAATGTTTGACTTTGAAGCTGAGAAAGGGTGCATATCTGTATGTGATACATATACAAGACAATAAGGTAATTGCCTACATAATTAAAATAAGTTGAAGCATATTCCAAATACGTTGATTGAAGTGCACAACATGGATATCTGAAAGTGATTGTTACAAGATAGAGAGATTTTTAATTGGTAGCGTATGCTTACAAATAATGCATTTGACACTAATTGTTGATATCAGTGGGAGTTTTAGAAATGGAGATTAATTTTCTATCAGATGTTAACTGCATTGGAATTAGTGAAAGAATGTGTACTTAGAAGAATGTCTGACTTTTTGTAAAAATGAAGATTACAGGGAAAATGAGTTTCAGTGCATTTGATATGGAGATCAGATGGCCAATTGCAATTAAGTGTTTCATTGTGATATTCCCCATTCCCCGTGTTGATCAAGATAATGACCAAGTGATTAAAGAGTTAAATGTAAAGGACACGCTGTTGACAAAAGTGTGTTCCCTCCTGTGTGTCTGTGTAGACATGAGTGTGCATGTACATGTTGGAAGCAAAGCATACAACTGACGTTGTTCCATTCCTATATTCCATATGTGTTTGTGAAACTGGGTGTATGTTTGTGCGTGTGTCTGTGTATATATAGTTATAGAGCTATAAGTTAGTTACAATGTATAAAAAAAGACTGTACATTGCATTTTTATGTACTACAAATGAAGATTATTGTTATATAAATTTATACCTGAAAATTAATGTTGAGCACCAGTGATGATTAAGGAAGAAATCTGTATTTTCTTTATTTGTATAATAAATATATAACATATTTAGTATGTACTGATATTTCCAAAAAAATTGTTCTTTCTCTTTTATGGTGTACTCATGCAGATTGGTATATTGTCGAAATAAGATAATTGCTGCAAAATCTGTGAGCTTTTTGAACTGGCATATATTTTAATATATTTAATATAGAAAAATATTTGGACCTAAAAGTGATGAGGAGACAGGTGAGTACAGAAGGGTACATAATTTGTATTCATCTCCAGATATTATTAGAAAGATGAAGTCAAGAAGACTTAGGAGGGCAGGCCATGTGACACAAGTGAGAGAGGAAAGAGGAGTTTACAACGTTCTTGTTAGGAAACCTGATGGTAAGAGACCAGTAGGAAGGCCAAGACGAAGACTGAGAGATAACATTGAGATGGACCTAAAGGAAATTAGTATGGATGGAAAAGAGTGGATAGATCTTGCTCAGGATAGGTACAAATGGAAGCCTTGTGTTGCTGCAGCCATAAACCTTCGGGTATAAGAAGGCTAGAGAGTTAATTAGTTTTGAACTGGCATATGCTCCACCCTAAATTGACCATGGACCAACCTGTTAACATATCTCTGGTTTTGTAACCTGCTTGATCTATATGAACTACACTGAAGCCTTCTCAGGGAAGGCAATTGTAGATTCGAACACTACAGAAGGTCTTTTGATTGTATATTAGACTTGAAACCTGATTCAAAGATGCAGTAGAAGTTAAGGAGATACTATCAAATATTTGCTTTAGTTAATCTTGCTGGTAAGCCTCAAGGTTCGTGAAGACTTTCTCCTACCCTGCTTCAAGAGGTCTGACCATAACAGCCCCTGTTCAGTGGGGGGGCGGGGATCGTAAATTTGTGATGTCATCGTGGAAGCAAGCTTTCCTTCTGCTTTGACAAAGTCATTTGAAAACAACGAAGACGTGTCAATATTTTTCAATAGTTACAACAAAGTATTTGATTCATTATGTCGTTCACTTCATTTCTGGGGCATGACATGCACGTAGGCACTTATCTAGAAATATATTTGGGAAGGGTTCTTGGATGCTGGTCAATTGTATCACATGCAATAAGAATAACAAAATTTTGATATTACAATATCTGCTAATAATACTATATTATAAGACAAAGAGCGCATAAAGTGGTCGACTTTCGATATTGCCATCGAAGTTCCCGGGTCAGAATCCCGGCCTGGGCGTGCGTGTTCATCAATTTCATCCAATTATCACTCATCCTTGCGATCAGCCAAAAGTGGCAGAAAAATGATAAAATAACTAAATAGAAAGAAATATATACAGAATAGGTAATACTAGTAATAATTATGGATTATTATGTGAATAGAGGCAGGGAGCCGCGGTGATTTAGTCGGAAGTTCCTGTCTTAAGAAACAAAAAAAAAAATAATTAATAATTGAAATGTTCAAAAACAAGATTTCCAAAAAAGAAAAAAAAATTAAGTTAATTAACCAGAAACTTTATAACCATGCTCTGCAACCAGGAATTTTTATAGTGTCTACTTGGGCTGTTTATTAAGGGGTTTAATTACTGGCTTGCAAGTTGTGAAAGTCCGTGGGTAAATCCCTAGACCAAGCAACGTATAAAGTCGGATTGGTGGAAACACTGAACATAGGGTAAAATGCTCGTTTCAACCCGTCAAGCGGGATCGCGTACCGAACCAATCCGGTACGAAAGACAATTTATAAAGTCGAAGTTCAATTATGCAAAAAGGCAACAATAAGCACATGAGTTAAGTACCTGCAAATAAGAACACAATAACCACACTATTTTCTATCCTAGTTTATGTCCATAGACATTATTGCATCTTAAATCTAATTTAGGTAATAACAATGCATTGCATTGAAGAAATACAAGTACATATACCAGAAAATTAAGTTTGAACCAATTCTATTTATTTCAATATCAATAACTTCTTCCAACACCGTAAAACTTACACCATCCGTACCTTTCACTTATACAAGGTACCCGAGCATCATTAGCCTCAAACTAGGTTTCAATTACGCAATATGATTTTTGCCAGTTTGTTCAAATGATCAACAGCGACAGCATAATCTAAAATTCATCCATTACGCACAAAAATTCTCTCTTGAAATGATGCGCCTGCGCATTCTAATCAACAATTATATCTTTGGTACAATTTTAACAATGGGAATAATTACTCTTCCCAAATACATCTACATTAATTGTGCCAAGTTGCATTTTTAGGAACTAGTAAACTTTAATCAAATCTTTCACCAAATGACACTCATATTATGGAAGTGTGTATCTAATAGGTTATCGGACGATCACAATCACCCACACCCAGATTTGAACCAGATTTGAACCAGATTTGAACCCGTGACCCTTTGCGTCGTAGCGCGATGTGCTAACCACTCTGCCACGGGGACCTGCACATGGGAACTACTACTTCTACTACTACTAATAAAAAAATGTATTAAAACAATGTAATTTATTTACTATATTAGTATTAATATATTCATCATTAGTGATTATTTTCTGGGAAGAAAGGTTTGGGTACTCTTTAGGTTCCTTTGTTTTTATTATTATTTGTTATGTTCATCATAAAAACTACTCTAAATATTGTGGTATGTTCATAAATGATCGTGCGGGGTGTAAGGAGTGGCCCCTTCTCAAAACACCCAAATGTCAACCTCACTGGACTACATCATTCAGGGGTGTCTGACTCCATTGGGACTTGTGTTGTGTGCTGTCAATATGTATTTGTGATTGTCCCTTGTCTATATACTCGTATATATCTTACCACCATTTTTCCTCGTCTTCACAATTAGCCAAAAGTGGCAAAAAGCGCCAAGTAAAATAAAACAATTCGTCATTCATAATTGACCGTGCAAGAGAAAAATTGAGTGATATTATTATTATTGCATCCTATAAACACAAGATCTATTGCGCCTGTCACTTCAGAAAATTAGGTTCTCAATTAAAACAAACTAATTGCACTCACTGAAATGTATATTTTTTTCTAAATCTCAGACCACCCACCGACAAAAGACAAATTTAGCTCTCTTTGCTCTTTACCTATTCTTCACAAGGTGTAATAATGAGTGGACTTCTGTGTCTTATGTTGCAGCAGGAACTGAGTTCTGGAGCATTCAGGCTCACTTTAAACCCTGCATACCGCAATTAAGTATTTTGGTTATTCAGTTTTAGTACTTGGCAACTTTTTCTGGGGAGCTTGATTCCCCGAGACCCTCCATCTAAATACGACGTTGCATACAAAAACTCCAACAATAGCATACACATATGTCTGTGTACTAATTGAAAACATTCGTGCCTCCAATGGGCTTCCATGTAAAAAGACTGGTGAAGGAAAGCAACTCCACTGATGAAGATGACAAAATTTAATGATTCGTGGGATAAACAGGATGCCATTGTACATCACATGGTAAGCTGTCATAGGGTGTAGAAAACGAACAATTTTTCTTAATAAATTTTAGCTAATTTTGGACCTCAGGATGGTAGACTAGTAACGCTGTTGCTTTGCATTTAAAACATCCCGGATTCAATCTTCAATCGAAGTACATTGCACAGTCATACAGATTCCACTTTAACCCTTAGTACGCCGCGTGGTCTGACGAAAGTAAGCCCAGTGTCGCCGAGGCTTTGAGCGGGAAATTTGAATTCGTATACATAATGGAGAAAAATCGTAATAACTCTGGCACTATGGGACCAATCTACTTCGGATAACTTTTGTTTTGCAGGCAATACATCGGTGCATGCAACCATGTAAAATTTGGATGCCCCAACCGTAGGGGGGTTACGGGCGGGGGCTGCATCCCCCGAATTTCAATGAAAAAACATAAAAATGTGGAGTTTGCCCCCTCTTCTCCAGCTACTTTGGGGAGAAAACCGGAACTTTTGCTTTTTTTTTTTCAAAGAATAGACCTTCCGCAACAGAATGAAACTTGATTCATGTTCGTGGGTGCAATACAATTTGAATAATAAAGGCAAAACTTAAAACTCGATCGAATTTTAGCCAATTTGCATATTATTCATAAAATTGTTATAACTGACACCATGGGACCAATCTACTTCGGATAACTTTTGTTTTGCAGGCAGAAGATCAGTGCATGCAACCATGTAAAATTTGGATGCCCCAACCATGGGGGGGGGGGGGGGGTTACGGGCGGGGGCTGCATCCCCCGAATTTCAATGAAAAAATCATAAAAATGTGGACTTTGCCCCCTCTTCTCCAGCTACTTTGGGGAGAAAACCCGAACTTTTGCTTTTTTCGTTCGTACTTGCATCTTGTGTAGCTACTGTGAATCTTTCTTCCCTGTTGACTCGGCTCTTTGTGGAAATATGTCCGGAAGGAAAGGATTGTGCGTTAGGGAAATCGATGAGCTGTTATATGATACGAACTGTTTTATGATGAGGCCTTTCCTAACAGAGGAGGGAAGGGAGCCTTTGCAATCATTTGTTTTGTCTATACTTCTGGATAGACGCACACTTTAGACTCATGCTTCTGGCCTCTGGCTATCGTCAAGCTTCATTGCATTTCTAACAGAGAGGCGACAGAAAGCTGACACCTGCCAAACCTCATCCAATCCCCTCATTTCGATGTTACGAATCCTCGAAAAACAGTATTTTCAATCCTATATCTTTGTAATTATAGGAGAAGATTTACAATTGCCACTGCCACTGTAAAATGACAAAATCTGTAGTGTGATATGGAAAAGCTAGGCATCCTGTGGAGCGTTACGAATTATTTCTTTTATGAAAATGAGTGAAGTGAAGTGAGCCGCTCCGGAGCGGCTCAGTGATTCGGTGCTCCGAACGGCACGCTCAGTACTGAAGGCTCAGCGATCGGGCGCCATTGTTTTGATCGCCTGAGAAATACGCTCGCTGTAGTGAACCCGTTCAGTAAACATGGCGGATCAGACAGACGCGGAATTCACGATTACATACAAACTAGGAGATAAATCGTATACGATCAGAGCTAGTGCTGAAATTCACAGCAGTATACAAGCAGGTAAGTGGCCCTATATTTGTATGTACTACTTATTTAAAAATAAAAGGTTGTTCGCACTTTTTTTTTTATCAAAAGTTGCCGCAACTCGCTTGCTGCTAAACACGCGTTCTGTACGAGGGTACAGAATTTCAGGGAAATGATTAAACAAAATTAAAAGAAACATGAAGCAAAAGGGCTAATATAAGTAATTTTGTAACTAATGTACGTATATGCGCGAGAGGCATAGTGACAGTATGCATCCACCAAAATCATTATTAGTGGTATAAATTTGGCCAAATTCACTCCTTTTCACACTCAACTCAACAAAGTTTTATTGGACTCGCAGCTTACATTTGGCTGTTTATGCCCAGCATACTCCTTTTCACACTGGAGTGAATAGAGATTTTGATTGCCTTGATACTATTTATTGGGTGTATCGTAGATATCGATATACGTCAGTAAACATTTTTTTTAACCCAAGAATTTGGCGGTCGAGGAAAGTCTGGGTAACTGTTCCGATTGTTTTATGATTTTTTTCCAATTTCTCCTAGCAGAAAGACTAATTATCGTAGAATTTTGGCAATCATTGTCTCACATACCTTGAACCTAACGTAAAGTAATGAGCAGTGTTTGGATTTAAAAATTACCTTACGCAAGCATGCGGGCTTTCCATGAACATTGTGTTTTCCATTGATAATAGACTGTAAGTATCGTAGACTGGTGGGAAATAAGGTAGAAGTAAATCGGAACCTTAATAGAATGCATTTAGGGATTTTATTTTAATGCTATGAGAACGAAATCTGGCCTGCCTAACCTAACTACGAAAGCATCGCCTATATTGAACAAAATCTTAAGTAATCACTAAAACTCCGCAGTATGTGTTAACAGAATATCGAATCGAAAATAACCATGTTAAAATTGCATTCGTAGCATGATGAAATCGCAATAAAACAAAAGGAACTTGGGCTAAAGTCTGACACGTTTTAGTGTATTTCGAAGGACTTGACAAGGAGATCATCTCAAGTGAAATAACATGAATGTTATATTATGAGGAGGAGGAATATACCTTACTATACATTATCAAGATTGTACACATGGTTGCCTTGTTTGCAATGGGGGGGATTGGTGACCATACACACTTGAAAATTCCATTTTTTTCTTTCCAATCTGTACGTATCGATGTTTTAAGGTGCCTGAAAGTTATGGAAACCACAAATAAGCGAAATATTTATCCTCGAAATGTGGCCACGGCACACCCAATCTTTCCCCACTTGACTTTTTGTCATGCATGCAAAGAAATCAACGATGGATATCAAAGGATAATGCAGAATTACTGTCACCATAAAAAGTAACTCTTCTAATGTTAAAAAAATGGTAAAATATCACTTTCACCATCTAATGAAATCCATTTTCGTTATCCACGATCAACAACAAAAAAAGTAACTTTTTAAAGTAACGTCTGCTACACATCACACATTTCTTGTTCTGGGCCACTAAACCTTCTGAATTGACGTCATAAATCATACCACATAAAATCTGTAATTATTTGATTATAATGCAGCTCCGCATGCTAAAAACAACTAGAAACGTTCTACAACCCACAAAAAAATTTCATGTTACAGGTTTACGAAGGGTCACCATCACCCTGCCCCCCCCCCCAAAAAACAACGTTACATTTGGTTGCTGATGTACATTACTAGGTTTGCTTGTATCAATTTCTAATATGTATTCCTGTTATGTCAAGTATGCAAAAATATGATTATGTACGTACTTCTCTTTATAGATACGAATTTTGCAAGGGAATATTTGCAAAGGAGCAGCACAAATTCAGGGACTGGGACAATCCCAGTAGAAGAAGAGAGTGAGTTGTTTTCTTTTGTATTAGTGTTGTTTTTTTTTTTTTAATGTAGGTCCGTACATTAGCATACATTTTATGGTGAAATATACTGTACACATCAATTGTAACATTTTGCAAGAAATACTGTCTTCACATTCATTGACTTTTTACTGTGCTAATCTGTTTAGAAGTTACCACTCATTGGCTGTTAAAAGAAAATATGTTTTGTTGATTTTATTTCAGCGGCGTGTGTAGTTTTAATTTTTTATGTTTTCATGTTTTTACGAGGGGAAAGCTCTTTCATATATACATATAAAAAATATTGGTAATGCAATGGAAATATATGTTTGTTGAAGCTGATTCACAAGTATATATTCAGTTTTATCTAGTTGGAATTGTTCCTGTAGATTCATATCAGGAAACAGGCTATTATAATATTTATCTTGTTGCAATTAAGTCAATTAAGAAATGAAATGAGTGTCACGTGGACTATTAGATAGGGATAAACAGAAGCTCACTGGACTTAAAAATTGCATTCAAGATGTAAATATTGGGTTGAAGAATATTAGTCCACCTTGAATTTTGCACCTCTTCGTAACACTTCTTATGTTATTGCTATGATATATTGTTTTGAATACTCCATTGATCAAGATACCTCACAGTGATTCTAGAAAGGGATGGGGGAAGGTAACTTGAAAGGTAAAATTTTTCATTTACTAAACTTTCAGATAGAGTACTGAAAGACCATTTTGTACTGAAAGTGGAAAATAACAAAACGACACAATACATGGTGGCACAGAAAACACAAGTCACATTGTTCATAATTTTCAGAAACTTCAGCTGGCAGGAAAATGTCAATATTGGAGGCAGGTTATTAGCAGGGAAGCCTGCGGAAAAGATATTGCTGTAGAATGGAAAGTAGTGGGACTATGAAAGAGTTTTATGTTGCAGGTTGGCCGTGTGTTTAGAAATTTGGTGTTAATTTTACCACTGCTGATTGTATTCAAAAATTATGCAATTTCATGTCTTCTAATTTGCGATAAGTGTGTGGTGGTTGGATATTCAAAACAGACATAATGTCTGTTTTATGGAGGTGTTGGAAGGTATTGTTTAATGAGGAAACAGCTGAGAACAGAATGAATGCTGGGAATACACTTTTCGGAATAAAGATACAAATAGGGAAGATATAAAGATGGGGAAAAAAATGCTAATGAATTATTGGTTTTGTATGTCAATGAACCTGTGCAGAAGAATATGGAGCTGCATGGCTCTTTTTGTAGCATCTGTAATAACGTGCTCATTAAAGATGAAGAGGTTTTCTCAGGATATCAACCAGGTGATTTCTCTGATAGGCTTCCGAGCTTATTAGTGCTCATTAAAGTTTACTTTCTGGTTGATGATGAGATTGCTTTCAAGAGAATAAAAAGAATGCACTTTGTTAATCTTTTGGGGAATAGTGAGGAAGTAGCATTTCGGGTGATTTAAGTCTTAGATTCTACTGACGACACCACACAAGTAGTTAACGTTTTACTTTTCATGGTCTATAATTGTTACTTTTTCTTCTAGGTTCACAGAAAGGAAAGTCTGCAGAGTTGGACTCAAGTCAGTGTAAGTCCATTATGTATAACTATAGTTCAAATCACAAACCCTGACACCTTCTGTAAACAAAACCACCTGCATGCAGAAAGCATTGCAAACTCATAGAAGTAAAATAATCCACACGAAAATCCAGCGATGTTACAGGATTCATTACGTAAGGTAAAACAATGGCAAATTTGTAGTATGGGATACGCTGCCGCAAATGACGTCTCACTTTAAACCCAATGCTCTTTCTTTTTTTACTTATTGCTTCACCTTTATGGTTAACTCTATGCACCAGTAATCATTTCCCATAAATTTGGCTTCTTTCTTTGAATATATTTTACTTGCATTTTTTAGACAAAATGATATAACATGGTAATGTATATTTCTAAGGATGATATAGATAGGAGTGTATTTGAAATTTGTTTGTACATTTTATGTAAATTGTATCTTATGTAAATAAAATATATAATGGGCATAAACAGCCATATGCATTGCTGTAAGTCCAATAAATATATTGATGATGATGACAAAGAAAGTTCGTAAATTTATTGCGGTTGGAAACTTTGACAAGCATCCTAATAACGATTTTTGTTCCGCCAAATATAGTGCACTTCGTAAAATAACTTGGTGACATGGCAAGGCAAGATAAGTGTGAACATTTTGTAGTAATATGCATTGTAACTTCCAATGAGCTTAGAGATTTGTGTACATAATGATATTTTATAACATTGGTTATTTTCTAAAAATAATCATGTGAACAGCAAGGAAGTAGTGCAACTTAGTAATATTGCCTGACTTAGCCTTAGAAAAATAACATGCCGAGTTCTATGCATGAGGGAAAGTCTCCGTGTTCTCCGAGCTTGTTTTCAAAACACCAGCAAGGACAGCCTTTGAAAAGGGGTGAGAAACAGATTCTACTCAATATTTATGTAACGTTCTGTCAGTAGTATCCTGAGAAACCAGTAAATGAAGTGGTTAAGTTGGTATCCCAGTGCAGTGGTGTGTCAGTGTCTGCAGTTTTAAGGGTATGAAAGAGAGCATGACCGGGAGAGTAACAATGTATGCGGCTGCATATTCGTCTGATGTTTTGAGACTGGGTTCTCACATTCAGAGGCTCTTATATAAAATGAATAGGTGCGGCGAACTATGAGTGTAACAGCAGATGATTGCGGTCATGGATCAGCTGATGCGGAGTGATACATCGAATCGGTGAGACCGTTTGTTTACAGAAGGTCTCAGGGATGGTGATTTAGACCTTTGTGCATGGAATTTGCCATAATTCTCCTGTTAGCACAATGGAGTGTTGTGTGATTAAAACACTGTTGTTGATGTACTTATGTCTTTTGCCACACAGCTTCCCACTTGATGTCTCTTACATATTCTATGTCTAAATGCATGCCTAGGTTACTGACCCTATAAAGAGTGGTTTAGGCAGCCCTCCATAGTGTCGTCTGTAGTAGCGACACAAACAGCACAGAGTGAGGACATACTCTGATATTCAATTCATGACTGTATTTGTTTTTTTTGTTTTTTTTTAGTAATTATATGTTGTTTTACCTGAAAATTATTTTATTTTTAGATTTGCACACTTGCAAAGCAAGGAGTGGATGACCATCTGGGGCCTCGTTCCCCATGGTGTTGGGGACAAAAAAATAACATATATAAGAATATTTCATGTGTGTCTTGGTTCCTGAAGAACATCTTTAAAAATATACTATTACCACTACTTTGGTTACAGAAAATTTTAGCTGTGTATTACAAGAATATACCTCTGCCAAGTGTAAATTTCTCCGTTGCATATTATTTAATATAATTTTCATCCGTAATTTATAATTATTATTATTTGAATGTAATTTGCTTACATATCCTTGGGTTCACATTAAGATTTCAAATTTAAAGAAAGGATGGGGACGTTGCATTCTAATCTCACCCAGCACCTTGCAATATGTTCATACGCCTGTGGCTATGCATACATTAAAACAAGAATATATTTACTGTTGTAAATTTATAATACAATGCTTATTCAATGGATAAAGATAATTGTCCAATGCAGAGAAACAGGTAGTTGTAATAGATTTTGTATTCTGCTGCTACTGGACGAATATGGAAAGCGATCGGAGCTCTATAGGGATCCGAAACAGAAAAAGAAATTATTGTGGTGTGGTGTGGCCCAGGCTATGGTGGGTCATGGTTACACCTTAACATGGGAGGCAGCGGAGCGGAAGTTCCGCAATATGAAACGCACATTTGTATCTGCGCTGGACAATTCGAAAAGGAGTGGGAGGGAAAGGGTGTCATGGGAATATTTCGACACCTTCATGGAGTTCTTCCAGAATGATAAATCTGTAAACTTGGGGCCCACCCTGGCATCCAATCTCCCAATGCCCTCTGATATTGTCCAGCCAGATGCCACTGTGCCATCCCCTTCCACTTCGTGGCATCTTCCTGAGGCCACACCCACCACCATGAACACACCAAAAAGGAGGAGAACAAATGCCGATGCGCATAGAAGAAGGCAGCAGGAGGTGGAGAAAGAGAAGCTTTTAGAACTCCGGAGGTTGGTGGATGTTGTGAAAACCAACAATGAAATCCAGCAGGAACGGAATAGACTGCTGGAGAGATTAGTAGATGTACTTGAAAAAAATAAACCTGTTTGTTTACCAATACTATGGTCAAAACTTCCACCTCTTGATATTGCAAATGCACTATCTCCAAGAAGCCAGTATTTTATGGAAGAATTTCAATAAATAACATGGAATATGTTTATGGAACCTTTGTCACCAGTGCTACAGGATTGTTTCCTGTTGACATCTTGAAGTCCCTTTTGAAAAACAATTACATGGTAATTAAGTTATGAATTTTCAGGTTAAGAATTGCATCCATTACTAATTCTGTGAACTGGAGATATGGCTTTTGCATTATCAATGAACAATATGCTATTTATGGCATTTTACATGAATGTTCTACCAATTGGCAACCACAATTATCATATACAGTGGAACCCCGACTTACAGTTGATCTTGATAATCCCAACATAGCAAAATGTTATAAAATTTTCCCCGCATGTTTTTTCAGCTTGTTCTCCTGAAAAACATATAATCGACGTTCCACCGATTCATATTTCCTACATGTAAAGTATAACTTTAAGTAACAAATTTTTTATGCGATCAAAATCCATTTATTCATGCTGCACCAAAACCATCTAACATTTACAATGGGAAGCTGAAAGATAAGTGGCAAGGTGTCCATACTAGAGTACTGCTTTCCTTCGGTCAGGCTCGATCGAATCCCCCCATGCTCAAGCGTGATTTGCTCAAATATGTGAAATTCATGTAGGTAGTAGCCCGTATCAGCCCGTAATTATCTATTCACATATTGTTATGTATTGGTAAGATAGACTGAATAGCATTTTAACATAGAGATGATGACTATGTTACTGTCGATTCCAGAGTCCATCTAGCATCATCCATGCAAACTATTATACAATCGAGCAAAAAAATCTCAATGCAGCACTCTACTCCATACCTTTCATCCCAAGTTAGGAATTCCACCCATTTATTCGGATTTTGAACTTCCATTGAAATTTAATAATACATAAAAAAAAGTGAAGTGTTCCCCTGTGTTTAGCACCACGCCATGAATATTTTAACTAAAATTTTTAACATGCACTGCTTTCTCTTCAATTCCTCTTAAATATATATTGTCTTCCTGACAGAGGATGTTCCTTTACTAGTTAAGTTCTGCAGATGGGATTAATGAGGACTGAACGTAGAGGGTAAAGTAGGTAAATGTACCTCCTCTGGTATCAAACCTGGTATTCCTCAATTGCAAGGCAAACACATCACTACTAGGTCATTGGGGAGTTCCTTCTTTCAACACTAAATACCATATTTACCCATGTACAATGTGCACTTTTTTCAAAAACTTTTGGCCCCAAAAACTGTGGTGCATATTATGCATGGAATAATTTTGACAACTAACATGAAATCATACAGCATCATTCCATGATTTTGTGATACTTGGCAATGGTATTTCAATCAAGATGTTGACACTATTGTGCAATGCGGTTGAATAAGCTCATCACAAAATGAAGAAATGTTCTGATTATTATGGTAAAAAGGTAAAGTGCTTCCCTGTGCTTATCACCATGCCATGAAGGCGTATAGGGGGTGTGGGGGTAACGCCCCACACTTTCTTGATCCGGTAGTGAGTGGGGATGATGTGATCAGCATCATGCCCCTGACCACCTTTACCACCCAGGTACCCATGTTATATATGCCGGGGCTGCTTCCAATGTTAGAAAAGTTCCCGGATTTGAACCGGCCGAGGATCGAACCCGGGACCTTTAGCATGGTAGTGAGATGCGTTACCGACTGAGCCACCACGGCCATCTTTATTATTATGGTACTTAGAATAAAATAAAAGATAAGGGAAAAAAATTATAATTAAAATGTATTACTGGCCTAATAATATGATATATATATAGATATGGTGTAAATGTCTTAATGGAAGAAAACTTGTGCTGCTAAATGCTAGTTTGAGGGTCCTGAATGTGCCTTGTATAAATGTTACGTTAATCTGGAAAAATAATATATTTCAAAGTTTTTTTTAGAAAAAGTAAAGTAGGAATGAGCAAAAACATGTATAAAAGTTTAAAGGCCATTTCCGACGATTTTTCACTTTGTGATGGATGTAATGTTCTGGACACCAAGAAAAGTAGTGCCATTCTGGTGGAATTTGAGCATGCACTTCGCATCACATGGGATGCAACAGGTGACTCATTGAATAGGTATGATGTTATTCACTGTTGATCGGCATTACAACAGCTTTATGACCTGCAACTAAGAAAGCCATTTTTTGAACCTGGATTGTACTGCACATTATATAAGAGATATAATTGTTTGTCACTTTTCCCCATCAAAACCCAGGGGCGCAGTATACATCTGTAAATACGGTACATTTAAGATGTCATATTAGAGAAAATAAAATATCATCCAACTGAGGAGCCCACTACAGCAGTCAGCTCACAAAATGATCCCCAAACAGGGGGAGACGGGATCCTATGGTAAAGGGAAGGACCCTCCCATTTTCAGATTTTAAGGGTAGCAGAGGCTTCCGCTGCGATCAGTGTTCTTTTGGAAGCGTAGGAGTTTATTAGCCAGCACAAAATGCATGTTTCTGACTCAGGGGTGCATTCCCCTAACCCTAATAGTGGGGTCTCCTGTCGCTTCACTTCCGTCTGGATCTTCTCCTGAGCAGTCAGCTGTACCTATGGTAACATTTTTTTTATATATATAATAAGTAGACCTCGGATTTTTTTGTTCTAAAAAGTGTGCTTTTAGGTTCCTAAAATAGGCTATAAAAATCCTAAAACAGGTCCTAAAAATCTTCAGTTGGCTTGAAAACACCTGAAGTAGGTTAAAAAACATAAAATAGTTCAAAATTCCTGAAAAAATGCTGATTAGGTGTATTATGAAAATGGGACCTCTATATCCTGAAATATGCACTATCTTGCATAACGTTATGTGCGTTGCCTATCCTTGGTGCTATTAAAATCCACTCTTCGCCGTATAGTTAGGCAACAATCTTTTTTCATGTTATCCATAGACAAACTCTGCAATTTTTTCTGAGGATCATCTTATATGCTGAAAGTAATCTTTCAACAAAAACATAGTCAGTGGTGCAAACTTTAATGCTGACATGTTAGTTTGCAAGGCGTGAATGTCACAAAGCACCGCAGTGACGCGAAAGTGAGCAAGACCACTTTGGATTGTACAGGTAACAGTGGCACCAGATATTTTGCTTTGTTTAAAGCTTGGAAAAATCACCATGGACTTGGAGGAAGGGAAATCGACAGAGTGTACGTTTCAAACAAGTTCGTCATTGAATTTTTTCATGACCAAACAAAGCAAATGCTTCTGTGCGACATAAAAATCCTTTAAAAAGGCTTGATTTAGGTGCATAAACACAAAATAGGTTCTGACAAGCAAAATAGGTTTTCTTAGGCACTATAAAACATCAGTTGTTGCATTTTTTAACGAAACGCTGACATAACTTATTATTTCTTACATACCTGTAAAGGAAAGAAATAGGTTAAAAACCTAAAATCCGAGGTCTAAAAATAAGGTAACATACTGATTTGGCAACTACTAAATTGTAGTCTTATTGAGAATATCTAACTGGAAAATGATAAGAAACCTACATTTCAAAAGAAGCTTTCCTAGAGCTACATAGGCATGCCCAGACCCTCTGAAAGGGGGGGGGGGGGGAGGACACAACCCTTGATGAAAGTTCAGTCGGGAAAGAAAAGCCTCATATTATCTCCCTCTTTTAGTTTCATTGCATTGATTGGGGCATTTGTGTGTGTATATATATATATATAATATGCAGCAACATATAGTCACCATAACAAATAAATAAATTTTCTCTGAAATGTGCCGCGCTTCTTTTCCTCCAAACAATTGTGTTCATGCATTTAAGACAAACTGTTTAGCAGCAAGAGCCTGAAGTACTTAATGGTAACTTCTCTCTCGGGTCCATTATAGAAAACAACAAAATTGTATCCAAAGTTTCGCAAACTGAAAACAATATTGATAAAATATGGCATAAAACATTTCCTGGGGTAACATGGCATTCTCTTTTACAATTTTCTTCATTTAGATCGTTCGACCCCCAGGGTCAAAACTCCCGCCACCCTGTAGCTACAGCTCGGAACTTGACAAGACTGTAAGAAAGCAGTCACTGCGAGCAAGAAAATTTTACAAAATTTATTTTTCATTTGTATAAAATTTGATATCAAGTGGGTGGGGGGGGGGGGGGCAATTTACTAACATGTTGAGTGTCCTTTTGTCCTGCTACTCGTACATTCTACTAGTCGTGCTTTCTTTTACTTCAATGTTTGCCCCGCCCCCTGTGGTTGCGCTACTGCACCTTCTTCCCCCGTAGTTGCTTTGAACTTTAATCGCCTTGAAAATAATTTATTTTCTTTAAGAGTATAAAGTATAATATGGTTTAATACCACCGATAAGATTCCTCTACACTAAGTGTCTAGGTTTTTGATTTGATTTGATTTAGTTTATTTTACTTCGCGTTTTGTGCCTCTTGGCTAATTTGCGAAGATTGGGATGAGTGATGAAATGATGAAATTGATGAATGGACATTCACAAACAACCAAGCCCGACCGGGATTCGAACCCGGGACCCTTGGCGTCGCAGCGCGATGTGCTAACCACTCGGCCGCAGGGTCGGGTGTAAATCTCTAGGTGAAAGTATATTAATGTAGGGACATGGACATGTGGAAGGGGAAGCAAGGATTGCCACACCTCACCCTTAGAAATCAAATGTCAAGCTAAAAGTATATATTTCACACGTATAATTTGATTTCAGTTATAGTAATTTGCATTAATATCAAACTCAAGTGTTGTTTTTTGAGGGGGCAACACTATTATCTGGGTAATATACCCCATGGAAGGAATATCTTGCTTGACCCTCCATTGGAAAAATCTGCAGATGCGCATGCCTATGTAGAGCTACTATTGTGTACTTGCTAATTCTGCATAAAAAATGAACCATACGGATATTCAAAAGCAGCCCATAATACTTGTACATACTAGATAACAGACTCTTGAGTTTATCATCATGATACCAGCCATTCGATGTATTTTCATAACTGTTTTTTTCTCATCTATCACTTGTCAATCAATATACATGGGGCATTCCATTGTCACGGGTGGGATATGTGGACTACATTTTTTATATTAAAGTAATTCTTCTACTGATACTTAAGCAACATTTTTCTTACAGTTTCTGTGCAATGAAATATGAAAACTGTTGAGTAAACATAACTACCCTTAAAATACTTTCCAAGATTTATAGCTATAAGTGAACAATTTTGTGTCATGGGTGGGGTAGATGAATCTTCACTTGATAATTAATTTATTTTAATTTCTGTGAATTATCAAATGATGAAAGAATAAATTATGTAAAACAAGGAAAGCAATTGACCTTCGAATATTCTGTAGTTGAAGGGGAAATTAACAGATAAAGGATAAATTATGTATTTTTTTGTAAATCCAAGTAAAGTAAATCCAAAATCTAAAATCAACTAACAATATTTAAAATACTTAATCTTAATTATGTGTAATTGGGTCATTCCATGTCAAATCAACCGATGTTCTGAACCTTGACATAGCCTATCAGAAATTCATCATTTTTGGTACAATAGTAGTTCCAGCAAAGTTAACGAAAACTGCCCAATTTCAGATTTTTTGGGATCATACTTTTTGAGTTAGTGACTTGCAAAAAGGAAAAAAATCCCAAAATTTGACGACATTTTGAAATCTTTAAACAGCAGTAGATCACACAAATTAGTGTCATTCTCTTCTTCTTTTAATGGACTTTAATTTGAAATGCAACATGCCTGTGCTATTTCAGTTTTGTAATTTGTATAAAACTAGAAAAAAAATAATTGGAAATCTCAAAAACACCCCTTTTAATCTTTTTATAAAAAAATATGTTTTGAAGACATCAATTGACTATTCGTGTGCAAAATTTCATGAAGGGGTGGCAATGGGTTCCTATGGAAATTAATTATTTTGTAACCTAACCTAACCTCATTGTCACATTAGATATTTCTATCTAACATTACAATGAGGTACCCACCTTGAAATATAAGATTTTTCTATTATTGTGGTGTTTACTGTCTCCTACGCTACACTTTCTCATTCTATTCCTGTGTGTGTGTGTTGCACACACAAACACACACTGCTTTTTTTTTCTGGGAAGAAAGGTTCCAGTACTCTCTAGTTGGTTATGTTATTGTATTGAATATATGAACTACTCAAAATATTTTGATATGCTTCAAATGATGGTTCATCTATGTAGTTCTACACATGCATATGTTTATTTATGTGAAACAAAATGTTATTGGTTTTATTCTCACCTACGAAAAGATGCAAGTACAGCTCTATTGTGTTCTTCCAGAATGGAGCATTATATTTTTTCTCTCTCTCTCTCTCTCTCTCTCTCTCTCTCTCTCTCTGTGTGTGTGTGTGTGTGTGTGTGTGATAGTTTCCTAGCAATTAGGTTGCTACCCAAATTAATGTTTACAAATATATATAAATGTAGTCAGCCTCCAGCCTCTGTAGTCAGCACAGCACAGGTCCCAGGTTTTTTGGTGTTCATTGTGAATATGTCTTCATCAATTTCATTATATCACCACCGATTCTCATCTTCACAATTAGCCAAAAGGTGTCCGAAATGCAAGGTAAAATAAACCAAATCAATCAACGTATATACATGTAATTCAGTGGGAATATTTGTGTTGTTCTCCTGCATTTATTTTAGGAATAATACTTTGGCTTTTTTAATGAATTCTCAATAACGTAAGACACTACACGAGCTACATAAAATAGTCTCGGCGTTGCAACTATTACCATGACTGTATCGAAGAGGAACGAGAAGCAATTCCTGTAGGTGTAACACAAAATCGTTGCTCCTAGCACTGCTTTCAAGAGCACAATTAGCAAGGGTGAGGTTGGCAATGGGCTGCTCGACTTGGGACTCTCTTCCAGCATTGCCAAAATAACGTTAGCAACAACTAGGAGCCGGTGCTTGAATCCCCATTCTCTATTGTTGACAATTGTAAGTAAACAAGAATTTCAGGTGTTTTACAATAGGAAAACCAAATAGTTGGGATGTGTAAAATAAAATAAACATATTTAGATGACAGAAAACGCGTAATTGGAGAACATAAAGTTGCGCAAATATTCATAATATGTTTTGAAATATGGAATAATATGTTAAAATAAATATGTATAGGAGCCAAAACCTAGTGTGTGTAGAAATATGGAAAATAAGAACAATTTTTCAAATCTACATGCCATAATGCACAAAGTTAAAACAAAATATAACTCATTTCAGCTTCATACATAAATATGTAATACCTTCACTGGTCATGATTATGATGCACACCCGACTTGTCTACACATTGATATAAAATAATTCAAATGGTGAAAATTTATATGCTACCAACTTGAATCAGTGTGTAAATTAACAGGGGAGGATGCAAGGGATTACCCTGGCCCCCAAAATAATAAATGTCTGGTAAATGAAAATTATTTTAGCTCTTATAGGGTTTCTATCACCTTCAAAAAAATAGAATTGAAATCACATAGTATATCATTTCTTAACTATGTACGAAGAACATGGTTGGCATTTTTTTTAAAAAAAGAAACAGAATCATAATTTTTGTTTCAAACAGTGTTCTAATCAAGAAAGAACTAAAAAAGTTTTAAACAAATAAAACCGTTTTAAACAAATAAAATGTTTAAGACATAATTCAAAAGGTTTGCTTTTTTTTGATTAATAAGGAATCTGTAAATCATCCAAGGAAGGACTGTATATCCAGAAGTAAAGTAAACACTTTGTTAACTTCTCAAAATATATATTTACGTTACTCTTAAATCTTGCATGTAAGCCGTTCAAGAAGGTTCAACTAATCCACTAAATAATTTAAATTTGTATACAGCATATCAGAAATTCAGACAACTCTCTTTTTTGTTTTTACAAATGCCTGGTTCATGATCACTTTGGCTCTAAATATACACTATTTACATTATATACATTACATTATAAAAATACTAATCTGGAACATGAAAAATATTATAAATTTCTTATTATTACTCACTTCTTGATACCAAAAGGGTCCAAAACCAAAATTCCAGACTAAACCATTAGAGAATTCATCTAGTTAAACATGTATGTAATTTACATAACATTTGGCATGACCAATTTGGATTTGCAAGAGGTACAGCCCATGATATTTTTGGTGAAGTGACAAATGTGTATGAAATGATTGACATGTATATTGTTTGGCCCAATGAAGTAAAGCGTGATGAAATAACAAGGGTTATTTTGAATTTTATTTGTGGGTGAATTTGTATATTTTTTGGAAATTAAATTCTCATGTTGAAAAGAAACATAAACAATACACATGGTAACTCTCTTGACTCACAGTACCATTATGAAATATTTTGCACAGTGCCAGCCTCAGAATCACAATATTTGTTACTTACAAACCAAGGCTACATAAGAAAACTAGAAGGGTATACATTCTGATGTTGAATATCAACAGAAAGGCCAATGATGGACACTTACTGTAGCAGATTTTTACATGAAAATAGTTCAAAACATACCCATGCATAAAGTATTTAACATACAATTTCTAATGTAACTACCGGTAATACTCTGTATATCAAATTGAAGTTTACAAAGTGAACAAAATTTTAAATTGCTTGCTTGTCCTTTTTTCCCATTGTTTAGAAACAAAATTCCCAAAGTTTTCCAGACCAGGTAATTGTAACGTGTGTAAGAATATAACTGTATTTTAGATAAACCTTAAACTTAGAATTCCACTTATGCAAGTTTTTAGAATATTCATTTACAGGTTCCAACTAATAACGAAAGGGGGAAATTTAACAGAAATTGACTGTTGGATATGAGTATCAAGGGCAAGCTTTTATATAATACTTGCAACATATTGACTAATGGTAAATACAGAATTCATCATAACAATTATAGCATAAATAACATGTAATCATAGTAAAATTTAGTATGTTTTGACCCTTGTATAATCCTAAAATTTCCACAAAAAGTATTGAATGTCAATAGCCATTTACTGTAGTAATTTCTACGATAACTATCGACAATATTAAGTGTATCAAACTGAAGTATAGTTTGTACACAACAAATTTAAAACTTCTTGGTTGGCTTTCACTTCATTCAAAAACCTATTTCTAGTGCATTACTACACAAAAATGTTGATTTTTCCAGAAACATGGTAAATTTCTTTGACCTTTTCAGAAAAAGTAAATTCCCTGATTGATATACACCCTGTTACAAGTACTAAAACACCCACCCTGGCTGAGGACATTGAGCAAAGCAGCCATACTAGGTCCCAAGAATGTATTTTGGGACAATCAAAGACAGAAATATGTCACTTTCATTCTACAATTGCTGTAACAAGGTGACAATGTAATTTCGTTTATTTTCCCCTCTTTCTCGAAAATCATCATGACCATTATCAGCAACATCATCATCCATGTCATGAATTTCCACAGCATCATCATCATCACCACCACCACCACCATCTGCCTCCAATCCCTCTCTTTCCAGAATGATGTTATGCAATACACAGCATGCTGCAATAATTCTGTTTGCAGACATTGGATCTGCAACATCAAGATATTTTAATCTTCGGAATTTGCATTTGAGAAGTCCAAAAGCTCTTTCTATTATTGATCTGATGGAACTTAGTTTTATGTTATAATTTATTTTTTCGGGTGTGAGATGACCGTTATTTTTGAATGGTGGCAAAAGATACTGGCTTAATGGATAAGCAGCGTCACCAATCAAATGCTGGTTTGGTGGAAGCAGGTTATTCCTTAACCTCTCATGCAACGGGCTGTTCCTCAACACTCGTGCATCGTGAACTCTTCCTGGCATCCCAACAAAGATATTCGTGAATTTCCTGTTATGGTCACACACACCTTGAAGAATGACAGAATTGCTCATTTTTCTGTTGTAGAAGTCTACTGCATTTCCTTCTGGCTGCTTGACGACGATGTGGCACCCATCAATCGCTCCTACAACTCCTGGAATCCCAGATTTTTCTTCAAACACCTGAATGCAAAGAGAGAATTTTAAAAATAAGGCCAGACGTAAGAGATAATAGCAGGAGCAACATGCAAAGAAGAAAATAATGACCTTTGAAATCAAAATCTTTAATCTCCAAGATAACCATTCATATCAAATGTTTAGCATAACCATTCGTTATGATAATGTTACTTTGTACACAGAGCAAATGTCTAGTTACAATGAATGATAAGACTGGGGCATGACCATGTTAAAATTAAAAAAATAAATCAACTTCTTACTACATACTTATATTTTTCAATTCCACCTTGCTGATGTCTAGAATTTGACCTGCATAAAAAACCTACAGCACATAAGTATTGTCTGGTGAGTTTTTCCTACTTCACATTTCTTTACATTAGTCCTTCTAGTGGTGTTTAACAGCAAAATGTATACCCTTCTAAAGTTAAATTTTCTAGGTAGCCTTAGTTCTAAGAAACAAATTTTGTGATTCTGAGGCTGGCACTGTGAAAGAAAAAAAAAATCATAATTATGCTGTGTTATTTTGAGTTTCTTTTCAAGTTGAGAACATAACTTGCAAAATAACTATTGTTACAAGAACTTACCCTCGTTATTTCATCACACTTTACTTCATTGGGCCAAACGATGTACATGTCGATCATTTGAGACAATGCAGTTGTCACTTCACAAAAAATGTCATGGGCTGAACTTTTTGCAAACCCAAATCTGTCGCCTGCGGATAAGAAGCTTTCTGACTTTGCCAACATCCAGGTTGTGAAAGCAACTTTCTTGGGTAATGGAATAAGGTGCCTCTCATGGTTAAGCTGTCTTCCAACAGCATTTGTCACTTCCTGAAAATTAAAATTTACATTCTCAGAATCTTCACCATTTTTAGCAAATACCTTGATATATTTTTCTTTTGTACAGTAAATTTGTTTTGAAAGTTCAGTTGAACCTAAATTGGAGTTTCATGTTAGGCCATTATCTCCCTACCTCCTTGATTTCTCCCAGCTTTGTATCTGTCTTGGGGTAGACTGCTAACCCTAGGGTACTTGAAAGAATGTTGACTTTTGAGAAAAACTTATTAGAATTGAGAACCATAGAGCACATACAAAAGTATGCTTTCCGTATTTCAACATGGGAACATAATTCTCAAAAATCTATTGAATGTGAAAATAGATGTTGCTTCAAATGAATAGTACACGTCCAAATTTTTCTATCATTAGAGCTTGAAATGGAAATTCGGAGGAAGGGGTGCTTTAAACAAATTTTCCTTGCTAGGGATTGGTATCCCCCTGTAATGCATTTCGAACACTGATTATCCCACTCTCTAGACCATAGATTCCAAATCTTTTTATGTTCGCAGCACCCTTGGGAATGAGATTAAAAACTACAGGCACCCTTGTTAGATTTTTTCGGTAATGGTTCCAATTGTTTTATGATTTTTTCCAAATTCTAGCAGAAAGACTAATTATCGTAGAATTTTGGAAATCATTGTCATACTAAACTGAACCTTCCTTAAAGTAATGAACACTGTTTGGATTTGAAAAGGCTAGACTCTACTTTACGTCCTTATTGCCATTTGGTGATAACCGATGGAAGTTAACAACACTGCAGGCTCGTCCTTGTGTCCGCGTTGCCAATGTGTGTGCTTTGCTCATTTGCGTTCTGCGTGGTGATTGCTTCTTTGTGTTCTCTGTGCGTTCTGCGTGTGTATGGTGCATGAAAAAGAACAGGTTCCAAAAACTTGTAGATAGTGTAAAATACATTTATCCCCAGTAATAATTTAGTGCATCGTTTAAAACCGTGCTTGCAGACAGCCGGCATCTCTTCGGGTACGTTTCCGCAAATTGTTTGTGGGGCTATGTGTCAATGGTTCATTGGGCTATGCGAGAATGGTGTGTGGGGCTACGCATATTTTTTTCAAAACTAATTTTTATCTATTGTAACCTATACGTGACCCTACCTAACCTAACCTTACCGGAAATGGTTCGTGGGGCTATGCGTCAATGGTTGAATTTCCGCTATGAAACATTCCCACATCACACAAAACACCTTCCAGATGTTAGACAATGCTACAGGAACTTATTACCGTAAGTAGTTTCTTCTGTAAAAATGAAGAAATCTGTCCGGGGAATATCAGATTAGTACCATTTTTCCTCGCTTTGGGATTTACGTTGTTGAATTCCTTATACAAAAAGCTTTCCAACGATATATGACACACATTCTTTAGGAAAAGGACGTAAAGTAGAGTCTTACCCTCAGTGAAAAAAAAAAAACTCTCCATTGAAAAGCGACAGTAAGTATTGTAGACTAGTGGGGATGAATGTAGAAGTAAATCGGAACCTTAGTACAATGCATTTAGGGACTTTATTTTAATTATAAAATAACCAAACCTGACATGCCTAACCTAACCACGAAAGCATATATTGAACAAAATATATTAAACCTCCGCAGTATGTGTTAACATAGGTAAATCGAAATTGAGCCATGTAAAAATTGCATTCGTAGCATGACGAAATCGCAATAAAACAAAATGAACTTGGGCCACATTTTACTGCAATGGAAATCATTCAAGCAGGTTGTTTTATTAATGTGGGGCTTGCAATTGATGCTTAGAGCACAAATGTTGGATGCAGCTGACAACGGAATATGCTTATTATCCTCAAGGTTGACAGATTGTCAGTGGAAAGAATTTTGAAAAGACATATCTATTGCATCTTGATCAGTCACCATCTGAGAGTAATTAATTCGACTTAATATTTTTTCTCTCTACTTCCTAATATTTTTGCTATTTTGTTTTTAGTTTTTTCCTTTATTCCTACAATCGCGGCACCCCGGTTGCTCTAGATGGTTGTGGGACATTACGACACACGATAAAATTACATATTATAAGTATGCTCTAATGTAAATATTCTAACTAAAACATCACATAAAAATGTGATTACTACACAATAATGTGTTAGTTTTCTTTTCTAATATTGGTCAAAAAAATTGTGAAACCTTACTGGAAAATGTGATTCAATTAAGCATCAAACATGATTCTTTGATGGCTTAGTTTTTACCCATTGTACCATTTAAAATCCAGTTCAATATCGGTTTCAGCTTTAAATTTTCAACACTGATATGTAGCAAAGTTACTTACCTCCATTGTCACTCGGTTCATTCTAAAATGGCTTTGGTATTCATCCAAACTATAATTTGGCATCGTCAACTCGAAATAGTTCTCATTTCTTACATGTTCATCTGGCACATTTGGTTCTAAATGTGGCGGTTCCGCAAGCTCCATTGCAGCATTTAATATGACATTCATGTCTAACCCACCATCGAAAAACGGTAAAAGATTTGCCAGATTATCCATTACAGCGAAATAATTCGAATACTCTTTGTTCTTCCTTGGTTACAACGTTCCAGTTCGTTCGAGACGATTCCACCGGGTGGTCTCCAGGACAACGATAAACGTTGCTCATTTGTTTGCAGCAGACGAATATCAGCCGTGGATGCGATCACTGAGCTGAAGCGTTCGAAGAACTTACATTTTCCCGGTGATCGCTCACAAGTGAGCCGCTCCGCATCGGCTCAGTCCTCCGAACGCACTCAATGCATCAAGTAGTGTAAGTAATATATTTGTCCTGTGAAGGAAATGCTAAGATCAGTGACAGGACCGATACTGGCATGGCATTGGGCATTGTTTCCATGGCATACTATCGCTTTTAGAATATTATCCGATAGTAAAAATCTATCCATGCAGTTGATGATTCTAAAAATTAAATCAATTTTTACCCTTTACATCTAATTTTTTCAGAAAACAGAAATATATTAACTGCCTTAATTTCACAATAAAATGTGTAGTTTCATTATTTCCCCAATAGGTGGCTCTGTTTAGATAATGGTAAAATGTTGATTTTCTACAACACAAATCCTCCAATTTTGAACCATATATCCACATAGAATTGTAAGCATTTAATCCACCTTCACATGACACATTTGCATGAAAATTTCCTTCACAAAATACTCATTCTTCTTTGTAGCTGTTCAGTGGTGATTTATTCATTCTTAGTTTTGGACTTTTAACCACTGCGTTATTTGTAAAATTAACAATGTTTCGGAGGATAATTCTGCATCCATCTGCAGGGTAGTGTGTGATCTACTAAATCACATTGAAATCCCTTGACACATGATGTGTTCGAGAATAAAGAATATAGAGAATAAATTGTTGCCTTGTAGGATTATTCTTGGTGACCAAGGCTCCACCTCGTCTGTCGATTACAAGGACCACTTGTACATGAAGTTGCCAGGGAGAGTTATGAGTGCCCAAATGAGGTGGAGCCTTGGCCACCGAGAATAATCCTACAAGGCAACGATTTATTCTCTATATTCTCAGGTGGCCATGGTGGCTCAGTCGGTAACGTGTCTGACTACCATGCTCAAGGTCCCGGGTTCGATTCCCGTCCGGTTCAAATCAGGGAACTTTTCTAACGTTGGAAGCGGCTCCGGCACCCACCCAGCGTCGAATAACATGGCTACCTGGGGTAAAGGCAGTCAGGAGCATGATGCTGATCACATCACCCCCACTCATGACCGGAGCAAGAAAGTGTGGGGCGTTAACCCCACACCCCCTATATGCCTTCATGGCGTGGTGCTAAGCACAGGGGAGCACTTGAATTTTTTTTTATATTCTTTATTCTCAAACACATCATGTGTCCAGGGATTGCAATGTGATTTAGTAGATCACACACTACCCTGAAGATGGAGGCAGAATTAGCCTCCGAAACGTTGGTAATTTTAAAAATAACGCAGTGGTTAAAAGTCCAAAACTAAGAAAAATACTCATTGTTTTAATATGGTAGGCTGATTGATCTTAGTGACCTGACCTAGGAAAAATCCTGATGTGATGAGAAGAAATTGATGTCATTTCCATGATCAGCATTCACAATACTTCCAGAATCTCTTATTGATTTGGGAACAACCGAAATTTCCCCTTTGCTGCATTATAAAATAAATGTAATTGCGAATATGAGAATTTTAATTGTGAAATTGTGAAAAATTCTGTCATGGTGGAAAAAATGGATGTTATTTCCGTGATCAGCATTCACAATGCTTTCAGAAACACCTATTGATTTGAAAACATCCAAACTTTTTTCTCAAAATGTTGACCAATGTAATCTTTATTATTACCAGTACATTAAATGTATTTAGTTGAACAACAATATTTTATTAATGAATGGATTCTATGAATCTCATGTATGAATATAAACCTGAGTTAATTAAAAAGCATGTTTAGCACGAATCGAACCAGTTTCTATCCCATACTTCTCTTTTTCTTTTTATTTTGGCAACTGAAAGTAATGTAGCAGCAGTAGCCATTCTTCTACAACGTTCTCATCCATGTTTGCTCTCCGCAATACCTCGTGGTAAAAAAAAAGTCTACAAGCAAGTACGGTAGTGAGTATCGCGTGAGACAAAAACTATAGTAGGCGAGAAAGTACCACACAACTAGTTGAAGTCCAAGAAGGAAATCTAACCTCCTGATTTGGTTCTTTGCACACCGGTTCTCACTTCAAACATTTATACCCAGTCCCAATTATACTTTTTTCAGTTCGAATGTGCAGTTCAAGGACATCCACCCAGCTCCGTGCTTCCATCTTCTTCTCCCACTCCTATGCATTCCCCGTGCAGCACCCAATGAACAGGCAGAAGGCAGCAACTTGTGATCGTTTGGAGGAGAACAGGCGACTGCGTGGGGAGACGTTGCCGTGACCTTGAAGTGCACTTTCAAAATGAAAGCAGTATAGTCTATATGTACTTATTAGGCACATTACTCATTTTACGTAAGCTTGTAAAGTCTAACTTCTTCACATTTAAAAAACATAATAATAATGCTATCCTTTAGATCTTATAAAAGAGAAGAGGGAAAAAAATTAAAGGTAAAAACGGGTGCAATTAGCAGGCTAACACAGTGACAATTAATCCTGTCATTAGCAAATGAAAAGGAAACAAAATATTTGAACATTGTCTGTTTCTTATTCAAAGTACACCCCTCCTGCATTGCATTGCCATTGCTGACGAACAATTGAAACACCATCTGCAAGTCTTCATGTGGTATAACTTGAAGACTGGACTCTGTTGATCAAAAGTGCATAATTAAGCAGCAGCTTCGCTTTTGGGAATAGAAAATAATCACAAGAGGTTTAAATCTGGGAAATAGAGAGGATTATTCAACACATACAAATAAGTGGACAACTACTGTTCACTGGCACCGTGTATTATCGTGGAGCAGGAACCATTTGCCCTGTTCAGGACACTAAGGTTGGACATGGTCAGTTCTTTTCATAATCATTCAGAACAATACAGTAGTAACAGCCAATTACAGTTTCACCCTCTGCAACAAATACATGATGAATAATGAATTTGCTTAATGTAAGCTTGCATCCAGCTAATAGCTTGCAATGGCAAGCTTGCTGCTAGCTACTTAGCTTGCCATGGTAAGCTTGCTTCATGCTTGCAGCAAGCTGTCTGTGCTATCTGGGCGTAAGTGTTGTACTTAATTGTTTGTTGCTTGATATTATCCATCAAAAGCAAAACGTTTGCAGTGGCGTACGCAAAGGGGGGGGGGGTTACCGGGTTTAACCCCCCCCCCCCTTTGAGCTTTTAAAATATTGTGGAAAATGCTGTAGAAAAAATTAAAAATGGCTAATTTGTCACAGTCAAAGATCTGCGACAATAATAATAATAACAATAGTCTACTAATAATAATAATTTGAATTATTATGCAGCATAGAGAAAAACACAACATTCCAAACACAATCTAAGCGGCCGCAAAGTTCAATTTTGCAATTTTTTTTGCAAAAAGTCGCACAGTGACTCTCGCGAGAATTGTGAAAAGTCCTTGCTTCGTTGCAGTGTGCCAACGTTATTGCAAAAGTTCTTCCCGTTAATAATTTCACATCCCCTTGTGAACTCTCAACTCTCAAGTGATGCTGAATCTACATCCACATTTAAATAATGTTGAAGAAGTGCTTTGTGAATCACCTAGAAGTGATACATGTGTTGGAATATCTATAAACTTACTTTTGAACGAAAACATAGACTCAGTGGAATTTATCAACATGTATTCTCGCGTTTCATCATCATCCTGGGTGAGTTCCATAGGTAAAGGTAATGTAAATTTCCCCGTGCATATAGCACCATGCCATGAAGGCACACGTAGTGGTGTGGTGGGCCCCACACATTCTCGATCTCGGCCATTTTGCAGGTGATGTGATGCTCCGGCAGCCTTTATCCCCCAGGATTGCTCTCAGGTACCCATTGATATGAGACTGGGTGCGGAGACAAGGCTGGATAAATTCCAACCAATTCCGGGAATCGAACCCGTATCTCCCACAAGGTTGTCAGACTAGACCACCGCGGCTCCTTGAATGAGTTTCATATTTTGATTATTTCAATAAATTTAATATATTTGCCTGTTTTTATGGTTTTTCTTCACACTTAAAATGTCTCACCTATCATCTATTATGGATTTTCTTCACACTTAAAATGTCTCACCTATCATCTACAAATAACCGTTGACTAGACAATTATTTCGTATCAAAGAAACAAAAAAAATGTAATTTTGTTCTGTTGCTTTCATAAATATATTTATGTAGATCTCTACTACTTAATAATAGTAGTGATATAAGTAGTAACAGCAGCTGCATTAGTAGTATTATTAGTAGTAATTAAACTAATAAATTAATTATAAGTATTATTAATTAATTAAAGTATAATAAAACAATGGTAATGTGAATTTGTAGAAAGTTTTCGAATTAATCCCCCCCCCTCCCCCTTGATGAAATCCTGCGTACGCTACTGAACGTTTGTAATAGTAAACAGGCGCAGAATGTATTTCTGCGAGAATATTGCTGCATGCTACTTTTTGATTCGAAACAAAAATTATAATTGTTTGTAATTGTAAAATAAGAATAGGATGTAACATTTTAGGTTATACATGATCCAGATATTTATCGTTTTAGGATTCTTACTAGAGCATGTCTTTAATATGGATTTACCCAGATTACATATACTGTATTATTAAATCAGTATTGCACAAAATGCTTCATCACCATTCTACCCATTCTATTCACATGTACACTTCGCAACATCTTATTTGACCGCCCTGAAAAATTTTAAAGTCCGGAATTCATAAATTTGGCAGCATAGCGCTTCAGAACCAACTAAGAGTAGCCAACTTTGCAACATTTCTTCTTCCTGAATGAAAACGTTCGTGATTTTTTTTTCATTCTTTCACATTCCATAAAGTAAAGATACCCTAAAGGAGTAATAAAATATATGAGTAGACAAAAAAATGTTAAGTAGAAATACGAATGTTGAAAATATGTCAAGATTCTTCGTTCTGAATTTGAAAATAGGAAAATGTATGTGCATTGTGAAACACTGAACAGGTTCTTATCCACCTGGAAAAAATTGCGGTCACATTTGAATGCAAGGAGTCAAATTTATGATGATTTTATGCGAAATGTTTAGTAAAGATACCTTGCACAACACCAAATGATTCTGCAAAGTGTGTCTTTTCATTGGTTCTTGGCGAAAAATTGTTCGAAACCCCGGCACAATGTTGCTTCAACTGAGATTAACGTGTTTTACTGAGATTTCTGTTAACAATCTCCTGGAGTAGTTGGTTAGATGACAGCACTTTCGTTTTTTTTACTGTTTCGTCAAGATCGAAACATCGTAGGTTCAAATCCCACCCTTTCCTTATTATTTTTTCCTTTTTATTTAACGAGTACGAACTGTTCTAATAACGTAATATAATATTATATTATATTACTGTAAATATTTATGCGATGGGGCAAGGTGGGGGAGGGCAAGGACAGTTTCTTTGGCTTGGTAGATAATGTTTAGCATAGTGCTGGGTCATCTGCCCCTCCACACTCCATAATCGTCGCCACTGTGCATGCCTCAAGTAATGCTTCTACTAATGTTTTTAATCTTTCAGTGATTGGTAGGATTTTAGGAAATACGTTTTCTTTCATTCAGCTGTTATAAGTTAACACATATTAAAACTTACATCTCAACTTTCTGCATCCGGAAATGCTGGACATAAATCGCATAAATATCAACGGAAATATCCAAGAAACGTAGATAAGCATTGTCGTCCAAAGCCGTATACTTCCCAAAAAAGATTTTGAAAAGAAGTTGGTTTGAACCCATGACCTTTCATTCCATAAGCAAACGATCCCCCTACACCACGCGGTTCACGTTATTTTATGCACTCGGTTCGGATCCCACTTTAAAGTGTAGGTTCAGTCCCGATTACCCTTACTATGCATAAAGTTGACTTAAAACACCAAATCAACCAATTCATCTCCTTTTCAGAGTGGGCCTTCTATGATATTGTAGTCGGCCAGCATCCGAAAATACAGTTCTGTTTCGTGTATACCAGAATGTAATTGCATTTAATATTGTGACTAATTTTACTTTAAAACTACAGATTAAAGTGATAATAGTGTCAAGAAAAAGAACCTCAAAGTAGATCTTCACACAAAGTATTTTAATCCATTGCCAAACGTTTCAGTTAAGAATAATATTATGCTTTTCCATTGACCGTATTTTCGATTCATGGTAAATTTGCTATAAGGACCATGTCAAGAAATCTAAATATGTAAGTTTTACTAGTAAATGCATTTAAAATGCACGAGACAACAGGGGAGGAGAAAAATAAACCTAAATAATAAGTCGAAATGCAACAAAAACTGTTAAAAATACTGACAAATAAACTAAAAGCCAAAAAAGGCCGAAAAATGCAACAAAAAAAATGTAAAATAGAAAGTGTTTTCCGGCTCTAACTGAAGGGAAACGGACATGATATCAGGTTTAGCATTGTTTTTAAGGGTCAGAAAAAAAGTTGATTTTTCATCAACTTCCGGACCCTAAGTAGTAATTATGACCATTGAAAAAGTTGGAGGTAACTTACTTAAAATTTTCTTGCTGAGGGATCGTATCGTCCCATATCTCCACTTCATAATAAAGAAAAACATCAAGTTCATATTTCGAAAATGACTTGGATTTTTACACCACGAAAATATGTTTTTCATATTTTGAAGTTCGTTAGTATTATCTTTCAAGGTTTCCATTGTTTTAATTTCACACATATTTTATATTTCATACGTTCCTCTCTCTTTTCATACAGTCTTTAGAAAAAAGCTGAAGTTTCTTGTCAAACGGGGTCTGGTTCAAATGACTCCTTTTCGCTCTCCTGTTCCTACTTTAAACAAACAACAAAATACTTCGTAACTAAATGATTGCTTGTTCAAAACTCGGAATTTTTACACAATTTACAAAATATGACAAAACGCCAACATACATGTTCATCATTTTCCCTTTTAGCGTTTCTCGATTTTATCTGAATTCGTTTCCTCATGAAAATTGCCATGAGGAAATTATAGATATGACATTATGTGTGAATTGGTTTCTTCAAACTGGTAGCAAATTTTAACATGAGCTACGTGGAGGAGAGGTAGCGTGCTTGATTCTTACGAGGGAGGTCGTAGGTTCGATTCTCCACCTAGGCAGGATTTTTTTCAGGAGTATATCGTTGGGTGTAAAGTTTATCCACCGTGCTAAGAAGTTAACATTGGTCTCTGTATTTCACGAGAGGAAAGGAAATAGTAAGAGAAAGTTATTTCGATGATAGGAGGAAATCACATGCCACGTGGAATGCGCAGAATCAAGTTACATAGAGCTAAGTCTGTAATGGTGGTTTCGAATATTGCAAAGTTAGTGCGGAAAGTTTGTTATATCTGATAATCGTACTTTCTGTTCAAAGAAGACAAACATTTTAGATACAAAGCAGTGAGGAATTAACGATCATTATGAGATTTGAATTTTTTGTTTGTCACTCACTATATAAATACTTATTAGTAGTTTCTTATCGAATCGGCCTTCGTCGCAATAACAATTTATTTATGTTAATAAGCGATTTACTATTAGTTTTAGACGCATGGTAAGATGGTGGTCAGAGGATTGACAACAGTCATTACGAAGGAACGGACATAAAATTACCAATCTTAGCAATTTGAACTCATTAAACGCTCTCCTTCGATACAGTACTGCACTACATCACTACTTAACATAACTGTATATCTTTTTTTTAGTATATGTAAATCAAATAATCAATATTTTAGGTGTCAGTGAAAAACAAAAATACATAACTTAAATAACATTACATTTTGCATCCTGAATACATATATGTGATTTGTGAATTAATCATGATGTGTGTGTTAACACAGCATATGAACAATAACTAAAAAGAAAAGTTTTAACTTTAAATCCTGGAAATCTCCAATTTCTAAGGGGAAATATGCGCTGAAGGGACGTCCCTCAAGTGTGCATCGGATTCATTTTTTAAATATTCTAATATCAACAGTATCTGTTCTGCAAACAAAAAAAAAAGAAAGAAAGAGGAGAGGGTGGGATTTGAACCCGCGACCTTTCACGTTTGATGAAAATTGAAGATAGCAGCGCCTAACCAACTGTTCTACGTTAACTTAATGACGTTACACTCTTAAAAACATGTTGACGTTTATGAAGACTCCCACCTTCCTGTGTTTCAAGCACATTTTCTCGACAAGTCGTGTAAAATATATGTTTTTGAGAACTGTTCGATATTATGCAAGGTATTGTAAATAAAATGTCGCATAAACTCCTCACAAATTTGCTTCTTTCTGCACAAACTTGATGGCAATTTCCTCCAGGTGGAGAAAAACTCTATTCAGTGTTTCAAACCCCCCAAATTTCAAGTCGAGCAAGCAGAATCGTAAATATCATACAAGGTTATTTTTCCAATTTATTATATCTGTTTGATTGTGTATTATAATAGCGGTTTATAGTTTCTAAGTTCATGGAAAGTGTTAAATTGAAAACCTATCACCGCAGCGTTTATCGTCTAGTGGAAGGACCTACTCAAAGTTGGCTACTCTCACCTGGAGCTGAAGTGCAATGTTGCTAAGTTTACGATTTCGGGACTTAGAATTCTTTTGGGGCGGTCAAATAAGATGTTGCGAAGTGTACATAGAATCGTTTACAATTACATACCAGTCTGTTGTTTCACAATTTCATTTTGCCCTTGTACATGGCTGAACAAATAGCTTTGACCTGTTTTCGACATTTTTCCTTTTTATTTAGATACTAGGACTCAATTTATACAACTTGCAAATATTCATGTTCATGTTAGTCTGAGTAAGATTGGATTCCGATAGATTTGGTATTACATTTCTGAATGTTATACAATTTACAGACACAGTTCTGTTAACATCTTTCACAGAAGCGCGTCAGAAACCAGTTATGGAAAGTGTATAAACTCTCCGTTTTCTTGGCCTTTAAAACTTTAGGACAGCTCGTATTAAAAGTTTATCATAACTTCATGCCTTAAGGTTTGTTCTTAAACTGTAAAAGTACAACATCTAAGAAACAAAAGTCTCATCGTTTCCCAAACAGTTTGTATGTTTATGGAAAATTTACAAATTAGTATATATTAGTAAAGATTATAAAAAAAAGGTAAAGTGCTCCCCTGTGCTTAGCACCACGCCATGATCCCGTCGTGAATGGGGGTGATGTGATCAGCATCACGCCCCTGACCGCCTTTACCCCCCAGGGTTTCCCCCAGGTACCCATGTCTTTCGATGCTGGGTGGGTGCCGGGGCCGCTTCCACCGTTAGAAAAGTTCCCGGATTTGAACCGATTATTAATTCCCATATTGTGAAAGTACAAGGGCAATCATATAATTGTGAATAGCTAGCATATATCATCCTAGATATCATATTTGGCCTTGGATCATGTATGTTTGGTTCAATATTCTATTGACTTGAAGTAGTCGTTTGTACTTTAGTTTGGTTTGAATTCCAGTTAGGTATGAATATGAGCTCGACTACAACCTCAAAATAATTACTATCAATCCATTATGCATTGTAAAAATTTTGTAGTTCCAACTGTAAGGTTGTGATTTTGCAAACTCATGTGAAGTGTTGATAAAATATATCAATTCAATTTAAAAAAAAAAAACAGTAGGAACTGAATTTCCATTTCACTATTTTTTCCGTTATTTTACCTCCTTCTTTTACCTCTTGCCACAGTGAAGATGAATAATGAATTTATAAAATGAATGATTAGGATAAACAATAAAACCAGGGTTCGAACCTGGATGAAGGAGACTCCATAAAGCGTTGTATTTGCCACCTAATATGAAAACAATTCTAACGATTATTTTATCTTTTTCTATGAATGTAACAATAAGTGCTGCTGTTATTTATTAATGTGTGTTCCTGTTAGGCAGAAATTAATGTTTAACATTATAAAGTTGAATCTGAGACACTGAAGTGAACTATCGTGAAGCAAACCAATAACCCTTTTTCTTACAATGTGAGAAAAGAACGCCAACAGCTTCTTCTTTTTATACATGACTCAAGGAGAAAAGGACATCGTTCTCATATGGGTCAATCCATATGAAATCATACAAATGAAATCAGAAAACCCACAGCTGAAAAAATCTCAGCTATGTGAGAGAATGGAGTGAAAGGCCAGGAACTAGAACTGATGGAGGTCATCGGAATCGTGTTCAGCTGGGGTTTTCTTTAAGAGCATGATAAACTCAAGATCGTGCAGTACTGATGTCTACACATTCATCCCCATAATATTCCCTCAGTCTCAGATGAATGTCAATTTGTAGCACATTTTCTGCGGTTATAAACTCGATCACGGCACGCTACTTCAGGCGCTTCACCAACATTGCATGGTTACATGCTGACATTTTCCTCGCAATAGTTCAGCATCCCCTGGCGATAGAAGTTTGAAACCTTCAATGGAGAAGGTGGAAAGTCTTATAAGTGCAATGTATGGTTGCTCAAAATCCAAAATGCGTTTACAAGGTAACAAAGAAAATAAAAACATAGGAAGCGTTACTTTTCAGCATGCCCTCGTATATATACTTTATTGCAGAGCCATTTCAGGATTGTAATGTTGTTCATTGACATTCCAAATTACAGTTTGCAGAATTTCAACACAAAATGTTAATAAGAAATGAAATTAGACATGCCATATTTAATGCAAAATGTTGAATTTTTCACGAGTTTTGTATCTCCTAAACCAATTAAATCTCAAACTCAAAATTTTTACTGAAGTTACTTATCCTGAAGTACTGTATTGTGTACAAATTTCAGATTTTTAAACAACTGCCCACCAGAGATATTTAACCCTGAACTTGGAATTTTTTAACAAAAAGTACATGTTTATGACCCTGTAGAAAAACAAATATTAAAGTCTCAAGCTTCAAATAATTTGGACATACTCTATTGGTACACAGGTACATGAGCAAAAAAATTCAAGTGTAAAGCAAACTGCCTTCCCCCTCAAAAAAATGTCCGAAAATGTCATTTTGAGCGATTAAAATACACAATTTTAACCTTAAAATTTATTATGAAGGAATAATATTTAGATAATTACACAGAAATATAATTGTAGCCTATAATGTGCTTAACATCACAGATTTTGTCTCATTGTCCTAGGACTTACCACAGCTGAGAAAAAAAAAGTTGCCGTTGATGCTTACGAATGGAGAAAATGACGCGCGCCATGATAAAAAAATGCCCGCCATCTTCAAATCGGTGATAGTAAAAATAAAAGAAGAGTGGTTCTGAACTGTCAATATATGAGGCTCACACCACTCAAAAAATAAACTTTTTTAAAAATGGTCAAGCAACCAGGTTGTATGATTTCATATGGATTGACCCATATTAGTTTTCGTCATCTCGTAGTCAACAACCGAAAGTACACGCTTCACAGGAACTCCAGGCAGCCCCAGACAGTGTTGCCACATGAAGGGAAATTTCCCTTTTGGAGGGAAATTCGGACCACCTAAATTTTAGCTATAAGGGAAAAGGGAATTTCGATGGAAAATACCACAATTGCAGGGAAATTTTAAGGTCATCTGACTACATTATTACAGTTTATGTTAATTTCTGATTTCATATCCACATTTTTATGTTATTTATTCATTTTACTATTCCTACTTGTTACTGCTCCTTTAAATTTATTGTACGTTGCTTTTATGCATCTTTGGATAAATAGTAACGATGAGGATTAACGATTAAATGGATTCCTGACCAGGATTCAAACGTGGGACATCTGGTCAGGAAGTGATGAAACTGAAATGTGATTTTTTAAAATATTTTTTACTGAAAGGAATACTTAACTACGTATTACTACTGCTTCCACCACCACCACTAATATTGCTGCTGCTGCTACTACTACTACTAATTATTATTATTATACAATTTACTTATGTGAAGGGAAAAAATGGTGCAAAGAGGGAAATTTTACCCCTTGGAAAGGGAAATTGTGCCCTCATATTGTGGCAATACTGGCCCAGGATGCTCAGTGCCAAGAGAAAATCAACGCGTTGGAACAATGACCAGGTCCACCCTCCGCTAACCCAATCTCGGCTTGTTCCTGATTGGCCGGTCTCGTTTAAATTTCTCATTCCGGATTGGCTGTCTTGTAAGCCGGCTGCTGAAAAGTTTCCATTGTGGATATAGGAACTATCTTCTCTCTTTACATCTCCATTCAAAGCCGTGCCCATTCTCAACACGATGAAGGTAAGACAGCTCCAATTATGTTGTCCATTAACGTGACTGTGAGTTCGATGTGCAGCAAGTTTAAAACAATAAACAATATCCAACCATTAGCAAAATATCAAACTTATAACGATGTAAACAACAACCTTAGGGAAAATAACTCCAACCAACCAAGTCTTAAGCCTAAAAAAGAACTGAATATTACGTATTAGAACGTACGTGGGTTGAGAACAAAAACGAAATAGTTTTATCTCGGTATTCTATCAAGTAATTGTGATGTAGTAATATGTACCGAAACTTGGCTAACTTCTTCACATAATGATAAAGAATTTTTCGGTTATAGATATGTAGTCTTTAGAACAGATCGCGATGAAATATCCACAGGGAAATATCTGGGAGGAGGCGTGTTATTAGCAATTTTAAAGAAATATCAACCCACCAAAATTGAGTGCACTCTAGACAATCCCACCGTTGACTCTTTAATTGTAAAGGTTAAGACTCAGGACGAAGCTAATGCATACATTTGTGCCATCCATATTCCTCCCGATTCACCACCTAAAGTGTCCGACATGATATTCAGCCACATAACTACACAATGTCCAAATGGCTGTCCTCTAATTTTAGTTGGCGATTTTAACATACCAGAAATCACGGGCACTAAGTGTAATTTACTAAATTCCGGAAACCGTTGTTTAGAGCTCCAAAATTTTCTTGAACTTCATTCCTTAAGCAGCAATAATAACGTAACAAACACACTAGGCAGAACACTAGACTTAGTCATAACTAGAGCCCGGATGTTCAGGCACTGAAAAGTATTAAAAATGGCAGGCAAAAAGTCAACGAAAAATTGAAAAAAAAGGCAGTGTATGTCGAAAAAAAGGGCAGTGAAGTTTCAGAAAGAGGCAGTGAAAATTGAAGAGAAGGACTTAAATTCTTCTTAAATCTTTAAAAATGGATTTACAAATAATAATTGAATAACAACGGTTATTGAAGAACGAAATTAAATAGAAGAAGAGAAATATAATTTTAAAAAAAATGCCTTGTCGGAATGACAAAAGAGGCAAAAATGTTTGAAAAAGGCAGCATAAGGTGAAATAGGCAAAAAAGGCAACATAAACTATTGTTCAGAATGTTAAGAACCTTCGGATCG
Source organism: Lepisma saccharinum (assembly GCF_977018435.1). Taxonomy (NCBI): domain Eukaryota; kingdom Metazoa; phylum Arthropoda; class Insecta; order Zygentoma; family Lepismatidae; genus Lepisma; species Lepisma saccharinum. The sequence goes on along the minus strand of NC_139245.1, from coordinate 49,375,336 downwards.
GTGTACAGTCTTAGAAAAAAATACCTGGGCCACGGGACGTAGAATTTCGTAACGTCTTAAAGCCTGTTGTTTATGCAACCCAAATAACAAAATATTCGCTTAAGTTTGCCTGGTGATTCTGAGTTCTCGGGAAGGATTGAGCTTTGATAGCATGAGTCACATGACTCGTGCCCCAGCCACAACAAACAGCTGGGTGCTACGATGCCTCCAGAAGAAAATTTCAGGAACTGGTTTCTTGACAAGAACTACTCGTAAGGAAATACTATTCTTTCAAGTGATATTAGAGTCATTGTCAAGAAGGTTCGCTGAAATGATGGTTCTCATCACAGACCACATGCCACACGTTAATTGTTTAAGTCCAGTTCATGAACTGGACCTACAGATTAAAATGGGATCCGAACCAAATGCCTCTCTATTTGGTATTGAATTCGGAAGCCTTTCATTACATGGCGAAGACGTTACCACTACGACATCAGAGAGGCAATGGAACCCCTTGAGAAAGAGATAAGCGAAAATTGCTACGTGACAAACCATATTTGCCCGTAAATTTTAAAAATAAGACAATATTTTGTACTGACAGTTTCGAACCGTGGGAGAGGCGTACCATCGTCCATTTCACGAGTTTATAATTCTTCCTCACCGACACGAGTAACGCGAGTGGTAGAAGAAAAGCGAAGTAAAATAACTGAAACAGAAATAAAAGGAAAAAGCGAAATAAATTTTATTCATAATATTCTGCAGTCACTTGAGTTGTATTCACGGGATGCTATCTTTAAAGAAAGCCGTGGTCTCTTCCGTGTCTTTTTCGCTTTCTTTGTGCTCTTGCTTCCCCCGTCACGATTGGTCTAAAACTAATTAATGCGACGTTAATTAAACAATCCAAACAACGAAACAATGCACAATCAACTGCACAAAACAACATTCCAAATGTTTTCGAATCGGAAAACAATTGAGATGCTGTAAAATGACTTAAGATGCAGTAATAAAGTGGGAATTCGGTACCGTATAGAATTAAATCGGTAGAGATGTTCGATTTGATTGGATGTTTGTTATTTAGATTTGCTATTCTTTTATTTTTGGCAAATAGCGACGATGAAGATGAGTGATGCTATGATGAAATTGATGAAGGGACACTTACCAAGGACACCCACGCCCAAGTCGAGATTCTAACCAGGGACCCATGGCATCGTAGCGCGCTGTGCTAACCACTCCTCCATGGAGTGGACATTATAGCATATTTTGTGTGCTCAATTGGGATCAATCAATGGAATGAATAGGCATATTATATGATTAATAAATTCATATCATAATACCACGTCATATTATTCGGCACGAAGTAACATCAGAGACATTCAATCTTGCATTTTTGCCTTTCAACTAATTCTTTGAATTCAGGTTAATCACAACAATAAGATAAATTATGAAGCAAATGTGGGATATTATTACGAATTACCTGACAGAAACAACATTAAGCAGGCTCGGTGGTCAAGCTCATTAAGTGATTGACATTCGGTATCGTCGCCAAAGTTCCCGGGTTTGAGTACCGTCCTTGTCGGGGGTGTTTGACTATTTCGTCTTCAATTTCATGTAATGGTCACTCGTCCTTATCGTCGCGATAATCGAACAGGGAATAAAAATTATAAAAATAAATACGATGGAAGAGTACTTATTTCATCTCTCACGAAATCTCCTACAAAACCGGAATATATAAAATACATGTATATTCATTCACATACATTTTCGATTTCTATATTTAACTAATCGAGACCGAGAACGGGAGAGCAATTTTCAATTCGAGAAACCGAGAGACGGAGAAACTGTCAAGTCTCGTTTCTTCTTGGCACCTCCGTAATCGAGTTGTTCTGTTTGTCATTCGCTTTGTATTGGCAATTATTGTCATTATTCTTCCCCTGCAGGTAAACCATGACGATGAATTATGATGAAATGAAGCACATAAAAGGGCAAGAACAAGAAAGTCATGCCTGTTCGGGACTCCAACCCAGAACCTTATGTAACGAGATTTGAAATTCTGGAGAAGGCGTCCGTGTTTCGCTTGGTTTTCTCTTTCCTCTACTTCTCTTATATTATCATACATGTATAATAAAAATGGATCTGATACGATATGTTGCGATTCATAATTGTGCTGGTTAGATGCTACAGATGTGAACTCCAACCTGCAATATATTATTCCCTTTTGTTTCGTATCTGGTTGAACATGAAATTTTCTTACACTGTGACAATTTCTTTCTTAGTTTTGGTTTGGTGCACAGATATGCTAATCTGGACCCGACCTTCAGTTTAAAGTGGGATACTAACCACTATGTGCATCCACCGTGTATCAAACCCGGGATCCACTGATTACAAGGCGACGACGTTATCACTACGCCATCGAGGAGGCCCCATGACAAAATGTTATTCACTCGATCTCTACCATAATTTATTTCAGCATTTACATTTTCGTTTTCTTCTTCTTTTTCCTTTTGTTAACTACTCTTATACAACTCTTTTTGCGTCTTCGAATTTCTTCTTGTTTCAGGAAAAAATAATACATGCAGGCTGTATAAAAATCCCCCGTTCAAATAGATAAAACGTTCACTCTCCAGAACTAATTTACATGTTTATCACTAACGTAACCATTAGGAAGGAAACTATTGAAATGTTAACTGATATAACTGCAGATGAAACAATACTTACAGCCACTAACGAAATATCTATTCTTGTGTAGCCTCACAGACAACAAGTATATGGTGAGTCATTCACTCTTGCTGACTACGGGCGAAGGTCACTGAACTAAAGTTTGGTGGCAAGCAAGCAGGCTTCTGCTCTACCAAAGACGAGGTCACGTGTTCCAGTTATCAATGGCGTACGAAATAAGGAGGAACACAGCTATCTGACGTATGTTTTGGTCCCGTCATTGCACGTAGAACTTTTTCGTCGTGGCCTTGAAGTTTCCTCAGGGCACTCCTACGTAAAGGCTTCTCAGCTAGAAGGATATCTTCCCCATTGAGTGGAGGAAAAGTGGGTGCGTATAGAGGTCCTTCAACTTTCGTATTCTTTTTCATTTCAGAACCCGTGCTGTATCGTCGACTTAATCCAATCTATCCGATGTAGGTTTTAGGTTCTGTTTCTGTTCGGTTATTTCACGTTGTCTTCCTGCTTATGTTATTCGCGACGAAGGTTCTGGATTCGATAATCTGGACAATAACGGGATTGTGTTGGTTGGTTGATTGGTGTCTTAAGTCCACTTTATGTCCTGTTAGGCTAATCGTGAATGGACCTATAATTTAAAGGGGGATCCGAACCACTATGTTCCTCCACCGAGTATCGAACCCGGGATCCCTTAATTTCAAGGCGCCCACGATCCCACTGCGCCATCGGGGATTGTGTTCGAAACGAATGAATCAAATTTGAGTGATATGATATGCAACCATTGGAAGACTATTGAAAGAAAAGCTATGGGAACCTGCCAGTTTTTCTACTGCAGACAGAAAACCATAAACATGGAAGAGAAGCTTATATTCTATGAAACCTGACGCTATGTGCTCGAATGCTGGCTAAATATAATCCATAGAGGCATAGGAACGTTAAACAACCTCTTATATGATACATATAGGTTTAAAAAGGTCGAAATACAAAGATTGTGTGCGCCTCACTGATGGCGTATTGGTAAGGCCTTGTAATCAAGGGGTCTGGGGTACGATACCAGGTGATCGCACATAGTGGTTCGGATCCCACTTTAAACTGTATGCACTTCAGATTAGTCTATCTGTGCCGGTGACTCAGTCGGTAACGCGTCTGACTACCATGCTATAGGCCCCGGGTTCGATTCCCGGCCGGTTCAAGCCCGGGAACTTTTCTAACGTTGGAAGCGGCCCCAGCGCCCACCCAGCGTCGAATGACATGGGTACCTGGGGGAAACCCTGTGGGTAAAGGCGGTCAGGGGCGTGATGATGATCACATCACCCCCACTCACGAACGAATCAAGAAAGTGTGGGGCGGCGTGATGCTGATCACATCACCCCCACTCACGAACGAATCAAGAAAGTGTGGAGCGTTACCCCCACACCCCCTATACGCCTTCATGGCGTAGCGCCAAGCACAGGTGAGAACTTTACCTTTTTTTTTTTTTTTTTTTTGCATAAAGTGGACTTACAACAAAATTTAAACTTGCGATAAAGATTATGATAAGGTATTAAAGAAATGGGTCTAACACATTTTTTTATTGTTTACCAATGACATTGTTAACTAATATTCTTAATTTCAGTTTCAAGATGAAATCGGCTACGAAATAAAAGGAGTGGGTTCATATTTCTGTTACGAAATTCCATTTTTGTAGTAGACCTGTGCCACACTAAGTTGTGACAATAAACAAATCTGAGACACTTTCAAAGTATTAAATTGCTATCTACGTATTTGGGAAAAATCTTTCAATATAATACTTTTTTTGGACGCGTCAAATCATAGTATTTAATTCCTGTTTTTTTTTGGGGGGGGGTTACAAATGCCCTTTCTGCTCCCGTCAAGTTACGCCTATGACAAACAGGAATTCAAAGTAAAAGACTGTCCCGACTAAATCGGGAGACACGTCTGATAGATTTACAATTGGGAAAATCATAATTAAACGTGTAGTTGAAAACAACCTATTTTCATATATTGCATGCAGCTCTACTTTTTCTGCAATGTGGATCAAGAACTGGGGACGTGGAGAAGCACAACACTCCACGTAACCAATAGTCACGTGACCCTCTTTGCTTTCCTGTCATGCTGACCTTCGCGTGGAACACATTTCTCGGTGTTAAGACAGGCAAAATCACCCGATCATCGAAGGGTGCAATATGTGTTGCCTACCCTCCTGCATTACTTGCTCCTATTAAAGTCTTATGGGGAAGAACTTTTTTCCATGACTGTACTTTTGTGTTCAATTTTTGTCTACCAGCGTCGGAAACGAATAGGCATTTGGCCTAAAATCTGGGCTCTAGTCATAACTAATATGATCCACGTGATCGTCGAAAAGAACGAAATGCCGCTAGTTCTCGAAGATAAACATCACCAATCTTTATCGGTGTATGTGTCCCACCCACAACCTCGCAGAATAAAATCAGAACCGACAAACAAAAGATATAATTTTAAAAAAGCCGATTTCCATCAACTGTATCAAAAACTCCAAACAACTAACTGGAACGAACTAAAAAAATATCGAAACGTAAATGATGCTACAGATAACTTCTATAAGATTGTAACTACTGTATTCGATAAATGTGTCCCCTTTCACGATCTGCAACTCGCGTCAGTTTCCTTGCTGGTTCATGGGCGAAATAAAAAAAGATATTGCTTTGAAAGCAATGCCTCACCGAAAATGGAAACCAAGTTCAAAGAATTGCTCAAGAAACTCAAAAAATGCATTAGCGAATCATATCATAATTATTTATTGAACTGCGAACTAAATATACAACACGATCCCCGACACTTCTGGTCTTTTGTCAAAAACAACAGAAAGAAAACACCACCTCACCCCACTACTTACTTAAATAAACCTTTCTTAAGCAATAAAGAAATTGCCGAAGCATTCGCACATTATTTCAATTCAACTTACAAACAAGCTAATTCTACCTACAAAACAACCTTCCTCGTAGACAACACCAACAAACTGCTGCATGCCCTACATATCAGTGAAATTCCTCTCAGAGACGTTGAAGAAGCAACAAAATCGCTCAAACCTAAAAGAACAATAGGTCCAGACATGATTCCTCCATATGATCTTAATCTGAACATAGAAATATGCTGCGGGATGACATACTCGCGCAACAGAAAGCAAATTGAATTCAATTACGAAATAAATAACACAATAATTAAAATGGTTAACGAGATGAAAGATCTAAGAGTTACATTTGATTCAAAACTATCATTTGCAACACATATTGAAAGGGTCGTAAATGAGGCACACAGGAACCTGGGGTACACAATTAGAATGAATAAAGAGTTTATGAACAAAGAAATAATGAAAATAATATTTAACGCTTTAGTCCGAAGCAAAGTAGAATACGCAGCAGAAATATGGGCTCCTCAGGACAAAAAGTACACGCATAAAATAGAAATGCTACAGTCTAAATTCGTAAGGTGCGCTACTTACAAAGAAACAGGCATATATCCCCGATACGAATCATACACTTCCCTCTGTGAACACCACAACCTGCCTTCTCTCAGCAAAAGAAGGAAGATCCAATTGCTCTCTTTCTTATATAAAATCATGAACAATAATATTCAAGTGCAACATCTTCTAGAACAAATACAAATAGTGTACGTGTTCCTATCTCCAAGAAAGGGGGCCTCTTTTACTGTAGTAACAGAAGATCGAACATCATAAAGAAACCACATATCAGGAGAATGTGTGAACTGTACAGTGTGTCTCAAAAGTTTTAGGACAACGAAATTTTAAACTAGGCAACCCAAATTACACAAAGAGTTGGTCGATTGCGTGTAGAGTTAGGCTCAATTTCAGTGTTGCCACATGCACAGTAGATATTTATGAAATATGCGAAAGAAATAACAAATATTATTGTATAAAATTATAAAAATATCACTATTACATCGCAAATGACAAAATTCTTTCTGAAAGAAAAAAGAATAGGTTTCTAGTATTTCATCGCTGATGAATCTACAGAAAGGAAAAGAGGCGAGAGGAAACGAAAGGTGATAAAAGAGAGGAGAACAGAGAAAGGAGAAGAGGAAAAGTAAATGTGGGAAGAAATAGAAGTGGATAGGAGAAGTAATGAGGAGAAAGGAAAAAGATTCGAGGAGAGATGAGGAAAATGGAGCAAGAGGAGATACGAGGAGAAAAACGAGATGAGAGAAGAGGAGGAGCGGAGAGAGGAGAGGAGGAGACGAGAAGAGGGGAGTGGAGAGTAGAGCAAAAGAGAGAAAAAGAGAAGAACGATAAGAAAAGTACAGTGGAGTCGAAAATCGCAGAAAATATCGTCTCGGCGTGAAGAATTGATGCATTGATCAAATTATCGATATGAAACATTCAATAACATTTTAAAATGTATTAGAGAATGTATTAGATCGGTGCGAAATGCCTTTTGGCTGAGTTCAGAGCAAAATAAAATCTTCCACGTAAGATCTTTGATTTTACCTGCGATTATATCACTAAAAACATGAATGTAATTTTAACATTTATAAGAATTATGCAATTTTTCTCCACTTCTCGGTTCATTGAAACGGAGATTTTGCAATTTAATATTTCCCCTCCCCCATCGTTAATTCCAAACTGATTCATTCCGTTTCACACGGAGTGGACAATGAAAGCAATGGGATATGTCTAAAACTTACGAAAATTTTCTGCCACCGGAGGGGTTTGAATCTACGACCATGAGGTTGACAATCCTGAACGGTAACCATTACCCTACAAGCTGTCGCTCCCGAAAGCAGGTAGAAGAAGCTGATCAACGTGAAATGTAGATGCAACTCTCCTCCTACATGTAATGTGCAAAAGATACTCGTTTGTAACAAAGAAAACGAAGGTAGTACGAATAGGGATGATGAGAACTTTTCAGTCGATATTTGCGGAGGTATCCTTGCATTGAACTCGAGTGGGAAAATGGATAAGATTAGTAGCTATATACTGAATTGCCACAAATATAAATAGTTTTTTCATTAATATTTTTCAATGTCTTTGAAGTAGTATACAATTATCGTTAGAGTATCATAATTCACGATCTTATACATGAAAATATCCCTTTGAACGTGTGTCAATTCATTTATATATATATATATATAAGTTCCAGATGCAGAACAATGTAGCCACTATGCACTGCTATTGCAAATAAATGCCACAATGCCATTGATTAATAGAAGGATAATTGAAAAAAGAAGAACACCTCGTGAGGAGGATCGAACCTGGGACCGCTAGCAGTCCAATCGAGAACTCTAACCACTACACCACGCCTTTACCTTCCGTAAAACAACAATTTGTAAGTATTCTGTCCCTCCAATATTGTAATAGCGATATTTTTATAATTTTAACACCATTAAGCCTTGTTTCCATGATGGGAAAGATTCAATATGCTGACCAAGGCAGAAATTTATTTTATTATAAAACATAAACTAAACGTAACGTTTCAACCTTCTAGCAAGGTCTTCTTCAGACTCTGCACCAAATACAAATGTTCTTGGTGCAGAGTCTGAAGAAGATCTTGCTAGAAGGTTGAAACGTTACGTTTAGTTTATGCTTTATAATAAAATATATTTCTGCCTTGGGCAGCATATTGAATTTTTTATAATTTTATACAATAATATTTGTTTTTATTTCTTTCGTATTTCATAAATATCTATTGTGCATTTGGCAACCCTGAAATTGAGTCTAACTCTACACGCAACCCACCAACGCCTTGTGTAAATTGGGTTACCTAATTTAAAATGTCGTTGTCCTAAAACTTTTGAGAGACACTGTACAACAGATGTTCCGAAAGGGAACCAAAACTAGATATATTTCACATGCCTATTGGCAGGCACGTATCCTGGAATTCCTTTCGGGGGTTGGGCTGAACACCTTTTTTTTAAAGGGGTGGGTATAGATAAGAACCTCACAATTGTATGTTTAAGGCCAGTGTGGCAATTTGGTTCCAAAACGGGGGGGTTGCATGGAAAGTTTACTTTATCTTGGTAGACAAGAGGCCATAGTGTGGAGGCAAAAGAATGGGGAGCAACTATCCCCTAAATCGTCGCCACTGTTTAAGGCTGTCACTTTAATCAGAACGTGAAATCCGGACATTTTTTACCACTCGACTCCTCTGTTTCCATGCATTAACATTGTGTACCGGAACCATCTCAGTATGTGTGTTTGTCCATTTCTTCTCATCAGGCAATAAACCATCTGTGTACCAAAAGTGTTTCTACGAAGCTGTTACACATGCACGGGATGGACAATCCACTCGGCAATGCGAGATTCAAACTATGGGCTGCGAACTGGACGCAGACAGTTCTTTATTTCTCTCTAATTCGAGCCTGAACACCATTAATGTGTCTTGTCCTCCCATGTTTGCAGCTCTTATAAAAGCCGAAACCCACCAAATTGTTCATATTCAGGCCTAAGAATCTAGCATGTGTTCAAAATTGTCTGTCACAGCTTCCGCAGTCTTGTCACACATCAGCACGAAGCAATTAAAGGAAGTCTTCTAGAATACAGCTGGATCGCAAAACAATTAATGCACAGTGAAAGACCTTCCGTTCCCAACACATCTAATGTTTCGTCTCCCAATATGATTAAATGCGTTCGATACCCGGTGAAGGCACATAGTGGTTCGGATCCCACTATAAACTGTAGGTCCAGTCCTGATTAGCCTTACTGTGCACAAAGTGGACTTAAAACACCAAATCAAACCAAACCAATGATTAAATGCTTACTCATGTATCTCCAGTGATGTGCTCAAGGGAGAGTTGGTGGGGTGATAACCCCACTTGACCCAGTATTCCTTAAAAAAAAGAATGTCAAAGACAGGAAAAGATGGCAAAATGAGGACTGACCACCAAAAATAGTATGCGTAACCCCTCTTCCTTCCGAGAATCCTGGGAATGTCACACTTTATCTCATATACATTTTTTTAAAATCAAGTCACCAGAAGTTTTTATCATTTCGTACTGGAGACTGAAGTAAAGCACCTTGTACAGTACACGATCAAATAAATCATAAACAAGTCCTTCAATTGAACACTTAAAATGAAATGACGTCAGAGACAACGCCATTTTTCTCATTGGACCCAAGGTTCGGTCAAAGAATATCTATTTAGGAATGGTTCTAATTAACGCGTATTTATATCCTCATTATATTCGAGAACGTTCCGAAGATAAACGATTCATAAATATTGCCAGTAGTTCGACTCATCTTATTCAAGAACGAACATTCCCTCTCGCGTCTTCCAGAGATTAAAAATTACAACCAATCGTCCTACGTGTGGAGCTAATTTGTTGTGCAGCTTCCAAATGCTGACAAGTCTCTACATAGTGCTCAAGTTCGCTGCGACAACACTGAAAGCTCAAGTAAAGTTTAAGTGCAATATTATCAACAACAGGGTTATAGAACATTCTCAATCTTGCCTTGTATTTCTCTCCTTAAATTATCGTCACATTATTCAAGAAGACAAAAACCTAATTTTATGTAGTGTAAACTGAAACATTTCCTGATGGGGTTCGAGCCACCTGATCCCCACCTTGGATACGCGCTAGTACCAATAACAGGGTTATAGAACATTCTCCGTCTTTTCTCGATAATTATTTCTCTCAAATTATCATCACATTCTTCAAGAAGCCGAAATCGTAATTTTATCTAGTGTAAACAGATAAAGTGGGGGGGGGGGGGGGTCGAGCCCCCTGATTTCCACCTTATATACGTGCTATTAACAATAACAAGGTTATAGAACATTCACCGTCTTGCCTAGATAATTATTTCTCTCCTTAAATTATTAGTCACGTTATTCAAGAAGCCGAAAAATTAATTTTATCTAATGTAAACTGAAAAAAATCCTGGACGGAGGGGAGCTTAAGCCCCCTGTACCCCACCTGGATTGCTATTACCAACAACAGGGTTCCAGAACAGTAGTGTAAATTAGTTGTTTCTAAGTAACACTTTGTAGGTATTCTCTTTTTTTATCAACTGAATATCAGTTTTTGACATATTTTGACAATTTTTTGTCGATGTTTTAGCGTTCAGCGATGTTTTAGTACAATTTTCAATGCACCACTTTTTTTCCACCTCACACTTGTAGGTATATCACGATCTTACGTGATATAACTTAACCTATCCTTTTTTCTTACTTATTGTTTCAAAATAATACATTGTAGGTATCCTTTTTTTTATCAATTGAATATCAGTTTTAGACATATTTTGACAATTTTTTGTCGATGTTTTAGCGTTTAGCGATGTTTTAGTACAATTTTCAATTTTTCCCACCTCATACTTGTAGGTATATCACGATCTTACGTGACCTATTCTTTTTTTCTTACGATTTTTTTTCAGTGATATAACTTAACCTATCATTTTTTTTTATTTGCGCACCGAACTAACTTACATTGGACTTCGCGTTTGTTTTAATATTTCAGTATTTTAAAGTTTTTTTCACATATTTTTTATATAACCTAAAAAAATGTGTTGATTTTTTTTTAGTATGTGGCAATTTTTTAACGAATTTTTTAAAAGTGTTCCGTTACCCTCTCGTTCTTCACGTCGTACGCGAAGGACTTCTCGGCGACCAGGATGACGCTGCACACGGTATCCTCGGGCAATGGACTCTTGAACTCGCAAACGATCTTGATGTTGGTTCGATTGTTGATAGGGGTAAAAAGACAGTTCTACGCCAGAAAATGATGCGTTTTTTGCAACCTTAACGGAAAATATCGTAAAGGCAAACGCGAAAGTGATAAGATAACTCTGTTTCCGGTCGCCATTTTGGATTTCCGAACATAGATTCTATTCATACTTTTTCTCACGTATAGGCGTACACGATGAATCCGCAAACAGATTTTTTCTAAGTCTTACTGTTTCCAAGATAACCCCACTTCCGGTCGCCATTTTGGATTTCCGAACATAGATTCTATTCATACTTTTTCTCACGTATAGGTGTACATGATGAATCCGCAAACAGATTTTTTCTAAGTCTTACCGTTTCCAAGATAACCCCACTTCCGGTCGCCATTTTGGATTTCCGAGCATAGGTTCTATTCACACTTTTTCTCACGTATAGGCGTACATGATGAATCCGCAAACAGATTCTTGCTAAGTCTTACCGTTTCCAAGATAACCCCACTTCCGGTCGCCATTTTAGATTTCCGAGCATAGGTTCTATTCACACTTTTTCTCACGTATAGGCGTACATGATGAATCCGCAAACAGATTCTTGCTAAGTCTTACCGTTTCCAAGATAACCCCACTTCCGGTCGCCATTTTAGATTTCCGAACATAGGTTCTATTCACACTTTTTCTCACGTATAGGCGTACATGATGAATCCGCAAACAGATTTTTCCTAAGTCTTACTGTTTCCAAGATAATCCCACTTCCGGTCGCCATTTTGGATTTCCGAACATAGGTTCTATTCATACTTTTTCTCACGTATAGGCGTACATGATGAATCCGCAAACAGATTTTTCCTAAGTCTTACCGTTTCCAAGATAACCCCACTTCCGGTCGCCATTTTGGATTTCCGAGCATAAGTTAGTAGATAGTAAATATGCCTTCCACTGCAACCCTGATTTTTTGACCTCTAAGAAAATCGCACCAAAACCTCAAAAACTCACTTTCTCTCCACGTTCCGCGCCTCATTTATTGCGCTGACGATGTTTCACAGCGCAGAAAAGCCGGTACGAGAAAAAACACTTTCTCATCCTTGAAGTACGAATGCACCTTATCGTAATTTTTTTCTAAGTCCGGGACCAATGTTTATATATCGCGAGCTTTGTAAACCTCTCGCGAACGATGTGCCACACACACACACACACATATGCGCGTGCGTGCCTCTCATTATTTCCGTATTGTGACGCAAGCAAACAAACAAAATAATAATTGTTTTTTTTTTTTAGGATTCCTGGCCCCTATAACCTCGCCAGGGTGCGTGGTGCCCAACCAAAAAAGTAAAGGTTCTAACGGCTGCGGTTATAGATAACCACACCTCTGTAGAGTTTCACGTGTTTCTTTTTTGTCCTATGGGACACCTCTGTTTGTCAAAAACTCGAGATATTTGCAATTTAAGATTTTTTTAATGCTGGACTTAGAAAATTTTCGATTGATGAAAAAAAAATTGGTTCCATGACGACCTATGTTTATTTTGGTATGGAAGGACAGAGGACACCGAGACTCGACCGACGCACTAAACCCGACCTTTCTACGCGTACTCTACGTCACCAAAAAAAAAAATCGACAAGGGGAGATTTTTCGATAACTCTCACTGTTTCCAAGGTACTTAGGTTTTTTTTACAGACGACAACGACGGAGTCATCAATGAGTAAACATCTGTGAAGTCGGTGAACAAGTCAACTTTTTCAGTACGTCAATATTTTTTTTTCTTATTTCTTAGTGAATGGGTTAGGTGACTTGCAACGACGAAGGCCTTCTAGCAACACGTATAAATAACATACCTGATAATTGGGTTGTTTTTGATCGTCGAACGTGGTCAAACACCTTGGGCAAACTTCGATGTGGTTTGCATGCTTGGTTGATTGACTTCTGACCAAGCGTGATAGTGAACGAATGAGACAGTAATGGTGAACACTGTCGTTTGAAATTAGAAGAAGATTAATCACACGAGCATCATCATCGTCGACATCGCTTATCCTGACGGGATGCACGACATGTTTATCCAACGTATAGGAATACACGTTGATGATTAAGCGTTTTCCTTCTGCATCTCGTGCTCGTGTTTCGAATTTTGATATATCAGAAATGGTCATCGGCGATGCCAGCCATTGCATTTTCCAGTTCAGGTTCATGCTGCTTGTAATGATAAACTTGTTCTGGATTATTTGACCAATGAATCGGGTGAAGTTCCGCCAACACACACCAAAGAAAACATTTATCATCTATATTTTGAATGTTCAGCACGGCTTTTTTATTTTTAATATCCACTGGAAGAGGAACGTAGCTGGATGCACGAAGAGGCGAGAATTGGTTTACGTAAACGGTTAACGTGTGAGGACTTCCACACAGAGACCATCCCGACCCTTTAGTCTCGAAATCGTCATGTTTCTTAACCAGTTCATTTGAAAGATCAGAATAAAATCCGTCCAAATTACCGACATCCGCCAAATGAAGAGCCTGGTTTTTTGTTCGATGATAAAAGACTCTTGTTGTACCATCGACTTTTTCGTATTCGGAAAATAGATCAACGTATGCTTTTATGGAATTATTTTCCAATTTATTTTTTAGAATATTTATCACGGATGTTTTCGTTTCACGCAAGAAACTAAGAATGTCGCAGCCTGGTTCCGAAGTAAAAGAGAAATCCTGAATATGACGGTTAAATGCAGATCTAATTGGTTTTCGTTCATCGGATAATTTAACTTGTTTGGAAGTAGAAGCTTCCGTTTCTGAATTATCGATTTTCCTTTTCGATGCTTGTCCGGTCGATGGTTTGCAAATGTTGAGGTGTTTACTTAAATGTGTAATGCTGATCATCTTTCCGCATCGAGCACAAGGCTTAGAAGGTAACGAACGATTAATTCTCGAACCTGTTTCGCTACATCTTGCCCTGTGTACCGATAAATTGTTCCTTGAGATTAGCTTCCCACAAGTAACACATTCAGTTTTATCATTTTTACGATTGAAACTGGTGGTGGATGCCATTGCTTTCTCAGATCACACAAACCAAAAAGTCTAGTATATTGCGATACAACCCCCGCCCCCTACTTGAACTATATATACGCCCATGCAACTATGCTATTTTACAGTTACTTTCTTTCAGATAAGCTGTAGTTTATAACATTTCACCAATGACCACTTCAAAATTAGCCTTAAGTCTCATAAAGTTATAATTTAGTTAATATATTAGTAATAAAGTTTAAACTAAATCCCTGTTCCTTAAAAATGAAGACCACAATTTTATTTTTGTTTGGAAAAATATATCTTTTAGGAATGCTGATCAACAAGAAGCTGTGTATTCCCACAGCTGTGTATGTACTCATGTCGTAGGTGTACTAATATAAATAAGGTTGTTGGTTTTTGGTGATAGAAATATAACATTAAACTGTGGGTATAATTACCAATTAATTAGCTTTTCTGTGAATAAAGTGTACTTAAAACAATTGTTTTTTAAAAATTATTATTATTATTATTATTACAATTTTAATAATCATCCTTCTCTCAGTCCGGCATTTGCTAGACAATATTGGGCTGGGAAAATTAGTTTCCATGCAAAAAGGGAAGAACAGCAATTTTATAACACTTAATTTAGTTAGCCTACTAATTATTTGGAGTATTAACAAAGTTACAGTTACTAATATCAAAAAGTAACTAGTTACAGCTAGTGTTACTTGAAAATCTTGTCACTTGTTATGTAATTGATTCGTTACTTCCTAGGACTGGACGTCATTGCCTTGTAATCAAGGGGTCCCGGGTTCGATACCCGGTGGAGGCACAAGTGGTTCGAATCTCACTTTAAACTGTAGGTCCAGTCCCGATTAGCCTTACTGTGCATAAAGTGGACTTAAAACACCAACTCAAACCAAACCAAACCAAGGACTGGATATCAGCCAAGGCCGCTAAAAGGATTTTTTCTCAGGGAAGCAGTAGTGCTCATAGTGGGAGGTGATAATATCCCCCAATTAAGAATATGCTCATACATCTTCCCCTACTAGGAAAGTTTTCGCGGATTCCCACCACCCACTGCATGTTTTGCATGTTGTCTGCCGGCCCCCGGGGCGGAGTGGTTAGCACTGGGTGATAACGCAATGGGTCGATAAAAGCTCTGATTCGAAGGCTAACTAAATGTTGCAGAAACTGAATTAAGTACGAATGCATAAACAAAGTCCGAGCCTATGAATGGTGCATATGGTACTACATGATCTGCCAAACATTCTGTAATATACCTGCGAGCTGTCATTTCAATTCAGATGTCAAATATTAAGGCGTCCGGTTTTCTTTGTGCAGCAGTATATTGTATTGTGAACCCAGGACTTATGTTTTTTTAAAATTTTTGTATTTCTGTAAAATATTTTAAGAATGAAACGTAACACCGGAAAGAGTAAGGCCACAAACCTCAAACTTTAGTCGCTTATAAGGTAAAGGACTGCAGAATGGCTAAAGAGTAACTATCAGAAATATTGATATATTGAAAACGGAACTTCCTCCAGCACATTTATGAAGAAAATATGGTAAAGATTTCTGATATAAGGGAGAAATGTCGTCAAGTAGTGTTGTACAAAATGCGTTATCGTAATCTAAAAGTATCTTCAATTATCTCATAATCAACGCAGCAGTTGCTTCAAACGTAATTGTATTATTCTTCCTTGCTCTCTTTGGTGTATGAATTAACCAAAAGTTTGTTTTTATTTTTTGTTAATATTTTGGACTTTTACTGTTTTCCATTACTGATACACTCGTTCTTTTTCTGATGAAAGTATCTAACTGATCTCATAAAAATTATTAATATTGCTGCACACCTATGAAATTTTTCTAAATTCCACTAATCAACCTGACGTCATCTTGCATCAGTAAATACTCTGATCGACCAACCTGTATGTGCAGTAGCTAGATTGTGAAACATCTATGATGTTATTATATCTTTGAATATAGATGTTCAATTGTTTTGTTGATTTGGTTTGTCAAGCATGGAGTTAGCCATGTTGTATGTATATTCTAAGTTATGGATTAAATGATTATTTTTTATAAAATCGAACCGACATGATTTATTATATCATATTACCGTGATTGGTAATACAACAATTTGGCCGTCATTGCCTTGAAATCAAGGGATCCCGGGTTCGATACCCGGTGGAGGCACAAGTGGTTCGGATCCTACTTTAAACTGTAGGTCCAGTCCCGATTAGCCTTACTGTGCATAAAGTGGACTTAAAACAGCAAATCAAACCAAACCAAACAATTTGGCGACTATGTATGGGATTCAAGGACATATTCTGGAACCTTTCGATGTGGATAAAGGTAACATTGATTTGTATTTGGAGCGGTTTGAACAGATTTCTGTTGCTAATGGCATTCCAAAGGAAAAGCAAATTAGTCATTTTTTTGCATTCTGTGGAGGAAATTTATATGATGTTTTAAGGTTACTCCAGATTCTGTAGCTAGTAAAACATACGAAGTAATAAAAGATGTATTGTTGAATCATTTTCAACCTAAGCATAATGTAGTCGCAGAAAGATACCGTTTTCATCTTATGAAGCAAGAGTTAGCAACCTATGTCTGAATATATAGTAGTTTCTCTTAAACATGTAGCTACTAAGTGTTACTTTGGAGCATTCTTAAATGATATGCTAAGAGATCAGCTGGTGTTTGGAGTTAGCAGTGAAGTTACAAGAAAGAAATTGTTATCAGAAGGCGACGTTTCCTTTCTTAAAGCTTGCGATATTGCCGTGAATATGGAAATGGTTGAGAAAGATGTACGACTATTCCCTCAAAAAGAAGGTTTTGCTACTGATTATAATGTACATAAGGTTCATGAAAGCAAGTCTAAACCTTTCCAAGCGTTCTCCAATAGGAAAACTAACTTTAATAATCAGTTTGAGAAGAGCAGAGTTAATGAGAAACCTGGAACTTCAAGACAATGGATTTGTTATAAGTGTGGAAAGACGCATAAAAAAGATAAATGTTATTTAAAGCAAATTAGATGTAATTACTGTGGGTTCTTTGGACATATTCAGAAATTTTGTAGATTTCGTAACAAACCGACAGATAAAAACTTATCAAGTTTACAAAGTAAATCCGCTGAATCTAACAGTTGCTTAAGTAATGTGTCTCTTGATGTAATTTCAAAAGAATGTAAAAATTCTATTAAGTCGAATGCAGAAAAGGAACATCAAGAATTGTTAATTTCACGCGATCCCTTGCACACTTTCCAGTTACCGTTGTACAAGTATGGTTCTACTAAAGAACGGCAATTTGAATTTAACTCTGTAGTTGGAACTTTGCACAATACTGACAAATGTACAATTGATCTGAATTGTGATGGTAAATTAGTTAATTTTGAGATCGATACTGGAGCTTCTGTAAGTGTGTTTGATAAAAGATTTCTCGATCAATCTTTTCCGTATTTAAAGATTCAACCTGCAAATATAAATTTGAAAAATGCTGTCGGAAGACCATTAGCATTAGAAGGTCAGGTTATGTTCGATGTATTGTGGAGAGATAACAAATATAATATGAATGTTTTTGTTTGTAAACAAAATCTGCCACAACCAATTGTAGGAAGAACTTGGCTGGATATTTTATGGCCCAATTGGAGGCAAAATTTCATGTTACAGCAGATAGGAGTTCAGAGTTGTTCTAATAAGGAAGTGGTGAGAAATGAGACCAATAAGAACGAAGAATTACCATCAATCGGAAGTACAGTGTGGACAAGAAATTATACATCCAGATTTCCAAAATACGTACGAGCTACAGTGACGAGTCATTTAGGAAGACACTTGTTATTGGTCAATGCCGGTGGAACAACGAGAAGGGCACCTGCATCAAGTGAAGTTTAAATCTAACAGGTCGGATACAGACAGTGGAGAAGATAACTTTTGGATCTTTGATGGTTCCGTGTCAGCGCAGGACAGGGCGTGTGAGGAGAGATCGTAAACTGGACGAGAGGAAGCTGTTACTGCCTCGGCAGTGAATAGTCCACGACGATCTTTTAGAAGGAGGAAACATCCTGACAGGTTGCAGCTGTCATTTCGAAGAAGGGGAAAGTTGCAGTAGCTAGATTGTGAAACATCTATGATGTTATTATATCTTTGAATATAGATGTTCAATTGTTTTGTTGATTTGGTTTGTCAAGCATGGAGTTAACCATGTTGTATGTATTGTATACCTATTCCAAGTTATGGATTAAATTATTATTTTTTATAAAATCGAACCCATATGATTTATTATATCATATTACCGTGGTTGGTAATACAACAGTATGTACTTATCTTGATTATGCGCGAAGATCTGGCAACGTGGCCCTCGGTTACTATAACAAACGGTGGTCCCATCTGTTAACGAAAAATTACCGCGAAATCAGCTTTACTACGGCCTTGACCATAAGTTGTCCCTGCTTTCTAAGTAAACGTACAGGGTGGCTCAATACGTCACTTAACACCCCCGGTACAAGGCCACTGCAGCGCGCAACATGGAAATGGTGATGACCAATCGTTATCAGACCAAGGGGGAACCACATTGACGACACCCGCAGTGTCAGCGGCCATCTTGATGTACGCCATCTTGAATTAAACTTCCGAATTTTAAATGGGAAGGGGGTCGTATCACATATCAAAATGGGGTAGAATTTCACGAGAAATGCAATGGTGAAGGCTTTTTCGACGTATCTTTAACCAGTAAAAAGTTATGACTGAATTCTTGTACCAATTAGCTCCTTTTCGAGGTGTTAGAAAAGTGCCTTAAAATTTTTTTAGCGCATCGGTAATGCATCGAGATCAAAGTGACGTCTAGGGAGAGAAGTTCGCATGCCATTGCACATTATTTTAATCGGATACATCCATGAAGAGCTGCTCATTATGAATGGTTGTCGCGAACAATTTACAGTGTGACGCTTCCATTGAATTAAAAGTCCTTCACAGTGACAAGGCTAATGTTTATGTTCAGAAGGAAGTTCATAAACAGAATATGTGACCCTTGTCATCTGATAACTAACTTTGGACAAAAACTGGTTTATAACGTTCCCATAAGTGTTCTGGTGTTCTTCCCTATTGAAAAAACTCTGTAAAAAGTACCTTCTTCCATAAGCAAGGATGAAAAAACGGTTTATTTAACAAATCCAAGTAGCCCTAAGCATTTAAGGTTCCGTTGATGGAAAATTGACTAACCAATCGTGTTCCACACAGCACGTCACACCATTAACTTACCAACACTAACCATTCAGCTTTGATCTGTCAAAAATGGGTTATCAGATAAAAAGCATCGAATATTCTGTTTCTAAACTTCCTTCTGAACATAAACATTAGCCTTGTCACTGTGAAGGACTTTTAATTCAATGGAAGCGTCACACTGTAAATTGTTCGTGACAACCATTGATAATGAGCAGCTCTTCATGGATGTATCCGATTAAAATAATGTGCAATGGCATGCGAACGTCTCTCCCTAGACGTCACTTTGATCTCGATGCATTACCGATGCGCTAAACAAATTTTAAGGCATTTTTCTAACACCTCGAAAAGGAGCTAATTGGTACAAGAATTCAGTCATAACTTTTTACTGGTTAAAGATACGTCGAACAAACCTTCACCATTGCATTTCTCGTGAAATTCTAGCCCATTTTGATATGTCGCACGACCCCCTTCCCATTTAAAATTCTGAAGTTGAATTGAAGATGGCGGACATCAAGATGGCCGCCGACCGTGTGGGTGGCGTCAATGTGGTTCCCCCTTGGCTAGGCAATGATTGGTCGTCGCCAATTTCAAATTCTATGCCGCAGTGGCCTTGTACTGAGGGTGTTAAGTGACTTATTGAGCCACCCTGTAGAGTCACTCCCACTAAAAATGGGACACCTAGAATCTGACTCATTTACCTCCAAGGTGTTAGGTCAAGGTGTGTTTATTGTCGGTGACTACACACCTTGCTTACATGGGAAGGTCCAAATTTTGTAATCTCTACATGAGATTGCAGGTTCGAGTCCCGGTCAGGGTACGTGTGTTTATTTGTAAGTGTCCCAAGTTTCATTTCATCATCATTTTCATGGTCAAAAGTGGTAGAGAAGGGGCACAATTAGAAATTTACAAGAAATATTGTAACACTAAATTTAGGAGCAGAGAAGACAAGTTACACTGCAGGGGTCATGATTTCCTTTGCATAAGTCTAATCATATTACTGACAAATAGGTGCATTCTGTGTGGCAAGTGAAAAATTCTCAATGATGGGAGGAAATTCAGTGACTATTCTTGAAGCATTGGAATATGGGATAACGAGAGGGGGAGAATTCCTCATGTTTACCTTGAAATACAACATTCATGTGAGTTTTTCCTTTATTTTCTTTTTAAATTGCATAGCAAATACTTGAAAGTAAAGACAGTACACCATATTTAAGGATTAAACATGTATCACAAGTGCTTATTTACATTAAAACTACCTCTGAAATTTCCGTGACAATGCTTACTAAAACTTGTCAAAGAAATCCGATGTTCAACGTTTCTGAATTCGGAGATAAACTGGATCGTAACTCACAAGAATACGGGTTCCGGGGTCAAATCTAATGTTAGTTTCCTTGCAGACATCAAATCGGAAAGCTGGAAGTATGTAGCACATGGCCAGTTTCATCTGTTGCCATGCGTATCGCATCCCCACGCAATTGCGAGGACCGCTTCCAAAAGGCATGTATGCGTACGTGTGGATTCTGTCTTTGTTCTCTGAGAGGAACCGATCTGGATTGTAGACATCTGGATCAGGATAATAGTCTGGATTCCTGTGGACGGCCCAAAGAGGAATCATCATGAGGGTGCCTTTCTTCACCCTGACGCCCTCGTAGGTAAATTCCTTGTGGCACATCCGCTCCAGGCGGGGAATGGTGGGATACATCCTCATGGCCTCCGATATGCAGGCTGTGACGTAGGGCAGGTCCTGGATGAGGTCGCTGGTGACTTGGCCCTTGGTTTTCTGAAGAGCTTCGATCACTTCCTTCGTTGCCTTCTCTTGGATTTCCTGGTTCTTTGCCAGGTGGTAGAGCATGAAGGTGAGTGACGTCGCTGTGGTGTCGAAAGCTGCAAGCAAGAAGTTCACTGCCTGGCCAATCAGTGTGTATTCGTCAATGTTATAAGCTTTGTTCTCTGGCAACTTCGCCTGAAACGAAATGGCATGAAACTTCAGTGATGGCAACACCGGCAATGAAAATGTAACACCTAGAAATGCTGGCTTTCCTTCAGAATGAGTGATGATGAATCAACTTCAATAGCAACTTTTCAATAGGAAGTTCTGCTATCGCTAAAGTTAGGCAACACACATAATGCATTTCAGGTAAGCCAGTATTTCAGTATTTTATTGCTGGTAGCTGTACAGATACTTATCAATTTAATGGAAACATCTGAAAAAAGTGCAACTGACCAGATTAATATGGCGTTGGACCACATTTCGCTCCCAGAACAGCTCTGATGCGATTTGGAATGAAGTCATAGAGGTCGTGAATGGTAGCAAGCGGAATATTACACAATTTCTCGTGCAGTGCAGCACTCAGTTCCGTGAGAGAGGATGGAGGAGAACATCTGCGCCAGACTCGTGTCTCCAAACGGACCACAGATGTTCAATTTTGTTCAGGTCCGGGGATTGGGCTGGCCAGGAGAGGTGTTTAACTTCCTCCCAATGTTCTTCAAACCACCATCAACATACTCCAGCTGTGTGAATGGGTGCATTATCATCCTGGAATATGCCGTCATTGCCCAGAAACAACATCTGGACCATCGGATGCACGTGACCCACTAAAATGGCGACATAAAATGGCAGTGACGGCGGCCTACAGCATCACAGAGCCGCCGCAATGTTTCACGTTGGGAGGAGACACTGCAGATCATACGCTTCTTTGGTCGCCCGCCAAACACGGCTCATGGTTTGAAATAAGGTGAACGCTGATTAATCCGACCATATCACACGTTTCCAGTCACCAGCGGTTTATGTTGCATGTTCGCGGCACTATTTGCGCCGAGCTAACGCCTTGTGGTCCCTTATCAGTGGTTTCGCCAGTGCAACTCGACCCCGTATGTCCATATCATGTAACTCGCGGCGGACTGTGATTGTCGACACAGGCTGTGGGAGGTGCTGAATGAGTGACTCCGTCACTTACACTGCAGCCGCACGACGGCAGTTCGTAGTGACAATCCTCTTTAATGCTTGGCGGGACCTGTCACTCAGGATTTTCTTCCGACTAGTACTCCTCTTCGCCGATGTGGTTTTGCCGTGAGTTGTGCAGGTCGTCATCACCTTGGACACTGTCCCTCGCGACACACCCAACACACTTTACACTTTCGTCACGCTCGTACCACATAACCGAGAACCAACAATTTGTCCTCTTTGGAAATCAGAAAGGTCGCTCATTTTCCACTATCACCTTCAGCTCAGTTCATTGCACGCTGCCGTTCTACTGCTCCTTAGGTAGTAAGGAGATTGCGCTACCACACCATCACCAACAGCCCAACTCTGCGGCCGCCGCCTGCCCGTTGCCAACCCAGACATCTGACGTGTTTCTACCTCCAGGTGTTTCCATTAAATTGATAAGTATCTGTACAGGTTTTGATATTTTTTAGTAACATGTTACAAAATAACACATCGATCACCGATGCTTAAAATAACTGCTCCACTTTATGCATACAGACTAATCCAGTCGTGATCTACAATATTAAGTGTATCCAGAAGCACCGAAATATGTACTCAAACCCGGGTCTTCTTGATCGGAGACATATATATGCCATCCAATAGCTCACGAAAATACATCGTATACCACAAGTGCGTTTTTGTTTTATTTACAGTGCTCGAAGTGAGGGAGATGTATCCTCCAGCTAGCAATTTTTTTTTTTTGCAAGACATGGAAACAACATAATGTAGATGGATGCCTTGTGATTTTTTTTTCCTACGGTGGATAACATCCTCCCTTATTCCCCACCTTTCATCCAACTGTGACAATAAAAATAACTGGTGATGCGTTTTGAACTGAATATCCTTATTCGATTCGTGATTCAAGTGTGGGGCCCCGTGGTGAGTGTTTAGCAAATCGTGCTAGGAAGCCAGGGGTCCCGAGTTCGAATCCCGGCCCGGGCATGGGTGTTTGTGAATGTCCATTCACATATCATGACTCATCCCCATCTTCGGAATTAGCCAAAAGTGGCACAAAAGCGAAGTAAAGTAAATCAAATCAACAACAAGTTTCTTTTAAAAAATAAATCAATGAAATCTGCTTAAAATGTGTATATTTGTTAAATATTCGTATCCAAAGTGGTTGATTATAAAGAGCGCATCAACACTGAGACTACTTGCATCCTCTGCCTAACACGTGAAGATAAACCCTTTAGCAAAAACATAGCTATTTTAATCCTCCTTTGGTGGCAAGACCATCCCTAGGTTTAGCGGGCCCTGGGGGATAAAATATATGCAGTGCCTGCAACTAAAGTTTTCAGAGGTCTGAAGATATCACAGATCTTTGTTCCTTAGTCTGAAATATAGGTGTTGTATGGAATCAAAACATTATTACAATTAGTTTATGCATTTTATTACCCAAGAGAAAAACATGTTAAAGTTAGAACGAAGAATTGTAGGAAACTCTTATTTCACCTGTGAATGTGGCAATTTTTAATCGTTCTTTACTTTTTCATTCAATGACACTTAAGTGAATTTATATTTTCATATAAAATAATATTTTCACTTCTAAATGAATAGTGCATATTAACTATTTTTGATTGAAATGTTTGAACACATGTTTTATGTAGTACTTTGTTCAGTATTTTGGGTACTTTTATATATGTCAAAACAATCCATGAGGTCAAGAAAAATCAAATTAGTTGCTTAATTGAAAGCACCAGCATCCTATAAACTCGTCATAAACTGTTCACAATCACAAAAAAAAGCATTTTTATCTGGTGCAGGGCCTTGGGCGAGAGCCCCAGTTGCCCCTCCCTAGGGCCGGCTTTGGTTGGTGGAGGTTGAGTATCATGCTCACCCCTACACAGTGGCGACGATTGGGAGCCAAAACTGCAGTGGCAAGGACAGTTTACTTCCCATTGAAGATAAGGTTTATCATAGTGCGGTGGCAAAAAGTGTGTGGAGGACAACTGTAATTTGGTTTTCTCCTTCAACATTATCACACCTAGCATCCCTGAATATCTCCAGGAGGAATAAGGCGAAAGTAACCAAGCTTCGTCACTTTTTCGTTCAACATTTCTGAAAATACTCTTGAATGTCTCCGTAAGACATGTGTAGGTCTACTTGCACCTCTTTTTACATTGGGAAACACACGTTAGGATTTTAATCTACTTTCCAGTGTTCTATTTTGCATGTTCAATAATAATACTAAAAGAAATGATAACCCAGTCGTTCAAGGGTGAGCATTCCGCTTGTTTCTTATCGGCTGTTGTCAGAGGAAATTCCGGCGGCAACTGAAAGCCACGGTTCCCTCTCCATCACACACACACTAAAACCTAAGTGTAGCAAAAATTATGGAAGTGAAGTTAACAAATTATAATACATGAAAATACTACAATCACGACTCCATTGTGTGAAGATTTTCCTACGCCCATAATAATTCCCCTTTATTTTCAGGTAGTGATTGCTGCCACAACAATTTGTAGATTAAATTTGAATGAGTTCATATGATGCTCTAGATTACTAATCCACTATATCCTATGGTATGCTAGGAGAAATGATGAAACGCACATGAATGCGGGGTGTGTGGCTGGAATGTGTACTACTTTCTCTTGACAAAGAACCTATCCACAGGGTGCCCCCCTGAAAAATTAAAAAAAAAAAAAAAAATGGTTCCAATAAGGACCACCCTAATGTGTATATATAATATAACTTTTGTTATTTTAAATGTGGAATTATACATTACACACACACACACACACACTCACACACTCACACACACACACACACACAGTGATCAGAACCCTACATGTTAAAAGTGGCTTCGCTACAGCAACAACTACTCTTCCAAAATGTAGTTTGGCTACAGCTAGTTACATTTGCAAGAAAGTAGATCTCTACGCTACTCCTGTATGCTACTCGCTACTTCGCTACTTCTGCACAAAAAAACTTAAAACCACCACATGGATATTAATAATAATAATAATAATAATAAATTGTCTTTATTCAGCGGGCGAGGTTCAGTCAAGGGCTGCTCTGCCACCTAACCCTTGTCAATATGATAATACATATGAGATTATTATAAACTTATGGAGCAGTAAGCTAAACGTAAATAATAATAATAATAATAATAATAATAATAATAATAATAATAATAATAATAATAATAATACAAATAAAAAAAATTAAAAAAATGAAGAAAGAAAAAAAATACATAGGACTTAGTTGCATACAAAAAAAAGTGTAACTAGAAATACAAAAGACAATAGTAATAATAATAATACAATAATACAATTCCTTTTAGTGAGTGACTTGATACCTTCAGTATGTGCTCCGACTCTGCCATTGTTCCACTAACAGCAGATCTTTTATTTTACCTTTGAAATATAATGGGTTGTTTACACTAGCGATAATTGCAGGCAATGCATTCCATGCTTTGGGAGCCGAAAAGGAGAAAGATGATTTGTAGGCCGTGGTAGAGTGATGGGGTAAATCGAAGTTGTTCCCCTTACGGGTAACATACTGATGGATTTCCCTACGGGAATGCATCTTCTCAAACAGGTACTGTGGTTTACCTTCTGTCAGTATGCAGCGTATAAAACAGAGATAGTGCAACTTCCTTGTGTTTGCCATGGTAAGAACTTGATTATTATTTAAGAATGGAAGAATATGATCGGATCTTTTTACTTGAAAAATGTATCGGAAGCAGGCATTTTGCACCATTTGTATTTTTTTACTGAGCTTTTGCGAGAGTTGAGGGGTTTTAAACATTATCACAATAGTCGAACAAAGGGTAGATTAATGCTTGGATGAGTCTTAGCTTGCATTCCGCAGGGAGGAAGTCACGGAAATATTCAGAAGAAGGCACTATTATGATAGCTGAATTACTGGAAAATAAATTCTGTTATTTATTATCATGATTACCGTCATTCGCTAATTTTGATAGCAGTGTTACTTCAGTTACTTATTTTACTATAGAGAAGATTGCCCCAGTACCGGACTGTGCCCAGTACCGGACAGTGCTCAGTACCGAACAGGAGAGCTTTATGCACTGCTACGCTAGGTGGCAGCATGTGATAGTTATGTACCCTTAAAGCAACATGAAAAACTGCAGTAGTTCGCGCCACTTGGAGTTCAGCGTTGTCATTGTGCAGCAGTTCGTTGTGAAGTGAACGTCACCTGTTTTTTGTGCTCCACCGATAACTTTTACACCCTTTGTTGAGCATCTTGAGGTGAGAAAATAGAAGTGTTGTGTCTTCGTAAAGATTCTACGTGAATAGAGAATATAGCTAATAATGTGCTGACATAGTCAAAATGTTTCTTAGGTTTTATTACTTAGCAATTTATTCCAACCTCTCCCGTGGCCCCAATACCGGACACTACCTGTGTTCCAGTACCGGACAGAAAAACAAATCTTGTGACAAAAATATTAAAGCCCTCCTATGTTTTCAGGGATTTGTAGCGGGATTGCAGGAAGACGTAAAGGAAAATGGGAGACAGAAACTATGAAAAGGGCCGTTCGTGCTGTGCTTACGGGGAAGTTTTTTGTTAGGGTAGCAGCTGGACACTTTTCTGTCCCCACAAGTTCTTTGGGTGATCGTGTTTCGTAGTAGCGACAATATAGCTCACTTCGTGTGTGAACTCTGTGTGCAATGATTGCAGTAAACTCCCTAACGACAATATACAATATGCAGTATATAATGTTACTAATATTTGTCCATGTTTTTTTTTGTTTTTGCTAACTTTTATATGTTTAACATAATGTGTCCGGTACTGGGAACAGTTTTTTGAAAGGCATAATTTGCATCACTGTTCAAGAAAAGCAATTATAAACAATCTCTTTAGGTGTGACTTTTATATTATCTTATAACTCATGTTGTCCTTTATTTTTAGCTTTTGATTTTGTTAAGTTTCATTAACAGGTTTTCTGTACACTGAACAAAATGCTTAAGTTTCCGGTACTGGGGCAATCTCTCCTAGTGTTTGAGAATAATGCACCTATGTAAGTGGTATATCAATTCAAATTTGATATATGAGTATTCCATAGGGTGTTACCCAAATTAATTATTACAACTATACACAAATAAAATTTGGTAGGATTATTTATGTTTATATATCAACATATTTTTCTTGAGAATAAATATTTCATCTTAAATAGACTGATATTAAATCAGTATTTTGAACGAAAAATATATCTCACTGACTCTTTCAAGTATGATAAGTGTCGTGAATATCACGGATAAGGTTGGCACTATTGATTTGTCACTGTGGTGGAAAATGGAACGCTTTTTTTTGCACTGCAAGTTGTGTTTTACACAGTAATTAATGACATTTTGCGGTCTCTTTCACCATGGATATCCACAGGACTTGTTCCTGGGGTGCCGCAAAGGAGGCATGTTTCTCCCTAAAGCAGCGATGCAGCTGGAAAAACGCAGCTGTTAGCCGGAATATGTTCATATATATCAGTTGGTTACCGGGATATTAGAATTATTCATATACTAATAAAATAAATTACGCTGATACGTATAATCTGCGATGTCAAGATATTTATAATCTAGATTATCCCTTTTTCCATGTAATAGACTTTGTCTTTATGAACCTCCTGTTGAATGATTTTTTGACACTATTGCCACATTCAAAATTTACCTCAAAATACTGAGAAGAAATGTAGCTGTAGCGAAATTTTCGTTACAACTATAGGAATTTTGTAGCTTCGCTACAGCTACAGCTACAGCTACAGCTACAAATTTTGTAACTAGCTACAGTAGCGCGCTACTTCCGATCACTGTATGATTCCATTTTAGAATAGCATTAATATCATGTTCTTTAAATTGGATATTATTATTTCTTTTTTTTTTAGAAGTTATGGACATTTAAGAACGGGTTTTAAAAAGTAACAATTCCGAAACATATAAAGCTGTTTTTAAAACCTAAGTCTTCAAATTGGCTATTCATTTTGTCCATCAAAGATTGAAAACAAATATTTCGAACGTATGGACTGCATTTTTGCAGACTAACGATGCTCTGGCGTCTGCACTCGTAGCCAATATAATCCTCTGTGCTGTGTCCTATCCATGTGTGTTTGTGATTTGTCCTTCGTCAGTTTCTTCTTATCGCCCGCCATTCATCTTTGCGATTAGGCAAAGTTGGCAGAAACTGAAGTTAAATAAAATCAATCAATCAGGTACTTGTAGAGGGTCGTAAAGTGCAACCAATTTCCTTACAAATACCTACTTTTTCAAATATTTTACCAGTCTTTCAAACTTCGATCTCCACGAGTCGATCAGGAACGACTCAGTATTTTTATAACGCGTGTTATATGATGACACATCAGTCCCTCCTTTAATGTAAAACATGTGCGGCGGAATTAAAGATTCTTGCATCTACAAAGAAAATCCAAAACACATTCCCACCACACACCCCGTATTTAATGTGTGAATTCATGTGCGTTTCATCATTTCTTCTAGCCTACCATAGTGCAATTGTCTGTCAGTTATAAAACTATAGTCGGAGTTAGTTATGGTTAGCTAGGATATAGTGGATTAGTAATCTATAACCTCATATGAACTCATTCAAGTTTAATCTACAAGTCGCGAAACCTATTTTATGCTTAACTGCAAAGCCAAACCTTTATCAAGTTGACATAACTATCTGCGTTTGTAAAAGGCATTAGGTGAGTCCACTAATTCTCCCCACTTACGCATGCTAGTATCTGTAAGCTTCTGGGCAGAAGTTGCCAAAACGTCAACCATAACAACTTATGTACTTTGCTTTCTCGTTGTTTGATTATTCCCTGAAAACCATGACGACTCAAACAACAACAATTAGTTTTCAAAATCAGTACGATTTCTTCTGCAATTGTCGAATAACGCTTAGCAACTCACCTGCTGTTCCAAGTCTAGGAGAATATCCACAAAATCTCCAAACTTTTCTTTAGACTTTCGCCTCTGTTCGAAAATATCTTTGCACATGGAGGTGAAATATTGCAACGCTTTTCTGTCAAAAAGGTCGAAATAGTCCTGAAGGAACGGCAGAAGAACTGGAAGATATAGTAACATTTTGACAGTTTATTATTAACTTACCTACCAATTTAATTAGCGACATTCTCTGTAAATGCTACTTATTCTAAAACATTACATAATACCTAATACATAATAGGTGCATTCAGGCAGTCATATTGATAAAAACATCCAAGCTTCAATAGATAATGTCTAGGGAGCGGATTTCTAGGTAAAAACATACAATTTTGGTTGCTTCGTAAGTCAGACATACTTGGTAGGAGTAGCGACCATACGGCTGAAATGTAATTTGCTAAGTCCTATTTCAGATAAAATGCATAATTTTACCTTTAGCATATAAAACACATATTTATAGGGAAATAACATAAAATGTAGGCCTACATGTAAAAAAAAGTTTCCAAATTATTTGTGTAAATGCAATTGTTTGAATAATGCATAAAATAGATAATTAAATACGCAGTAAATTAGTATATTACTATCCTATTCTGGACTCAAGACACCGGTCACTACAGCCGTGGAGACAGGGGTGCCCATTCTACCAGGCCCCCTAAATCATGCCATAATCTCCACTAAGTATTTAATTACGAAAGCGTGTCTACTGAACGTTTTTTTAAGTTAACACTATATTTGATATTCCCCTATCCCTGAACAGGGGTGTCAATCCCCCCCTTCAAGACGTTGGACGTATTAGCCCTCACAATCGTTCATCATAATCTCCCAAAATATTTAGGACTTATACGTAAACAATTGATTTTTATTTGAGTATAATAACTTATTAACGGAAAGCTAGCACATTGATTATTTAAATGCTTAAGATAATATAAAATGTCAGAAAGTAAATTATATAAATATGAATTTAAACAGTGTTAGTGGGTGGAAAATAAGATTTAAAAAATCCACAGTTTGAGTACTTAACACAAATTGTTGCACAAGTTAAGGTAGAAAATTCAACAATGGGCAAAGCAAACAACGTGCTGCAGTTGTCTGTTAACCTAAACTGGTTTCTTCTTATTGTTTCACGAGACATATACAGAACCCTAGCTAGAAATTCGTAAGGTCGGGGCTAGAATACAATAATGTGCCTCCTTCAAAGAACTCGTCCCCTTTTCTCGGAGTAAATACAATAATTTCAGTAATCCATAGCAATAATTACGTGGATTTTATTTTATTTTATTTTATGCCGTCTCTTGAGTAAAATTGCTCTGCAACAAGAAGTTAGAAATGTGAATTTGACATTTATTTTTCTGCTTTATTACGTAATGCGCATCTGGGCCATTCGGCAAAATGGGATTCGGCCAAACGGGAAGATACGATCTAAACTACAAATTGTCCTTTCTACAGCACGAAAAATTAAAAGTAAACTACGACGGACGTTCATAAAGTAATAATTATTGCCAAGAAAGAATACAGTAACGTACACGAGTTTGTGAATGAATAATTCTTTATTTACATAAAGTCTACCATAGTGGAACACTTGTCCCATCGATGTACCAACTAGCGGATGCTGCTGTTGTAGAAGTCCTGTGTCTTGCTGTCCAGGAAGTTATTCGCCGCAGAAATGACGTCATAATCTTCATCGAACTTTCTTTACAATTCCGGATTCCTCCGAAAGAGAAGGCTGGCCGCTGCATTCTTCATCTTGCAGACTTGTTGCACCACACTTAAACCTTCTACGCCATCTCACCACTGTGTTATATGATGGAAAATTACCTCCGTACATCACCACAAGTTCACCGAGGATTTCTTTTGCAATTTTTACTTCCAAAAACAAAAAGCTAATAACGCCTCGAATTTCAGCTGGCTCCACAACCTGCGCCATCTTGGTTTCCTGGCCCTCTAGTGGTGTCCTGCAGAAGTACTGTGAGCGGAATGTTTACCGATCCGATAGCTTAAGAACGTAAGTCTTCCTCAGAACCTCGTATAACGTTCAACTCCTACTTGTTTCTTGCCATACATTGCGGTCCCGTTTGAAAATTCCATTTACCTTTTGTATATCTTAGCATGCATGCTGCTTAGAAATGAAGGAACCGTATTACTAAAGTAGATCTATTCTCTTTTCTACCTTCCAAGAAGTGGTTCGCGTGCTACGACGCCAGGGGCCCTCCCGGATTCGAACCCTGACCTGAGCATGGGTGTCCTTTGTGAGTGTTCCTTCATCAATTTCATCATATCTTCGCGATTAGCCAAAAGTGGCAGAAAAGCGAAGTAAAATAAACCCAATCAATAAACAATCGTCGCACGTCGCTAATGACAACCTGGCTACCGTTGCCTTTGCGCATGAGTGCACCTTGCATTACAAAAGCTCAAATCGAATCAAGGTTATTCACAAAATGCCTAGACTTAATTAAGAAACAAATTTAATATGCCAGTTTATTTGTCTGGAAAGTACTTGGATGAGTGACAGCCTACTCTACCGAATCAAAACATTTCAATTACTGTTAACTAAAAGTTTACTACATAAAACTCGTCATGTTCGGAGTAAATTAAATTAGGACTATTGAACCTTGTACCTGGTCCTAAGGCAATACGTGGCAATAGAAATATAACTATCCAATGTTTCAAGATTCCCATACCCAAGTAACACGACAGTCGTGCGAGAAAGAATGGAAGAGACAAAAATAAGAATTGCAACCAAAACATGGAGATAAGGCCACAATACGAACAAGAAGGCAGGATAACAAAGTTGTCGAAACTTCGAAATAGCATAATCCGCCATGATAAGTCTTGGGAAAAAAGGAAGAAGAAAAAAAGGTTATAATTCGAGCTGTGCCCAAATTGATTGTTTTCTAGCTATCTCACAACTTCTTAAGCCACCAGTTAGTTATCTGATACCCCCTCTCCCCCTCAGAAGAAGAGGAGGGTATAGAAGTAGGAAGTAC
Source organism: Lepisma saccharinum (assembly GCF_977018435.1). NCBI lineage: Eukaryota > Metazoa > Arthropoda > Insecta > Zygentoma > Lepismatidae > Lepisma > Lepisma saccharinum. The sequence goes on along the minus strand of NC_139245.1, from coordinate 49,342,966 downwards.
TTACTGCTTATGTAGAGAGGAGCGACGTTGTCGATTGGGTTCAGCAATGCTATTCGCTTCAGCATTTTCCCAAACTCGTTGGATGGATCTCGAAGGGATTGGATTTTGGTGCCAAAAACTGTGACTCCAATTATGTCTGTTGCAAGTGCGGAAAGTATTCTGGAAGGAAAGTTTAATATTTTTAGCAATTTAATACGTTTCTGCGTATATTTTACAAACAATTTACTAATCAGATATCTCTGTCAATAGCCTGTTACGTACATCTAAAGTAATCAGGGCCGGATCTTTATAGGCGTGAGCAGACCCTCTGATTAGGGGTGCGGGGGCAAAAGCCCTTATGAAACTTCAGTCCGCGAAAGAAAAAGCTCGTTCCATCTCACGGTTTTATTGTATTGATGGGTACTAAACAGGGGCGTATATAGTGTGTGCCCGAACCCACCGCAAATCCCCTTAGTGTAATTAAAGGCTTATTATATATGAAAACATATGGTGTGTGTGTGTGTGTGTGTGTGTGTGTGTGTGTGTGTGTGTGTGTGTGTGTGTGTGTGTGTGTGTGTGTGTGTGTATATATATATAGGGTGTATCATAAGTAATAGCTCAAACTGACACAGTTGAAAGTACACGATAATAGAAGCAAAAAGTCTCAGTAAACATGGGTCTGCAAACGAACCGTTTTCGAGATAATTGCGAATGTGTGGTTAGAAGCCGTCACTGATTGCATTTTGTAAACACCCAGTGCTTTACTCCTTGCGCGTTCCGAGGTTTGATCTTTGTTTACAAAACCGAACATTTCCGGGAGGTTGTTGTTATCAAACAGGATGAATACAATCAGTACACAGTCTAATCGTACTGTGGAAGTCACGTCAGTGTTGTAGTCAAGGAGCTAACATCTGTAGGGCCTCTAAAATCGAAATTGGCACAACCCACAATACATCTAAGGTTTGACACCACAGTTTGGTAGAATGGGTTATATATAAACACCCTAGGTAGTATGTCATGTCAAATTGTGGTATCATTAATTTTATGGACGCCATTTTGTGTTGTGATCACGTGATTAAATATATTGTACCAATATCTTTGTGGCTAGTAAAAATAATCATTGGATAAGCTTATATATTTGGCTTGGAGGAGTTTTCTTCCAATTTCTTTGAATTATTATAATTTTTTTTTTTTTTGGTGACTTCGGTCACGTTCGACTTAAAATATGCATAACTCCGGTTAGAATTGACCGATTTAAATAATATTGACACGAAATGAAAGATAATGAAATGCTCTACAGAAAAGGTTTTATTCACATTCTATGTAGATGCGTTGGTTTTGTTGTAAATATAGATTTTAGCAACATATTCAATAATAAGAATTACACTTATATGACTTTCTAACCTCAGCCTTTTGTTTTCAGCGTTCCTGAACTGTTGAAGTCACAGCTATCAAAATCAAAATGGACACGTTACAAGTAGATGAGCCAACTGTAAGTCTTGTACCATCCCCTGCAAAGCGGAAGAAAAATACACATTTTGATCAGTGCATCATATTCCAGACGAATAGTGATGAACGTTTACGAAAACCACGAGACATTTCTTTGAAAATTCTGAAGTCTGCTTTGGAATTACGTCACGATGAAGCTTATCAGCGCTTAAAACCTCACCTACACCAACTCTCTGACCTTAGCATTCAGTGGCATTCAACATGCTATGAATCATGCACTAGCAACCATAACCTAAGTTTGGTTACACGACGACAATCACCTGCTACATCACAGGTAGATGCAGATGATGCTAGTGTTAGTGGATATAGTCAGTCTTTGATGGTCTCCCGATCTCAAGTAACAGGCACCGACTGGTCGAAGTGTTTGTTTTGCAAAAAGAAAACTCACAAGAAGATTAAGGAATTGGTAATTGCTAGTACATTTAAAGCTGGCAATGCAAAAAACCATGCCGCTGATTAACAAGGAGATGAAGAGGTGCTGTTACTGCTTCATGGAGTTAACAAAGATTTAGTAGCTGCAGAAACGAAGTATGACAAAGCATGCTATTCTTCATATGTCAGCAAGACAAATCTTCAGTTTACTGGATTCAAAGAGGGATCACTGGAATCGACGTATGCTTCAGCCTTATCTGCTCAGATAACAACGGATATTTTAGCCGGAAAGGCCTTCGGTTTGGATGTGTTACTAAGAATTCACAAGGAACGTTTAGAACAAAACGATGTGGACTCTCAATCATACACGAGGCAGAAGCTGAAACTTCGACTGAACAAGCACTTTGGTGAGGGGATTTTTTGGCATCAACCATATGATCGCTCCCAGGCTGAGTTTTTGTACTGTAGTTCTATCTTTGTTCATGATGTTCTTAATGCAGCTCACAAAAAGGCATCAAAGACAAATACAGAAAGGTCCATTTACCAACCTGAAGAAGCAGCAAACCAACACAGAGACGAGCGTAAGAGACTACTTCATCTTACAGCTACAATGATAAGAGCGGATATTGATGCTAGCAAAGGCATAAGTATTAAGACACCGGATGTAAGTGAGCTGACACTGGCAACTTCAAAGTCTCTCATACCAAATAGCTTGTACTGGATGTTGCGTTTGATCGTTTCTAACCCTGAGAGTGAAGATGACGAGTCTTCTCCACAATGTAGAAATGAGGCAGACGAAAGGCGAATTCTCATGTTAGCCCAGGATGTTGTTCATTGCGCCTCTCGTGGTCGCATTAAAATGCCTAAACATGTAAGTCTGGCAGTGTTAGTTCGCCATCTAACAGGTTCAAAACAGCTTGTAACTATGCTGAATAGAATGGGTCACTGCGTCTCATGTGATGAAGTGCAAGTTATAGATACCAGCCTTGCAAAGGAAATCCTAGCTAAATCTGAGCAAACAGGTGTGGTTGTTCCAAGTAATATCTACCCAGGTTCCTTTGTACAAGTAGCAGCTGACAATAATGACATCAATGAGGAAACTCTAAACGAAATGAACACAACTCATGCCACCACGTTAGTAGTGTACCAGAGAGGTAACTTCGATCCAGTACCACAGCAAACAGTTCATGCTGATCACACAAAGAGACAACGATCTGTTGAATCAAGAGGTCGTTGCCAGGCCTTTCTGAACTTCAGTTCTTCTGGGAGGCGACCCACTACTATGAAGGGAAAATCTTGGATGAATGTCTTTTTCCTAGGGACCAACAACATTCATACCCTGCACAGATGGACCTCGCTTGGGCACTGGTTCGTCTATGTCCAACTACATTATTCGAGGTTGAAATATCTCCACCAAGTCCAAGTGCACAAATAACGCCAAGTTGGAGTGGCTTTAACGCTATTGTTCATACCTCCACACCCAACACCACCAAGCTTGGTTTCTGCCCTATGTTAGAAGGATCGCCAACGGAATACAGTACAGTTTATACTGTCATGAAGAATGTTGTAGCTATGATGAGCAGTATACGACAGAAGGATAGTGTTATAACTTTCGACCTTGCTATCTACGTGAAGGCCAAAGAAATTTAATGGCGACGACCGGAAGAATTTCAAAGTTTTGTGATTCGCTTGGGTGGTTTTCACATAGTTCTAAATTGCCTATCCCTAATGGGAAAGAAGTATAGTGGCTCAGGGTTGGAAGATCTACTAATTGAATCTTGAGTTTATGGTAGCAGTACAGCTTCCTTGCTTCTACAAGGAAAGTCCTACAATCGTGGAGTGAGGGCACAGAAACTAATTATGGAGGCTTTCTTTCGCCGCCAGTGGGCAGAGTTTGCGAAATGGTTGCTAAAAGCTGATAAGCTTCATCGTGAGGTAATTCCAAAGCAGACTTCAGAATTTTCAAAGAACTGTCTCGTGGTTTTCGTAAACGTTCATCACTATTCGTCTGGAATATGATGCACTGATCAAAATGTGCATATTTCTTCCGCTTTGCAGGGGATGGTACAAGACTTACAGTTGGCTCATCTACTTGTAACGTGTCCATTTTGATTTTGATAGCTGTCACTTCAACAGTTCAGGAACGCTGAAAACAAAAGGCTGAGGTTAGAAAGTCATATAACTGTAATTCTTATTAATGAATATGTTGCTAAAATCTATATTTACAACAAAACCAACGCATCTGCATAGAATGTGAATAAAACCTTTTCTGTAGAGCATTTCATTATCTTTCATTTCGTGTCAATATTATTTAAATCGGTCCATTCTAACCGGAGTTATGCATATTTTAAGTCGAACGTGACCGCAGTCACTTGATCACAACACAAAATGGCGTCCATAAAATTAATGATACCACAATTTGACGTGACATACTACCTAGGGTGTTCATATATAACCCATTCAACCAAACTGTGGTGTCATACCTTAGATGTAGCGCCGGTTGAGCGAAACATTTTTTTTCAGTATTAGCTCCTTGACTATTGTGCTGTACTGCGTAGTAAAAATGGAACCTTAGCAACGAAGATCACATTTTACCAACTAGGACGACATTTGCAAACAATGAAGTCAGTGGCGGCTTGTAACCACACATTTGCAATTATCTCGAAAACGGCTCGTTTGCAGACCCATGCTTACTGAGATGTTTTTGCTTCTATTATCGTGTACACCTTGTACGTATAATTAAATGCAGCAATATGGAGGCAGCATAACTGACGAATAAAGCATTTGAGTGTGTTAATAGAGAACGAAGCGGGATAGTTCAATTACATAAGATATAAATGCTTCCCGTAGTTGCTTGGAACTTTCATTTGTTTGAAAATACTTCATTCTTTGAGAGAATAATATCGTTTAATAACGGCGATAAGCGGTCCTCCGTGGCAGAGTGAATATCACATCGCGCTACGACGCCAGGGGTACCGGGTTTGAATCCCGGCCTGGGCATGGATGTGTGTTAGTTTTGATTGATTTGTTGATTTAGTTTATTTTACTTCGTTTTTGTTACACTTTTTGCTAATTTGCGAAGATGGGGATGAGTTATGAAATTGACGAATGGACATACACAAACAAACAAGCCTGAGCGGGATTTGAACCCGGGACACTTGGCGTCGCAGCGCGATGTGCTAACCACTCGGCCACAGGGTCCGGCTAATGTGTGTTAGTGTTCATTCTTCAATTTCATCATATCATCACTCATCCCAATCTTCGCAAATTAGCAAAACGTGTAACAAAAACGAAGTAAAATAAAGCAAATAAATCAATCAATAACGGCGATAAGATTCCTCTACACTAAATTTCTAGGTGAAAGTATATAGGGGCATAAACGTCCAGAAGTAAGAAGGGGGCGGGGGCAAGGATGGTCACACCTCTCACCTGGAAAATGAATGGTTGTGTCCTAATTGCGAACAGTCCTAACTGCGAACAGTTCTAATTGCGAACAGCCCTAATTGCGAACAACGACTAAATCGTCCTAATTGCGAACATATAAAAGTGAGAAATCATTTCATGTCCTAATTGCGAACAAATGAAACTGAAAATCCTGTTTTCTAAAACAGATAAGGCAGTGACGCAGAGAGACAGCTGGTTGGACTTACAACAATTGCCAACGTGATTGACTTATTATGGTCTTCTGCTTTGTAAATCCCTCCAAGATTATTTCATCCTTTCAGTCTGTTGACGTAATCTGACTTTCGTTCCTGTCTTAATGACTCGAAAACCGCTTGGTACATTAAATAATGTAGTGGAGGGATGGAACAGCAAAATCAACAGTGAGCTAGGTAGTCCACAACCGATAGTGGAAGACCTTATATAAAGCTTAAAGGCTGTAGCAGAAAAGTCTAATGGCATGATTCTTAGGATGGAAGATGTAAAACGGAAGAAAAAAATGTGTTTTTGTTTTCTTGGCGAGGAGCACTAACAAGTATAAGGAGATTGGTGGCATTCCTAAATATTTAAGAACAGCGTCATATGTTTTGAAATTTGAATTTGAAACTTAGGTAAAGTTAATAATTGTATTATTAAATGACGAAACTCTTTTCAGTTAAGACGTGTGCAGTACGTATAAACAATAGGACACACTTCTATTAATAAATTATATTTTGGTGACTACTTTAATCATGTCGAATTTTTTATGATCCAACAAATCACTGACCAGCCTCAAGTCTGGTACTGAGTCCCTTTAAAAGAAAATAGTTAAATAGACTCGGGATGTGTGAGAGAACGTTGTAGGTCCCAAGGGAGAGAAATGTGTTCGCAAATAGGACATAGTCCTTCGGGTATATTTCTGTTCAGGCAGAAAGTGTTCGCAATTAGGACTGTTCGCAACTAGGACTGTTCGCAATTATAGGACGACGCCAAATGAATGTCAACCTAAAAGTACATATGTCAATTAATTGTGTCTATATGAAAAAAATCTACGGACGTCCATGATTAGGGGGCGGGGGGGGGGGGGCAATTGCCCTCTGTTAAGCACGCCGGCATCTTCTGAGTGGAATTCGAATCACTGTGCAATATATCCCCACCAAGAAACGATTCCAGGATCCTTTGATTATAAGTTGTTTTTTTCAATAGAAGTAGTTTTACGTTATTTTTATTAACAGTGATGTTTACATAAAGGGATAGGCTTTCCTAAGGCGAAACCTCTTTTCAATCCACTGTTACTATGCCACGGACAATTTAACACTGGTACACTTGGTCAGAAACAGGCTATGCCCAGGGGGGACCATAGTTATGGGTGTCAAGCGCCATATTGTTGGCCACCATATTGAATTCAACTAATAAAAGGTAAGTGTAAAGGGGGTGATGTGATATGTCAAATCAAGCTAGAATTTCACGAGAAATGCAGTGGTGAAGGTTTTTCTCAAGATGTTCACACTTAGACACGTATCTAGAAATATATTTCGGAGTGGGTCCCAACCGAGTGTCTCAATAATAATGTTTAAATTAATATAATTATAATTATATTAATTAAAATAATATTATTATGTAAATTAATTAATATCGCTTTATTATTACATGAATAGGTATAAACACTGTTTAAGAATAGAGATATAACCTCACGTATTCATTATCGAGCTTACGTGTAGTTAATATTACCAAAATGTGTAGAAAAACAAAAGCCTACTATGAAAAGTTATGCCAAGTAGATAGAGAATTGAATATTTATAAAAAGAAAAAAATGATGTTACAGATACAGTTGACGAAAAGTAACGTTCCAGATAAATATTTATACATATTATTACAAGTATGCACATGGGCGTCCGGAAGGGGGGGGGGGGGGCGTGGCACCCCCTGGAAAATGAAAGTCAACCAAAAATTATATATTTGTCACATATAATTTCATTTCAGCCACAATAATATGTGTTAATTATTGCATGAATATGATAAATACAAATTTAAGCCATGTTTTTTTGAGGGAACAACAATATTATTGTGGAAAATGTACCTTGTTTGCCCCCCCGGAAAGAAATACCTTCCTTGCCCCTCCCTGGAACAAATCCTGTGGACGTCCATGAGTATGCATAAATCTACTTTTCCACTGTCATTCAAAGCCGTATGATTTCAATCTAATCCTTGCCTTCCAATAAGGTTGTAGGAAATGAATAACCTTCGATTAAACACGTATATTTTCATTATTTAATTTTCGTTATTTTATCATTTTTAATTTTTGTACTTAGTAAATCTTTCAGGAGGAGTTCCGGACCCCTTGGATTGCTTGGTTGGTTGATTTGGTGTTTTAAGACCACTCTATGCAAAATGAGGCTAATCGAGACTGGACCCACAGTTTAAAGAGGAATCCGAACCACTATGTGCCCCCCCGGTATCGAACCCTGGACCCCTTGATTACAAGGCACCAACGCTACCACTGCGCCATCGGGGAGGCACCCGGAAACCCTGGACTCCCCCCTACGTCCTTGCTGACAGGGATGAAAACATTTTTCTTTTGGCGGGGATAATATTTATTTGTAAGGAGGCTTGGCATTCACCCCCATTAATTCGCACATTGTTGCCTTCCAACTTACTGTTTGACGTCCTGCACTGGTCTCCCCTGTACATCCTGCAGCAGATCTGCTGTCAGAGTCTCCGTGCACTCTTTCATGGCATCGAACATCTTCCTCAGCTTCCCAGACGTGAAGGTTGGCGTCAGAGCGGACCTCACCACCTTCCACTTGTCCCCGATGATGAAGTCGAGGATCTCCCCCGAAGGGTGGCTGGTCCTCATGTCCCGCCGGCTGTGGAAGCTGTCGAAATGCTTCACGGTCACCTCTCGGATGAACTCAGGGTCCACGATGAATATCTGGGGGTAACGGCCCTCGTACATGCCCCATACCTTACCGTATCTGAAAGAGCAGGCAACCACATTTTTAGTGCATCATGTGGAACAGGAACTGATAAAAGTACAATTTAATGCTTTCTCTTGTGTATTTTGACGCACCAAAAGTACCTATATAGTAGTTTAAGAAGTCTTATGTGTTGCTGAAGTCTACATATTTGTGTCTATTTACACATTTTGTCATGGGCGTAACTTGGGACCTAATTTTGAGGGGGCACAATTAAACTGGGCGTAATTTAGAGAGAGGAGAATTAAACTGGGCCTAATTTTGAGGGGGAAGAATTAAACTGGACCTAATTTTGAGGGGAAGAATTAAACTGGGCGTAATTTTGAAAGGGGAGAATTAAACTTGGTATAATTTTGAGAGGGGAGAATTAAACTGGGCCTAATTTTGAGGTGCAGAATTAAACTGGGCGTAATTTTGAAAGGGGAGAATTAAACTGGGCCTACTTTTGAGGTGCAGAATTAAACTGGGCGTAATTTTGAAAGGGGAGAATTAAACTGGGCGTAATTCTCAGAGAGGAGAATTAAACTGGGCCTAATTTTGAGAGGGCAGAATTAAACTGGACCTAATTTTGAGGGGAAGAATTAAACTGGGCGTAATTTTGAAAGGGGAGAATTAAACTCGGTATAATTTTGAGAGGGGAGAATTAAACTGGGCCTAATTTTGAGGTGCAGAATTAAACTGGGCGTAATTTTGAAAGGGGAGAATTAAACTCGGTATAATTTTGAGAGGGGAGAATTAAACTGGGCCTACTTTTGAGGTGCAGAATTAAACTGGGCGTAATTTTGAAAGGGGAAAATTAAACTTGGTATAATTTTGAGAGGGGAGAATTAAACTGGGCCTACTTTTGAGGTGCAGAATTAAACTGGGCGTAATTTTGAAAGGGGAGAATTAAACTTGGTATAATTTTGAGAGGGGAGAATTAAACTGGGCCTACTTTTGAGGTGCAGAATTAAACTGGGCGTAATTTTGAAAGGGGAGAATTAAACTTGGTATAATTTTGAGAGGGGAGAATTAAACGGGCCTAATTTTGAGGTGCAGAATTAAACTGGGCGTAATTTTGAAAGGGGAGAATTAAACTGGGCCTACTTTTGAGGTGCAGAATTAAACTGGGCGTAATTTTGAAAGGGGAGAATTAAACTTGGTATAATTTTGAGAGGGGAGAATTAAACTGGGCCTAATTTTGAGGTGCAGAATTAAACTGGGCGTAATTTTGAAAGGGGAGAATTAAACTTGGTATAATTTTGAGAGGGGAGAATTAAACGGGCCTAATTTTGAGGTGCAGAATTAAACTGGGCGTAATTTTGAAAGGGGAGAATTAAACTTGGTATAATTTTGAGAGGGGAGAATTAAACGAGCCTAATTTTGAGGTGCAGAATTAAACTGGGCGTAATTTTGAAAGGGGAGAATTAAACTTGGTATAATTTTGAGAGGGGAGAATTAAACGGGCCTAATTTTGAGGTGCAGAATTAAACTGGGCGTAATTTTGAAAGGGGAGAATTAAACTTGGTATAATTTTGAGAGGGGAGAATTAAACTGGGCCTACTTTTGAGGTACAGAATTAAACTGGGCCTAATTTTGAAAGGGGAGAATTAAACTTGGTATAATTTTGAGAGGGGAGAATTAAACGGGCCTAATTTTGAGGTGCAGAATTAAACTGGGCGTAATTTTGAAAGGGGAGAATTAAACTTTTTATAATTTTGAGAGGGGAGAATTAAACTGGGCCTACTTTTGAGGTGCAGAATTAAACTGGGCCTAATTTTGAAAGGGGAGAATTAAACTTGGTATAATTTTGAGAGGGGAGAATTAAACTGGGCCTACTTTTGAGGTACAGAATTAAACTGGGCCTAATTTTGAAAGGGGAGAATTAAACTTGGTATAATTTTGAAAGGGGAGAATTAAACTGGGTCTACTTTTGAGGTGCAGAATTAAACTGGGCCTAATTTTGAAAGGGGAGAATTAAACTTGGTATAATTTTGAGAGGGGAGAATTAAACTGGGTCTACTTTTGAGGTGCAGAATTAAACTGGGCCTAATTTTGAAAGGGGAGAATTAAACTTTTTATAATTTTGAGAGGGGAGAATTAAACTGGGCCTACTTTTGAGGTGCAGAATTAAACTGGGCCTAATTTTGAAAGGGGAGAATTAAACTTGGTATAATTTTGAAAGGGGAGAATTAAACTGGGCCTACTTTTGAGGTGCAGAATTAAACTGGGCCTAATTTTGAAAGGGGAGAATTAAACTTGGTATAATTTTGAGAGGGGAGAATTAAACTGGGCCTACTTTTGAGGTGCAGAATTAAACTGGGCCTAATTTTGAAAGGGGAGAATTAAACTTTTTATAATTTTGAGAGGGGAGAATTAAACTGGGCCTACTTTTGAGGTGCAGAATTAAACTGGGCGTAATTTTGAAAGGGGAGAATTAAACTTTTTATAATTTTGAGAGGGGAGAATTAAACTGGGCCTACTTTTGAGGTGCAGAATTAAACTGGGCCTAATTTTGAAAGGGGAGAATTAAACTTTTTATAATTTTGAGAGGGGAGAATTAAACTGGGCCTACTTTTGAGGTGCAGAATTAAACTGGGCGTAATTTTGAAAGGGGAGAATTAAACTTGGTATAATTTTGAGAGGGGAGAATTAAACTGGGCCTACTTTTGAGGTACAGAATTAAACTGGGCCTAATTTTGAAAGGGGAGAATTAAACTTGGTATAATTTTGAAAGGGGAGAATTAAACTGGGCCTAATTTTGAGGTGCAGAATTAAACTGGGCGTAATTTTGAAAGGGGAGAATTAAACGGGCCTACTTTTGAGGTGCAGAATTAAACTGGGCCTAATTTTGAAAGTGGAGAATTAAACTTGGTATAATTTTGAGAGGGGAGAATTAAACGGGCCTAATTTTGAGGTGCAGAATTAAACTGGGCGTAATTTTGAAAGGGGAGAATTAAACTTGGTATAATTTTGAGAGGGGAGAATTAAACTGGGCCTACTTTTGAGGTACAGAATTAAACTGGGCCTAATTGTGAAAGGGGAGAATTAAACTTGGTATAATTTTGAAAGGGGAGAATTAAACTGGGCCTACTTTTGAGGTGCAGAATTAAACTGGGCCTAATTTTGAAAGGGGAGAATTAAACTTGGTATAATTTTGAGAGGGGAGAATTAAACGGGCCTAATTTTGAGGTGCAGAATTAAACTGGGCGTAATTTTGAAAGGGGAGAATTAAACTTGGTATAATTTTGAGAGGGGAGAATTAAACGGGCCTAATTTTGAGGTGCAGAATTAAACTGGGCGTAATTTTGAAAGGGGAGAATTAAACTTGGTATAAATTTGAGAGGGGAGAATTAAACTGGGCCTACTTTTGAGGTACAGAATTAAACTGGGCCTAATTTTGAAAGGGGAGAATTAAACTTGGTATAATTTTGAGAGGGGAGAATTAAACTGGGCCTACTTTTGAGGTACAGAATTAAACTGGGCCTAATTTTGAAAGGGGAGAATTAAACTTGGTATAATTTTGAGAGGGGAGAATTAAACGGGCCTAATTTTGAGGTGCAGAATTAAACTGGGCGTAATTTTGAAAGGGGAGAATTAAACTTTTTATAATTTTGAGAGGGGAGAATTAAACTGGGCCTACTTTTGAGGTACAGAATTAAACTGGGCCTAATTTTGAAAGGGGAGAATTAAACTTGGTATAATTTTGAGAGGGGAGAATTAAACGGGCCTAATTTTGAGGTGCAGAATTAAACTGGGCGTAATTTTGAAAGGGGAGAATTAAACTTGGTATAATTTTGAGAGGGGAGAATTAAACGGGCCTAATTTTGAGGTGCAGAATTAAACTGGGCCTAATTTTGAAAGGGGAGAATTAAACTGGGCCTACTTTTGAGGTGCAGAATTAAACTGGGCGTAATTTTGAAAGGGGAGAATTAAACTGGGCCTAATTTTGAAAGGGGAGAATTAAACTAGGCCTACTTTTGAGGTGCAGAATTAAACTGGGCCTAATTTTGAAAGGGGAGAATTAAAGTTGGTATAATTTTGAGAGGGGAGAATTGAACTGGGTCTAATTTTGAGGTGCAGAATTAAACTGGGCGTAATTTTGAAAGGGGAGAATTAAACTGGGTATAATTTTGAGAGGGGAGAATTAAACTGGGCGTAATTTTGAGGGGCAGAATTAAACTGGGCGTAATTTTGAAAGGGGAGAATTAAACTGGGCATAATTTTGAGGGGCAGAATTAAACTGGGCGTAATTTTGAAAGGGGAGAATTAAACTGGGCCTAATTTTGAGGGGCAGAATTAAACTGGGCGTAATTTTGAGAGGGGAGAATTAAACTGGGCATAATTTTGAGGGGCAGAATTAAACTGGGCGTAATTTTAAAAGGGGAGAATTAAATTGGGTATAATTTTGAGGGGGCAGAATCAAACCTGGGGTTAAATTTGAAGGAAGAGATTTCATGTTTTCGATGCCATAAAAACAGCGTCCAGGATTATTTGCTAAATAACTGTGACATTTGCGAAATTACAAATATTACTCTGTATTACTTTGCTCCTCAGGTATCATTGCTTGTAAATTTTAGTAAACCCGAAAATGTTAAACTGGCCCCCCTTGCCCCCGCCATGTTACGCCTATGCATTTTGTGTTCTTTGTGTTACGTGGTCGACTTTCGACCTGGGTTCGAGTTCGTATCTGGGCGTTGGTGTTGGTTGCGAGTTTTTCTTCATCAATTTAATCTAGTCTACACATCGTCGTCATTAACCAAAATGTGCGGAAATGGGATGTAAAACAACGAAACTGTAAATACAAGCAATTCCATAACTACTGTCGAATTAAAAATTATCCATACTCAAGATTGAACTCCAACTAAAAATTAACAAATATATCTACGTAAAAACGAGTTACATAAAAATTTAGCTTATTAAATTCTGTGTTAATCTATGCTAACTAATGCTTTTCGAGTATGCCTTCTATTTTTTTATCATTGTGAGAACAAAGAAGTGCCTGTTTTTGAGTTTTGCAAACGATCGCTCTCTTTGAAATTCTATAAATAAAAAACTGATTGTCCGATCGTGATGAAATTTTACTACGGTGCAGACAGAAAGGTTTTAAACACAATTCTTAATCTTCAGATTTTTTAATGAATTGTTGTTTTAAGTCCACTTTATGCACAGTAAGGCTAATCGGGACTGGACCTACAGTTTAAAGTGGTATCCGAACCACTTGTGCCTTCACCGGGTATCGAACATTCAGATTTTTTAAATCTGTCAAAAAAGCTTTCTTATGAATTTTGCGAAACATCTTTTTCTTGGCGTTGAGTAGTCCTACAAATACAATCTTAGTATTGTTTTGAAGCTCTTTGCATTTGTTTCTAAAATCCATTATCATTGTCAATTCACATTGCGAAACCGATTTTATACGTACTTTTATTCAACGGAGTAAAGGTGTGCGTGGAACGTTGCAACACCGCACACAGCGATGTCCTTTGAACCGTGGAATCGGCGGGTTGTCACTGCGAGTCAGTATACTGAAGGTCGCCACATTCAACCAGGTCCGTAGCCAGGCAGGGGCCAGGGGAAGAGAAGGTTCAGCCATCAACATTAGGTAAAACTATTTTGTATCCCCCTTGACATTAGGTAAACCTATTTTGTACAATTTGTTTGCAGTGAAGAGTGAAAATATAGACAGCTCACAACTTTAAGGATAAATCCACAGAACATGAACAGCAGCTATTACTATTACATTCGCTTATTTTTTTATGAGTTGTAGTCTAAGTAGCTGTAAGTATTTACAAGATTATCTAGATTTTGTTCTTTCACAGGGGACCTTCTTTATCTGTACCTTCATTGTCCCTGTTGCGACCCCCCGTTTAGACAGAAATCTGACTTCGATGTCATCATGCAAATTCCCTTCTCATCTGCATCAAAGGTCAACAGCTCCCAAGTTTTGGGAACGAAGGGGAGTTTCATTGCTTCGGCCGGGGGTGGAATGTACTGTGATTGAATATTGTGCATTTTTTGTGTGATGTAATTATCTGTATCATCTAAAGTAAGTACGCAGTGTGTAAGGGATGATTTCAGTATCAGTCAATTAACACTTCAAGGGATATTTTAAAAGATGTAGAAGAATGTAATATTTGTATGATATTTATAAATGTTATATAACTTAATGAACCCCCCCCCCCTCACACACACACATAATTTACATTCATTTAATAATGTTCATTTTTTAAAAAAAATTCGTGAGACCCCCTTGGAGATCAGTTCTATGTTCTATCCAAGGGCCTGCATTCAACGTACATCTTTACTGACGATGAACTAAATCAACAACAATAACGAAGGTATGAGCGGTTTATAAGTAAGCATTTGCACTTGTGTTAATTTAGCGTCGTTTCCCTTCCAATTCCGGTTAATTGCGACGATGGGAATGACTGATCATATGAAGAAACTGCACAAAAAACACCCATGCCTATGCCTGGATTTGAACATGGGATCTTCGGAAAGTGGACCACTTGCCTTGGCCACCGAGCCGGCTTAAGTGAGAATTTAATCAATAAGAAGAATTGAGATAACTAATTATCTAACTCTCTAGCTTTCTTAAACCCTAAGGTTTATGGCTTAAGCAATACAAGCCTTCCATCTGTCCCTATTCTGGGCAAGATCAATCCAATCTTTTCCATCTTTACCGTTAGGTTCATCTCAACGTTATGCCTCCATTTTCATCTTGACCTTCCTACAGGTATCTTACCATCAGGTTTTCAAACAAGAATCCTGTAAACGAACAATTGAGATAAATTTGAAGTTATTATTAAATCTGAAATATTAGAAACCTTTTAAAATTCTCTATGTCCACCAGCTGGAGAACCTGTTTGTGAAGATCCGGGGAGCTTCCGAGGCAGAAGAACGGTGCCACCACGGGGATTCCCAGGGACTCAAGGTAGCCATAGTGCCATGTTATGTACTTGTAGATGGCGAACAGGAACACGACTCCAGCCGTCAACAGCAGCAACACACCGCTCAGCACGTCCATCGGTCTTCAGAGCCCGCCACACTGATCACCTAAGGTAAGCAATGCATGAGAGATCAATGGAAATTCAGTGTTGGAGACGATTATGTTATCATTTGACCTTTGTCATTACGTGAATTCGACGAAGCTCAGCTACAGTAGGTCATGCACATTAGATTCCAACATTGGGAAACAAGAATTACGTAAGGACAGTCTTTCTTTGCATTTCTTTGCATGCTACTGAAGAAAAACGGCGGGGTACAAGAGAGTATGAATTTCTCCACATGTGGCAGGTCGAAGCGTTTTTCAAAGTTGATTATTAAGCTAGATACGGCCTGTAAAAAAGTATGACGAATAAGAATTTTCGGAATTCCATGTATTCATTATTGGGAATCAACTTCAACATCAAGTTACGGCTAATCAAATGGGAGTTTTTACTTTTCTGCTTGGCAATCACTTCTTCAAACTGCCCTCTTCTCGTTGATATAATTTTCTATTCCATCGGAAGTTTGATATTCCCAAGATAACAAGTCAAAAAATACTTCCATATGCCCAATGCATTTCTTCTTGCCTCCTGGCAGTGTTGCCAAACCTGGTGCGCATAAAAGAGCTAAATTTAACCTTAAATGGAGTTAAAACTGACTTTCAAGGAGCTAGATTTAGGAAGTTCTTCCTAGGGTAATGTTAGCTGTCAAAGGGGGGCTGCTATTACCGTTAACTCTAAATTGATGACAATTTATTCTTAGTTTTCACCATCTAGATCCGGCGGCATCACCCATCTCATGGTCATACGAAATTGAAAATAAAGGATTCCCTGATAACAATATTATGCCAACTTCACGTCAACACGGCGCTATAAAAAAAAAGTAGCTGGGGATATAAGAGGGGATGGGGCGATGCAGCCAATATAACAATATCACGTCACGTGCAAAATGTATAATCATGACAAAAGTTGGTCTATGTGGGCCGGAACGAGTGCACGAAAGACCCAGATCTAGCTTCAACAGAGCTAAGTTGACAACACTGACTCTGAGGGAAAAGCCGGCAGAAGACTGTCTCGCATGCCCTTAACCTCTGCACGTGGCATGTCAAGTCGCTGTAAAAATGTTAAGAAAAAGATATTGGTTCATGCTTTTCTGGAATTACAAGAAAAGCCCGAACGGTACTCTTGACCCTTTGTACCCCCTAGATAAAGATAAATATCTTGCATGGTTTATGAAGATTGTGTTGTTCATGAACGTCTTCAGTTGATTGTAGCTCTCGGAAATGTGTCATTGTGAAGTAAAGTACGTCTGTTACCTTAGCATGTTACTTTACTGTGAAGCAGAACAACCCGAAGGCTTCGCGCAAGTGAATATAGCACCCAAAACGACTTTCCACAACAGCAGCATTAGTTTTACGTAGTTAGGTTAGGATTGTTAGGTTTGGTACTGATAGTTTTTTAGTCGTCTTCTTTCGCTACTTTAGTGTACATACAAACAGTTTTTACTAACACAAAGCGACGAAAGTACTCCGAAATTGCAGGTTTTAACTTACGTGGGCCATTCTTTGGGACCTATCTCCATTATTTGTGCTTTCCTAACTCTGGAACCACTTTTACATTACGTAAAACATTGAAATCTATCGAGTAAAAAAATCGACGTAATTCTCGAGGGGGTACAGTGGGTAAACGGCCCCGACCGAACTTGACGGGGTATAATGTTTGACCACCATGTTTTAATGTGCTCGGATAATTACTCTTAAAAGTAACTCAGTTACAGTTACTGCTACCCACTGTGCGAATTAAGCTTTTTTCTTTTGGCGGGGGGGGGGGGGGGGAGATGTCCTATTGGTGATTTAATTTGGGGGGAAATCTTTGGGTATGTAAATTTGTATATGTTACCAGTCAGTAATGTAAACTATTGCCTTGCGTTTCTAAGTACCTTAGAACATTCTTTCGAACCTAGATTGTTAAATCTTATTATAACATTTACACGTAATTTAGAAATAGTTAGTACATTTACATTCTAGGCAAACCCAAACAAAACCCATACAATAAAAGAGCTATCAAACTAGTAACAAAATCTCCCCGATGACGTAGTGGTAACATCGTCGCCTTGTAATCAAGGGTTCCCAGGTTTGATTCCCGGTGGAGGCACATGGCAGAGTGGTTCGAATCCCACTTTAAATTACGTGTCCAGTTCGGATTAGCCTTCCCGTGCATAAAGTGGACTTGAAACAAGAATTCGATCGAACTACTAACACTGGAAACTTGACCAAATCTTCTATTGCCAAGTTCAAACTTAACGTCCATCTAACCTACGTACAAGTTTCTTGTTGAACGCTTTAATACATGTAAAATATCAGCACCATGCCATGAATAGTAAAGTGAGTTTGTGCAGTTGCAGAATGGTGGCCTTTGATCCACAAGGATGCATCCTTTTCCGCGAGAAAATCTTTGATGGCTGAACCATTAATGGACCGAATAATTTTTCAATTGTGTTTCTTACATAGTTATGATATGGTATGCAATTCCATTTTCTTTGATGGGGTAAAAACATCACTGGCAGGAATGAAAATAATTTTCTTTTGCTGGGGATAAAGGTTTTTTTTGGCGGGGGGGAATCTCCGGCATCCTGTTACCTGAAAAGTAGCTGTAAGTTGCAGAACTTACTTTCTGCTGGATATTATCTTGAAACAACTTAAACACAATGTATGATAATTAATTGTAATAAAAATATATGAAGACGTACATGAGTTTTGTTTATGTCTCTGGTGCACAAGCAGGGGTGTCCACAGGGGGGATTTTTTACCTTCAAATAATATAAAATTCAACATTTATATATTTTTCTAAAATATATGTAAAAATTGTACGCCTTAAATGCACCATACATTAATCCATTATATGAAGAAAATAAAGTGTTTAAGGGTATTATCGAAAGGGTGGGTGGGAGAAATATCCAACTCTTACATATTTGGCCTTAATTGACACGTAGGTTGTTTTGGGGGATTCTGAATTAAATGTTGGGGGGAACAGTATGCAATTCTAGGTCTTTGATTATGTGAGTTATTTTAATTAGAGGGGGATTGAGCATTAAATTGGAGGGGATATCCAATTCCTGTGTATTACTATTGTCTTAGACTTTTACGGAAATTGTTGTGTGGAGACTGAGAATTATTTTTTCGGAGGAGGCAATATCTAATCTTCAATATCAACAGTAAGTCTAAAATTGGCATGGAAATTTTGGTGGTAGGATGAGTATGAAATTTAAGGTGTGAGATTTGAAGCTCTTGATGAAATGTTAAGTCTTAGATTGTCAGGAGATTTCTGTAGTGGAGAGAGAGTTCAAACATTAAATTTTGAAGATTGTATTTAGCAATATGGTAAAATGCTAATAATGTGTGCGAATGTGTGGGTAGAAGCCGTCTTTGATTGCATTTTATATACACCGAGTGCTTTACTCCTTGCGCGGTCCGAGGTTTGTTCTTTGTTTACAAAACAGAACATTTCCGAGAGGTGGCGTTGCAAACAAACAGAACATTTCGGGGAGGTGGTACGGCTTGTACCCACACATTGGCACACATTATTAGCATTTTACCAACTAGGACGACGTTTACAAGCAATGAAGTCAGTGGCGGCTTGTTCACACATTTTGATTATTTTTGGAAACGGCTCGTTTGCAGACCCATGTTTACTGAGACTTATTTGTGATATTACATCAAACATGCAAGTTTCCACCACCTTATCTTATAAAAGCTGGACAGAGCCATACACAGAAATACACAACGCTCTACACACATCAATTAGGTACGTGGCAAAGTTTATCTGGCTGTCAATAGTAGAATTACAGACTAAGTATCTCACAGCTTGCTAGGATAGGAATTTACAAAGTATGTAATAATATGCGTCAGTAAACTTACACCACAGAGAGCCACCGTTAGGAAACGTGAAAATATGCACATCTGGCAAATATAGCTCTTAAAATTCTACATGAAAATAAACATAATTATTAGTATTGCGTAATTATTAGCCGCCTCTCATCAACAGACATAGGATTTTCCGTTAACATTCATTGTACGTACACTTTTTGTATTTTAAATATTGTGAGAGCGAGAACAGAAACAAAAGACCATTTGGCGCCTCCGAAAATATTTAGCCCCTCGAAATAACTAAATTGATACACCACTGATATGCTCAAAATATGTTCAAAAAATGATTTTTAAAAAATTCTCATGTTTTTCCGTACGTTTTGCAATAAACGTTGGAATTATCATAATTTTGTGCTAGCTTCGAATTAAAAAAAGAACAGAATCTTTATTACCTGCTACGGTTAAGTTCCAACACTCTTTTTCTGAATACAGAATTCCTTGGAACGAGTTCAGTGTTCCATATTTTTACACGTAAGTGTATCGTGTCCTCTGTTTTAGTGTCATCGGTGGAATGGAGATTGTACATCCTGCTCAAAGCTCAATTGAGGAAACGCATACTTTCCAAAGGAAACAACGTGGAACGGCCTTGGAACATTTCAAACAATCATGAAATTGCAAGCCCTTATTACTCAAATAAGAGACTTGAATGCCGAGTCCTTAAGAGGAATTCCGTTGGAAGGTGTACGAATAAAACCAGAGAATCATCTCTCCTTGACATTACAATTTACCATCCACTTATCGTTCCAAATAGAGGCACAAGAGAGTCCCTTCTATTCTCTTCACTCATCATTTCTTCTTATGTACAAAGCATTTTTAAAGTTTTGAAACTCTTACTTAAACATCAATAGAATTGGAACTTATTCTTCAAGTATTATATCCACTTTACTTACCCTGGCACAGTACACCCAAATTTTTGAGAAAGAGTGTAGTGCCCCACTGTGCGAATTAAGCTTTTTGCTTTGGGAGGGGGGGATGCACACTCAGTGGCGTATTTGTGACCTCATTTCGTGAGTAAGGTCTTTTCGGTATGCAAATTTATGTTACCAGTGGGCAGTGAGTAAATTTACTATTGTCTTACGGTTCTAAGTACCTTAGAATATTCTAATCTAACATTGAACATTGATTGTAACCTAGGTAATTAGGTCTTTTGATAACATTTGTACTTAATTTAATAACACTTATTATATTTACATTCTGAGAAAACTGAAACTCATACACAAAAAGAGCCATCGCACTAATAACACTGAAAACTTGAAATAAGGTCAAACTTAGCCGGCCTCCGTAGCAGAGTGGTTAGTACATCGTACAACGCCACCAGAGGTCCCGGGTTCGAATCCCGGCCTGGTTATGGATGTTTCTGAGTGTCCATCAATTTCATCATATCATCACTCATCCCTATCTTCGCAAATTAGCCAAAAGTGGCACAAAAAGCGAAGTAAAATAAAGCAAATCAATCAATCATTAGTGTCCATCTAACCTACACTCTGTCCCAAATATCTCTGGAGCAGACGTACGAAATCAAGTCTCTGCGCAAGTAGTGGCGCGAGACGGCTCTACCAATGAGCACGTGAGAGGGGACAGGAGTGCGTGGAGGGGTGGAGCGACTGCAGTTACCAGTCTTCGCTTAGCTCTGCCCACTCGCCCCTCCCACCCCCTCTCTGCCGCTTTGCGCTGCCTTGCAACAGAGATTGCCGGACAGAGTATGCCTACAAGATTATTGTGGTCAATTGCAGAATGGAGTCCTTCTTTAACCCACAACGCTGCATACTTTTCGGCAGCTGAATCTGTGATGGGTGGACCATTAACAGACTTGAATATTTTTCAATTGAGTTTGTTACATAAGGTACCTTAACTCAATATGGTCTATTTGCTGTTTCCAACGATGAATTCAACAGATAACGTTAGTATGACATTTGGACTGTCCGAATGACATGATTCAACCTGTTGGCTGTACCTATAGTGCAGTAAATTGAGGACAAAGAAGCGAAATAGCTGAACCTCGTGATTGTGTTCTACGTGATCTAATATTGCATGTGGAAGTTTTTACTTACTGTATCTTCCAAGTGATTGGTGTTTATATCTCTAGTACATGTCATGAATGCTCATAATTTGTATTTTACAACAATGTGCTTAGTTTAGACTTTAATCTATAGTATTGTTTATAACGAAGGAAATACGAACACCCAATATGGCCTGCATAGGAATATATCGTGAAGAACATGCTCAAATGTGACATTTTTGTTACTCTTATGTTCTCGTAGAGTGTGTGGGATTCACTAAGGATGATAATGGAGCTTTCATTTGCCAAGACTGTGATGTGTAATGCATGTTCTCTGGTAACAAATTGTGACACGTCACTCGCTTGTTTATTTGTTTGTGAACAAAGTTATTTCTCTGTACAAATCTCATGTCACTTTGTAAATAAAATGTAAGTGTATGAATATACTTATCTACCTATAAAAACAACATTGTGGTACTTTATTTACAATTTCCTGTTCCATATTTTGATGTAAAAGAACAAATTACATGACTGGGCCTTATTGGGTAAGTATGTACCCAATATGGCCTAAACGTAACTTCTTTATACAGTCTTCCTTGCACCCATGTTATTATTTAGAATTGGCTCTAATTTTCAGATAACAAACAGAAATGGTCTCTTTTGATTGATTGACTGATTTGCTATATTTTACATTGCTTTTGTACCACTTTTGTCTAATTTACGAAAATGGTGATGAGGGATGATATGATGAAACATTGATGAATGGACACTCACAAACATCCATGCCCAGACCGATATTCGAACCAGGGACTCCTGGTGTCGTACCGTGATGTGCTAACCACTCTGCAACAGGCCGACTGTTCTCTTTTGAATCTTCCTATTTTGTTGTTTTACCTGCCCGACTTTGTACACTATTAGAAACAATCGCAAACCTTAGGTAACCCATATTGGATTCACGTACATACCGTAAGATTAATGATTCTGGCAGGGGCGATTCCTCCATGTGGGAAGTGAGGAACTTCCTAAAGTTCATTTGTACTATTTCGAGTTCTCTACCTTTTAGGAGTTTAATGCATGTTATAAAATTATGAGCGCAATGTACGTAAGATTGCCTAGGTTGTCTACTGTCAAGAGTTGACTGCTCTCGCTCGCTCCAGCAGCAGCCGAAAGAGGATGGTTACAGACTTGCTGCCGCTCGCTGAGGAACCTCGGCGATCATCCTACAGACAGATGGGTGAGGGGTGGAAGAGGAAGTGAAGGGAGGGGGTAGAAGGTTGCGAAGATCGGCGAGGGCTGAGGAACCAGCACGTTTTTCCTCAATCAGTGATGCCAACCCCAGCAAAATGGTACTAAACCAAGCACATTTTGATCTTTGTTGACACTTAGCACCCTGCTCTTGGCATAATGGTAAAATCTAGCATAATATGCAAACTCCAGTCCCTGGGAAATGGAATTCGAATTAAAGGAATATGTTCGCAGGAAATAGAAATAAAATTATGTCCAAATCTTATTTCTACTTCACCAGCGGACATTTTTCAAACGAAAGGGAGTATGCCGATTCAGCAGCAAGCTTGTTTACAACCATGCCACTATCCATCCTCTATATTTTCTTCATCCTGCCAGATTTAGTTCGTCAGGAGATTTTATGGTAGGAAATCGGTAGAAAATTGGGGGTAAACAATTTTCTCAAAACCTTTTAAGTTCTATGTTGAACCCATGTCGTTTGTTGCACAATTTTGGGGGGAAATTTACACTATTATATAACTGTTAAGAATAAGTAAGGTAAGTTCAAAACTCCAGAAAAGTAGATGCAGAATTACAATTATCCGAAAAATTAATTAATAATAAATCCTAACACAATTTAGAAACATTTAGCATAATCTCGAAGTTTAAGCAGCACTTTTTGTTAGTGTTAATCCAGACGACGACACGGAGGGAAAAATAAATCGAAATTCTGAAATATCGTCAATGTTATTTTCGTCGGTCTTTATAGGTTCACATTTAAATATTTCATAGTTCAAAGTGAGGAACAAGGGGCTCTACCTTGTGCATAGACCCGTAGCTAACATTCTAAATGCGAAGGATAGTACAAGCGATACGTGTGACTGACATTGAACGCGTTTTTCAAACCTTACTCGGTTTACCAAACTTCTTCCTATACTCCGAGAACGCCACGAGTCGTCACTGGATTCTGGTGTGCACAACTGCAATCTATAACGATATTCTTTCTATCTTTATGAAAAGGTTGTGATTGCTGCTGAAACTGTTACAAGCATTCCCATTGGCTGGTAGCTTTATGGGGTAGTAAACAATCTGTGGTGGTTAGGTTAGACCAATGATATACGTTTAAATAGCTAGCTAGATATCTGACTCGCAGCGGACGAGTGAAGCCACGCAAGAGGTCCCCGTGTACGGCAAGAACTCGTTGGCTGTATGCGCGGCAGTCGTAAATATGGTTATTGCTTGCAGCGCATATCACTGCATAACCCTGGAAGAGCCAGGGTCGGATGTTTCCTTTCATAGATATGTATTTATTAATTGTGTACCTACATTTCTACTGTGAAATACGGAACTATTTTATGTATATGTTACTAGAAATGTGAGAATACGTGAAAGGAAGCCAGTTCGTGTTTCGCTCTACAGATTTTTGTACTTTTATATTATTTGTGGAACAAGCATGACTTAGGAGGGTGAGGCGCTTTCTGCCCCCCTCAATTCCTCAAGAAGTCGTACATTATGCGCAAAATTTTTTTGTTAATCTTGCCCCGCCCCCTTCCAAATACATATATATATGAAGTTGCGGCTTCTGGGGACAAAACCACGTATATGTTATGCACGTACACTACACTACACTTGAGATTGAGTTTTTTTGTGTGTAGCCTCAACACAGTTCGAAAACTTCTTACAAGAAAAGGAATGCAAGGATGACAAGTATTTCTTTTTAATTCATGGCAACATATTTCTCTTGTAACTGCTACACAGTTTGATAGCCCCTAGTCGGTTAACTTGTCAAACAAAATGCAACTTAGATAATTATTTCTTTTTTATGAGGAATAAATGTGGCAATATTTTTCATAGCTGCTGCGCAGTTAAAAAAGACCCTGGAATTGTCCGTTAAAACTTCATTTAAAATGGCATGGGAGGTTATTTTCTTTGGAAAATGTCCAATTAATATGTTTTTGTGCAGTTTCAAAGAATTTTAGATATAAAAAACTTGTTAACATTATAAACGTTTCTATTATTATTATCTCCTAGCTGATTACCCGGCGTTGCCCGGGTATTTATTTATCCCAATCTTGTATTAGACAGGAAAATAATGAATTTTAACTATAGTGTAAAATGTAACTAATTTTAAATGTGATCGTGAATGTCACCAATTAGCTTAGCGACTCCGAAAACTATGGATTCGACACTAATCTAGGTCATTTGTGGCATTTTATTTTTCACCCCCTCTCACCCGCCCCCATGCCGATACGTGATGAAGTTGGAGTTGAACCGCATTGGGAGTGTCACGAAAACTATGGATTCCATTCGCAACACAGCCTGAATGTTTGACAACCCGAGAAACACTATCGTTGTGCGGATTGCATAGAGTCACGGATGTCTATTTGTGCGGAATATAATATCGGTGGTTCTCGATTATTTTTACATGTCACCCATTCCTATTCCTCCTCTAGGGGTGCCAGGGGTGTCTTACCCCACAGTATTTATTTCCAGATTGCAAGTGATACGTGTACGAAGTTTGGTTTAAATTGCTCCAGGCGTTCGAGAGTTATGCCGAAACAAATATACACACCCACACACACGTACGTCATGTTTTATACCGTGCGTCCATTTCGATCTGCAGCCGAGAGATCGGGAGAAGCGTGGCGGGCGGCACTGACGGAGATGCCGACATTTGCGGCCTGAAATGCCCGCTTATTTTTATGGACATATGCAGACATTTATATAAATATTGCAAAACGAGCACTAACCTGTGTTATAAGAGTATGGTTTTAATTTTAGTAGCTTAGTGACTGTATGTGCCGATGATTTTGACACGCCCACCTCTTGTGAAACACGGCGTAGAGGTTTGTTTGGAGAACGTTCTAACGCTGCACCAATATCATCGAGCTTTGCTTCGGTTAGAATTCGTCGTTTTTGCTTAGGTGTTTTAAAATTTAACGATACAGTTTCTCGTAATTTAAGGAAAAGATGTCTAACCGTATCTCTGTGTGGAGTTGAAACGTATGGGAATTTCTGTACAAATTACCTACACACGTCTCGACACGAGTTTGTTTTCACGTAGGTACGTGTCATACATAAAAAAATCTTTGTTCTAACGTGAATCTTGCGGATGGCATTCCAATCGTCTCACTGACACGTCACACATACACACTACAATAACACAAACAAGTAACTGCAAGTAACCAAGAATAACACTCTTGCGCACAGTACGAAATTAACACGCTCTTGGTTTACATTGCTCGCCACTATATTTACAATTCTGTCTTCATCTAGTCGCGAAGGAACAAAAAACTCGAGCTCGGAGATTTCGGATTGCAAGGAAGCTCACGAACACTATTGACTTTTAACGGTTTCTTCTACAGCGTAATCTTGATACAGTGTTGCACATTCAAAACCTCCAAACGATCCCCATCGACACAAAACTCTTTCAAGGATATAAACTTAAGCAGGACGTTACTGGTCAAAACTATGATTAAAATGTTTTATTATCTGTGGCTCTTAACATCGTTTCTAAAGCGTATTTATTTGTGTATATAAGAGCAGAACTTGGATGAATTACAGAAGAACTTTTGCGTGTTATAACACAGGTTAGTGCTCGTTTTGCAATATTTATATAAATGTCTGCATATGTCTATAAAAATAAGCGGGCATTACAGGCCGCAAATGTCGGCATCTCCGTCAGCGCCGCCCGCCACGCTTCTCCCGATCTCTCGGCTGCAGATCGAAATGAACGCACGGTATATATAGATTAATAAATTAAGCGAACTGAATGGTATATTTTATGTTCAGTTCAGGCACGTATAGAAATATATTTCAGAGGCTGAGGGTCTGAGAGGTGTAAATAATTTAATATTGTATTGTTATTATTACATGAATAGATAAAAATAATAGATTTAAGAATAGAGATACAACAGCTTGTATTCATTATCTAGCTTGGGCATAGTTAAGATCGACAAAAGTTATGTTAAAACAACTTTTCTGGCAAGGAACAAAAAGTAATAAATGGAATATTTTTTTAAAAAAGATACAGAGTGGAATATTTATTGAAAAGCGAAAATAAAAACTATGTTAGATTCAATTAACGAAAAAAAAGTTCGTGAATAATACTTTATGCACATTATTATAAATAGTAGTGTGCATAAATCTTATTTGGTCCTGCCATACAAAGCCCTATGATCGCAATATAATCCTTGCCTTCCAGTAAGTTCGGTGTAAATAAATAAACAAGTGGTAAAAAAGCACATTTTCATTATTTTTAGTACTTGTTAAGTCTTTCGTTGGGTCTGGGCTCTCTGGACGACCCTAAATACGTCCCAGTTTATGTTGCATTAAGGCAGTGGTTCGTTTAGCCTGCTAATTATAATCTTTCCGATTACTTTCTGTAAAAAAAATACACACTTTGCATAGTACACGAAGTATTTTTGCCTGACTTTCCATTAATTTAATAGTAGTTAATGAATTATATTGCATAAAAGCAACTCACAATGTGTTACGAATTCATTTTTCATATTACAGCATTCTTTCCAGCACAAAACTTTAAAATACTTGATATTAACATTCGTAAGCATAGCTGCCAACGGAGGGTTGCGCTCTTCCTGCCGTACATGGTAGGGATGGCCAAACGGATCCGGATCCGAAAAATCCGGATCCAAAAGTTACGGATTTGGATCCGGATCCAAAAGTTACGGATCTGGATCCGGATCCGAAAATACCGGATCTGGATCCGGATCCGGAATTTTCGGATCCGAATCCAGATCCGGTCCGAAAGTTTCGTATCTCAATCCCATTATAATATTACCACACCTTAAAAAGGTATTATGATCTTCGATTACAAAGAAATTTTTCATTAGTTAGTCCTACAAGAATTTTTTTCAAGTGTTGTTCCTAAAATACTTTGCTACGCATCGGCTAACACGCTCGTGCACAAAAATAATCTTACTTGTTTAACATAAAATGTCAGAGGTGATTTTGTAAATGAAACGAATATGTATTCATTCGAATGTATTGGAAATGAAAACACACATAAATGTGAGACATTCCATTCCAGGATGAAACCTTTAACACATATAACAAGATAGAAATGTTATACAAAAATTATACCATTGTTCTACAGTTACAGTTTTACAAATTAAAATAAAACATTATAATATATGCAGTGTTATATAATTACAAAGTGTAAGACTAACAAGGGAGGTTATCTAAGTACCCCCCTCCGATTTCCATGAAACTTGGCAGGCGTGTAGTGGGGCCCAAAGGAAGAATTCCGTGTTTTTTTGTTTCAGCTAAAAAACGGTTTTAGGGGACAAAACCCCCTCAAATGTCAAGATGAGGACAAATTGAAGTGAGGATCTGACACCTGTGTCCCCCTCCGATTTCAATGATACTTGGCAGGTGTGTGTATAAACGGGCCCAAATGAAGAAATACGTGTTTTTTTTGTTTCGGCTAAAAAACTGTTTTAGGGGGGCAACCCCCCCTCAAATGTTAATATGAGGACAAATTTAAGTGGGCATTTGACCTATGTGTCTCCCTCCGATTTCCATGAAACTTGGCAGGTGTATAGCGGGGCCAAAAGGAAGAAATACGTGTTTTTTTGTTTCAGCTAAAAAAACGGTTTTACAAGGCAAAACCCACTCAATTGTCAAGATGAGGACTAATTGAAGTGGGGATCTGACCCCTGTGTCCTCGTCCGATTTCCATGAAACTTGGCATGTGTGTGTATAAACGGGCCCAAATGAAGAAATACGTGTTTTTTTGTTTCGACTAAAAATATGTTCTAGGGGGCAACCTCCCCTCAAATGTCAAGATGAGGACAAATTGAAGTGGGGATCTGACCCCTGTGTTCCCCTCCGATTTCCATGAAACGTGGCAGGTGTATAGAGGGGCCTAAAGGAAGAAATGCGTGTTTTTTTTGTTTCAGCTAAAAACTGTTTTAGGGGGCAAAATCCCCTCAAATGTCAAGATGAGGACAAATTGAAGTAAGGATCTGACCCCTGTGTTGCCCTCCGATTTTCATGAAACTACGCAGGTGCATAGAGGGGCCCAAAGGAAGAAATGCGTGTTTTTTGTTTTCAGCTAAAAAACTGTTTTAGGGGCAAAACCCACCTCAAATGTCAAGATGAGGACAACTTGACGTGGGGATCATCTGACCTCTGTGTCCCCCTCCGATTCCCATGATTTTTGACAGGTGTATAGAGAGGCCCTATGCCCCCTGTTTCTTCCTATGCCATATTTACGTGGTTTCGGAGTCAGATCCCCACTTCAATTTCTCCTCATCTTGACATTTGAGGGGGGGGCTCTATACACCTGCCAAGTTTCATGGAAATCGGAGGGGGAGACTTAGACCTCCGTTGTAAGTGTATTAATTAATTACAAATCGCGCACGCGCGCACACACACACATATATGTGTATGTATATTATATATATATGTATATTAGCAGGTAACAATATGTTATAAGCACATTCTTACTTTCCAAAGAAGCGCATGTAGGATGGCAAAACGGATCCGGATCCGAAAGTATCGGATCCGGATCCGAAAGTTCTGGATCCGGATCCGAAAGTTCTGGATCCGGATCTGAAAATGCCGGATCCGCGGATCCGGATCCGAAAATTTTAGGATTCGGATCCCTAGGATCCGGAACCAACCGGATCCGGATTTCGGATCCGCCAGGATCGGAATCTGGCCATCCCTAGTACATGGCTGCTCGCATGAGTGGCTTCACCCGCAACAGTTGCGGAGAGGCGGAGTTAGCTATCTAGCCATACACATCATTGGGTTAGACATGTTGGGATTTGGTTATCTTAGAAGAAGACGACGAAAAACGTGTCTTCCCGTTTCGCCCAGTACCGAAAAACGTGTTTCATTGACCCAAGTGATAGCACGCGCCAGAACGGAAGTACCGTTTCGGCCAGAGCGAATTTATAAACGATGGTTTGAATGTGAAGGGAAATGTGAAATTATAAAGCCAAATAATCAGGTGTGGCTTCCAAAGGGGAGCTTTGTCGCATTGTTTAATGCATTAATGACAGAAATACAGATACATGTAGGCTACATAAGAATACATAGTACAAACACAATAACAACAATAGTATTAGCCAGTGAGGTTAGGTTAGGTTAGGCAAATCTTTTACTGTTTTAGGTATTGCAGGTCGATGTCTTCCTCGCACATTATAAAGGCTGTGTTTAACGCCATTGAAATTAGGCATTCTCGCATACTCCTCGTTTAGCTTTAGCCAATTCTTGCCTGAAAAATAAAAAAAATAACACCTGGCTCTACACGATTGGGAATTTTTACTTTCACATTTCCCTCTGGGCGAAACGGTACTTACGTTCTTGCGCGGGTTATCACTTGGGCCAATAAAACAAGTTATTCGGTACTGGGCGGGGCGAGACGGGCATGAATCACGAAAAAAATTGTTGTAGCAGTTTTACTAATTATTCAGATTTATATTTGAGATTTCCTTATAATGTTCTAATGCTGTACTATAAATCCACATCTATATAAATACATATAACTTGTATGAGTGAGTTTCCATATTTTATATTACAAGCAGTTACCGACGCCATTTTGATTTCTCATTCTAGCCACAGCACAGAGATGAAAGCTTGAATGCGCATGCGCTTTCGGAAAAAGCGTTGCATTCTGTTTTTGGAAACTAACAGGCAGACTGTTAAAATTTAACGGTGGAGTATTGTAAATTTTACTGTACGTTTTAACACTGTAGGTATAGTTGAAGCGTTTACTTGGTTAACGTGTAAGATCTGAAGCGAGATGCCGCCACGAACGTGGGTGGGGATAAACAGGGAGCGAGTTGTTTTCGTCCAATCATACTCAACCTTCAGCCAATGGACGCAGCTGTTATTCTGCGTGTCTACTCCACGTGAGTCCTTGAGCCAATGGGCGCAGCTTTCATTACGCTCGCCTAGTCCACGTGTAGTCTCAACCGTGCGGTGGATGTATTGTTGGAGCTGGTGGGCGTGCTCCGTCGACTACAAAGCCAGCCGCTCGTTAACGTATCTAGCGCGTCGACTATATACTACACTGTGGTACTAATCTCTTGGCTTGATCTGTGCTCCTAGAAAACTTCATAAGGAAGTAATAAGTGTTGAAAATGAGTGCAAAGCGATAGTATGATGCCCAGGGCCATGGCCCCCCCTGAGATTTCTGGAAGGAGCTGTAATTCGAATGGTGATTGTGGAGATATTTTATAACAAAAAGTATTGTTTTCTGTGACTTACAGGCCGTAAGTTACAGCAACTATTATTATTATTATTATTATTATTATTATTATTATTATTATTATACAGGGTGTACACAAATTAATATCGGAGTTTTAAACTTGTATATTTTCTATGCTATACACATTACAAATATGAACCATATATGTAATGAAAGAGCAACTCACCAAGTTTCGATTCCAGGGATGCGCCGAATTTGTTTCCTAACTCTGCCGCTTGGCGGAGCCATTCGTAGAGATGGTGACTCCCGAGCGTAAGTCTTTTTGTGTGTTGGAACTCGTGATGTATATTTCAGTTGTTGCAGTTCAACGGGCATATCGGCGAAGATTTGGAAGTGAACCCCCGCTGACAACAACATTGGTAGGTGGTATAATCAGATTAATACGACAGGATGCTTGTGTAAAGGTAAAAGTTCCGGATGGCCGCGTGTATCAGGCGAGAAGGTGGAGAGCGTCAGAACGGCTTTCACTCGCAGTCCTGTGCGGTGGGCGAGTCAAGAACTAGCAATGCCAACAATGACAGTGGGGAAAGTGTTAAGGAAAAGACCACACATGAGACTTTACCGTCTGCAGCTGTTACAGGACCTAAAGCCTGCAGATCATTTGGCTCCTAGGAACTTCTGCACACAAATTCTTAATCAAGAAGATGACGATTTTCTTAGTCGTGTGATTTTCAGCGATGAATCCACATTTCATCTAAGAGAAAAAGTGAACACACATAACACACAGACGAAGGGTCACGTCCAAATCTTCGCCGATACGCCCGTTGAACTGTAACAACTGAATTAGACCTCGCGAGTTCCAACACACAAAAAGACTTACGCTCGAGAGTCGCCATCTTTACAAATGGCTCCGCTATGTGGTAGAGTTAGGAAACAAATTTTGCGCATGCGTAGAATCGAAACTTTGTGAGTTAGAGTTACTCTTTCATTTCATATATTGCTAATATTTGTAATGTGTATAGCATAGAAAATATACAAGTTTAAAACTCCGATATTCATTTGTGTATACCCGGTATAAAGGGTTACATTTAGGCTTACAGTCTATTTCATACTGATTAGCGAACTATGAAAAACAGCTTTTTGTCCTACATGAATTAATGTTAAGTATACAGTTATGCAAATTATATGGAAATTACAATTTAGGTAATTTAGATAACTAATTTTAAATAACCCTGTATATATTTGTGTGTGTGTGTGTGTGAGAGAGAGAGAGAGAGATTGTGGCGGTGAGTGTAGGCTAAACTTTGTATCACCCCCCAAACCAAAAACGTTCCTGCGCCGCTGTCCTGTATGCAGTACATAATGAAGTATATATTAAACTCCGGTGATATTTTCAAAAGTTGAAAACAAGAGTCTGATTGTGTGAATCAAAAAATGGTCTCTATCTTTGCAAACCGTTCTGTCAAGAAGGGGAAATTCTTGTTCTCAAGGTTAACAAGAGAAGTTTTATAGAGACATTCCTGTTTATGTCTCTAGCGGTCTTATGCAATTAAACAATTAAACTGGTTTTATGCTGTTTTATGCCGACAGAAGCGTAATCTATCTGCATATCACACACTCTAAGCTTACTACAGCTAATAGAGGTGGCCGCGGTGGCTCAGTCGGTAACGCGTCTGACTACCAGCTCAAGGACCCGGGTTCGATCCCCGGCCGGTTCAAATCCGGGAACTTTTCTAACGATGGAAGCGGCCCCGGCGCCCACCCAGCGTCGAATAACATGGGTACCTGGGGGGTAAAGGCGGTCAGGGGCGTGATGCTGATCACATCACCCCCACTCATGACCGGATCAAGAAAGTGTGGGGCGTTACCCCCACACCCCCTATACGCCTTCATGGCGTGGTGCTATGCACAGGGGAACACTTTACCTTTTTACAGCTAATAGAACGCCAGAAAAAAATAGAAGCCAGAGAGGCAAATAAGAAGTGCATAACATTTTCTCAGCAGTTCGAAAGTTAGTAGAGAATTTTATGAAGTAATTTTCATGTTATTATATGTTGTTGGTCAACCTCATGTTCTAAAATATTAGGGCCCTTTCCTGAGGGAGCCGAGTACCACACTGGTTCCCTTTTAACGGTTTCAGTTGAAGTCCTGTTGGTCAGTGACGTATCCTGAATATTTATCCCGGTTTCTCGCAACAATTCTTATTTATTGAAACTTATATTTTTTATTATTCACCACCCTATCTACTAGGGACATACAATATGTTCGTGCCCTGACCCACTTCCGGTAGCGGTATCGGGAAATTTGTTCTATCACTTTTCGATATAAACCCATCTGAATGCTAGACCCCACCATCGTTTTTCTTACGCTGCAATTTCAGTAGAATAAAATGTTCTGCTCCTGTAACCACCCATCCAAAGCGTCCGTGACATCAGAATCATTGTAAAATTTGTTAACGTAGCTCTTCCTTCAGTTTAGGAAACAGGTAGTAGTGGCTCGGAGCCAGATCAGAAGAATACGGTGGATGTCGCAAGCTTTTGAAGCCGCAGGATTGGATAGCTCCTATGGTTACACCTGTCGTGTGACTAGAAACTGGACACTGTTTCTTAGCATCTGTCAACATTCGAGGCACCCAACTACAACTTACTTTTTTAAATCCAAAGTGGTCAATTAAGAATGTTACCGTTTGATATGCCAACACTATCAGCAAGTGTCCTAGTGGTGAATCTCCTATCAGTGTTGATTAGTTGCTGCACACGATCGATAGTTTTGCTACGGTCCTCGCAGCGCTGCAGCACGCCGCTGTCGTCTTCTGTATTCCGCCGCGTGCTTGACTTCTGAGGTTCTACCGATCCATCTTCGGGGGAAGTGGCATGAAATGGGGGAAGACAAAAACACCGGGAACCACTTCAAACAATGGGAGGGAAGGAAGGACAATCTTCTCTCTTCTCGAGCCCGACGTTGGGCGCCAAAAATATGCTACGGTCCTCTTAGCGCTACACTTGTCACCAAGGACGTGGGAAAACTGGTGCAACTTACAATAGTAGCTCAGTAGAATATGATGATAATATCTCAAGGTTCGGGCAGAGATGCTTGGTTCCTTACCTTTCTCTCCATCTGTGATAGGCGTTGAGATCCACGTGTCTGTTCACCCGCGATTGTGGTAGTCCAACTCGTATTTCAGTTTTAAATGAAAAACCGGGATACATTCTGATTATAATTTATTAGAATAACGCACGCTCGTATATAGCTTAAGACAAAATAAAAATAAGACACAGTAAAGACCGATTACACCGAGAGATGCGTAAGGCTAATTCACTGCTACGCGAAGCACATCTTTCTCCCGAACGTCTTACAGAAAATCTCTCAACGGCTGTCAGGAAAACCGTTACTTCTCTCCACTCACTGAGTGGCATCAGCTACTATAATTTTATAAATACCAGAAAGTTGATACAAATGATGTATATTTGAACAGTAACATATTGAGAAGTACATTCATCTAGCACAGTGAACGGCAACGCGTAATCTTCTCACTCCACAAAAATTTAAACATATAAACAATGACTTTCGAAATAACGAGAGGAAAGAATGGTGTCTGCCAAAAACATGAAACTAAAAATAAATATAAACATTTATAACCGCACTATTCATTTGTGTATATCCTGTACAGTTGTGTTTCGCGTACATCCGATTATAATTTTTTTTTTTATATTGTGACTAAAACCCAAGATTAAAGCGATTACAGTGGCCAGCAAGCGAACCAAAAGTAGGCTTCACACAGTATTATTTTAAGTGCTGGCGTAAAAATACATGTACCACAATTAATTATTTATTCCATTGCGAAACTTTCAGTTAAAAATAACGTTGTTCATTTCCATTGACCGACATTTTCGATTAATGGCGAAAGTGCTAAAAAGAACGTCAGGAAATTTAAATACATACATTACGTTAACAAATGCTAATAAAATTCACGAAACAACAGGGAAGAAGAAAGATAAACCTGAAAAATCAATAAAAATTCAATAAAGACGGCAAAAAGTACTGAAAAATTACCTAAAAGCCAAAAAAGGTCGCAAAATGAAAATCGTAATGTTCCACCCTGTGAAACTCGAACATATGGGGTTGTAGCTCATCCTTAAATTACGACACTTGCTGGCTGCGATGGCCCTAAAAGGGCCAGATGTGAGGTAACTAAACTAATAAGCAAGTAAATGACATGACAGATGTTTATAGTGCAGGAGGTCTTAGAAAGATCGCTTCGCGGGCTTACAGCAGACGACAATATTAGGGTGTGTCTGCGAGAACCAATCAGGTCCGCGAATGAGCGAGCCCTGTTGCCACAGCTAGCTCGCTGCACCCTTCTGGAAGGGTGAGTGACCTCTGCCTCTTGCTACCTCGGCCTGCTTGTTCGGCTGAGGAGCAGACGACACGAGAGTATCGGCAACAGTGTACGAGCGACGTCTGCTGTTAGCCCGCGAAACGCTCTTTCTAGGCCTCCTGCACTATAAGTCCCCAACCTTCTGACTGAGAATGGCAGATTACAGAAAAGGGATAACTTACCCCGTTCGGTACGAATAGACTCTCTCCTAGCAGTGTTACTCCTCTCATGCCAGTTTCCGCCAACGTCGTTTTACTCGCGAGTAAGAGTAAACTCAGAGTTAACCCACGAACAGAAACGCCGGGTAAGCTGGGAGTAAAAAAGAGGGTAAACTTTACCCTCCGAGATCGGCGAGTAAAAGCGGAGTTAACCCACGCGCAGCGGAGTAATGGCTGCCATCCGGAACCGGCAATGCATCACTTCAGAACTTCAAAACTAAATAAATATAAAATGGGAAGTAATAAACTCAAACTGAGAATGTAAAAAGCGATAAATATATAGTATGTTATTAAGTATATACTTTGCCAGATGCTTACTGTGCACATTCTTCAGTACAGAGTTTCTAAAACTGAACGTGCAATACAAACATAAATATACACCCACCAGCCGGAGAAAATGGAATAGTTCTAGCCATTAACGATCGTGAATACCAGTGGCGTCTCGTGGCCTCAAATTTGGCCGGGGCTTATTTTTTTAAAGAATTTAAAATATAATGACAATTCACATGAATTACAAAAAATAGGTATTTTTTCTTCTAGACTACAAAACTGGACTTAGTTTTTTGAAAGAATTTAAAATGTAATAACAAATTACATGAATTACAAAAAAACGGGTATTTATCTTCTTCTAAACTACAAAACTGGACTTATTTTTTTAAAGAATTTAAAATATAATGACAATTCACATGCTTACAAAAGAAACAGGTATTATTGTGAAACATACCTTTCTACGAACGTTGACTAATGTTCTTCTGCTCAGCAAATTTTGTTATTACTTTTTCGTTGAAGCCCTCTATGTTTGAAATGTATTCTTTCTCTATTGTAAGCAAGTGCCGAGGCATTTGGTCTGTCTTGTCCCATTGCATTTCTTAAGCAGGCTTTAATACGCTTCAATGTGCTGAAACATCGTTCAGATTCAGCTGTTGCCACTGGAGTTATTAAAACTATGCTTGTCTTTTTTACTGTTTCTGAAATGGTACCCTCTAAATAATTTTAAATAAAAAATGAATGCAATCTACTGATAGATTTTATGTTTTTCAACTCTTCACTACAATAAAGAACACGAAGTTCCCTCTTTAGTTTTCCCTCTTCTATGAAGGGATAATAAATCTTGGAAGATGCCTCTGTTTAAAGATTGTTATCTTTCATTATGTCCTCGTAGAGCAAGTTCATGTCGACCACAGAATTTTAAGCAATCGATAATTCTATTTAATATATGCCTATTTTTCCGGACAAATTCATTGTGTCTTGTAATTGACAGCATATGTCCTTCATCAATTTGTGTTCGAACATCAACCCTGCCAAACTCACTCAAACATAGCGAATGAAAGCCACCAAAACACTACAAACAAAACGCGAGATCGAACGCGACGCGAAGGAACTAGCCCCGAATCAGCACTCAAATCCATTAGACTCTCCCTTTCTCTCTCTGCTAGCACGTGACCTTCACTGTAGCGTAGGTGGGTGTAGGCCACGCCTTCCTTTGGACGTGCTCCGGAAAACGATAATTGACATCAATGCCGCTAGGAGCGCTGTCGTATCCATTGCAACAGACGATGAATTTACGTGGGTAAAATCGCCTTTTAAAAGACTGTGTGATAGTTATGCGTTATGGTGATTCATAATTACGTGAATACGTCCGTTTTTCTTTAGGGGCTAAGCCCCGGAAGCCCCAAGGGACGAGACGGCACTGGTGAATACTACGTGTATACATCGAAATCTACTGCAAACATCACTGTAAAACTACTTTCTATGATCGCAAGCTGCAATAAAATATCCACATTTATTCACGTAAATATTTTCCCCCATCTTTATCACGTGCTTGATTTTTTCTTGTGGCAGTCTGTTGTCACTGAAAGTCCCGTTACCACCACCCTTTCTCTTGTTTTCTGTCATGCAGCCACACCACTAGTGGAAATACGTCTTCTCTCTGTATGACGTTTCGTGACTCGCGCGGGCTGGAATGTCTTTCAGATTGGCGAAATGGAAAATGATCCTAACTCGAGTGTTACCCTGACCCGTGCATATTCAAACTCGCGAGTCGGTTCAATGTTCGTGCAAACGGGCAACAGCGATGACCATGAAAAGACCCTTGCTTCCTAGATTGCCTGGTCTTGTAAATGTTGCCACGACCTTCTTTCACCTTTTCCAAGGTGAGCCTCGGCCGCTTCCTGTGTAAAAACCAGTAGCGTACGCAAGGGGGGTTACGGGGTTTAACCCATCCTCCTTGAGCTTGTGAAATATTATGGAGAATGCTGTGGAAAAAAAATTAAATGGCCCATTTATCACAGTCAAAGATCTGGGACAATACTATTACTACTACTACTATTACTACTACTACTACTACTACTACTAACAATAATAATAATAATTTGTGTTATTATTTCCATGCAGCACGAAGAAAAGCACAGCATTCCTTCAGAGTGAATGCCTTGAAAATTAACACGAATTCTTGAAAATAAAATACGAGGGCAACTATGATTTAAAAGAGAGAAAAGTTGTCTTGTATCTCAGTTGCAACACTGTTCAATACACTGGCGTACGCAGGATGTTATTTTCGGGAGGGGCTGGAATAGTAAATGTGGATAGCACATGGCTTAGTAGTTATAGAGGGGGCACGAGAAAACACCCCCCCCCCCCAAAATCTAACAATTTCATAGTGAGCTCTCTTAGTGTAATTTAACTGAAAATCATGATTTTAGCTGATTTTCCAAGTGTAAAAAACTGAAAATTTGTTTTACGCAAGAACTTAAATTTCAATTTTATTGTATAAAAATTCTAAGATTTAGATAATTTCCCCTATGACACCCAATTTTTTAAAATTTCACTTTTTCAAATAACTAAAGCGAAATCCATTATTTTTTTAACTGTAAAAAATAATTGATTCATGTGAGTCAATTTTAAATTTTTTTGCAAAATACCCCCGTATACATTCGATCCATTTATATCTGAACCGAAGATACCGTACTTGCATATTCTCATATCCTCCAAATGTTATGACATTGTTATTCACACTGTTTGTGCTTGTAACTAATCAGTAACATCATGGCGGTACATGAAATATACAAGTTTAATGTATTCTAGTATTGGGGGGGAGGGGGCACAAACTTAGCTATGTCAACTTAAGAGCGCTCTATTATGGTCTTCAGCTAAATCCCGTTACTGCCGGACAATATATAAAATCATTGAGTAATGAAACTTTTTTCCAACAAGTATATTTTTTTGCAACTAGATGGCAGCATCTAGTGATACTTACTGCTTTTAAGTTCTCTAAGTACATTTATTTGCACCTAGATGGCATCGGTGATATATAAATTACTGTGTAGGAAGTATTTTTTGCGAACCTAACTTGCGTCACATGCAGGAATTCTCATGTAAGCTAGTTTTTTTACTCAGACAAATCAATAGTTTTGTCACAAGAATTCTTTGCATTCCAAACATTCCTGAGTGTATGTGTGAAGATTGACGTACTTACGGGAGCGTTTGAATATTGTGGCATTAACCTGTTAAGGTCATAGGTTTTCGTAGTGTTTTTTTTCTATTTTTTTTTTAAAAAAAAACTTTTTCTTAACTAGTAACATTGTGGGGGGGCCTACAAACTTAGCTACGCCAAACTTAAGAGTATTTTTTTGCAACTAGATGGCGAGCACTTACACACACATACTTCTATTTGTTAGTAACCCCTCTTTTTTCCCTCTTCTGGAAAAGTGTAATATGCAAGTGTATGTACAAACATTGAGGCGTTGCTAAATGTTACTAGCTCGGAGGAAGTTACGCATGCTCAGTTATGAAAGCTATATTAGTACTCTCTATTGCAATTAGATGGCGAGCACTTACATATATATATACATACGCACACACACATACATATGCTTCTATTCTGCTTTCATGTTTCTCCAAGTACAATTATTTGCTACTAGATGGCAATACTGTGTAAAAAATAACCTTTCTCTCTTCGGAGGCTTTGTAATATG
The DNA here is from genome assembly GCF_977018435.1 of Lepisma saccharinum. Classification (NCBI taxonomy): domain Eukaryota; kingdom Metazoa; phylum Arthropoda; class Insecta; order Zygentoma; family Lepismatidae; genus Lepisma; species Lepisma saccharinum. Next base: position 49,303,845 of record NC_139245.1, on the reverse strand, counting down.
CAGGTGTATGTAGGAACAACAAGGCAATGCCCTGTTAGAAATATTATTGATTTACAAAACAGTGTTGTTCGGAAAAGTCAAAGTTTCCCGAGGGAAGCATGTTTTTTGTTTGTACAGATTGCTTAAGATTATATGATTTATTGCAAGGCGAAGATATTGGCTAGTTAGGGAAAATTATGTTAATAAATAATGTCTTGGGGGGAATGTTAACCCCTCCCTTTCCCTCTTTATTTTTCTCCTCCTAAAAATCAAAGACATAAAAGCTGAATGGCGAGGTTATGTTGTGCGAAGAGAAATCAATATTAGCACATAACACTGACATATGTGGCGTGCGAAGAGGGGATCGATGACAGTTCGTGACATAACACTCTAAACAGATTCAACTTGGAATAAAGATTGTTATCTGTTTCTTTGCGTGTAATAAAGAAAGACAATAAGTAATAGATTTTGTCTTATAGTTTTCTTGACCTAGTCTTCACTTGCAAATTATTAAAACACTCATATCTCGAAAACTATACAACGTAGAATGGTGCGGTTTTTTTATTCGCTCCGTCTCAACGTACTCTTTAAAATGAGACCAAAGTCGACATAGCTTATCATAAAAAATATTTTATATTTTAAGAATTTGTAAAAAATATAATATATTAAAATGATAAAAATATCCCAAAAGAAAAAAAATGCCAATGAATGTATTTGGCTATAAGAAGCAACATATTCCCCAAATAGAGAGAAGTTCAGACAGCAGCATGCAAGTGATTTCCGATCTTCATCGTAAATTGAGAGGATTGGTCATTATTCAACTTAATAGTATATGGTACGAAGTTGATGAGAATACCGGAAAGCAACTATATGTTTTTAACAACAACCATCCATCATATGAAATCCCTGTGACAGGAAAGATTCAAATAAGTATCTCTCCACCCAATTCAGCAGTTGTTCACATAGGTCGAAATTTGTACAGGATTAAACACAATAATATGATTCCCAATACAATATATGATGTGGAAGCAGGTGATTTCCTCTATGCTGAAATAATTGGTGATTATGATAAACTAATTCCCCTTTTTATCGAAATAAGAATAATCTATCTTCTTATGAATATAGTATAAATACCGAAACAAAAATAAAATAATAAATAAAAATAAAACAAATAAATAAAACAAAACAAAATGGACATATTTGGAAACAGAAGACGAAAGGAGATTCCAGATAATTCCAGCGAGATTGCTAGTTTGGATGCAAGTCTAAAGAAACTTAAATCAGATTTATTAATATTACAAAATTCTTTGAATGTAAGCTTACATGCTAAAATTACCAATCTACAGTCTGAATTAATTAATCCCATAATAAAAATTGATGGGGAACTCAAGTCTTTACTTCAAAAATACAGCGTGAGCACAAAAACACTCCCTGGTTTCAAGATGTCATAAAATTAATAGTTACTTGAATATTTTGATAAAATTTATATCCAAAGCTCAGTTAACTCAAAATATTTTAATATCTTTCTTTTCAGAATCGCTAGTTGTGAATTCGGTAGCTAGAGGGCAGTAACATCGAAAATGGCGTTCACTCCGCAGCAAAGAAGCTGGTGCGTGTTAGAATTTGCCAAACAAGCAGTGTTTTGAGAGTGCAGCGTGCATTTAAACGGAAGTTTAATGTTGATCCACCTACATACAAATCCATTCTGCAGTGGCATAAAACATTTGTTGAGAGAGGATGCATTTGTGATCAAAGAAAAGAACATTCTGGCCGACCGTCCATCTCTGAGGAAATTGTGGAGCGTGTACGAGAAGCCTTTGTACGCAGTCCCAGAAAATCAACACGTCAAGCCAGCAGGCAGTTGCAGGTGCCACAAACAACTGTAAGCAAGATTTTACGGAAGCGTTTGCGTTTTCACCCGTACGGCTGCAATTGGTTCGAAAGTTATATCCACAAGACAAGGTAAAGCGACGTGAATTTTGCGAGACTATCCACACTTTAATGGAGGACGATGAAATCTTTCTGATCATTTTTAGTGATGAGGCGACCTTCCACTTGAGTGGAAAAGTGAACAGGCATAATGTTTAGGATCTGGGAAAGCAAGCTTCCGCATGCCACTCTTGATGTGGAACGTGACTCACTCAAGGTGAATGTTTCTTGTACAGTGTCAGAGCGTCAAGTGTACAGTCCGTTCTTCTGTGAGGGGCCAACAATCACAGGTGAAAGCTACTTAACAATGCTACGTGACTGGTTAATTCCTCAACTTGCTGCAGAGAGAGGTGACTACATTCTAGAACAACCCACACTGGCTTCTGTACGCAGCTTTCTGAATGACAACCTCCCACACGGTTGGATAGGACGAGCTGGACCCAATGATCAAAATCTATGCAAGTGGCCCCCACGATCACCGGACATGCCAGTTTCTGACTTTTTCCTTTGGGGGATCGTGAAGGACCAGGTCTATGTACCTCCACTACCCACAACCTTGAATCATCTTCAGGAACGCATCAGTACAGCTGTCAACTTCATCACACCGGATACGCTTGAGAAGGTGTGGTTGGAGCTGGATTATCGTCTCGATGTTTCCCGCGTAACAGGTGGCGGCACATTGAGCATTTGTAATTCCAATGAACACCACGAAAACTTTATGAGGTTTTACAACTACTGTGAACATTTCTGTAGAATACTACTTTTGGTATTAAAGTTATACCCTTTCAAAACCAGGGAATGTTTTTATGCTCACGCTGTATACTAATTTACCGTCTCTCAATAATGTTGAAAATTTAAAAGAGAATTTAGCTAAATTAAAAAATGATCTTGAGAAAATTCGTCAAATTCAAACAATTACCTCGGAACATCTAAAGCAAGAACTAAATAACCAAGCGAATACTATTCGTACCGAACTACTTTCCATAATTGAAACTATCAAGACTCAAGAGCAATATGAACTGCTTAATGCAAGTATTTTTGAATTACGGGAGCAATATTTATCTTTTAAAATTCCCTCACTGGAATATATTAAATTCGAACTGCAAACAGACCAATTACATGCAGCCATAACAGAAGTTCAATCCAAACTACAAACATTAGAAGACTTTATCAATAATTTACCTTCATCTTCCGAATTAAATGCTATCGCTCGCAGTGTTGCAAGCATCAAATGCAATTAGAAACTTACGAAGATTTTGGAAAGATACAGTGTACCATAGCTCATATTGAAGACACTTTGACAACCATGAGAAACGAATTGACGAATGTACAGTAAACTCTGGAGTTTAAGTTGCCAAGCATAACTGAATCTTTAAATGTAATTCAACGACAGATCACAAAATTAGAGAATCTCAACACTGAATCTGAACTATCTCATTTTCACCATCTCATAGACGACATACAGAACAAATTGCAAATACTGCAACAGTCTACCCCTACGCAAGATGACATACAGCAACTTAAAAATGCCTTAACCAGTGTAGCATCTGCTACAGAATTAAATGTAGTTAAGCAAGCTTTAACCTCACTTCAAAACACAGTATCCAATTTACCCACTTCCCAGGAGATGAGATCTGTAAAAAGAGCAGTAAATAGAATATTGAAGTCGGAGGACATTAAGAATATTCAAGCGGAAATTGCCATAATTCAAGATACTATTGCTACTTTGCCTACCAATCAGATTGTGAATGAATTACATGCATTGTTTATAGAAATCAGAAGGCAGGTATTAGATCTTACGAACCAGAGCACTAAATTGAAACTTGTAGAAGGTTTACTGGAGATTACTTCCAACATTAGAGAACAAATTGCTACCCTCGAAACAAGTCAGGAATCTGCTTTATCAGGTTTCACATCAGAACTTCACGATCTCAAAGAACAATTTAAACAATTGTATGTCGATGTGAAAATCAAACTCAGCTACGATGAAGTGGTACGCACCATAAACGAATATCAAGAAACGGTATTAAGCAGATTAGACGATCTCGAATTACGTCAATTTTTCACTGTTGAGATAGTTAGGCTTGAGAGTGTACCACATGTACGAGGGCACTGGACTTATGTTAATGCAGGAAATGTTTACAAAATGTACTCTTACAGTCAGTCTCATGAATTTTTCCTTGATGGTGAAATTAAATTTTTAAAATTTGGCTATGTGAAGAAGGGAAAGCATGTGGAAGTACCAAATTTCACCATACAGAGAAAAGATGGCGTCTACAGAGCACTACAGATACCTGTTGCACATTGGGACGAATCTGGAAAGAAATATAAAATACGTGAGGCTCAAGAATTATCTGTTTTCCATGTGGAAGCTAATGACAAATTATTATTTGAAGTGAAACAATTATACCCAGAGGATAATCTATTTTATGTCATATTTTCTTATAGAATCCGATGTCAAGAGAAGATATAGTTAATGAATTACACAGACCAGCTCGTCGTAACTACAAACGACTGAGCGTAGTAAGGAAAGGTGTGAATGATTTGTTTCAGGCTGATGTGAGATGCCCCCCACCCCCCAAGGGGGACTTTAAAAAAATTGGATAAGACCAATCATGGTTACAAATATATGCTTACAGTTATTGATACCTTTAGCAAATATGCATGGGCTGTTCCCCTAAAATCCAAGACTGGTACTTGTGTTACCGAGGCTTTTAAGTCTATATTTAGTGAGGGAAGGATACCAAAATATTTACAGACAGATAGAGGGAAAGAATTTTACAATTCCACATTTGCTAAGTTAATGCAACAACATAATATTAAACATCATTCTACATACAGTGATCTGAAAGCTAGTATAGTGGAACGATTCAACAGAACATTAAAAAATCGCATGTGGAGGCAATTTACTCTACAGGGCAATTATAAGTGGGTGCAAATTTTACCCGAGCTAGTTCATGATTACAACAATACAGTACACAGTACTATTCGCATGAAACCTGCTGAGGTAACCAAATCTGATGAGCAACGATTGATTTCTACTGTTTATTGTAAAAAATATACTTACACTACCAAGAAGTCAAAGTTTAAAATAGAGGATTAGGTAAGTGTCAGTAAATATAAACAGTTATTCGAGAAGGGATTCACTAAAAATTGGAGTACGGAGTTATTCTCATTGGTTCAAGTTTTACCAGGGAATAGAAATACATATATAATAAAAGATAATCATAACAAATATTAAAAGGGAGATTTTATGAAGAGGAACTTAGTAAAACAAAATATCGAGATACATATCTAATCGAGAAAATATTGAAGAAGAAAAATAATAAATTGTATGTGAAATGGTTAGGTCTGCCAGACAAAAGTTGGATAGAAGCAAACCAGGTGATTCTTTGACACCAACATGGAATGTGGTACAGCGTTTACCAGATGTAGTGGAAACTAATAAAAAAAAAATGGAGAGTTGTTACCTGATAACATAAGATGCGTCATTGCAGGCCCATCCGGTTGTGGAAAAACCACTTTGCTGGTTGATAATTTCTAGCTTGCTACCAATTGGCTAGATTGGAAAAATAGACACTTGTATGTGTTTTCTAAAAGTTCAGAACAACCGAAATACCAACAACTCATGAAGCTGTACGAGGGACTGGGCATAGCTACATTTGCATCAACAATAAAACCTCTCGACCAATGTTTGAAAAATTCTGTTGTAGTGTTTGATGATGTTATTCTGGAAAATCAGAATGAAATTAGAATTTTTTTTACACATGGTCGTCACAAAGAAATACACTGCTTTTATTTAGCTCAAATTTATTCCAAAATTCCCAAACAATTACTACAAGATAATACAAACTTAATCTGTTTGTTTCGTCAAGATCATACTAATTCGAAACATGTATACGATGATTATGTGGGAGGAGACTTAAATTACAACCAATTTTCAAAATTCCGTTCATCTTTTTGGAACAGCGACGATTTTGGATTTGTCACCATCGACATGACTCGGAAACCTAACAATGGTAAGTTTAGAAATGAAATCAACGACTTTTTAAACGTTGAAACGATATAAAATAACCATTAATAAAAAATAAAAAAATATGACGAAACATAAAATTGACGATAATTCGAAATTACGAGAGTACTTGTCTAAACGTTTCAAAGGTTGGAAATCAGAGAATCGAGGTTTTAACGAACAACACAAGCGTCAAGACCAACCTATTATCGATGCAATCAATGGTGTCGGTAAAGAGATTAAGAGTGTGACAGAACAAAATAAAAATCTCATCAATGAATTGGTACCTCTTACTGCTAAAAATTATGCAGATTTCCCTCCAACGCCATTATCTAGTATCCACACTCCTCTGGTACTTAAGGAACCACCTGCTAAAGCATCTATAGAAGATTCAGAGAAAATCGAGTTGGATCCTCTGGCAAGGGATTACCTGAGTACAGTAAAATTCGAAAAAGATGAGGTGTTTGGTTTGTATCCAACTATGGAGGGTAATGAAGGTGTAGTATGGAAAATTGGCAAATCTAAAGTAACATTCGAAGGGGACAACAAAAAAAATAATTTGGGTTGGAGAAACAGCTGGTCCAGATATCCTGGTACCGTAGGGCTATGGGACCTCATTACCAAAAAACAACCAAAAAATTTTACAGAAGATGATTATCAAAGTTACTCTGAAATTTTGACACTCTCTGATGCTTTGTACCAAAATAACGATGCTAGTCAAAAGCGTGTGAAATCGAGCAGCGGGGATAAATACAAAAATCTGATTAAACCTATCTGGAATCAACTAAAAACCGGTAGTGGTATAAAACAATACAATACTCTACCTAAGGAATTTGTATGGATAAACGATGTGAGAAAACTTATAGATAGATTGCTGGTTATAGCAGGAGAGGAAAATGCTGGGAACAATAATTTCCATAATGAGAAAATGGGTATTGTAAACATGATTAGTGACAAATTAGCTAATTTTATTGTAAACGATCCTAAAGGTATAGGATACTTAATTAAAATTATCAATACTTTACCTCCTAAATTCTGGAATATATCAGATGATCGAGGTTTAGTGAATGATATTATTAATAAACTTCCGTTCGAGTTACACGTACCCGGTTACCAATATTGTGGTCCTGGTACAAAACTTGAGAAACGAATAGAAAGAGGGGACAGGGGTGTTAATCCTCTGGATGCAGCTTGCAAAGAACATGATATTGCATACAACACACACAAAGATCTGAATGATCGTCATGTAGCTGATCAAAAACTGAAAGAGGCAGCTTTTGGAAGATTAACAAGCAGAGATGCATCATTGGGTGAAAAAATAACAGCGTTGGGTACAACTATTGCTATGAATACAAAACAAAAATTAGGGTGGGGTTTGTAATATAAATACCCTGAAAAATAGTAATAATAATAAAACAACATGAAACCAAAAGGAGTTGTATACCAAATACCATATCATGATCTTAAAAATTTAAAACATTATTCGATTTTAACTAAAAAACAACAAGAAAAGAAGAGGCAATGTATAGCCAAAGGAAATGGAATGAAATTATTACTCAGTACGCCACAATTAAAACGATTGCAAAATACAACAAAGAAAACACACAGTGGAGGATTCATATTCAGCATTCCAGCTATCCTGGCTGCATTGGGGGCAGTTGGGAGCTTAGATTGGGGTAGTGCTGCTATTGCCAAAACTGTAATTGATTCGGAAAAAAAATAAGGCAGAACTAGAAGAGCAAAAGCGTCATAATCTTGCCATGGAGAAAAAAATAGGCAAAGGTGTGAAGTCTAGAGCACTCAGAAAATTAAAAAAAAGAAGAAGCTCTTACCAACCAAGACATTGAATTTTTAATTAAAATATTTAAAATTAAACACTTCCGGGGGGTTTTCATGTCTGATTCTCTCCATAAAGGTAGTCCTCACTCTCGAGAATGTGGCGTGGTGAATTTGGACAAGTCCGAGAACGTTGGTACTCACTGGATATGCTATTATAAACAAAATAATAATGGTTTTATTTTCGATTCTTTCGGGGGGTACCCCCTACAGAATTAATTCGATACCTGAAACATGTTAAAATTTATTACAACGACGATCGTATTCAAGATTTAAATCAAATTATATGTGGCCATGTTTGCATTACGATGCTCAGAATTTTAAATAAAATACCAAACATCAAATTAAAAGATTTTCAAAAAGCTGTATTATATATTAAATATGGGAATTTTTCATCTCTCCAGCGAGACTTCGGTTTTGAAACTACATCTTCACGATGATATTATCTACCCAAAATCCATAACTCTGAGAGGATTCTACAGCATGTATCTGATTCCGAATGTAACTACCTACAACAATACTATATTAGTAGGTAATGAAAAAATAATTATTCCTCCTGGACAGTATAACTTATCTACTTTACAATTTGAACTTCCAACCACTGTCTTGCTGTCTCAAAATTCTGTAACACACAGAGTAGAGATTGTAACTACCAATGAAACAGTGGACTTATCTACCATGGGAGTACTTTTAGGATTTGAGAACAATAGCAAATTAGAACCAGGTGTTAGGCACGTAGGTAAATTTATACCAAAATTCTTAGCTATTGAGACATTGAATATTCACTGTAACATTGCCAAAGGTATGATTATCAAGGCAGAAGAAAATTCGATTGGCAGTCACAAAGAGACAGGTATTATTGCTACATTTAAACCGAATTCGGAATTTATGGAACCAGTCTATTTCCCTGTTTCTATTGATAAAGTTAATTACATAGAAATAACAATTACGAATGACAAAAATGATTTTGCCGGTGCTAATAGCACTGCGATAATAGAAATTAATATTTAAAAAATGTTAATAAATACCAAGATGGAAAATATTGAAAGTTATGAATTACAGTCCTTCCCTCCAAACAGGAGGACATTTGCAAATTTGAATCAGCCTAACAAAGAGATACAGTATGACATCACGGTGGGGGACGGATTCATTCATCCACATAGATCTGATCTGTATATAAAATGTGATATTGTAAAACAAAGTAATGGTGAAGAATATCCCGCATCCGGGGCTAATGTAAAACTTATAGATAATTTTGATCCATTCTTATTTTCTCAAATTGAAGTTAGAAAGCATGGTACAGTGATTGACAGGATTGATTGCCCTGGAATTACATCCACTACAGTGGGGACATTAAAACTATCCAAATCAGAGAGTGCATATTATAAAATTGGTGGGTTCGAAGCTGGAACAAAAATTCAAGCAAAACGTCTCACAGTAGTGTTCCCCATGAGATTGCTATTTGGATTTTTCTCTGATTATAAAGAAATTATGTGGAAAGGTGGTTTGAGTGTCATATTTCGCAGAGCACCCTATGATCATAATGCCATGAAGACATACAAAACTTTGAATGCAGATGGAACAGCTAATGAGGCTAGTTTACCCGAAGCTGCGAAATGTGTGATCGAGTCTATGGAGTTACGAATGCCTATAGTTGAATATGATTCGAATTATGCTCTCAAATACAAAGCCAACATTTTGAAAAATCGCCAAATTCCGATTCAATTTTATACTTATCAATGCATTCAGAAGCCTGTGGAAGGTAATTTTTTTGAATTTGACATTACTAATCAGTTCCAATCTTTGCAATATGACATGCCAGAGTTTGTAGCTGTGTTGTATCAAACAGGGTGAGATGACAATCAGGAAAAGGATAGCAGTCAGTTTGATAATTGTAAAATTAAAAATGTGTATCTGAAGAATGGCAGAAATGAGGTGTTCCCTCGTGAAAATTATAATTTAAACATTGCAGAACAAGATTATTTGATGTTATATGAAGCTTTTAGTGCTTTTAAACGAGTAACTGAAGGAAAAATAGACATGTATTATAATCCAGATGAGTTCGTAATTCACAGACCAATGTTTTTAATAAATGCGTCAAAAAGAAAATTGGTAGTTATAAATGATCGAACTAATATAAAATTGATATGTGAATTTCATGAAACTCTACCAGAAAATACTACATGTAGTACTATATTAATAGTAGAGACGTCATATGTATATGATGTAAAGAATGAGAGAGTGATAGAACAATTATAAATAGAATAGAATAGAATATAGAATTTTATTATTTACTTCAGAGCCTTAGGCTCGATAAAAATATATGAATAATTATATATAACATTAAAAATTTAATATAAATATTTTTATCAACTTTTTAATTTACATTTTTTACAATGTTTTGTCTTAACATTTTCATAGTGTCCATATTCTCTAGTATGGATGTTACAATCTAATATTTCTAATTTATTGTTATGGCCATCGAGGGCTATTTTATTTTTTATTGTAGTATAAATAGTATGATTTCTGTTGGTAAGATAATATGCAGACATTATTTTTTTTCATTTTTATTTTCAAATAAACAATTTTTCAAATCATCCATTGTCAGTCTTAGTATATTTGGTCGTTTTATACCCTTAGCTTTTTAAATTTCTTCTTCTTTTTCATCTATTTTGATACAATACATTTTTGCTCTGAGTCCAGTAAATTCTGATATTATTAGATCCTGTTGCTTCATCTTTCATTCCCAGGGATCATCTTGTTATCAACACTGTATAATAAATTATATAATAGACAATCTTTTGAATAGTTACTAAAATCAAAATGTTCTTTCATATCTAGTAAATCTTTGTACAAATCCTCTGTTTCTATTTCATATACAGTGCGTCCATTTCGATCTGCAGCCGAGAGATCGGGAGAAACGTGGCGGGCGGCGTTGACGGAGATGCCGACATTTGAGGCCTGTAATGCCCGCTTATTTTTGTGGACATCTTGCAAAACGAGCACTAACCTGTGTTATAACACGCAAAAGTTCTTCTGTAATTCTTCCAAGTTCCACCCTTATATACACAAATAAATACGCTTTAGAAATTATATTAAGAGCCACAGATAATACTCTGTAAAACATTTTAATCATAGTTTTGACCAGTAACGTCCTGCTTAAGTTTATATCCTTGAAAGAGTTTTGTGTCGATGGGGATCGTTTGGAGGTTTCGAATGTGCAACACTGTATCAAGATTACGCTGCAGACGAACCGTTAAAAGCTAATGGTGTTCGTGAGCTTCCTTGCAATCCGAAATCTCCTAGCTCAAGTTTTTTGTTCCTTCGCGACTACAAAGCTGTGAATATAGTGGCAGGCAGATGTAAACCAAGAGCGTGTTAATTTCGTACTGTGCGTAAGAGTGTTATTCTTGGTTACTTGCCGTTACTTGTTTGTGTTATTGCAGTGTGTATGTGCGTTGTGTCAGTCAGACGATTGGAATGCCAGCCGCAAGGTTCACGTTAGAACAAAGAATTTTTATGTATGACACTTACGTGAAAACAGACTCGTGTCGAGACGTGTGTAGGCAATTTGTACAGAAATTCCCTAGCGTTTCACCTCCACATAGAGATACGGTTAGACGTCTTGTCCTTAAATTACGAGAAACTGGATCGTTAAATTTTAAAACACGTAAGCAAAAACGACGGATTCTAACCGAAGCAAAACTCGATTAAATTGGTGCAGCGTTAGAACGTTCTCCAAACAAACCTCTACGACGTGTTTCACAGGAGATGGGCGTGTCAAAATCATCAGCACATACAGCCACTATGCTACTAAAATTAAAACCGTACAGAGTTTCTATAGTGCAAGAATTACGGCCCCCTGACAACGTAAGTAGAGTAAATTTCTGTAATTGGGTTTTGCAGAATATTGTAGATGGTATTGTTGATCCACAGTTAATATTTTTTTCGGATGAGGCATGGTTTCACTTGCGTGGTCATGTTTGTTCACAGAACAATAGATACTGGAGCACTGAAAATCCCCGAATAATACACGAAGTTCCGTTACACGATGCAAAAATTGGTGTGTGGTGTGCTGTAAATGCCAAAAGAATAATAGGGCCTATATTTTTTGAAGACACAATAAATTCAGAGAGGTACCGCACACAAATACTCGATCCGTTTTTTCAGTTGTTATCAGATAATGAGAGACCATATGGGTATTTTCAACAAGATTCGGCAACAGCCCATACCGCCGCTGATTCTTTGGACGCTATAAGGGAGGTGTTTGATGACATAATAATTTCAAGAGGTTTATGGCCTTCACGTTCGCCAGATCTTACCGTATGTGACTATTATTTGTGGGGAACCTTGAAAAATAGAGTCTACCGAAATAACCCTCATAGCATCGAGGAACTAAAAGACAATATAAGGGCAGAACTAGGAAGAATTACGGAAGAAGAACTTTTGCGTGTGAATCAAAATTTCATCAAACGATGCCAGGAATGTGTGAATGTAGGTGGACATCACTTTGAACAACTCTTATAACCCAGGGTAGTGTTAGTTTTGCAATATTTATATAAATGTCTGCATATGTCCATAAAAACATGCGGGCATTACAGGCCGCAAATGTCGGCACCTCCGTCAGCGCCGCCCGCCACGTTTCTCCCGATCTCTCGGCTGCAGATCGAAATGGACGCACTGTATAAGACTATCAGTATCCATGTATGCTACTTTTATGTTTTCGTATCTAGCTTGCATCGAATCATAATGAAATTTATACATTTCTAATTTAGATAATTCAAGAATTGTAACACCCACAGCTATTGGCACATCACACACTACATCGGTGTTACTTCTTCCAATAAGAGTCATATTTTCAGTAATTTCTCTAAAACTTTTGTATGTAGGATCAGCAATAAGTTTCAAAAGTTTTTTCCAATTGGTCGCCAAACTACACCTCAAATATAAAAAATGTCCATATATATAGTATTAATTATTAATTTATAACTAACTAACTAAATAACTAACTCTCTATCCTTCTTAAACCAGAAGGTTCATGACTGCAGCAAAACAGGCCTTCCATCTGTTCCTATCTTGAGCAAGATCTATATACTCTTTTCCATCCCTACCGATTTCCTTTAGGTCCATCTCAACGTTGTCCCTCCATCTTCGTCTTGGCCTTCCTACAGGTCTCTTACCATCAGGTTTCCCAACAAGAATCCTATAAATTCCACCATTCGTGCCACATGGCCTGCCCACCTAAGTCTTCTTGATCTAATTATTCTAATAATATCTCGACATGAATACAAATTATGTAGTTCTAAATTATGTAATCTTCTCCACTCACCTGTCTCCTCATCCCTTTTAGGTCCAAATATTTTTCTAAGGATCTTATTTTCAAATACTCTCAATTTATGTTCCTCTTTCAATGTAAGGGACCAAGTTTCACACCCATATAATACTACAGGCAAAATTACTGTTTTGTATATTTTAACTTTTAGTTTCTTAGATATTAAACGAGAAGACAAAAGTTTATGAAGAGAGAAGTAACATGCATTTCCTGAATTAGGCCTACTTTTTATTTCCTCTTTAATATAATTTTCATTTGCTAATATTACTCCTAAATATTTGAATTTGGAAACTGGTTCAAACGAGTTGTTATCAATAATTAGATTTTGATTATTATCTAACACTTGGTTTCGGCATGTAAGCATATATTTAGTTTTCTCTTTGTTAACTTCCAAACCTATCTCTTTATCAGTTTTGAAAAATATTTTAGCATTATTCTTAATTGTATTTACATCATGCCCTAATAAGTCTACATCATCTGCATATGCTAACAACTGAGTCATACCACTTAATTTTAGTCCTTGTTTCGTTTCTTTTACTTTCCTAACAGCATATTCTAAGGCAAAGTTAAAGAGCGATGGAGATAATGCATCTCCTTGTTTTAACCCATCATGAATTTCCCACACGAATTTTACTTTCTGTTTCACTGGTGAATACGTTTATCATACTAACAAGCTTCTTAGGTATTCCAAACTCTACTAATATATTATATAATTTATCTCTTTTGACCGAATCATATGCTTTTTTGAAATCAATGAATAGCTGATGAACATTTTGATTATATTCCCACTTTTTTTCAAGTGTCTGTCTGATGTGAAAAATTTGATCTGTAGTTGATCTGTTACGTTTAAATCCACATTGATAATCACCTATAATTTCATTAGCATATGGTGTTAGTATTGTTAAAAGAATGTTAGACAATATTTTGTATGTTGTTGAGAGTAGAGAAATTCCACGGTAATTATTGCAGTTCATTTTATCACCTTTCTTAAACACAGGAACAATTATGGATTCTTTCCACTGTTGAGGGATTTCTTCTTTATTCCATATTAAACAAATTAATTTATGAATTTGACATATTAACGAATTTCCACCATATTTAATTAACTCAGCTGGTATTAAATCAATGCCAGGTGCTTTGTTATTCTTTAGTCTTTTAATAGCATCTTTAACTTCAGTCAAGTTAGGTTCTGGAACTAAAGGTTCTGCTGTGTGTACTTCATTTACTTGTGATTTATCTCCTACATGAACATTTAAAAGGTCATTAAAGTAACTCTTCCATCTATTTAGAATATCGCTTGGGTCAGCTAGAAAATCACCGTCTTTATCTTTTATCAAGTTTACTTTAGGTTGCCACCCCTTTCTAAACTCATTTACACCTTTATATAAATCTCTGATATTTTTATTTTTGCTGTTTGTTTCAATTTCGTTAATTCTGCTTTTCAAGTAATCTCTTTTTTTACTTCTAAACGTGCGGTTAACTTCTCGCTTTATTCTATTATAATTGTTTAGATTTGTATCATCAGATTTATTTAACCACCTAAGTCTAGCCTGATTTCTTATTTCTATTAGATTATGACATTCATTATCAAACCATGGCTTACTTTTTCTCGGTTTATGGTATCCTATACTTTCTTTAGCTACTGATTCTATTGCATTATGTATGTGCTCCCAATTCTTATTTACGTCTGTTTCATTTATATTTTCATCATGATTTAAATCCTGCAAAACATCAAATCTATTTGACAGTTTAATTTGGTAATCTTCCTTAATTCTTTCATCAGTAAACTTTCCTGTATCAAATTTTAGAACTTTTAGATTTTGTTGCTTATGATTTATCACTGAGAGTCTCTCTCTTAATTTAGCAATTACTAAATAATGGTCACTGGCACAGTCAGCACCTCTACGTGTACGAACGTCAATTATACTAGTATGCCTTCTCTTATCAATGAGAATATGATCTATCTGATTATGAGTTTTACCATCTGGAGAAGACCAGGTATATTTATGGATATCTTTATGTTTAAAAGTGGTACTTTTCACAATTAAATTCTTTGAGGTTGCAAAAGTAATCAATCGTATACCATTATCATTACTTAATTCATGAAGACTTTCTTTACCAATCGTCGGTTTAAATGTATCTTCTTGGCCAATCTGTGCATTACAGTCACCTAACAGAATTTTCATATCATACTGAGAAAATTTATCAAAGACCTGTTCTAATTCTGTATAAAAATCATCTTTAGTATTATCATCTTTATCTTCCGTTGGTGCATGTATGTTTATTAAAATAATTTTACACCACCTACCCTGTAAAACTGCATATGATATCCTATCATTAATAAATTCTACTGTTTTAAGAGCCGAGATAATTCTATTATTTATGAAAAAGCCTGTTCCAAAATTATGATTTTCAGTACCACCATAGAAAAAAGTATAATTTTTAGTTTTACAATTCCCTTCTCCTGTCCACCTAACTTTCTGGACAGCTACTACATCTAATTTATACTTAACTATCTCATTAGCTGTACACTGAAATGCCCCAGGCCGGTAAAGGCTCAGAACATTCCAGGTGCCTAATTTAATATCCTTATTCCTAATGTAGATCTTATTCTTAGTCCAGGGACCTCCCAAAGTAGTCCCCACCCGGAGATCCGAATGGGAGACTATTTTACCTCCGGAATATTTTACCTTGGGAACATCCATGACCTCATATTACTGTTTCTTGACATGTCTTTTTACAGTGCTGAGTTGTCAGCTCTACGCCTAACCCCCAATATGAATGGAGGAACTACTACACAAGACAAACACAAACACATTAGACAGCACAATTACTACACAAGATGAACACATACACATTAGACAGCACAACTACTACACAAGAGATATACAAACACATCAAAACTATAACACAATATAAACACAAACACACCAAAACTACTACACAATATCAACACAAACACCCTACACACCACGACTACTACACAAGACAAACACAAACAAATTAGACAGCACAACTACTACACAAGACAAAACAAACATACTGGACAGCAGAACTACTACACAAAACAGATACAAATAAACAGAAAACCGAATACATAAAAAGAAAAAAAAATACAAACATAATTTACAGTACTTTTAATTTCGAAACCGAGCTTGGGGAAGAGAGAGAGAGAGAGCGGTATTGGTAGGACTAAGAAGAACACAGCATCATATCAGAAAAGCCGTAATGTATCTTCAATAGCATAAACATAAACTGAAGAGGGGGGAATGTTCATTCTCCATAAGAAATATATGGGAAAATAAAAACATTTGTTGATGTCATGTCATTTCAATCTAGCTTACTAATGGACATAATGTGCATCTTATGCGAATTGTATCCTGTACATTTAAGATAAGAACACAAACCCAAAATACTTTAAACTGGGGAAAGGCTGGGGGAGGGGAGAGAGGGAATCAGAGACGAGGAAGTAAGGAAACAGGAAATTGGAATCTACATGACTGTTTGCCTGAAACAAACATAATTCAGGTAATTAATTTTTGGAGGTATTCCCTGCTATCTCGCACAGTTAATCAAACAAGGGTTGTTGACTGAAGTGCTGCTTAAACGGAGGTTAATGATAAATCAACAAGCCATGACGATAAAGTAAATTCTAAAAATAATTTTAATTAAACACACCAATTATAATTATAATATACGTATATTTATATATACACACGCGTGCGTGCGTGATTTATAAACATCTTTCAAAATTTTAGAATTTGTTTGTATTTTTCACAATATATTGAGCTAACCATTTTGTTTGATCAAATTTTAAACCCCTATGGATTTTTGTAAATATTATACCTTGCTTTTCGTAATATTGTAACATTCGATAATGAAGTACATAATTATTTTTGTTTTCGAATGTTAACATTAATTTTGTACCTTTGAACCTTTAATTTTGAACCTTTTGAGATAGTGGTGCCATAGCTAATTTGTGGTGTTTCTCATGACACCATTGTGCGTATAGCATATCAACTTCCAATAGACAACCTTTAGAATAATCTTCAAGCCAATTTAAGAAATTCTTCTTATCAAGTTCTTCCTGGGTCACCCATTTGTATTTACCATTGGGGAGTGATTGAGTCATAACATACCCATATAAATTGTTCATATCAATATAGTGAATATATTTAGATTTTTTATTAGCATCATAATCAGATAAATATTTATTGTTTGCTTTTATATATCTCAAAGGACACTGTACTATACCGCCACGTATAGCAGATTCAACAAATGTAAACTGTTCAGTATCTTCGAGATGACCAATTTCAACTCCAGTATTTAAAAGCATAGCTTGCCAAGATAAACCAGGTGTTGTACACATAAAAACAGGATCCAAATTATATTTTTCAATACAATTTTTTCGAAAAGTGTCGAACACATCAGCCAACAAGAGAACATCTAATTTCAAATAATAATCATGAAAATCTCCCATTGTTTCACAAACTAGCATGTCCCAAATTGTGCGTGCAAGTTGATAATCTTCCTCGCTACATTCTTTATCTTGAAGATAGTTATAAAATGCTTCTCTCTTCAATTTTTTCAAAATCATCCATGTATTGATAAGGGTAGACTCCTTTTCTCATTAGCAAATTTATATCATATTGCCCAAATTCTTTTTTTGTATAAATAAATTTGTCTTCAGTTAATTGTTTGACCAGAGTAGCTAAACTGCTAGAAAGAAACTGATATGAATCCAAAAATTTAAGAACAACTGTTCTTTTATTTTCTAATCTGATAGCTTTCTCTACAATAATATATTTTACTTTAGTCTGTAATATAATATTAATATTCTCTGCATCATAATCTAATTCTTTAATAAATAAATATGTATCAAAATTTTTTGAATTGTGAATAATTTCTGGAATAAAAAATGGTTTTTGTATTTTCAAGTTACATGAATTACAAATCGTATGGATATATTCTCCATTAAAATGGTTATGATGTAGAATTTTTCGATTATCTACATCAAAACTACTTTTACAGTATTTACAACGTATAGCATTATTATATTCCCGTTGTTGTTCTGGTGGAAGATCCTTCATTGTTTTTTCTGTATGTAAGAATGGAGCAAGAATTTTTACCCACTCTCGAAGTGTTTCAATAAATTTTTTGGCTGCATCTTCACCTCGATATATAAACGGTTCTCTTAAGTTATCTGGTATCTGGATCCCATAAGTATTTATTAATTTTATTACAGTTGTTTGCTATTAGCTTTTGTATTGTTTCCAAATCAGCAGAGGTTATAAATGGATGTTTTAGCAGTGCCTTAAACATAGAAAATTTTATACTTTTCTTTGCAAATTTATACGTTACATGAGGATGAGTATTATAATTTCTAATATGTTGCTCTAATTGTTGTTCGCTTGATATTTTACCCCTTCCATAAAATGTTTTCAGACATCTATCACATATAGTAATTTTACCATGATGTGGTGTTACTTGACTTTTTGTCAATTTTTGGAGATCCTGTATGAGACAGTAGTGTTTTTTTAACATATAATAAATTTATAATATGTATATCATGTGGTAATGAATGATTCTGTTTGAGTACATAAATATCATCATTTTTTTCATTATAACCATAAACATGAACAGCTATCGATCGATTATTGTGTTTTTTGTATTGTTTTTCAAATTGCTCGATAGCTAAAATGTCTATTGGATATTTTATTCCTTTCATAGCTTTTTAAAATTCTATTTCATATTTTTTATATTGAGAAACACGATATTTATTATCTTTAGCTGGATGAAAATGTGCTATGATGCACCAAAGAAAACATTTATTGTCATCATTTTGAATATTCAATACACCTTTTTTGTTTCTGATCTGTTCTGGTAATCTAAAATAACTAGATCCACTTCCCCCTCCAAGAGGGTGATATTTTGCTATTTTCAATTCAAGCTTATGGTCTGTATCACAAAGTGACCATCCTGAATTTCTTTTTTCAAAATTGTCATGTTTTAACTTAAGTTCTTCACAAAAGCTATCATAAATATCATCTAATTGATGTTTGTTACTATAGTGTAGAATTTTTGTAAGGGTATAATGATAAAAAATGTCTTCTTGATTATTCGAAGAATTTCTATAGTTTGATGATAAAATATTTTTTTTTGAGAGAACATATTGTAAGTTGACTATTTATTTTATTTATAATTTGGGGTTTAAGTTTAGTTAGAAAATGGGGAATATCTAATGCTTCATTATTGATATCAGTTGTATCATATATAATATGATCTAAAAAATATTGATTATTCATTTTTTATAATTAAGTTTTGGAATTAGTTTTAAATATACAATTTTTTTTGGTTTCTTAATTTTAAAGAATTATAAAATTTGAGATGGGTTTTATATATACAAATTTTTTTTTTAAGATGACATTTTTAATTAAAATAATTAAAAAAATATATGTTATTTATAAAACAAAAAAATATAAAAATACACTATATACTGTAATATATATTTGTTTTTTTATATGTTAGTATACAAAACTATATATTTTTTGGTAATTAACAAACCTCTTCTCTGTTTACTTTGATCAAAAATCTGTTTTAAAGTTTTAACAAACTGGAGGATATGAGAATATGCAAGTACGGTATCTTCGGTTCAGATATAAATGGACCGAATATATACTGGGGTATTTTGCTGTAACCCCATCAGCCACCCCAGTGTTCAATGAACATGTATTTTTTTTGTGTGTGAACAATGAGAATTAACTAAAGAAAGTTCTTGGTTCGTTGTAAGCGACTAATGTATAGACAAAGGCTAGGCGGACAAGAATACAGTCACCAGTACACCTTCCCATTGTTTACCGCAGCACGTTTGAATATGTATCTTTAAAATGTCTCACCTTGTTGACTAGACAATTATTCAAACGACAATAAGCTTAACTATTCGCGATTAAAATTATCCGATATGCCATCTGGTGAGATTTTCAGGAACCCACTCCAAGTAGGACACTTCGCTGTGTTGAAGCCGTTCAAAGCATGGAGAACATGCGAAAAAGTAACGTCTACTGTTCAGTTTTTTCCTCTAAATCGTTTTGTGGGTCAGGACAAGTGAAAAGCTTACATGTATTTCCACCCAGTGGAATCAACAAAATGAAATTTGCAAATAAATCAGGGAAAACAGAACTGATTGACAAGATTGGCATAACTGAAATGCGGCAAGGAAATTACCAAGAACGCACGAGTCTATTCACTTTATTTACCATGAAAGTAAGTTTTAAATTGTTCTTCATGAATATAACATTTTTTCTTCGAAAACAATGTAGTATGTATTAATTTGGAACAGGTGCATGTCAATTAAGTGCGAAGATGAAAATACTGGTAGTTTGAGAATTAATTAATGTATGTAGCCTAATCATAAAGGAAATTGACATGTAATGTTGCTGTTTCATTCAGTAAGTCAATTTTCAGTGAAGAATGAAGGTAGCCTCAATTAAATTATTGTTGTTATTATTATTATTATTATCCTGTGTTATTAAACCAGTCTGCCTCTTTGGGGAAAGAACTGCAACGGCATGTTTACATTTTTCTCCTGTGAATTGCTTTATTTTCAAATAATTTCTGAGAGCCCCAGTTACAACCGAGGTGCAGATGAAACAGCATTGCTTTGAAGAACCAGTGCGTATACATTCGTCTGCGTTTTAATCATAATTAAATGCTTTGCTCTCAGCACAGCTTCACCTTCGTTATAGTTCAAGGAATTCACATCGCATTCGCAATATTTAAAAATATCGCGTATTTTAAACGTCTCTTCCATACCAGAAATGACAACACGCTGCTATTACGTACTACTACTGAATGTAAACAAAGATTTATCCTACATAGAGCGGCCATATTAGAAGCGACACTAACGCTCAGGTGGTAATTTTAATCGCGAGTTGTAAAATGTTTTGTTGGTAAGAACAGGGAGACAATCCAGATGTGAATTATCGGGGATATTTATGCGGGGAAGAAGCCGGAAAAATTTCAACCAATTCCGGGAATCGAACCCGGATCTCCCGCGTGGTTGTCAGACGCTCTACCAACCAGACGACAGCAGCTCCTTGGATGAGTTCCATACTTTGATTATTTCAATTTATTTTAATAGGTATATTTTCTTGTTTTTTATGGATTTTCTTCACACTTAAAACGTCTCACCTCGTTGACCAGACAATTATTTCGTAACAAAGAAACAAAATAATGCTCCCAGAATTTGATAAAGATCGAATAACTAGAAAGTAATTTGGTTCTATTGTTTCATAAATACTATAGTAGTGGTATTAGTAGTAGCATTAGTAGTAATTCAGCTAAATAATTAATTGTAAGTATTATTAATTAATTATGAGTATTATTATTTAATTAAAGTTTAATAAAACTATGGTAATGTGAATTTGGAGAAAGTTTTAGAAATAACCCCCCCCCCCCCGATAAAATCCTGCGTACGGTACTGGTAAAAACATCTTTCTCAACAAAATCTAGAAGCAAAATACGAAATAAAAGCAATGTTTTCTGGTTCTAACTTATGGGAACGTGACTGATATCAGGTATAGCATTGTTTTGAAGGTTCAGAAAAAATGATTTGTCATCTACTTCAGATCCCTAATCATGAATAATTTTAATCAATGGTTCACAATAACAAAATAAATTAAAAAAGGCAAGGACGACGAAAAGTCCGAAGTTATTAAACGAACAAACTGTATTGCATAACAATTATGTACAGTAGATACAGTATACACCATTCATAGCCTGTAGTATACGTATTTCGATAACAGCATTAGCTCTCCCTCAAAACACACATGCATTAAACAACAAACAATAAAAGTAAGTGCCCAAAAACATTGTAATTTGACACTTCCCATGTCAACGTTGCATCCAGTACATTCACGTGTCAAGTTCGGTGAGGAGCTGTTCCTCTACAGAACGTGGAGGACCTTCCTCAAACTCAGTCGGAGACGAATATTGCGTCGAATCGTCGGACAGGGCTGAGTACATGGAAAGGTCGTCGCTCATCACATCCGAGAGGAACAGCGTCTCGGAACTCGCTCTTCTCTGCCTGGATTCTCCTTCAGAGAGAGCATTGTCGTCAGTGTCATATGGGGAGCTGGGGGCAGAGTGACTTTGGAACTTCCTGCTCACTTTAGGAGTGTCCTCTTCGTCTTCTCCATCAGATAGATAGGAATCGTAAGAGCTCTCGAAAGTCTCGTCGATCTGAAATGAACATGATAATTAGTGCACACAAATCCATTGATGTTAAACAATCAAGTGATCGATAGATATGATTATCGAGCACACAACTCGAGCTCGCCAATATTAAACGCATCCAATCTCTAACGTTTTCACTTTTCTTTTTTAATTCAAGTTTTATGAATTTTCACTAAATTAACTTCAAATTGCACACTGTAGAATTGTATTGCATAAACGTATAATGAAGCAATCGACTAATAATTTAATTATGAGGCAGAATTTAAGTTACCGACAAGGAGAAAATTCCCATTTTTTTCAATTAAGGGGCGAGGAAAATTGAAATTGAAAAAGAAATATGAATGTTCTCCTTGTCGGTAACTTAGATTCTAGCCAAGGATACCATAGCTATAAGGTAATACCATGTTACATCTCACAGTTATTTAACGCACAATCTCATATTTCCTTCAAAGTACTGACTTTGTTCCTCATGTGCTCCTCGCAAAAAATTCAAATTTCTAATATTCTTGGACATTTGGTTTAGGATATACAGGATTGTAAAGATTTCGCTAACGCTCATTCGAGATTGCGTATTAATTATTTCAAGACATTTGCTGCTCATTCAATGGTTAGCATTTATTCAAAATTTGCATTTTTTTAAGAAATAAGCGAAACTGCTTGGAAACACAATTGTATGATATTTTCAAATCCCCAAATTCCCTCTAGGCCTAACGATATATTTTTTTTTTTTTAAAAAAATAGTGGTCCGTTTAATTTTTTCACGTCGAGCCCAACTTTGAAAAGGATGGAAATTGCTATATAGGAAATGTACATTAACAAAGTCAAAATCAATAATGGAGAAATGTGGAGAAGCAAAACTGTTACACATCAACCCACTTCATTGTGGGGTCATTTCTTATCAAATCATCCAATTTGAAAATATTTGGTTGCATGACCATTTTAGAAAAAAAATAATTTCTTTACAGGTTTGTACAGTACATATTTTAGGATATCAAAAACGGTGTTTTTTTTAATGCACTTAATTCTCCTACAACGGCCTTCATCCAAAATGGCGGATGACCTTTTTTGCTCACGTAGCTCTTTACATAAACCTAATATATGTGAACAAGCATTGGAACTAGACATCTGAAATAAAATTAATTTTGGTAGCTATTGAGGTGATCTTTCCAAGATATTTGAGAATGTTTTGCTTAAAATCACTTCTTTACTGTAGCCGGAAATTTGGATAACAATTGTTAATAAATAACATTTTTAAACCAGATTTTTTACGTGAAAGGATTAATCTAAAGCTTGAAATTGTGTTTTGCGTGTAGACCTCTCTACAGGGTGTCTGCAAATAAAAAATAATTGCTTAGAATTTTTGCCCCTTTTTTTTTAGCATGGATTCAAACATGGTCATTTATGGAATTTCTGGGTTAAATTTGGCCGAAAGTACCAAACTCATGTGAAGATCTCAACTAAAAATGGCGAAGTTGGTAAATATACGATTCGCACACATTTTCAAGTAGAATCCCATGTATGGTGCATGAGTTTAATAAGAATTTCTATTCTAGGAGTGTAATAATGCTTCTAAAAAGGTGGAAAGTAAATGGAGAGTCAAAAGTGTCAGAAATATTACTAATATTAAAATGGCGTGTGGTGTAAAATACCATATCACAAATAATTCAAACAAAGGTACAAACCAAAAATTTGATGCTACTTTAGGAGGTCAGTGTTCCGATCTTAATTTACCACATTGGAGGGATTCAACAAAGCATAGTTTTGTTTCTCAACATTTCTCCATTATGTATTTTGGCCTTGTTAATATACATATGCTAAACTTGCATTGTAGCATAGCAATTCCCATCCATTTTCATAGTGGGGCTCATGGTGAAAAACTATAATTTGAAATAGATCCATAATTTGTCTTTATTCTTAGAGTACTTTTTTTTGTTCAAAATTTCCAAAAATTGTGTTTCTGAGCAAGTTCCTATATTTCTTAAGACTAATTGACATTTTCCATAAATTGTAACCACTCAATGAGGTCTTGAAGTAATGGATGTACGATACCATTTCTTTTCGACTGAGTTTCGGCGAACTTTACACCCAAGTATCTCCTAAACTAAATGTCCAAACATATTATGAATTTGAAATTTTGGTGAGGAACAAATGGAGAAAATTTGAAGAAAATTTGATTTGCTTTATTTTACTTCGATTTTGTGGCAATTTATGGCTAATTCGTGAAGACTGGGATGAATTATGATATGATGAAATTGGTGAATGGACACTCGCAAACATCCATGCTCAGGCAGGGAATCGAATCCGGGACCCCTGACGTCGTAGCGCGATGTGCTAACCACTCCGCCACGGGGGCAGGCTGAAGAATATTTGAGATGATGGGTTTTTGATAATTCCTGTACGTGGAATGCCCTATAAGTAAGAAACAATGAAATATTGCACTCGGCAATTTAGAAGATAAAGCATTACTGCGTCACTGAGGACTTCTGAACAGAGTCTGAAGGGCTTCTTCATCGCCTGGAAAACATAGAATTCTATTTTGAGTACTACACAATCTACAAATACTTGTACACAAGACTGTATTTGTATTTTTGTTATTTAGCGTCGTTTTCTGCCACTTTTGACTAATTGCAACGATAAGGATTAACACTAGAGTAGGCACAGTGGGAGCTGAAGAGTGCAGAGACACGAAGGACGTTTTCCAATGATATCCAATTGAATTATAAAAATCGTCTTTATACATTTGTAAACTAGTATTATTTATGTGTTTTTACTTCGCCATACATTTTACGGTGCTAGTACTACAGAACTAAGATCAAAGAATGCTTCGAAACCTTCATACACAAAACGACTCTCTTTTGTCTGCGATTAGTTTCTTGAATTTGTCAATTTACCGTAAGATCAGGATCCTTGAAACTGTACAGTATCGAAATTCGCATCATCTTCGTTTCGAAGCTGTCTTCAACTTCTTCGTCCTCCGATGAAAGACACTGCTCGTATTTTCTTTTTCTTCCCTGCAGGAGAATATTTTTTAAAAATTACATTAGTTGCGAACAAGGCTTATGTTAGGACACGTTAAAATTGTATTATGTGATGACCACTTTTGAAGCATACTGATCATTAGAAAAAAATTGAGAATGCACTCATGACCTAAACTTCTTATAAATATGCACCAGGTAAAAAAAACAAAAAAAACAAATTTTGACAATAAGGCAATACTGTGTGTCTCGTTTAGCGAAAAAAGCATTTTCGTAGTGAATTATTGTAATAGGGTTTAGAAAAAAAAGTATCAAATTTCAAATTACGTCACGTGAAATATGTTACGTTTGAAATATTTGAACTAAATTTCTTGGGGAAGTCCAGCAAGTACTGTAGTGTACCCTACTATTTTTCCTGCAGGATGCCTCGCTGTAGCCACAGGGTGTGTAAAAAAAAGGTAACTGAACATAGTTCGAGTGCTAAATTTCAGTTACCTTTTTCTGAAACACCCTGTACTTAACTTAAGGATTAAATTATTTTTAATAAATTCAGTGATACTACATTGTTACAAATTTCTGTAGCATCTAAGAAAAATACATTAACATGATAGTTTAATTTTCTTCAGCAAGTTATCTTTAATATTTCAGTCATGTCTCGTAATTATTATTAGTTTCGCTTTGAATGAACCAACATGTTTTTTTTTTCGAGCAGAAGATACATTATTGGACGTCCGTTTTCAAAAGCATAGAACAATACGTCCGAAAGATTCCAATAAACTTGAATATTTATTCGCTCATCGAAACCACGCCTCTTTCTACATAGGGTGTATCAATATGTATCAATCTTTGTGAATATTATCCTCTTTTTTAAATAATTCACTTACATAAAGTTTGTTTAAGTCCACTTTATGCTGAGATAGGCTAATCGGGACAGTTTAAAGTCGGATACGAATCATTGTGCGTGCAGTGTGGCTCCACCGCGGATCGAATCCAGGTCTCTTTGATTGCAGGGTGACAGCATTATCATTAATACCCTCGGGGAGCGCTCATCACTTCCTGAAGACGTGAGACCTTAGGTAAAGCTTAATGACAGAATAAAGACAGTGGAATCTAACCACAGAAATAGTTTGAAGCAAAGTTCTCTTAAGAATTGCGAATACCCGGTGGAGGTACACAGTGGTTCGGATCCAACTTTAAACTATAGGTCCAGTCCTGATTAGCCTTGCTGTGCATAAACTGGACTAACGCCAACTCAATTTCTATGTGCTCTTATGAGGAAAATAATATACGTGTTTTCGTGTCCTTAACGATCAATACTTCGATTGTGTGCATCACTCTTGGAGATCTCTCTAAAATATATTATTTGAAAGTGTTTGATTCAAAACTAAGTTGAAAATTTAGTAGAGAAATTTCATAGAAATAACAAGTGAAAGTTGTAATAAAGAAAATTTAAAGCCATGAGCTTGGAAGTCTTCCTGAGCCAATACGGCCATTTCTAAGTCAGATATTACATGATGGACAACATGCCAATGACGCAATAGTAACTTGTAAAAAAAATATAACTCAACGCACCACCACGAGATTAGAAGTCTGGCAGAAGTTCGCGCTGTTGCAACGTCGGAGCACAACCCCGTGTGTTCGGAGGCTTAAGAGAATGAAAGATCTCGTTGTAGAGTTGGTCTTTGTAAGCCATGTGATACAAACTGACTTTATTTTCTCGAAAGGTCAGGGATGACACAAAGGTGCCTCGAAGAGAGAGGTTGGTCTGACGCTCGAACGCAGCCCTGTTGACGTTGCCACACAGTGCGGGGGAACCAGCGACTTTCGTCCCGCTCTCGCTTTGCTACGAGTCCCATGCGTGTCACCAGCGCAATTCTGCCCAGTCGCCTATTTTCATGGTTGTGCGTTTAGGAAAATATTACATCCACACAGAGTAATCACAAAGTGGGCGTACCCCTTTTATATTCGACACTGCGATCGTTATTGTTGAATGCTTGATATGGACACATACCTGATGGTTTAAGAGTCTGGAACATCGGTATGGAGACAGTCTTTTTCGTAGCACAGCCGTTCTGCGCCATGTTCTGGCGCACTTTGCGTTGCAAGTGTGTCATTATCTGAAAAATACCTTTCCCAGGTGGTGGATTAGAAGAGATTCTGAACATTTCCCAGCTTCCTTAGCCTGACCTCCCAAGAAGTCCCGACCTCATCTCTGGGGACTCATCATCGGAGTCAGAAATAACACGTTTCGCACAACGCAAGAGTTACGAGCAGCTATGAAAGATGCCTTCACGTCCGTGGCCCCGTATTATATGCCAGAACATGGCACTGAATTCGGCTGAGCTACGTAAATGACGGCCTCCATACCGATATTCTGGGCTCTTAAACCATCAGGCATGTGTGCATATCAAGCATTCAACAATGACGATCGCAGTGTCGAAAAATATAGGAGCGGGGTTACACCCACTTTGTGTTTAGGTTTATACTGGATTAAACCAACGGTTGTATTGTCGAGGAAACTCTGGCGTGCTCTCCAAATACCCCAGGCTTCTCCCGAACCACATCACATGGTGCAAGTAGCCTGGGTAAAAGCGTTTCCGTGTCGTCAACCTTTGCTTCACCAACGACTCTCAATCAGGTGTCCAATCAGGAAAGCACGCTGGTTCCGCAATCTGGCTCCTAAGCGGGATAGGAAGTGTCTAACACCATCACCTAGAGTTCTGCGGTTAGCTAATGGGTAGTTACTACCGAGGATCAATTGATCGGATCTTACCTCCTGCAATCACGTGGTTCCTGAGCTTCACAGGCCTGTACCGAGTTTGGATTACTTCGTATCCCATGGCTTCCTATTGCAAAAATGTTATATCTCTGCGCTCCTTGAGTGTGCACACGTTTTGATTCACCCTGTATGTGTGTACATGCATTTGCACACATACATAAATAGTTTCCATATTTGGGCATATTTGAAGTTTACAAAATTATGTGTAGTCTACATGACTTTGGAAAGAAGATCCCAATCCACTGGAGCTTCTTTTAGATATAATACATGATTCAAGTGGGGTAAGGGAAATCATATTTGTTGAAAACTACCATGTTTATTAATCCATCCCCATACTATGCAAAATAGGTTCCGCAAATTACATTTGAGTGATCAGACGATGTATTTGAAGATTCCAATTTTTTGCTGTGATACGTCCGCTATCCTGTGCTATAAATTTTCTATAAAACTGTATAGCGTATGGAACCAATCTCAAAAATATAATGGGTAATTTTTTACGAAGTTAGGGTGTGAGGAAAGTAGGCAAAAAATGTAACTACCTCGGGAGAATTTTTGATAGAAGAGAGTGAATAAATGGATGAACTTGCCTTGCTTAATGGTATGATCTAGGTTTGTATGAGATGTCCACACTTACTCCCCACGATTCTGTACCCATACAGCACATTTATATCCAGGAGACATCTAATGGACATCCTCTTGATATTAGTGTCAGTTCTCGATATCCAGAGGATGTCCAGGAATATCCCTTGGACATCCATTATATATCTCATTGATATCCATGTCTGTTCAGATGACATCCATATGATATCCAGAAAGGATATATTTTAAACATTCTGTGGATAATTTTTGAATACGTTTTGAACATTCTGAAGATCATTTCTGAACATGTTTTTGAGATTCTGTGGATAACCTTTTGACATGTTTTGGACATTCGGATATATGTTTCACACAATCTTGGTTCCCGTGAGCGGGACGCTATTTGCTTGTTTTTATTTGATTGTGGATAAAGATATATGATTATATATTCTTGTCTAGAGTCGTTCGTCCAATTGATGGCTGGGCATTCCATTAACGTCCAATGTATATCCACAGTTGGATATCCTGGATTAGATATCGCATGGACGTCTAATGGATATTCATGGATATGATCTGGACATTGTGTATATCCTAATGATATCGCCTGGAGATATATCCTATATGAGAGAGCCCACAAAATCCATTCCCTACCTGCATATTCTGGCTCTTTTCGCTTTGCCTCTTCTTGTAAAGAAGTCCTTTGACCTTTGCTATTGTCATGTGCATTTTCTGCCTTCGTAGACAGCGAACCTGCAAAGAAGCAGATTTCATTAAGTACAACATCATTTGGTTCAAATTTAGCCTAAAATTTCACACTTCTACGAACCAATAGTGTAATTAAGGATTATGAATTTTACTAAGAACACAATTTTTTTGTCATTATTAGGATTTAAATTTATTTGTCGGACTGTCTGGTTTTTTGATAATATAAATCTCAATAAATCCTCATGTAAAAATTTCGTAACCATCGAGTTTACTTGGGTTAAAGTATATTGTAATATTACATGCAATTTCCATGTTTATGAGTGTGCAAAGAAAGTGGTGTGTCTTCCAAATATTAAGCAACGCAGTTATCATTATCTTCTGCCTAGAGTGAGAAAGAAAATGTTGAATGTTTGGTTTGATTGGTGTTGTCATGATGTAGTAACAGTTGGTGAATCATATAGATCAATTGCTCAATTCAAGCCACATGAAACACGGCTTCATCGTGTCGGTGGTACAAGAAATGTAATTGTTTTAACAAACAAACCGAGATCGGGATATTTATGTACTAAACAATATTTATTCATAATTGGAGTAAAGAATAATAAGAGATGCGAATGTGACTGGAAAAGTGCATATGTGCATCATAATACTGGAATGTCCCAGGAAAGAAATACATTATCGAAACTTTATGTAATTTAAAAGTTTAATTTCCTATAAACTTGATGGTCAATCCAGATGTTCAAGTAGAATATGCAGCGTGTTCCGTTCAAACCTCCCACATTTCAATTGATCATTGCTAAAACTTATGAAATATAATGGAGTGCGAGTGGTACTAGACGAAAGAGAAACTCAAATAATTTTATTTCATGACTTCGAAGTTCACCGTTCTCTCACTATGCAGCGCCACAATCGCATAAAGCACAATGGCGACTCCGCAGCAGCGGACACAATCTGCATTCTGTAGAGGTGTGAGGAATCCCGAAAAGTCGAGACAGAGATTGGGAAAAAATATTTCCCGTCCCTATCCCGCCTTCGGGAAATGACTTCCCGACTTTTTGCGATCCCGAGCAGTCGGAAAATACCAAATGGTAATTTTAAAAAGTCGTTAATTCTCGACGTTTTCTGCATTGTAAGTTTCTGGACCTTATCTGAAATTGCTAGTTTTTATTCCAGAAATGCAAAAACAATCACTTAAAGTGAAAATGACGTGTAGAATTCGAGATTTCTAGAGCGTACCCGAAAATTTCCCGACTTAGTCGGGAAATTCCAAATTTTTCCCGTCCCGATCTCGTCCCGACCCAAAAAATTCTGTCCCGCAAACCCCTGTATTCTGGTATGCAGATACCAAATCAATCATTACACTGAAAAGAAATTACCGGAGAGAATATGGAAGTCAAGCACTTAATGGGAAAACCATTAAGCCATGGTGTGCGAAGTTTGAACCTTGAACTGCTTGAAAGCTTGGGGAAGTGATTTAAGCGGGCTTCTCTGAAATCCCGCTCGAATTTCTTCCACCTTCTCCTCCGAAACACGTCGACGAGAACCTCCGGATTATTTATTAACACTTCCAGTCGCCAAAAACTTCGCACACGATGCCTTAATGTTTTTTCCATCAGGTGCTTCACCTCCATATTCTCTCCGGTAATTTATTTGCACTGTATTAATTGATTTGGTCTCTGCATACCAGAATACAGGTTGTGCGCGCTGCTGCGGAGTCGCCATTGTGCTTTATGCAATTGTGGCGCTGCATAGTGAGAGAACGGTGAACTTCAAGGTCATGAAATGAAATTCTTTGAGTTTCTCTTTCGTCTAGTACCACTTGCATTCCATTATCTCTCATAACCTTTTAGCAATGATCAATTGAAATTTGGGAGGTTTGAACGGAACACGTACTTCGTTAACATTCTTGAGAAAATTTAACATGAAAATGTAAAGGGAAATTATTTAACTTTTGTTCTAAATATTTTTAATACAACTTCTGTGAAATAATGGGGGTAGGTATAACGACAATTGAAATGTAAAGTAATTATGCATGTTCCAAAAAGAAATCATGGACAAAAGACAGCTTAAAAGCTGTTCGGTCCAAAATAAAAGACTGATTGATTCTTAAATCTCATTATCACAGTCAGAGCAGTCTGCCTTCTATTTCCTATGTGACAACAACTGGGGCAACCAGGAATAATCCAAGTATATCACTTACTTTTCAATCGGTGTTAAAACTGAATGAGAAAATCGTGTCCTGCACGGAAATTTCCCTACGCGACGTCATGTGTCTGTACGTGATATGAAGGCCTTCTGAATGGCGTAATGTTTAAGCTATGTCTTGAAATCAAGGTGACTAATGTTCGATCCCAGATGGAAGCACAGCGGCTTTGATCCCAATTTTAATCGTTTTCATTTCATGAATCATATTCACAGTCAAAGCTACAAGGGAGACGTAAGTCTTAACTTGTTTTTAAAAATGTACAAATGTATAGCTTTAAATATTTTTATAAATACTATTTTTAGGTACTGTTTTTACAAATCTATTATGTACCTCAGCCAGGTGAACTTGTCATGAATCCACAAAGGAAATTATAGGAAATGGAACAAAATCAGACAATTGGCTGTCACGAAATCACTCTAAAATTTCTTAACGATTTTTTTAACATCAAACAAACATATAACTCTTGTGGAACACGAGCCAGTGCCCAAAAAGAGATTGAAACAGTAAACAAGATCTAGCACGAAATTAATGTGGCCCTGTGGAAAAAGAAGTTAGAGGCGGAGAATGTTACATAATGTAAACTTCCTAATTGAGCTCTACCCCATGTTAGAAACTCTAATTCCGACGTAAAAGGGATGAGGAGACAGGTGAGTGGAGAAGGTTACACAATGTGGAACTGCATAAGATTTGTAACACAATTTTGTACCTAAATGTTTTCTTCTTACCAATTTCTGCTTTGTTATCCGCTCCCTTCGGTAGAAAATGTTTACAATCCTTATATGCATGTCCAAAATTTTCGAGAACGCATATTTTACAACGATGTACACGGATGTCACTGGTCTTCTCAGAATGAGTCTGTAACTTGGTAATATTGTCCTTTGTGCGTGATAGTGGCCGCCTGCAAGAAGATAAGAACTATTTCTTACTTACATTGAGCTAGGGTTAACGTTTCTTCTGAAATATTAACATACAAGCGCTTTACGTGCAAACAATAGCACTCGCATCTGCGTATGCTATCCGAGCCCTTTACTTAATATTATTGCAGATACAACGACAAATTAAATATACACTAGAGGCTTGTCATTGCAATATTAGTTAACCTATAATTATTCAGCAATCGGGTTGCAAATTTCTGAGTAGTACCCATGGAGAATTTCGTGGTTGCAAGTGGCCACAGCTCCACCTTTCTTTTCCAAAGAAGAGTTTGCAGGATTCTTGTTGGGAAACCTGATGGTAAAAGACCTGTAGGATGATGGAGGGATAACGTTGAGATGGACCTAAAGGAAATCGGTAAGGATTGAAAAGATGGAATTGATCTTGCCCAGGATAGGGACAGATGGAAGGTTTGTGTTACTGCAACCATAAACCCTTGGGTTTAAGAAGGCTGGAGAGTAAGTTAGTTAGTTAGTTAAGGCAACTGTAAACTAACTAAGATAACGGTTAAAAAAACCTCGGTTAAAAGAATTTACTTATAAAAAGCAGCTAGTTACAGTCACAAGTAAGTCGTTGCTCCCTAACACTGGTTATAATATTGCAACCATTAGCTTAATTTCTTTACAGGGAAAGCTGAATAAACCAGTGTGTCACGATTTTCTGGTATTGGAAGTTGACACTCTCAATGGTCACGTGGTGCATGTTCTGGCCTAGCAGGAGACCCTGAACAATTTACTCTGCGGGAAATACTATT
This sequence comes from Lepisma saccharinum, assembly GCF_977018435.1. Taxonomy (NCBI): domain Eukaryota; kingdom Metazoa; phylum Arthropoda; class Insecta; order Zygentoma; family Lepismatidae; genus Lepisma; species Lepisma saccharinum. The sequence continues at coordinate 49,270,595 of NC_139245.1, read as the reverse complement.
TACTATACAATAATACTTCCCATATTGTGATGATTCGAGTTCACCCTAAGAGTAATTATTTTTTGACCTACGGCACACTTTTTCAAATGCTTTGAGTTTCAATTTTCAAGTCCACTTTGTGCACAGATAGGCTAATCCGAACTGGACCTAGTTTAGAGTGGGAACCGAATCACGAAAATGAAGATAAATGGTGACTAGATGATATGAGGTGAAATGACAACCACAAATCTAAGACAGTAGACAAGACTAGAGGATTATACTGGCGGTGTGTCCAGGTGCCATAGCCTCGTTAGTTTGGAAACAATATGTCCAGGGTGTATGTGTGGAAGAGAGGTTCACAGAACCCCACTCTCTACAACCCGATCGGTCAAACGCACACGCAGGACCAGGACTGGACCCTCGAACCTTTCGTGCCGAGATCGTGAATCGACCACTCAACGTCTTCACCTGCCGAGTGGTGCAATTTCCCTCATAGATACCGGGTACCAACTGGCGTACGCAGGATATTTTTCGGGCGCGGGGGTGGGGTGGGGGGGCTGAACCTGTGAACTTGGTGCGTTCAGTAGCGCAGCGCAGGAACATTTTTCATCTGGGAGAGAGTATAATTTTCGTCCATATATATCAGTGGCGTGCGGTGACATTTTCCGTTGGAGAAGCAGATCCAGAAAAATTAAAAACATCAAGAATTCATTACTTCTACATGGTACGTTATACTGACAGAAATGAGCACTCTACCTGATACTGTTTCCTTAACGCCTCTAAGGGGAAAGATGAATGTCTTGGCGCAGTTGTTCATTTATTTGAACTTCATTTGGTCTGTTGTCAAACGTATGTAATGCAGCAGATGATTGAAACAATTTTAACATGTTGAAATATTCACAAATCCACTTTGGCACCACGTAGTTCTTTTCTTAGAAAATAGGAAACACTTAAGTTTTTGAAGCTTTCGGTTTCCACACAACCCGTCGAACTTTTCGTAGTTTGAAAGTTGGTTACATTTGAAGCCCTTCTCTCCTAGCACATTTCAGGAATAGCTGGAGTTCAACGTCCAATTTTACACTTTTGATTTCACAACACTCTCACACAGAAAGAGAAAGAGAAAGAGAGAGAGAGAGAGAGAGAGAGAGAGAGAGAGAGAGAGAGAGAGAGAGAGAGAGAGAGATATGTGCGCAAAGACAAACAAAATAAATAGAAATTCACACGCACGAAAAACGGTAACTTTTACCTCTCAAAGCGCTTGAAAAAAATTGTATGTCCGCTGCCAGCCAGTTTTACCAACTCTATTTGGCGGATGAGTCTATTTCTATGGACGTGTTAGCTGTCTCAATAGACCGAACGCTTTGAAACGTTTATCTTCACATAGAATATGTCATACGTATGTCAGCAATCATATTTTGCGATTCTCGTGTGCTTTGAACGCTGGCAGTATACAGTGCACGTGGACACTTAATCGTGCAGTTCGCAACACTGAGGACATAAGAAGACTATACCGATGGCACTCTGGGTTTTCTTTTCAGCCCTCTATTGGAAAACAAAGTCCCCCGTCACATAACGTACCCCCTCCCATTGGATCCTCAAGACCGCGTGGTCATTTTTCTGATCGTTGCTGGCGTTGTAGCCTACAGGCTGGACAGGGTGGGTGTTGCAGATGTTTTGTCAACACGCCACAAGAGGGTGTGGATGGCATCATATCGGAACCTTGGAGGCTTGCACAAGGTTGATTCTTTTACGTGTTACGTTCCTTTTACAGCTGTTACCCAATGCTCTTCCCGTCGGGCTTAAGACTCTTCAGACCTTCACTGAAGCCATCTCTGGATCATGGAAACACTGAACACCATAGATAGGTTTGATTGTTTATTTTCAAAAATTCACACAGTTTGTAGTAAGACGGGAGGATGAGTAAACCTTTCTTTGAAGTTAGTATTTACTAGTTTGGAAGTTTATGATATGTTAACCTGTTCAATACAGGTTGTCTTCTCTCGATTCAACACGGAAGAGTAGTCCCTATAGCCTGTTAAACACAGGTGATATACTTCCTATTCAACACAGGAAGTGTCCAATTTATCCCAAAATCTTCGCTTTCATGCCCTAGGGTTTACTCTCCAACCCACGGCGATTACATATTTTTCATATCATAATATAGTTACATTCTTTTAAATATTTTATACATAAGTTCTCTTATCATTATACAATTTTAAAGGTTGAGTCGTAATATGTTTCTTTCTTTTATCTTGCTTCACAAAGAATAGAATTTATAATTTACAAGTTACAGTAATCCGTTGATCCAAACGATTATGTACAGGTTAAATGCTCTCTTCATCTGAGCACTGATTGGCACTTTGACAACCGCTTTACATTATTCAACACTTTGCATGAGATTAAGGCCGTAACAAATAAAACCTTAACATGCGGTAACAGGGAAGAAATAATGAAAAGCCAAAAGTGAAATACTTTTGTAACTGTTATGCTATGAGCCAGCACTGCTGGCCTTGAGTACTGGAATGAATATATATATATAATAATATATATATATATATTACACACACACATATACACACACACATATATATATATATATGTGTGTGTGTGTGTGTGTGTGTTGGGGCATGGAGAGTTCCATTTTAGAAGATCACAAACGGATTTCCTGTTTTTTAATTGAAAATGTACATACATTTGATTTCTTCATTTTTTTATAATTTATGGTTATTTTAAAAACAGATAATTCCGAAACATATTAAGCTCTACACCTGGTTTTGGGCCCATTTCGAATGTGATGGAATACAAAATCAGAAGTTTGTAATTTGAAAGTATCAAAGCAACATGCATCGATTCGTTTTAATGTAGGGTGCGATTTGAAGGGGGATAGGAGAATTCCCTGTTTTGAACAATCAAATCTTTGGTTATGAATCACACATCTTAACCAGGGATCATTGTTTCCAACCCATTTGTAAACTATACATACTGTACTTATGGTGTTACAGTTGAATTCAATTAAGTTTACCGCATCATAGCTACATACACAATTTCGTTACGCAATTTATGGCCCGTGGGACCCGAGCACACCCAATAATTTATATGATTTTTTGTGAACTTCTACTTCAAGTGCTTGAACCCACCCGATGTTTTTGAAATGTTGGGGCCCCTACCTGCCCTTAGATGTCATGTGTTTGATATTTTTTCCAGACTTCTGGTGTTTCACAAGTACTTTTGTATCGAATTTTGAAATTGGGCTATGTCAGTTGTTGAGATCTGAAGTGTTTTGTTGTGCCTTTTAAGAAAAACTAGGTCCACACGGTACCAATCAACTCGTGGGAGGTTCAGATTTGAAGGATTGGTAAAACCAAAGTAGTTATTTATGATGGAATTTGCTATATTTTAAGACTCGCTATAAATAGTGAAAGTGCTATCATTGTATGAGTAAAACCTAAATCCTTCAGGTCTTAGAAGAAAGGAAAAATTGACATGGTTATTCTTGAAACATTGAAAACAATTGATTCATCTTGTAGGAGGACGATAGTTCAGAAGTTAGATCAAACCATACGTTCGAAAGCAATTTTTTCAATCTTTGGTGCACAATATGAATAACCGGTTTGAAGACTAAGGTTTCTTTTCGCATGTAGTACTATTAATTGGACACACACATAGCATTTACATGAATAAGAACGTGTATTTTATGGTGACATGGCAGGTGGTGAACTTTAATATAGGCGAAACATGTGTGCGTCACTAAAGATTTTTCACATCTACAAAGAAAATGCAAAACATCTTTCTACCTCACTCAAGGATTATGTGAATACAATTGAAATTGTACCAATATCTACATCTGAATGTGAACGCGGGTTCAGCGCCATGAATTTAACCTTCACTGAACAGAGGGAGATTAAACATTTTCTTGGATCATAGCCATGCTTCGCCGTAAATCAATTACGGCGATACCCCATTGTTGGAGTTTTATTTTCATGAGATATTGAGCTCCAATTACCATTTTAAACTTTCGTTTTTAAAGTAATTCAAACGCGAAAAAGATATCGAGAGTATTTTAGTTTTTTTCCGACTACATTGTTACCTTTATTTGAATTTTTATTTTATAAATATTTCGTGTGGGGGGAAGTAGCCCCGTCAACCCCCCTCTGCGTACACCAGTACGGGAGGCCACAATTAAAATTGTCCTACTTAGAACCCTCTGGAGCCCTATCTTGGAAACTTGGTAAAGAGGCTATGGAGACCATTAAAAATCGAATGAAGACAGAAATAAAATAGTTCAAATTTTCACCACCAGGAGCAAATGTGGCGCTGAGAATTAAATTGCCCCTACTCAGAGCCCTCTGGAACTCTGTCGAAGCAGCCGATTGCAGTTTAACTTGGTATAGAGGCTATGGAACCTAATGCTGCTGAAAAAAATAGTTCACATTTTCACCACCAGGCTGGTGTGGCGCTGAGGTAACAACAAGCAGTAATTTGAGTTTATTTGAGTAATTTTTAGGTACAGTAGTGTACAATATGCGCCCTGTCAACGTCAGTGGTCTCTGGAACCGTAAGACAGTGTGATTAATAGTCCACGAATCGTTTCCCGGGATGTTGTTCACTGTGCACCAGATTTGAGCGCCACATTTCCACCTCGTGGTAAGAATTTGAACTATTTTTTGCCCTAGAATTCGCTTCCCAGTCGTCTCCATAGCCTGTATATTAAGTTTCAGTGCAATCCGTTGCTTCGAACGACCCCCAGAGTGCTCAGGGTAGAGCAACTTTAATTCTGACCACCCGGTATGAGCTGTAATTCCCAGTCGTGAACATATTGCACAATAAATAGTCGGATGATTCCGTAAATGTAAACAACATATCTTGTTTGTTTAAAATTGTCTTTTTATATACAAATAACCGTCGTTTGCGTAATACTACTTGGAATGTAACATAACATTGCCTGACCGGAAATGCCGTTAGTCATCATACGAACTGGCACTCCGTGACGTTGTCAGACGTGGAGAGGGAGATAGTGGACGTCTCGTAAACAAGAAAAAGTAGATGAATAAATGGTTTCTTTTTAGCACAAATACTGAATTTTTGTTTTGTATTTTGTGGAAAATATTCCTTTCTGTGTTCCATCTTCCTCCCCACTAATTTGTTTCTGCTTCCGTCACTTCAATAGTCATGATCAGAATATCCAACACGCAGAAGGCATCAACATTACGTAACAGCGTAGATAGGAACTAACCTTCAATCGTGACCTTGTCCCTCAGTGACCGAGTTTCCTTTAAAGAGAAACGCAAGCTCTCTTTATTCCATTTCATAACACAAATCAAACACGCAAGCACTTGATTACAAGGTGACTTGACTTTTTTATTCTAGTCTAATGTCACATTTCTAATAGGTAAACGTCAATGACTTGTGTGGACGTAAAATCTCATACGACAAAAAGATTAAGATTAATATATCCTATACAGTGGTGGTTATTGTTCTTGGTTTGAAATATGTCTGTGTGTGGTGCGTGCGTGTGTGTGTGTATAAAAGAGTGTCCTGTGAACATAATTCCCATACCAGTTAACTGTAGACCAGGCAAACGAGAACAAGTCTCTGCGCAAGTAGTGACGCGAGACGGTTCCACCAATGAACAGTGAGAGAAACGGGATTGCGTAATGGGCGACGGGAGTTACCCGCTTTCTCTCCTTCGTTCTGCAGCGTTGCAAACTTTTGAAAACGACAATACCGTACGCACATGGCAAACTGACCATATGTTTGTCTCCAGGTGCGTTCGCTTGGTCTAAGAATTTCTTAGGAAAATATTAGGGATAAAACAGCAAGTGGAAATTTTGACAAGCCGTACATTTAGCATACGGACAAAGGTCTGGACATGTACGATCAGTGCTCTACAGTTGGCAACGCTGCGATTTCACCACTCGATTTCTCTCCTCCTCTGCCGCTATGCGCGGCCCTGCTCCACAGTTATATACATACATACATACATAAGCAAATGACAGCTGAGACAAACTCAGGGATCAGTGGTTTCTAATATCATCTCAGGTGTAGCAATCTAGAAACGGTTCTGTGTAGGTATACATATCATTCATTGTTTCATTGTTATGTAATTATTAATACTGAAAATATCTTTACATGCATTTGAATACAATAATGACGTACATTAATTGTGCATTTTTATTTTTATACGGTCTATTATTTTGGAAATTAGCGCGTATGTTTGATATAGGGAATTATTGATATCTACCCTTGAAACGTTGCTACTTACGCCCCTGGATACCGAAATACTACACATCATGAAACTCACAAAATGTGAAAATAGGAAGCTCTTAAATCTCACCTATTCCCTTCTACATATTCGAACAGTACACGTAAGATTATTCACCTTATGGGGGGGGGGATGATTAAAAATGTATAAAGTTCGTAAGTTGCTGCTCACTTATGAGGTTCAAGCAATAGCTGACACATATACAGGGTGACCTAAAAAGTAACCGAAATGTAGAACTGTTACCTTGTATTCGGTTACCTTTTTTGTGGCCACCCTGTATATGGTTATAAAATAAAACATACTACTTAAAAAGATATAACTTTGGAAAACCCTCAGGTATAAATTCAGTTTGGTGTTAGATGTGTTAACAGGTGGGAGTGCAGCTTGTAATAGAAGCAGCGTGATTCAATTAACTTTGTCACATCTCATAGGATCTGTAAATCCGTGGTGTACAGATCAAGTTACAATAATTTGTGTACTGAAATCTATATTTTTGTATTGATTAATTATCGATGTAATGTCTACATTGTGTTCAGAATGAACATTGTTAACATTTCAACAGTTTCCTAGAACATTTTGCACATTTTATACAGAGTGTCCCAAAATAGTGTTTACACTTTTTGAACGTCAATAACAGGAACACTAATAACAGCAAGCACGAACATTTTTGGTGTCACGTACCTTACATTTATAGATGTTCAAATTACCACCATTGGCAGTAATACGTTATGTGCAATCTGAACGACTGCAACGTCCTCCAGTTGGACACTAGTCGTTACAAAGTTAGTCCGCTGCCCCTTTTGTCGGGAACATGAGACACACTTAAATTCACTAAGGCTTGCTGGGTAACAATAAATACAACACGGTTTTCAAAGTTAGACGCAGTTTTATAATTCCTTATCGTATGCGGACTCACAAGCAATGTACAGATTTACACACGTTTCTTTACCTTAGTTTTGTCATTTGATGCGTGAGGATGCGAAACGAAAACAATTCTTACAGCATTTCACATCACAATCACTAACACACAACGTTAGGCAAAACAAACCAAAATACAGGAAGGTTTCTGCACGTAATCTTTATTTCAGCGTATCGCCTTAAAGAAACAATTAATGGAAACCAATAACACTATTCTTGCATTTCATTTTCCCGTTACCACATGCTTATTGATTCCTCTACCTTCGCCTGTTTTTCAAATCAGTCCGTCGTCAGGAGAAAATATTCAGCCAGGTTCAGCCGAGATAGAAAAGTGACGTCAATGCGAACAGATTATGACGTATTTATAAACATATATACAAGTTCCAAACAAAACTGTACCAATCTAACTATAGTCGCCTGTGGGATCTTGCACATAATTTGAAATAACAAACATTTAAAAATCTTAATATCTCAACAAATATTAAGCAAACATTCAGGTTCGTTACAAGATCGATAAACATCAGATACTGTTTCTGCAGGAAGGGAAGCGTAGGTTGCCTCAATTGCATGTCCCACGTCACTCAGTGTCTCTGGCTTTGTGCCGTACACAGCATTCATCACAGTTCCCCACAGGTAGGAATTTAAGTGTGTTAAATCAAAAGATCTGGATGGATATTCGATTCTTCTTATGTTTCTCGAAATAAAACATTCTCACCTCTTCCATTTTGTGCTTGGCAGACTGTGACGGGACTAAAACAAAAGAAGGCCTACATGCTCTCACACATGCTCAACATAGACATTGCAGCTTCAAGTACAGTGGGATCCATGAGTATTACCGTGCTAATTGTCCATCACAATGTTCGTGCACTTTATTTGATCCAATAAGAGCTTCAAGAATTAAAAGAAAACTGAAGACAAGCTGTTGACAACTTCTGGACCAACATACATAAAAATCCATCACTTAAAAACGCATAGGATTTAATAGAAAAATTAATGAAAATAGTCATGGACAATTTGCTTGGTAATATTCATGGATTCCACTGTACAGAAAGTCCAGTCAAGTTATCTATAGTTTCCCTGTTATTAAGTTCAAAGAATGTAAACATTATTTTTGGAGCACTCTGTATTTATTTGTGTCAATTCGAAGACGGTATATAATGACAGTCTTCCCACCCCTGGTGTTCAAACTATTTAACAAAAATATATGTGCACAGATGGGGTTAAATATTGCAGAAGACTAAAATTTGCAAAGAACTGACATGGGTCATTTCAGTTTGTTGATCTGTAATTGAGTGAAGACTAATTTAGCTCACGCTTGAAACACGTTCTTACCTGCGAAATTTGTCTGACTGTAATCATTTTGAACCACTGGTTCGGAGATCGCCTTCTCAATAATCGTCAGAGCCTCCTCCGTCCTCTGGAGCAGAAATTGTGAAATTCCTTTGCTTGCAGCTCTTTCAACGACGCCATCGCACCACTTGACCAACTTGCTCTTCACCCGGACAAAAACCTGGAATGGATAGAAATTTAAAATCATTTAATTTCAATATTGAGATGGTAGACTTAAAACGCACGGCAATGAAAATAGGCGGCTGGGCAGAATTGCGCTGTTGCCACACGTGGGAAAAGCAAAGCGAGAACGGGCGCACTGTGTGGCAACGTCAACCGGGCTGCGTTGCCTAGTTTGAGCGTCAGACAGACCTCTCTCCGGGCACTTCTGTGTCATCCCTGACCTTTCGAGAAAATAAAGTCAGTTTGTATCACATGGATTACAAGGACCAACTCTACAACGAGATCTTTCATTCTCTTAAACCTCCGAACACACGGGGTTCTGCTCCGACGTGGCAACAGCGCGAATTTCTGCCACTCGCCTAATTTCGTGGACGTCCGTTTAGGTCTATTTCAATATGTATTTTTTAACGGGGCGAAATGTCTTTAAATATCACCTACCTTTCCTCATATTTCAATACTACTGAATGTGCAATCAGTGGGATCCGAGCCACGTGTAATATCCATGGGACCCGAAAATGCCATCGCAGTGGTAGACTAATATCTTGCCAAATATGTGCAGAACGCCTTTTACATGAAAGTACTTCAGGGTATTTTCAACTTCGCAAATTTAGTTTTCATCCTGAAAATGCGGAAGAGACTGTCAGAACATTTCAAGCATAGTGCCTTCGTTTGTGCCGGTCGAATGCGTACCTGAATAGCGGTTTGAACCACGCCCCTTGCCGAAGAAATGGATGTGTGCGTGTGCATCCTCTCAAGTTAAACGTATAGCGCATTTTGTAGCTTTTTCAAGCCAAGGTTTCGGCAAGTACAGTCTGATCAAATACATGTTATCGAGAATAGATCCATGTCGTCAGAACGTGGTATGTACTATATACCTCCGCTGTCTGTATTTGCTTTCATGCAGGTGGGCCGGACCCTGTGGCCGAGTGGTTAGCTCATCGCGCTGCAACGCTAGGTCTTGGATGTTTGTGTTTGTCCGAATAATGAGAACCAATGTGAATACAGTGAAAAGTGACATGTGTGAAGATTGTGAAAATGTGTGAATGACGGGGTGGTTAGCACATCGCACTGCGACTCCAAGGGTCCCGGGTTCGAATCCCTCTCGGGCTTGGTTGTTTGTGAATGTCCATTCATCAATTTCATCATTTCATCACTCATCCCCATCATCGCAAATTAGCCAAGAGGCACAAAACGCGAAGTAAAATAAACAAATCAATCATGCAGGTGGATGTGTAGTGTTGAATAAAGATTTTTATTCGCCTCTGCGTAGTTTGCTAGCCATATGTTAGTATGTGTTGGGTGTTGATGTGTTATTAGTGGTGTCATAATGCCACAACATAAGTACACTTCAGAACAAAGAATTTTTGTGTGAAAACGTGCGATTTTTAAGTGAATTTTCTCAAAAAATGTGAAAAATGTTTTGCAGTGCAAGTAAATATGAAATATTTTAATTAAAATAATTAAATTTTGTGCGTTTGAGTTACGCTCATTCTGTTTCGCTGGTAAGCAGCGTGGTTCCAGCAGCTATACGAAATCGCATTCGAACAGCACAATAACGAAATGAAGGCACTATATTAGAACATGGTCCACTTAACACTTGTTTGCTTGTGTTTATTGGAAGAAGGAGGAGAATAATATCAGCAAAGTGAATAGACATAGAATAGCCCAAGGCGAAAATTTTCTGAAAGTTTTAGTATCGTGGCGGCGCCATACTTCTGGTGAGGAGTGGGTCACTGAATGGCCTTCAAAGATTGGGTGGGTTACATTTTCAAATAAGAAAAATATTTTGATATTCACATTGTTACTACGTGATTCAAGCAAGAATGTATTACAAAAATAAAAGAAAGCATAATACTGGAGTAAGAAATATGCAAATTCAAATGGTGTGTGTTAAAATGTGTAAAATCTTAGGCTCTGACCTTCGAAACCAGGGGACGCTCGTCCGCTCTCACACTAGAGATCTTGTATTAGAATCTTGTAAACTTTCCCGTCATATTCATAATCTGCCTTCATTTTATTTTTATCGCGAAACTTGTCAGATACATTTTGACAGGTTGGATTAGCCTTATTTTGGGTGAACCATGACCTACTCTGGCGCACTCTCGGGGCCGCCACTGAACATGACAAAGCAAAAAAATTACAAAAAAACATTTTTACATCTGTTCCTACACGTGTAATTAGCGTTGCCCACGAGACGAGACTTTGGCCTGTCTCGTCTCGTGGAAATGCTGTCTCGTCTCGGAAATATTCGTTTGTCTCATGACACATGGTCAATCTCGTCTCGTCTCGAATTTTTAAACGCCTGTCCCATCTCGTCCCGTGGACAACACTACGTGTAATCACTGCAATCTCATTAACTGTATTTGAAATAAATTTTTGATACGCCCCCTTTCATCATATCATCATCACGCATCTTTTATCGATGTTGATTAGCTTTATTTCACGTCCACTTTCTTCCAGTTTTGGCTAATCGAAACGCTGAAGATAAAAGGTTATTATATGATATTCATGACGGGTTAAACATCACAGAGGATTATAGTAGTAGCGGGCGAGGGCGCCTTCAAGATCACAGTTTCCTCTGTAAGTGCTACGTGGAAAAGTGGTTGACAATTGGATGCCTTCAGAAAATGTGTCGCCTTTTACCACTTTCCTTTAAATATCATCGTCAGATAACGAAGGGAATGAAATATTGCTTGGAAAAAAGCTAGCTACCTTCCATTGGTCACTGACATTGATTCAGGACATACAGTTTCAAGAGGAATCCGAACCACTATGTGTTCATAGGTACTGACTTGAATCATGTGTAACAGACTAATCTTTTCTAAAGGCATAATGAAAAATCCCCAAAACTATCGTCACTTCATGCAAACGTATGAGGCGAGTCCAAAATTGGATATTCCTCACTATGATTTACACTTTATTTGTCTTTACGAATACTGTATTTCCTGTCAATTTAAACCTTCCGGTGGTATTACACATCTACAATTTCAAACATCATTCCTAAGATTAATTCTACTTGAACGCCTTGTTCTCGTCGCTTTTAGTATTAATTGATATTAACTTTTTCAGATTCGTTACAATTTCGTGACTTTACAATCGTGTGCCTTTTTTCTATGAAGTATTAAGATAATATATATCTTTAATTACATTTACTTCAAGCTACAAGAAATTACTTCAACTTTAAATGTTTCACTTACTTCATCTGGAGTTTCCTTTATTATAGGATGGCGTTCCGCAACACTGGCTAAAGTGTCTCCAAGCAGAATGTCTAGTTCCTCAACTGGAAAGAGACATTTGAAATTACACAAAGCGAAGAGCGTTGGTAAAGAAATATGCACAAGTAACAATGCACAAATCAATACGTCCATATTTATGTACGAGCAGAAGATACCAGAACCAGGCAACTAACAACAACAAGGATTGCTTGAAACACTGTTCTACACTATTAATGAGTACAATTTTTTAAAAAGTGTATTCTCGTGTAACATGTTACATATGAAAGTGATCTAACAAGTTGGTTCCATAGTCTTTATATTATTAGAAAGGATTCTTCAACAGTGAGATGTAAAAATCTCAAGTCCAAAGGACTAGAAATGTATTCCCACTGTTTGAAACAACAATACATTAAGTCGAACCCCTACATTTCCTCTCAATAGTAATAAGAAAAACACATGGAATAAAGTCCATTCTTTATTTGTGTAATAAAAGTGCTGTTATTCAACAACCATTCACAAATAATTTACTTTAAAGCAGGCCCGTAGGTAGAATTGATCTCCGGGGAGGGGGGTGGGTCACGGGTTATCAAGGAGGGGCTTTGTAAACAAAGTCCATTTTTTCAAAGTTTAACAGTATGAAGGTAAATTATGTGTGTGTGTGTGTGTAGGGGGGGTTCATTTACATAAAATTTAGAAATATCATACGAATATTACATTTTTTATATATCTAAAACATCCCTTGACTGATACTGAAATCATTCCGCCACTCAACTACTCATCTCCATACTACATTTGATGATACAGATATTCATATCACGCAATGAAATGAACAATATTCGATCATAATGCCTTCAGTACATTCCACCCTCAGCTGAAGCAATAAAACTCCCCTTCGTTCCCATAACTTGGAACCTCTTGAACTTTGATGCAGATGTGAAAACAATGTGGATGAGAATCTTCTAACTACTTGTCGCTATTTAGACTTCTTATTAATAAGATGAACAAATGTAATAGCTGTTGTTCATGTTCTTTGAATTTTACTTCACCAAATTGTGAGCAAAGTAATATCTGCTGTCTACATTTTTGCTCTTCACTGCAAACAAATTATATAAACTACTTTTACCTAAAGTCAAGGGGGCTGACTGCAGTGCCAGGGGGAGCTGACGGCAGTTCCAGGGAGGCTGAGCCCCCCTGGCCCCTGCCTGGCTACGGGCCTGCTTTAAAGTAGTGACGAGAACGGTTTCCTTCTTTATGCTTAACTCTAGCTTACCCGTGCCGTACGATAAACTTACTTACCCGAGGGAAGGGGGGGCTCACAGGCCCACACTTTTTTAATCACTAAAATTCAAGAAACCATTCTGTTAGTGAATCATTGCTTCCTTTGTTGATTATATACGCGCCGATATTTATTAATTATATGAATTATAAGAATTACCATCATTAACAAAAAATAATAACCAATTGCATGAGTGTCACACACATTTTATCATTCGTGCCTCCCCGATGGTGTAGTGGTAACATCGTCGCCTTGTGATCAAGGGGTCCCAGGTTCGATACCCGGTGGAGGCACAGTGGTTCGGATCCCACTTTAAACTGTAGGCCCAGTCCCAATTATCCTTTCTGTGCATAAAGTAGACTTAAAACCACAAATCAACATTCTATCGTTCGCTAAAACTCACAAGAACCATAGTATTTTTTTGTTAATGCCATTTTGTTTACAGAGGGCAGTTGTATATTAATTATGATAATTACAAAAATTACCATCATTACCAATTGTACTGGCATGAGTGTCTACAATAACACGCATTCAAAGATGGAGCCTGATAGGCCAACCAAAAGCATTTTGCCTCATGTTTAAATTACATTTATGTAAGTATTGAGAACATCCTAGGGAACAATGTAAATTATTTTCAATTTTTTATAAAATTGTTCATAGTTGAAAAATTGAAAAACTAGAGGTGGTGAGTTTGACAGCCCGCCCCTCCCCTCGGGTAAGCTAGGGTTATGTTAGGCTCCGTACAAATTAATTATACTCTGCCCCGGTTATTTCTGAAGCAAGGCCGCGCATAGCGGCAGAGAAGTGGAAAATCGAGTGGGAAGAGCTAAGCAGTACACGCTGCTGCGAAGGCTGGTGAATGCAGTCGCTTTCCTCCCCTTCCACGCAATCACATTCCCTCTCGCGTGCTCATAGGTGGAGCCGTGTCGCGTCACTATAGTGGAACCACAAGCAAAAAAACCTGCGCAGACCCGCGACTCCTGCGCACCGTACTCCCGCGAGGAGGAGAGGTGGGAGAGTGGACCATGCTTCCTTATGGCCCGAGCTGAAGCGAAGAAGGGAAAGCTGCGCGGGAACTTTTCGTCCAAGTTTTTTTCCTTGTGGTCGCTCTATACTTGCGCAGAGACTTGTTTTCGTTCGCTTGCTACAGAAATAGCCTGGACAGAGTAAAGGGACCAGCCTGCAGCTTTGCCCACCGAAATGTTCACATAATGCACACAGCGCCATGACTGTTGAGGCATTTTGTACATAATATACCTAAATATTATCATGTTTCTAAGTACAGGGGTTTGGACTTTAAACGTATCAAAATTTTAAAAATTCGAACACTTCTTTTCCTTTCAAATTCCCTTGAAAAATCCCTTTTGTTGGGTGCTTACGTAATATGTGCCCATAAATGTTCACGTTTCTGGGCCAACGGGTTTGGGCTGTGTGTTGAGACAGTGAGTGAGGGCAAACGTTTTGGTAGATTAAGATAACAATATGCTATTGGTAGTTATTATTATTTAATATTTTTATTATAGTCTCGTCATTCTAAAAATTTTGTGGACAGGGCAAAAAGCTGTTTTCATTCGTCATAACCAAGAAGTGTTAGGTATGTAAATATATAACTTGAGTTATTTTAATAAAAATATCTAATTAAATATGAACTTATATTTATGAAAAATTACATTCTTCATTAAGCAAGCGATTCACCTAGATAAATAAAATTCATTATGCTTACGTGTCATTAATTGTAATGCAAAATTCAAATATAAAGCATGCTTTATTTTAGGTTACCAAAAATAATGGATTACCAACGAAACTTTCTTGAAGTACCCAAATGCGAATCTCTTCTGTTGACCCTAAAGAATAATTTAATTAACCGACACTGCGTTCAATATTCCATGAAGTAGTGGCAGTATATTTAAAATGTACACTATATTGCGCAGCAAAAGCTTAAGCTTGCATTCTCTATTGTTAAAAAGAATGTTAGAATAACAGATGCATTGTCTATTTTTGAGATTTAAAATAAACAGCGTACAAAAGGAACAGGATACAGATCAGTGCCGGATTTACAAGCCTCAAAACCCCGCAGTGCGGGGGGGGGGGGGGGGGGGCGAAGACAAGTAAGCCTTTTGGGAGCCCTCAGCCATTGACATATTAGAGGGTTCGCACATGCGTATGTAAAAAATAAACGTAGGTATTTAGGGGTACATAAACGAATACAATATATACAGGTAAAGGTAAAAATAAAAGTGGAAATCCCCAAAATATGCCCTCCACCCGCATACTTTGCACTTATGCCCTTGCACCTGAAAATTAACCCAGGGCGTCAGTTCCGCGATTTTTTTAGTCCGCACGCTTTCTTCTTATTCATCCTTTATTTTCCTTTCCTTTCTTTAGAATAATTCACTGCGGCATTGACATAAATGCTCCAGTGTGAAGAACCAAATATGTTTGGTTTCCTTGAACAAAGTTCGTTTTACAGCATTCTACAAGGAGATTAGTAAGATTGAAATAAAAGTTAGTAGGAAGGTTAGTTGTTGACAATAGTATTTATGAATACAGATACAAATTGCATTAGTGTGTAAGTGGTTGGGTAATATTTTGTTAGGATAGGTTATATTGTGCGTAGTGTGCATTATTGATTATGAATGAGGGGTAATCATTAACACGATTCTATGAATGTTAAGAAGGGTCTATGTCAAAGTATGTAATGTTTTAGATAGTGATATTAGCTTTGAAGTGTAAGTATTACTGTTAGGAACGAAAAATATAAAGTTAAAGTTCCCTGTTCATATACGTAGCACGGTACCATGAAGGCATATTTAGAGTATGTGGGGGTAGGGCCCCACATATTTTCGATGTCGGCCATCTTGGAGGTGATGTGATCAGCAACAGGCTTCGGCGCCTTTACACCCCCACCCCCCGGTAGCATTTGATTTTAGGTTCGGTGGGCCCTAGAGCGGTGACAAAGCCGGATAAATTCGGACCTTATATCATCCACCCCGGGTTTCCCGCGTGGCAGTCAGATTAGAATCATATCAGGGTAGTATTTCACTAGAAATGCAGTGGTGAAGGTTTCTTCAACCTATCTTTAAGCAGGAAAAAGTTATGACTGCATGATTGTAGCAAATGTATCGTTTTCCAGGTGCGAGAAAACAGTGCCATATATCACACCCTTCCCATTTAAAAATGTTGAGTTGAATTCAATATGGCGGACGTCCGTTTGGAAGACACCAATGTGCTTCTCCCTAAGTCTAATGTTTCTATCATGACCAATTGTACCTAACCTAACTCCTTTACTTTTTATAGGGGGTATTAATGGACTTTAGAAATTAGAATCAACCTCTTGGCCGTTATATGTGACTTTTTCAACATGAGATCAGGAATTACACACACACACTATGTCATACACATACATTATATATACACATATATATAATGGGATGTAAAGGGAGGTAGGTAATATTTTGCAGGGGGCCCAAGATTTGTAGATTCGGCACTGATAAAGATGCACGGAAAACCTTTGGTATTGAACACAAGAAGACAGAAGTTAATCGCCTAATAGCATGAATATGGAACATATTTCGGAAAATGTTCGAAAACATGGAAACTATGCGTAAAAAATACTAAAATATGTATTAAAATATATGTAAATATGAGGGGGAAAATAGCATTTAAAGCTTGCATACCACAATACGCAAAGATAATAGATAATAATATTGATTTCAGTATCATACGAAGATATGTATTTCTCTATTCATAACAGATATAAAAAATCAAATGTAGCTTAACTAAATATCATAAATAATGTAATTCAAGTTATAGTTATGTGACAATGCTAAAACAGCTCCATACTATATGATGATGATAATAGTAATAGTCAATAGATTAAAGGTGTTTTTCCAATAAATTACACACCTGCACTCTTACATTCCTGATCCTGGAGCTGCACATGGGGGAGACACACAGAAAGGGGTGATACAAGATGCAATATAACAGAGATCTCTTGAAAATGTTACAAGATATGTCTCCTTAACCGGAATAGGAATACACTGCTGAAACTGAGCTTGTACGTACAGAAGGATACGTAAATTACATAGTCAGATTCTCCATTATTATTTTAATTAATTTTTACCTTTTACATCGTACGTGGGTTTAAATAATGGAGATTGTCAGATGCTTTTGTTTCAGTTGAATGAAACCAGTTATGAATATAATTTGTCTGACGATATAAAGCATCACACAATACTCCATTTGTTATAACGTTATTATTAAATATCACTCATTTGACTGAAATTTATTATAGCTACGTAAATATTAAGAGCAATTATTATAAGAGGAGAAATTTACTTAATGTTATGGTTTGTCACTTTATCACTTTCACCTAATTATTATTCATTGATCGTCACAATGAGCCCAAAGCGCCAGAAAAGGGGGGGGGGGAATAAAACAATGCAAAATAGTTTCTCGAATGCCACGATAATGTTGATTCCTACAATAACAATAATGCTTCAAAAGATGTTGACAGTATTTGTTTTGGCACAGTTTCCGATTGTGTCTTATGTCTATAGGCACATATTGAACCGGTTATCTGATAAAGCTTTCATATTGTGTTCTTGTGCTGAACTATTATTTTCACGTATGTTATACGGGCCAGGTTTGGTGTTCTTACTAGTAGAGGCGTTTGGGTGTCAAAACTTGGGGACAAGAACAGTTTACTTTCTCTTGGTAGACAATGTTTAGCATTAAGAAGCCATAGTGCGGGATCAAAAGTGGCAAATAGTGGGGGGCAACTGCGCCCCTACGCCCCCATAATCGCCGCCACTGGTTTTTAGTATTATAATTTATTATAATTATAATATACCAGTCTGGGTGTGCCGGGTCAATGGACGACTGTCAAAAATTTGGATGGGCCACATATAGAAAAAATGTATTTTGATATTCACGTTGTTATTACGTGATCGAAGGACAACCATGTTCTTTTCTTATTTATTCACATGTTCTATTATTAAATTTTGCTGAGCTTTACGTATATTTCAGTCCCATTTTTATTTTCTGTGTAGAATTTTATTTCCAATCAAAATCCGACTTGTTTGCGTACGTGCGAAGGTTACAATAAAGCATTACGCATCTACATGTATTTTAAGTACATCGAATTATTAAGTTTAATTGCATTAGTCTTACTGCACTTCCCTTCCTCTCCTGCATTATCGCACACGTGTCCTCCAGTTTCGCCTTATCCTATTTCGCCTTATTGAGTTTTCACCTCCCCAATACAATTTCAAATGATTTATGTGACACTAACTTTCTAAGGCGAAACGGGATATCCCACTTCGCCTTACACACAAAAAATTTCCCACCAGGGAATATTTTCGACATGAAGGGTCATTATTATTAATGTAATAAAACACCATGCTACACTGATATATATGAATCAGCAGTTTGAAGAAGGGAACAAATCCAAAAAGCTGATTGTTGGGAAATTAAAAAAAAACTGCCTATTGTCGTTACTGTTCATTATGGCTGAATCAAAATCGTGTAAGTAAACCGTTACATATACCTACTATCCTAGTGCGTAGTATTTTTGGCATTGGACTTTAATAAAAAGGAATATGAGGTTTATAAAAGTAAGGATTCGTTCCCTTCTTCAAACTGATGAGATGCGCATTAGGTATTATGCATATAAACGCTGGATTAAAAATATATATATATATATTTATTTGTCACAAAATATCATAGAAATGTTAAGTAGCATACATTATGTTGTGATTTCAACATTGAGGAATCTTGAACTATTGAATACAGTGTCCAAACGTACACAGAAAACTATTGCTCCCCTTCACTCAGACCATCATCCTCCATTGTCGCAGTCGTTGGCCTTGTCAACACCTCTTCATAAAATGGTTTGTATTCATCTTGGCTACATCCTGTATCTTCTTGTGATTAATGGGGATGTGTCCATCATACGCTAGATCAGTTTGAATCTGCGGTACTGCTGAGTTTGGCTTTTCCAGCAGGAATGTGTGTTTCACTAGGCCATCGATATACTCAGATGTGGCCAAATAACCTCTCGGTAAGGAGTATTCCACTTGCCTGTATTTAGATATCATAAATGATGTGGTCTCGTCAAGGGACTTTGCTGTTTTTTTGTAGAACTGCGACCACCAGTTCTTAAAGTCAATGACACTTTCGGCAGATATCTGAGTAACGTTAAAACCTGACTTCGTAGATGTTTTAATCAACTCAATGTACTGTTGTGGTGCATAAATTCTGTCCATTTTTCTGATTTTTCTCTTGGCAGTCCCGAAGTTACGGTCGCATTGCAAGAATGAATGACCCCGCACAGGGAAGTACTGATAGATCTTACGAAATCGTCCTGTGGCAACCAATGCCAGGAAAAACCATACTAATGTATTATTACGGTTTTGGCCTCCGCAGGCATCACTGCAAACGTGAAGTTCTTTGACTACAGGGCTCATATTTTGTATTTTTAAGCATAACATACTACAAACTTCATCGGGACCGCGTTTAACTTCACCTTCTGGGTACACATAGAAATCGGCAGCATTAGTTTTCAGGTCATGAATGCAAAACACGTGTAACCAAAGTTTCCGGAGGTAAAACATTTCTTGTACCGGTATTTTCGGTAACGGAAGATTTTGCATAAAGTCAAAAACAATCGCTCCAACCTCAGGGTCATTGGCACATAGATTCTTGACTTCTTGCTGTTTCTTATAAAACTTCTTGGCTCTGCGAAAATGAACAATCTTTTCGGCGACAGCAGCACGTTTTGCATTAACATTGAGATGCGGACTTTTAATTTTTGTAGCTAGCTCTGCGCAAGTGCTACACACATCTATTTGGGGACGTCCAAATCTGTAAGCATGATTTTCATTATAATATTTTCTGTAAAAATCATATTTCACTAGCTTGGCCAGAGTTTGGTGTTTTTTTTACAGAAGAGCTCATACAAGGTTGTAATATTTAGGTCAGCGCTCAAATATTTTATTGTTCTGTTACTGTAGTGTGTTTCGTGTAAAGGTAATTCTTTAATATGTTCATCCATCATTGCACGAACATCATCAGGGATGGCATTTCCTCGGTGACCATGATTCCCTCTATTATCAATTGCCAATATACCTGACGTAATCAATGAAGTTAACCTAAACAGTGCTTTATTTGTGATACCGTACACAATTTAAAATGCCATTTTACACACAGGTACACGTTCAGTGCCTTTCATTACGTGGTAAACAAAAATGCTATCACGTTTAAGTGGAACTGCACTTTTTGAATGCCTACGTGCTGGTGATTTACGGTCAATGAGTCCCACTAAATGTGTCTTGCTCATTTTGCGTTTGAAACCCTCGCAAAGTATTCCTTGTCATTTACACTGAATTTCGTACTACATTTCTTCTTACAAGAGCAATCCTCATCTCTATTTGACGAACACCTTTCCTCTTCTTTTTAGGCGTAAGAACAACATCGCTGTCCGATGAACTAGTAGACATTCCAATACGTTGTAAACACTTCACAATCGTTTAGATTAGTCGTTTAGACCATCACAGATTGTAACTCGGATACTAATTGCAAGTTAACCTTGGTAAACACAACAGAAATGTACAATAATATACACAAGGTTCAACAAGGTCTTGCATACCATTGCAACTTGTAACAGCTGTTAGCAAGTGCGATCTCAGCACCACTAGTGGAAAACGAATGAATCAGTTTGAAGAATGGAACAAAACCTGGATTCATTCCCTTCTTCAAACGTACGCATATTTTCAAGGTAAATTACACCATCAAGCTTGTAGTTTTCGGTCCCTTTTTCTAACGTCCTAGATGCGGGTATATGTTAAGAAACGTTTGGAGCAAAAAAGCCAATTTCGATTTTTTGGCGCTTGTTCCCTTCTTCAAACTGCTGATTCATATATACTTCTTTATGTGAACGGATTAATATTAACTGTATTAGTAATTTTGGTACTATTTATCCTAACACATGTAAGAACAAATTTTAGGTTAGGTTAGGTTAGGTTTGTGTGTAAGGCGAAACAGGATAAGGCGAAATGGGATGTTCCATTTCGCCTTAGGAAGTTAGTGTCGCATAAATCCCGCGAAATTGTATTGGGGAGGTGAAAACGCAATAAGGCGAAACGGGCAGTAATCATCGCACAACGCGAGGATAACCTAAGTTCTGACGTCACCTAGGAATACTTCCATTGTTAGGCTAAATGCCTAATTTGTTAGGATATGCTTGTTAAGTTTAATTCTCTTAGCATAAATAATACATTTTCAGTGTAAATATTTATGCTAAATGAACCAAATCTAATAGATCTAACTTAACAACTTAGGCATCCCTCGTCTGACGTCGGTACACAAGGTTGTCCTTGCGTTGTGCGGTAAAGGAGACCCGCATTCAATGCAACGTTTTCCACGCAAAAAGAACTTTAATCAGGAACATGATACTTAATAGCGCGCGCTTTACTTTTCACGACCTAAAACCCGCAAATTAATTTGTTGAAACTTCGAACTTGCATTCATACTCATTCCCAGAGTTCTGAAAGCTTTAACGGTTCGTGGAAATCAAACAAGAAGAACTCTATCATTCGTACGCAATACAAGTTCATGTTGAAACAGCAATAGTTTATATTTGGGCCAAATTTAGATAGCCTCTTATCCGGGGTTGACAAATCACACCTTTCTTTAAAACATGTTTTAAACAGTGTTTTAATCAAGAACATGTTTTAAACAAATAAAACGTTTAAAACATAATGTCAAGGAGACTTATTTTCTAAGGATAATTATTAATAAGGAATTTGTTAATCATCCAAGGAAGGACCGTGTTCCTAGTTATAAAGTGAACGCTTGACTAACTTCTTAAATAACCTATTTATGTTAATCTTAAATCTTACATGTAGGTTGTTCAAGAAACTTCAACTAATCCACAGTTGCCAGACCCCACTCAGTCCACGTGGTAGCTATTCTGGTTTTCGAAATACCTTTCATCATCGTGAATGCAACAAAATATTGACCTGAACAGGCTAGAATTTACAATACCGGACCCTTCTGTAATTTCCATAATACTAATTATACTCACGAAATACTTAGTCGCGGTGGTTCTTCTAAGGTTAAGATGTTGCGGTCAAGTGCAGAAATTGATCATTAACATGTAGAAGTTGTAAAAGAAATTCTTCAATTCTCGCAATCATTCTCCGTGTACAAGTATGGAAACTATATTTGTTGATATAAACAATTGACGTTCGCTATGACTTATTGTGTCTACAGCGTTGTCACAGTTGATTTGATACTTAGAGAAGACCACGGATCTTGTTAGAATGGTGGAAGAGAGCAGTAAAAAAGTTGTGAATGTTGCACAGATCGTTAGATGGAGTGTGGAGGAGGATGCGTCGAGGACGAAGGACTAAAGTGAAAGTGACAATCACGATGTAGAAGAGGATGTGGAATGCGAACTGATTTGATTACAGGTAAGTTTGGCGACAGTGCATGAATCGTAAAATTGCAGGATACGAAAATTGTGTCTTCGGTGAGTTACGTTTGTGGTTAAAGTGCTACGAAAATAAGATTTTTTATAGGTTCGTTGCTGCAATTACCGGAAAACCATTGACGGATAGCCGCACTGAACATTCTCGTTAAGGTTAGGTTAGGTTAGGGAAAGAGTTAAAATTTGGGGTCGTAAAACTACTTGTGTACGGGTTGCTCCACACAACATTGGCTCCGTGGTCATCTAAACCACAGTTGATTTTGCAAGGATTTCTTTTTTATTTTTATAAAGATTACGTGTTACTAAGTGTGAAGAAAAAATTCTGGAACGCTGAAAGTAATTTTTGGAGTTCTACGTGCTACGAAACTTACATTTTTTAAATATTTAAATTCCTTACCAACGCATCTATAGAGACAGGTGGGTAGCCGGAGCGAAGCGGAGGCGTTCCAGTTGCCGCGATAGCGGTTGCAGGCGGCAGGTTAAATACCCCAGGGGCAGAGCCCGGAATCGGCAATTGACAGCAATTTTCATTACATTTCTTGGGGTACAGCATGAAAAACAGACTTCGATCGGTACGGGTGCATACTCAATAATTGAGGCCTCCCAATCACGAATTCGAAGTTAAAATTTGGCGGTCAGGTGTAGAAATTGCAAAGTAAGCGAAATTGAATGGTGTGCGATCGGCACGATTGCTCATTATTTACAAAATTTTCCGATAAATAATGAGCAATCGTGCCGATCGCAGATCACTCAATTTAGCTTATTTTGCAATTTTTAGACGTGACCGCCAAATTTTAACTTCGAAATCGTGATTAGGAGGCCTCAATTAGTGAGTATGCGAAATATTACGAAAATCGGGGAGGGGTCCGGTATTGTAAATTCGCTTCCATTAACAACTACGTATGTGCAGTACGTTAGGAAACCTGTTTCATCCATATAGGATTAAAAAAAAAACAACAACAAGAAAACAAGATAGCCAAGTGCTTTAAACGTGGCCCACGGGTATTCATCACGATCATAGGCGGAGTTCTGGAGGGGCCGGGGGCGCTGCCCATCTTAAAAAAAGACTAAAAAATAACATGATTAAGTTCAGTTACTACATTTTTATGAAGCCATACCGCAAATCTTGACGTTTGGCATGTTGGCATGTACGGTAATTGCGCCGCAATAGCGGGTCTTAAACGATTTGATTGATGTGTACAGGTTAAAGAAAGAAAAACGTAAAATGACTTTGTGTTGTGTCAACAATTACTGCTGGGGCATCAAATGAACTTTTCAATTTAATTTTTCTAAAATTTCTGAAGCTTACTATTGTACCGTCACTTTTTTTTTTTAAAGTAATACGAGTATTGTATCAATAAAAATTTAATGAAATGCAAAATGCAATAATCGTATTGTTTTGCTTCTTTTAAAACTGACAACCAATATACAATAATTAATATTTGTTTACTTAAGCAAAGACATTTAACACTTTCAAATCTAAAAGGCTTAAAACTAAGTGTTTTTAAGTTGTTGTTTTTTTAAAATTTCCGTGGGAAGGCCTCAGAACCCCTTACAAAATAGGGGATATTCAATAACCCTCAGGTATCATATGCTTCTCCCAGAGTCTGGCCCCCCCAAAGCAAAAGCTCAAACTCCGCCCATGATCACGAAGTTTGTTTGTTAATTGAATATACGTACATTTTCAGCCACGGAAAAGATTTCTGTGCACAGGAAACAAATTGACACGGAATGAATGAACAGACAAAGTTACAAAATACACAAATAACCACAGACTATGAAACATCAAGTATCAAAATGTATTTTAACAAGTCTAAAAAAAAAAACATGTTTAAAACACTGTTTTAAACGTTTGGGAAAAACAAAGCTGTTTTTAAACTTTTAAAACAAGTTGTTTAAACACTTTTGTTTGCCTTGTAGTCAAGGGGTCCCGGGTTCGATACCCGGTGGAGGCTCATAGTGATTCGGATCTCGCTTTAAATTGTAGGTCCATCCCCGATTAGTCTTACTGTGCATAAAGTGGATTTAAAACACCAAATCGAATAAAATAAATACTTTTGTTTTAAACATGCCAACCCTGATCTTACCTCTCTTGTTTAGGCCTAATTTCTCGCAGCTCCATTTTGCGGTGCTCAACCACAAATCGGTTGTATTGCTACAAATCCTGTACAGGGTGAACTTCTCCATCGCTGCATTGTGGGAACTATACAGCGCAGAAGCCACAGTGTTCAAAATTGGGATTTCCACCACTCGTTCCAGCAGATGCACTTGTTCCCTCATAACTGCGACAGACCAGGCACGTAGTCAAACACTAGCCACTTGAAGCGGATCTAACTTGCTTCGAAACGAACAGCTGAAGGTCAACACACAGCTCCCCCTATCAGCTGCTGATATCTTCGCGCTGCTTTTACCCTGAAAGCGGACGAACAGGATAAGGGAACGCCAAGTCTGGAACGAGTGCAAAAATATCTTACGAAAATTTCAGATCCGTATCCTTAATTTGAATGATTTCGTGTATTTATTTTGGTAAATTGTTGATGCCCTGATACGATTACATCGGTCAGAAGGCGCGGATTCACGGGGAGGGTGATAGCAGCGATCGCCCCTCCCAACTGCCAGGTTTTTGGATATATAATTTTCCCTAGTATTTTTTAAGACTCATCACAATGTTGCACGTGGAAGCGTTTTTTAAATGTTGATTATTAAGCTAGACACGATATTTGAAAAATATGATGAATAAGAATTTTCAGAATACCATGTATTCTTTCTGGAGATAAATAATCGCTACAACTTCAACTTCAAGTTACAGCTAACCAAATGGAAGTTTCGGCTTTCCGCTTGTAAATCGCATCTTCAATCTGTCCTCTTCCCGTTAATATATTTTCCTACGTCATTGGAAGTTTGATATTTCCAAGAGAACAAACAAACTATACGACGGACGCTTTTAGAAGAGATATCGGGCGGGGCCACGCAGACGGTGGCAGGAGTGCAACGTTGTACAGTTATGAGACTGCGGCGCGGTAGTTAAAAGCCGTGTTCTGTATTTTTCTTGCGCGCAAGAAGTTTTCATAAAACTCGCCACTTTAAGGCTCATAATAAGATGGGCAAGACATTTTGAACCTGACTGTCCAAGTCCCATGAATTTCCGTCGCATACAGCCGGAGTTATCGCTCCTTGAAGAAACAAGGGAAACATCACCTTTCATTTCCTTCCGCCTGTTTTTTTCGTTGCCACCGTGTTGACGCAGCTGAGTTGTTGTGTCTAGGGAAAACTGTGTGTGTTAAATTTGTCTCGATATAATGACCCTTCATTGTCCTGGGCGTTCTCGAACATTGAAAGTCTGGGTCAGTTTGAGTTCAGCGTTTTCGTAGCAAGGCTGATGTAAAATTATTCTCTTATCGTTCACTCGTGCGCCACGAAGAACAGTTTGTGAAAAGATTAAATACAGCCCTTTCGTGCAATAGTGTGTGTTCTTTTTATTTTAAATAATGTCACTCTCGAAACCTAGCACCAGTAGTACAGGAACCAAGGGTGCAAAATCTAATCTTTACCCTTCAGGAGAGTGACTCGGAAATGAGTGAAATCAGTTACACGGAGAGCGGTGATGATGACCTGGCAGTTCCTCTACGATAATTACCTTCAAGCTTCTTTCAGGTATGGGTTTCTCGTATATGCTACAGTGATATGATATTATAATCCTGTCTAGAAATATTCACTATATTATTTCACTGTACTCTTATATACTGTGCATGCATTATCAAAATAATGGACACATCGCGAATCTTCTGTCCTTTCCTTGCGCTAGCAGTTAGTTTGGCAACAGCGCAGTAGCACTGGCTGGGTATTGGCAGAACTCATGTTCCTTCTAAAAGCGTACGCCGTATAATACTCCCTTGAGCGTAATGCATATCACCTTGCCCCTTCTGTGGCCATCCTGGCAGTGTTGTCAAACCTGATGCGCATAAGAGAGCTAAAGTTGACTTTCAAGGAGCTGGATTTACGAAGGCTGGATAAAGTGCCTCCTAGCGTAAAAGGTGTCAAAAGTGGGGGGGGGGGGGGGTGCTATACCGTTAACTTTAAAGTTATGACAATTTAGGTTTAACGGTCTAGATCTGACGCCATCACCCATCTCAATTATCCACCGATGGTCGTATGAAATCGAAAATAAAGGATTCCCGGATAAAAATATTATGTCACCTTCACGTCAGCCACGGCGCTATAAAATAAGTAGCTGGGGAGGTAAGAAGGGATGAGGCGACGCAGCCAATATAAGAATATTACGTGCAAAATGTACGTATATTCATGCAAAAGTTGGTCCATGTGGGCCGCCGGAGCCAGTGATGGCATCATAGAGGGGCAGGGAGGAAAGTGCGCCTGTTCACAGCCAAACCAGTGCACCACGAACAGTCTGATCTGCCCCAGAAAGAGCGAAGTTGAAACCCTTCCTCATGCCCTTAAGTCCACTATATTCTTCTAATAGGCTCATCAGGACTGAGCATACAGGTAAAGCTTGAATCAGAACCACTGTACACTATGCCTCCAAAGGAGATTAAACCCTAGAATCGTCGATAATATTTTTTTTTTGTTTTCTTTCTTTATTATTCTTTCTACTCCTCGTATCTGATCATTCAATTTACCGTATTTTTTTAATTTGAATTTGAAGTTAAAATTTTGGGTGCGTCAGCACTAAGGTTATCTTGCACCCGTCACATTATACGGGGTCCAGCCCCTTATCGTTACACGTAACAACTCTTAACGTTACATAACTAAAATCATAAAATATTAAAATATTCTGACTTTCGTTAAAAGCTGAGGCTGTAAAGGGGCACTCAGCACAAATAAGGACAAAACACAGGACAACACAAACAAAATTATACTGGCCGGCCATGGGGCCAGTCACCAGAGCCTCGTTTGTCTGCAGTCCAGGGTGTACTACGTGGAAGTGAGGTTGACTATTGGGTGCACTACGTGGAAGGAGCACCCCTTACACCCCAATTTACCGTAGCAATCATGATAACGATATAATTATAGTAATAACCATCTATTTCAGCCCTGAACCCCGATTTTTGTAAAACAACACTCTAATTTCTAGAACACGGAAGTTAGCTTGGTTCCTGTTCACAGTACCATATAGTTTACTAAAAACAGGGCAAGTGTATACACTTATAGGTTAGAATTGATTTTCTTTGAATTAATTCTCGCCCCCCCCCCCAACTGTAATTTCTGGATCCGCCGCTCCCTCGGTGCAGGGTTGCCATGTTCCTCCTTTGCCAATTCAGAACACACATTGAATGCGTGAATGCAAAAATCAGCCCTTATATCCCAATGTAAACAACCATGTATATTGTAACACACATATTATATATTACATTAAAATAATAAATGCCCCAAAGGAAACGCAGGATTTAATTTAAGAAAAATACATTTTTTTTTTAATTGGGAAAGTTATTACATTATTTGAGACGGTAAATTTTTTTGCCATTTAATGTAGAAGAGGATATCAAATGTCCTCCACGGCGCATTTGACACACTAGAATTCTTTTGACAAAATTCTGAATCACTTTTTTGCATAACTACGTCTCAATGCCGTCTATACAATTTTTACTTTTAATTCAGGAATCGTCCTTATTTTCGCTGCAAAAACTTTGGACTTAATGAATCCCCCAGAGAAAAACAACCGCAAGGTGTGAGGTCGCACAGTTGTTTCATTTGGGGCGCTTCTCCTGCCGAAAATGTCAGGGAATTTGCCCTCAGTCTCCGCACCTGTAATGAATTTTAACGATCGTCACAAGCTTCTTCGTCGTGTAGCGCTCCATATTGATTAACCGCAACGTTTTTACTACAGCATGCAATTTTCCAGAACGTTGCCCACCCTGCGCGGAAAAAATGGCTCACAATTTTAATCCTGCGTTAAGTTTAGGACACCCTTATAAACTTTCACAGGGCATAAAAACAAATTGTAGAATATAGGACGTCTGGCAACACTACCTCGGTGGCTGAACGCGATGAACTCAAGATATCTGAACCGAAGGTCCCACGTTCAAGTCCTTACATGATCATGGGTGTCTGTGAGTGTCCATTGATCATTTCCATTTAATCAACATTCAACTAGGAATGGCAGGAAAGTATACGATTATATTACTTATGTACCCCCACTATCTATGGATTTCAGTACCGGTTTGCAAGGCGACGACGCTACCACTGCGCCATCGGGGAGGTCCTTGTTCACACTATGGATCAATATTGGTGTGTAAATAATCTTCTCCAATTATATGCATCAATTTACCAAGAAATTTGCTTTAGAATATTCAAGGATTACATCAGAATATTAAAATAAATGTTATGTAATCACAAAATATAGTTTTTCGTGCTAAATTGGTGCAAAATAAAAATAAAGTTTGAATTTTGCATAATTTCCAGGACAATTAGACTCCACAAAAGTGTTGCACAGCATTTTTGCGGACCACATAAAAGACCAATACTATGCCGGAAAAGTATTGGCTGGTATAGGTAAATGAATTCAAACCGAAACTTTCAAATACCTATACATCGGCATTGGTATCGGCTCTGTCTTAGTATTAAGATTTGGTTTAGTTATGAACTATTTTGTAAAATTTTATGAATTATTCGTTTCACTTCTTAATTTACATTTAAACATTATTATTTGCATTTTTTCCCTTGTTTTCAGGTATTGCCTCCATTCCATCCAGTTAAATATATGGCAACTTTTTTACTTCACAATCTGTTATTTCATCGCGAGCTTCCTTAGTATACGTTTTTCCTTAGATTTTTTATTTATCTCATTATGCTAGATCTACGTGATGCAACCTAGTGAGAGTGTTCGAATTGAAGAAAATGTAGAAGGTGGGATTTCATAGCTTCCTATTTTCATACTTTCAGATTTTTACCCGATGTGTAGTTCTTTTGAAGCCAAGGTGAAAGGTAGAAATTTTTCTGGTGGTATAATGGATCGCTTATCTTAAACAGACGTGTAGATTTAATAGATTTATTTCGTGGATAATAATAATAGTATATTTTAATAGCAATAAGTCACATAAAACTTACAAAAGTACAGCGATAAAATATACAAGACACAGAACAATATTGCGAGAGTAAGATATTTATACAGGGTGTTCATACAGTCCCGGTACCATTAAAAAAAAACATAGCTCGGAAACTACATGCAATAGAACAATGCTGCTGATTACAAAATGAACTACAACTCTCCACGTTTATATGCCATACACCTCAATGCGCACCTCTCTAGTTGCTCTCAGAACATCAAGGCGGTAATCCACTTCTGCCCATACACGCCCCAGCATATCACCAGTAACAGTTAGGTGTCCGTTATTCGTCTTCGAAGAGTAGCAACATCTGGAACAGGAGTGCGGTAAACACAATCTTTGACATACCCCCAGAAGAAGAAATCCAAGAGTGTGATATCAGGAGAGCGCTGTGGCCAGGAATAGGTCCATCCCGGCCTATCCACTTGCCAGGGAAATGCCTATCCAGAAGACCTCGAACATCCTTGGACCAATGAGGAGATGCCATATCTTGTTGAAAAATTATGGTTGGCATATAAACGTGGAGAGTTGTGGCTCATTTTTCAATCAACAGCATTGTTCTATTCGAGCTATTTTTTTGTAATGGTACCGGGACATTATGAACACCCTGTATATTGTCTTGTTATTCGAAAATACCCTCTACTATATATGTAATAAATAAATCTTAATGAGAAAATCAATGGTCAGGTACACACCAACGCCCAGTTTCTATAATTAATCACAACACATCATCATTTAAATTTTTATTAGTGTTTTTATTAGTTCGCTGCCATTGTTCCAATTTAGTGAGATTAAGGAATTTTGTGTAGTTGTATATTTGGGAACCTTAAATGCAATACCTCTTATGAAATAATTGCTATCGATCTGTGACGAGAGCATATGATGCACAAGTACACTAATTTTGCTTCTTCTTAAGTATAATATTTTTAATTTAAATGATCTCAAACATTCCTCATATTTAGATGCTCTACAAATATTTTGGGTTTTCATACGCTTTCAGTTACAGAAACTTTTACATTTTTTGTTGAGCTGATATACAAAATTTCTTGCAAACAAGTTGGTATAAAATCGATAATTTAGACATACTTATTAGTGTAAAATTTGCTAGCATTAAAACGACGCCTATTGTATTGTATTGTTCGGAATTCTTTATTAATGATAACTCAAGAAAATGTATGAAAAATATGTACAGGGAGAACATTTCTTCCGTGGCTGAAAACTAAATTAAAAGATGTAGATGTTGGGAAAGAGAAGAGAGAGAGGGAGAAATTTGCTGACTTAGTCTCCTTCAATTTTAACACTAGACAATGAAAACTCATCCACAATCAATGTGACAACATACAACACATAACAACAATAATAAATTCTATAACTTCTGTTTTCTTTACATAAAAGCTCTCTTATCGTAAAACTTATTATGGGCGTGGCGAAGTATCCGAGAAGGGAAGATGTTCGTTCTTCACTAAGTCAATTTAATTGTCAAATCATAATTCTGAGAACCGAGGTTTCATAACAAGTTCACTTTATTAGGTGTTTAAGAATTATATATATCTTTTCCACTTTAGTTAATAAGGTGAATTGCTTAGAATTCCTGAATAAATTTTATTAGACGTCTGATGAAGATATATGATATACAAAAACACGCTAGTCACTAAAAAATATTCACACACGAACATTTTTTTGTCTTCTTTGACATAGACTTCGCCTTTGAATTAAATATTTTACAATCTGACACACAACAATATATTACAACATTCACTCAGTACTTAAAATAACACTTGGCCTCCCGGATGGCGTAATGGTGACGTCATCGCTTTGTAATCAAGGAGTCCCGGGTTCGATCGATACCCGCTAAAGGCACATAGTGGTTCGGGTCCCACTTTGAACTGCAGGTCCAGTCCTTATTAGTCTATCTGTCCATAAAGTGGACTTAAAATAGCAACTCAACATTAAAATAACACTATTATGCAAATTCTATTAAAACCTAATTCGGACCTGCTGATTACGAATATGCCAGTATATTTGCTGTAGTGTCAATCAACAAATAGGATGTTAATTTCCTATTTGAAACATATAAGAAACTAATTCCAACAATGGTACATTCTTTCAGTTAATTTAACTCACTCTACTGAACATGCTACAAGGATTCTGGACTTTCCCATACAAATAAAAATTATAATTGATAATAGGAAAGCGTACTATTACTAATTACACGAGTTATATCCACATACACAAACACAATACATCAGTGCCAAATGCAGAGCCGTGCTTCAGGGTACCCCGGGCCTGCGTATCGTTTGTAGCGAGTTTAAGAACGCTGGTGCTTCCAATTAAGCAAATAATATAACTTTTCAGACCTCATGGATTGTTTTGACATACTAACAAAAATATTCAAAATTACTGAAATAATGTTCCCATTAAGGTAATACATAAAAATCGTGATCAAAAATACTTAATATGCACTATTTGTTTAATTGAAGAAGCTCACCGAATAACGCTGTATGGCACATTTGGGAATGTGCTGCGTTATCAGTGGAATCATGTTGTGGCCCTGCGCTACAGGCTACAAGCTGGCCAGTCATAAATTCGGATGTTGCTCAAAGATTCATACTGTTCTTGCATAATGTTTTATCTTTTTTTTCTCTTGTAGTCAAGTAATATACTACAGGTTTTATCCGTTTTTCTCGCATTCATTGAAATGTGCCATACAGCGTTATAATGTTATAATGTAATAACATAAAGAATGTTATTGGGTAAGATTAACAAGTGCCACTTTGATACGTAAAATAATAGTTTAATATTGAACACATCCAGTTTTGTAAATAAATACAAAGTGGTACAGCGGAAATGAAAAGGAACTCTACTTTAGAAACTTCTACTAGCCTCTCATTTGTTTTTAATTAATCTTAAACCTGTTCTGCGTATTGCTAAACATATGTATTAATTGTTTAATAATTGTGATTATATAGGACGTCTGCACTTCTGTCTAAGGGATAAAGTGCGAAATGATACACTTTGATGCATACAAAACAATATAACTGTCTTTAATGAATTCAGTACCTTCGTGCTTGAAACCATTGATGAACAAACAGATGCCGCAAGCAATTTTGCCTTCAGCTGATGTCGAACATGCTCTCTCTATATATTTCCATACTCTTGTTACTTGATTGTCAAACTAATTAGAAGTAGATTGCTCCAAACCGGAAGCATGCTTCAAATTTAGAGCCAGGTATGTCAAAATGCCAAGTGCTAGAGAATTCCTGCACATGAGTGAAAGACAACTGCCATAACTAATCTCAGCCGAGATTACGCATTAATTCTCTAAAATCAATGAAAACCTGTAAAGAGATATTTTGTGTACATCTTAAGTTGCCACTAATACGTCATGGATTGCAGTACATATTTGATTGATTGAATTAGTTTATTTTACTTCCATTTCTGACAATTTTGGCTAATCGCGAAGATAATAATAATAATATTGTTTCTTTATTAAGAGGGCGAGGTTCAGCCAAGGGCTGAAGATGAAAGATGAAGTGACAATCACAAAAACGTAAGGAAATGCACAACAAAGTCCTGAGTCCAGACGCCAGAGATTCGCTAGTCTGCAATATGCAGTCCAGAATGCACTACGTGGAAGTGAGGTTGGCACACTGACGTTACACCCCCAGTTTATATTTGAGCGAAAGCGACTGGCAATGGATGTACAGTGAGTCACATAATTATTCGGACACACAGTAAATTTCTAACGTTTAAGAGCGGGAAGGGAGTGAAATCTGTGTACAGCTTTGAAGTTGATTTTCGTTTAAAAAATGTCATGTTTAGCACAAAATTGGACGATAAAAAGTTAAAAAAAAGAACATCAGCAACAATATAACGAAGGATGAATCCCTACCGTTGCAAAAATAGTGACACAAAATTATTCGGACACATAGTAAATGTTAACGTAAGTTTGCGATACAGTGACAATTTCGATTTACGGATTGATTGATACTCTGTTCATATATATTAATGGTTTCCTGTAGGTTTCTATAGCAATTACGATCGCGTTTTGTTTAACAAAGTTGTGATATAAGAACATTTTCTATGTAGAAATGGGGCGAAGAGGAAAGGAAAGTTCATTTGAACAACGTCAGTTAGTGATATGACACCACGCTAAGAGTAAAACGTACCGTGCAATTGCCTCAATGTTGGAAATGAAAAAAAGTACAGTTGCAGATATTATTAAGCGATTTAAAGATGAAGACAGGATCGAGTCCCACGGTCATACAGGGAGACCAAGAATATTTTCCCCCAGAGAAGAGACAGTAATCGTGAGGAAAATTAAAAAAAACAAAACAAAGATGAGTGCTCCAATGGTGTGTGCTGAGGTAGTTGAGGAGTGTGGAAAGCATAGTCATCCTGAAACTATACGAAGAGTGGTCAGAAGGGCAAACTATCATGGCCGTGTAGCTAGGAGAAAGCCATTTGTAAGTAAGCCAAACAGGACAAAAAGACTGGTGTTCGCAAAGGAACACTTAGGAAAGGATCAGACATGGTGGAATCGGGTAATTTTCACTGACGAGAGTAAATTCAATATTTGAGTCAGATGGGAGGGTAACAGTGTGGCGTAAACCAAATGAGGAGCTCCGAGAGAAAAATTTGCAAGCAACAGTGAAGCACGGGGGTGGTCACGTAATGTTTTGGGGCTGCATGTCGGCCCAAGGCGTTGGTAAATTGGCTTTCATCGAACAGACAATGGACAGGTACCGTTACCTTAACATTCTGAAGTAAAATCTAAAGACTAGTGCTGAAATGATGGGCATTCTTTGTAACTTTATGTTTTATCAAGTTAATGACCCGAAGTACACTTCCCGCGTAGTACAAGAATGGTTATTGTACAACTGCCCAAAAGTGCTCCATCCTCCACCGCAGTCTCCAGACTTGAACGTCATTGAGCACCTCTGGTGTAAGTTGGAGAAAGAAGTGAGGAAAACACCCATAACCTCGAAGGCAGACCTCAAGGAAAGACTTCAACATGAATGGGCCAATATATCGCCAGTGTACACCAGAAAATTGGTAGAAAGTATGCCAAATCGTTTATCCGAGGTGTTAAAAATTAAAGGGATGCCTACCGGACACTGACATTTCTGTTCGTTGATTTTGAAGCGTGTTTTCCTGTTTCTCCTTCCATGTGTCCGAATAATTTTGTTTAACCCACAAAAAATGTTTGTTTTGTTTAATGAAAATATTCTACTAATATATTATATTAAACGTAATTGAAGATAATTAACAGTGTGCTCATATTGTGTTTTGTTTGTTAAATAAATATTAAACATTTATCATCGTATTATATCACGACTACGTCAGTAAATATTCAGAAATCTTATCTGTACGAATAATTATGTGACTCACCACGTTATTTTACAGTTTGTGTGCCTTTAAAACATGCAAGAAAATTTAGTTTTTCATATTAATGGTTACGTCACATACCTCTTCGTAGGTTTCTTCAAGCCATAGGACAATTGGGTCTAACAAATACAAATCATAAATATATAAATGATGTGAAGATTAATGGTATTGTGTAAGTTGGATGTTAAAGTTGCAACAGCGCATTAAAAAGTAGTTATGAAGTTAAGAAATTATTTTCAATTCATTCAAGCAACTGAAAGTAAACATTGAATAATTTTAATAATATAGTACAATTTTGCCTAACGAAACAAATATTTTGTGCTCCAGCAACACAAGCATGACACTACAACTACGTCCGATTAACACATTCACAATATCTAAACTAATTTGTAGGCTAACTATTTTTCTTTATGCATCATGAACCATGAATAAAGTGGTATTCAAATAACCTTCTCATAGAACAATTTGTCCCAACATTACAACTTCTCTTATTCGAGTGTTAAAAAAGAAAAGAAAATTCAACCAAAGATATTCTTTGAATCTTTCAGTATTGTATTACATCTAAATTCATCTACTTATGTGTTAGTTTGACATTATCATTGTAAGTAACACAAGTGTCAAAGCGGACAATTTTCATAATTTGAATACCAAGTATCTCTGAAATAGATATTTGAGGTACGGTGTTAGCATATTATAGATCTAAATCCATTAAGCGAACTACAAGGTTCTTATGCGAATTATTGTAACTACAAATGCCATTATTGTCAGTGATAAAAACAATGTGTAGCTGCGGAAACGAAATCTGCCCTTTTTAGAAAGCAACAATATACCATCCCGGGAGAAATTTATTACAAGCTACGCAGCATATTGTCCAGAGGAGAGTTGTATCTTCTGTCATTGTTAAGTTTCTTATTACCGCTATATAATGGAGGACCGAAAAGTTAAGGTCAGAAATTCGTCGTCGTCTTCTCGAGTTACTAGGAGCTTGTCACGTGATAGTGTGTCATCGAGTTTGACTCGAAAGAGGAGCTCGTCCAAATTACAGACAGTGAACACAGGAAATTTCGCTTCTTATTATCTGGAACTTTGCAAAAGCCTGAAAACTGCTGCGCTTACAAGTGTAAGGTCATATCTTTCTCACAAGCGTCTTGATTTTAATGGAGACGCGTTCAAAATTTGCGACTGGAAGCCCATCATTAGCGCGTTGAGCTCTGATAGATGTTTACAATCGATAGCGATCAGGAGCAAACTGCCGTACATAATGGTGTTTGAGGATTTGTATACGGAGAATAGGGTTATCAAGTGCGGGAAACGTCCGCCTGTTTTCACTCGCTTCATATTCAAACAGTTGATGGAGTCGATACGGAATTGTCTTCAGGAGAGCAAGTCGATGACGTCAGTAGAACTGTGTGGACTACCAGTGCAGAGCGAGTACATGAAGATATTCCAGGAAGGTGCCTCGAAGTGCGTTAGTCTCAAGAACATATCCCTTTCTGGATGCAGGATCGGTGACGAGTCCTGCGGCCTCCTGTGTAGGTCCCTCAGGTACTGCTTCAACGTGACGTCTCTGGATCTTTCTGACTGTGGACTGACGTGCGAAGGGGCCGTTGCGATTAGAGACCTGATCAAGAACCAGAACATAGTCAGGTCTGGGCAACGATGGAAAGACTCTCTTAGGTACCAAATTCCGGACCTCGACGCAACGTACGGTGTCAAGAGATTAACGCTGAACAACAACACAGGTTTGGAAGATCAAGGAATTGCCATGATATGCGAAGTCCTGTTGGAGGATATGTGGATGCGCGCAGTTGACATTCAGAACTGTGGAATTGGAAACAGCGGTGCGTATGTTATTTTGGATGTGTTAGATTCTAATCGATGTCTAC
Organism: Lepisma saccharinum; assembly: GCF_977018435.1. Lineage (NCBI taxonomy): Eukaryota > Metazoa > Arthropoda > Insecta > Zygentoma > Lepismatidae > Lepisma > Lepisma saccharinum. The sequence continues at coordinate 49,233,605 of NC_139245.1, read as the reverse complement.
AGATCGTTGACGTGCGGAAAAATCCCATGATTCATGAAATTGTGTATAATAATATCGTAGATAAACTCGCCGAGAACACTAAAGATCAGAAATATGAGTTCCAGTGGTTAGCTCCAAGGCCAAAATCTGGGATACCGGTAAGGAAAACTGTATCCCAGCCTGAGTTTGTCACCAAGCAAACGCATATGACCAAGCAAAGATCGTTCCTTACCTCAGCAGAAACATCATCTTATGTCCAGCAGAAGACACGCAGCATTTCCGGCACACCATCGCACAGAGATCAGACGGCGAATCGAAACGTAGAGGATGAGCTAAAAGGGAAGGGGACTCCCGCAGTTTCTCTAAGGAGCAGTTCCGCTTCAGGAGCACTCTCATCTTCACGTTCGCGTTCTGATGCAGGAAAGCAATTGATGATCACACGCTCAGGTGACGGAACACTAAGCATTGAAGAGTTGCATCAAGAGCTCAATAAAGTTCTTGGACTGTTGAATGAGGAGATCGAAGCTAAGGAGAGGCTGATGTCCGAGAATAAGGAAATAGAGGAAAAGAACGAGAGATTGAAGCAAGAACTGGAGACCATGAAGAACGAAGTAGGCTCAGGAGTGTCTTTTATCACAGCGAAGGATACCAGCTCGATTATCGAACCTGAGGAAACTACGCAGAGCCACGCGTCGTACTATGAAAACAGTGCGGAATCGAGCCCTACAGATGAAACTAGTGAAGACGCTAGATCCAGAAGCCCGAGCAACGATGTCAACACAAATATGTTTGACTGCATATTGAAAGATGCACGCCTCTGCAAGATACTGATGAATCTAATAGACTCTGAGGAAGGGATCACTACCAAAAATGAGCCGCCACAAAAAGCAACAATGTTAGAGTCACCTATACGTGTGGGTAACTATGATCCAGAGGAATATGACGCGTTATCAGAGGCTACTGAAGAGTCTGTGCAAGACTACTCATCAGAATACACATCAAAGTCAAGGCCAAGGAAGAGTTCGAAGGCAAGGGACATATTTGCAAGTCTCATCGATGAAGACTACGATGTTTGATTCCATGTTACCTCAAGTGACGCCTTATTGAATATCTTGTAACAACTAGAAATTCTCAGATACACCAACAAAGTCTTGTACATTAGCTTCCTTTATGCAATCAAGTAAATGTAAATAAAATTAAAGGTTGTGAATATGGTATTTAATATTCTACTTACTCTTGCAAATAAAAATTAAGAATCTTGGTACAAATGCCATTTGGTTTTCTGTGCCGTAACACAGTGACTGACATATGCAAGATTGAAAACAGTTTATTGTGGCATCGTAGCTTCTTGCTGTTTGTTTCCATTATTTCGTCATATTTAAATACGCAAGAAACTATACTTACATTGTTGAAGAAATTGCTTTGAAAGTAAAAACATATTAATGGTAATCATATCTGCCGGATCACCTTAAATGACCTACTCACAAAATCTCGTCTTAAGATTCTGGGTTCGAATTCTGTGCAGAACGCATTGTTTTATTGTGATTGATCTCTGTTCTCTGATTAACCTAAAGAGGGACACAAACGACGTTAAATAACCAAGAGAGAATACAAAATACAAAGTGAAGCTTTCTCCTGTGCATTACATCGTGTCATGAGGCTGGGAAGTGGTTAGCGCAGTGGTTAGCACAACGGCAGGGGTCCATGGTTCGAATACCGGCCTTGGCATCGCTGTTCTTTGCGAGCGTCCCTTCATTAATTTCATCATATCATCACTCATCCTGATTGTCGCGATTAGTCAAATTTGACAGAAAAGCGACTCTAAATAACAAAATTGATTGAAAGATTTCCTATATTTTAATTCGCTTTTTGTGCCCCTTTTGGCTAATTTGCGAAGATGGGGATGAGTGATGATATGATGAAATTGATGAATGGACACTGACAAACATCCATGCCCAGGCCGGGATTCGAACCCGGGACTCTTGGCGTCGTAGTCTACCAAGTGAAAGTAAACTGCCCTTACTCAATATTAGCTTCTTTTGATCAGGGAGCGAGGTACCATTAGCTCGTGGAGGTATTTTAAGCGACTAACTGAACGGATGCAGGTGCTGGCAGCAATCTTGAGAAACTCTTTCTCAATGTCCTGTTTTCATGTAGATTGCACCCAGGCACGTGGCGTGCACTTTATTATTGCAAACAATGCTTACAAATAATAAAAAAATATATATATAAATATTCCACGCGTAATCTTACAGGGCAATGTTTAACATTCAAATGTTAATTAATGTAGGTAGCTTGTTGTGAGTTTGGACTTAATATTCTATATTGTCAACAGATGCCGTGGTACGACACATGCAAACAATGCACTTGCCACTCCGACCAGATTTGATGGTGGTTATTTCTCTCTGGTAGCCAAAAGAGTGTGTTTACGCTCTGAACTTTTTGTGTTGTGTTTCGGCTATGTCTCAATTCGCAGGAATGTCATTCCAAACTGAAAGTTACTGTATTTGTAGGATTGAAGACTTATCAGTGGCTAAGTTTAGTGCTAGAAATTTCACAAACAAACTATACATTATTTCGAATGGAGAAACAACTCAAATAACACCTACTCTTTTTACTGTGAAGAAGTGCTAGTGCTACTTAAAGAAACAAAATTATGACGCAATTTGCTGGTTGTGCTCTTTTTGCATTGAAGTCAGCTGATGCTGTCCAAGGCTTTGCAGTCTATTATTCTATTTTCAGGCAAATATCGATAATGATCTATACAATTAAAGCAATAATGTAGGCTTTATCATTTTAAAATGGTTACAGTAGTTCAAGTTGCTGAGCAGGCACTGGTCAATTACTACAATTATTACTACAATATTACAATTACTACTACGATTGCTAACGATATCGAGAATGTCCCACCACGCCACTGTCCCCCACCATAAGCAACGAACATCCCGGTAAATGTTTCGAGAATAACATTCACTAGGCTCAACCACAGCCTAATGTGCAAAATAATATATAACTTTATGCAGCCATTCTGGTCTCAATACCTTGAAAGACAGAAGTGTTTTTAATGATCTAATGTTTTTACGTAAATTAGTAAAACAAGGTTGGGTATGTTCTGAACTGTTACTTCCATGTAACACCGTTTACAGTGAAGAACAGAACACCTTTCTGCACGCCATTCTCAAGGTTAAACATGCACAAAAACTCTCCAATAGTAAGAGTTCAGGAATCGTTTAATGAGTTATTCTTAGTGGATGATTTGGATATATTTTTCGATTCATGTAATGTTATTAGGCGCAAAATTCTGTAAAACATTCTGATTTGTCTGTAAAGGAGTTTTAACTGTATTTATATGTTGTCACACTATCAAAAATGTTAACATTATTTTATGTATTCACATTAACATTATTGTGAACATGTGTGTATATTATTAACATTATATTTGTGTACGTTATGTTCAACATAAATGGGACTTTGGTCCTGTGATGGACAAATAAAGAAATGAAATGAAATGAAACTAAATATTCACACTGACGAACACTTTCGTACAGGATGATTGATTTAAATCACGATTTAAATCAAGTGATTTTTTGAAGATATCACTGATTTAAATCACTCTAAATAAATAATTTATAGAATAATGCACATAAGGATTTTGTAAATATCAGAAACACTTTTGGTGAAAGTACATTACTCTCGTAATCATTTAATGGTGATTATTAGGTTTCCTGCCCGTGTTACCGCAGGAAACAGCAAAATGTAAAGAATTAAAAAGTTGTTTCAATAAAATGACAACATTGTTAAATTCGTTAATGAACACCGTTGCCGTCGAGTAGATATTGCCTGGGACATTTTTTCTGCAGCCGACAGAAGCGAAGAGGGAGGCCATTCCGCTACCCTGAAGAGGCAACAAGGGAGAAGAGGGCGCCAATGCAAGGAAAGAGCGGGGAAGGACTTTGGGGCTATGGGGTTATTCATATGCCTGTTAAGGGGCCCTGTTGCCGTTCAGACCTACCTGATCAGCCAGTGTTGTCACATCGGATTGGCAGAAAAGAGCTAAATCCCGCTTAAAATAGGAATACCATTTCTGTGAAGCAACTAGAGGTAGACCTCAAAGCCAAGGCTGGATTGAACTACAACTGAGACCAGTTAGGTAATAGACATAAATATAGTTCCTTGGTGTGATTCGTGATTTGGACAAACCTTGCTCCAAAATACTAAGTTGGCAACAGTAGTACGTACAGCTGGGCTTCCCTTCCACAAAGGAGCGGAGCTCTGTCCTCTGCTCAGTGCTCACCACACAAACGTCAAACTGACCCTAGAAAAGTGAGGTTCTTCTTCTTCTTCCCCTTCGCACTTCATTGCAAAGAAACGGAGACAGATGAAGAATTGACAAGGGTCTACCACTATTCATTGGATTTTCATGGTAACTGTTTCATGAGTGGTAGTTCTTTCTAGGAGTGTTTGTGGCTAAATCACCTGGGGGTGATAACGTCTAGCAGGCATAATTGTCGTACTGATAGCTGGTAACACTTTTGAAAAAGTCACGCTACGCCACTGTTAGGTTCTAAGAAAGGAAACAAAATATATGTACTGATGGTGTGAAGCTCATACAAAAGGAAATGTAACTACAGGATATCTCATGATATAAAATTCAATAGTTTTATTGGCAAAAACTGCAAACATTTTGTGCAGAAAATGTACAAAATACTAATCATGTTAAACCAAAGATAGTGTCAATATCATTAAACTGTAAATAAACGTGGCAGCTAATATTTTTCGAACTATCATTAAAAAAATCACCAACATTCAGATACAAAGACTATAAAAATATTTAAGTTAATATTTTTAGTAAAAATTATAGAGTACATCCAGAATGTTTTAGTTTGACTGGAAGAAAAGTTACTGAAAATATTATTAGTTTCATTAACAAACTCAACAAACATTTCAATTGTGGTTACAGTATCAGCAACAGAAAAATGTATGTTTACGTATATTTTTCATTTGCTTTAATCAAACTGTTCAAATATTTTACAGGGACATTTACTAGAAAAAGACTTTCTAAAAAAATATATCAATGTACAGTCACGGACACTGCTGGGTTGTAACGATTCAATTGAAAGTTGTTGCATTCATTACAACCCAGAACTGTCCGTGACTGTACATGGTGCCAAAAACCATGCAAGCAATCTTAAGCATTTTTAAAAATAGAATTAAATAAAAATAATCAAGAAAAAAATATTTTTTAAATATGAATCTTGGTTTTTAACCAATGGAAGTGTAACATCTAGAAAACGTAACAGAAACAAACGAGTGACTGGAGAAGAGGGTGAAATTAATGTTCTCGCTTCTGTTGCTGTAGATCCGCACGTTAGTTCTCGTGCAATCGTACGAGGAAGTGGCATGAGTCAGGCAAATGTACTACGCGTTCTCCACCGTCATAAGTTCCATCCGTATCATGTGTATCTCCATCAAGAGCTGCATGGAAACGATTTCGAGTATCGTGTTAACTTTTGTACATTGGCATTAAGACAAGATACACCAGATTTATAATGTATTTTGTTTAGTGATGAAGCAACATTTACAAATCATGGCCAAGTAAACCTCCGAAACATGCAGTATTGGTCCGTAAACAATCCCCATTGGCTTCGTGAGGTGGAACGTCAGCGTCCATGGAGTTTAAATGTGTGGTGTGGAATAGTGAACCATCAGCTCATAGGCCCTTTGTTCATAGAAGGAACACTAAATTCCCAAAAGTATCTCAACCTCCTAGCAAACCAACTTCCACAGATGTTAGAAGACGTTCCACTGCAGACTAGAAGGAACATGCGGTATCAGCATGATAGCTGTCCAGCGCATAGTGCACGACGTACTACAGCTTGTCTTCACCGTTGTTTCCAAATCGTTGGATTGGACGAAGGGGACCTGTACCTTGGCCGGCCTGTTCAGCAGATTTGAGCCTTTAGATTTTTTTCTCTGGGGTAAGCTAAAAGAGACTGTTTGCAAGGACATACCGACTACACTAGATGATATGAAACGACGGATTACTGCTACCTGCGCTGAAATTTCTGATGAAATGCTAGAACGTGTGCATCAATCTTTACATGGCAAACTGGAAGCTTGTATTGAAGCTGGTGGGCGTCATTTTGAACACAACTTTTGAAGGCCAATTCTCTTTCTTCTTCAGAATCCAACGGATTCATTTATTCACTTCTTTTCTTACGTTAGTGGTGACACATGTCACAGGCAACTGCCGGTCTGTACAATTTTCAAACTACGATAGCTCGTAAACTACTTGTACTAAAATCCTGAAAGAAACACCATTGACATTCTAATTTACTCTAGGTTTATTTTGTTACTGTCAATAGGCATTGTTTCATTTGAGAAAATGTAACTTTCTAAAATAAATACACATTCTAATAATTATAAAAATCTGTGTATGGGCTATAATTATGAGCCCTTGGTTACACTTCATTTCTGTGAAAACAGCACATCAATAGCAGCTTGGGTTGCACGTTTTAGGTGATTCATCCTGTATATATCGAAAACTACGAATGGGTCATTCCATTTCAAGTTGCCTACGGGTTCCTGCTCGACCCTCTTCAATTTTTACGAAACTTCTACAGATTGTGCACACGTATATCACATGGAGACCTGCAAAGTTTGAGATTCATAAGCAGTTTGGTTGGGCCGCCAAGGCTGCTTCTGTGAAGATCACTTTTTCAATACCGTGCCAAATGCGAATCTTGCGATGAATTTGTCCCGAATTTTTAGCAAGCTGTAACTATTGAATAAATTGTTTTGAGAGGCTGGCATTTCTCCAGTTAATGGATCGTGGACATGTTGTAAAGCTGCTTAAATGGTGTCATACTTGTTCAAATATTTATTGAGTTATCCATTCTTAATCCCCTCCCCGCGAAATTTAATTAATAAATTTGATCCCATATTCGGAAGCCTATGTTTGGAAACTGACACTTCTAATGCGATCATTGCTAGCATTACTGGAGAGAGCAGTACTTTGTGAAGCACTTCGTGTTTCATTTTGGCATCTAATCTCCATATGGGATTCAAAATGGTGGAATACATATTTTTATATCGCTTGTTTCTCGGCTATTTATCAACCAACTTTAATTTTTTTATTACTCTAAGTAAGATCTTCAATTGTTGTTCTTATATTTTGAAAAATAAACATTATGTAGAAAATTTATAGTAATATGACCAATTTATGCTTTGTGGGAGAAATTAACCTCTAATGCGGGATATCTGGTTTCTTAAACTAGGTAAATCATATTTGTCTGAATTTACGCCATGGAGAGGCCATATATGCTGCAGGGTACTCAGAAAGTAGCGCGTTCGGATTCCGCATTTCGACCGTTTTGGTGCTAGCAATGACGAAATCAGCTGCTTCCAGTTTGTACCCAACAGATATGTCGGCACAAATGAAAATGTGGATTAGAACTCATACGGTATGCCAGGGTCGCCAAAACTACTGCCCTGGCATACCGTCTATGTTGTAATTCCACATTTTCCTACACATTAGTGGATTGAGATGCGTGGGCTTTTCATCCATTTTTACGGAAATGTGATGAAAAATTAGCGCTACGTGGTGGATTGATGCGGTCATTTTCATTTTCTTTTGGAAATGAAAAGCGTCATGCCTTGTTTTCCTAAACAGACATGAAAATTAAAAGGGTAGGCTGCGGATTTTTTTCATTTAATTCACTCTGAAATAAATGCAAATCGAAATGCATTAATATCATGTTAGACTTGTTTCTTCGCGGATTTTTTTACTAACGGGGGGGTTATTTTTTTAAAATAAGGTACGTCACCATTGTTAGTAATGCCTTATGTCATTTATAGAGTTGGAGGACGAGCTTGATACCACATTGGATAGGCTCATCATTCTCGCCAGGGATTTTCACCTCAAGACGCCCCTGCTGCTGTTATGCATCTTCGATAATCACAATCAGAACGACCTATCCCCTTTTTGGTCGTCTCCGCCCCTGTTCCTATTATCTACCACCAATTGGGACCAGCGGAACAGCAACGAAAATCCTATCTCAACTGACATCTCAAGATCGGAACATCGTCAGAAACATCAGAAGAAATTTCATCTTACAGAGCAACCCCCCCCCCCCCACGACTTTAACCCCCTTAAGAAGAAGCATGAACATCTTTCATGTACATCGCCCCTTTTTGCTCTGTAAGGCCAGGCAGTGTACTTCACAACATATTGGAACTTTCCGGGTACAGTCAACGACCCAAATGTGTTGAGACCCTGTGGATCAGGAACCTGCCAGGCCACCTGTGAACAGTTTCATCCTACCAGTGGCCGTGTTTAGTGTTCCCCTTCCTGGGGTGACCGAGGCGTCGCAACCCCCAGAAACCTTGCATACTGTAAGCAACGGCACGGTACACCTTCCTTTTTCGTATGCAACCAGCGTTCGAAATGTGTCGCCATACGATGTATGCCGGAAATATGGAATGACGTCTGCTGTGAACTTTCGGGGGCCTAACATTTCCCCCCCATCCAGTGTCCGCCATTGTACAACGCATATTTTGGGGCTTGGAAACGCTACTTGGAGTGGCTCTCCATGGACTACCCTGTGTTCGCCGCCCCACTGTCAATGTGCTTTTATCGGCTGAACAGTATTCCTGAACTTTCCACACCGGGATTCGAACCCGGTCCCCCAGTGCAATTGTGATCGGTCAAGGATCGTGCATCTCCCGAAACAATGCTTCGTATCCCCGGACTCTGGGGTTTGAGTGTATTTGGATTGCCCTGCCTTCTGACTTCGCAGGTCATCGTGTGCACCCATAGTGTGCTACGAACGTCAAAAGCAAGTGAAAATTTATTCTTCAATTATATTCTTCTCTTCGTGTGGTTGCGGATAGCCAATACTGCTTGTGTTGTTTCTTTTATTGGCTTCAGTGCATCCATGTCAATGCCGCGCAGTCCAGTGGAGATTGGTGTTTACCACGGTCTTTTTGCTCTCGGCTCGAACTGTCATCCTGAAGAGGCGGAAGACTGCGAGCATACGGCCTCAAGGTTTCTCACGGCTTACGTTCGGTGCTTAGTTAGCACTTGTTCAGAGGCCATTACTTATCTCTCAGAGTTGTTATGCGAAACGCAGAAGCCATTCGCATGTCTCGAGTTACGATGCAGTGTGTTGAACTTTCCGCTGACTCCACGGACCAGCGAACAACACTTGCTATCGCATGTTGACCAAACGTCAGCATTGTTGATTACGAAAGACTCTTCCAGCGTGTGGCTAATGAAAACAAAATACTTTATTTCAGCAATCAAACTTTGAGCTTAATTCTGTTCCATTTAATTTTCGGTGAAGGGTCTCCCGACATTTTTTTATTATTTTATTTTATTTTATGTAACACTTTTTCATGTAATAAAACAAAAACCTTTTAAATTTTAGTGAATGGCAGAAGGTTCAATTTAAACTTTTAATGATTACAATTTCAATTTTAGAAATTGTCTCGCAAGAGGGGGTGTCGTACCATACCCGTTCGATTAAGAAATATTGACCCTGGTAGACCTTGTCAGCTCCTGCTCAGAAATGTGTAGGGTAAGCCTTTCACAGGAAATGGTAAGAACACTGGCCTTTGGCTAGAGATGACGAGAGGCCAAGCGAGGGTTTAAATAGGTGCGCATGAGAGCGACACGAGGTCTTTTAATCTGGAATCATCTGAGAAGCAGGAGCTACTGGTCTTATTTCTAAACCGAACAGGGTAAGCTAGTCTACACCCATTCTGCCATTTGCATTGCTCAATTCAGTCTAGAAACGAATCATGAGTCTATTTTAATGAATAGTTAGATATTTGTACCTGCCCGTTCAGGGCTGTCTCTACCATCAACTAGTACTAATAGTACATCCCTATTTAAGATCCCCGCGTCCAGAGGAACGCTACGTGGTGATATATGGCGGCCGTTCTGGATGGGCGGAGCCCCCCGTGAGTGATGACCAATAACAGGAACGTGTTCTTTCTCTGCGAGGAACACGACGATAGAAACTTAGGACTGGTAACGAGGGAGGCGGTGCCAAGGAGCAAATAGGAAGAGGAAGAGAGTACCTTTCATGAACTTTTGGTTCTTGATGTACCTGGATCTCCTCGGGATTAAAAAAACGGAGGGAAATAAAAAGGGGGAGATGTTTGTTCGGCGCCCCAAGCTGCTACGAACTCGGTTGCATAACGGCTAGGGGAGTGCGTGGAAAGGCAACTTGATTATATGTCGTCGTAAAACATGTTTTGAATGAAAGGGACAATTGGTTCAGAGTGGGGCTGGGGTCGTCGGTTCGAGACACATCTACGTTTTGTGTTTTCACCGTAACTCCTTTAACTCTTTTTACTTTAACAGGATTAGTTTGAACAGAGCGAGATGAGGTGTTAACATCATCTAACTTTAATGGATTAAGAGTTTGACATGCAACATTAAATGTATCTAGACGGACGGGAGGAATTTCAAGTGGGATAATTACGTTTGGAGTATCTGCTTGGTCATAAAAGGGGTCTTGAAAGGTAAAAACTGACTCAAGATTTCGACATGTAACGGGTTGAGTGGGACCACTGTGCCAAGAGTCGCTATCCGACTGGGATATATTTAAAAATTGTACACTTGAAGACATATTTACTCGTTCCATTTCCCTTGGGAAATTATTTTCCAAAACTTTTAACTTTTTACATCTTCGCTGACAACAAATGAAGGCAAGAATTAACATACAAATAAAAACTAGTGTTAACGTAATTACTGAACAAATGATGTACGGGTATTGGAAAGATCTTATGACCACTTCCTTGAAGGATAGGGAATTGACATGCGAGATAAATGCAATTAAAATTAATAAATATAGGAAAAACTGCATCTTGTTGAATTAGGTAGCAATTATTGAACCTAAACTTGCTAAAATGACCACAACTGTTATTTTTAGTTATTATTGAGAATAAATTAATTACTTTTCGGCCAATAAATATCAAATCAATAAATTTGATAAATCACATATTTTTACACAAAATAAATTTAACTTAAAATTTTCTCTGGTATTTTAGTTAGTTTTTAGAAACAATGCAATTAGTGCAATGTAAATAGGAATTATTCAAGGAGGGGTCAAGAAGATAAAGTCAAACTGTCGGCCAGGAATAATTTTAACTGAAAATAGATAAAAAAAAATATCTCGTCAAACGTATGAAACTTCACACCTTGCTTATTATTAGCACAAATTACATGGTCTAAATGAGAACTTGGTTCTCTGCTTCATTTTAGTCGGCTTACGCAGACTTCTTTCTTTATTTAAGGCTAAATGTCACGGGGACATTAACATTTCTTACGTTATTAACTGTAATAACGGGTCTTTTCACATACTACCGGTAGGTTTAATATACACAATAGAAAAGACAAATATACACTAGATAACGCTCGTGCCGCACTTTCGTTGCTTTAATTAACTAAGTGAGCTCACTGACAACATATTTAATTCTTTTATAACTCATGCATGGATGGAAAAAATGCACATATATTTCAGAGCGTGTTTATAAATAAATTCATATATAAAACATGCAATTGCCTAACAAAATAGTTTTACTTCTACGAGAAAACAACAATGGTGAGTACATTAGGTTTTATACGTCTGGCGAGAAAACGAATTGACGTATTGATACTTTTAGGGAAATGGAACGAAAATTAAAATTAAAATAAAATATAAAAATTATAAAAATAAGGTCCACACAGAAAGTAAGCAATTACGACATGTGCTTTGGGCTACGTATGGGCGGTTACTGGTTCGAAATCTTCTTCTTGAAGAGATACGATATTCGTTTCTTCCTCACCCCCAGAAGGGCGGTGATAGCGTTCTAACCTCTGTACAGCCACTAAATTGGACACAATCTTGCCGCGTTTGTTTTCATATTCCACTAAATAGGCATTGTTATTTTCCTTTCTTACTATTACCGCGGGCCCAAAATAAACACCTGAAAAGCACTTAGCCGTTTTTGCCTTCTGAGTGGGGTTATATAATAATACCAATTCACCAGGAGCGTAACTTGTTGCTTGATGACGTCTGTCATAATACTTCTTTTGGGACTCAAATCGTTTACGTAAATTTTCTTGAGCTGCGTCTCGTGCCTTGTTTAGCCTTTCAAGTTTGTCTGTGTTCGCACTATTTTCGCAGGGATCTGCGTGAAGCATACTTTCCCAGGGCAGACGGGCTTCGAACCCATGCATGAGGTAAAACGGACTAAAATTAGTGGAATCGCCGCGCGTAACATTATACGTAAACACAGCTGGTTGTAGATAGGTAATCCAGTCATCATGTTTCGGGGTTACAAAATGCTTAATTATACTTTGCAAAATACCGATACCTCGTTCCTCTAAACCGGATGTATTATGGTGATACGCAGTAACAAATTTTAACTGAATACCGAGTTTAGCACTAAGCTCTTTAAATACAGAGGAATTAAATGAGCCACCCCTATCACTGTTGATAATTTTCGGACAACCAAATCTTAATATTATGTGCTCGTAGAGAAAGTTAGCAGCCGTTTGAGCAGTGGTATCGACCACAGGAGCAGCAATCATATATCGGGTACCAAAATCCATGCATGATAAAATGTATTTACATTTATTTGGGCCACTGGGAGGGAAAGGTCCCGCGAAATCTATAGCTAGGCGTTCAAAAGGGCGACAGCTTGGAAAGGTCTGGAGTTCACCTTGCGGCAGCCCTGTAGGGCGCTTGTTTGTTTGACAAGATAGGCACTGGCGACATTTGTCCTGTATAAAACGTTTCATATAGGGAAAATATATGCTATTGAGCGCATTGTAATATGTTTTAGTAAACCCTAAATGACCACCACCACACGGGTGAGAATGTAATTGTTCAACTACAGTATGACGTAAGGACTTAGGTATACAAAGTAATTTCTTACTTCCCTCACCCATCTTATGGTTCCTGTATAAAAGACCATTTTCCAGCACATAATAAAAAGCCTGTCTTTCGAAGGGGGGTTGGGCGTCATCTGCCCCCTCCAAAACTTTTATGATTTCTGAAAAAAATGAGTCGTCGGGCTGGTGTTTTCCCACATCTATTGATTCTTCCTGGAGGAGAAATATACGAGGTTCGCCCAATTCTGGCGATTCGTCGTCCGGGGGGTTGGTTGATTCCCTGCTAATAGCGTCGGAAATATTTTGTGTAGATTTACAATGAACGACCGTGAAGTCGTATGAATCAAGCTCTGCACTCCACCGCGAGAGCTTCGAACTCAAATTACGGGTGGTACGCAAATAACTGACTGCTTTATTATCTGTTACAATTTCGAAATGTTTCCCAATTAAATAAAACCTAAAGGTTTTGAGGGCATACAGAACCGCTGATAGTTCTAGTTCCATGATGGACAATTTTTCTTCCCCTTTTTTGAGTGTTCGACTTGCATATGCTACAGGAAGGAAATCATTATTTGCATTTGGCTGTGTTAAAATAGCACCAAGGCCTTTCAGACTTGCATCACAGTAGACGCGTGTTTCTTTAGAAGGGTCATAGGGTAGCAAAACTGGGGCAGTTATTAAAGCGTGTTTTAAGTTTGTAAAAGCTGTTTCTTGGTCCTCCCCCCATACAAATTTTTTGCCTTTGCCCAAAAGGGACTGGAGAGGTTGGGCCTTCTCTGAAAAGGATGGGACGTATCTACGGACATATGAACATACACCTAAAAATCGTTTAACTTGTTTTGTGGTGGAGGGGGTGCGGTAAGTCTTAATAGAAGAAATAATACGGTCACTCAAGCGTAGGCCATAACGACCCACCAAATGTCCAAGGGCGAGTATCTCAAAATAACCAAATTTACATTTGTGTGGAGAAATTTTCAAGCCAGCGTTTTGTAGACACTGAAACAATTTTTCCAGTGTTGTCAACATTTCATTAAAGGTATGGCCCCAGGTAAATAAATCATCCATATAGAAGGCGAAGTTATCACTTTGCATTCCGCTACAAGCCAATTGAAGTGTTCGATTCATCGCTGCTGGCGAGGTAATATGACCTTGACTTAAAACATTAAATTCAAAATGACCTAGGTTGGGAATAGAGAAGGCTGTGTACTGTTTACTGTCTTCTGTGAGTGGTATTTGAAAAAATCCTGAACGTGAATCGCAACTAGAATAGTACTGCTTTCCCCCCATATCGTGCAAAATAGACTGAATGGAAGGCATGGCCATCGCATCGAACACAGAGCGTTTATTCAAAAAGCGACCGTCTTGAATAAAACGGTAACTTCCGTCACGCTTTTTCACAAGAATAACTGGTGAGTTATAAGGACTTGTACTATCCCGGATTATTCCCTGTTTTTTCAAATTCTCAATTTGTTTCTTTATCTCTGTTCGTAAATGTACCGGGATCGGATATTGCTGCTTATGGAACGGCGTAGGATCAGAAAGCTTTATCCTGTGTTTGTAATTGGTGGCAAGGCCCATGTCATTCTCGGACCAATTGAAAACATTTTTGTATTTTAACAAAAGCTCTAAAAGTTGATTTTTCTCATGTTCCTCCAATTGAGGATTAATGTCGAATTTGGATATATCCACTTGTGGGATATCGTCGTTTTCTGATTCTTCCTTTGTTAAATTAACTGTTACAGAACTATTTTCCTGATCCACCGTTGCCAACTCACAAGATTCTGCGCCACCGATCCGAGTACCTTTGTGAATTACAATTCTATAATTCAAAGGGTTGGATACCCAAACAAGTTGTGTAACAGGGTTCAGTATCGACCTTGGTACCATTATGCCAGATTTAGCCTGAAAATTTGCATCCGGCTCAAGTAAAGTTAAATTTTGATTTGCTGTATTGACTAATTTTAAAGGGATGCACAAATGTGATCTTGGTTTCACAACAATTCGTTTAGAAGCCACATATTCAGGTTCAACAGTATGTACCAGCAAACCTGCCAATTTAACGGAAACATCAAAAGCTTTCTTCGATACAAACCGAATGCGGTTGCGTGGGGGAGTGCCAAATCTGCTCAAAGCCAATTTATTGCTTTCAAAATCTAAAGTTGCATTTTGGGTTTTGAGAAAATCATTACCAAGGATGGTATTATGACCAAAATCTTGTATCACCCTGAAGGGGTGCCTAAATGTAAATCCATTTAGAGAAAAATCTAAAAGTACAATTTCTTTAATTGTTAAACAATTATTCGTGACACCTTTAACTAGAGTGTTGATTTTAAACCTCTTAGCATGGGCAGGAATACCCTTATCACTTGTTACACTTATTTGGCTCCCACAATCGACAATAAACCTTTGACGTTCCCCATTTACGTTGGCATGTACATAAATGAGGTCTTCAGACGGGAAAGTAGAGACTAAAATCTTTTTACTGCCCGCAGGTATGTCTCCATTACTTGCGGTTAATTGGCGTTTAAATCGTCTGGATTCTGAAGACAAAATTCTTGGTGGTGATTAGGAAAACCACATTTATAACAAAGTTGTTGGCCACGCCGGTCACCTTGATCGGGACGACCGCGGGAGGCTGGTGAACCTCGCCCCCGGCCACGCTGAAAATTGGAACGATTCTGAAACCGGCCGTTGTTTGAACGGTAGCCTCTACTTCCCCTGCCCTGAAAGCCTCGTCTGTTGTTTGAACCACGATTGTGATTAAAATTACCCCTTTGATAATTTTGGCCTACAGTTTGAAAATTTTCGTGATCATTTGACTGTATAACTTCCTCAACTTTTAACGCTAGGTTGCTAACCTGCTTAGCCAAAGCTTCTACAGCGGACGGTTCTGAAGTTGGTAGAGACGTTTGTTGTCTTTTGACAAGGTCCAATTCAGCTTGCAAGGCTTGCAGCTGATTAGTCATGTCTTGATTAGCCCGAGGTGCTGATTCCGGAGCAACTGCCGTAGTGCTAACTACGGGGTTCTGGTGAGGAATGCGCAACTCAGCAGGAGACGGAAAAAGAGTTTCCTTTTGAGCCGAATGCAAGAGCTCTTGCACCGTTCTACGGCGCATAAGGAACTTTGCTTTTTCATATTCCTTGAGGTCTTTCAAAAGCTCAGGAACTGAATTATATTGTTTTTTGTATATCTCCCTGATAAATTCCGGTTGAAGACCTGCGTTTATGTATTTAAGCTGCTTATTTATAGCCATGTTAGGGTCCATCTTAAACAAGAGGGTCTGCTTGTCCCTAACATAAGATGATACCGGTTCATCGTCCCTGTGGAACCGATATCTGATCTGCTCCTCGATCTGCAGCTGATCAAGGGAGCCTGTGAATTCTTCAATAAGTTTTTTCTTGACGTCCTCATAGCTGACTAAATTGACGCCTGGTTGCTGGCTAATTGCATTAAACCAGCGGAGGGCTGGGCCACATAACAACGCCGGGAAAAGTTGCCGTTTTTTCGTCTCGTCCCAATTGTTCAGAATCGCCGCACTTTCGAAACGGTCTATGAATTTAGAAACATCCTCCCCCGAGGCACCCTGAAACTGGATGCTCTCGAACATGAAGGAATGAACAAAAGGTAGTTGAGCCATGGTGGGTGGGTCCACAAGAACTGTGGGACGATTATCAATTTGAAAGTGAGCCTGCGCGCGTGCGCGGCTTCTAGTTAAAGGAGGACTTCTGATTGGGGTGGATGAGGCACAAGGTAGGCCCTCCACATCAAAAGATGGACCAACAGCATTATTGGCGAGAATGATGAGCCTATCCAATGTGGTATCAAGCTCGTCCTCCAACTCTATAAATGACATAAGGCATTACTAACAATGGTGACGTACCATATTTTAAAAAAAAATAACCCCCCGTTAGTAAAAAATTCCGCGAAGAAACAAGTCTAACATGATATTAATGCATTTCGATTTGCATTTATTTCAAGAGTGAAATAAATGAAAAATTCCGCAGCCTACCCTTTCAATTTTCATGTCTGTTTAGGAAAACAAGGCATGACGCTTTTCATTTCCAAAAGAAAATGAAAAGGCCCGCATCAATCCACCACGTAACGTTCCCTCACCCCCTGGGGATCTTAAATAGGGATGTACTATTAGTACTAGTTGATGGTAGAGACAGCCCTGAACGGGCAGGTACAAATATCTAACTATTCATTAAAATAGACTCATGATTCGTTTCTAGACTGAAGTGAGCAATGCAAATGGCAGAATGGGTGTAGACTAGCTTACCCTGTTCGGTTTAGAAATAAGACCAGTAGCTCCTGCTTCTCCGATGATTCCAGACTAAAAGACCTCGTGTCGCTCTCATGCGCACCTATTTAAACACTCGCTTGGCCTCTCGTCACCTCTTGCCAAAGGCCAGTGTTCTTACCATTTCCTGTAGAAAGCTTATTCTACACATTCTGAGCAGGAGCTGACAAGGCCTGCCAGGGTCAATATTTCTTAATCGAACGGGGTATGGTACGACTGGACATGGAACGACACGAATGCTAAAGTTTACAATTTATACCTCATTTTGTTCGGTACAGATAAGCATAAGTCTATGGTCTGAAAATTTCATTTATCAAGTAGAAGAAGAAAATAACGAGAGAAAAAAACGAGAATTGATCTTCGTCGGACTCCCACGTAGGCAACACTGCGATGTGCAAAAAATTGGGGACTGCTGCTGATACTTTTGGAGAAAAAGATATTTCCAATGTAAAGTAAAAGAATCACATGTACACAAAAAATACATTATTCTATCTTACCTTGAATCCATCTGGCTGCCATGTGAGGGCACCATTTTCTTAGAACAGTTATTCCTACTGAGACAGCCAACGCCAACCAATTCAGGGAGACGGGCAAGGGGTGGTTCGAAGAATGCACCATTTATTTTTGTAATTTTACGTCGCTTTTCTTTATCTCTTTAGACTAATTTCGACGTTGGGGTTGGCTATTGTGTTAAACCTTTCATAAAAGTAGCCTCACTAATATTAAACGTGTACTTTAAATCTGTTTTATGCAATAAAGGGCTAGTCAGGACTGGACCTACACATTTAAAGTAGGATCCAAACCATTATGTGCCTCCATCAGGGATCGATCCAGGAAACCGTTGATTAAAAGGTGAAATCACTAGCACGACGTCATCGGGGAGGTACGTAACCTCAGCTTAACGAAATTATGATTTGGAGAAAGAAAGCTCACCAATTTTTATTATGTGCATATGTGTACATATTATTTATCTCCATGCATTATAAATATTAAACAACCTTAACTGAAAGTAAATGGGAAAGGGGGAGCAGAAAGAACTCTGCCATCCTTAATTTACTTTTTGAAAGGGGGAGGAGGCTTGTTAACCCAACTGTAATATGAATCTTTGAAATGTCAAGAAACGCTGCTTAAGAATATGCTGACGAAATTACAACTGCTTGGGCAATCGTCGGCAGTTCCGTTAAAATGTTGGCACAAAGTTTTGACAGATTAACAAAATATGTGTTTCTGTTATCAGAATTAAATTAACGAAATGGAGCCATTCACAATAGCAACGTGAAGCAATTTCTTTCAATGTTGCTTTAGGGTCAAGTCTGTTGGCACGGAAAACATAAATTTTTACTTATCTCATAAATCGTAAAATGTGAAATTTGTCGATAATTTGGGGATGATGTAATCATATACGTACAAAGTATAAACAAGTGTTTTTTTTTTAAAAAATAACAATATATAGGTGGGTTTCATGTTACGTCAGGATGTGTACAGCCGCCATGTTTGCAGCCAGTTTTATTTGTCATTTGCAAGGGAATATCCAACACCTAGTATTCGTTACATCTCCATGAACTGCATGTTTGTTTTAAATCACGAATGTCTGCGTTAGTATTTCCCGCCCGACCGTTTGATTTCCGTATGCTTACACGGACTGGCCACAATCATGACTGCTCGAAGCCACACTGCAACAGTTTGTGACGCAGGTGAAACACACCTATTCAAGAATGTTGGAATCTCTTCCATGGGCCATATTATATGTAACGATCTCGAGGTGTAGAATGGTAGAGTAAACATAATTCGTCATTAGAAAGGCACCAACACCCCCAGTGGCCATGGTTTGATAGGGGCTAGTGGGGCTTTTCTCATCCAGAACCAGTCCTTAGTCTTCACAAACCCTAGGAGTTCATCAGAAGGAAAATGAGAAGACACAAACAGATTCAAGAATTTGGCTGTGTTAGCAGCCACCGGAGCAACAGAATAGCACGAGACAAAACTAGAAACGGTGTTAAAGCACGGTGAGGAACCTGTGTACACTGGCAAACTTTAAAAAAAATCTCCCTCATCTTAGTTAGATTGGAAGGTAGTTGGAAACACTTCATTACTCCTGTATTGAATAAGAAAGTGGGGGAAGGCAGTTGCAGACGGTGTCGAAAAAAATGCGCCCGGGAAAATTGCGCTCTCGCAATAAAAGTGAGAAAAATGCGCCCTCTCAAGAGCAACCACAATGAAAAGTGGGAAAAATGCGCCCAGCACACACAACCTTCACCAACATTATAATATGTTGATTAAAACAACCTTTACGCAGCTTTCCTTCACACTTAACACAGGCTTGGGACTGTCAGGAAAGATAATTTTGTTTTTAAAGTACAGTAAAAATATTCATTTTTCTGGCGTGTTTAGAAGCTGGAGATGATGTCCGTTGTCATAATTCTTTTTAAATTTTACTTTTGTAATTTTTATTTAATATGTTGTAATTTTTATTTTATTTCATTAAAGTTTTTATTTACATTTGTATTTCCATTTCTTGTGACCTCCGTTGACGATCTTTTACTCCATTTTTTGGATGTACGCCAGACTTCTCAGGCACTTGGTAAGGTCCTTGGGTGTGCTTGTTTTGTACGTACAGTATGTAAAATTTTGCTAATCTGTTCATCCAGTTTTATGTACGTTCGTTTCCTCTTCGTTCCTTCCAAACCGATGCTAGCCCTGTCATATTTGTATCCGCTGTTCCGCTTCCTGCTTCAGCGTCTTCAGAAGGGTGTAGAAGTTGGGATGAAGTCGAACTTTCTCCTGCAGCTTATTGTTCCACCCTTCGACAGCATTGTTCGTGCGGTGCTTTGAATCTCCACAGTGCCACACATCAACTGGTAGATTTGGATTTTGCAGCCATTGTTGTACAAAGTAGTCAAGAAACGCTGTCAGTTTCTCTCCTGCTGGCTGGTCATGTGTGGTGGGCGCATTTTTCCCACTTTCTAATGTGGTTACTCTTGGGAGGGCTCATTTTTTCCCACTTTTATTGCGAGAGCGCATTTTTCCCGGGCGCATTTTTCCCTGATTCGTTGCAGACAAGGCCATCACTACCTTATGGGCACGTAAACTTGTTTCCGGAAAGCTTTTTGTTGGAGTCTTGTCAGGCATGATCTGGGCAGTTTGTGGAAGATTTTTGTGTTCCTACCACCCCCCTCTCTGTGTATGTGTGTGTGTGCCGTTTCTTTTTAAGTTTGGCGTATTTTTATTGCATCGACTAATTGCTGTTATGGCTGGGAATGAACCAGGTTAGCAATGGGCAAATAGAAAAGTATAAAAAATACCAAAATTCCTGGCATGAGTAGTTAGTAGTAGTAAAGGTTAGGTAAAGTTCCTCGTGCGTATAGCAACGTGCCATGAAGGCACATTTAGGGGGTGTGGTAGTAGGGCACCGCATATTCTCGAGCTCGGCCATTTTGAATGTGATACGATCAGCACCACACTCCAGCCGCCTTTTTTCGCCAGAGTTGTAGTAGAAATGAGAAAATAGAAATGTTTTGCATTCTGCGTATGTGACAGTATTCTTTGGATATTGTCCCTGAAATATCTGTTAACATCCTAACCCGCAGTTTTTTCAGGATAAACTAGTTGAAGGCCACGAGTGGTTCCTGAGAAGTAATGAACATATCAAAGAATGCGCACTAGTTTAGCTCACGTTTCTTGGGGGGAGGGGGGAGAATGATATACAAATTTATTCTACGAATGCTTACGTCATTGTGACAATGGAGTATATTTTGCAGACTAACGAGGATCTGGCGTCTAGACACAAGGCAAGTATAATGGTCTGTGAAGATTGGGCTGTGTCCTACGTTTGTGATTGCCTTTCACAAATTTCGTCCTAACACACCTTTCATCCTTATCTTGCTACGTCCCGTGCAGCGGTGCACTTCACAAGTACACTTACCTTATAAGTTCAGCAGAGCATGCTGGATAATCCAAGGGTTCGGGTTGACATACTGCGTTCCTTCCCCTTGGATCCACAGGTGAAGTCCAATGACAACCCACGAGGTTGTCCTCCTGATGCAGGTACCCACAAGTACGAAATACACTTTCGAAATAAAGAAAAACAGCAATATGTTCAACTTTACGTTTATTATAGACACGCACGTATATCATGTAAGATTAAAATTACAATTAAAATACTTTCGAACGGTACAGCACGAGATGCGTAAGTCTATCTTTCCCGTAACGCGAAGCACCTCTTGCTACTTCAAATCTCTCCACGCAACTACTAACCGTTTTTCTGGAAGGCGGAAACACTTCCCCAGTTACACAGTGTTACCAGACACAATAACCTTTCAATACCAGGAAGTTGATAAAAGCAAACAGTAATATGTTAGAAGTGTACAGTAATCTGGCACAGAGAATTTAGGTATGTGGTGGCAACAATGCAATGAAAAGCTCGTGATCTTCTCACACCACAAGAGTTTAAATAAATCAACAATGGCTTTCAAAATATAAGAGAAACGAACGGCGTTTGACAGAAACATGAAACAACAAATAGATATAAGGAATTTAACTTAGAAATTAATAACTGTATAATACCAACTATAATAAGCATGAAATAATAATATAAGATATAATAATAATAATATAAAACCACGAAGTAATGGCAAACTCGGGGTCATTACAATCTATGTGATTACTCAAAAGTGGAAGAAAAGCGAAGTAAAATAAATCAATCAATTGGTCATTGTGTCCCTGCGTTTTTCAATATTTCTTCCTGAACGAAAATTTATGTTTCACCGATGTAATGCATCACTATAGTCATGTGAATTATTATTTTCCGTCATCATACTGTGCTTAATCATTCCTTAAAGCATAGACTTTAACGCTGTTGTCCTTAGTGTAAACGATCCTAACTGTGAAAAACTAAATATGCTGACCAAGGCAGTAATTTATTTTATTAAAAACATAAACTAAACGTAACGTTTCAACCTTCTAGCAAGGTCTTCTTCAGACTCTGTATCAA
This sequence comes from Lepisma saccharinum, assembly GCF_977018435.1. Classification (NCBI taxonomy): domain Eukaryota; kingdom Metazoa; phylum Arthropoda; class Insecta; order Zygentoma; family Lepismatidae; genus Lepisma; species Lepisma saccharinum. The sequence continues at coordinate 49,211,449 of NC_139245.1, read as the reverse complement.
GTACAAAAGTAACAAGATACAAAAACAGGGTATTATATATACACAAACATTACTCCCTCCAGACTATTTAGAAAGTTGTTAGGAACTCTCTAGCAGGAGACTTTCACTTGCCAACTTTACTTTCACCTAAAAGGCTAAACACAATTACTTCCATAAAGAATGTGGTTGGACTTTTAATCTCACGCTCTTTTCCCTTCATTTTTCCTTCCTTCTCCTCTCTTCTTTCTCTCTTGTCCTTTCCACTCTTTCTAACATCTTCTTCCATTCTTTGTTTAACTTCAGTCCCCCATTCCAGTTCATTGTGTCTTCTTCACCTTTCTTCTCTATTTCCTTGGCTTCCTTCCATTTTCTCACTAGCATTCTCTTCTCCCTTCCTATCTGCTTAGCCTCATCCCACTCTATGTCATGTCCTGTTTCTCTCGTGTGTTTAAATATTGCATTTCTCTCTCTCTTAAGTCGTACATCATCCCTATGTTGTTTCAACCTGTCTTTCAGCCTCTTTTTTCGTTTCTCCTATGTACACACTCTGACATTCTTTACATTTCACTTCGTAGATAATCCCTTCCTCTTCCTCTTCTCTGTTTTCCTTTTTTTTTTTTTGTTTGAATTCCTCGCTATTCCTAAGATGCTTCTCCCTCCCTTCCTGTAAGTTTTAATTCCCGCTTTCCTAAGCACTTTGCATATCTTTTCTGTGGTCTTCCCCATACTCCTTACTCCAAACCTTCTCTCTTTTTCTTTCTCTTCCAATTCTTCCCTGCCCGTTTTCTTCCTTCTTCTGTTTATGTCCAGTCTATCCTGCTTCTCATAGCCATTCTTTTCCAGCTGTTTCCATAGGCTATTTATTTTGCCTTGTTTTTCACATTCTTTCATGCATATTTTCTTGATTCTGTCCTCCATATTCTTTATAAAATTTATTTTTGTCACCTCACTTACATCACTTCTTTTGTGGCAGAATACCCCTGCTGCACACTTCTTCTGATGCCAAGCGGTTTCTATTTCTTGTCAGAGTGTGTACATAAGAGAAACGAAAAAAAGGCTCAAATACAGGTTCAAACAACATAGGGATGATGTACGACTTAAGAGAGAGAGAGAAATGCAATATTTAAACACACGAGAGAAACAGGACATGACATAGAGTGGGATGAGGCTAAGCAGATAGGAAGGGAGAAGAGAATGCTAGTGAGAAAATGGAAGGAAGCCAAGGAAATAGAGAAGAAAGGTGAAGAAGACACAATGAACTGGAATGGGGGACTGAAGTTAAACAAAGAATGGAAGAAGATGTTAGAAAGAGTGGAAAGGACAAGAGAGAAAGAAGAGAGGAGAAGGAAGGAAAAATGAAGGGAAAAGAGCGTGAGATTAAAAGTCCAACCACATTCTTTATGGAAGTAATTGTGTTTAGCCTTTTAGGTGAAAGTAAAGTTGGCAAGTGAAAGTCACCTGCTAGAGAGTTCCTAACAACTTTCTAAATAGTCTGGAGGGAGTAATGTTTGTGTATATATAATACCCTGTTTTTGTATCTTGTTACTTTTGTACTTGATACAGAGTCTGAAGAAGACCTTGCTAGAAGGTTGAAACGTTACGTTTAGTTTATGTTTTTAATAAAATAAATTACTGCCTTGGTCAGCATATTTAGTTTTTCATAATCATGGAAACAAGGCTTAATGGTGTTATAATCCTAACTGTGTGGAAATTTTTATGTAGGCAAAAAAATGGTTAAGAGAAAATCCCAATTGATTGTTAGAAATTTAAAATATTATAACTCTGACGTGACGCATATTAACTGTTCTTAGTTCGCTGTCAAGGAACGATTTCTCCTAACTAAAAAGGATTCCGCCTCCGTGGTAGAGTGGTTAACACAGCTTGCTTAAACACCGCCTTGGCATTGTGTTCATTCGGTGTTCATTGTGACTGTCCCTTCATCAATTTCATCATTTCATCGCTCATTCTCATCGTCGCGTTTAACCAAAACTAGCAGAAAAGCGAAGTAAAATAAACCAAACAAACATAAATAAGAATCTGAAGGGAAAAGTATTCCATTACCAAAAATAAAATATATAAATATACAGTAATTACTATGTTGACACTGCAGTTTTTTTGGCAGTCTGTAACTGTCTTAGGGTCGTATGTTCGAATTAGCTGACCTCAAAATATAGGAAGAGTGAACGATTAATGGAAATGGGGATGCACATTTCATAAGCGTTCAGTCGTAAATCATGTGGACACAGTGTGATTTTCGTGCAAGGAAAGGTTCCTGGGACATCAACTAGGTCGACGTTTACTTATAACATTACGAAGGTATGGATTTCTCTCAACAAGTGCAACAAATGTTTATAGACATGGAAATTATTTATACACAATTTTTGAGTAACGTCGTTTTCTACCTCTTGAAATTAATGGTGACTGGAGATGAAAAGACACACGTGGCAGATTGTAACGTGCTTTGAAGACAGAGGTCTTAAGTTCGAACCATGATTAAGGCATGTTTGCCCCATCACATTCATGTTATCAATTGGTCAATCATTCTCATCGCCAAGGATTAACCAAGAGGCAAAGAGGCAACGTAATATATCCTAAATAGAAAAAAAATACAGAAAAGGGGCAAGGAAATGCACATATCGTGCCGAGTCGAGGCTATGTTGCAAGACGGAAATGTGTAACTATTATCGCAAGAGCACATTCCATTATATTAGGGCAGAACCATATATCACACAATACAGGTGAAATTGTTGTAGGTTGACGTGAACTGTTAATCTGCCTAAACTCTTAAAATACTCTAATATCAGGTTTTTTGTTCCAATTATTATTTCAATTTTGTGGGTCTTCATGACCGAGTGCTTTGCATACTGTTCTATGAAACCAGAGACCCTATGTTCGATTGATTGATTCATTTGCTTTATTTTACTTCGCTTCTTGTGTCACTTTTGGCTAAGTTGCAAATATGGGGGAGGCCTCCCCGATGGCGCAGTGGTAGCATCGTCGCTTGTGCACAAGGGTTCCCGGGTTCGATACCCGGTGGAGGCACATAGTGGTTCGGATCCCACTTTAAACTGTAGGTCCAGTCCCGATTAGCCTTACTGTGCATAAAGTGGACTTCAAACAAAAACTCAATCAAATATCGGGATTAGTGACGATATGATGAAATTGATGAATGGACACTCACAAATGCCCAGGCCAGGATTCGAATACTGGACGCCTGGCGTCGTAGCGTGATATGTGCATTTCCTAGCCCCTTTTCTGTATTTTTTCCTATTTAGGATATATTACGTTGCCTCTTTGCCACTCTGCCACTGGGGCCGGAATCTATTTTCGAAGCGTGGCTAATATTTAAGAGCTTATTGTGGTCGTTAATTTTTTCTGGTCACTCAACATTCGTCCTTATCGTTGAAAGTAAACAAGAGGGATATAATAAGGTCGTAAAAATAGCAAAGTTATCAGATGCCTGTTACGTGCCGAAAGAAACAACCTTCTTTGCTCGTTTTCTTTTTATATTTGTTTTAGAGCTAATGACAAAAGAGAGAAAAGAAACGAAAAAATGAACAACCTATTTTCATTCATGAAGGAAATAAATCGTTTGTGGAGAGAGGCTCCACAAGATTGCAACCTGCAACATTTGGTAATTTTAGTTTAATAAACCACTGTTGCAAGGCTACCTACCAGGCGACCTGATTTAACCGGGACAATCCATTCTTTTTAATCATGTCCCAATTTTTTTCGAACTGCAATTTTTGAAATTGTAGTGTGAAAACATGGACAAGAGGTGCCGTGAAAGACAACATATTAATTGTCTATGCAAATTACCCTAGTGCAGGGAATGCTTCATGAGAATTCTCTTAACTGAGGGAAACATCACTCAACCTTTCACCCACTTTAAGCACTGCTGCTCCCCCCGCCCCCTTTGAGAAATAATCCTTCGGGCGGCCTCGTTTGATAATACAGTACATATCGTATAAGTATGTAATTGAAGACTAAAATTGGTAAACGCTGTAAGTGCCACAATAATTCAAACACCGTTTTCCACGTTAAACTGTGGATGCCATGCTTTATAATGTGGTAAACGTGAAATGTGGCTGGTAGCCTTCTAAGTAGTTGAAAGGGCGTGTAAAGAGGTCACTAGTGTGCACGTTTTTACGGGATGATGTGCGAAACGATGCGATTTCCCAACACTTTCGCTGTTGGCACTTACAACGTTTACCACTTTTAGTCCTCAATTCTCTAAACATATAATTATCATGACACTTTAAAGGTACTGGTAAAACAAAAACTAAAGGAAATTTGAAAATATCGTTCATTTGCGGAATGCTATTCGAGTACTTCTGAGAATTGAATGTTAACAACAAGCAGCAAGCTGTACGCTGTGAGACAGTATTTGTTTGTAATCGAGTGTGTTGCTCATTGTTTGGTCAGGGGGAGAGGTCCCTCGGGTTTGTTGAATATTGCAAACTCTATAAGTGTACGTCAAGCTTCAGCTACAATACTAGCATAACGTTGATGATCACATCTAATACTCCAAAAGCACTTACCTCCTTGATGGCGTAGTGGTAATGTCGTTGCCTTGTAATCAAGGAATTCCAGGTTAAATACCAGGTGGACTCACATATTGGTTTCGCATTACCCTTTAAACTATGTAGGTCCAGTCCAGATTAGCCCATATGTGCATAATGTAGATGAAAAACTAAAATGGAATTCCAACAGCATTTAGGATCATCTATTTGTTTCACTCCGACATCCGTGGCAGAATGGTTAGCAGATCATGCAAATACATTGTTTTCTTTTTGTTATAAGAACGAAGATAAGCAGTTAGTTTGGAATTCAAATATGCTCAAAATTTATTCAAATAAAGTTTTCTTTCACTAAGGAAAATATTCAAAAAACAAAACATATACAAAGAACGAAGGATAATGTCTGTGGTTGTGAGTACTGCATGCTTTCTCTCTCCCCCTCGCCCTCTCTCTCTCACACACACTCACACAACCCCCACACACACTCTCACACCCCCACACCACACACACAAGAGACATGTGTAGATCTACATCAATAATAATATTGCACGATAAAGGTAAAACAAAAATGCAAGACAAATATAATGAAGAAAATATAATTGATTCGTATTAATGAAAAGCAAAAATTAAACAAAAACAAAAAACTTAAACATAATGAAACCATTTCATCCATTTTCCAATTTGACATTTTAACCGGTTGGTAAAAGAATTAGTTTGTTATTTTATAAATATTTGAAATATATAAAAGTAACAAATACGTTCCTTTATGAAATTAAGATCCCCCCCTCGGGTTTTAATGATTTCGTGCCCTGCACAAAAGCTAAGAAAACTTAACCAAATAGAAAACCTTTGTTCCAAATTTTCGGTTTTATAGCGTTAGATAATATCATTTCCATATCTTGATAATGAATTACAACAAATATACACAACATGTTGCAGACAAGGAAACTAGCAGAAAAGAAAGGGAAACAGACCGCAAGAAACAAGATATACGTAGATACCATTGTTGTTGCATTTGATTTGGAAAATGTCATTACAATCCCTACAGCTCATATCAATAACTTCTTTTACAGGCGAAAGTTAAATTTATACAACATGACGGCTCATGTTGCTCCTGGCTAAGACGTGTACTGTGCAATTTGGACAGAAATGGACACAGGGCGCTCAGGTAATGATATTGCAAGTGCTGTTTCAAATATTATGGAGGAAATACGTAATAACAAAAAACCTGAATATAAAACACATAATAATGTGGAGTGATAGCTGTGTTCCACAAAACAGAATCAGATGATGTATCTGGCGATGATGGACCTTCTCAGAAGAAATCATCATATTGAAGATATCAGAATGAAGTATTCTACCCAGTAGCGGCTTCAACCTATTCGCACATTCGCACGTCCACACCCAAATAAATCTGCAATGCAATTACTTTTTATTATACAGGGTGTTCCAAAATGAATATCGGGGTTTCAATGAAGTGTATCTTCTATTACATATACATTACAGAAATGAAACATACCTTTAAAGGAAAGGTAACTCAAACAGTTTTTGTTTCTACTTCGCAGGTGATGTTTCGTAACTCCGCCGCAGCACGGCGCTAGTAGTAAAGATGGAGATGACTCCTGAGCGTAAAGCCTTTGTCTCTTGGAATTCGCAAGGTGTAACTCAGCAATTGGAGCGCAACGTACTTTTCGACGGGAATATGGATGTGATCCCCCATCGGATAATAACATACGAAGATGGTACAACCAATTTAAGAATACGGGATGCCTGTGCAAAGGGAAGAGCTCCGGAAGACAACGTCTACCAGATGAGCAAGTGGAACAGGTCAGAGCAAGTTTCGGTCGGAGTCCCAGGAAATCTGTAAAGCGGGCGAGTCGAGAACTGTCAATGTGGACGACCACTGTTTGGAGGGTGTTACGAAAGAGATTGCACGTGAGGCCGTACCGTCTACATCTGTTACAGGCCCTAAAGCCTGAAGATAATGTGACCCGTGCCAACTTCTGCGAGAATGTACTGGACATGGAAGATGATTTTCTTACAAGTGTGATCTTTAGTGATGAAGCCTCATTTCATCTTAGTGGACGAGTGAATAAGAAAATGCACACCAAATTCTATCGTATCTTCGATCTTCGACCACACTGTTCCCAGCATGACAGGGGCAAGAAAGAAAGGAGGAGGGAAGGGGGGAGGTGGAAACTGAAAGCGAAATGTCTTGCATTGTCTTTGCTTAGTGCAGCTTGGTCAAAATAAACTGCCCTTATGACGCTGTAGTCGAATTAATTATCAACCTGCGCAGGGGAACCGTGGATCAGTCAGCTGTGCTTGCTCGTGCGTTGCAAAATTGTTGCACTGTCAAAAGTCGGCTACCAGACGTAGTGAGTCTAAGCTCATGTTCACTTCTGTTTGCGTTTATCAGTACCCGTGTTGTTTATACTGTGTTATTGAGTTGGTGTGCTAGTGCTTTATTGTGTGTTAATTATTATTCATTCATTAGTTATTCCGCTAAACAAATATAGTCTTGAACAAAGAGTTTTATGTACGATAATTACGTGAAAACGAATTCTTGCAGAAAAGTTGTGAGGCAATTACGAGAGAAGGATCTCTTGAACCTAAGAAACGTGTTGTATTACTGTTGAAGGAGGTCATTTTCAACATCTCTTCTAACACAGGAGGTTAGTGATCATCATTATTATTACTTTTAAATATCATTTTACGCTTTCGGTAAATGATATTTATTTATGATATTTATTCGGTAAATGTCTAATCTAAGATTAGATGTCAGAAATAAGGTGCCAGAAATATTTGTATTTGGGAGGACACCTTTTCCAGCACCCTTGCGACAAGATGCATGCTTATTTCAATTGTAATTGTAACTGTAATTGTGAAAAGTGGAAACATTACAAAACAAGCGGTTTCTGTTACGGACTTCCTGTAACGAATTTGCCGGGACCTGTTGCATGAAGGCGCCGCTAAGCGGCCGACCCGCTCGCGGTAAACGACTGAAATAACCTCCCTGTACCTTTTGTTTGAAAAATGTACGCACAAAGATCTACGTATATATTCACTTGAATTCAATATATCAGTCTTCCAGGGACGAGTGTTTGCAGATGAGGCTATATTTTATCATTTTGGCAAGCACAAATTGATAGGTGCCAACAAAGTTCAAACTGTGCTAGGTTTAACACCATTATGCTAGGGTTGGAATCACTGATATACAACTCTCTTTAGTTTCTTAGAATCGTTATGTAGTAAGAGATGCAACAATTTCACGTTGCAGTGCCGTCTAACAATAAATCACTGACAATTGCATTGTTAGCAATATCCTTGGTGGCGATATAACATATTTTGGAGAATGATAAGCTATGATTGAACTATTTCGATTGAATTTGAAATATTATCAACAAGAAATAAATTGGGCAGAGTGCAGTTAAGAAATGACTAAACGTTCACACATGCATTGTTTAAATATTCAACTTGAAATAAGGTACGTATGTATGTATAAGGTGCTGTAAAACGTCACGCAATTTTCAGTTCTAAAAAGTATAAGATGTATACTATTTGTATTGTACCACTTCAAAACTTATTATTAGAATTTGATGTAGTTAAATTTTAATGTTATTTATCATGCAAAATTTCTAATTCATTGGAAAACCAATTTAGGTCACAATTTTCAAATTACAAATATTATTTTTAATTTCACGAAAAATGATACACGATTTATGAGAACGACAAAAATCGTGTAGCGAATGCAGGTTGGAATAAAGTATAATAAAACATCTTCTCTCACTCAGCCCTCCCGTCGAGAAGAGGAAATTTTAACCCGTCTTAGAATTGGACAAAGCCGTCTCACCCATGGTCACTTGCTGCACGTGCTCGACTCTCCAATGTGTATTTTATGAAATGATTGTTTTAAGAGTTTGGCATATTCGTCTACAATGTGCTGATTTTACCTTCTTCAGACATAGTTTTAACATTCCCAACAATTTATCATCCATGTTGGGACAAGATGATAGCGTTTAGCAAATGTTTTTAGGTTTTTGAGAAAAGCAGACTTCTTCCACTGTCTGTGAGAAAGTTTTCTGTATCTGTTCCTTTACAACTTTGCACTTTTAACCTGTCTCAAATGGTTCTCTACAGCCCTTTTTTAACTTTAAGGAAAGGGTTTTTGATAAGACGATCTTTCTTTGTGTACTTTGAAGGGTGCAAAATGGCCGTACATGCTGACGCACCCAAAAATATTAACTCATTCACATTCACAAAACACATTAATTGTAATACATATTTAATAATTATAATAATATATAGGCCTAATACATAAAATCTGAAGTTGTGAAAGTGTGTAAAGTGGAATCCGAACTAGCATGTGGCTTCATGACGTTTCGAACCCGGGACTCCTTGATTACAAGGTAACGAAGTTACAATTATGCCATCGGGAAGGTTCCTAATAGTATTATTGTTTGTCGTTTTCATAATACCTTCTATTAAAACGGTAAACTGAATTATCAGATTTGAGGAGTAAAATGAATTCGATTCCCAATTCGATCCCATTTTGAGCAGGGTTGTAAAAGGTCAAGAAATTTTAAATAAATTCAATTCCGGTCCAGGAGAGAAAATCAGCAAGCGTACATGGTTTCTGGACCGTAAAGGACCTTTTTATCTGTAAAGTACTTCAATTCGGTCGAAGAACCTAGAATGAGTTTAAATATGGTCCAGGAATCTTTTTTCCGGATGAATTTAAATACGGTCCGGGAATTTTTTTTTTTAATTGGTTTAAATAGGGTCCAAGTTCCGTATTGAAATGAAACAATACGCAACTTGGATCGAATACGGACCTGACGATAAACAATTATCCACTTGTGAGAATGAAAGACTAATCCAGGTGCTGGCTGTCTCCAGAATCTAAAGTACAAGCAGGGCCGGCGGAAAGGGGCGGGGGGGGGGGGGGGGCGAACCGTGCGGCCGCCCAGAGCGGCAAATTTTCAGGGCGGCAAAATTTGAAGAGAAATATAAGCCTATTGAGAACTTGAAAGTTATAATATTATATTATATTATATTATATTATTTAACTTGGAAATTAATATATGCCGAGCCACAGTTTGGAAGGAACATATCAGTAGTCACTTTAAAACCACTGAATGCCACAAGGTGGGAAAGCAGATTCGTTGAGATGTCAACTGGGAGAGGTCTATGATGCGCTCCTTCAAATAATTGGCGACAATTAAACTGTCCAAATGGTCGCACTTGAGGCTCAGTGTATTGCAAACCAGTTGTGTGGCTTTACATTCCTTTCATCACTAGTCATATGGTACGTATGACTTCTTATTCCACGTAATGTAATGGTCAAATGCCTTCAAAACGTTAATCTACGATGTGTTTGATGATTTCTTGCAAACATATAGGCGTTTTGAAAAAAGCAGGAGTGCTGAAAATTTCAGTTTCTTAGATGCCACTTGGCAGCCGAGCAGGGCTTCTCTCCCTTCACTCGAGGTGGAGGCATCGGGGTAGGGGTGGCGACCTTTGATTCCCGGTTGATGAGAAAGAATTGGCATCGAATTTAGAAATACGTAGATGATCCTAAGGTAGGAAACACTGTACAGGGCCGAAATCGAAAAAAGAAGCAGTTTCAATATGATGAAACTGTTGAAGATCCACAAAAACGTACAAGCTTGGTATTTATTACCAGGTCCTAGATGATTATTTTAGCTCTAAGAGAAAGATTTGAGCAGGTTAAACATCATAGTGAATTTTTCAATGCATTTTATGATATTAGTAAGCATAAAGACATTCAATCTTATCTTTTGTCTGAAAAGTGTAGAAAACTTGCCGGAATGTTAACACATGAAGGCTACTGAATTAAAAGATGAAATAAAGTGCTTTCGGCTATATTAAAACAATTACACCAAAGGAGACCTCAAACCGATAAAGGGTCACGATTTTGCACCTAATTTGAGTGTAGAACTTCGAATTTATTAACTTTGTCGGTAACCGTGCAAGTGGCGAACAAAGTTTCTTTTTGGAAATTAAGACTAATAAAAATACTATATTCGGTCAATCATGTCTGAAACACGCTTGTTTCCATTTTATGCTAGATAGCTTTATACGAAAAAGAATATTAAATGCAAAGGTAAAGTTCCCTGTGCATATAGCACCATGTCATGAAGGCACGTTTAGGGGATGTGGGGGTAGGGACACACACATTCTCAATCTCGGCCATTTCAGAGGTGATGTGATCAGTACCACTCTCCTGCCGCCTTTACCTCCCAGGGTTGCTCCCATGGTACACCCATTAATTTGAGGCTGGGTAAATCTCAGAGCCTCTTTATGCGGGGACACGCAGGAAAGAATTCAGACGTTAGATCACCCACATTTTAAAAATCCAATCATATATCACAGACCTACAATAGTAAACATATGAAGTCAAGCCTTCATTTCTTTCCTAATACTTATTACATTTAAGATAAGTTTAAGAGAGAGAGAGTTTTCATACAATATAATAATAATACAACATTAGTGTCGCATTTTTTAAAGTTTAACTGCGGTCGAGCGAGATATCCTTTTGTACTTAATAGTATTGAAATAGCGTAACAAGTCTCATTATTTATTTTATAGTTTGATGTTTTACTTAGGAATATATTAATCTTCAATTTCCCGTTGCTGCGGGGAAGGGGGAGGGGGGCGTTCGAAAGGGAGCGGCATCTGCCGCCACTGCCCAGGGCGGCAAAATGACTAGCGCCGGCCCTGGGTACAAGGTAGAAATGGGTGAAACGCAAACGCTGCAGTCACGTTACCCCTCTCCATATAGCCCCATTCTCTCGCGTGCGTTCCTTCACTTGGTTGTAGCAAGGTCTCTCCACCATGGCTCGTCCCTGTTGTGATATCTCAGCCTGCTGGGAACACAGCAGCCTCACGTTATCTCATCGGCGGCTCCTATTGTCTGCGGTTCCTGGATCGGATGCCAGAGCAACACACAAATATACATTCCAATGTAAAAAGTTGTCTGTAAATTCCTTCCAGGTAACACCACGAAAGAAAACTAGCACCTCTGGGGATGACGCCATATTGAATACCTTACCATGGGGCTGGAACAACGGATACAGCAACAAATTTGCATATGATACAAGTCCTTTAATTCACTTGGCATTATACAGTAATTAAATACGTTTGCACACTGAATAAGATACACAAAAGCCCACATCCGATAGGCTAGCTGAAAAATGTTCTTCCTGCTGACGCGAGCCGACATGCACCATGCCGCTGTGTTCGAATATCACGCTCCCAGAATTCCGCGTTCTTGCAAGAAGCTCCCAGCGGGAGTAACATAAAAACAAATGAGGAGCGGAAAGCAATACTATTTACAATCTTCAACATTCTCCCCCCCCCCCCCCCCCGTTGGAATGCGCAGCATCCAAACTAAATCATGAAAGTCCAATTGATCTTCCCATCTGGAAGAGGCACAATCTTACTGAGAGCCCTTCGGTACTCTCCATCCTTGGTGCGAACCACGGCTACACGAACTAAATTGTCTTTCCCTGGAAACACTTCTTCTATAATGCCCATTTTCCAGGATAATGTGGGTAGGTTGTCTTCTTTCAGAAGCACAAGTAGTCCTGGTTGCAGGTTGGGCTGCGTGGTTGTCCGCTTCTGACGCTGTTGCATACCATGAAGATGATCTCGGGACCAGTTTCTCCAAATCCTTTGTTGAAACTGTTGAACTCGTTGCCACCTGGAAAGTCTATTTTCCTTGAGATCAGTTAAGTCTGGTTGAGGAAAGGAAGTTAGTGGACCACCAATAAGAAAGTGGCCTGGAGTGAGGTAATTAAATTCTTCATGAGAGTGAGGTAAGGATGTAAGAGGTCGAGAATTTAAGCAAGCTTCGATTTGGCACAAAAGAGTTGACAGCTCTTCGTATGTCAGTACAGCATTCTTGGCGACTCTACGAAGATGGTACTTCATGGATTTTATGGCGCTTTCCCAGACACCACCGAATGTTGGGCTACGTGGAGGTGAATTTTTCCACTGAAAGTTTTCTTGTGCTGCATACCTTTGAATGTCTTCACTGAATCCTTGCGATTGAAATAGCAATTGAAGTTTCTGAAGTTCGTTCTTCGCTCCTTGAAATGTTGTGGCATTATCACTGATAATGGTGGAACACTTGCCTCGCCTTGCTGCAAAGCGTCGCAATGCTGCTATGAAAGCTTCAGAAGTAAGGTCTGTTACTAGCTCAAGATGTATTGCTCTCGTGGCTAGGCACGTAAAAAGAGCGATGTAGCATTTCATTGTGATTTTATTCCTGATTGACCCTACTTTGATGACGCATGGTCCGGCATAGTCTATGCCTACATTATTAAATGCCTTGCTAGGTGTAACTCTGATGGATGGGAGCTGTCCCATTAACTGTTGTGCTGCGGATGCCTTCAAACGATAACAAGTTAAACGCTGATGAATGATTTGCTTAATAACTTGTCGTATTCTAGGTATCCAGTACCTTTCTCGAATGGATGAGATTAACAATTGAGGTGCTGCGTGCATCAATCGTTCATGCTCTGATGCAATTAGTAGACGGGCGAAGTGACTTTTTGGATGCAAAATGATTTCATGCTTGCTGCTGAATTCCAAGTTGCTATTTTCTAGCCTACCTCCAACACGAAGAATTCCCTGATTATCCAGAAAGGGGTGTAAGTCATTGAGGATACATTTGTTGGATACTTGCCCTTTGGCAGTGAGATCATTTATCTCTCGATGAAAGAACGAAATTTGTGTCATAACGACGCACGTTTGAGTGGCATCTTCAATGTCAATTGAAGTAAGTGGATCGGATTGTTTGTTACTTGCATTTTTACAATTGCGAATTAATCTTGTACAGAGCGCTACAATCCTTAACAATTTGAAAAATGTCGAAAAATTGTTTATTATTGCCTCTGATTGCAGACGAGACACCAGTGTGGTTACAGGAAGCTTTCGTTGTTCAGGAACATCTTTGTTGTTAAGACTTGTGTCAGATGTAGATGATGGCCAGCACGTTTCATTTTCTTGCAACCAAGCTGGACCATGAAACCATAGCGAATGATGATGAATATCTTGAGGTTTAACTCCACGGGAGATTAAATCCGCTGGATTATCCTTGGACGAAACATGTTTCCATTGATAAGTTTGAGTAAATTCTTGAATTTGCGCTACTCTGTTGGATACAAAAGGCTTCCATCTGCTTGCTGGCGATCTGAGCCATGTCAGAACTATTTGTGAATCTGTCCACAAATAAACATTGTCAATATTAAGTCTCAAAATTGGGGGTGTCTTGTTGAGTAATTTGGCCAATAAGACTGAAGCGCACAGTTCCAATCTAGGGACAGTGGTTTTCTTGATCGGGGAGACCCGTGATTTTGAGCACAGTAAGTGCACTTCGGTGTAACCTTCTTCGTTTGCTGAACGAACATACAAGCAACTGCCATAATTTTTCTCCGATGCATCGGAAAAGCCATGGATTTGTATATTCTTGACACAACCAGGTGTTAGGATGAAACGTGGTATTTGCATTTCACTGATGACTGGTAGCTGAGAATGAAGATGAACCCATTCAACTTGCAGGCTTTCTGGAAGTGGATCATCCCAATTTATGTTGTGAAGCCACAACTGTTGTAAAAAATGCTTATACATTACAGTTACTGGTGAAAGTAGTCCAATTGGATCAAATATCTGGGCAATAACACTGGCTACTTGACGTTTGGTTGGTTTGTGTGACATCATGTTAACAGACTTTGCTCCAATGTTAATCATGAAAGTGTCTGCCGAGGGATTCCATGAAACTCCTACAGTTTTAACACCCTCGGTATGAAAATTAATAAGACTTTGAGTCTCTATCAGTGATTCTGGAATAGCGTTGAGTACTTCAGTGCTGTTGGAGCACCACTTTCGTAAGATGAATCCTCCTCTTTTCAGAAGTTCCGATAGATCTTGATAAAGTTGTAACGCACCTTGCACGCTACTGCTTCCTCCAACGTAATCATCAACATAGAAATCACGCTGCAACACTTGAGATGCGTGTGGGAAGTTAACCGCTTAATCTTCGGCTAACTGCTTCAGACATCTAGTTGCTAAAAAGGCACTTGATATAAGCCCATACGAGACCGTATTCAATTGAAATACTGTTATGAGTTCCTGAGGAGAGTTTCTCCACAGAATGCATTGCAGTGGCCTGTCATCTGGATGTATGTGTATCATTCTATACATTTTTGTTACATCAGAAACCAATGCCACCTTGTGAGTTCGAAATCTCAGAACAATGGAAAACAAATCTTCCTGTATGGTAGGTCCAACCATTTGTATGCTATTTATTGATTCACCGCTTGTTGATGGCGAACTCCCATCAAAAACAACACGTATTTTCGTTGTACTGGAATCCTTGAAAACACAATGATGCGGAATGAAAAATTTTGTGCTGTCATTTGTTTGTACATCATTTAAATTTCCTATGGGCTCCATGTGTCCCAGCTGGTAATATTCTTGCATAAATTCTGTATAATCAGCCTTTAATTGTGGTTGACGTTGAAGCCTCGTTTCTAATTGGTGAAATCGAGTTAATGCAGAGTGTGAGGAGTCACCTAACACTGAACGATCCTTACATAATGGCAGCCTGACCGTATAACGACCACTTTCATCTTGTGTCACATTTCGCTGAAAATGTTGCTCGCAAGCAATTTCTTCTGGTGATTGCAGTTTCGTGTGGATCTCCTATATGATCCAGAACGTTTGAAGTTGCGAGCTGAGAGAATCTTCCTTTCTCGTGAAAAATGACCTAGTAATATTGTTCCTAGAAGATGTTGCTGGAATCTTCCCTGCAATAATCCATCCGAACTCTGTGTCTTGAAGAATGGGGAAATTTCCTGGTTTTGTACTCTTTTCAGGCTTCATGACGGTAAAGAAAACCTCTGCACCAAGCAGAATCTGTATTTTGCCCGGCGAACAAAAGCTTGGGTCTGCTAAACGAATATCTGTTGGAATGTGTGACATTCACAAGTCAATCATTTGCACGATTACATTTCGTTCATATATATTTGAAACTAAAACGCGAAGGTGAAGATACAACTTCTATGGGTCTATTCTATTAGTGAAATAACTGAGCAATATGCAGTTCACTATTACCTATATTTCCATTTTTAGTCACACACATTACCACATAATGACTATTGATTCTTGTTGCTATAGCAACATTAGAATTCCAAATATCTCGTTTATACAGCGTATAGTGCAATAAATAACATAAAACATAATTAACGTTGTACAAAGTAATAATTATACATATTTTAAACGTTAATATAAAGTGATTTTTATAATATGAAATTAATAATTTCAATAAACATATAATCATATTGTGCGGATTCACAGGACCGTCACAACATTCCCCTCCTCCGGGAAAATGAAAACTACGAAACAACGAGGAGGAGTTTTCATTTATAAATCAGTCAGATGTGTATCAACATAACTACAACAAAGTTACAAATGGACAATATTATCTGACATTCGACAACAACGTGCACATAAACAGATTTGTGCCTAACAGGTAATAACAAATCAGAACATAATACAACATTCAATTGTACAAAATAATAAACAGAATGGTTTCCTTTTTCCAGTATCTACTCTCATAAATTTAATTTTCAGACAAGAGTTGATTCCTCTTTTCTTCCGAACAGTTAAACACTCGAAGATTTGAAAAGTTCACCTTGTCATAATATTGCTGGTTCATTGTGTAAAGAATTGCATTATTGTCCTTAATTTCCTTGACAAGGAATGGCCCAATATACAAGTTAAACAAGTTATGAATCTGGCTGTTAATTTTAGAGCAACTTGCCTATTTTTTATCATAACCAAATCTCCTGTTTGAAGTTTGATCGAGTTCAATGCATTCTTAATCTTTCTGCTTCTTCTAGATTGTCTAGTCTTGATTTCTGCTAAAAACAATTTGCGTTTCCATGGCAAAGATTTAATTTGTTCTGGCCAGCCGATTTCTTCAAATATTGAGTCCTTCATATCTTCATGTAAGAAAAGTTCACTAGGAGATAATCCGGTAACTGAAGAGCATGAATGATTTAATAACTGAATAATAGAATTTATTTTAGGATACCAACCGGTGTGATTATCATTGCAGAATAATCGCAGTAATCTAACAATCTCCTTATTGTACCTCTCAATAGGATTAGATTTCGGATTGTATGTAGTGGTAGTAATATGCTTAATTTTCCTTGAATCCATGTAGGCTTTCCACTCATTTGATGTAAATTGGCTTCCACAATCTGATAATAATACATTGCATACAGGGTAATGTTTAAAATATTGTTCTTCAAAACGATTGATAATTTCCCTGGCAGTCGCTTTTCTTAACGGATAAATCATAACAAACTTTGACATAACGTCTACAATTGTGAGGAGATATTCATATGTACGTGATCTTGGTAATTTTCCGATTAAATCAATAGAGAGGAAATCGTGTGGTTTGTGAGAAACGACGTGATATTCATCTCTTCGCAACGGCCGACCTACAATCTTTGTTCGTGCACATTCTAAGCAATCTTTCAGGTAATTTCTAATTGATTTTCTCATGTACGGCCAAAAATATGCTCTTCTACAAGCTGTTAAAACCTTCTGATAACCAAAATGTTCATTTAAATCATGCATTTTGTGCAATACCAAAGGTATAAGCTCACGTGGCACTACATGTTTACAAATTTCATCTGAATTGGGTTTATAAAAAATAATTTTGTTGTGAAGAAGATACTTTGTAAAGTCTTTATCCGTTGTACTATCTTCCAGGTGAGAAATTATATTATTGCATTTTTCATCTGCTCGTTGAGCTTTTAACCAAATAGAAGAAGTATCATCTTGTGAATCTTCCATAATTACTTGATTGATATATAATTTATCATCAAGTGCAGAATAAGTAGTACAAGGCGGAAATCTGCTCAACGTATCAGCAATATTATTCGAAACTCCTGGGACATGATATAACGTGAAATCAAAACACTGCACTTTGAGAGCCCATCTCGTAAGACAAGAATTAAGTGATTGTGCAGTTTTAAGCCAAGACAACGACTTATGATCTGAATATAAGTTGAAATCAGTTCCTTTAAGATATATAGCAAATTTCTCCAGAGCAAATAATATAGCTAAACATTCCAATTCGTGTGTACTATATGTAATCTCTGCTCCTCTAAGAGAACGACTGCCGTATTGTATGACACGAATTTCATCATTATCAACTTGCCAAAGTACACAACCTAATCCTTTCTGGCTTGCATCAACAGAAACACAAAACCTCAACTCAAAGTCTGGTTGACTCAATGCTGGTGCTGAAATTTAGAGCATTCTTTAATAACAAGAGAGCTTCTTGACACTGAGGTGTCCAATAAAATGGCACATTCTTGCGTAAAGATGATATAATGGACTAGCGATATCTGAAAATCCCTGTATAAAACGATTCCTCCAATTTGCCAGTCCTAAAAATTTGCGAAGTGACTTTTTGTTTTGAGGAACAGGAAACTGTAGAATAGCTGAGTCTTTATCATGATCGACCTTAATCTCGGAACCAGACACCACATGACCCAAAAACTTAATTTCCGTTTGGAAAAAATTGCATTTGGCAAATTTTATGGACATGTTCGTCATCTGCAATGTCTGTAGAACATAATCAAGATGTTCAAAATGTTTCTCTATTGTTGGGCTAAATATTAAAATGTCATCCACATATATCATCAGAAATGAATGAGTCTCTGGTCCAAACACCTTATTCATTCTCTCAACAAAAACAGAAACAGCTGATTTTATACCAAATGGCAAGTAACAAAACACGTGCTGTCGTCCTCGATACGAAAAAGCTGTGTACTTATATGAGTCGGGCGTAAGTGGTATTTGAAAATATCCACAGGAGAGATCAATCGAAGAAAAATATATTGCACCCTTAAAATGTTGAAGTAGCTCGTTTATAGGTTCAACATGGGTAAGTGGTGAAATTACATGTTGGTTTAGGCGACGAAAATCCACCACTGGACGCCACTCACCATTAGATTTTGGGACGATATGTACTGGGTTTAAATAAGGCGAAGACATCTCTTTAATTATTCCCCAGGCCTTCCATTTCTCTAGTTCCCTTTCCAACGCTGCTCTTTTGGCGAACGGTACAGGATATATAGGTGCCTTGATTGGTTCCTTTGTGTCTAGTTCAATTTGATAAGGTTCTACGAATGCAGATCGGGGTCGATCAGAAAACAAACTATGATATTCTATTATTAGATTCTCAAGCTGAGACTGCTGCTCCGTGTTGAGTGATTCACACGACCGCACCTTCGTTGTGATCTGATCTAGAGAAACGACAAGTAAATTTTCTGCTTCTTTGACTATAGTAACTTCCTGCATCTGGCAGCGATCCCTATCAGTTGTGATTTTGCTAGAGTTAAATGGCTGAACCAATTCGGAACCAGTAGACGCCATCAAACTAATTTCGTTTCTTCTAAAATCGAGTACAGCTTTGTATTGCCTTAAAAATGGTATTCCGAGAATTAATTCAGCATGCAGTTGCTTCAATACGAACATCTCCAAAGTAAAAACTTCCGAGTTAATTGAAATACTTATAATCTTCCGACCAGCAACACGAAACTTCTGATGTCCTGCAAACGGCAATAACTTAAGTTGATCCACTGTATCCAGTTTGGCACTCGGAATAATTGATTTTATACTGCACCATAATTCATAACTGACTAAATTACACTGGCTTCCACTGTCGATGACACACTGTATCGTAATACCGCAAACTGTTCCTGTGATCAAAGGTTGATCAGTAATAGGAGTAGGTATACCAGTATCATTTAAAATCCAAGTAGGTTCATCTTCGTACCAATCTAATTGAAAAAATATTGAAAGTGGATAACAATGATCAACTTCAGGTAAAACGGAATTATTTAATACAGCATACTGACAAGTTGTGCCTATATTATCACTACGATATGATTTAGACGGACCCTCCATTATGTTAGTGCGAGCAAACTGGTCCACGTTCACCCGCGACGTTCGTTTAATGTTGCTTCAGGGACAGAAGAAATGAACTGTTTAAAAGAAGTTTCTCTTGGATCGAAAGATGGAGCATTTTCATTTAATGGAGTATTCGCCACTGCAGTTGCATTGCAACTGTTTCCCGTTGACAACTGAGAAGACGAATATCCGCAATTGGCACATACACTGCATGGTTGGAATGAGTGGAAATTATTGTTAGAGAAATGAGGGTGAGGACGCAGTGTAAATTGCTGTTGTTCTTGCTCGTTTCTGGCATTGAAACTGTTGCTCATAAATCTACCATTATTGTTGAAGTATCGTGAGCTTTGTGGACTTCTATTTTGCCGGAAATTTTGAGTTCCTGCACCATTACGTCTGTAACGATTATATGGTCTGTTAGTTAGGTTAGGTTTCCCAAAATTATTATTTCTATTAAATATCATCGTCTTCTGGCTGGAGTTTGATTGTTGGTTTTCAGCAACAAACGGAACATCTGTACGTGGAATCTTATTTCTTTTATTTTCATCGCTAGAAGAAACAAAATGAACAGTATCATTAGGTCTTACGCTACGTCTTGAACCTTGATTTCCATTAGGTTCATCATCGTTCACAAACGATGAACTTTTAGCAACACTCTGAACTCTCAGTTTTGCCCTTGCACTATTATTGTCGGTAAAACTTTTAGAATTATTCCCATCATGTCGGAAATTTTTTTCACGTACATTATCATGAACATTAAAACTCTTGTTTGATCTTGAATTCACTAAATCCAACCTCTTTAGTAACGCAATTACATCATCCATTTGAACTAATCTAGAAGCTAATATTGTTTGTGCAATAGATGTGGGCAACTGATTGATTAAAATATCAATAACTTCTGCATCATTCGGACGATCAACTAAATTATAATATGCTGAATGCGTACGAATAGCAAAAACTTCCATACTACTCGTCGATTTAGGATCATATTTACGACTTCTAAGTTCAGATAATTGAGCCTGAGTTAACGAATAAGACGTGTAGTGATTCAGAAATTCGTCAACAAACTGTTTGTACGATGTAAACGAATCGACATGAGTATTATACCACCCTTCTGCAGGTCCTTGAAAACAATTAGTAATACATTCAAGCCTTTGCATGTCAGGAACTTGCAGTAAGTCTAAGTAGGACGTTAAAGTTTTAATAAACTTACGTGGACTTGATTTTTCAGGATCTCCAGAATATTTAGGAAGAACAGTAAGTTCATTTAATCTTACCAACCGTCGAGGTTCTTGAGTAAGCGAACGCATACAATTGTCAGGATAATCACATCGATGATTCTGCGGATTTGCTGACTTTTGGTTTACTTGCCTCTTTCTTTCCTGACCAGAACCATCAGAATATAAGGAACGGATTGATTGACATAACTTGTTAGTATTACTAGTTCTCACTCGATTATTTCTAGAACGTTTGTGTCTTTGTGAAGCAATGCGATTGTGTTCATCATCAGAAACATCACACGCTGAAGAATCAGATGATTTAGGAGAGGTTAGGTTCCGTGCAGGAATACCAGGTTGACAGTTACTATTCACATGAGAACTGTAAACTTGTACAGGATTACTTGATTCAACATTAGTCGAAATATTATATGTCAACTTAGCAATATTTTCCTCACATGCTTCCACGCGCTTAGTTACTTCGTCCTTGCTCACAACGACTTCAAGTCTTTGAACTTGCCGAGACAACCCTGAAACATTGTTCTGGCATTCTGTAATCTGATCAGTCAATCCAGCAAGTTTATCAGAATTCTCTGTACAAGTAGTGTTGACTTCCTCGATTTTCTCTGTTAGTCCTTGCACTTCTCTTTCCATTTCCTGATGTAATGAACGTGTTGCTAATTTGCAGGACTCGGCAACTTCAGCTAATTCCTTTCGTAACGATGTACTCAATTCGTGGAAGTCAAGTTTGAGTAGTTGCTGTGAATTTTGAATTTCCTGTTGAGATTCCCTGATTTTTGTAAACTCAAGCTGATGAGACTCTTGAGTTTGCCTCATTTTTGTAAACTCAAGCTGTTGAGATTCTTGAGTTTGCCTCATTTTTGTAAACTCAAGCTGTTGAGACTCTTGAGTTTGCCTCATTTTTGTAAACTCAAGCTGTTGAGACTCTTGAGTTTGCCTCATAGAATCTTGAGTTTCCCTAATTTTTGTAAATTCCATCTGTTGTGACTCGCTCATTTTTCTTAACTCTGCCAGCAGATCAAACATTTGAAAAGGAACATTACTTTGCCCCGTTGACGTCTCTGCCAACACAGAAGGACGAATGTCAATTTCTTGAACATTTTCTTGACTTCTTTTCCATTGCACAAAAGCTTCAATACTGAACGGATCATAAGATGGATCACAATCTGTACAGAAATAATTTTCATTTAACTGGTATAACTCCCAATGCTTATCGGACAAACCCAAACATTGTAAATGATACCAATGGCCACAATTTTCACAAGCTACCAACCTTTCCTTATCGGGGTCTTTGCAGCACTTCACCATATTCATGGCACCATTCTCATTTTGTGATTCATCAGGTTCATCACCACAATTGATAGATCTAGCTGTAAGACTAATTTTGGATCTCAGATTAAAAGGATTACTTGATGCGTACATAATATAAATTTATGTACAAACTAGATTCACGAGAACAATGGTGTAAGTTAACACTTACGCAAAACACATCACTCAAGATCGTGCTGATAACGTTCCACAATACTGGACCACCAATTATACTGTGACATTCACAAGTCAATCATTTGCACGATTACATTTCGTTCATATATATTTGAAACTAAAACGCGAAGGTGAAGATACAACTTCTATGGGTCTATTCTATTAGTGAAATAACTGAGCAATATGCAGTTCACTATTACCTATATTTCCATTTTTAGTCACACACATTACCACATAATGACTATTGATTCTTGTTGCTATAGCAACATTAGAATTCCAAATATCTCGTTTATACAGCGTATAGTGCAATAAATAACATAAAACATAATTAACGTTGTACAAAGTAATAATTATACATATTTTAAACGTTAATATAAAGTGATTTTTATAATATGAAATTAATAATTTCAATAAACATATAATCATATTGTGCGGATTCACAGGACCGTCACAAATGTGCCATTCAGATGCATCAAACTTTTCTGAAGGCATTAGTCCTGTGTTGGTTGGCAACACTGAGCACGAAATACTTGGCGTAAAATTGCTATTATTAGATCTCAGACGGATCTCTACTGAATGACTCGATTCAGCTGACGAATTGTTGATTCCCTGAATGGAAACACGATGCTTTACCTTTCTAAGACGATTACTTTGAACAACATCTTCAA
The DNA here is from genome assembly GCF_977018435.1 of Lepisma saccharinum. Lineage (NCBI taxonomy): Eukaryota > Metazoa > Arthropoda > Insecta > Zygentoma > Lepismatidae > Lepisma > Lepisma saccharinum. Next base: position 49,188,541 of record NC_139245.1, on the reverse strand, counting down.
CAATGAAATTATTCTGACTCGCCGCGTCGAAAGAGCACGATAATTGACCCAATTGCCCGCTATATCTTGTACTTGAACAATTGCTGTAGCAAGTAACACCTGTGACGCACTTTTCTGCTTAATTGAACAATAAGAAACCTGAGGTGCTTGATCTGAATGCTGTGAAGAATCGCTTGTATTGTTTACCATCGATGTGTTCACGTGACCCCCAGATGACATTTCTCGCTGCTGGTTTACATTGGATGTACCTTCATCTACATGAAGTAAAGTACTATGCTTCTTGAAACGCCACTCGGGTTCAACCTCACACACACACACAACGTTGCAGTTGCAGTTTCTCAGAATAGTACTTGACTGCAACGTACCGGGTTCGACGTTGTGACGGGGAACATTATTCAGTTTTACCCATGATGGTAGCTCTTTTCTAGCCGGAGATATGAGGTTCTTATACACTCAGGGTTCTGGTATATATATATATATATATATATATATATATATATATAATGAAAGTTAACGTCAACGTAAACAGTTTATTACACTGGGGTGAAATTAGATATCCGCAGAAAGTCACAATATCTCCTGATAAGATTTCACTGCACTTTTGTCGTTCTTGAAGTTCCAGGTTCGAATCTCCTCTGCAGAAGTCTTGGAGAGGGAGGACAGGGACCATTCAATTTTTCTCCAGTGGGGAATAAAGGACCTTATTTTTCTTTTATGGCATTGGGTCGCGTTTGTGCTGACTTGGGGACAATAGGGCATTAATTAAACGACTCAAGGAACATTTAAATCTGCTTTCCTAGTAAAGAGTAATATCAACAAAGCAACGGAACTTTACTATAAGCTTACAAAGGATAATGCTTAGTTAAACTTTATTTACTTTAATTAATTACTTGAATAATGCTAAGCTGAAGGCAGTAATAAAACACTGCTCATTTTTCCCTTAATGAAAAATTAACTAACGATGAACATCACCCTTCGTATAATCTACCTGGTAGGCCAAGAAATATTGCTATCGCTCGTATAATCTACCACAGCAGGCCAAAAGATGACGTCATTTCTGCATCGACTGTTGTGAAATGTATAATCTACTAGTAGGCCAAAGAATACGGATACCCTTCGTATAATCTACTAGTAGGCCGTCTCCCAACAGTAAATATGTCCATGAGCTAAACCGTAACCCAATACAATGCGTATAATCTACCTGTAGGCCGTACAAGGAGTACGTTTCTGTTCTACAGGCAGGCCACACTGTAGGAGGTTGAGCTTGAAACAATGCGTATATTCTACCCGGTAGGCCGAGAAATATTGCTACCTCTCGTATAATCTACCAGAGTAGGCCACACTGTAAGAAGCCCTCTTGTATCCCTAAGCACCCGTGTGCTTGCAATGCTGGGCTATTTGCGGGAGCAGAGCTCGACCATGAGTCGCCGAAGAGTCAACACAGAACTGCTGGCCGGGGCAGCGTCGCTGCTTATATACAATTCCGAGCGCAGCGCCAGCGCCTCTAGTGGATTCTCGTGAACTACGAGAGCGCTGCTTAACATGAGGTGCCATCTATACAGGTTAACAATGAACTATTAGAAACAATAACGCTCCCTAGTGAGATATGGTAGAACTACGTTCTTTACCAAGCATAGCAGTGAAACCCTATGCAGAAGCGATAACACAATAGATAAGATTATACAATGCTATTCAACAATGACAATAAAAAGAACAAATGCGTAACTTGTGACGATCTCGCAGGACCGTTGCATTCTGTTTACATCGCTTGCACACTCCATATTTACACTGTGCCGAAACGTGATTGTTGCTGCTAAGACAGTTAAAACATACGCGATTTTCACGTAAAAATTTATACTTTTGTGAAATAGAAGCTTTCTTAAAGGCTTCACATGAAAATAAGCGATGTTTGTTTGCTTTACAAAACATGCACAATGAAGAATCTGTTGTAACATATGACTTCGAAGATTGTTGACATTTAGCACTGTACTGTTTGTGCATATTTGTAGATGATTTTGTTGCTACCTTGTTACCTTCACTCGTAACTGGATTAATCTTTTCAAGAGCTTGGAATCTGTGCTCTAGAAAACTAAAGAGCTGATCTAATGTGTTAAATTCAGTATCATTACTTTCTAGTTCAAATGCTCTTCTCGTTGCATGATCGAGATTTGAAACAAGATGCTGAACTAAAATTATATCAGTTAACGACGTGTCGTCAGCTATCATTTTGAGCGCTGAAATAGAGCTAGCTGCAGTGTTTGTAAATGCACGAAGTTCCTGACAATTCTCCTTTACAACTGGATTGATATGTAAAATATCATTTGCATGTGAGACTGCAATGAACCTTTCATTGTCGTATCGCTCATTGAGTTGCTCCCAAGCAATAGCGTAATTTGCTTCTGTCATTGGCAAATTTTGAATTAGATGTAAAGCTTCTCCTTTCAACGATACGCGCAAATACTGAAACTTCTGAACATTTGAAATATCTACATTGTTGTGTATCAGCGATACGAACGTGTCCTTGAAAGACACCCACTGCGTGTAATTACCGCTAAAATGTGGTAATGCAATTGCCGGCAGTTTCACTTGGGTATTTGAAGTTTTAGATACACATTTGTTTTCTACACATGTTGCTTTATCATTGTTGTCAATTAATGTTTGCATCACTTTAAATCGAAATATATTTCTTCGATTTGATTCCTTTCCGCGTCGTGCTCACCCTCGGTTGTTTCTGATTCTATTGTGTCTAGAACGCCTTCTAGTTTACTCCAGATAGCATTTACATGTTCCATGCGGGTTTTTATTTGTTGTATTTTAGCTGAGGATTCGTCGTAAGTACAGACATACTATTGAATGCGTATACGTTTCGCTTTGTGGGAGCTTCTTTCTTTGATCAATGATGTTATAGGAAACCAGACTTTTGTACTCACCGCTGCCGAAGCTAACACACTTCACGGGGAGTTGATTGTTGATTGTGTTTTTCTCCGCAGAACTTCATTGTTGGTTCCGACGAAAATCGTACAACGGAAGAAAAGTTCAAGGTCAGCTATTGCTTCATGCGTTCGCGAACGAGAGTTCCTGAAACAGCTGATTCCACCGTACCGTGACGATTAATGCTACTGTAATCGCAACCGAGTTCAAGGTCACTGCAAAATGCGTTGAAACAATGTACGTTACGAAAGCGCGGAAAACATGTATGCAAACCAAAAACACTGTTTGTTCTGTAACACTATCACAATTAGCACTGTCACAACTGATGATCACTGACCTGCACGAAACAAACTGTCACTATATCCGGAATGCGGAGGACCATAAATGTCTGTAGATTCCTACCAGGTAACACCACGAAAGAAAACTAGCACCTCTGGGGATGACGCCATATTGAATACCTTACCATGGGGCTGGAACAACGGATACAGCAACAAATTTGCATATGATACAAGTCCTTTAATTCACTTGGCATTATACAGTAATTAAATACGTTTGCACACTGAATAAGATACACAAAAGCCCACATCCGATAGGCTAGCTGAAAAATGTTCTTCCCGCTGACGCGAGCCGACATGCACCATGCCGCTGTGTTCGAATATCACGCTCCCTGAATTCCGCGTTCTTGCAAGAAACTCCCAGCGGGAGTAAAATAAAAACAAATGAGGAGCGGAAAGCAATACTATTTACAATCTTCAACAAAAGTACTCGCGGACATTTTTAGAAGGCAACTTTTGATTGGTCAATCCTTGTACAGGAATTGTAAATAAATTCGATCCCAGACTGGGAGAGAAAATCAGCAAACGTAAATGAGTTCTAGACAGTGTATAACCTTTTCATATTTAAAGCATTTCAATTCGGTCCAGGAACCTTTTCTCCGGATCAATTTAAATACGGTCCAGGAACCTTTTTTCTGGATGAATTTCAATTCGGTCTTGGAACCTTTTTTCCCCGCATCAATTTAAATACGGCTCAGGAACTTTTTTTCAGGAACAATTATAATACGGTCCAGGAACCTTTTTTCAATGAAACAATACGCAACTTGGACCGAATTTAAATTGTGCGAGAAACAAGGTTCCGGTCCTGCAGCAGAACCCAATAGAACCTATTAGAATTTATAGGTTCCTGGATCTTTAACCACCCTGATTTTGAGTCATGTTGCACAGTGGTTGAGATCCAAAATTCGACTGTAGGTCCAGTTCCATTTTTCCTATCATGAGTACAAAGTTGGCTTATATGAAACTTTTTAAAAAAAATTATTCTCGATCCTGTTAAATTTTATCATGAAAGACAGCACATTTGAGTCTTCAAGCATCGTAGGTAATAATATATTCAAAGACATGGCAATTGGAGGGGTGATCGATCACCCCTATCGCCCTCCCCTTGGATCCGCTCTTGTTCTAAAGCTATATTAATTAACTAACTCTCTAGCCTTCTTAAACCCGAAGGTTTATGGCTGCAGCAACACAAACATTCCATCTGTCCCTATCCTGGGCAAGATCAATCCACTCTTTTCCATCCTTACCGATTTCATTTAGGTCCATCTCAACGTTAGCCTTCCATCAAGACATATGAAAAGTCTTTCTACTTTGAAAAGGGGTGACAGATCCGAGATTCCGTTTCATCTTATAGTTGGGCCTGACTCTCGCAGTACTGGTATAAAGCAAGCAGTGTGCGCACGAGTGCACAAACAATCATAGGCATATTTAAATAATCATAACTTTTTCCAGGTATTTACGCATTGCATATGGGGAAAAAATCGACCCAACAAGCTCGCCAGGACCATATGGAATCGATAAATAAATGACGTCACGTTTTCCATGGACTCTTAGTGTACATAAGGTTACTTCATAATAGAATGCGTGAGTATACATGATTAGCGGTGCGCAGACAAATAACTATTGAATTCCGTAGATAACGCTCTTTCCATTCAGCAAGAAGAAAGACAACACTAAATGAGCCTCCTAGATAACCTAGTGGTTAAGGGTGTCGCCTTGTAATCAAGGATTCCCGGGTTGGATCCCGGTGGAGGTTGCATATCTCAACTACCTAACTACAAGAGGAAAAACCTCTTGTAGAAGAGGAAAAACCCGCCGTTGAATTTTTCATAAAAAAACTATCTTCGCAAGTTTTTGCTTGAAACCAGTACGGGGTACTTCCAAGTGCTCTTGTTAGACCTGGGCAAAATTAATAACAAAACGAAACCTCATGGGATATATTATCCAAATATCTGTTAACTTATATTCAACATTTCCTTCCGACAAAGTGTGCCATAATGGAAAAACTACAGCCATATCGTTTTCTGGTTTTATCTATCTTGTTATTTGTTGCAGAAAACAAACATGGATTTTGTCTGAAACTTTTTTGTCGGAACTCTGTATTTTTTTAAAATCTTCCACATCATTAAGAATTTGAAATGAAATCAATAAACACATAATATATTCTTTATGAAATGCAAATGGTAAATGCGGTCTGAGCGTGGTCCCGATTACATCACCTCCAAAATGACCGAGATCAGGAATGTGTGGGACCCTACACCAACGTCTCCTAAATGTGCCTTCATGGCACGGTGCTATGTGCACGGAGAATTTTTCTTTCCTAATGGTTTCACCTACAGAAATACGTGTATGCACTGATAACCTTTTATATTTGCAGACCACTGGGAAATAATGTGCTTTGTCCATTTTTAGCCAAATTGAGGTAAAGGTGCTATTAGATAGCTCTGTGAAGGGTCTTTCTAACTAGGAATTGTAAAGGGTTTTCCAATAAGAATGATATGAATAAACTGGCAACTATGCTTCAAAGGTTATAACTGTCACTAGTTGTCATTTGAGTTTAGTATACTGTGACAATTCATCATGGCTAAGTACACGCTTCAAAAAAGTTTGGTTATTATTCAAAAATTTTATGAAAATAGACGTTCTATTGAACTTGAAACGGATCATAATTATGAGCAAACAATTATCTTCTGAGATGAAGCTCATTTCCGGTTAAGTGGATATGTTAACAAACAAAATTATCGTTTTTGGTGTGAAAACAATCCACAAGAGATTCACGAGAAGCCCTTGCATCAGCAAAAGGTCACTGAAAAAGAGGCAGTTATTGTGACTGGTGAGCGGTACCGATTGATGTTAACAGATTTTTTGTGGCAAAATTTAGATGAAATTGATTTGGAGGACATGTGGTTCCAACAAGACGGTGCCACATGTCACACTGCTAATGCCACTATTGACGTATTGCAAGAACAGTTTGGTGAAAGGATAATTTCAACTGTTAATTGGTTTCCAAGAAATTGTGATTTTAACTTCATTAGATTGCTTTTTGTGGGGTTATTTGAAATCTATAGTCTATGCGAACAGATCACGAACCCTTGATGCATTAAAATTGAACATCGAACACTGCATTCCTGACATTAGGCCCGAGTTATTGCACAAAGTCATCGAACATTGGGTTCATCGATTTCATTCGTGTGCACGAAGTCGAGGTGGATACTTAAATGATGTGTTATTCAAAACATAATGTAATAAACTATGCCTCAAAATAATATAAAAAGTTTGGTTGTATTTGAAATAGCTTTTATTAGGGCTGAGCCGTAACCGATACCGATGTACGTGACAAAGAATCTATACACAGATAAGACTCGCGGTCAAGCATCTTGTAAATCAAGGGAAACGTGAAATTATCCCCATAGGAGTTCCTTCGAAGTCTACCAGGCTTTGTTCCCACAGATTCGGTCTCGTGTAACAATAATCCCAATGAGGTCAAGGCACCTGGTGTACTGGTGTATGATGGACATCTCTCTCTCTCTCTCTCTTTAGAGACCTCCCGCAGTCAAAACAGTCATCGCCCACGTGGTGGACGTGTCTCAGACATAAGCCCCATTCGGCAAGCCAGACAACTGCAAGATGCATCTGAGAGGAAACACATGACTACCAACTTCCGGCTTAAGATTATCTTAGCTGAATCACCGAACGACAAAAAAGTCAAACGCGGTCTGTGGATGAAACTAGTCAATGCAACAACTAGCATACAAGCTACAAAGATGAAAATTACGGAGAATAAATATATAGTAGCTACTATTCTCGGAAAGGGGGTAAATATGGTATATCATTTTTGGTCATACGATTAATTGTGTTTAAGTAATTAAAATTAATTTTCAGTTTATTTTCACATTCAGCTTCATAATATTCCGAGTTCAATCAAAATATTTGCTTTGAATAGATTTTTTTTTACCACGTTAGGTCTCTATGAATACATACTTAGTATTCAATAAAGTAGATAATATTGTTCAAATCTTGTGTCGAAGTCACGCTCTTCGTTCTTTGAAGCAGACGAGACATACAGTGAACGTGGTCTTCATATAAAACAATCAACTTCTCTCACTTCAAACCAATATTTCAACATTTTCAAAGTATCATTTATTTATCTTGAGTACAAAGAATGTTGTTAGACATCGCCAAGTATAACAATAGGCATCCTCGCAATAACATTATCCCAAACCGCATATATCTCCACGGACGCCGCCATCTTGCAAGATCTTGTGCAGACGATACAAGTCAACTTTTCCTTGGCTTGCTCCGGTTGCAAGATGACTGTAAGCCGTCTGAATGGCCGGACGCTTTCACTCTCTAAGACGTGACGTCAACTTCCGCCCGCCGAACGCTAAAGGTGCAAGATCTTCAAATCGACTTGAAGTTGTCTGGCCCGCCGAACGGGGCTATTGTATCAGATCATACTTTACATATACATAGCATATTCCTGGAAATTCAAATACCTGGGCTAATCCTCTTTTCCTTTCCAACTTTAGACTTTTGTTTGTCCCGACTTGGATAACTGGGTTTGAGCAGGCGTGTTTCGACACAAGAACGCGGCAGGGGAATAATGTTCTTTGAACGACAGATGATGGCAGCAGTGCCGGATCTACAAATCTCGCGCCCCCCCCCCCCCGTAAAATATTGCCAAAGGGCCCCTCTACCTACCTACCTTTACACACACACGCTGAATACCAATTATAGATCTAAATTATGTAACCTTCTCCACTCACCTGTCTCCTCATTCCTTTTAGGTTCTTAATATTTTCCTAAGGATCTTATTTTCAAATACTCTCAATTTATGTACCTCTTTCAATGTAAGGGACCAAGTTTCACACCCATATAATACTACATGCAAAATTACTGTTTTGTATATTTTAACTTTTAGTTTCTTAGATATTAAACGAGAAGACAAAAGTTTATGAAGAGAGAAGTAACATGCATTTCCTGAATTAAGCATACTTTTTATTTCCTCTTTAATATAATTTTCATTTGTTAATATTACTCCTAAGTATTTGAATTTGTGAATTTCTTGGTCTAATGCTTCTCTTATTTGAATGTTAGGTACGTATCGATCTACACCAGAGATTATTGTTAGTGCCTTGTTCTGGATACTTTGTAGTAGTCTTTGGTAGGTTGGGACATTGTGCTGCCACACAACGCATGCATAAGTTAACATTGTTCTTAGTAGAACGTTAAACTTTCTTGATCACGGCTGAAGGTGCGGGTGATGTGAGTGATCAGCACCACGCTCCTGGCTACCTTTATCCCTCACAGTTTCCTCAAGGTACGCGCTTGATATGACGCTGGGTGGACGCTGGAGCAGTTTCAATAGGTGGAAAAGATCCTGGTTCTCACCGCAGGGGATCGACTCCGGGTCTCTCGCATGGTAGTCAGACACCCTAACGACTGAGCTCCATTATTTCTCGCTCGACAAATACCAAAGGTGTGCACTTAGCTTGGTAATTCAAAACACATCTCGCACAACAAATACTGAAGATGTGGCTCCCGTGTGACGGTAGATACGCACTCGATCTCCTGCTAGAACCATGCTACTTTGCTCTGTGATGCAAATGGTTTCGATAGAAGTTGAAAAAATCGTGGGAAATGCATAATTTAATCTGGCTGTCGGAATTATTCCATGTATAACAAGCATTATAGTTTACTCTTGAATAAAATGTTGGAAAACTTACACATTCTATGTACACAAACATGGCCTAGAAAAGACAAGAATGTTGGATTTCATGGAATTTTTCGTTGTTTTAGGACAATCTTTTTAAAAAATCGCTAAAAACTGCAACAATTCTCATTTGATGCCAAATTCACATTATTTCGATATTTCGAACTGGCGAGAAATGTGTTCAGACATCACTGCACATTCATAAACACAACTTCGCAGCAATTATCATTTTTCACAGTTTTTGAGTTTGCAAAAAATCAAGGTCCCTACTAATTAGAAATTACTTTCTGGCCACCCCTCGTATAAATCAGTAGATGGAAAGTGAAAATTAAGCAGAGCTGGCAGAGAAAAGTCAATTCTTGAAGAAAGTGATTTTCTTTTATGATTGAATGATTCGAGTTAATATGATATTAAAATATTTACGTATTTATTATTAGTATTTTATTACATAATATTGGACATTAACCTTACTCAGTGAGAGATTAATGACCATCTCTCATGAGTTTAAACAGACAGGACAGAGAGTGGCGTTAATTACATTGCAATACTAGTGTTGCAGTAAATTTTAGGTTGGGAGTATGCACTTGCCAATTTTTATAACATTCACCAATGCAGGTTTATGTTTCACTTTTTCGTGATAGTATTCAATATATATCCCGTTTTGTTGGATTCTTCTATATATATATGAGAATAGTGCAATGTCATTGTAAACGTATGTTAACTTGTGTGAAACCAGTAATATGTCAGGATGATGAAAGAAAACCTTCGTAAGCACTGCTACATTAAATAAGGTGAAGTGAGCCAGAAGAGTAATAAAATTCCAGCAGCATATTTGCAGTCTAAAGCTCTTCTTGTTCATGCATGCGATTTTTGTTGGATGTTTCAGTCAACAAAAATCAATTCCATAAGAGTGCCATGCATGAAATTTCTGTCGCATGTTGTAGTGAGATACTTTGTCGGGTGGCGATATTCGACAAAACTCGTATGTATCAATGGAGCCTATTTGCTCCAATGTTCCTTCAGTTTGTCCAACAAAATGCCTTACTGAGACGTCCGATAACTATCGGACGGCGCCATCCGCTCCCATCCCCTCCATCTGTTGACAGTTCTGTCCCCTTATTACTCCCATATGGACAAGAAAAAATGATAATTCAATACATTTTCACGTAATATTTAGAGGCTTAACACATTTTTCTGCCTCTCCGGAAATTCCTCTCTCTCTCTCTCCCTCTCTCTCTCTCTCTCTCTCTCTCTCTCTCTCTCTCTCTCTCTCTCTCTCCTCCTGCCAATCACTGGTGTCTGGTGTCGTGATTGTGTTGTGCATAAAAGGGGCCTAAAAGCTGAGGCCGAAACTTAGCAACAAGATATCCTGTTCCCGTGCAGATATCTTAGAAAGACAAAAAAATGTCAATGAACACAAAATTCCCTGACATTTCCCTGACTTTTTTTGACACCTCAAATTCCCTGACTTTTCTCGGTTTTCGATAATTTCCAGGTCTGTCGCCACCCTGCCAAAGGAAGGGAGAGTGTCGTGTACGGACTGAACATATACGAACATATACGCCAGACCTGATCTGCATCTTCAGTGCACGCCAGACCTGTTATTGAGTGTTGTTTGTCATCAGTCCATGTTACGAGTATAGCTTCCGTCATGTACGCCTCAAAGTCATAGCCGTCCTTCATGACGAGACTTCTTGCATTTATACCATTATGTAAGTTATTGTACTAATTCTGTTATTGTGTTGGTGAATTATACACTTTTGTTTGTGTTGGAACTTCAGTCTTATTCTTTACTCCATTTCCTGGATTACCGAAGAACAGAACACCTACCCTCGACTTAATTGATATTCCGACCTGTTTTGCGTATCCTTACGCAGCATCCTTCTTCAGCCTGCTAGGCATTATGGTGCAATCCGGCAATATCTTACAAATGCAAAATCTTTACTAATGCGGGAACTTCAGGATTTCAAACAGGGGTTGGCTGTACCAAATGCTACGTATATTTTCCATCATCAGTCTAGCCGCCATAAGTGAACTAAACTTTCGAAGAAGGTTCCTTTGTCAAATGTTACATAAATTTCTCCGTCATCAGTCTAGCCACCATAAATGGACGAAACTCTCGAAGAAGATTCTTTGCCAAGTATTACATTTACTTCTCACTCATTCAGTCTAGTCATCATAAGTGGACTAAACTCTAGAGGAGAGCTTCCTCAACGTCGTGAAAGTGGTAAAAAAAAATGTATCTTTTTATAGACGGAGTGGGAGTCCGTGAACGTTCACCCCGTTTCACTGGAAATTTTCACAGTAACGGTTTTTTTGAAGGACAGCTAAGGAAAGGGAATTTAATGTCCAGCAAAAGCGTAATCAAACAAGCACATATACTTACATGCAATAACATATAAAAGTACACACATAGAAACATATTAATTAACTCTTTACCTTGTAAGCTGTCCAGAAATTAATTAATTCAATACCAAAAAACCAGTAATGATCAATCCGATCGTTAAAAACGCAAGGCACAAACGACCTGTAAGCGGAAGAAAATGATAAAATGATGGAAAACGAAGGTTTGGATAATTAGGAGAGCACCACAAAGCATAATGAGGATAACAAGGTTACGTGAGACGCGAAGACACAGTAAAAGAGGATTGCATAGTCTCAGTACACTTTTATATAATTTTATAATAATCTTCTGTCGGCTGTTATCTGGAAAAAAGTGAATCGTCTCTGTTAGAATAAGCTTATCAACATATATTTTCATCGGAAATTTATTATAAAATTACTTGAGGTATAACCGAGTCGTAATATTTAATCTTGTCATAACATTCTCTTCTATTTGTATATCAGCCGGACCCCTTGGTGAAGTGATTACCCTATCGAGCTATGACGACAGGGATCCCGGATTCGGATCACGCCTTTGGCGCGATTGATTGATTGATTGATCTTTGCACTTTATGCACTTTATGCACAGTAAGTCTAATCGGGAATGGACATACAGTTTAAAGTGCGATCCGAATCACTTGTGCCTTCACCGGGTATCGAACCCGGGATCCCTTGATTACAAGGCGACGACGCTACCACTTCTTTGGCGAAATACGAACGAAACTCAATTAAAATGGAAGCTAGTAAATGAACATATGAATGAAAAACAACGTCATTGTTTCCACGTGATTTCATTTATCTCAGTTCCTGATAATTTGAAAATGGAAGTAGAAATCTTTCCGGTTAGAATTTGCTTTTTACGATTATTCAGCATCTATAGAAATATAGATGAAATAATACAAGGTTAGCCTAAAAGAAGTAGACAGTTTAAACGCTTTATAAATTCAAACTTGTTTGTTACATCATAAAACATTTAGTATTGTTGTATAGAGAAAGTCTTCCAGTTTACGACCTCCGCTTTTCGTTTGTCTTCGTGACGTCAGCATCACGTGAGCACCCTTGACGTAAGTCGAGCAGTAATGGCCGTTAGCCAGGTGAGAAGGCGTTCTTCGTGAATTATTTTGCAAATCAAATTCTGTTACTGTAGTGCAGCGTCATTTTAGAACACGGTGTGACAAGCAGTCACTCATAAAACAATTCATCTTCGATTGGAGCAAGAAATTTAAGAAAACTAGTTGTCTGTTCAAGGGGAAAAGTCCTGGGAGAGGAGAACTGTATTTTCGCATTTTTGTTTATATGTTGTGTTACAAAAGGGTCACAAATAGAACACTTGTAACTAATGTAAACTTCAGGACGTACTCTTCAAACAATGTAAGTATTTCAGTACAATTATTAAAACTCTTTTTTCTGTAAAACTTTGAAAGTGTCTATTTCATTAAGGTAACCCTGTATATTTTGGTAAGTGATATTCGATTAGGATGAAAATGAGAACTCAATTTCCTGAAATTACAGACGTGACATATCTTCACTTTGGATGCAATAATAATAATAATAATATTCACCATGTTATTGACACAACAGTGATTTACAATAATCATGTGGGAAACCAAGGAATCAGGAACGACCATAGCCATCATTGTCGCTTGTTTATGTAATCGTCTCAGAGAGAACTGAAGGGGTAAGTTTAAAATAGCATTCTCACCTTTATTGATAAAGCACAATTATGGGCTACTACATTGGTTCAAAAAGTGTGCGCCGCGGCGTCCTGGGGTGCCGTGAATGGCTTGCAATCTTTAACCGTACCAATACCCATTTTAATAACAAAAAACATTTTATCAAACTTAATCCTTCAATCCTTTCATATTGTAGCTTTCTACAAGTTCACCTATTAAACCTCTGGTCATTTGAGATTTGTTAGAATTGAGGTATTCCTCTGGGAATAATAATAATACTAATAATAATAATAATACATCGGAACGAATGTATACGCATTATACAGTACGTTCGTTTTGGCTCTTGGTCGAGGTAGCGAGTGAACAATTGTTATTACACAGGTTAGTACTCGTTATGAAATATAAATATAATTGTCTACATGCTAAATATATGTGCGTAAATAAGCGAGACGTTAATGGACGAAAATGTCGGCATCTGCGCTATGTCACTGTAGAAGAAGGTATGCGTCAATGAATAAGGTTAATCAGAGGGTATACGGTCTATACTGCCGACTAATGCTCTGTGTAGTAGTTAGGAATAAAGGGAGGGTAAGCCGGCCGCCGTGGATGAGTGGTTAGCACATCGCTCTAAAGGGGTACCGGGTTCGAGCCCAAGCCTGGGCATAGATGTTTGTGAGTGTCCATTCATTAATTTCATCATATCAGCACTCATTTCCATCTTCGCAATTAGCCAAAAATGATAGAAAAGTGAAGTAAAATAAACTAAATCAAGCAATCACTAAACAGAGGGAACGGGAATAACAAAACTACAGGATAATAAAGGATAAAAACGGAAACAAAGAGAAATGAAGAAGTGTAGGAGACAATGAATTAGAGAAGCGAGAGAGAAAGAGAGAGGATAGATAGATATAACAGAAAATCGAGAGGAAAGAAAATATATAACGTGCAAAGACAGAGTAGGAAGAGAAATAACAGCAAATAGAGAAGAAGAGAGGAAAAAAATAACATTGAAAGAGAGTGGAGGAAGAGAAAAAACAGAAAATCGAGTGAAAGTAAGAAAATAAATAACGTGGAAAGAGAGAGGAAGAGAAATATACAGAAAATGGAGAAGTGAGAAAAATAAGTAACGTGGAAAATCAGAGGAGACAGAGAAATAACAAACAGCAAATTAAGTGAGGAAATAAATAACTTGTTGTGCACCGACTTGCTCTAGAAGAACTATGGCCTGTAGATGTTTCCGAAGAGTAGGTTGACCGATGTTAATAAATTTCGTACCGCATGCTTTGTTCGTAACAGTCTGAATAATAAACTCTAGTTTTGATTGATTTTTGCAGTGGTGTATCCTGAATAATTTCCATGGTTTGCCGTTAAAATTCTTATTTATTGTATATATATTTATAATACCCCCACCATCTAATGAATTAAATATAATAGAAATAAAACGCCATTGCAGGCATGCAATCAAAACAAAAAGAGGAATCCGACAGCTTCAAATTTTCCGGCAATTTGGATATTTTTCATGAAATTTCCCTTTCACCGAAAATTGGAGTTGAAATTACCTTCACCAAGGGAAATTTTCTTTTATGTAGCAACACTACATCTGCCAAGCGCAGCACACAAATGGAAAGGAACAAGCAGTTTTCTCCCGTCAACGCTGTCTCCTGCGGTATAACTGACACGCAGGCCGCGTGTTTTTAAATAGCCACCCGTCCACTTTGTCTTCGGCTCCCTCGCACTCCCTCGTCCAGCCGGGGAGGAAACCCGGCCGTCCGAAGGTTGCGGTGGAAGTCGATCAGTGGCGTACGTTTCTTCAGTTTGAGTTTTGATTTTAAGTTTCCTTTATGCACAGGATGGTTAATCGGGATTGGACCTACAGTTTTAAAGTGGGATCGGAACCACTTGTGCCTCCACCAGATGTCGTACCCAAAATCTTTTGATTACAAGGCGACAGTGGCGTACACAGACCAGTTTTTAAGTTCCAATACCCAATTACCTAAATATCAAAGCTAAGTATGTAAAAGTAACAAAAAAGCGGCTTTTCCGGTGCTAAACGCGGTAACATTGAGAATACGCAACCGATATTAAACTTCTGTTTGCATTTAGCTCTACTTGTAAATAACTAAGATTCCAGCATTGGGTTAATTCTTGTCTTTCCTTGTATCTTTCAGAGGTGACAAAGCAACTAAGCAACAGAACCAAATGTTGCTAAGCGAAATAATGTCAAATGGGTTGGTAAGTACATATTTTCCATAATTTCTCTGTGTGATAGCTAGATCTCGTATTTTAGGTTTTTAACGTATTTTTTTCCTTTACAGGTATGTAAGAAATAATAAGTTATGTCAGTTGATGAAGTTTTATAGTGCCTAAAATAACCTATTTTGCTTGTTAGAACCTATATTAGGTTTATGCGCCTAAATCAAGTATTTTGTTAAGTTTTTATATATTTTTAAACATGTTTGAAACATACTCTCTGTCGATTTCCCTTCCTCCAAGTCCATGGTGATTTTTCAAAGCTCTAAATAAAGCAAAATGTCTGTTGCTACTGTTACCTGTACAATCCAAAGTGGTCTGATCTGTGTGGTCTTCCTCACTTTCGCGTCACTTCGGTGCTTTGTGGTATTCACGCTTTGCAAACTAACAGCATTGAAGTTTGCACCAATGACTATGTTTTTGTTGAAAGATTAAATTTATTATTTTTTGCCTGTGATCCTCGCAGACAAAATTTGCGGAGTTTGACTGTGGATAACATGAAAGCAGATTGGTGCCTAACTATACGGCGAAGAGTGGATTTTAATAGCAAATTTCTAATGGTAAGTTCTGCCATCGCCGTAGGGTTAGGCAACACACATAACGTTATTCAAGTTAGTGCGTATTTCAGGATATAGGTGTCCCAATTTTATTGCTGGTGACTATACCTAACAATCATTTTTCAGGAGATTTGAACTATCTTAAAGTTTTCTTCAACCTACTTCAAGATTTTTCGAGCCTATCTTAAGATTTTTAGGACCTATTTTAGGATTTTTAGAACCTATTTTAGGAAACTAAAAGCACACTTTTTTAGAACCCCAAAATCCGAGGTCTAATAATAAAACACGAAGACTTGGAAATCATGGATCGTGCAGGAAAGGGACTATATAGTAAAAAGCGGGGCCGCGGTAGTGGTAGGGGGCGGTAGATCAATTACCCCAGGGGCGGAGGCCGGAATCGGGGGTAATTAATGCTAATTTTTTTCCAATTACGATTCTTTCCTTACCTTAAATTTTACATGTATGGAATCCTTGATTCATAAACTTTCCAAAGATGCATCAAACATATTTTATGAGAGATCGATTCGACATCCTTAAATCTTTGATTAAAAGTAGGTTTGGCAACAGTGCATCGAGCATACAAATTTGCTAGTTACAAAAATGGCGTCTTCCGTGTAGAAACCTTGAAGATATAGTACTACTAAGTTAAGATTTTTCAATCGGTAAGTGATCGCAAATTAGCAAATAGGTTACTTTAGGTAAGGTTATGTCGTGGTAATATCAAGAACATATATTTTTCGTTCTGAAACGTAAAATATTGCAATAAACATTGTTTTCGTGGAAAAATCCAGAGTTTGTGTTCTAATCAGGGAGAGCTAAATTTCACTTATTTCGCAATTTCCAGACGTGACCCCCAAATATTAACTTCATATTCGTGATTAGAAGGTCTCATTTAGTGTGTACGCGAAATATTAACAAAATCGGAGAGGCTTCCGGTATTGGCAATTCGCTCCGCTTCAGCGAATTGGCGAAGTGATTAGTCTATCGAGCTATGACGCCAGGGGTCCCGGGTTCGAGTCACACCTTTGGCGCGATACGAACGAAACTGAATGAAAATGGGAGCTAGCATGTGCGCATATGAATGGAAAACAATGTTTCCACGTGATTTCATTTATCTCAGTTCCTGATAATTTAAAAATGGAAGTAGAAATCTTTCCGGTTAGAATTTGCTTTTTTACGATTATTCAGCATCTCTAGAAATTTAGATGAAATAATACAAGGTTAGCCTAGAAGAAATAGTTTAAACGCTTTATAAATTTAAATTTGTTTGTTACATCATAAAACATTTAGTACTGTTGTATAGAGAAAGTCTTCAACTTTACGACCTTCGCTTTTCGTTTGTCTTCGTGACGTCAGCAGGCCCGTAGCAGGGGCAACTGCCCTCCTGTGAAAAATACAGAACACATTCCTACCTGGAATTCTCACTAATCTTTACAATTATATCATGTGTTACTCTAGCAACATAACAAAGATTTTGTGATTTATTAGGGTGTATGGGATTCCGTATAATGTCGTATCTGCGGGGGGGGGGGGATTCCCTTCCCGATTCAGATTTCGGTAAATGATTTCGCAATTTTCAGTATCTAGAACAGTTGTGGCATTTTGAGTATTCTTGTATTAAAGCTGCCTAATGTGTTCGGATGTTTTTCTTGGATGTGTTGCTATGAACTTGGAACTGCTTAAAGTTTTGTTTTCCAAGTCTACCTTTTGGTAATAGTGATTCATGTGGTAGAGAGAGGGAGTGGATGTTTTATTTCTGTTACTTAGCGTTGCTTCTCTGCCACTTCTAGCTAATCGCAACAATGAGTAATGACGTGAAATTGAAGAGACACTCATAAACAGTGCCGCAACTACAGGGATGCAGGGGGCATTGTCCCCCTTCCCGCGACCTTGGACGGAAGTTCATTCTAGGGGAAGCAAACATTGAAGTAAAAAAAACAAGACTAGGAGAATCTAAGAATAGTAGGACAATTGGATACCAATGATGGAATTAGTTTTTACGTGTTCCTTGTATTTTTCTTCCAGACGGTCAAGGGCACTTGCAAGGGGCACAGAGGGGCAATTGCCCGCTATCGATTTCAAAATTTATACAAATAAAAATACATTTCGTAAAATGTTCTTGCTCGCTTCGCTCGCAATGCCTGCTGTTCTTATAGTCCAAGTTCAGAGCCAAAGCTATGGGGCGGAGGGAGTCGGCCCTGGGAGCCAAGCGATCTATATGAAAAAAATGTTAAAGAGAATACCATGGCGCTCCGTAAATTATTGGGCCCTATTAAAACAATTTCTTTCCATGAAACTTTATATGAAATATAAATGATGACACTGTAATTCAAGAAGTCATTGATCAATCAAAGGATTCCTATTTGTCTGTCAGGTGTCAAAACATGAATTTCAACTATAATATAATATAATTCACACAATATTTTGCAAAATGGTTAACGTAACCAGTAGGCAAACATTGTCTGTAGTGATGCAAGAGTCTCTCTTTTGAAGGAAATAGATTCCGTGGTGGACTAAGAACCCATGTTTTAATGTTTTAGCAAGTACAAAAAAAGTACTACAAATTTTTACACAATTCATCAAAGTGTAGATAATATGTAACCATTATTATTTAATTATTTTGATTTTTCTTGCATAACACAACACAATGTTGTTGGATTCTCGTTAGATTCCTTTGTGCGTAAAAATCTTGCATACTGGAAACTAGAGGGAAACATTATGAAGCACGATTTATAAAGGGCTCCCTTAATCAGTTTTGCAGAGAGGCCCAAAGCTGTTGGTAGTACATATTAATTCGTCTATTAACATTATCGACCTGTAAATATCAAGTAGATACAGTCCCTATTAGCCTATTTAAGTTAAGGTTTACATTGTTTACATTGTTTAGCAATCTGGAAAGGTCATCATCGAAGTATTGCTATTTGATGTTGCTTGAAGTTTTTTTTTTGTTGTTCGTTGCAGTTTCAAGATATCATCTCTTTTCTGATACTTATATTTTTTGGGGGGGAGGGAAAAAAGTGCCTCCGTGTACCCTGCTATATCTGCCAATGCTACACAATATATTAAAAATTTGCCCCCTCTAGGATTGACTTCACACCCCCCCCCCTACAAATAATTCCTGGCCACGGCCTGGACGTCAGCATCACGTGAGCACCCTTGACGTAAGTCGAGCAGTATGGCCGCTGGCCAGGTGGAGAAGACTTTCTGCGTGATTGAATTTGCAAAAACAAATTCTGTTAAGGTCTTACAGCGTCGTTTTAGAACACGGTGTGGTAAGCAACCACCCAAAAGGCTGATCATCTTCGATTGGAGCAAGACATTTAAGGAAACTGGTTGTCTGTTCAAGGGGAAATGTCCTGGTTGAGGAGAACTGGACTATGGCATTGATATTTGTCGTCGTCTTACAAAAGGGTCACAAATAGAACACTTGTAACTTACCAATGTAAACTTCAGGACGTACTCTTCAAACCATGTAAACATTTCAGCTCTATTAAAACTCTTCTTCCTGTAAAACTTTGAAAGTGTCTATTTCATTTAGGTTTTTTTAGTAAGTGATATTCGATTAGGATGAAAATGAGAACTCAATTTCCTGAATTGACAGACGTGGCATATCTTCACTTTGGATGCAATAATAATAATAACAATAATTAACTCCATTCTAATTGACACAACAGTGAATTACAATAATCATGTGGGAAACCAAGGAATCAGGACGACCATAACTATCATTCTCGCTTGTAGATGTGCGCATTGGTTATAGTTTGATATCATTTTAAGGAAGTGCAACATACAATTGTAAAAGGTAAATTGATAATTTTTTAAAAGAAGAGATCTAATATCTGTAAAATAGGGGGGAAAGACTGATAATTTTATTGTAAAACAATTGTGTACATTTTATATGTGTATTGTAATGGGCAAAAAACGGCATAAAAGCTGTTAGGTTCAAAATAAAGGAATCGATTATGTAATCGTCTCTGAGAGAACCGAGGGGGTAAGTTTAAAATAGCATTCTCACCTTCATTGATAAAGCACAAATATAGGCTACTACAGTGGTTCCCAAAGTGTGCGCCGCGGCCCCCTGAGGTTCCGTGAATGGCTTGCAATCTATTAACCGTACAATTACCCATTGCAATAACAAATAAGATTTAGTTATCATATTCCTTCAACCACCCTGGAGGGTTTATTTCCCTTCGGGGATGCAAGTACACAAACCTCTCACCCTCTTCCAAGTTATTATTTCTACCTGGAGTAGCACAAGTACTATCTGGGGTTGCAATGGGCTGAGTCCTTGATCCTACAATCGTTCACAATGTAGCTTCCCACAAGTTGAAGTTCGCCTATTAAACTGGTCTTTTGAGATTTGTTAGAATTGAGATATTCCTCTGGGAATAATAATAATACTACTACTAATAATAGAACGAAACAAATGCATACGCATTGTACAGTGCGTTCGTTTTGGCTCTGGGCCGAGATAGCACGTGAACAATTCTTATAACACAGGTTAGTACTCGTTATGCAATATAAATATAATTGTCTACATGCTAAAGATATGTGCGTAAATGAGGGAGACGTTACGGGACGAAAATGCCGAAATCTGTGCTATGTCACTGTAGAAGAAGGTATGCGCCAATGAATAAGGTTAATCAGAGGGTATACTGCTTATACTGCCGACTACAGCTATGTGTAGCTAGGAATAAAGAGAGGGAAAGCCGCCCCCGTGGCACATCTCGCTACGACGCCAGGGATCCCGGGTTTGAACCTCGGCCTGCGCATAGATGTTTGTGAGTGTCCATTCATTAATTTCATCATATCATCACTCATTTCAATCTTCGCAATCAGCCAAAAGTGGTAGAAAAGTGAAGTAAAATAATCGAAATGAATCAATCAATAAAAAGAGGGAACGGGAATAAAAAAACGACAGGAGAATGAAGGAGATAAACGGAGAGAAATAAAGAGAAATGAAGAAGTGTAAGAAACAAAGAATTAGAGAAGCGAGAGAGAAAGAGAGAGGAGGAAGAGAAATAACAGACAATCGAGAAGAAGTGAGAAAATAAATAACTTGTTGTTGCACGATCCAAATGGTGTAAATTGAGAGACTGGAGTTTATGCCAGTTACACACTGATTCATATTTCTATTTGAGATTTCGGCAATCAGATTTCTCCAAATGCATTGTGAGTCTCGAGATGTCCGACCTGATCTAACAGAACTATGATAAATACGCTTGGCCCGTAGATGTTTCCAAAGAGTAGGTTGGCCCATGTTATTAAATTTCGTATCACTCACGTTTTGATTGATTTTTGCAGTGGCGTATCCTGAGCAATTGACCTCGTTTAACGCAACAATTCTTATTTATAGTATATATTTATAATACCGCCCCATCTATAATGAATTAAATATAATAGAAATAAAACACTATTGCAGGCATGCAAACAAAACAAAAAGAGGAATCCGACAGCTTCAAATTTTCCGGCACCTTCGATAGTTTTCTTGAAATTTCCCTTTCACCGAAAATTGGAGTTGAATTTACCTTCACCAAGGGAAATTTTCTTTCATGTAGCAACACTGCCTCTGCCAAGCAAGGCACATAAACATAAAGAAACAAGCAGTTTTCTCCCGCCAACGCTGTCTCCAGTGGTAGAACCGACACGCAGGCCGCGCGTATTTAAATATCCACTCGTCCACTTTGTCTTCGGCCCCCTCGGACTTCCCCCGTCCAACTGGGGAGGAAACCCGACCATCAGAAGGGTGCGGGGGAATGCGATCAGTGGCGTACGTTCTTTCGGTTTGAGTTTTGATTTTAAGTATGCTTTATGCACAGGAAGGTTAATCGGGATTGGACATACAGTTTTACAGTGGGATCGGAACCACTTGTGCCTCCACCGGGTGTCGAACCCGAGACCCCTTGATTACACGCAGACCAGTATTTAAGTTCTTGAAATTTTCTTAAATTCTGGTCTAAAAGCGTTTCTTAATAGTTTACATTACAAGCTATTACTCAAATATCAAAGCTAAGTGTGTAAAAGTAACAAAAAAGCTGCTTTCCCTGAGGTAAACGTGGTGATATGGAGAATACGTCTCGATATTAAGCTCCCGGTTGCATTTAGCTCTACTTGTAAATAACTAAGATTCCAGCATTGGGTTAATTTAGGTCTTTTCTTGTACATTTCAGAGGTGACAAAGCGACTCAGCAACAGACCAACGCTGCTAAGCGGAACAATGCCAAATGGTTTGGTAAGTACATAATTTTCATAATTTCTCTATGTGATAGCTAGATCTCGTATTTTAGTTTATTTTTTCCTTTACAGGTATGTAAGAAATAATAAGTTATGTCAGCGTTTCGTAATAATGCGCAACAACTGATGAAGTTTTATAGAGCCTAAAAAAACGATTTTGCTTGTAAGAACCTATTTTATGTTTATGCGCTTAAATCAAGCCTATTTTTAGGTTTTTATATATTTTTAAAGGTTTTACAGGATCTTTTTGTCACACAGAGGCATTTGCTTTGTTTTGTCTCGAAAAAATTCAATGACGAACGCGTTTGAAACGTACAGTAGGGGAGACCGGGGGGAGTTGCTCATAGGGGTGAGTTGACAAAGTGTTCTTTATTCCTACTAGACGCGAGTTGGCACCATTGCAGGTTACTCTGAATATGTGTCAACTCTAGAACCAACTCAGATCTAAGAAGTTGTGCGTCTTGTTCACGAAGTTCCTAGTGCATGACATCAATTCTTACTTGCGAAGTAAATTTTCTCAACTCTATATTCTTTCTTATACGTTTTCAAAGTAAGTAAGCACATAGTTTATGGTAAGGCTATGCAGAAGACCATGGTATTGTACCGATACTACATTCGCATACTTTGTGAAACTGCAATGTTTAGCAGCGGCATGACCAGGAAGTCCAATATGGCGATCGGGGTGAGTTGACAATAGAAAGGAAGGGGCTAGTTGACAATTCTGTAGGCCTATTGAGAAAATTGTTCTTCAATTAATTGTTTCATCAAAAGCATCTTAGCATATAGGCACATTGTTTGTAATAATATATATCAGACTCGCGTACTTTCGACGTGGCCTTTGGCCACGTCTTGTACGCTCGCATGCGTGACTTTCGGCCACGTTGTGGGCGCAATCACGTTATAGATGGGGTTCCTCAATGACCTTAATGACTTTGAAAATGTCTGCATGTTGTATTGGATGATGGGGAACATGTGTACAACTTCACTAATTTGTAAAGTTTAGAAAGTAACTTTATGTGTGTATGGGCTCTAATAAAGTACAAATATTCAAAATATTATTGTATATTTTCTTAATAATGAACTGAGTAAGTAATAATCGTTTCAAGATAAGTAGTTGGATGTTTTGCATAAACGAATTGAATAGCGACTAAATTGAAAATTCAATATTTACATATTTTGTTATTTTCACATTTTTGAACGTAATTGGATAATAACTGTTTTCCGTCATTCCCATCAAATTCCTACCTCTCTTCTCTTAATAAATTCTGATGCTCGTATTTTGAAATTCGAAAAGTCTAGCATAATTCCCTTACAGTAGTTTCCGGGGTGAAAATAAACTTTATTTAAGTTCCCTAGCAACGTCCGTTTCCATGGACAACAACAGGCACGGCAAGCTCTAAGGAATTGCATGTCATTATACCCCCTAAACATTTAGTTAAAACAAGCACGATGTAGATATTTACGCATTGAGTATAACAATATATACGGAATTGTATCTGGGCTGAAACTCCTTATTATGTAGATGTCACCCTTGTTTCAGGCACCTTTTCAAAGTCATGAGTTCATTCATCTGTGTGCTATTGATCTGTGAGAAATATAATGTAGCTAGACAATTAAGAATTGAAGGAAACAATGTGTGCTGCAAAAAAATCCGTGGCAACGGTTGCTAAGGACGTGAAAAAAGGGCATTTTCACTCTTAAGGAAGGGCCGATTGAGCGATTTTTGAATTATCTCGGCCTTTTGGGACGATTTCATGGGGGGTCGTAATCGGGCGTTTTTCGCCTCCGGGGCTTCCTTCATGGAGAACATTTATGTCAGTGAGTCAGTGAGTCAGTGGTGGGATTGGGGCTATATATATATTGGACTCGCGTACTTTCGACGTGGCCTTTGGCCACGTCTTGTACGCTCGCATGCGTGACCTTCGGCCACGTTGTGGTCGCAATCATGTTATAGATGGGGTTCTTCATAGATCTTAATGACTTTAAAAATGTCTGCATGTTGTATTGGATGATGGGGAACATATGTATCAGTTTGAAAAGTTTAGAAAGTAACTTTATGTGTGTATGGGCTCTAATAAGGTACAAATATTCAAACTATTATTGTCTATTTTCTTCATAATGAACTGAGTAAGTAATAACCGTTTGAAGATAATTAGTTGGATGTTTTGCATTTACGAATTAAATTGCGACACTAAATTGAAAATGTTATATTTACTTCTTTTGTCATTTTCACATTTTTGAACGTAATTGGATAATAACTGTTTTCCGTCATTCCCCTCTTTTGCCTACCTTGCCTCTGTAATAAATTCTGATGCTCGCATTTTGAAATTCGAGGAGTCTAGCATAATTCCCTTACAGTAGTTTTCGGGGTGAAAATAAACATTCTTTAAGTTCCCTAGCAACGTCCGTTTCCATGGACAACAACAGGCACGGCAAGCTCTAAGGAATTGTATGTCATTGTACCCCTAAATATTTAGTTGAAACAAGCACGATGTAGATATTTACGCATTGAGTATAACAATATATACGGAATTGTATCTGGGCTGAAACTCCTTATTATGTAGATGTCACCCTTGTTTCAGGCACCTTTTTAAAGTCATGAGTTCATTCATCTGTGTGCTATTGATCTGTGAGAAATATAATGTAGCTAGACAATGAAGAATTGAAGGAAACAATGTGTGCTGCAAAAAATTTCCTTGGCAACGGTTGCTAAGGACGTGAGAAAAGGGCATTTTCACCCTTAAGGAAGGGCCGATTGAGTGATTTTTGAATTTTCTCGGCCTTTTGGGACAATTTCATGGGGGGTCGTAATCGGACATTTTTCGCCTCCGGGGCTTCCTTCATGGAGAACATTTATGTCAGTGAGTCAGTGAGTCAGTGGTGGGATTGGGGCTATATATATATATTGGACTCGCGTACTTTCGACGTGGCCTTTGGCCGCGTCTTGTACGCTCGCATGCATGACATTCGGCCACGTTGTAAAAGCAATCATCTTATAGATAGGGTTCTTCATAGATCTTAATGACTTTGAAAATGTCTGCATGTTGTATTGGATGATGGGAAACAAATGTATAAGTTTGAAAAGTTTAGAAAGTAACTTTATGTGTGTATGGGCTCTAATATGGTACAAATATTCAAAATATTTTTCTCTATTTTCTTCATAATGAACTGAGTAAATAATAACCGTTTCAAGATAAGTAGTTGGATGTTTTGCATTTCCGAATTAAATTGCGACACTAAATTGAAAATGTTATATTTACTTCTTTTGTCATTTTCACATTTTTTAACGTAATTGGATAATAACTGTTTTCCGTCATTCCCCTCTTTTGCCTACCTTGCCTCTGTAATAAATTCTGATGCTCGCATTTTGAAATTCGAAGAGTTTAGCATAATTCCCTTACAGTAGTTTTCGGGGTGAAAATAAACATTCTTTAAGTTCCCTAGCAACGTCCGTTTCCATGGACAACAACAGGTACGGCAAGCTCTAAGGAATTGCATGTCATTATACCCCCTAAACATTTAGTTGAAACAAGCACGATGTAGATATTTACGCATTGAGTATAACAATATATACGGAATTGTATCTGGGCTGAAACTCCTTATTATGTAGATGTCACCCTTGTTTCAGGCACCTTTTCAAAGTCATGAGTTCATTCATCTGTGTGCTATTGATCTGTGAGAAATATAATGTAGCTAGACAATGAAGAATTGAAGGAAACAATGTGTGCTGCAAAAAAGTTCCTTGGCAACGGTTGCTAAGGACGTGAGAAAAGGGCATTTTCACCCTTAAGGAAGGGCCGATTGAGCGATTTTTTAATTTTCTCGGTCATTTTAGACGATTTCATTGGGGGTCGTAATCGGGCGTTTTTCGCCTCCGGGGCTTCCTTCATGGAGAACATTTATGTCAGTGAGTCAGTGAGTCAGTGGTGGGATTGGGGCTATATATATATTGGATTAGGATTATAGGACAGTATATTGCATTTGTATTTGTGATATAACAATAAAAATAAACACTGGGTAAAAAATTCAGTAAACACTTTTGTAAACATCCTTTTTAAAATTTGAAACATTTATGTTTCATGTTATACTGTTCATTTGAAAACATTTTTGTAATCCGTAATTTTTAAGGAAGTTTATTGTTTGAAATAAAATATTCCAAAACGTGAATGGGGTAGAATTGCACATATTGTCAACCGACCCCGCACGTATAGTCAACTCACCCCATATACGGGGTGAATTGACAATGCTCACACGCTTCGAAAAAACAAACAATAACTTTACAACTTTGAGCATCATGATGTAATAAAAATTCACAGTGGTGAAGGAAACTACAGGTATTGCTTGTAGCATTTCATCTATAGCATATAGTAATTTTTAAGAGTTGCAGAAATTTAAACATAAAAACATGCTCAGTTCACCCCGGTCTCCTCTACTCTCTGTCGATTTCCCTTCCTCCAAGTCCATGGTGATTTTTTAAAGCTCTAACCAAAGCAAAATGTCTGGTGCCACTGTTACCTGTACAACACAAAGTGGTCTGATCTGTGTGGTCTTGCTCTCTTTCGCGTCACTTCGGTGCTTTGTGGCATTCACGCCTTGCAAACTAACAGCACTGAAGTTTGCACCACTGACTATGTTTTTGTAGAAATATTATAATTATTATTATTTGTCTGTGATCCTCGCAGACAAAATTGTGGAGATAGACTGTGGATAAAATGAAAAAAGAATTTTGCATAACTATACGGCGAAAAGTGGATTTTAGTGGCAAATTTTTAATGGTAAGTTCTGCCATTAACGTAGGGTTAGTCAACTCACACAACGTTATGCAAGATAGTGCGTATTGCAGGATATAGGTGTCTCAATTTCATTGCCGGTGACTATATCTAATGAGCATTTTTCAGGAATTTTGAACTATTTAAAGTTTATTTAACCTACTTCAAGATATTTCGAGCATAATTTAAGATTTTTAGGACCTATTTTAGAACTTCTAGAACCTATTTTAGGGTTTTTCGAACCTATTTTAGGATTTTTAGAGTCTATTTTAGAAACCTAAAAGTACACTTGTTAGAACCTAAAAATACGAGGTCTAGTAATAACACACGAAGACCACATAGGGAAAGAACGTGCTTTGTATATTTTCTTGATCTTACAGGAGAGCACATTATTTCCTTGTTATGAGCTTGTTCTTTCCTGTATAAGCAACCAAAACCTCTTTTGCAGTGGATGGAAAAAGCACGCTCCATTCTTGTTCAATTCCTAGTTAGAAAGACAATTCAGCGAGCTATTTTATGGCACCTTTATCTCAATTTGGCTTAAAATGAAAAAAGCACTTTCTTTCCCTGTGGTCTTCATATCGGTAAGAATTTCAGTTTTATTCAAAATCAATTATACAATTAAATGCATATTCAAATCACTCTCTCATCTGTTTCGAAGACAATTTGAATTTGAATTTGAATTTAAAATTTTGGGAGCGTCAGCACTTAGGCTATTTTGCTCCCGTCACATTATACGGGGCCAGCCCCTTACCATTACATATAACAACTCTAACGTTGCATAACTAAAAATCTTAAAATCTTCTGACTTCTGTTAAAAGCTGAGGCTGCAAACGGGCACTCAGCACACACAAAGACAAAAAACAGGACAACACACACAAAATTATACTGGCCATAGTGCCAGTCGCCAGAGCCTCCTTAGTCTTTAGTCCAGAGTGCACTACGTGGAAGTGAGGTTGACGTTTGGGTGCCTACGTGGAAGGTACCCCTTACACCCCAGTTTCGAAGACAATTTCGTACTGCTGTCACCAATTCTTTACCTATTTAAGTACGCTTCGTTTGGAGGGAGGATTCTTCTATTGGTGGTGAAATTTAAACGACATTGCAAGCAAGTGGTGACTCAGAATAACACAGACCCTCTCTCTTGCTGTGTCGCCACATTAGTCTGTTGCTGCAAATGAGAGAGAAAAAACTGTATAGTACAAGAACTTATTAGTTTTCCTCAACATAGCTGCCACCTAGAGGCACACACTTGTCTCGCCATTGTATGCAACTGCGCAGACCCTTCTTATAGAACTCAGCAGGTTGAGACTGAAACCAGGACATCATCTTGTCAATTATTGTCTCTTCATCTGGAAAGTACCTGCCTTTGTAAAACAACTTCCTGGACGGAAAGAGGTGGAGTTTACAGGTTGCAAGGTCAGGAGAATAAGGGGATGATTGTATCCACAGGAGAGTGCTTCAGTTTGGCGACATTCGCATTGTGTTGCAAGAGACGGGCACCTTTGGAGAGCATACCTCGACTCTCTTTTTTGATGGTGTTCCTTAATTTACCCACCAAAGAGGCATTATTAGAGCTTTTGTTGTGGTCTCTTTCATCAGAAAATCTGTCAACACTACTCCCTTCTGCTCCCAAAACATTGTGAGCGTAAAACTTGCCAGTGGAGGGTTAGACACGTGCTTTTTGGGTGGTGGTGAGTCGCAGTGCTTTAGACTGTGCTTTAGTTTCTCTAAGCTACAGTGATAACCCCACGTCTCATCCCGTGAAATTATTAATCTGGCGTTCTCTTGGTTTTCTTGGCACGTGGCTGAAAGTTCGAGGGAGCACTGACTCTGTAGTCCTTCTGGAAAGGTGGGAGAAACCGGGAACTCAACGAGCTGAAACCTTCTGCATTTGCAGATGCTCCTTCATGGTTTTTTCACAATGTTAAACTGATCTTCACTCTGTTAGCTAGTTCCCGACTGCTTATGCTGCAATCTACTATAATTGCAGCATCAACTTTGTTGACAATGGCCGACTGTGGTCGCCCCGGAATAGAAGCCGTTTCGTTAGAATTGCCTATGCGACTGCTATATGTCCTCATAACGAGGCAACCGGGTCATACACCTGCGCCATCTCCATTTGTGAGATGCGTTGCCTTTCTTGAAGAAGAACCTGATTACTGCTCTGTACTCCACTAACTCCATCCTCACACTTTACAACCCTCAAACAACAACAGTTATTACTTCATATCTACAAATTGTAAAATGTCACGTGTAAAGATGCATTTTTACCCATGTGCACTTTCATTCCCATACGCCACTGGAATGGGTTTGAAAAAAAAATCTTTATTGAATTCCTCTCGTATCTTCTTCGCATTATGAATATGATGCCAGGACTTTGCGTAGGGCATAAAGAATTGTGTCGCTACTCGAACTTAGTTCCAGTGGTAAATTCTCGTGGAGACATTAGCCTCCAAAATGTGCTAAAACTATTTTGTCAGTAGTGCAAGTTTCATGCGAAATCTAGACGAGGCTAAAGTTAACAACTTCTCTTTCAGGTTCAATTGATTTGATGAAGAAAAAAAAATCAAATTCCTGCCCCTAAGCAAAAACAAAAACCCTCCCTCGACCAATGGCCTGTTTGGCCATGGGAAAAAATTGGAGTTCCATTTTCTAAGGGTCGCCTCAGCTTTAGGGGCAAGGGGAAGGGCAGGGGAGAGTGAGGCCCACAGTTTCCAAAAGGCCCTGGGTTCCATGGAGCTTGTTTTGGCCGATCGCCCGCTTTAGACGAAAGCTTTTCCTTAGCACTTTTCTCAACATTTGTGCCATGACCAAAAACTACCGTCTAAAGTAAATCTTATGGCATTTCAGATGCCATGGCATATTTCATGGCATTTCTCAAGGATAGAACCGGCTATATTTCCGTAGCATTTTTCGTAACATAACCAATCAGAAGCGACCTCTAGGTCACGAGTGCATATGCAATGGCGTCCGCGTGAGATGTAACAATGTATCACTTCGCATGTTTGAAAGTCTATAACTGTTGAACCGAGAGGAATAAAGTTTCGTATAAACAGATATTAGGTACAAAACAATGGCGCTACTTAAATACATACTTTACAACGTTTACTGCACACGTATGGAATAATACTATAGTTTTTTCAAATGTAAACACCGTGCACTCATCATAGATGGTGTAACTCAACGTGCCTTTCATGCTGTATATACGAGTATACATTGTAATCGTAAAAGTTAGCCGATAAGTTACATGAAATTCTTGCGTGTAAAGTGCTATCTGCAAGAAGATTTTTGGAAGCATTTAGCATTTATGCTAGCAAAAATGTTAAAGGAAATGCTTTCGTCCAAAGCCGGCTCAAGGCTAGGGTGGACCCTTGGCAGAGCCTGAGTGATCGAAGAACCAACTTGAAATTCCATTTTGGTATTTTCGTCGAAAGGTAGGGAGGGCGACATGAACCCTTGGTCCAGTCGCCATTGTGGTATTCTGCTTTGCCAAACTTATGATGAATGATAGCAAAGCAGGTGGCAAACGAATCCTCAACAACGCCAAGGCGAGGCTAAACCTAACGGTCGCCGCAGGCTGGCAAACAAATGTCTCTCCGATTCCATCTCTGATCATGAGCTACGAACGAAGGGTACATGTTGACAGCAGAATGTCATTTACAACAGAGAAAAATCAAGTGTGTGGCAACAGCGCATTTTGCACTACGAGACTCCCACATTTGGAGACGAAAAGACTGGGTTTGTTGAAGTTGGTTTTGATTGCTTGGGCTTTAGGCCATGTTCGAATCTGTTTTGTTCCCGGTCGCTATCCCCTGCCGTTCAATGAGTCCTGATTGGACGACTGTTACCTCTTTTTCCCGCCAGGTGGCAGTTTAAACGTCAACTGAAGGATAAACTTGTCGATAGTAATTGCTATCGGATGCAGCTTGTCTGTCGCCATTAGCAGTTCATAGTTAGAGAATCGGTTAGTTCAATGGACTATCCAGCCTAACTATTGCATATTTCGAGGAGAGCAAGAAAAGGTTTATTAAGGGTGCACTTGTCGCACCTTCTTCCTCTCTTCTCAAACTCTACTTGTGACGCAGATTCAGAGAAGAACGGTACGGGGATTCGACGGGTAGTAAGGTGCTTGGAAGGGTTGCACCCGATGCTCGAAGTGAGGGGAACATGGGGATGCTATTACCGCAGTTAAAAAACTAATCTCAGCCAAGCATCCACAATTATACTCTGTCCCAGGACTAAGGCTGCGCATAACGTTAGAGAAGGGGAGAAAGCGAGTGGGCGGAGAAGAACTCTCCGCGCTCTTGCCAACAGCTGGTAGCTGCACTTAGTTCCCGTCTCACGTGTTCATTCGTCGAACACACTCGTGATACTAATTGCACAGTGACTTTTTTTTATCGTTCTCCATAGATTTCCGGGACAGAGTATAGGAATTCCCACTTTGAGCGAGGGTTGCACCTGCAGATTCGGACACGGCCCACAGGCCAAAACGGGCTTCATGGAATCCAGGCCTACACGGGGGAGAACCAGCACTGCGGAGTGGTGAATGGACAGTGGGCGACGTAACCCAAGTCGGTGGGGACGTATGCACCAGCGGCTGCTGAAAAACACTCGGTGAAAACTCCACACTTCCACCCTCATGTGCCACGGGGGATGGGTCCTCTGGGAACCTGGACGCCGTGTCGGGTGGTGTACTGTCGGTGTCCCCGGGGGAGGGCTCGTCGCAGTTGGTGCCGTGAGGGGTGAGGGAGGCAGCGGCGGTTGGTGGTCCGAATTATAAGGGCCAGTCATTGGAAAACAGGCCACCTCGTAGCTCGACATGTAGATGCCACGGCACCACGAAACTCCTGCTGCCACTGGAAGGGGCTTCCGTCGTCGCTCGGTAGATGGCAGTTGCGTCGCAAGCTCGTGTGAAGCAGTGCGAGCGTGAGTCGTGTGAAGTGCAGACTTGCAGGGACATGCCGTCCGTCATATCGTGGAGGCCAGTAAGGAAGAGCAGCGAGCATTCGAGCGTTTCCTGGTACAGGAAAGTGCTAGTACGTGAGACCTTCACCGTCGAATGGCGGCAATGTATGGGGAACACTGTTCATCTCTGTTGCCGGTGAAGGGATGCTGTCGGAGGCTCCTTCCCGAAGGAAGAGCGTCACTGCAGTACCATCCACGACCTGGAACATACGACCAATGTTGTCCGGGACCTGTTCCACAGATTTCGGTGGGAAACACTCCAGCACCTATCTTACAACCTGGACATGTCACTGCGCTATCATGCCATCTTTGGTGAGCTGAAACGGGCAATGCGTGGTCGCCGGTTCAATTTGGATGCTGAGGTGAAGGATGCAGTGAGTGATTGGTTGTTGCAGCAACCGCGCACCTTCTACAGGGCTGCCAATGACCTACTGGAAGGACGGTGGGACATGTGCCTCAACGTCTACGAGATTACTTTTAAGGTGAGCACATAGTTTCATAGTTATACGTGTGGCCTGTTATCCACCGACTGACCCATATACGTTATAAATAACGACTTGAAGTTTTCGTTTCCCCTCCCCCCTAAATTTCGATGTTAATTGTTACTGCAATTCGGTGTTATTTTTCGCGGTTTAGGGCGGTTTCATTAATTTAAAATCAATTTTATTTTTACATGCATTTCTACTGTTCCTTTTGCATAAGATTTTCACATGCATTTAGTTTTGGAAAATTGAGACATAATTTAGTAACGACAAATGAAATGTGGCTTACCTTTGTGAGAAGTGACCAAATTTCTTGCATTTTGAAAACTTTTACATCTCGTCAGCCATTAAATATGAAATGTTTATTGACTGATAAAATACAAATCTTTGAACACAATCATACACATCACATTTCCCTAGCCAAAATATCCCTCTGCGACCTCAAAATACCTACTACCATTTTGAGTACACACATACATAACAGGTGCTTCGCCCTGAAAATTTTCCCGTCCCTACGAAATTTCCCTTCTGGGAAGATGCCCACCGAGCTGGACAATCTCTTTTGAATCGAACTATCAACACCTAGATTACAAATGACAGAATACCGCTTCAGGTAGTTCTATTTTAATAAAATAAGTTCTACCCCAGTTTATATTTCATATTTCGCGAAGTTTTTCGCGTTAAAGTGTAAAATTCGGTGTTATTCTGAAAGATGGCATAATTGGCAATATTTTACGATTCCGGAACACCGAAATCGTGCCTCCTCTATCTACCCAAATACATTTTAAAAACTTCATTTTGCTTTCATCAACTTTTCGGTGTTACCGTTAAAACGAAAACTTCACGTCCCTAATTATTAATAAATACTTCAGTGTACATGTTCCTTAAACTGAGAATTTAAGAGGCTTAAATATCAAGCACAATGTACATTTACTAAGGTAAACTTATCTGTTAATACCTTAACAACATGAAACTCAGTGTTCGAAGGGACACAACAGAACCTCATTCTTCTCTATAGGGCAATCGGTTCCAAAGAACCGGCTTATCTCTCGAGCAGAATCTCCATGCTCTCTGAATCACACAGCCTTCACACCAGATCGTGCTGTAGAACTGAACTACTTATTCCCTTACATCACTTAAATTTCCATTCAAAATCTTTCACCGTTTCCACTTCTCGTCTTTGGAACTCACTTCCCCTTGAAATACGGAACTCATCTTCAGCATAAGTCACAATTAAAACATTTTTATTGGGTACAAATAGGTAGCACATTAGTGCAAGGTTAGTGACAAATTGAGTAAAGTTAAGTGCAGAATAACACTGAAGTCCCTTATTCAACTTCATATATCAATTTCCTAACTGCTGTCATGAATATGTGAGTGTATGTGCTTTGTGCACACAGAACTCAAAGTGTGTCAATTGACACACAAAAGTGCATCATTTTTTTGACTCCAACGACACATTAAAAATGCATCAAACCGAAAGATCCACCTAAATGCATCAAAATAAATGTGTCAAATGATTCACTGAAATGCATAAAACTGGATGATGCACCTAAATGCGTCAAAATAAATGTGTCAAATGACACATTTAAGTGGATATTTTGTTTGATGCACCAAACGTGTCGTTGGAGTCAAAAAATTTGATGCACTTTTAGTGTGTAGAGTGACACGTTTAAATGTGTTAGGGTGACACGTTTAAATGCGTTAGGGTGACACGTTTAAATGCATTAGGGTGACACATTTAAATGCGTCAATTTTTTTCCTTTTCTTGCTCATAGGAGTTGCATACCTGCAAGGGAAAAGTTCCAATACATGTCTCCACTGTAAAAGTATTTAACTTTTCGTACACTTTCTTGAAGCACTTCACATTTAATGTGCTTTAGAAGTGTTGGAATTGCTGAAAAAGTTATGGAAAAGAGTATTGTCAATATTAAATATTCTACAAGTGTGCAAAGTGCATTCTGGAAATTACTTTTTATCATTTATGGTACATTTCATTCATACATTTAGAACATGCTGAGAATACTTCTTAGTACACAATGAGAGAATTCATGATTAATGGAAATTTCTAGGTGGAGGGATGCTTAGGTCTAGTGTAAATTTCTCTACTGCAGGGGAATGTGGAGTGGGTGTTAGTATCCTCCTACTTAAGACTACCGACTTGAAACTGCACTTAAATAAAGGGCTTCTCTTGTTCATATACACACACACTTTTCCCTTTCAAATTTGTATCTTGTGAGTTTATAGTTATATGTGCAAATATTAAATTGAATACATGAAAATAACACTTTCAGGACATTCTGAAAATAACTTGTGCACAAAATGAGAGATGATAATCATTTTTAAGGTGAGAAAAAGAAGTAAATTGATTTTCCTTCCCATTTAATCTACATGTTTATGTCTTACCGTGTACATGCAGATTAACAATCACAGAAAAATCGAAAAATTTCAATTATGAACAAAAATTAAGTGATGCAGGACTAAAAAGCATTGTCGAGAAACTTAGGTGCAATTCATACTATCAAATTATATAGAAGATCCCGAGACAGAACATTTATTGTTTGACACAGATACACTGGTGTTTAACGCACATCCTTTTTTAAATCCTTAAACTTCTCACATAAGATAGATGACTTGAGGCAAAAGTCTGTATTTGTGGCCTAATAGTATGTACTCGTCAACTGCCAACAAGTGCACAGATAAATGTTTGTAAAGTGGCACATTGCACTTTCTACCATCCAGCTACCAGGACAACTTTCCTCCCACTAATAGTGCCAGCCAGATAAGGTGCTTCATTTTCAAAATCTTCTGTTAGCAAATGGAGATACTTCCTGAAAATAAATTAATGAAGTACTCATAAATATGATATGTTTCTTGAATTTTATTACAAAACATCACATTTCAATTCACACTGGGAAAACATTACCACATGCAGGTGGTGTAAATATAATAGCAATAATAATTTTGTACTGTAAAGGAGACATATTCTGTTATATGATTATGCTTATAGGCCAAAACGAAGTGACATAATACTTTACACAACACACATAGGTTAAACAAAAACTTTCTTATGGATAACATGTTCAAATCAATTTCCAAATCCAGCCAGTTACGAACAAAATTAGCAATTGAAAAGCACACACAGAAAACAAATAGAATATTCAATTTTGTTCATAAACGTTTATCTTCTTTAATATATAAAAATTTGATTTAAAAAATACAAGACACTATTTTTTCTGTTGTATCATATAATATGAATGTGAAACAGTGGGCACTTTATCACAGAGGAATATGACATGGAGCTTTGAAAATAAAATAAATAGGGACTTATGTGGGACGAAAACAGATTAAAACAAGCAGAACTGGAAAGATTACATAGTTTTGAATGGTGTAATTTGTATACGAATTAAAATCAGGAACCCTTTATAACTCTTCTCTCTCTTCACTCCACATAAGAAGAATAAGAAAGTAAAGCGAGAGAGAGAGAGAGAGAGAGAGAGAGAGAGAGAGAGAGAGAGAGAGAGAGAGAGAGAGAGAGAGAGAGAGAGAGAGAGAGACCCCCACTTAAACCTTTAAAGATAGTGAAATAATGAGAGATAACTTCCTCTCTCAAATAGACACATTCCTCCTTCCTCTCTCGCAATCTATCTCTCTCTCTCTCTCCTTCTTGGAGAGAATGAAAAAGGTAAGAAATGCAGTGAGAGGCTGGTAGAGAGAGAGAAAGGGAAGATGAGAGATAGAGATGACACACACACATATATTTATTTCTTTATCTTTCTGAAAGAGACTCTCTCAACCTAGGCATATGTATCTTGAAGAGAAGAAGAATGACAGAAATGCAGTGAGAGAGAGATATAGGAGAAGAGGGAAGGAAAGAAATGAGAGAGGGAAGGAGTCTCCCTCTCTCTCTCTCTCTCTCTGACAAAGAGTGAGAGGGGGAATTGAAATAACAGGTGGAAAAATAGAAAATGGAAAAAATAAGAAAGAATGAAGGAAAAAGAAATGAAGGGAGAACAGATACCTTTCCTCCTGTACCACGTTTCATGACTAAATATCATTGTAATAATTAAATTTCCAAGTCTTTGATGGGTAGCTTGATGTGCTAAAAACTTGTATGTTAATAGAAAAAAGATATATTAAAAGCCATTCATCGCGTATCTCAAGCAATTAATAAAATGAAAGAGAAAATACATGACTGAATCTTGTGTTGGCCATTATGTATATATAGTTACTTAAAATTATTTATCATTTGCATTTAAAAGAAAGAAAATATTTTCAGTGGTGTATCCTGAATTTTCCATATGAGGGTGTAAGTTTGTATTTAGGGGTGGTAGGGTATACGTATTTATAGCCAAAATGACCTTAAGACTTCGAAATGCATATTCCACATCTCATTAAGATAATAGACATCGTGCTGGAGACACATTTGAAATGAAGCATAAAAGGGAGTAATAAAATATATACAATAGAAGAGGCAAGATATAGTTATTGCACATTAAGCAGTCAAAAAGCAAAATTAAACAGGAAATTGACATGATATCCTTATTTATAACGCCTATAAGTACAGAAATAATTTTCCACAAATGAACTCCACCACTGAAACAAATTTAACATCAACTCTTTGGATTTTGTATACAAATAAGGAACACATATAGTATAATTTACATGCACACATACAGAGAGCGAGATTACATATATGTTATCATTTATCAGGATTGTCAAAAGGGGGGGGTAGATATATGTATTTTTATTAATAAGCCCTCAATTTGCCATCTTTTCTGCCTTTGATGTTATTTTGTTAGGAATACCGGGCCAAAGAGGTGGTTATGATCCCCACCAACCCCTCTTGGGCATGCCACTGGATGTTATGTCAAGCAGTTTAATTAATAAGCCTATAATCTATTTAATGTTGAAGCGAAGGAAAAAATATTCTGAAGACATTTTCAACTGTATTCAACATTGAAGTATACTATTTATATTTGTTAACTTGCAAGTCTTAATTTAAAAAATGAGCAACACTTGCACCATGGTAAATTTTCTGTGGAAAGTGAGATTTTCTTAGCACTGATTGGTTTGGAAATGTAATTTTTCATGTGTCGGATAACAATATGTCACACACACCTACCTTTTGCTTGCTTTGTTGGTGGGTATCAACAACAACCACA
This sequence comes from Lepisma saccharinum, assembly GCF_977018435.1. Classification (NCBI taxonomy): domain Eukaryota; kingdom Metazoa; phylum Arthropoda; class Insecta; order Zygentoma; family Lepismatidae; genus Lepisma; species Lepisma saccharinum. The sequence goes on along the minus strand of NC_139245.1, from coordinate 49,151,082 downwards.
GAATAGTCCCTCTTCAGTCCGTTAATATGCTTGACGTTCCTCTGCACAATAGCTTCTGAATATTTCTCTCTTGTCTTCATGACAGGAACAAGTGCCTTAAATTAAAAAAAGAAAAACTTTGCATGAGACATTTACTTGGGATAAGCAGAAAAACAAAATACTAGTTGAGTATCATTTTAATGGCACAGTTAAAATTAATGAACAACAAACAAGTACCATTCAAAAATAAAATTTCAATCCTAATTACTAAGATGAGTGAAATATCACATTTTAAAATTCTTCTGTTGTATGAAATTATGTAGTATGGAATATTAATTCGACATTATCCATTGTCTAGTTCATAAAACTACACTTATTAAAGCATTAGACAATGGATAATATCCAGTTAAAATTGAATGCTAATGTAGAACCCAGTGGCGTCCCCAAGGACAAAGTTGCTTTGTGGGGATCATAACCCCCCCCCCCCCCTCTTTTGCTCCAGTACTCTTAAAAAATCAAGACAGAGGCACGAAAAGATGGCAAAGTGAGGTCTAACTATTAAAGAAAGTATACGTAAGCCCCTTCACCCTTTTGAAAATCCTGGGCACACCCATGGACGTCCGCAGGATTTTTTCCAGGGAGGTGCGAGCAAGGTAATTTTTTTCCAGGGGGGGGGCAAAGGACATATATATTCCTCCAAAATAGTGATGCCCCCTCAAAAAACACTGTTTCAGTCTGAAATTATCATGTTCCTTCAACGAATTTATAAGAATTAACATAAATTACTGTGATTGAAATGAAATTATGTGTGAATTATATAATTTTTAGATACACATTCATTTTCCAGGGGGGGGCCGTGGCCCCCCCTTGCCCCCCCTTCCGGACGCCCATGGGCACACCACTGGTAGAACCAGGGCCTCCCCGATGGCGCAGTGGTAGCGTCATCGCCTTGTAATCAAGGGGTCCCGGGTTCGATACACGGTGGACGCACATGGTGGTTCGGATTCTACTTTAAACTGTAGGTTCAGTCCCGATTAGCCTTACTGTGCATAAAGTGGACTTAAAACAATAAATCAACCAACCAACCACTGGTAGAACCATCACCTCTAACATTCAGGGATATTAAAATAATATTTCTGAACTTTCGTAAATAAGGTTAAGATATTCTGGATTTTTACTGCATGTACGCTTACTACATTTTCATAGAAGATATAACAAAATTGAGTTTGTGTAAATTCGATGTTGTTTGTGATTGGTGCAGACGACCATGGGAACCAGCAGATTGCTTTTTTTTCTATATCTTTCTCTCGCTCGTTTCCCTATTTATGCCCCCCGCTCTCTCGCTTCCCTATTTCTGTCTCTCCCATGTCTTTTATCTTTCATTTATCCTCACCCTTTCCTCTCTGCCCCGGTTTGTATCCCCCCACTTCTTTGGTGTATGTCTGAGTATCGCTTATTTATTTCGCTTTATCTTTCACTTGTGATTCTCTTCTTATGACGACATGAGAGCATGATGTCAATATGTCTACATGCCATCACACTCATAAGAAATAAGTGCCTTAAGGGAGATAAAAGAAGCGGCAGAGAATGTGAGAAAGGGAGATAATTGAAAATGCAGACAGAGTGAAGGAAAAAGAAGAGAATGACAAGTGAGAGACAGATAAAGAAATAGAGGAGCGAGGAGCGCGCGCGCACACACACACACACACACACACACACGGGGGGGGGGAGAGGAGGGGAAGGCAATTGTTTTTTTAATCCACTTTATGTACAGTCACGGACAGTTTTGGGTTGTAATGAATGCATTGGCTTTCATTGGAATCATTACAACCCAGCAGTGTCCGTGACTGTACATATAGCGTTATCGGAACTGTGCCTACAGTTTACGGTGGGATCCTAACCACTGTGCAAATAGAGAAGCGAGAGAGAGAGGTAAATAAGATAAATAGGGAAGCGAAGAGAAATAGAGGAACAAGAGAAAGAGAAAGGAATAGAGAAACGAACGAAATAGAGATAGAAAAGAGAGATAGATAGAAATAAGTGAAAAAGAGCAAAGAGAAATAGAAAAAACAGAGAAAGAAATAGAGGAGCGAGAGAGGAAGAGATATATAGAAGTAACGCAGGCAGAAAGAGAGACAGAAGGAAGAGGAATAGTGAAATAATATTAATGGAGAGAAAGAATAAAGAAGAAACAGACGAAAATATGAGGATAAATGTAGAAGAAGATCCGAAACTAGAAATTAGAATATACAAGAAAAGAAATACACAAAAGAAAAGTGGGAGAGGAATGAGAAGGCAATTTTTCCTTATTACAATAGCGGGTGTCAAGTGAAATCCCGTATATGCTTCACGACACTGGGGTTGTCCTCAATTGCAAAAATAAATTATGAAATAGGCAGATAACAAAAGCAAAGAAACATTGAATTCACGCCTAAGACTTATAGTTTTTGCAACTTCAGATGACAGTGACAACGAAGTTTAGTGTTAAATTATTGTGCTATGTTAAATATTGGGTCCTGAAGCTGATCTCCCATTTTAGTTCAATCGTTTGAGCTGAACACGTGCTTTTTTTTACTCAAGCGTTTCGAATATGGCAGCGAAATCAGAACTTCAATGGAAAAAGGAAACCATAATATAAAATTGTACAATCTGCATAGATACTTACTTTTGTTACTCCGAAAATCTGTAGTTCTTCTCTCCTTGTGAAATCTGCATACAACTACACAAAACACTCGAAAACAAAGCGTATGTATCACAATCTCACAAGACGCCATGTCAACTACGAGAACAGAATGCTTGCTTCTGGTGGTCGGTCACGTGGTGAAAGTTGTCCTCAGTGCATAGCGTCAGCCAGCGCCCCTCAAGAATTTCCGTTACAGTGATGAGTCAGTCACCTAGGGGTTGTTTACAAAGAATTTTCCAAATCGGGCGGGTGGAAGGGGGAGGGGTTTGGAGTAATAGTAAATAAGTTGGGGGTGTTACTGACATCATGTTAGGGAGGTCATGGTGCAAGTGTATGTACCAAGAATCTTCTATGTCTTTATTTGATTTTTATTATTTGCGTTGCTTTTCTTACACTTTTCGCTAATCCCGACAATGGAGATGAGGGATGATATGATAAAATTGAAGAGACACGCACAAAAAAGAATCCCCAGTCCGAGGTTCGAATTCGAGATCCCTGACGTCTTAACGCGTTGTAATAATCTCTCTGCCTCGGAGCAGATTAAAGTGTTTTCCATATCTGTATGTCGTGAAAAAGTACAAAGAGCCAAAAAACTGTATGGAAAGAAGCAAAGTGAATCTAGTTTCTACCTAAATAACGTACACAAGTCTGAACTTGTTAACAAATCCAAAGTATTTTCAATTTCAATCTTATGATTTGTAAAATAATAACAACCATCACCTTTATTCTGTCACCTTTCTATTTATGAACATGTCAGAATATTTTGAGTATTTTTTATAAAGAATTCAAGAACAAATCAATTTGAAGAGTACCGGAACGTGTCCTTCCAGATCAATAATAAAAGTGAAATTTTAAGTTTCTATGACTGGAGAACAAGATGTGACACCTCCCCTTTCCCCCGAGGAAAAAATACTGCTCACACCCTTACAATGCTGTGATGAGTTCAATTTATTTACAGTGCCGAAACAATACATCAAAAATGCATTATTAGTGACTTGTACATGCACGAGTGGCACCAATTTTTAAATTTAAGTTAGGAAATATAATTTAGTTACTTTAAATATATTTACTTTTGTTCTTGATACTTTATATCTTTTACTTCGATCAATTTGGGAGTTGATGAATTCAAAATGCATTTCATATTTTCGTAAGATCAAAATATATTTTCTGTATAAGTTAAGTAAAATCACCGAAGAATTGCTTAGTATGAATTATGCATACAAATATATAACTTGAAAAATATGCATTTAGATGCATAAAATCCCATCGGACGGGCAATTGACACACTAAGGCGCATCAAAAGACACACTCCACAGTCGATATTCCATTTGATGCAGGAAAAGTGCATCAAACCCGGAGACAATTTCCAATAATCCAAGATTACACGTTTAGATGTGTAATTTGATGCACTAAAAATGCATCAAATTCGCTTTGATGCACTTCGAGTTCTCTGTGTGTATGCTCTGGAATATAGGTTAGAACTTTATTCCCGTATGTATACTTCTCTTCTTCTTCTTTTTGTAATATATTTTTCTTTTTGTGTTTTCAATATTTCCCTCTCTATGTAATGGTTTAAATCTACTTTTCTAATTTTCTTACACTAAAATTGCGATGTAAACATGGATAAGTGGTAGCCTTAACATCGCCATGATAAACAACACGTAATAAATAAAATAAATAAATAAGTATACATTATGATCGATCCTTGAACCTCTCAATTTAAGGAACATGTGCACTTAAGTATTTATTTATAATGTATAAGGGCCATTCAGTGGAAAACAGGCCACTCTGCATGACTATGAAACTATGTGCTCACCTTGAAAGTAATCCCTGTAGACGTTGAGGTATTTGTCCCACCGTCCTGGCAATAGGTCATTGGCAGCCCTGTAGAAGGTGGGCGGTTGCTGCAGCAACCAATCACTCGTCGCATCCTTCGCCTCAGCGTCCAAGTTGAACCGGCGACCACGCATTGCCCGTTTCAGCTCACCAAAGATATCATGATCGCACGGGGACATGTTCTGGCTGTAAGATAGATGCTGGAGTGTTTCCCACCTAAATCCGTGTAAAGGGTCCCGGATGTACAAAGGCCGTGTGGTCCAGGTCGTGGGTCGTCCTGCAGTGACGTTCTTCCTTCGCAAAAAAACCTTCCACTCCACTCAGAGATGAAAAATGTTCCCCATACACTGCCGTCACTCGAAGGTGAATGTCTCGCGTACTGACGCCTTCCGCCACCAGGAAACGCACAACTGCTCGCTTCTCTTCCTCACTGACCTACACGATATGTCGGATGGCAAGTCTCTGCACGTCTGCACTTCACGCGGTTCACAATCGCACTGCTTCACACGAGCGTGCGACGCACCTGCCATCTACTGGGCGACGACGGAACCCCCTTCCAGTGGCAGCAGGAGTTTCGTGGTGTCGTGGCATCTACATGTCGAGCTACGAGGTGGCCTGTTTTCCACTGACTGACCCTTACAGGTGACGAGCTAGTAGGAAAAATGGGGTAATAGAAATTTAAAATTAGATCAAAGTTATACATATTTATTAGAAAATGGGCTTTCTGATAAGTATGTGTAACCATTGATCTAATTGTCTCTATTACCCCAGAGAGAACATTAGAACAAAATTATATATACATATTAGAAAATGGGATTTCTAATAAGCATGTGTAACTATTGATCTACTTTCCTCTCTATTATTTTCCTACTAGCTCTGAACCTAATTCGGAGCCACCAGCCGCCGCTTTAATCCTTCTCCACCCTCTTCTCTTCATAGTTGTGGTAGAAAACATTCCGCTTCTGGGCCGTAGGGGAAGGGTTGCAAGTTAACTGTCTTCTGTTGCATCCAGGCTGTTCCATCTTCTTTGCATGTTCTTAGCAGTTCCTGCTATTCCTCCAGTGACTCATGGTGTCACTATCAGAACAGTCAGTTGAAAGTACGTAACATTCTCAGGCAACGTTTTTCTGTTATTACGAGTTGAATACCGAGACAGATGGTAAGGTTAACGAATCAGGTATGCCTCTCCTTACCAGGATTCGAACATAGGATCTTTGGCTTCGTAGATAATTACGCTAACCATTCCACCTCCGCAGTCACTGATACACAGAACATTCAGTACAGTAATTAAATCAGTGGTCTTTTTAGTCTGCAAAATTCTGTCCAGGCTACACAGGTTGTTGCTTTTATCCCTAGCATAATAGATTTTATAGTAAGGCATTCTTCTGCGATTAGGGTAAAGACCCCGAATATGAGACCCTTTTGGTAGATTTCGATTTACTTGTTAATTAAAGCATAAACGATTTATGTTTTTTTAAAAATATATTTTGTAGGGAGTCTAGTTTATGATACAAGGTATTGTAATATAAAAAAAGGTAACAATCATAAATTATAAACAAAAAAATGAACACAAGTGCTAGTGACCTATTTTTATAGGGGGTACCGAATAAGAGACCCCGACAGTAGTGTAATTGATGCTATAATAAACCCGATAAATGAAGAGCCCCCCTCAAGCAGAATTGGCTATACTTAAAACAAGCTCAACATGCCCATATGAGCTTTTTGCTCAAGTGTAGCACCCCCTCTAATCCAAGATTTTTGTAAAAATGCCCTCAGGAATTTCCTGAGAAATGAAGAGCCCCCTCAGATTGATTTGCCTACACTTATAAAAGGCACTTCTGTGAGATTGTTGTCCATAATCCTGTCAAAAATATGCCCCTCTTGATATTTTTTTTGACCACACTTAAAACTAGGCCACCCACACCCATATACATACCTACACCCACCCACACACACACCTACACCCACCCACACCCACCCACACCCACACACATACACATACATATTGATCTTGACCCTGACATTGATCTTGACCCTGATATTGATCTTGACCCTGACGTTGACGTTGACTGACGTTGACTGACGTTGACTGACGTTCACTGACGTTCACTGACGTTGATTGACGTTGACTGACGTTCACCCACCCACACCCATATACACACCCACACCCACCCACATACACACCTATACACACCTACACACATATATACACATACATACACACCCACACCCACCCATACATATTTACTTCCGGTCCACTTGTGGCCTATTTCTGGTTTATTTATATTGCATCATGTTTTGCAACAAATTATTAGACACGTGTTGTTTTCTGATTGGTTGCTTATGACATAATTTGATGATGTGTTATATTCTGATTGGCTTATTGTTTCAGATATTTTCAATGCGGTCCGTGCCTAGGGTATATAAAGAGATTTTGCATTGCATATCAGCCAGTATTGTAAGAGCTGTTGAAGAGAAAGGTTGTGTTGTTGCAGTGCTGAACCCAACTGATATTTTTATCCAGCATAGAGTTTTGATTTGAACTCCAAGAAATTTTATATAAATACCAAAGCCAAAAATATTAACACACATACACACATACACACACACACACACAAAGCACAGTGCTGAACCCAACTGATATTTTTTATCCAGCATAGAATTTTGATTTGAATCCCAAGAAATTGTATATAATAAACAACAACAAAAATGCCAAGTCAAAAATATTGTAATCAATGCAATAAAAATATATTTAGCTCTAATTGGGCCAGACACCAAAGGAATTGTAACCCAGGCAAATACAGAACTCCCACAAAAATATGCCCCAAATGCAATAGAAAATATAGCATGGAATATTTCACATATAAACATAAAGGTACTTGCTCTGCACAGTCATCAACATTGCCCCCACAACCATCCACATCTGGTCTGAAAAGGAAGCATGAAGCACCTCCTAATGCCAGAGCAGCAAAACAGCCACGCTATGAACCACCTATCCATAGCAGTTTTAATGCCCAACTTAGGGATTATCGGTTTGTATCAGAGCCAAGATGCGGTATTAACAATTTTTTGAACAGTGTAAATCCTGATGTGCAGGCAATTCTAAATGCACAAAATGGCTCTTATAAGCTGTCCCTCAAATTGTTTACACAATATAAAAAACCAAATGGCACAAAATTTACACAGCCCCACATAACAGAAACTGTACCTGAATATTCAAATGCAAATTCAGATACAATAATAAGCAGGTTGATAGATCAATTGAATATTAAACACTCTGAATTTGCAGCAAAAGAGTCTGGATGGAGCCTATGCGGCACATAAGTTATATGTTAATATTTCTGAATTCAGCCCATTACAAGGATCTACATATCTGCCATTACCTGCCAATATTAAAAACAAAAGAGCTGTGGTTAATATTGAAAATAATGATGAGAAATGCTTTTTGTGGTGTATTTTAGCTGCTTTGTTTCTAGTTTCAAGGCATCCTGAGAGAATAAGTTGTTATAAACAACATGAACACTTTTTTGACGATGCAATAAAGGGTTTAGAATATCCAATGTCTGTTCAGAATATTGATAAATTTGAAAAAAAGGCCCGGGATATTAATGGCAAACAATTATCTATTAATGTATTTATTTGTTCCACTGGCCGTGGCAATTGCTTGATAGAACCTCTCAGAATCAGTATATTTGATGATGATTCTGCTGTTCCAATTGATTTGCTCTTAATTGAAGGGGATGGCACATATCATTACACTCTGATACATAATCTTGAAGCTTTAGTCAGAACACAACTAGACAAATCTAATAGAATATTTAAGTTGTGCAGAAGATGTTTAACTGTACTTGATGGTCAAAAAATGGTGAATGGTGTTCGGGAAAAAAATGCAGAAATTGCTAAAAACAAGTTAATTGAGCATCTGAAATACTGTAAAAATCATAAACCTGTTCATATGGTGATGCCAATGCCAAGTGAAAATTGCAAATTCAAAAAGTTTGAAGCCTTGTTGGAACACCCAGCATATATTGTCTGTGATTTTGAATCAATCCTCAAACCTTTTGAATTCTGCAATCCAGATCCTGAAGAATCTTCAAGTACATCATACCAGCTACATGAACCTTCTAGTTTTTATTATGTTGTTGTACAGGATGGTGTTGTTAGTAAAGAATATTCATACATGGGACCGGATGCCATCAAAAAATTTGCACATAAAATAGAAAATGAGTGCCATGACATAGCATCTAAGATTTTATTAAAATCAAAACCCATGTTGCCTTTAACAGAGAAACAGATTGAAGATTTCAACAATGCAGAAAAATGCCCGGTATGTGATTCTGAATTTTCAGATACAAATATCAAGGTGAAACACCATTCTCATACAGATGGTAAATTCTTAATGGCCCTGTGTAATAGCTGTAATATTAAGATCAAGAGACCAAAATTTGTCCCCATATTTTGCCATGGAGCATCCAATTATGATTTCCATCATCTGATCAGATATGAGGGGTTTGACAAGCAGAATTTAAATATTTTAGCTGAAAATGATGAGAAATATATTGCCATTAGCAAAATAATTAAAGTTAATGGTGTTCCTATTCACATAAGATTTCTTGATTCTTACAGAATTTTATCTGCTAGCCTGGCTACACTGGCCACTCAATTATCTGATGATCAATTCAAAATCACATGTGCATTGTTTCCAAATCAGGACCTGAAATTAATTAGGCGGAAGGGTGTATATCCATATGATTATGTTACAGATTTTTCTAAATTTGATGAGTGTTCTCTGCCACCACAACATGAGTTTTACAGCAAAATCAGAGGATCTGGAATCACTGATGAAGATTATCACCATGCCCAATTGATGTGGAACAATTTAAAATGCCAGACATTTGGTGATTATCACATGGCATATTTGAAACTTGATGTGACCCTCTTAGCTGATATATTGCAGGCATTCAGAAAATCTTCTATGCAAAATTATAGGCTGGACCCAGTGTATTTTTACAGTGCCCCGGGCCTAGCATGGTCTTCAATGTTTTTGAACACTAAAATGCAATTGGATTTGATCCAAGATCAAAATATGTATCTGTTTATGGAGCAAGGTATAAGAGGAGGCATGGTGCAATGTTCTCAGAGATATGCCAGAGCAAATAACAAATATATGCCTGATTATAATCCAGAATTGCCATCAAATTATATACTGTATGTAGATGCAAACAGCCTCTATGGTTATGCCATGATGCAAAAACTGCCATATGCAGGGCTTGAATGGGTCGAAGATTTCAATATTGAGGATCTTCAGGACTTTGATGACAGTAATTATGGCCTCTTCTTAGAGGTTGATCTGACAATTCCAGATGATTTACATAACAAATTTTCTGATCTGCCCCCAATTCCCAAGGTTCAGTGCTCACCTGGCTCTAAACAGAAGAAGCTCATGATGACACTGGAGCCAAAACAGGGTTATGTCATATATTACAAAAACCTCCAGTTCCTGATGCATCATGGTGTTCAAGTGACCAAAGTTGGAAAAGTTTTGAGATTCAGGCACTCAAAATGGTTGGAGCCATATATTAATACAAATACAGAGCTTCGAACATCTGCAAAGAGCCAATTTGATAAGGCCTTGTTTAAATTGATGGTCAATTCTGTGTATGGCAAAACAATTGAAAATGTCAGAAAACATACCGATGTTAAAATAATTACTGACCCCAGCCTGAGCAAAAAATTGGTTGCAAAGCCTAATTTCAATTATAGAAGAATTTATGATGAAAATATGGCACTTTTCAACATGAAAAAAACAAAAATTAAGTTTGATAAACCTATTTATGTAGGGGCTGCAATATTGGAATTGGCCAAATTACATATGTTAATATTGTATTATGATGTGTTGAAACCTTTTTATAAGGATCGTGTAAAATTGATGTACATGGACACGGATAGTTTTGTTCTTGATATTCAAACAGAAGATGTTTATAAAGATATAACACAGCCTGTATTGCTTGAATATTTTGATACCAGTGAATTGCCAGGCCATCTGAATATTCAACAGCACAACAAAAAGGTGCCTGGCAAGTTAAAAGATGAGACACTTGGTGATGTTATTGTGGCATTTGCTGGGTTAAGTGCCAAGATGTACAGTTTTAAAACATGTAGTGCTGTTGTCAAAAAAGCCAAGGGTATTGGCAGAGTGACTGTTGACAAAGAGCTTGAATTTGAGGATTACAAAAATTGTCTCAAATCATGTAGCACCATCAAAACATCAGAATCCAGAATTCAGAGTGTGGATCACTTATTGACTAGCAATATTGTAAGAAAAGTGGCTCTGGACCCACATGATGATAAGAGATGCATTTTATCATGTGGCATACATACTCTACCATGGGGTCATTGTGATTTGAAAAGTGGGGAACAATGCCCAAACACAGAGCATGATTTGAAATAAATAAACATGCCTATGAACTTATTTGGGTTCAAAAAACGGGCTATTATGGACCTGCCAACACCACAAGCCTCTCCTGATATACAGTCTATGCTGTCTAAACTGAGTGGTTTATTAATTATTCATCTGAACAGCATACTTACAGATGTTGATGATGAAACAGGCAAAATATTGTACATATTTAACAATAATTTAAATCATTACCAATTACCTGTAGGTGGGCAATTACAATTTATTACAACTCCTGAGGGTGATGTTAAAATTTCAGTAGGGAGAAATATTTACAGAATTAAGCACTCAAACATGATTTCTGGCACTGTTTATACTGTTTCTGCTGGTGATTGCTTATATATTGAGGTCCCTGGATCTTATGACAAGCTTATACCCTTTTTTATAGAATTAAGAATCAGATACTCTATAATAAATAACTACTAAACAAAATGCCTAATGATATTTTTGGCCATACAAGACATGAAGATCACAGTGATGAGATTTTGATGCTTGATGTCAGAGTCAAGAAATTAAGAAGTGATTTACAAGCTTTACAAACCACTCTCAATGCCAGTCTTCAATTAGAAATTACAAATTTGCAATCACAATGCATGGACCCTCTTCTTAAAATTGATTCTGAACTCAAATTATTGCTTCAGAAATATACTGACCTGGCTACATTGGATAATTTTCAAAGTTTAGAAGAAGCTGTAGCAGCTCTTGAAGCCAAATTTAAGACCCAGGCTAACAACTCTGAGCAATTGAAACAGCAATTGGAAGAGCAGATAAATAATGTCCAGACACAGCTCCAAACAATTGTCAAAAGCATAAAATCACAAGAAGATTTTGATCTAGTGATTTCCACTCTAAAGGAACAGATTCAGTCACTCCAAATACCTAATCTGGACCCTCTGAACAATGCCATAGCCGAGGTTAAAGAAAAAATTGAGACACTTGAAAATTTTATGAACAATTTGCCATCTTCTGATGCTCTGAATGCAATAACTCGGAGTGTTGCAAATATTAAGCTGCAACTTGAAACATATGAAGATTTTGGAAAAATTCAAAGTTCCATAACCTATCTTGAAGGTACAATAGCAGCAGTGCAAAATGATTTGGCAAATGTACTAGAATCCCGATTGCCTGGGATTGTAGATACCCTTGTTAGTGTCCAGCACCAAATCACAAAGCTTGAAAACCTCAACACTGAATCTGAACTATCTCATTTTCGTCACTTGATAGATGATATCCAAACAAAACTTGAAATTTTACAACAATCCACACCCTCTCAGGCAGATATAGCCCTGCTCCAAAATGCTATGCAAAATGTGGCTGATGCTTCTGAATTAAACAATGTAAAATTGGCACTTGAAATTTTGCAAAATACAGTATCAAATCTGCCTACATCACAGGAACTTAAAAATATTAAGAGAGCAGTGAATCGCATATTGAAATCAGAAGATATCAAGAATATCCAGGCAGAGATCAAACATCTCACTCAGACAGTGGCCACTCTTCCAACTAATCAACATATTAATGAATTGCATGCCCTGTTTGAGGATATCAGAAGACAGGTCCATGATCTTACAGCTCAAAATTCAAAATTGGCAATTGTTGAAAAATTGCAACAAATTGTAGCTAATATCAAGCAACAGCTAGGGACCATGGAATCCAATCAAGCAAATGCTCTGTCTGTTTTTGCCACCCAGCTCCAAGAAATTGTGCAACAATACAAGAAACTTGTTGTGGACATAAAAATCAAGCCAGGCCATGATGATGTTGTTAGGACTATCAATGAGCACCTTGAATCTGTAACAAGAAGATTGCTCACAGCAGAAAAGGAAATAACAGGCATAATCGAGAATCCAAAACATACAATAATTCTTGAATTGTACAGCATCCCCAACAAAGAATATGATTCTCCATTTACACCAGGTGGCAAAATATATATGCTGTCCCCTGCACAATTTTATTACCAATTTTTTGTTGGGGGCACATTGAGACCAATCAAGATCAAATATTGGCTTCAACCACAGGCACACCACTACCCTACTTTATCAATAACAAATACTAACAACAAAGTGAAAATCACTAGTGTAGAATTAGAGGATTTTACAGACCCCAATACATTAGAAACATCTTATGTTGAAGATGATGGCTCTTTGGATTTTAAAATACAAATAGGGGACAAATTATATTTAGAAAATCCTGCAGTATCAGCTGCTGAACACCCCATAGTTGCAATATTCTTGTTTACATATTATGTCTAGACAAATTATTGTTGATGAATTACACAGACAGGCCAGACATAATTTTAAGAGACTCCCAGTAGTCACAAAAGGCATAGATGATTTATGGCAGAGCGACTTGATTGAGATGGCAAGTGGACAGCTGAAAAACTTAGACAAAATCAACAAGGGCTACAAGTATCTACTCACTGTAATAGACACATTTTCAAAATTTGCCTGGGCTGTGCCACTCAAATCCAAGACTGGGGCATGTGTTACAGAAGCCATCAAAACAATCATCAATCAGAGTGGAAGATCCCCGCGCTATTTGCAAACAGATAATGGCAAAGAATTTTATAATTCAGTGTTTCAACAATTTATTAAAAGCCAGGCAATAAAACATTATTCGAGTTACAGTGACCTCAAGGCCTCAATTGTAGAGAGATTCAACAGAACCTTAAAAAATCTTATGTATAAACAATTTACACTGCAGGGTAATTATAAATGGATTAATATTCTTCCAGAACTTATACATAAATATAACAACTCGGTCCATTCCACAATCAACATGAAACCCTCTGAAGTAACTTCATCTGATGCGCAAAAATTGATCAGCACTGTTTATCATCCTAGATACCAGCCAACAACAAGAAAGGCCAAATACAAGGTGGGTGATCAAGTAAGAATCAGCAAATATAAGCACTTATTCAAGAGAGGCTTTACAAGAAACTGGAGCACTGAATTATTTACAGTGGTTCAAGTTAAACACGGGACCCTTAACACATATATAATAAAGGATCACCGAGGAGAAATTCTCAAAGGCCGGTTCTATGAAGAAGAACTCAGCAAAACTAAACAGCCTGACACATATCTCATAGAAAAAATCATCGGCAGAAAAGGCAACAAGTTACTTGTCAAATGGCTAGGACTTCCAGAACACAGCTGGATTGATGCAAACAAAATAATAATATGAGCACCTGGGATGTTATAAAGAGGCTGCCAGAACCTGAACAACAAAATAAGAGAAATGGCAAATTGGTACCTGATAATATTAGGTGTCTTATTGTTGGGCCATCTGCTTGTGGTAAAACTACACTAATGGTTGATAATTTTTTATTGGCACCCAACTGGTTAGACTGGAAAAACAGGCACTTGTATGTTTTTTCTAAGAGCTTGGAACAATTAAAATATCAGCAGCTGATGAAGCTATATGATGGATTGGATATTGCCACTTTTGAACCAGATGTTAAGCCACTTCATGAATGTCTCGATAATTCTGTTGTTGTGTTTGATGACATTATATTGGATAATCAAAACAAGGTTAGGAATTTCTTTACACAGGGCCGGCACAAAAAGATTGATTGCTTCTACCTGGCACAGACTTTTTCAAAAATACCCAAGCAACTGATCCGAGACAACAGCAATTTTATATGTGTGTTTCATCAAGACCATACCAACCTCAAACACATACATGATGAATATGTAGGTGGGGACTTGAGCTACAATGATTTTTCTAAGTTTTGCAGCAAGTGCTGGAACCAGGACAGTTATGGGTTTGTCACAATTGATATGACAAGAACACCCAATAGTGGCAAATACAGAAATAAAATCAACAATTTTCTAGACATTGAAACATAAATAAATAACCATGAAAAGGCCAATTATTGATGATCTTAAGTTAAGAGATTATCTTGTAAAAAGATTTAAGGGATGGAAATCAGAGAACCGTGGAATTTATGAAAAACACAAACAAACAGAACAGCCTGTAATTGATGCTATTGGTGAATTAGGTAAAAATATCAAAACTGTTACAGAGCAAAATCAAAATTTGCTCACAGAGCTTGTACCTGTAGCTGCTAGGAACATATTAGATTATCCATTCACCCCACTTTCCAGTATTCATACACCTAGTCCTATTGCTCCTAGAAGAATTGAGGCTAGTCAGGATCCTATTGAATTGGGTCTTCTTGCTCAAAAATATTTAACCAGACCTAAAGACAATAAAGATGAGGTTTTTGGCTTATATGCTGACACAGAGCTTGATGGCAGCATCATACATAGAATTGGCAATTTCAGAGTAACATTTATGGGAGATGATATAATTGTATATTCAGAATCTCGACTTGGAGAAAAAGGTGCTTTTGTTAAGTACTCCGGAACACCTGGATTATGGGAACTGATGACTAGGAAAAGGCCTGGCAGCTATACAGATCAGGATTATGAGGATTACAAAGAAATATTAATAAAATCAGATGCTCTATACCAGAACAATGATCCCACACAAAAAAGAGTCAAGTCTAGCAGTGGGGCAAAATACAATAATTTAATCAAGCCCATATGGTCACAAATCAAGACTGGCAGTGGAATCAAACAATACAACACCCTGCCCAAAGAATTTGTGTGGGTTGATGATGTCAGGAAACTTGTAGATAGGTTATTGGTAATAGCTGGGGAGGAAAATGCTGGCAACCACAATTTTTACAATGAAAAGGTTGGAATTATGGACATGATAAGCACAAAATTGTCTAATTTTATAGTGAATGACACTAAGGGGATTGGATATCTCATAAAAATAATTAAGACTCTACCCCCCAAATTTTGGAATATTTCTGAGGGTCGGGGCCTTGTTAATGACATTATAAACAAGCTGCCATTTGAACTACACATTCCAGGCTATCAATATTGTGGTCCAGGCACAAAACTGGATCATAGATTAAACAGAGGGGATCCTGGTGTTAATCCCTTAGATGCTGCTTGTAGAGACCATGATATTGCATACAACACACATTCTGATCTTGACAAGAGACATGTTGCAGACAAGAAATTAGAAGAGGCTGCATTTGGTAGATTTGTAAGCAAAGATGCTTCTTTGAGTGAAAAAATAGCAGCATTGGGGACCACCATAGCTATGAGCACCAAACAAAAACTGGGGTTGGGGTTGTGAATATGTATATAATAAACCTACAATGAAGGCCAAGGGTGTTATGTATCAAATACCTTATGCAGGTCTCAAATCTCTTAAAACTATTGACAGCCTTTTGACCAAAAAGCAGCGCAAGAAAAAAAATTCTTGTATTGCAAAGGGGCATGGTATGAAATTGTTGCTTAGTACCCCCCAATTAAAAAAATTACAGCAATCAAGAAAAAAATCACATGTGGGGGGATTTATATTTACCATCCCTGCCATCTTAGCTGCTCTCGGGGCTGTGGGGAGCTTGGCCGGGGGATCAGCCGCCATAGCAAAAACAGTAATAGATGCCAAGAAAAATAGGGCAGAATTAGATGAGCAGAAGCGCCATAACCTGGCCATGGAGAAACAGGGCAAAGGTGTTAAGAGAGCCATGAATAAGTTTAAAAAAACAAGAGCCGCTTACAAACCAAGATATTGGAGCTTTAATCAAGCCACTGGGCATCAAACATTTTAGAGGTGTGTACATGTCTGATTCTTTGCCAGAACAACCACTCAACAAAGAGTGTGGCATTGTTAATTTGGATAAGTACAAAAATCAAGGCACTCACTGGATTTGTTATCTTAAATATTTAAAAGATGAGGCATTTGTATTTGATTCATTTGGGGGTGTTCCACCTGAAAATTTTATAAAATATCTAAATTCACCTAATCTTTATTACAATAATGCCCGTGTTCAAAACTTCAAAGATGTTAATTGTGGACATTTGTGTTTATCAGTTCTTAGATATATGTCTCAAATAAATAAACCATCAATTGAAGATTTTCAAAAAGCCTTGTGGTATCTGAAACATCATGGGGGTATTTCATCTCACCAGCCAAAATTCAATATTGAAACTCAAATTGCATGATGACATAGTGTATCCCAAAACAATAGCTCTCAGAGCATTTTATGGCATGTACCTGATCCCAAATATTACACACCACAACAACAAAATTGCAGTTGGGGATGAAAAAATTGTCATCACTCCAGGGCAATATAATCTATACACTCTAAATGCTCAATTACCCAGAGGTATAGTGTTAAGTCAAAATTCTGTCACTCACAGAGTAGAGATTGTATCTGCTACAGAAACAGTGGATCTGGGTACTATTGGAGAGCTGTTGGGCTTTGAGAACAACACAAAACTTGAACCAGGCATCAAACAC
The DNA here is from genome assembly GCF_977018435.1 of Lepisma saccharinum. Classification (NCBI taxonomy): domain Eukaryota; kingdom Metazoa; phylum Arthropoda; class Insecta; order Zygentoma; family Lepismatidae; genus Lepisma; species Lepisma saccharinum. The sequence continues at coordinate 49,133,800 of NC_139245.1, read as the reverse complement.
ACTGCTATGAATATACCTAAATTCTTAGCCATAGAGACTCTAAATATTCACTGTAATGTGGCTGAGGGTATGATCACCAAATCAAATGGCATAGGCACTCACAAACAAACAGGCATTATTGCAACATTTAAACCTAATTCTGAATTTATGGAGCCAATCATCTACAATCCATCCCCAACATTATATTTTCCTGTGTGTCATAATAGAATAGATTATATTGAATTGATGGTCACTAATGAAAAAGAAGAATTAGTTGATTTTGCTGGAGCCACAACAACTGCAATCATAGAGATTAATATTTAAATAAAAATACATACAAGATGAAAATGGAAAATATTGAGAGTTATGAGCTACAATCATTCCCCCCAAACAGGAGGACATTTGCAAATTTAAATCAACCCAACACAGAGATTGAGGTTGATCTTGATGTAGGGGATGACTTTATACACCCTCACAGAGCAGATCTATACATCAAATTTGATGTTGTAAAGCTCGATGGTACAGATTATCCGGCAAATTCAAATATAAGATTGTAAGATAATTTTGTGCCGCATCTATTCTCTGAAATTGAGATCAGAAAGCATGGCGTTGTTATAAACAGAGTGGATTATCCCGGCATTACCTCCACAGCTTTGGCCACATTAAAATTATCCAAAACCGAGGCTTCATACTACAAAATAGGTGGATTTGAGGCTGGTGATAAGATATTATCTAAGAACCACACAGTGCTGTTCCCGATGCGCCTATTGCCAGGATTCTTCTCAGATTACAAAGATATTATGTGGAAGGGTGGTTTAAGAATCACATTTAGAAGAGCTGCAAATGATAACAATGCTTTGATGACGTACAGTGCAATAAACTCTACAGGGGAAGCTCTGCCCAATACCCTACCAGATGCAGGCAAATGCATTATTCAGACTATGGAGTTAAGAGTCCCGGTTGTTGAATATGAGGCCAGTTATGCTCTTAAATACAAAGCAGATATAATAAAAAATCCACAGGTTCCTCTACAATTTTATACATATCAATGTGTACAGAAGCCCGCAACTGGTGCATATTATGAGTTTGATGCTACAAATTCATTCTCCAGCATACAATACGACATGCCGGATTTTGTAGTGGTATTGTTTCAGACTGGAAGACACAACAATCAGGAAAAAAATTCAAGTAAATTTGATAACTGCAACATCAAGAACATATATCTTAAAAATGGCAGAAATGAGGTATTTCCTAGAGAAAATTATAATTTTGACATGTCCAAGGATGATTTCCGCAAATTATATGAAGCATTTACATCCTTCAAAAGGGTCACTACTGGCAATACTGACATGTATTACACACCAGATGAATTCAAAGCACAGAGACCCATGTTTGTAATCAACAGGTTGTGGTGAATGACAGGACAAATATTAAAATTATCTGTGAATTCCATGAGGCATTACCTGATGACACTATATGTAGTGTTATTCTCATAGGTGAAAAATCATATGTTTATGATGTAAGAAATGAGAGAGTCACAGAGCAATTCTAGAGGGTCTCTGCATATTACATTGTTTTAATATTAGATAAACAAATTGAAGCTGGTATCCAATTGAACTTAAACCAGAAGTAAATATGTGTGTGTATGGGTGTGTGTATATGTGTGTATGTGTGTGTGTCTTGGCCTAGTTTTAAGTGTGGTCAAAAAAAATATCAAGAGGGGCATATTTTTGACAGGATTATGGACAACAATCTCACAGAAGTGCCTTTTATAAGTGTAGGCAAATCAATCTGAGGGGGCTCTTCATTTCTCAGGAAATTCCTGAGGGCATTTTTACAAAAATCTTGGATTAGAGGGGGTGCTACACTTGAGCAAAAAGCTCATATGGGCATGTTGAGCTTGTTTTAAGTATAGCCAATTCTGCTTGAGGGGGGGCTCTTCATTTATCGGGTTTATTATAGCATCAATTACACTACTTCCGACCTTGTTTGGGTTACGTAAATCATTTGAATCTTTCAACTAAATTATTTTTTAACTAAATGAACTAAATTATTTTCTTACCCAACTATAAGTGAAACGAAATTATTTTTACACCATGTTGAAAAAGATTAGGCTATTCTAAAAAAAAGAAACTGATTATTTTTACCATGCTAAAAATACAAAACAAAATGTTCCTTCTATGCTATCCTAGTAGCTGTTCTTTTGTCACCAAAATTGGTTCACTTCAAATGAAACTGTGAAAAGACCTACATTGTGTTACACATGAAGTAGCTACCTGGTAGAAACTAAGTTCATAATGAGTTTACTTTTGATTTTTACACATCGGACACAAAAGTGTGATCTGCACCACAATGAGCATGAGCCCACTTGTATCAACGTGTGCACTTTACCCACTCTTCACCACATTGATCTTTGGAATACGATGAACCACAAAATACACATTCTGTATCATCTTCATCTAATTCTAAACTGTCAGACGATTCTGCCAATGAGAAAGAGTCTTCAGACTCATCTGTGGATTCTTCACATTTCTTTGATACAACCTTCCTCTTCTTACGTGAAATAGAACGCGAATAATCTGATTGCTGCTTTTTCTGGGCCTCAGTAGGCTTCCTACTGTGAGTGCCTGTAACACCCCTAACAAACAGGTTCTTCTTCACTTCCTTCTTACATTTCTTCGAACTGTCTGCAAGTCTTTTTTTGTATGGTGGTGTTGTTATAACTACTGGTTGATTCACTACCCGAGATTTCCCGGAGTTGGTAAGAGATGGGCTGTCTAGTGTGGGCAGTGGCTCAATGACTTCTGGCATTACAATGGCATCGTCATCAGGAGGTGGCACTGTTTGAAGACTGCGTAGCCTGAATAGGACTGCTTTCAGGCTCCTGTTTCTGTTCAAGTTGGCCTAACCTGCTGCAGCTTGGTTATATAGTCCGATATAGTTCGTTATTTTGTGTAAAAAATACAAGAATATTCTGATCATTACATATAACAAAAGGTAAAGATTAATAACCATTTCATTTTTAACATAATTGCTAAGTAACTCCCAAATTAGGAAAAGCAATGATGAAAATCAACGTAAAATATTAGATATATTTTGTGACTCCTAATATGAGACAATTCATTATTATGGTAGTCCTATTATGAGACCGGTCTCATATATTGAACCTCTTTCAGGTCTCATAATAGGACCTTCGCAGGGTAAACAAATGAACAACGCTATCTCTCTTACAAGTGGACGAAAACTAGCAACTAATTACATGGTACAACACACACACTCACCACTACGAAACACAGTAAAAAGGGGATCAGTAACAACTTACCTTATCCATTTTCAGCAGCTAATTTCCAAACGGCAGCAAAATTTCCAGGAGCACGCTTTCTTTTTCACATTCGCTGCGTCACCAACTCTACACATAAAAAGCTCACGTGACTTCCAGTGCTATGGTGCGATTCCTCCTTGTGTTTCAGCTCCTTTCCGCTAGGGTACAGCTCTTTGTTTACGAGATACATGGGGGTCTCATTTTAGGTGCCTATCCTCATATTCGGGGTCTTTACCCTACATCTAAATACACACTATTTCTATCAAAACTTGTCTAACCTTCTATAGTCAAACTTTATTAATAGTCTTTCTATTATCAAATATTCCTACCTCAAAAGCAAACCAACTATTACCATCTCCTGCCATCTATTAGCTGATATGTTCTTCTTCCGTAGACTTTTCTCCTTAACTATTCCCTCCAGCTAAATCTTCTTCTCTTGATCACTTCCAGTATTGCTTTTTTCACAACTATTCCTCACTTTCGCGTGCTTCATTCTTCTTAATCACAACTTTCTAAAGCTTCTAGTCGCATGACCTCGTGTATTTCCAGCAATTAATTAATTCCTATTCTCGCTTTATCAATATCTTCCTATGGGCTTCCTACTACAGTGCACCAGTCACTCATTACGATGACGGAGGGTTCTTTCTTAATGTTTCTTTATTTCAAATTTATCTTACATGGTCGTCCATTTCCTCTTCCTCGATATCCCATGTAAACGTGCATATTTCATATCAATCCTTCCTTATCCTCGCACGAAGTCATGTTTTATTGTGGCGACACACTTTCATAATCAATTTCCACGATTATTCAATAATTACCCTACATCTTAAGCTACCTTTGCAAAAACACTCTTGGTCATAGTCAAATACTATGTGTACAGTAAGTACTTCCTGCGCTGATACTTTTTCCTGTTTACGGATGGTCACTGGCAACAAGAGGCAAGGAAGATTGATGCAGAGTTAGGTCCAAATTTGATTTTAGAGTACGTGAGGGAATTTCGGGGTTACCACTATTTCTGAGGTAACATTCCTGTCAAGCGGAATATCTCGTCTTTATGGTGCTCTTCGGCTGCTAGAAGGTGTCTGGAGTCACCGTAATTCCCTCAATCCCTCCCTTAGTTCTCTGCTCTATTAGTACTTCCCGTCCTTTATTCTATTAGTACTTCTCTTTCTTTATTCTATTAGTACTTCCCGTTCTTTATTATATTAGTACTTCTCTTTCTTTATTCTATTAGTAGGCTACTTTCCGTCCTTTATTCTGTTAGTACTGTAGCTTTTCATATCTTTCTTTGGTGTGGGCCTCTCTCGCCCCTTGCGTCGCTCGCTACGGCGGGTCCTCCTCTGGGGACACCACCACTGCACCATCCGATACATCGTCTGGAAACCCAGGGGATCCTTCCCCAAGTGGCGGGAGGGATCTGGTGGGAAGCAGGGTGGAAGACGGAGTTACCCTACGTTTCCTCCGACCTGGAAGTCTCCCATTGGCCAGGATCTCCTCCTCGGTGTTGGTTTTCCCCCTAGAGGGAACTGGGAGCCTCTTGGAGGGGGCCCGGGGGTCCTCAAGGGATTTAGGGTGGGGTTGGGATGGGTGAGCGATTGACTCACCAAAACATCTAAGGCTGAGGAACTTATCCGGAAGTGGAACTCCAGTCCGCGGCGACATGGCAAAAGGGAAAACAATTTATTAACAGAAGCTAAAGGGCAGGAATCTGCGTCAAATTATGCAACCATGAAGGCTCCCAGATGAAGGAATGCAGCAAGTAAAAGTAAGTTTCGTTACTTTTTGTAGTAGACTCTAAAATATGCATGTAACAGAAAGATGTAGTTCGAATGTAAAAACAGAAGTAGTCTCATTGACATTAAAGTTGGTTGAGTATTCCACAGAGACACGATTCAGTTAGAGTAACAATAGTATTTAGTTTAACAATATATTTTTTAGTTTCTGCAGTTGAATCACCGAAAACAAAATTCCATTTCGCAATATTGTACTCACCAAATCCAAATCTGTTTGTCACATTCCAGTTTTCGTATATGGGGACTGGCCAAGTAGTATGTGGTTCTGTATAAAGGACACAGAGTTTGATATCATTTGCTAGTAATACCAAAGGTTCTAATTACAAATGCAAGTTAGATGAATGCATCGTGCCCTAGAAAACTATGTACCTACGTGATAAAAGAGTATTTATTTCTGCTTACATTTCCCACTAAAGTTTGCGCTGATCTTTTCCCGCCAAACTCACTCGTCTCATCAAACTGTCGGTGCAGCTGTGTACAAGTCATAACTTTCTCATTTCGGACCTAACATCGTCTAATTCGATTTTTTGTGCATGGATTTAAAATATTTAAAATAACATCAACTTTCGATATTTGAAGCTTTTCCCTTTTTGCACGAAAATATGGGACATAAAGGTAGATCTGTCAGGTGCTTCGGTTTCGCAGATTGGGACGTAGATATGACGTATTTTTCTCATGTGACAGTTTAATAACTCAAATTTGAAAATGAGTGAAGACATCTAGAAAATTGAAGACTGAAATTGGTAAACGCTGTAAGTGCCACAATAATTCAAATATCGTTTTCCACGTTAAACTGTGAAACGTGCAATGCTTTATAATGTGGTAAACGTGAAAAGTGGCTGCTAGCCCTCTAAGTAGTTCAAAGGGCGTGTAAAGAGGTCACTAGTGTGAACGTTCGTACGGGCTGATGTGCTGAACGATGCGATTTCCCAACACTTTCGCTTTTGGCACTTACAACGTTTACCACATTTAGTGCTCAATTTATGAACTCAAATTCTTCAGTTTGTTTGGTAAACCTTCCTCCGAATAGCAGGACCATTTGCTATATTAGAAAAGCATTCTGTAAAGAACGATGTAAAACATGTGTTTATGAAACAACACAATATGTTAGAAATATGTGATCATGTTAATCAGAGGAATGCTTTCTTCGCACACCAAGAAAACATGTTTCAGGGTGTTTCAGAAGGGTTTTAGAGTCCAGGCACCAACCTTCAAAGCCTAAAACTGTGCGAACTTTCCATCCCCCTGAAGCTTCTGACTTTACGTAATTAATTGATTGGTCTACTTACAAACTATTTTCAACCCAGAGATCATGTGATATTGTGTCATTCTTAGATAGTACAGCTCTTCCTGAATTTGTCTCCATAAACTTTCCATGTCACGGAGCTAGTAGAAAGATGAGTGAAAATTGTAACAGAGTCTGCTGGGAAAGTATATGGCCCACTTAATAGAAACGGCCTTATTAACACAATTCTATTGCCCCCTTCTGTAATGTCAACATTTAGTAAGAAACATGATTTCAAACGTATGCCTTAAATGAGAAACAAGTAAATTGAGATACGCTCTCAGTGGTTGAATGGTTCGGAAGGGTGTTTCTAAGCAAGTATGTAAAAAAATACACATACGGGGGCGGACTGAAAAGTTTTGAGCCTAAGACAGAAAATGGTTATCTAGTCAAACCAAATGATATTGATGATAATGAAACCACTCTTAACTAGTATCATGTCCCATGTTCGTGTTTCTAACTTTTCTTGTTTTTTTGTTTCAGGGTTTTGAAGTGAAGAAGGTTTAGTGATTGCTAGAAATGGATAAATTAGAGCATTGTTCGGTGATCAAATAACTTCATCTCAAAGGAATGTCACCATCAAAAATCCACCAAGATGTTCTCAACGCTACACGGCAGTGCCCCTTGATATACGACAGTCAAACGCTGGGTGCAACAGTTCAAGAGTGGTATGGAGACAGTTGAAGAAGAACGGAGATCCAGGAGACCAGAAACTTTCATCTTCAAAGAAAACATTGACCCTGTTCTGGACATGACCATGCAAGATCGACGATTGTCAGCATGTCAGGTAGCAGACAGATGAGGAATCTCACAGGAGCGAGCAGATTACATTTTGAAGAATGAACTTTGCTTCTCAAGAGTTTCTGCTCGATGGGTCCAAAATCTTCTAACTCTGAAGATGTCAAGGGGCAATTTGGAAGAGTTTGAAGCAGATGAGGACAATGTTCTTGCTCGATTCATTACTATGGATGAGTGCTGGGTTGACAACTATCAGCAGGAGAGAAAAGAAGAATCGAAGCAGTGTAAGCATGCATCATCTTCCACACCGAAGAAGGTTAAGGAGTGTCAGCCGGGAAGGTGATGGCATTAGTTTCTTGAAATTCCCGAGGTGGTATTCTATTTAATTACCCTGAAAAGGGTCACAACATCACGGGAGAGTACTCTGACGCACTGAAATCTCTCAGAGTGCAAATCCAAGAAACGAGGCCATGCATGCTGACCCGAGGAGTCATCTTCCACCAGAAAAATGCTCCTGCACACACCTCAGCGATTACCATGGAAACAATCCATGACTGAGGGTTCAAGTTTAGTTGGCCAACGACGATGACGTCGACATTGAAGCATTGGAGGAATTCTCATAGTCCCAGCCTGAATACTTCATTTCCACTTGGATAATAACGGTTCAACACCACTGGAGCAAGTGTGTAGCCCTTGAGGGGAATTACGTTAAAAAATAAAAGCATTGTCAAATCTGTATCTTCTTTGGTTTTCTTGAGGCTCAAAACTTTTCAGTCACCCTCGGCAAAACTTTGAAAAAAGTTTCATGGTCTCTAAAACATTTTACCATGGAGTAACGGCCTTAAAAATTCACATTATTTGATACACAAAGTTTGCAATTTCTGTACTTTTTTCAACATTTTTTACACAATTTATGAATTAAATATGATAAGTAGATTTTCTTATTTCATGTGCATGTTTGTTAAGATAGGGTGCCCGCGGTGGCTCAGTCGACAGTCTGGTTCGAGCAGTGGTCTGAGACGGTTGTGTTTGCGCGTCTCTCTAATAGCTCGAAGTCACGTAGCGCGTATTACTCGCGAGTCCGGTTGAAGTGAAACACGGCGACGCTGCCAATATGGTAATAAAGAGATTGAATACACTAAAACTGAACTTCAGTCAAGTGCGAAGGAAACCAACTTCGACGGAAATACACAATTGGATTAGCAAGACCATGAAATTGAAACCGGAACAAGTAGTAAGTATTGAAGTAGACAATTATAGACGTTGTATCTTTCTGAAACTACTATCGAAAGTAGTGTGTGAACAGTTGTTGCTGCAGTCAAACGGAGAATATAAATATAGTGACGAAGACGGAGACTGTCCAGTGCTTGTTACGTGGGCGGATGCAAATTACGTAATAGTTAGAGTGCACGTTGTACCGAGTGAACTGTCCGATGACGCTATTCGACCGGTGCTGAGTACGTACGGTCAGATAATATCCTTGGACGATGAACGGTATTCCAGTGATCATATTTATCCGGTAAGAACTGGCCGTAAAATCGCCAAAATGAATCTAACTCGTGCGATTCCATCGTACGTCACAATCAGTGGCGGACGATACTGGGTGACATATAGCGGGCAAGACCGTACTTGCAGTTACTGTGACCTTAGTGACCATTTTTACGTTACCTGTCCGTCCCGACGTCGTCAAATGGATAAACCCGAAGATACGTCCTATGCCGGGGCGGCGCGTCCTGTCCCGAGGAATGTGCCGGCTGCTGAGAAAATGATGACCCCGACGCCCACTATACTACCTGTGCATCTGAAACGCTCCGGAGACCAGGAAAATGAGAACAACGTACAAGCTTCACTACAGGGTGTACCTAAAAATACCGTACCAGATTCCACTTTACCACCCAGTGTAGAAAACAAGACAACAGCAGACGTTCCTATCCCCGTCAGTGTGGACCAAGTTAATGTCAACCAAGCAGCCCACGTAGCAGAGAAGAATGGGGAAGAAACAATGGACGTTACCCTCGAGGTGTCCAATAGTCCGATGCAGCAGGCAGATGATGACCATGCAGGTGAAGGTGGGAACTCCGAGACGGCGTCCCCCGCATCATGCGCTCTTCCGAAAACAACGAAGGAACCAAAAAAGAAGAAGAAACGCAGTCTCCCTACGAACGATACGGCGCCGACACGGCGGCAAGATGGCCCTCATCGTTCGGTGTCTCCAGTGTCTCGGCGACTGCGTAGAACGATGAGTGCGACAAGAGAACAAAGTGCGAAATCTAGTGGCGGCTCTGATTGGTCGCTTGACGTCAATGTGTGATATATGTCTACCATATCCTAGTTATGAAGTGTGTTGTCCGCGTTATAATGGTATTAGGGTTATGTTTGTCGCATGTCGTAGTGAAATTGAAATAGGTAAATAGTTTAACGTCAGTAACTGCACATATCATTCCCACCGGGTACAATAGTACAGAGACCCACATGACGACCCCCATATATCATTTTGCAACAATAAACATTAACAAGATGAAATCTAGTGTCAAGCATCACGCATTCTTAGATTATATTAAGCAAAGTCACCTGGATGTAATTTTCCTGCAAGAAGTCGGGACCGATGATTTCTGTCTGGGCAGTGAATATACCGTGTATAACAATTTTACTCACAATTCTCTAGGAACCGCCATAGTTGTGAAAGAAGGCCTCCATATAACGGAAGTTTACCATCACCCATCTGGTCGTATCACATGTATCCAAATAGGAAACATATGGTTTTGTAATGTTTATGCACCGTCAGGTACCAACGCTAGAAATACTCGGAACATATTTTACGCTACAGACGTGGCGAAGACATTACGTGGCTCCCGTCAAAACATTGTGCTGGTGGGTGATTTTAATTGTACTCTAAGAAGACAGGACCAATATACAGGATTCCATACATCACCTAGCTTGCAGGCGCTGGTTGAAGGGTTTAAACTGCACGATGTTTGGGTGGCTAAAGGTCCGAATATAGACGGCTACACATACATACGTGCCGACACAGCGAGTCGGCTTGATCGTTTTTACGTTATTGCACACATGATTAGCAAAATATCTGCGATTAGAATTTTCCCAACCTGCTTTAGTGATCATTTAAGTGTCCAACTCGACATGAGTTTGGATGTCCCTTCAGTTGGACGAGGGCGGGGATTTTGGAAGTTCAATGTACGGTTATTGGAAGATGAACAATTTCGTACCGAATTTAAACAAAAATGGAAGAAGTGGGAAGAAATGAGCGTACGTCAAACTGACATTATTATGTGGTGGGACAATTTTCTAAAACCCTCCATTAAATATTTCTGTTTAGCATATAGTCGTGACAAATACTCAGATTTCAATAAGAAATATAACTTTTACTACAGAGTGCTTCACGAACTAACAACACAGCTAATACAAGGGAAGCCAGTGCGTCAAGAAGTGAAACGAGTGCAAGCAGTGCTGCTGAGCATGCACAGAGAGCGTATGCAAGGTTACAATGTTAGGAGTCGTCTTCCTATGTTTGACGCACAAGAAGAAGCCTCGTTGGTGCAGGTGTTAGCAGAGAGACGCAGTGCACAGCGAAAGAGGATAATGTGTCTCGATACAGCCACGGGGAGACTAACCGAACCCAAGTTAATACGAAATTACTTACGGGACTTTTATGCAGATCAGTTTAAAGAGAAGGAAGATCAACGCTCCCGTCGAACTCCACTGCAAGGGATGGACCTTCCCATGTTAACGGAAGATGACCGTCGCTATTTAGAACAGCCATTCTCAAAGAAAGAAGTGTACGAGTCTGTTCACAGTGGAAAAAGAGGTAAAGCTCCGGGAATCGATGGTGTCCCGATAGAATTGTTCCAAACCTTTTGGACAACGGTGGCTCCACTGTTCACACGCTGGCTCAATGCGGTGTTTACGAAGAAACGCCTTGGACGAACGAGTCTTACGGGTGTTATGGTTTTGATTCCCAAAATATCTCAGCCCAGAAAGCCAGAAGATTTCCGGCCAATCACATTACTATGTGCTGATTATAAAATCTTTGCACGTTTGATCACCCGAAGGTTGCAACGATTTGCGGATACTTTATTAGGGCCGTATCAATATGTATATGGTACAAGTGGTAAAATATTTCACATTCTAACTAGTGTACGTGACATCATCACTTCTATGCAAGATATTGAAGGTTCTCAAGCTGCTTTAGTGGCGTTAGATTTCAAAAGTGCCTTTGACTCCATCAGACATGACTATCTTTTTCAATACTTTGGAAAAGTGGGATGTGGTGATTTCTTTGTACAATCTATACAGAGCTTATACAGAGAAGCTCGAGTTCAGTTATCTATCGATGGTTTTCTGTTGCAAGCCTTTTCTATTCAGCGCTCTGTTCGTCAAGGATGTCCATTTTCCTTATTTGCATTCTGCGCAGCTCTGGCTCCATTTTTACGACTGATGCATGAAAAACTTCAGGGACTCCGGCTTCTTGGGAGAGACCACAAAATATGTGCGTACGCAGATGATGTGACAGTAATCGTGAAAGATCGGCTAGACTTGACTCGTATGGAGGCAGTACTTGAAACGTTACGAAAGCAGACGGGACTTAGTTTGAACCAGAAGAAATCTAAAATCTTACCCCTAGGGTGTAACCCCACTCTGTGGACTGAATCTGTAACTATACCCATTGTTGATAAAGTGACAATCTTGGGAATAAACTTCACTACGACCATCACAGAGACTGTCTCCAGAACTTTTACAACTATTCTCCCAAAAATCCAGGCAGTGTTGAACATGAATCGTTATAGACAATTATCCTTACGCTCTAGAATACACTATGTGAACATGTTTGCATTATCGAAGTTGTGGTATGCTGCGCAAGTTTTGCCTGTCCCTGCGAAAGACGCGGCGCAAGTACGAAAGATGATAACGCGCTTCATATGGCATGCACATTTGTTTCATGTCGCACATGAAACGTTATGCCTCCCAGTAAGTAACGGAGGACTGAACTTGCGCCAAGTGGAGAGATAAGCCTCAGCCTTGTTTCTACAACGGAACATTGAGTTGCTTCTGCACTACCCTGATAGTTTAACAGCAAGATTACTACATACTCTGATAGATGAAGGGGAACTGCGAACACCCATTTATCCAGGGAAGATACCTTCCCGCTACAACTATTTGAGGACAACTCTTGTCGAGTTTTGCTATCTCCTAATCGGTTCACCTCACATGGATGTCGATGGCATAACAGTGAAATTTTTCTATAACCAATTGACTTGCAGGTTACACCACCAGCCACGAATTGTGCTTCTCCGAACTAATGTAGTATGGTCAAACGTATGGAGAAATATATCTGCCTCTCATCTTTCTAACCGCGTTCGATCTTTGTGGTACCTAGTAGTTCACGATGCCATTGCGATTGGTGCTCGAAAGTGGCGATACCAAATGACTGACAGTGCTGTATGTTCCAATTGTCATCAAGCTGAAGACACTTTACGACATCGCCTCGTAACATGTCCCGCAACGGTAGATCAATGGAAGTTTTTGTGTAAATGCCTTGGTACTATATGTAGAACATCGCCAGATACATTTACTGTAGATCATTTACTGTTACCATATTTTGTGTTCTTCCCTCTTACTAAAGTAAGAGCGGTCCAGTTTTTAGTAGCTCAATATATTTATTATATTTTAGGACATAATTCAGTGTCAATGCAAATTTCGCTGCAATATCACTACAGTGAGCATTATTACCAGATGGACCAAGCCAACCGCAAAACACTCTATCCAAATTTTTTCCAGGCCCTTTTCTTGTAAATACACCTAATTATGTAATATAGATCTGATATATGTGTAATGTTATCATAGGATCATGTAAGTAGTCACTACTGCATAAAATAAAGAATATTAAAAAAGAAAAAAAAGTTGGTAACGCGTCTGACTACCATGCTAAAGATCCCGGGTTCGATCCCCGGCCGGTTCAAATCCGGGAACTTTTCTAACGATGGAAGCGTCTCCGGCGCACACCCAGCGTCGAATAACATGGGTACCTGGGGGAAACCCTGGGGGGTAAAGGCGGTCAGGGGCGTGATGCTGATCACATTACCCCCACTCACGACCGGATCAAGAAAGTGTGGGGCGTTACCCCCACACCCCCTATACGCCTTCACGGCGTGGTGCTAAGCACAGGGGAACACTTTACCTTTACCTTTTGTTTGTTAAGATAGGTTTATTTTAAAGCCAAATAAACCATTTGCGATAGAAAAAGTTAATCATATTAAGTAATTATGCAAATGGGAAATTCAAAACTGAAATATTTTTGGAATTTTTTGAAAATTTAACCTTCGCGCCCGAACTGAAGATGTTACCCGATTTTGGCTCGATTTTCTCCTGCGTTACTGCTTGCAATAAAGCAATTTTCCCGCACTATTAGAACTTGATTAAGTAAACTTATTTTTTTTGACCCACCCTAATATCATCTGCTTTAAAACTCAAAACACTGAAATTTACACAAGTAATTAGAAATCCCGAATTAGAATAAAACGTCGATGTTCTCAATTTACCATTCAATGAAAGGCAGCTTCCTTGCCTTAGGCTATTCCATCTTAGCATCCAGAGAAGATACATATTTTTAAACAGAGTTGCCAAATTTAGCTCTTCCTTGAGGTTAAAGATTTTCAAGTTAACAGTTTAAGTGTCGTAAAGTAACTGTTGATAATGTTACCCTTATTGTAAAAAGTTACTCTATTACAGTTACAGCGACTTACTTTTCAAAGTAGGTCGTTACAGTTAGAATTTCTAAAAACGTAACTGTTACTTGTAATTTCGTTACTTACATGGCATAATTGGAGCGGTTCAAACCAATACTTAGTACGAGGCCTATTATTTTTATTAATTTAAGCACAATGGTAAACCGTGGCATGATGTGCGAAAATTTAGTTGCACCGTTGAACGCACAAAAAAATCGTCATGAAACGCTATCACTGAGATTAAATCGTAAAAAAGAAAAAAAATCATCCTTTTTCTGACTAGGTGTGAAAATTTAGTAGTGAGCAATCTATCAAGAGCTCCAAAAGATTTGAGGTCCGCCTATGGTACAGTCATGTTCAAAAAATCTGTCGCATGGATTTTTTCTAAGTCCAACGTCTTACTAAATTATGTTGGTAGCTCTGAATCAAGGAAGTGTTGTGAAATATACGATCCTCCAATCAGATTGAAGTTCGATTCGGAGGAGCAGAAAGCGTGACTCACGGTCTTGTCCACAGGAAGTTCAACCAATACAGCATTTCCGAATATGAGATAACGTCCCCATTGGTTAAATATTGTTTCAATAATTCCAATCGGCAGAAAGATTGCGCAAATTAGAACAATTTTCACATTGTTTTCACTACGTGAAATGACATTTCATTTACATTTACGATAAAATAGTGGTTTGGGTGTAATAACAGTTTTCATTCATTAATTTAGAGATGCATTTTTATTTGGTGAGTTAATGATTAGGTTAATTCGTTATTTCTCGCGAAAAGAGGGAACCACAGCTGAAAGAAAATACACAACTTGTATTATTGAGGTCAAGAGTTCGTTTTAACATCACTTTTTACACACATAGGCTAATCACGACTCGGGATACATTTAAATTGGAATCTGAAAAATTATGCAACCTGACTATAACTCGGAAAAGGACACACTGGTTACAAGACGTCGATACATTACCACTTGGTCTGGCGAACGCCAATAATAATGAGGGGTTGTGGGAGTGGGAGATGGGTGACGGAAAGTAGAAAATAAATAGTATTTTTGGGGGTATTTAATGTTATATTTATACACATACAAACCTAAGAAAATATTTATTTTGATACATGTGTGTGTGGGTGGGGAAGGGGGAAAAGAGAGGGACAGAAAGATATTCTGAGAGATGGAACGAAGAGATGATTGTGGAAAATGTTTTATTTGACGTTCAGTAATAAAAACAATCAAATCAATGATGATTATCTTATAAATACCATATTTAATGTAAATTTGTTTTAAAAATGGGGGCAGGGAACTGTTTGTTTTACGTTCAGTGCAGGATAACAAGTGGAGACACATAGTGGTTCGTATCTCACTTTAAACTGTAGGTCCAGGCCCCATTAGCCTATCTATGTATAACGTGGATTTAGAATTCAGTAGAAAATAACGTCGATGTAGTATTTTGGATTTTAGATGCATTGAGACCACTAAAATTTCCAATTCTTGTAATAAGAAATCTGTCCTCATATTACCATTTTGAAAGAGAGAGAGTTAATTGTATAGTCTTCCGTTGTTAGTTTCAAAGAAGACTAATTCAAATAGTAACAATGGGAACGAATAAAGTTTACGAAAAGTTTTTGCCACTGTGGGGATTTGAACCTACGACCATTAAAGTGACAACCCAGTGCGATAACCATTTTTTTTTTACATTGAATTATCCAAAACTTCAATTCTTGTTACATTAAATTATCCAACTACAATTTGCAAATAATTTGTATACATATGTTTTTTTTTCCATACACCACAAGAGTTTGCATAATCATTACAAAATACTCGAAAGTTTCCTGAAACCGGATTTTCTATATTTTCATACATTACAAAAGTGGCTAAAAGCCACTGTAAAGATTGTTGTTTGGTAGCCGGAAAGAAATTGAACTCCGGCTTTAGGATATAGTCTACCTTAACACTAGTGGGTGACAAACGACAAATTCTACTTATACATTGTTGTAAAAATAAGCATGCCTCTTTCATTTTTCCACACTTAGTCAGGCGATGTTCGATTGTATCAGTTTCATTACACGTGGTATATAACGCATCTATACTAAATCCTAATCGAGCTCTTTTTTCTTTACAATCTATTAACTCATTTATCGCTCTAAACCAACATGATCTTTGTTTTTTTGTAAGGTGGCGTGCATATATATTTTTCCAAATTATGTTCCATTTATAAGTTGGATATTTTTCCATAATATGTGACGCAGGAGATTCCTTGTCCATATTTTGTTTATAGATGTCACGCACAGTTTGTTTTGGTGGATCGTCATTTCTCATCAAAGCGTATATTAACTCAATTATCACAGGAGAGTAATGACTGAAGAAAGGTGGCACCTTTGGTTTGTTTACCGGAGACACCAGTGGAATTTCAGTGAACAATTGTCGTAAGAAATCAGCATTTGGTTCATTTACGCTGAAAACCCGCGCTACAAACCGCTGATAGAAAAAGGTTCTCGCTTTCACTTGGAAATCGATCAATTCAAGGCCACCCTGTACATAGGAACGTGTAAGACTAGATTGTCTAACTTTAAAAACGTTATTTTTCCACACAAATTTACCAATCAGGCCCTTGATTGTGGCCGTATATTGAGGTGTTAATGGTAGTATCTGACAAGTATACCATAATCTTGATAGGCCATATATATTTAAGAAAGTAATTCGTGAAATTAAACATAAGTCAAGATGATTATACATGTATAAATAATATCTTAAATTTGTACATAATTTCTGGTAACTTAAGTTTATACTTTCTTTAATGGTAGAGCAAAACATTATTCCCAATATCTTTAGCGAATTTTGCATTGGGAACACTGTTGTAGCTGAAACAGCCCACTGTAACCCTAAAGCCATACAACGTGTTTTCAAGGTGTTGACCTTGGCACCGGATACTCTCTCGTAATCGATAAGACACTTTTTTAAGGCCAACGCATCTGCAGTGTGTTTACAAACAACTGTTACGTCATCCACAAAGGCACTGACCTTCATGTGGAATCCGTTTACAGAAAATCCTTGGACTTGGTCATTTACATGACATAGAAAGGGGACCAAAGATAACGTAAAATAGCGCCAGAGACAAGGGATTACCTTGAGGTAAGCCATTACTTACTACAAAGGGCTTAGAGAGAAATTCATTTACCTTTGTTTTGATGTGTATACCTTCCATTAAATTCCGAATTTGAGTAATAAGGACTGGTTGTATACCCATACAATTTAACACCTGCCATAAATACTGGTGGTTTACACGATCAAATGCCTGAGAAAAGTCAACAGACACTAAGAAAGCATCGGTCTTAGTCAGCGGCGTAGTGCCCACGTAAGGCTTGTAAGTCCACCTTACAAGTTGAAATTATTGAAGAAAACTTAGTATTTCATTCCCGTATTTATCGCTTGAACACATATAGCAATATCAACTGCAGGTAGAACTTTTAACGAAATAATTGAGGACTTGTTTTGATTCGAGTTGTTTCTCTGTAAGGCTTCTTCAGAGGACTTACGTACGGGAGAATGGAAGAAATGATTTGGGCTCGCCCATGGTGGGTGTGTTTGCTTACGTAGTATCTTCTCAACCAATGACAGGGCGCCCCGATTCTCAGCACTTGTAAGACGCATTACAACGAGCAGACGCGCGCGCGAGAGAGAGAGAGGATTCAGTGTTTCTATTAGCCAGTCATTACAGTATTTTGTGCAACATGGAAAATAATTGCACAAGTTCAAGAGTGAGTGAAAATGAGTGTGTGGTTGATATGAACAAGTGTGAGTGCGTAGTTGAATCTGTTTTAAAACAACCCTTTTCGTCTTTGACATTCGCGTGTAAACAAGACATCCTCAACAGAGGTAGGCCGACACCAGAACTGAAAGATTTGAAAAAGGAGAGAAAAGGAAAAGGTATGTACATATTTCAAACATCGTGGTACGATCGGAACAAATGGCTTTGTGGTTGCGCAGGAACGAAAAAGTTATATTGTTTCCCGTGCCTTTTATTTTCAAAGGAAAATAATGTGTGGAGTAATTTTGGTGTTACAGATATCTGCAATTTTTCTTTATTGAAAAAGCGGCATGTTGAATCGAAATCTCATATTTATGCATTGTCAAGTATTATTAAATTTGGCCAAACGAGAATAGAAACTTCCCTGAGTGAAGCATTCAAACAATCCGTGAAACAATATAATGAAAAAGTGACAAACAATCGCTACATTATGCATCGCCTTAGCGATATCGTTTGTTTTCTGGGGAGGCAGGAACAAGCATTTAGAGGACATGATGAATCGAGTCAGTCACAGAATAGAGGAAACTACTTAGAGCTATTGAATTTCATGGCAAAAACTGATGAAATATTAGCTCATCATTTGCGTACAGCTACTGTATTTTCCGGTACTTCTCCAGAGATTCAAAATGACCTCATACAGTCAGTGGCTCAAGTGATGACCAGTGAAATAAAAAAGGAAATTAAAGAATACAATTACATTGCCGTAATAATGGACGAGACGACAGACATCTCTCACAAATCCCAACTTTCAACTGTATTTAGATTCGTTTCTTCAGGCGGTGAGGTTCAAGAGAGGTTTCTGCGATTTGATGACGTAAGCAGTGATCGTACTGCCAGCAACAGCAGAACACTTGTTTAGTTATTTGATTGAATTCGAGTACAGTGATAAATTAGTTTGTCAAACATATGATGGGGCAAGTGTTATGGCAGGAGCACACAATGGTTTACAACGGAGAGTTAGGGAAAAATTCCAACAGGCGATATTTGTTCACTGTTACGCCCATAAATTCAACCTAGTTTTACAACAGGCAACAGACAGTATTAAAGAGTGCAAGATTTTTTTTCAGACATGTTCTGGCTTTTCTTCATTTTTTTCGAAATCAACAAAAAGAATGAATGCTCTTGAGAAAATTGTTAATAGGCGGTTTCCCACAGTTTCACCCACAAGGTGGATTTACAGCACGAGGCTCGTACATGTAATTTCTTCTGTTAAAGATGAGCTGGAGGAACTATTGAAGAATATGATGGAAGATGATGAAGAGTGGGACGTGGAATCAAGAATGGCTGCTAGGGGATTTTATCACACTATCCAAGAGTTTGAATTTTGTTTTCTCCTCAGTATTTTTTCTTCAGTGTTTCCTAAGGCCGAAGTGCTTTTTAATATCTTGCAAAAGAAAATTTCTGACATTGGATTTTGTCTAAAAAAGGTTGAGCAATTCAAAACCGATTTGCAAGCACTGCGTGAACAGTTTGAGGTCATTTGGTCAAAAACAAATGAACACAAACAGTGCAGTTCGAAGGTCAAGAGATCGAGGCTCGAGTTTGATGCTAAAACATCGTTTCGTGTGTTATTTTATGAAATATTGGACACACTGATGGTAAAAACGACCGAGAGATTTGGAAGCATGGAGGAGTTAAAGTTTCTGGCTTTGTTGGATTTTGATAAATTTCCCGATTACGTAGAAACCTTTCCAGAAGAAGAGTTTGTGTCCTTAACTAAGCTGTATGCGAAATTTTTCAATTGCTACCAGTTGAAAGTTGAGCTACAGGTAATTTATTCTGAAGCCGAATATCGAGTAAACAGTGTGTTTGAACTTCATGAGTACTTGCGTACTACCCATTTGAATGAAGCTGTTGAACAAGTGTACAAACTAACAGAATTGTTCCTCACTATTCCTGCTTCAAGCTCGTCGGTGGAAAGGTCGTTCTCTGCACTGAAGAGGATTCATACGTTTCAACGCAGCACACAGACTCAGGCAAGGAAATCTGACTTGGGACTGATATCCATTGAAAAGGAGCTGCTAAAGACATTGACCAGAAACCCCCGATTCTACGACGACGTGATTGAGGTGTTCAGATTAAAGGATCGTCGGGTTGAGTTACAGTATAAATGAGAATTTTCAGTAAGTAATACATATGCTATTATTGTTATCATAGAGTGTGTGCATTTTGTGTTTGAAATTGAGTATGCCCATGCATGACTTAGATTCAAATAGATTCTATTTAGTTAAAATATCTTTGGGTTTTCTTTATCCAATATTCAGGTCAGTTTTTTTTTTTGGAAGCCTTACACCTTTCATACAATCACGCTACGCCACTGGTCTTAGTATTTTCACACAGTGAAATACAATCTCTTATGTTGGATAGCAGATGATATACTTTTTTATTACCTAGTACTCCATATTGAAAGGGCTGAACTAATGTTTCTATATTGTTTTTTAACCTATTTAAGATACATCTAGTTAATATTTTATAATCCGTATTAAACATTGTTATGGGTCTATAATCAACTGTCTTCCGTGGATTCTCTTTTTTTGCTATGAAAATTGCAACCCCCGTTTTACATAAGGTACTCAGTTGCCCTGTCGTAAGGACTGCATTTACCCATTCTGTTACCGTAAGTCCTATAAGGGGCCAAAATTGATAATAAAAGGTACCAGAAATTCCATCTAGGCCTGGGGAGGATTTCGATTTTGCCGCACACACTGCGTGATAAACTTCGTCTATCGTAAATTCTGTTCCATTTTGTGTCTCATTTTCAAACTCAGCATGAGGACAATATTGTTGGATATATTCTGTAAAATCAGACAGGGAATTACTTGGAACATTATATATTTCACAAAGGTTCTCCCCTAATAAATTACGTACAGTTTCTTCGTTTTGACACCATTCTCCTTCATTATTTTGGAGTTTGGTAATTACATTTTTTTATTTTCTTTTATGTATTTGAACTATATGATTTAAAGATACATTTTCATCGGGGTCAATATTTATTAATTTACTTCTTGCCTTTATGCTATTTACCTTTTTGGCATATAACTGAAGTAATTGCGCCTTGACTTTTTTTATACGACTTTGTGTCGACCTATCCATTTGTGCCTTATTATGAAGTTCTCGTAACACACAAAAATGAAAATTTACTAAATTTTTCCAATTTCTCGTCTTTTCTATACAATACGTACGACAAAGTCTTTGGAGGGATGGTTTAAAAACTTGATCCCACCATCGTATAATATCGGTATTTCTCAGCGTTCGTCTTTGCCAACCTTCCCATGCCGTTTGAAAGGCTTGAATAAATTGATCCTCCTTTAGGATTATGGTATTCATAATCCAATATCCCCTTCCGACATGTATATAGTCAAATGGGGATCTCATTTTCATTACTACTGCATCATGATCGCTAAAGACTACAGGAATTACCTCAATGTCTGACACCAAATGTTGTAAACTACTATGAACATACATACGGTCTAAACACGATGCCCCGGTTTGTGTTTTATAAGTAAAGCCTAATTTTCCTGGTTGTAATTTTTTCCATACATCAACGAGATTTAGACCAGTTACTAAAGAGTTGAGTTCTGGAGAATAATTGAAGGTGGAAGTTTGGTCTTCTTTATGTAAAGTACAATTCCAATCTCCAGTAACACAAAGTCTATCTGTGTGACCATCTAAACAAGGGGATAATTCCTGTGTTATAAAATTTCTACGTCTATTTCTATTTTGAGTACCAGAGGGAACATACACATTACAAATACTTAAGTTACCCAATTTACCAATTATAATCCTCCCACCGGGGTGAAACTGAACATTTAACTTATTTAAACCATGACGTACCAAAATAGACGTTCCCGTATAATTTTGAACACAATTATATTCTTCATAGTATTGATGACACTTCAAGGAAGGAATCCACACCTCTTGAATACAAGCAATATCTACATTATTATTAATTAAAAATTCACGTAAGGCCACAAGTTTAGTGTCACTACTTAACTTATTTACATTTATGGTTGCTAAACGGAGAACCGGATTGGCCATTTTACTTTGCAAGAGGAAATAAAGGGAACATGTTAGTATAAATAATATCATTGTGCAAACATTTTTGGCCATTATACACTCAAATTTTTTAACCCGTCCTTTTGCAATGTCATGGTTTATCAACCATTGGCTGGTCATTTCTATCGAAATTTGGGTCATTTGTTTTCAAACTTTTCGTCGTAGGATAAGCAAATGAAGCATTTTTTTGTTTATTTTTACGTTTTTGTATTGTTTTACTTACAGTTCCAGCCGATAATTTCTGTGAGGAGGATCGTAGTTCTCTCTTTCGCACACCTCTATTTGGAAGTAAGGAATCCTTTTCAACATCCGTTGATTCGTCATCCTCTTCTTGTTCCATTGGATTTGTGTGGTCCATTTCTCGGTCGTCCACCTCATGGGTTGGTGTGATGTCGATATTTCGTTCCACTTCTTGTTCAGGGAAGGAGTCTGGTTGCTTCCTTGTAAGGGTGGACACGTTTTCTTCAACTGGAACGGTCGGAATCAATGGGGTAAGGGGTGTCTCTTGGTCGCTATTGTTGTCATTCACTTTTTGGTCACAGGTCTGCTGGGGAATTCCATTTTCCATCCCGTCATCTTTGTCTTCCATGGATAACTGCACTACCGCTCCACTATATGATCTAATGGGGCGAGTTGGAACACGTAATACCGTTGTTTTCCGGCGAGGACAGTCCTGTTTTTGTGAAGGTCACTAGCACAAATTTCACACGTGGGTGTCTGTCCAGTATATATTATGTGCGCCATAAATTTATAGACCTGAAGAAAGGACGGTATGGGTTTTTTCAATGACATTTTCACTACTCGCACTCCGTTTTGTACTTGATATCTAAACTTCGTGCTCCATGTTTCACGTGTAATGTTATCTACTACACCGAAGTCACTTAATTTGGCACTTATATGTCGATCATCCAATTCAAGCGGGAGATTGAACACTCGAATATATTTCACTTCTCGGCCAGCATCACTGAGCTTCACTTTTGTCATCTGTCCATTTTCATAATGGAAGTTTACCTCACCAGAGTATTTTTCTAGGATATTATCCATTGTTGCTCGTCTTACTAATTTTACATATACACCGCGAACAGTTGTCGGTATCTGTATGGCGTATATTTCATCTAATGTCAATTTTAAAGGTTCCGTATATAAATTCATGTATTTCACTAGCACTCGGTTTAGTTGTTCCATTATCAAAGCTTACCTGAATGGTATTTTCACGCTGCATGATGATCGTATGTTGTCGTTTCAAGTCTATTCACAAATTCAGTGGGGAAAAAAATCCCAATTTGATAGCGAAACAGTTCACCACGGTACTCGGTTAACTCGTTTGCTCACAGCAGCTCGCAACACGTCTGTACTCTACCGTGCCGTGGCACTGACTGCACCACTACCCCACGAGTTCGTTCCTTCTTACGGCATGATTATGAGTTAAGACCAATTCGTTCAATATGCATTAGAAATATAATCCCCACCCGCCTCTTTATAAACAACACACCCAAACGCTCCTTTGTAGCAAATGAAATAAAGGTGGTATGAATGTCACAAAACATTTAAGCAAAATCTACTATATTTACGACGCAATCGTTTTACATGAAGAGGCTACAGCTTCGAGAATTGAGGTTGTTTATTGAGTTTTATTGAGTTTTTTTATTGAGCAATTTTCACACCGAAAGTACCCCTGGGGGCATTGGTGCATGTACATTACAAAAATACAACATGTTGACATCGCACATAATATATATATATATACACACATCAATTTGGCAGAATTTTTTTTATAATAATATAACATGATATAATAGTAAAACACACAATGACAAATTATTTGTTGAAGTGAACTAGTGCTGTAAAAGTACATGTTATATAGTGTATACAATCTAAATTTATTTTATCAAGTTATTTAATTCTTGAAATTCTTGAACTGAATATAATGTGTATTCCAATAACAATTTTTTCACTTTACTTTTAAAAATTGTGGTTCTCTCAAAATTTTTGTAACTTTTTGGTAATATATTGTATAATTGGATGCCTGAGTAAAAAGGTCCTGTTTGGAATGCAGTTAGCCGCACTTTGGGAATGTGGAAGTTATCTTTTTGTCTGGTATTGTAATCGTGAGTGTCTATGTTCCTTGGATAGTTCGATTTTGTTTCGTGTATGAAAGTAAGTGTTTCAAGTATGTACAAACTTGGAAGTGTTAATATACGTAATTTTTTGAAAAGCGGTTTACATGTATCAGTTTTATGTGCATTTGCCAAAATACGCAATGCTCTTTTTTGAATTTTAAAAATCCTCTGCGATTGAGCCGAGTTCCCCCAAAATTGGATACCATACCTCAAAATACTTTCGAAGTTTGAGAAATAGATATTTAGCAAACATACTGTATTGAAACTATTTTTTAAGGTTCTTAATTGGTAACATACGGTGTTTAGCCTCTTGCATAAATGATCTATGTGAACTTTCCAGTTTAGACACTCGTCTATAAATATTCCAAGAAATTTTGTATTGTTAGTAGTAGAAAGTTTGTTTGCTGAAAACCAGCTTTGTAGTTCAGTAAGAGCTTCTTCCGTTTTTTGAATTAAAGTTACATCGTTAACAGAATCTACCAAAGCCGTAGTATCATCAGCGAAAAGAGTAACTTGGGCAGTTTCAACATTTGCTGGAAGGTCATTTATGAACAATAAAAACAATAGGGGTCCTAGTATGGATCCTTGGGGGATTCCAATAACCACATCTTTCAATTCGGAGTAATATGTTGTTTGCGTCCCATTATTTGATAAGCTATTTATTGCAACGCTCTGTTTTCGATTCGATAAATAGGATTCTATTAATGTGTTTGATAGACCGCGGATTCCGTAGTATTTTAATTTCTCTAGTAGTAAGTGATGATTCACACAGTCAAACGCTTTTGATAAATCACAAAAAATTGCAGCAACAGAATACGTTTTGTTTATGGCGGAAAGAATATTATCAATTACATCAAAAATGGCATTTTTTGTTGTTTTCGATTTCACAAACCCATTTTGTTGCTTTATGAGTATCTTTTTATCTTCTGCATACTTTATTATCCTATTATAGATTAATTTTTCGAAAATTTTTGAAAAAATTGACAATAAGGAAATTGGTCTGTAGTTTTCAATTTTTGTTTTATTTCCTTTCTTATACAAGGGTATTACTTTTGATATTTTTAGACAATCTGAAAAGCTGTCATTTTCCATACACTCGTTAATTAATTTAGCCAAAGGATCGTTAATGTACTTACAAACCTCTTTGATCACGTTAATCGGCATTGAATCTAGCCCTGTTGACTTTTTGTTTTTCATATTTCGAATTATGTTGGAAATTTCTTCGTCTGTAGTAGGGGTCATATAAAACGAATGCGTGAAAGATCTTTTCACGTTATTTAACTTTTCTTTGTATGTGTCCGTTACGCTGATGTTACGTTGCAGGTTAAGTGCTACATTAACAAAATAATTATTAAAAGTATTAGCTATTTTTTGCGGCTCTGTCTCTATTACATTACCTGTTTCTAATATGATATCTTGATTCGTGTTCGTATTTTTACCTGTAATATGATTAACTATTTTCCATAGTTCTGCAGTTTTGTTTTCTGAATTATTCAACTTTTTATCAACTTACAATTGTTTGCAAAGTTTTAATGTTTTCTTGTAATTTTTGTTGAACTGTTTGTAGCGTAGGGCTGTTTGCATATTTACTCTGTTTATGCAATGATCGCTTTAATTTGCTAAGATTTTTAATTTCCTTGGTTATCCATAGGCAATTGTTTTTGTTGTGAACTCTTGCTTTTTTTATGGGAAAACATTTATTAAAATGGTATCTTACAGTATCAAGAAATTTTTCGAATTTCTCGTTTACGTGAACAGCCATATTGTTTATAAAATCCCATGTTTCTGATTTAAGCGCGTTTCTGAATTTTGAAATGTTCCCATCATTGCTTGTGGGTCTGACAAATCTGAAGTTTGCGCGTGGTTTATGATTACGCTTGTCTTCTATTACGTTTACCTTAATAAGCTGAGAATCATGGTCAGAAAAACCTATGCAAGTTTCTACTGAATATTTATTAACGTTTATATTGGTAAAAATATTGTCTATTGTACTTTTTGTTTTTTTTGGTGGTTCTAGTTGGAGTTGTAATTGTATTAAACAGACCAAAAGAGTTCATTACATCCAGAAAACTATTTTTTTCTGCTGTGTCTTTAGCTACATCAATGTTAAAATCTCCACAAACAACAATATTCTTTTTGGAGCTTTTTGTTACGAGATCTAGTAAAAATGTTAACTTGTTTAAGAAGACATCCATATTTCCACTAGGCGTTCTATATATTGATATTAAGCATAAGTTGTATATAGCTATTTCAATTTCTGCGCATTCGAAGTCTGGTTCTACAGACAACTCAACAGCTTGTTTTATTTCAACTACGTTACTTTTAAGTTCATTCTGAGTGAAAATTAAAGACCCGCCTCTTATTATATTTGGCCTACTGTAACTAGATGCAATACATAAATTATCAATATAATTAAACTTTGTTTCATCTTTCACTAACTTTCAGTGCAACAAAAAAAAACTAATTTCATTGTTGTTTTCTTTTTGTTCCTCGAAAAATATATCTATCTCTGACGCTTTTGATGTCAACACTTGAACGTTGCTATGAAATATGGTGATAGTTTCTAATTCAAGGTAACTGCTCGACGGATTCTTACCTCCCCTTTGTCCCGATCTCCCACTCCACAGGACTCACTTGTTTCGGTTCCTCAGCTGCATCCTGGAATCCTCGGACTTCGATAGCAGGGGGTGACGTGGGGTGGGGGTGGGGGTAGCAGCAGACACTCGTGATTCACGTTCGACACTATACCGCGTTTGTTACAACCTGTCCCCTTTCCCGCGCTAGGGAGCGCTCGACAGTTTCGGTGCCAATGAGAAACGAGGAAAAAATCGTCTGCTGGGCAGCGAGGAGCGAAAGGAAGCCAGAAGAGAGGCGCTTACGTAGACGCTGTTGCGACGTTGCGTATTTTAATTGGCTGCCTGGCTTTGACTTTCCCCAGCACCGAGAAAAGCCAGGGAGCAACTAGCGCGGGAACCGGGACAGGTTGTAACAAACGCGGTATAGTATTCTCATTCACAGATGCATTTCCAGGAATTTCCTGCGTTGCCATATTTCTTTCAACGGAACCTATACAGATTCTCGATAGTCATCTTCTCAGAGTCTGGACCCGGGTTTTGCTCTATTCCTCCGATGATGAGCAGCATGCAGAGAACTCCGAAACACAAAACACATTGGGCAAGCCATTGCCCGTTCCCAGCCCCGTTTCCTGTAATTTTCTTCCATTTAGAAGCGTTGAAAAGTCCTATGCGGGCTCTGTAGGATTCCACGCCTATCCCCATGGTGAATGTGGGTCACCCAGGAGCGTCTTCGAAACCGGTCTGTGCGCGTTAACTGACAACTGACAATTGTAGGGTACCCCATAGGTTGATTGATTGATTGATTGATTTAGTTTATTTTACTTCGCGTTTTGTGCCTCTTGGCTAATTTGCGAAGATGGGGATGAGTGATGAAATGATGAAATGGATGAAAATGGACATTCACAAACAACCATACCCTACCGGGATTCGAACCCGGGACCCTTGGCGTCGCAGCGCGATGTGCTAACCGGTACCCCATAGGTATCGATAAGCCAAGGCTCTAGTGTGCACTAGATTAGTTCATTTGTAGTGACGTGCTCAGGAATTTGTAAAGAGGTATGTGAATATAAAAATGTATTAATGCTTATTTTTAAACAGTGAACTCATAATTTAATATCTCTCTGTCCATCTCATTATCTCACTTAGGAACTAATTAGTATTGCAGGAGACATACTGAAAAGAAATCTCACGTGACAATGACGAGAAATTAGATTTACGGAAGGAATAGTTTTCATATTTTAAAACCTCGAAGGGCCTCCCGACTGTCACTCTCCCTTCCAGAATCCTACCTAGAGTTGTGAAGATCTTCAACTGGCAACGAGGTGACGTTGGTCAGCACGTCGAACCCTCAGCCATTATAGAAGATATCTGAAACCAGGTTACACCAGTCACTCGTAGCTCCCCAATTTCCTCACGATGGTGGGTTGCCACCGGTCCTATACAGATAACAGGCCGAGAACCCAGGACGACTCGAATCCATGCCGTCCCGCTGCAGTCGGAGTCCAAAGCACAGAGTCTTAGACCGCACCGTTACGGAGGAGGAGAATTTTCATATTTCGTTTCCTATAAATGTCGACAATACATTAAATATATTACGCAACAAAAGTTAGTGTCAAAAAATAGCTGGTTCTATAAGAGATTCGAACCTTCGATCTTCACTCAACTAGGCCGCTATTTTTAACAATTTCCCATTTTCTCACTTAATATCCTTCGTTGAACGTTTGTCTTAAGAGTCGTTAGCAAACTTGTAAACCTTATTAACCTATCTGCTGTCTATCACAAATGTACTTTACAACCTGGAGTAGATTTTGATGTCTGCAATTTAGAACTTGACTTTCGTGGTAAGTAATTCTCTACCGTCTACTATAATAAATCAATCAAAGTCTACATATCTCATATTTTGTAAATGCGAAATGTCATTGTTAAATGTTACAAACTATTTCTTATTCCACAGTTAGTTCCATATTTAGCCACAGCATTCTGGAAACCAGCGTGAAACGTGTTTCCCACACTTCCAAGGTCAGGTGAACCCTTATCAGTTGGATTTCTTCCCCTTCCCCTTTTACCTTGAACGGTTGTAATCCCCGACTGGGCACGACGAATCAATCACAGAAAAGCAGACTGTCTAGTAAATCGCATGCAATGTATTATTTCGAGCTCCTAGGTTTTGGAAAGTGAAATAAAAAAGTATGTAACATTAATTCATAATGGTTGACTTCTTTGGGTATTATTTCATGACTCTTTTCTACTTACTCCAATGGAACTTTTGTCTACTGTTTTCAGCAGATCAATAGGTGTTTTGAAACATCTACTGTGTTCAGATTTTCAAAAAGATATAAATACAAAAAAAATAATAAGGGGGTATGAAATTAATATTTACAGCCAAAATATTAAACTTAACATATTATACACTATACTGAATAAATTATTTTCACTTGCAGTTTCTCTACTGTACTGGTTTCAGTAGATCAATAGGTGTTTTTAAACATCTATGTTAAGATTTTTTAAATTTGAATTACAATTTGTGTGCCTGAAAACTTAGGGTATTTTACACCCGTCACGCTATACGGCGTCCAGCCCCTTATCATGACAAAAATAAAAGCGTGTCTGAAAACTAAAATATCCTTAATAATAATAATAAACCGTCACGCAACAGCCCATGAAGGGCAGAAAGTCAGCACAAACAAGGACAACACACACACAGTCCTACAAAGATTATACTAACAGTAGGTCCAGTCACCAGAGCCTCGTTAGTCTGCAAAATGCAGTTCAGGGTGTACTACATGGAAGTGAGGTTGGTTTAAATTTTAAATAGATATAAAAACAAATTGTTTGTGAGGGGGAATAAAAAGTTATATTTACAGCTAACATGCTGAGCTAAACACACTACAAGGGTGTAAGGGATGACCTTCCACAAAGTATGTACACCCAATTGTTGCTTCCACGTAGTACACCCAGTATAATTTTCTGTGTTGTCCTGTGTTTGGTCCTTGTGGGTGCTGAGTGCCTCTTTACAGCCTCAGCTTTTAACCGAATTCAGAATATTTTAATATTTTAGTTACTACACGACGTTACAGTTATGTTATTTTAGTTCTGGTAAGGGGCTGGACCCCGTATAAAGTGACAGGTGCAAAATAGCCTAAGTGCCGACGCACCCAAAATTTTGAATTCATATTCAAACACACTACATGCAATATTACATGTAGTACTGAAGAGAATATTTCACTTGTAGTTCCTCAACTGTAATTACACATTAGGCCTACTAAAAGTGTTCAGTAGGAAATCATTGATTTTGAGTAGATTTCCGAGAGACACAGTATAGTACTACAATTGATAACAGTAGATTCGGTCTACTGTAAACAGTAGAAATTACGTAGGTTTTAACGACGATGAGAATGAAACAGAGGTAAAAACAATGATAATGAAATGCAGAAGCGACCTGGAGCAAACAGGAACGTAGAATGTCTGTCAGCGAGACGCAAGAGTTGATCAAGCGATTGTAGCGTCAAATTTCGCTTAGAGCTCATAATTGATATTTCTACATGAGCTCAACATACAATGAGAGAATTGAATTGAGTTTACATCTCACGTGATATGAGTCCAAACTATTGTTGCACATTGAACTGTGAAGTGAATCAATATTCAATTCGATTAACTAGTGAATGGTGAAGTGCTGAGATTTTGTAACGAGATGTGCCAAATGGCTGACAGTATAATAACTTATGGGCACACTGATTTAATATATTTGAACAATCTTATAACGTGCGATTTTGCATGAAATTTTATTACTTGAATCTACATCACTTCAGTGCAAAGGATACAAGGCATTTTATGGGTTGTAAAATTCTGTGTTCGATTCACCGTTCGGTTGATTCTGTGATTTTTATTTCTTATTAAACCGAAAAATTATTTATTGCATTTTACTTATTACGAAAATTCGTATATTACTTGCTTTGCGAAATGTAGAGAATATATTGTTTTTCATGCTTTTACAAGAATACAACTATGCATCGTGAACAAAAAATCATGTAAAATAAATACTATTCACAGAAGGATGTCAATAGTATTTATTTGTTTTGTTTCTTGATAATTTTCCCTAAAATAAAAATGTATAACTTTCGCTGTACATGACATTTCGTCGCATATGACAAATGGATCATTTTTATGCAGATCCTAGTAAAATGATGAGAAATTCAAAAACATATTCTGAATAATTATTTTCAAAAATAACATTGAAAAATCATTAGACAGAAATGTTATTTTTTAAAAAAATATATAATATATTTATTTCTTTAAATTATTAATTATATACAATACTTAGTTGCTATATATAATAATATTAGGGGTAATCGAACAGAAGTCAAACCTATAATCTTCGGTGTGTAATACTGATAGCCTATCACCGAACCACTTTACCATTATAAAAAAATTGAAGTTTTTTTTCTCGGAAATTACTGGCTAGTGCACGCTGGATCCTTGCCATACGAATATCTACCCTACCACTACAAGAAGCCACGTCACAACCTCAATTTTTGAAGCTGTAGCCTCTCCATGTAAAACGATTGCGTCGTAAATATAGTAGATTTTGCTTAAATATTTTGTGACATTCATACCACCTTTATTTCATTTGCTACAAAGGAGCGTTTGGGTGTGTTGTTTATAAAGAGGCGGGTGGGGATTATATTTCTAATGCATATTGAACGAATTGGTCTTAACTCATAATCATGCCGTAAGAAGGAACGAACTCGTGGGGTAGTGGTTATCGCACTGGGTTGTCACTCTAATGGTCGTAGGTTCAAATCCCAACAGTGGCAAAAACTTTTCGTAAACTTTATTCGTTCCCATTGTTACTATTTGAATTAGTCTTCTTTGAAACTAACAACGGAAGACTATACAATTAACTCTCTCTCTTTCAAAATGGTAATATGAGGACAGATTTCTTATTACAAGAATTGGAAATTTTAGTGGTCTCAATGCATCTAAAATCCAAAATACTACATCGACGTTATTTTCTACTGAATTCTAAATCCACGCTATACACAAATAGGCTAATGGGGCCTGGACCTACAGTTTAAAGTGAGATACGAACCACTATGTGTCTCCACTTGTTA
Organism: Lepisma saccharinum; assembly: GCF_977018435.1. Lineage (NCBI taxonomy): Eukaryota > Metazoa > Arthropoda > Insecta > Zygentoma > Lepismatidae > Lepisma > Lepisma saccharinum. Next base: position 49,102,280 of record NC_139245.1, on the reverse strand, counting down.
TCCTGCACTGAACGTAAAACAAACAGTTCCCTGCCCCCATTTTTAAAACAAATTTACATTAAATATGGTATTTATAAGATAATCATCATTGATTTGATTGTTTTTATTACTGAACGTCAAATAAAACATTTTCCACAATCATCTCTTCGTTCCATCTCTCAGAATATCTTTCTGTCCCTCTCTTTTCCCCCTTCCCCACCCACACACACATGTATCAAAATAAATATTTTCTTAGGTTTGTATGTGTATAAATATAACATTAAATACCCCCAAAAATACTATTTATTTTCTACTTTCCGTCACCCATCTCCCACTCCCACAACCCCTCATTATTATTGGCGTTCGCCAGACCAAGTGGTAATGTATCGACGTCTTGTAACCAGTGTGTTCTTTTCCGAGTTATAGTCAGGTTGCATAATTTTTCAGATTCCAATTTAAATGTATCCCGAGTCGTGATTAGCCTATGTGTGTAAAAAGTGATGTTAAAACGAACTCTTGACCTCAATAATACAAGTTGTGTATTTTCTTTCAGCTGTGGTTCCCTCTTTTCGCGAGAAATAACGAATTAACCTAATCATTAACTCACCAAATAAAAATGCATCTCTAAATTAATGAATGAAAACTGTTATTACACCCAAACCACTATTTTATCGTAAATGTAAATGAAATGTCATCTCACGTAGTGAAAAGAATGTGAAAATTGTTCTAATGAGTGATATATGATTGTCAAACACATACATGAATACATTATATTAAGCTCGTGAACTATAATTGGGACAATTTAATACTAATTTGAAACGATTAAAGGCAATTAAAATTAAAATGACAAAGTAAACTTTTGCGCAATCTTTCTGCCGATTGGCATAATTGAAACAATATTTAACCAATGGGGACGTTATCTCATATTTGGAAATGCTGCATTGGTTGAACTTCCTGTGGACAAGACCGTGAGTCACGCCTCCTGATCCTCCGAATCGAACTTCACTCTTATTGGAGGATCGTATATTTCACAACACGTCCTTGTTTCAGAGCTACCAACATAATTTCGTAAGACGTTGGACTTAGAAAAAATCCATCCGACAGATTTTTTTAACATGACTGTACCTGATAGACGACACCTTTGGGTTTCATAGTGATGGTATTTTATTTATATATCATGGGAGGTTAGGAAGAAAGTTCTCGCCTCAGTCAATGCGATGAGTTGTGTGATGATGCTGTCTGTTTCCGCGTTTGACTCATACCAATCGTACGTATATCGTCTCCTTCTTCCCTCGCCTCATGAAGCTCGTCCTTCGTATCGGCCAACTTTTTGCCTGCCCGAAAAAGAGAATCGGGATTCTGCAAGTTTTTCATACCGCTTATTTTGCGAAGATTGTCCATAAAAATCATCTCGCACGGTAGACGAAATTCAGGCGCTATTTTGCTTAAGTCGACAAGCCTCGCGACATTCTCACCTCCGTCGAATATGTACGCAAATATCTTGTGCAGCAGGTCGAGTGGTAGGTCGGTTATACGAGTTGTCATTTTCACGAAGTGTTATTTAAATAGAAGTTTCTCGGTATTTATATATAAGTTTTCTCAGGGAAAAATACAAAACGCACAATCAAGTCAAAATTCAATAAGATTCTATTTACTAGAAAAATCACTTTTAAACTTAAGATAATTGATAGAATGTAACTTAAAAGACAATAGTTATAATTATAATATTTTTTTCAGCTGTGGTATTTATATATAAGTTTTCTCGGGAAAAAATACAAAATTCAATACAAATACAAATTCATACAAATTCAATCTGTGTGAAAAAACGACTTGAACCACCTTCAAAATAAATTAATTGTAGCTATTACGATAAAATTTTCAGCTATGTTATTTATACAGAATTTCCGGAAACAACAAGTAACATCCAATCACATCAAAACTAAATCTGATCAAAATTACTATATAAAAAAATCACTTGATACACCTTTAAACTTAAAATAATAAAATAGTATGTAGCTTTAAAATCAATTAAATACTTAACTTTTAACAAAAAAGTTATGAGGAGCACTGCAACAACACGTCCGTACTCTTCAAACACTCTCACAATACTAACTAATCTGTAATGCGAAAACCCTTTAAGTAGCTTAAACGCAAAACCATGTTGAAAAACAGAAAATACCACGTCAGATACAAGTCATCATAATATTACGTAATAACCTGTTTGCATAAACATGATGCAACAAGTTACCTTCTGTACTATTGTAATGTTGCGTAATGTTATGTAATAACCTGTTGCATAAGCATGATGCAATAGTTTACCCTTATAAAAATACAATAAAAGGAAGCTTAATATGAGAGCATCACAATATTATGTAATGTTACGTAATTTAACTCGTAAGAAATTATAACACTCGTATCAAGTACGAGATGAAAAAATCACAGATTTGCAATAGTATAAAATCAACAAAAACATCATCAAAATACGTTTACCACTGTGGTTAAATTAATAAAAAACAATAGACCTCGACACTCGTACCAAGTACGAGGTAAAAAATCACAGATTTGCAATAGTATAAAATCGACGAAAACATCATCGAAATAGGTTTACCATTGTGCTTAAATTAATAAAAATAATAGGCCTCGTACCAAGTATTGGTTTGAACCGCTCAAATTATACTACTGATAATGTTACTCTTATTGCAAAAAGTTACTCTATTACAGTTACAGCGACTTACTTTTAAAAGTAGGTCGTTACAGTTAGAATTTCATAAAACCTAACTGTTACATGTAACTTTGTTACTTACATGGCATTACCGACCTCCATGGCGGAGTGGTTAGCATGACGCCAAGGGTGACGGCTTCGTATTTAACATGGGTGTTCTTAATTAATATGCCGTCATCAATTTCAGTATATCATCACCTATTCACATAGTCGCGATTAGCCAAAAGTGGCAGAAAAGCGACACTGAATAATAAAAATCAAACCAAATTTCCAGTTATTACATAAAACCAAAAGCCAATAAACAAGGAATAACACCTTACATTCAGCACATTACATTCAAAGCCTATAAAAACAGGCTATCTTCATTTCTGTAAAAATGTCAATTTAGAGCAGTGACTTCGGAACTTCGACAGGGGCTCGGGATTGGTTACGGCAATGGAAGAACACCTGGGGCTGCACTCCCAAAATATTCACAGCGTATAAGGTAAGTTTCGTGAAACGTTAATTGAAGACCATGTCTCCAATTACTTTGGATTATGTCTCTATTACAGTGGATGAAATAAATGAATTTTACCAAAATAAATGTCATTCACGTTAGAATACTGATGATGATGATGTAGCCTACTCATAATTGACAAAAAATGGCTTATTATAATGGAGAAGACATTTTAAACTAAAAGAAATGAGACGCGTATTTTAATGATAGTAATTAAGCATAATGGCTACAATACAGCATGTTAATGTATGTTATTTTCTTGTTGATATTGCCTTTTTGAATGATCTTTAATAAAACTACATAAACTTTCATAAAGGGCAAAAATTAACAGATAAAGCAACATTTCTCTTTAATTCGTTCTCTCCGGTTATAGAACTAAATTACAACAGACCTCAATTGTGGTGTTATAAGTCCGCCGCCAATTGTTGTGGGGAAGAGAAACAAAAACATTCTTTAGACTCGATATTTCGAAATCTCAGGTCAGGTAAGAACATTATATAAACCTTGATTCTTACAAGCAGTAGAAGAACAAATAATAAAATATAATGTTGAAATAGCAGCCCTACAAGAAACAAGATGGCCAGGAGAAGAAATGTTTAAAGCAAGAAAAATACGCAATGATGTATAGTGGCAAGATGTTACAAACAGTATTTGTTTTTTTTGTTTCTTTTTTGTGATTGTGTATAAATTTGTATGCTTGGGTTTCTTCCATGGTTCTGTGTAGCTTATAAGAGCCAATAAGGTTTGAACTTTCAGCCCTCCCCCATGCGACGCGGGAGGAAGTATAAATATGGCCGGTGTCAGAGGACAGGGAGAGTGTGTTTTTGAACTGGATAGCAGAAGGGAGAACGATCTTCGGGCTCCAGTGGCCTCCCTTGAGAAAAAGCATCCCGAGGCAGTTCTGCCGATGCTCAGCTTCCACTTGGCAGTTCTGCCGTGGGGCTCACGTTAGAGGAATGTAAATAATGTAAATTAGAGAATTATTGGAAGAATCCGAGCCTTGTTTTGTTAAATTGTAAATAAATGTATAAAGCCCATTTCTGCGAGTTTTCAGCCATCACCCTGCAACATTAATTTCAGTAAGTTCTTGCCTGTGATTGATTCTTTGGTTCCGAGCGCTCTGGTGAGGAACGGGATGGGAACCCAGGACTAACGAGCCTATTTAGTTGTTTATTTGGGTTTTTCCTGCCAGAAGCGGCCCGGTAAGGGTGGAGTGTTGCGGAACAGAGAATTATTGGGGTCTCGTCCTTGGATTTTTTGTGTGAAAGGACACAGGCAAAGAAAGGGAAACTGAATAAAGATTTGCTGTAAAAGGGTGGAAATGCTGATAAGGGCTCAGTCTACGTTGCCGTCCGCTATAGGGGAAACGAGTTCGGCGCGAACAATGGGTACAGAAAATAATGCTACAGTAACAAACAGGCCGAGGATTCTTCCAGACGACATTAGAGTACAGTTACCGACTTTTAATGGGGAAACAAAAGGGATGGAAGTTTATAGCTTTTTGGATGAACTGGATGCATACAGGGATCTTTTGGGCATAAATGAAGAGGAAATATTGCTTTATCATCTTCCGTTAGCGTTGAAAGGAGATGCAAAGGAATTGTTTCATTTTGCAAGCCCGTTTGAAGGATATGTGCAATTCAGGGATTTGTTGCTCAAGAATTTTCATGGGTTGGATCACGAACGAGAATTAGAGCGATTCTTGGATTCTCGCTTTCAGCTAAAAAGTGGGAAAAATCTACTTCTTTAGCATTTGGTGTATAATCGATAGTTGTTGATTGTTTATATCCGTCGTACTTATTGGAAGCCAAGCATAATATTGGGATAATATAACCTTTAATATCTAAGAAACTAAAAGTTAAAATATACAAAACAGTAATTTTCCCTGTAATATTATATGGATGCGCAACTTGATCCCTTACATTGAAAGAGGAACATAAGTTGAGAGTATTTGAAAATAACATCCTTAGGAAAATATTTGGGCCTAAAAGGGATGAGGAGACAGGTGAGTGGAGAAGGTTGAATAATTTAGAACTACATAATTTGTATTCATATCCAGATATTATTAGAATATTTCAATCGAGAAGATTTAGGTGGGCAGTACATGTGGCACGAATAGGAGAGGAAAGAAGAGTTTACATGATTCTTGTTGGGAAACCTGATGGTAACAGACCAGTGGGAAGACCAAGACGAAGATGGAGGGATAATGTTGAGATGGACCTAAAGGAAATCGGTAGGGATGGAAAAGTGTATATAGATCTTGCACAGGATAGGGACAGATGGAAGGTCTGTGTTGCTGCAGTCATGAACCTTCGGGTTTAAAAAGGCTAGATAGTTAGTTAGTTAATTAGTAAATATGACCTTGAAGGACAATTTCGAAGCAGATTTTTGCAGAGTACTAATGATAATATGTATAAAATATTAATCAAGATCTTTACTTTTCGTCAACATGATCTAACAGTCTTTTTTATTATTCAATAAATATTCAATTCTTTATCTATTTGACATTATTTTCCTTGCCAGGACAGTTGTTTTTATTCAAATTTTGTCGATCGGAAGTACATGTAAGCTAGATAATGAATACGTTCTCTTATATTTTATACAGTTTTTTTACCTATTCATGTAATAATAACAATAAATATTAATTAATTTTCATGTCTTAATTAACATTTTAATTTAAATGACCATAATTATAATATTTTTTAAAAAATTGAACATTCATATCATTATATTTTTTTTAGGCACTTTCTTCGCCCCCCCCCCCCCAGAAATACATTTCTAGTTACGTGCCTGCTGCAAATGTATTATTTAATCTGCTAAGAGAACTAGCCTAACCTAAGAACGAAGGCATTTAGCCTAACAATGAAAGCATTCCGCGCTTACTTCGAGGTTGCTAGAGACTTGTTCGATAAGTGAGACACTCCCCCAACTTGGACCGGGAGATTTCTCCATGTAGATCTTCATTTGTCCAAAGAACCTTGCACTCTGGTAAATGTGCCAGCTTGGAGGAACCGACCAGCATCCTCTCCCTTCTTCTTCATCTTCATCTTCTCTCCCTCTTCATCATTGCCTTTTCCAAGTTCCGCGAAGGCAACGTTCTTTGTCTACCCACTGAATAATTTATAAAGACATTTGAAGGTGACAGCGCCTTACCGCATGCTCATTTTCGTCACAGGGAAATTTTCCCTAACCCCTCCATTAGTAACGCCCACTTCTCGGTTACCCCGTCTTCCCGTTTCCTTTCTCAAGTTACAAGAAATTGATTGTCCGAGTCCCAAGTTTCGGTAACGGCCCTCTCTCGACGGCGCTCAGTAATAGGAATGATCTGTCCGTCGTGGTATAACAGAACGTTACGTTTCCTTCCCCTGTAATAGGAAAGAGTAGAGTAGAGTGGGAGCAAAAAAGAAAGTCGAGAGAAAAGATCGTAGAAAGGAGACATTTGCATATCTTGGTTGGAAAAAATCGCACCATGTTTGTATATATTTTGGATGAAATGTGACACCTCAGTGTTGAAAACGTTGATTTGGAATAAATTATTGTGAAAACATTTGTCGGAAATGGCTGCTGAAAATTAATTCTTTATCGTCCTACTTTAATGACGTTATTCACAACAACAGTAAAAAAGTTTATTTAATTCATCTGTCGATAGTAATGCATAATAATCCTTCCTTGAAAAAACAGAATCAATCATCTTAAAATATCATTTTTCCAACAACTGACACAATTAAAACATAACACGTCCACCCTCGCGCGTGTGTATGTATGTATGTGTGTATATATAACTTACATCTTATCAGTATATATTTTAAATTATTATGTACTCTTATAACATTTCTGTATGCCAATGTGCCGCATTTGGTTAATAGTTTTAGTAAGCATAAAAACATGTAAACAAATACAAACACCGTATCTGCGCCCCCCCTCTCTCTCTCTCTCTCTCTCACACACACACACAAATATATGTGTGTGGGTGTGTGTGTGTGTGTGTTTGTTTGTGACTTTCGTTCAAGATTCGAGTGCCGACCTGGATATAGACCATTTCTCATTCGTTTATGTCCTGTAATCGTCGCGATTAACATAAGTTTTAACCAGTTTTAAGAACTGGAAAAAAGCGTTGAATGTGGATGGTTTTAAAACATCACCAACACATCTGTAGTACGGGCAAATTATTCTAATCGTGGGCCGTTAGATTTAGTAAAATACATTAAAAGGTGGTTCAAGATTTGGTTGGTTGGTTGATTTGGTGTTTTTAGTCCACTTTATGCACATTAAGGCAAATCGGGACTGGACCTACAGATTAAAGTGCCTCCACTGGGTATCGAACCCGGGACCAAAAGTGTTCCAAGAAAGCCGACACTACATGTCAGTTGTTGTGGATGCATCGCGGTTTCTTACTATTCAGCAACTTTCATTTTCGAGATGATGAGTCTGAGGTAAACCTTACCAAAAGGAATTTCTTCGATACTCTTGAAGTTAATTTCAAATGAGGGGATATTATTCGGAAATGTATTGAACTTGAACCTTAAAATGCAAATTACACTCAAAATTATATTCAAAACAAATTCATCTGCGTAATGTGCACACTTATTCTCAGCAAAATAAGCCAGGAAGTGGAAGATGCGAAAGTATTCGCACTCATGTCAGATGAAACAAAATACATTGCGAGATAGGAACAAGAAAGATATTTGTATCGTGGGCAGGTAAGAGAAGGTTTTTTAGGATTTGTCACTCTTCAATCATTAGAAGCAGGTTCGCTTTTTCTCGTACATATCAAAATGGAATAACTTCTTCCCAAGAACTCCATAGGTGCATGTAATTGTGTAGTACAAACATACGTTGGAGTGGTAGAGTGAGAGATGCACCAGGGTCAGAGTATTTCTTGAATTATGAGATAACAGTAACCTTTTTCAGATTTTTATTCCTATGATAACATTTACCTCAAAGATGAAACGCAGATTTTGCCCAAAACTCCTCAGCGTTATGAAGATGGAACGAAATTACTCCACTTAATGGATTTAGATTTCTTCGAAATCCTAGGAAAGTATAAATTGGCATTTCACAAGGCTCACACTCTAGTTGTATTCTCTCCAATGAAGCGTGTGAAAGAAACTTTTGTGTTTGACCTTTGAAATGCTTTGCTCGAAACAGGATGCCGGATGGCAGCTGCCTTATTTGGCTGTCCTTACTATTGAGAAGAAATGTCAAGTCCTGGACGTACTGAAGGTGGGCAATGTATTTTCCAAAGCACATACAGCAGAATTCTCCTACAGGACAATTGTACTTCACTAAGTGACTTTCGTTGTTTCTAATACTTAAGAAGATTAATTTCTTCTAACGTCATGTTTATTTTGCAAGAAAATTAAACTCTTCGAAGTATTTTTTTCCGTCATTTATACGTTATTATCTTAAGACATGAATATTTATATCAGTAGTTTCATCTCAAGAAAGACGATGAATTATAAAATTGTAAATGTCTTCCAATACTGAAATAGACCACTAGAAACAACGTAACTTGCGGCAGTTCCCACGAATAAAAAAAAGAATTAATCATATGGAGATAAACTAGTAATCAAGATGTAAATTTAGGCAGTAAACGTCCACTCTGAATAAAGGACACTCACAATATACCATAATGAATATAGCTAATGATAATAATAATAATAATAATATAAGTAGTACACACACACACACACACACACACACACACACACACACACACACACACACACACACACACACACACATATATATATATATATATAGTGTTTTCGGGCGTTTCAATGTATAACAATATAACAACAATACTTGTCGCCCCCCTTCTGCCTCCCAGTCACATTTCCCTGGCGCCGTCACTGCTCTGGAATAACAGACCATCCATTGACAGAGTGAACACTAAGAAATGCACCTAGTTTTGACTTTGCATACACATTTTTGCATACAATGCACTCTACGCTTACGATGCGTTTACCGTGCTTTAACATTTTTTTATGTTCGATTTACAGCTCTCAGTTTTGTGTCTTCGAGGCGAGCGATGCAGGAGGGGTCCGTTTATATCCACTTTTTCGTTTCCTACTTGTTGCAGGTCCCAGAATTTGATGGCAAGGGGTTTAGTTCCTCAAAACTTGCTTGGGATGACATCATCTCTCGCTGTGAGTCCTGTTGATCGACAGTCATGATCATACATTCGTGGACAGTTGCAGGATCCCACACACATTAAATCCACTTACTAAGCACATTTAACACACAGTGGCCGCACGATTCCATACTTCAGCAAAAAAATTCACAAACTCTACTTTCTTGATACTTTTCCGGCTTTCCAGGTATTTCTTCGCACGTCTATAAACTCCAAAGGCATCATTTTAAAGTGCATTAGTATCTCAATCAAAAACTCCCTGTCATTATCAAAATGCAATGCAATTCATGCATGTCCGTTTGCCCTCAGCCCCGCCTGTAGCCTTCGGCCTTAAGTTAAAAATAATGGCAGCAGAATGTCCGTAATGCCCGTGTACCTATTAAAGAAGGACTGTTGTCACCACATTTGAAAGCAATACTTCGACCATCATAATCCATGGAAACCTTAAATTGGCAGTGCGTTTTATTATTTTTAATTCGAGTTTCTGCATGTGACATTTTTCTTAACCGGTCAGGTATTAAGGCTGGATTGGCGTTTATTCTTTAATATTTCTACCGATGCTGGTTACACCTTCTCACACACATTCTGCTTTAACGCACAACTTCAACTGATGCACTGCTACCAACGTTAATGCGAAAATATTTTTTGATAATTTTCTTAGGAGGATATCAGTTTCCCCCACCCATGTCAAATTGCTCGTAATACAGAGAATTCGAAGTGCATCAAATGACACATCTAAACATGTAATCTTGGATTATTGGAAATTGTCTCGGCGTTTGATGCACTTTCACTGCATCAAATGGAAGTTCGACTGAGGAGTGTGTTTTTTGATTCATCTTAGTGTGTCAATTCCCCTTCCGATTAGATTTTATACATCTAAATGCATATTTTTCAATTTATACGCTTGTATGCATAATTCATACGAAGCAATTATTTGGTGATTATACTTACCTTATACAGAAAGCAATTTCGATCTTACGATAATATGAAAGGAATTTTGATTTTATCAGCTCACAAATTGATCAAAGTAAAAAAATATAAAGTAGCAAGAACAAAAGTAAATAAATTTGAAGTAACTAAATTATATTTCCTAATTCAAATGTCAAAATTGGTGCCAACGTGAATTGTGCCACGTCCCTCGCGTAAACACCTACCAGCTTAGCACAGGGGAGAGACAATGAGATACCTCTGGGCACAGATCAGGGTTACTAACGCTAAAAATATATGGAAAGAAAACAACAGATTTAACCCACTACTGAGGGTACAATTCGTACTATATTCTTGATTAATTATGTACAAATATTAAATAACTTTTGAAGTCTTTTCATACAGTAATTTTCTTCTCTTTTTGTTTTTTTATTAATTGTAACCAATCTTCTTTGGGCTTCTTCTTCTTGTAATCAATATGGCATCTTCTTCTTATAATTAATATGGCATCTTCTTCTTATGGCCTCTTCTTCTTATAATCAGTATGGCATCTTCTTCTTATGGCCTCTTCTTCTTATAATCAATAAGGCATCTTCTTCTTATAATTAATATGGCATCTTCTTCTTATGGCTTCTTCTTCTTAGAATTGATGAATCTTCTTCTAGTATCGTAACGATCCGTAGTATCTTTTAATTATTATGGAGAACGAACTCCAACTTCCAGTCATTCAACCATCGTTTTCCAATCAGGAAATATTCAGAAACATCACAGGACTGCAGTGTCAGACAGCACCGAAGCTCTTCCTGGTCATCAGCTGTAAACAGACGAAATCCAGGAAGAGGCTACAGGCCTGACTGTGCATTTGTTTATTAAATTGAATTGGAATAAATGTCTGGGAGGCAGAGAGTTCGGGGTCAGTTCTAATTCAGTTATTGAGGAGCAAGTTACGATTGAATAGAGAGAGAGAGGAGGAGGTTCTAGGGAGAGCGTGTTAACGCTAGTCGCAAGTCAGACTCTACGTACAGTCACAGGCATAACCTCTCACGGCAGATCTTCAGTTGCAGTACAGAGACAGGTATATCCTTACATTACCCATGCTGATCCAATCTTTAGGGGTGTGAAACTCAAGTGTCATGTGTTGCCATTCAAGTGTGTAAATTTAGTACCTCTAGCGCCTTACCATCAAGCTCACCACGAGCAGAGAGTGCTTTACCATCAAGGATGAATGATGATTAGTGAGCTACATTCCCAAAAGATCCCACATACCTAAGGGTATGAGACGTGGTGGATTTGCTGGGGCTTCTCATGCATTTTTTTTTTTCGGAAATGCGATGAGAAAATAGCTCGTTACGTAGTGGAATTGCAGTTAATTGTTAAGCAGTTTAAATCAATCCCACCCCTAAGCATGAGACGTGGATGGAGGTGCTTAGGGCTTTCATCCATTTTTGCGGAAATGAGATGAAAATTGGTGATTACGTGCTGATAGACGCAGGATTTCACTTATGAAAATTTCAATTTTAGGGCATGAAAAGTGAAACCACACCTAAGAATTATCAGAATCAAGGTTTTATCAGTTTTCTTTTACCATCAAAAGTATGCATTTTGAAACACGAATCTGGAAAGTTGCGCGCGGATTTATATGAAGTATTAAGTACCAGCGGGGAAACCTACTGCAGTAAACAATGATAGATGTCGAGTTCTAACTCGAGGATGAATCAGATGAAACTTATCGACCTCAAGTCAGCGTCGGTCATCAGCAAAATGTAAAAATGCGGAGGAACCTGCGCCCTAGCTCCGGCGCGGTTACCCGCGTCGGTCTGGCGATTTGGTATCAGGAGCGTCCGGCATTCCGCGTGGCGGAAGGTTCGATGTCGGGTTTTAGGCAGCCACATTTTGCCAAAAATGCGGTCGGCCCAGGGACGTTCGTGGACGTTTCCCTATCAATCCGCTCCTGGTAGCGCTGTGGTTCGTTCGCGAATCCTGTACCCTGGCCACGACAGAATTCCCACCCTGGGAAAAATTTTACCATTCCCATAATTTTTAGAAGAAAAGGCATTTAGATTCGATGTTTTTTTGCATTTACAGTGATTTTAGAACGTAAAAGGTAGGATTTTTTTTTTAATCATGATCTTGGATACGAAAATTATCACAGCGTTGTTTATAAGGGTTAAAATAATGCAGTAAGCTACAGTAATTTTAAACATTTTTTTTTAATATATCTAACGTTCCTGTGCATTTTGCTCAGATTGTGATTAGGCTTACCCTTAACATATTAATTAATTAAAAACGTGGATTAAAAGTGAATATTGAAGTTATATTATGAACGAGGAAAATAAATTAGAGTATGTTGACTCTGACTCAGTGGCACTATGGTGCAGTTTAACGAGTCATGGCAGAGAGTATGCTTGTTTGAGTCAATATTTTGTTTTTGTTATTATTATTAATTGAAATTCCTTAAAAGTTTAATTTAAATTTTGTACAAAACTGATCGTAACTTGTAAATGATTTAGAATTCTTGAACTATAACTGCTAAGACTTTTGCAACGAGGATATTACATTTTATACATATATAGTTTTGGGAACGAATAAGGCCCCGAGGACCACTCATTTATATTCTTAATGACTGAAGTCTCCTAGCACCTCATGAAGGGAGCTTAGATTAAGGAGATAGTCAAGTTTATACGAGATAGTCACTTGCCTTACGTTACCTTAACTTACGCATACATTGCCTGAAAATTTTAATCCATGTTAATATGTAAAGAAACGAAATGCTAATTATATTCCTCGACACGCTGTACAATTATGTCCGCTATTACGCCAAGCGTATATAGTTAGAGTGGCGTACCGTGATTTAGGGTATAAACCGCCCGATTAATTAAAAGTTCTAGTTGAGAAGTAATAGATATATAAATAGGCTGCAGTGACGAGAGATGTCCGTACACAGGTAAGCAGTTGTGACGAGAATGAATCCGTACACAGATATACATATACTTATATGCTTTAAGCAAAGTTAGGCACAGCCAACTTATTTTGAATAACTAGAAGAGAATTAGGAGAGCATCACACGGCGTGGACGTTTCCCACATATTAACGAGATATTTTTTATTATTATATATTTATATTTTTTTTTCCTGTCCGAAACATTGTTTCGTTTGACAGTTGAATATTTATCCTTAGCACGTTGTAGCTTCGAACGTTAAAAACTTTAAAAAGTAGTTTGTTTTAAATTTTAAAATATAAATATTAATATTTTGCTCCAAGTTACGGCATTTATTAATGTTAAATAGGTTTTACACGACTCAAGTGTGCACAAAGTAAGTTTTTTTTAAGGCATTAGTCTCTATTAATTTATTCAAATTTCTTAATATGCGATAATATTTTGTTTAAGCGGTATAATTTATACTAGCTTAGTAGTTACATCACTAACATTTTAGTTATACTTCAGAAGAAGGTAAACATTTATATTAGCAAAGTTTTGTATTAAGCGCCAGTTATTGAGAATATTTATTTTATATGAATATGTAGACGTCGACGTCAAGATATTTGTTGCGCCCCAATAACAAGTATTTTCCTTCAGATATTGGATCTAGACCAAAATCCTGGAAATCCATTCTGCCATCGCAGAATGATTATGGTTAAACCACAACGGTTTTAGTTTTAAGCTTTGCTACGATAATATGCTAAGCATATGTTAGAATGGATAGAGAGAATGATAGATTCTTCATTTTTAGTGATGTCAGCATAATATAAGGCAATTATCGCATATTTATAGATTAATTATTTTATTTTTGGGATGGTCGACTTTAAATAAGCATCGTTTCCCGTGTAATTTTAACGACCACTTGCACACTATGAGTAACATAAGAGACTAAAATAAGATTTTTTTTTTACACAGCAAAGATTAAACAGGCTTCTACAAGTAAATGTAACCAGTAGGGAAAATAAGCGCAAGGCGAAAAATAACATTATTACTCGTTTAGCTTTAAATACGTTTTCATATGTCCTTATAGTAATATGGTATTTTCATTTTAAATGCACAAGACTGGTTTTCTCATCAAAAGTAAAGTTGAAGAAGCAATACATTCAAGCAAAGTTACTAGCGACCAGTATTTCACAGCAAATCGTCCTGTATTTTAGAAGTAATCGATAAACAAACTGGGCGTACATACGCAAACGAATCTATTTCCTCATTGTCATTGTACAGTTAAACGCAGAAGCATGTTAAGGACTTAGGCATTGATGTACATGCATGCAATATATTATTGACGCAAAGGGTACATTTCAACGGCATCCGAGAAACACAGCAGCGGCCAGAGTTCAGTTACATGGCATTACATATCTTGCACGTTCGAATCTACGACCGGACGAAGAATTTTGCTAACGTAAGAATTTCCCCTCCGAACCTCTCCCGTTATGGGGATCAGGTAGCCAGCCATCAAAACCCTGGTCGCGGGAGACATAGACTTGAAGCAGAAAATTATCGTAAGCAGAAATGATGACGGCTAAATTCTTTAGACTGTAACAGGTTGCCAGATTGTTAGAACGTTGTCAAATAGTAACTCACACCCCAAATAGTAACTCACAACAAGCAATAATGAATTAAACTCAATTAATCGAATCACGACATATATCATTGGTACTTTACGGGGACAAAAATAAATTAAAATTCCGATTGCTTTATAGGCACTATCCTATTTTCTTTCTAGATTCTGGAATAACCGTGGTAGCTTTCACGAAGCTATTCTCATCATATTTCTTTTTATATTTTTCCACTAGGAAATAGCGTTTGTCATATTTATTTTAATGGGTATAATATAAGAGTTTATTACTAGTTTAAGTATATTTCAATTGATAATGGCATTTTTAAATCATGAGTGGCAAAATATTATTCTTGAGTGTTGTACCAAAAAGATTGGATCAAAATAATCCTTTCCCGGAAAAATTACCCTATTTTAAATCTACGCTAACATTACCTTTACCTTAAACCTGTCTCAAATTCGAAATGTATCAGCTGTCGGCCAGAGAACAGCCAGTGTCAGCCGCAAGGGAAACAATTCGGCATTCCCAAACCCGAAAGGAAAATGTCGAACCGGGAACCACTAGCAGCGCGTCCAGCATCCTGACAGCATTCGCCAGCTTGGGAGCCAGACTGCTGAAACATGTTCCAGCTTTACTCTACAAGGGATCAAGAACCCCCCCGCCTTGTTAAGGCAATTCGTAAAGTACACCACGTCGTGCCACGTTCCAGAGAATCTACACAGCTTCTCAAAATTGTCGTGCTACGTCTCGAACAAAATCTCTAATATAATCTACAAGTCCAGCAGTAAAACGTTTTACAAACAACGACATGTTCCAGAGTGTAAACTACATGATTCCTCCATTAAAGTGTCATGCTACACTCCTAATATACATATTACTTGACACACTTTCATGTCATGTACAACTCTACGAACGTACGTCTATTCTTCTTCACAAAGCCTCAAAAGAAGAATCGCCCAACGAAGTGTTAGCAGTACAAGAAGTTTTCACACCAAATGTTCCAGTTTTTCATCAAAGGGGTAAAATCATTGGTCCACCCCACGAAGTTCGTCTAAAAAAACAAGCAGTACACATAGTGATTATTCCTCCAGGAACATAGTTCTCCCATTCCGAGGACACATACGACCACACATTCCATTGGTCGTTACATGATACACTCAGAAGCAAAAATGTATTCATCAATATTCCAGTGCAGAACAATTCTCATTGCCAGAAGAAATCACTTTTCTACCCTTAAGTTTGAACTTCCCCAAATTATCCCTTCCCAAAGTGCAAGTACGAGAAACGCAGACAGCAGAACTCTACAGGGAAGATGTTCATTCAGTGACAGACAGAAGGAAATGTACAATCTGGGTTGTCCGACTTTCATCAGTACATTCCACACAAGTACAGTGTGGCAGAACGTAGTGGTACTGTACTCTCAGGTACAGTAAAATTCCACGAAGTATAGTCAATCTGAGCTGAAATCGTGTCTGGAATAAAGGATGATTATCCTAAATGGACAATGTTACGATTCATTTGTTCATCGTACCTTAGGTGAACGACATCGAGGTCAAAGATGTTGGACTTTTCACTCTCAGCGTGTGTTCAATGCATGTTTATGGAATTATCAACGAACAATTTTAATAGAAGAATAAATACAACATTGATATGCATGGACAAAAGGTGTAACAATTGCGATGATTAAATATTATTTCTACTTGAATTATTAATGCATGTGTTATATATGAGTGTGTACATATTTCATAGTAAAGGACGGAGATAAATAAGTTAATATATATTGTTAATATAAAAATAAAGACGGTGATCCATCGATAATAATAATACAGGAAAACTATAGTGATACATGCTACGATTATATTTATGTGCGTTAAACTCAGTTCGCAATATTCGGCATACGTGTTGACCCTAGTAACCAAAAATTACTAGCAACACAGGTGCAACGAATTATGTATTTATACAAGTGCTTCGATTTATTTCTTATTCAGTGCTCCACATTATTTACGGTGAAGGAAGGCTATTAGTATCTATCATTCAATGTTAACGCAAATTTATTATGTAATTTCGAGTCTCTTAACTTCAAACGGTGCAATGACTGTCTCGTGTAGACAAATACGTCTTGTGTCGCAAGAGGCTGGTCACGCTCTGACGTGACGTATTAAATGAGTGTGTTTTGACGGCCGACGCCATGTGACGTCAGGTCTCTACATCAACAAATGCATGCGTTATGTTATTTCACGCTGATCCACTCACTTATTCAGCAGAAATAATGCATTGTGTTATATGTTTTTGTGGGTCAGTGGGTTTATAGGATATTCACTTTGGATAGGTTCATGGTTTTTACTTTATTATTTTCATGTTTTGGGTATTTTATTTTGTTTTCGTTTCTTATTTTTATAATAAACGGTATCCCTATAAGATTGGATCAGACATAAAGACGAATTCAAAAGGGAATTCTTTTCCGGAGAGGGACATCGTAACGATCCGTAGTATCTTTTAATTATTATGGAGAACGAACTCCAACTTCCAGTCATTCAACCATCGTTTTCCAATCAGGAAATATTCAGAAACATCACAGGAATGCAGTGTCAGACAGCACTGAAGCTCTTCCTGGTCATCAGCTGTAAACAGACGAAATCCAGGAAGAGGCTACAGGCCTGACTGTGCATTTGTTTATTAAATTGAATTGGAATAAATGTCTGGGAGGCAGAGAGTTCGGGGTCAGTTCTAATTCAGTTATTGAGGAGCAAGTTACGATTGAATAGAGAGAGAGAGGAGGAGGTTCTAGGGAGAGCGTGTTAACGCTAGTCGCAAGTCAGACTCTACGTACAGTCACAGGCATAACCTCTCACGGCAGATCTTCAGTTGCAGTACAGAGACAGGTATATCCTTACATTACCCATGCTGATCCAATCTTCAGGGGTGTGAAACTCAAGTGTCATGTGTTGCCATTCAAGTGTGTAAATTTAGTACCTCTAGCGCCTTACCATCAAGCTCACCACGAGCAGAGAGTGCTTTACCATCAAGGATGAATGATGATTAGTGAGCTACATTCCCAAAAGATCCCACATACCTAAGGGTATGAGACGGTATTTAATAATTAAAGTGCCTCCTTCTTGCAATTAATAAGGCTTCTTCTTCTTATATTCGCTAATATTTCTTCTTCTATATATTTACATCTTTATTCCTCATCCTTTCTTTATATCTTTTGTTTCGTTCATTGATTTTTCCTAAGGAACATTTTTATATCCTGGCTGTCTTGATTATTCCGTGGATTCTTTAGATGAGCTTCCCTTTATATTAATTGACGTAAATATCAAACTTCCAACCAAACAAAGAGAAAGGGGTTAGTTAAAGATCGCCGCCTAGCAGGCGCTAACCTTAACTTGGAGCTACAATGTATGCGCTTCCAAATGTGCTTGGGTGCTGCCGAGAAATGGCGCTTCACCTGGGGAAAACAACCCAAAAGCCGCACGAAACTCTCAGTTCGTGGGAACTGTAATAGACACAAAATCGAAATTGCAATTCGACTTCTTTACTTTTGTATATTAATCGCTTATGCCATTACTGAATTATAATTCCCCTTTTCTCCTTATTTATATCCTGTTATTATTTTAAACTTATTTATTTATTTCCTTATAATTGGTATTAATATATACAATCGTTATTTCATCACATCTGCTCTTTCCGTTGTCTCTATTCACAATCGTATAAGTTCTCCTGGGTGGTGCCATCTCTTACCCACTTTCCAAACTGATTTATGCAGCATCTTTTATAACCGTTGTTCCTCTTGCATGCTGCCATCTATGGTCCTTTATTTCAAAGAATAGCAACGCAGTTTGTGTACGTGACACAAAATTCCCCTCCTCTGGGCAAAATTTTTCCTTCTGAGAAGATTCGTATGCAAGGAAAAATTTTCTTCAACATCCATTCTTACCATTCACTTCTCATATGTACTTTTCAACATTTGTTTAACGTCTTCCACTGTGCCTAAAAAGAACATTTTCCCGAAATCAGGTTGGCTTATGGCTGGTGCTTGTATAAGGTCTTGCTTAAGTCTTTGGAAAGCCTCCTCTTCGTTTTCTTCCCATTTCCATTTTATATGTTTTCTGAGAAGTTCATATAATGGCTTTGCTTTGCTTGCGAAATTGTGTATAAATTTCGATCGCCAATTACATACTCCCAGGAATCTTTGAAGTTGTTTCCTTGTGTTTGGTCTTGGGAACTTGCTTATAGCGTCATTTTTGTCTGGGCACATCTTTATTTCACCTCCAGATACTATGTGACCTAGGAAACGTATTTCCTTCCTTGCAAAAGAGCATTTTTCCAATTTGACAGTTAATCCTGCTTCTGCCAATTTGCTTAATACCCAATCTATTTTTTCTATGTGTGTCTCCCAATCTTTCGTATGTATACACATATCATCCACATATATAGCAAGCCATTCTCTTGTTTCTATACTAAATATTCTATTTAGAGCCGTCATAAAAGCTGATACTGACGAATTTAAACCATATGGAAGCCTTCTAAATTGGAATAACCTTGATCCATATCGAAACGCTGTATATTTTCTAGACTCTTCTTCTATTTCTACCTGAAAGTATCCCAAAGTCATATCAAACGATGTGAAGTATATGCTGCCTGAAAAGGTGTGTAGTAATGGTTATACCGATAAATGTCTGACTGGCGATACATAAGCAGATTAGGAAACTGCTCCCGACTTATTGATCCCCAGTAGAGGTTAAGTTTATCCAAGAACACATAGCATTTCTCTATTCATTAAATAAGCTAGTTTTATTTGTAAGATTTAGAAAAAATGCATTTGCTCGAGTTTCTAATTTTCTTTCAGGTCCAGCTATTCTCAGAGCAGATACTGCACACTCGTTTAAAATTCACCGCATGTGGATTGTTTCCCTTGAACATCAGTCTACTGCACTCTGTAACTTGTAATGCAAAACTATTTTCTTTTCTTTCCAAGGCGAAGCCCGCGTGTTCCTTCTCATGTTTTGGTTACGTAATGAAGAACAATGTTCCTTCCAGATATAATGCAATTTCAGAGACGTAAAGAAAGATATCGAATTTTCTAATTCCTAGTTTACAGTTCTATTTCGAATTCCGTAATAAAAAAACAGTGTTGATTAATTAGGAACAAATAACACATATCGAAATTTTTGTGACCATAATATGAAATTTGACAAATTTCATGTCAAGTCTGTCCTTGACAATATCTCTACATCATTCGTGGTGGAAATATAACAAAATTGCTTCAACCTACATACCTGAAATACTAAACCAAGTGAAAGTTCGTAAATCGCATTATAAATGGTTGCCTACAGATTAGTACCTTAATAACTGAGTTGTTGATAAAATAGTAGTTTCACTGAACTACATAGATAAATGTGGTACTGTAAAGACCACATCTTCAGCAATTACTGTTGGTGTGATTTAGACTTTTGTTTTAATTCGTGACACACGCTTTTCTCTTTGACAGATCGCAGGAGCAGTGACGACATATCTTGTCATCTTCATACAGCTTCAGCCTGTTGTGATAACCAGGAGCGGAGGAACATCCACAAACGATGATTTCACCACGTGATAATCCAGTACAGGAAGTGCCATCTTATTGTCATACCGATAGAACACTTGAAATATATTTCTGATGGTTAATATATACAAGTAATTTTATCCACATCTACGTGAGTATTCAAAATGATATGATATGGAATGTCCAAGATGAGATGGCCAATATACAGTAGGTTGGTTAGGTTAGGCTACCCCTCTATAATTTCTCTCTGTATCACACAAACACATACTATCACAAACATTGTGATTTTTAAAGACCAACCTAAATACTGATTTCTTAGAATGATTTGTCCAAGTTTTAAGACTAATGCTTCACGGGGTAAACAACCCCTTCTCTATATTTTTAAGAACATTTCTTGCAATGATATTTTTAAAGCCTGGTCGTTGTGTGATCACAAGCACCGACAATAACTCAGCTTGGATTGCAGCAATTGTGAAAAACACTGGCAAATGACGAAATGTAGTACACCTAAGAACCTGCTGCCGTGAAAGCTAAATCTCCAAAATCGGAAGCAAGAGACAGAAAATATTAATTGCAGAACTGATGAACGGATAATTGCTGGTGTCAGTTTTGTAAACTGAAGAGTTGTTGAAAACGCTAAAGTTGCAGAAGGTAAGTTCACAGAAAATCATTTCTGAAATGTCTTCGATGACGTGGTGATTCCATGTGTGCAGAGATAAAGTCATGCTACTTACTATTCCGATCTTCTAATGACCAATAGAAGAGGAAATCTAAAAGAGAAGACTTTTTGTGGATGCCGAAACGTAAACATCGTATTGGAAAAACTAAAAATAAAGAAAGGTTTGATTCTGATGCTACGCCCTTTGTGGGTACGTACTTAAATGTTATTTACCACGGCTACAGATATCTTAATCTCAGGGGATAGGTTCTTTATTCGAGAATTCCAAATAAGAAAGCGTTTTATAGCCAAGAGGATATAGTTAAATGCGGATCTATATTCTGAAAACTATACACAATACAGAGAAAATATATAGCGAAGCTTGTATATACATTGAAATATATAATAAATATATGTATAATCGAAAGGAAATCTTCTTCTTCTTTTCTTCTCACAATTTTGGGGAAAAGGCTTCTTCTTCTATTCTTTCTTCTAATTTGGGAAAAGGCTTTTTCTTCTTTTCTTCCTTCTATTTTTGGTAAAAGGCTTCTTCTTCTTTTATCAATCTCCTCTATGGTAATAGGAAAGCTTCTTCTTCTTTCATCAATTTCTTCTATGGAAAGGCTCGTTCTTCTTTCATGAATTTCTTCTATAGGAAATAAAGGCTTCTTCTTTTGTCAATTTCTTCTATGACAAAATATATGAATGGCTTCTTCTTTCTTCAATTTCCACTTCTTTTCTTTGGTAAAAGGATAATCTTCTTTTTCTTTCTTCTACCTTTTATGACAATCTCTTTCTTCTATTTACAAAAAATAGTCATCCCCTTTTATTCATCGCTGTTTCTTATTTCCTCTATTCATATCAATTCTTATTTCTTCTTTCAGCAGCAATTCTTATTATCTTCTTTATTCCGACGAGATATTCTTATATTCTCGATAAATTCTTCTATTTATTCTTTCCACAGCAAATTCTTGTTTCTTCTATTGAGTCATTCCATGCGAAATCAACACAGCCTTTGACCTGACCATCTCCGATTTTCATGAAATTTGGGGAATTGAAACTATGCATGGAACTTAGTAAGCATAAAAATTTTTAGTTTCGTGCGTCTTGTAATTGTTAAATTATTCAAGGTCAAAGTTAGCATAAATTGCCCTTTTTGAGCCCGCTTAGCTATACTAAATCTGCTGTAACTCCGCCCCTATTTTGCCTAGGAAGCTCAAATAAAGATTATTGTACAGGGAATTGAACAAGCTTTACAGTGATATATAACAAGCCTACCTTTGGATAAAAATATAATTTGGTCACGTGACCTTGACTTTTGACCTTGAATATCTCAAAACATGTCATCACCAAAAATCGTGAAAAAAATATATTTGGTCCCTCATTCCATACTATAAAACATATCAGAAAATCATTCTGGGACTGCAATGGGATCAGAAGATACAAAATAATATGTGTAACTGTGACTGATAAAAGCCCCATGAACTATGAAGAGTCAAATGTCCCTTAACACTCCCTACAAAATGTGAAGGAGTTATCCTGGGTATAATTGGTCATGAAAGAAATAGGTTAGGCACAGGGAGATCCCTAGCCGTGTGTGTCAAGTGCAGGTCCAGCATATTGTTGACCGCCATATTGAATTCAACGCAAAAATTTCAAAGGGAAGGGGTGATGTGATATATCAAATGAGGCTAGAATTTCACGAGAAATGAAGTGACGAAGGATTTTCCAACGTATCTTACCCCAGCAAAAAGTTATACACATATATTTCACTTACGTTATATGCACATTATAATGTTGTCAATGTTCCTGTGAGCACACTCGTTGACGTCTCTCACACTCGCATAGAACATTTGGTAATGTAGCATGTGCAACAACATCGCAAGCAGCAACTATGCCTTCTCTCAGATGGTCAATATCAGGGACTTTTAGTGCATGCACCATTCTCTTCAAATGTTTCTGAAGGTAAAAGTCCTCCTAAGGTGTTAGATCTGGGGAATGTGCAGGCCTTTTAATAGATCCCTGTGTGCAAATCAATCTACCTAGAAAATTACCATGAAGAAATTGCAAAAATGTCCACATAGTGTGGTCACACTCTGTCCTGTTTCAAAACTCTCGAAAAGTGCCATATCCCGTAAGCAAGGGTGAAAAAACCTGTTCACTTAACAAATACAAGAAGCCCTCACCATTTAAGGTTCCGTTGTTGAATATGGACCAACCATTTCCGTTCGCCATACATTATACCACATAATTAGCTTACCAGCAACAACTATTCGACTGAGCAAATCACAGGTATTGCCTATTATTTTTATTAACTTCACCGAGAACATAAAAATTAGCCTCGTCACTGGAGAATTTTTCATTCCAAAGGAAGTGTCACGTAATTGTTTGAGATACTTTTTCCAATATTCTTCACTATTCAACTATTTGGTGAATGTAGCTGATTAAAATCATATGCAATGGTGCCTATATTGCTTTCTCTCCCAAGATGTCAGCGTGATCTCGATGAGTTCCTAACACGTTAGGAGCATTCCAATGCTTTGTTTTTAACACCTCGAAAAGGAGAAAATGGTTACAAGCATGCAGTAATAAATTTTTGCTGGTTAAATATATGTTGGATAAACTTTCGTCACTTCATTTCTCGTGAAATTCTAGCCTGATTTGATATATCACATCACCCCCTTTCCTTTGAAATTTTTGCGTTGAATTCAATATGGCGGTCAACAATATGCCGGATCTGCGCTTGACACACACGGCTAGGGATCTCCCTGTGCCTAACCTATTTCTTTCATGACCAATTATACCCAGGATAACTCCTTCACATTTTGTAGGGAATGTTAAGGGACATTTGACTCTTCATAGTTCACGTAATGGGGCTTTTATCAGTCATAGTTACACATATTATTTTGTATCTTCTGATCCCATTGCAGTCCCAGAATGATTTTTTTGATATGTTTTATAGTATGGAATGAGGGACCAAATATATTTTTTCACGATTTTTGGTGATGACATGTTTTGAGATATTCAAGGTCAAAAGTCAAGGTCACGTGACCAAATTATATTTTTATCCAAAGGTAGGCTTGTTATATATCACTGGAAAGCTTATTCAATTCCCTGTACAATAATCTTTACTTGAGCTCTCTAGGCAAAATAGTGGCGGAGTTACAGCACATTTAGTATAGCTAAGCGGGCTCAAAAAAGGCAATTTCTGCAAACTTTGACCTAGAATAATTTAACAATTACAAGACGCACGAGACTAAAAATTTTCATAGTTACTAAGTTCTATGCATAATTTCAACTCCCCAAATTTCATGAAAATCGGAGATGGTCAGGTTAAAAATTGCACATATCTGTGTTGATTTGGCATGGAATGACTCTATTCTTCTTTGCAACTGGAAAAAGTCTTATTTCTCTCATATATCGCAAATATTTCTCTTTACCATATCTTTTCTCAATAATATAGACAAATCATTATGCTGCATTCCTTGTAGAGAATTGAACCAAAGCTAAGGAGGATTTTTAGGGGCGTCTAATCTAACAATAGCGCCACCTCCTATTTAACGAGCAAAGGGGAATAACCAGGATCGCTAATAACAAGCTCTGCCGATGGGCCAGTGCAACTAATAAAGAGCGCAACCGTAAAGTGCTTCGGGGCGTCTAATTTGACAACAGCGCCACCGGGGACAAACAACCAAAACACTGACGATGTTCTCCTCGTCAGAAAAATAAAAAGAGATAGAGAGATACATTTCTGAATTCGTTCTCTTACTTAATAACTTTCCTAAACGTTTCATATGCGGCCATATTCTTCATTATTTTAATTTACTATATACAACATTATATTTATTTCTTTTATAGTATTTGAACTCTTCTTTTATATATTTATTAATTTACTATAATATATATAATCCCTCTTCTCCGCTCTAAGTTTTTTATAATTTCCTTTGCTCCTCTTTATATAGCGTGCTGCCATCTCTCGTCGATTCCGAGAAACCATTCCTCCTTGCAACTTTCATTGTGTCGTCGGAAGTGGCACGTGACACAATATTCCCCCTCCTTGAGGATGAAAAATTTATATATTGGAATGTTCATTTGTAAATAGATAAATTTTTCCACTTTCTCTACATCTCATTTGACTCTTCTCATTAGCTCTCATTTTTACTGCTTATATTCCTTTTCACTTTCACTGTGCAATTATATCTCCTGGCATGCAGCATTTTTCCTCATCTCTCTATTTCTCTCTTCTTTCTATTTTCGTTTCTAGATATCTTATCACCACGTTCCGGAAATATTCGTGACCTCTTAAGTTATTTTTAGATACAAAATATAATTCTCCAATAATTCATCTCCTGCAAGTCTGCTCGTCTAATCTCTCCAAGATAATCTTTACCTGACGATGTCCTGCCAAAATAGTAATTTTCCTTTCACACTTTTCTTATTTCAGCAATCTCTCTACAGATTATCAGTTAGCTCAGATTTTTCCGTTTCAAAGAACTCTCTTTCTTCTATAAGTTGACCATCTAAGTGTTTCCATCAGCTACAATAATTCTTCACATCAGCCTTAATTTCATATCAGCATGTATCTAGATATATTTATTTTCTGGGATTACAACCCAATTCTTGGAATACAACCGATTCTTTTTTAACTTCTGGGATTACAACCCATTCTCGGAATACAACCGATTTTTCTTCATTTACTGGGATTACAACCCATTTCATTTGCACTTTTCTAAGTACACAATGACGCTTAATCGTCTAAGCTTACAAAGAATTCATTTTACTGATACTGTTCGATCTTCTTTCATATTGCCTTCTCCTTTTTCCTGAGAGTTTTTTTCATAATTAACTTCCTTCTGTGCCTAACTGTTCTATCTTCTTTCTCTTCTGTTCGTACAATTGAAAAGTTTACTTCCATTTTCCATATTACTTTCTTTGGCATATTTCCTTTTACAGGTTTGATCTTTCACTATCAGTCTCATTGTTCAATGGGGTGGTGATATAAATTAGCAGTCATTATTCTTTCTTAAGATATAACTTGCAGAATAGATTTTCCTCCAACGATAGCTATCATATAAATATCCTTTTACAGGAACTAACATTAAAGAACTAAATTTTTCTTCTTTCAAATAGATCATTAATATTTACCCCAACTAATAATTCTACGAATTTTTCTTCTGGTGAACTGGAACCTTTTTCATACACTTTATTAATTCTAGAAACGTACGCTTGCCATTCTGTAAATCGTAACATCTCCTTCCTTTGCACTAGTCAGTTTTATTTGTTTCTTCCAATTCTTTCAAATACTCGTTGCTTGTCACTATCATCTTTCCTTTTTCTCTTCCTCTCTTTCTTCTCTTTCTTCTATTTTCTTTTCTATTCTTCTCAAGATCCTTCTTCCTCCTCTTCCAACTTTCTTCCTGTAAAGAAATTACTTTCATTTCTCTCTTCTTCCAATCTGGTTTCTGCCAATACTTCTTATGTTTTACATCTTTATGGAATGCATGCTCTCCTTGTCTTTTCCGTCTCGTCTTCTTCTTCCTTCTCTTTGGCGAAGTAGCATCAAAATCCATTTGATCTATGTTAACCCTTTTTAGCATATTCTTAACTTTCTTCAGGTTCCATTCTATTTTTAATTTCTTTCTCTTCTTCTTCTTCCATGTCTTTACGTGAATATATCTAAATTTCGTTTTACTTTTCTATCTTCTTTGTTTACATCTTCTGCTAGGCTTATGCTTCTTTTCTTCCTCCGTCAGAGACTCGTCACTGGAACTTTCTTCTTTCATCTTCATTTCGACATGGATTTCTTCATCATTATATTGACAACTAAATTTTTCATGTCTTTCTATTCCTCTTTCTTCTTCTTCTTCTATTTTCTCATCTTCCTCTTCTTTGACCTCTTTAAGTTTCTGAGTGCTTTCTTCTCGTAACTTTATAGCTACTTCTTCTATCTTGCTGTCATGTTCGTCATTGGAACTTTCTTCTTTCATCTTCCAACTTCTATCTTCTATCAAGACCTTCCCTTCTTCTATCTCGTCTTCGTTTTCTTCTATTCTGGAAACATCTACTTCTGTCTTGCTGTCATTTTCTTCTGTTCTTGAAACGGCTAATTCTATCTTGTTTTCGTTTTCTTCTTTTCTGGAAACATCTACTTCTGTCTTGCTGTCATTTTCTTCTAATCTTGAAAGAGCTACTTCTATCTGAGAATCGCTTTCCACCATTTTCCTTTCCGGACTTTCATTTCTTCGTTCATTTTCTTCTCTAATCTCTTAAACCTCATCTTCGCTTCTTCTATTCATTTCTAATCTCGTACTCTTGATCGACAGCATTGTTCCTTCTATTATTCTCTCCCTTTTGCCAAACAATCCCATCATCCTTCTGTGGTGTTTCTAACTTCTGGAACATTTCCATCACGGTCATTTTTTCTATTTTCTCTTGTTTTTTCTTCACTATAGTTTCTCCGTTTTCGTCCTCGAATTTATTTTCTTCCTCCATTTTGGCTTTCTCTCTCTTTGCTTTCTTTTTCACAATTCTGCTAGCCGCAACGTTGGTCGCCACTAATGCTACGCCCTTTGTGGGTACGTACTTAAATGTTATTTACCACGGCTACAGATATCTTAATCTCAGGGGATAGGTTCTTTATTCGAGAATTCCAAATAAGAAAGCGTTTTATAGCCAAGAGGATATAGTTAAATGCGGATCTATATTCTGAAAACTATACACAATACAGAGAAAATATATAGCGAAGCTTGTATATACATTGAAATATATAATAAATATATGTATAATCGAAAGGAAATCTTCTTCTTCTTTTCTTCTTTTAATTTATTATCTTTCTTTTTTAAAGCGTAATCTTATTTATGCGCTCGCTTTCCCCGCTTCTTTGGCAAACAATAGAAGCTATACTTGTAGAAAGAGTAGGGTCGACTAAACTGACAATAGCGCCACCTCCTATTTAACGACCAAAGGGGAATAACCAGGATCGCTAATAACAAGCTCTGCCGATGGGCCAGTGCGACTAATAAAGAGCGCAACCGTAAAGTGCTTCGGGGCGTCTAATTTGACAACAGCGCCACCGGGGACAAACAACCAAAACACTGACGATGTTCTCCTCGTCAGAAAAATAAAAAGAGATAGAGAGATACATTTCTGAATTCGTTCTCTTACTTAATAACTTTCCTAAACGTTTCATATGCGGCCATATTCTTCATTATTTTAATTTACTATATACAACATTATATTTATTTCTTTTATAGTATTTGAACTCTTCTTTTATATATTTATTAATTTACTATAATATATATAATCCCTCTTCTCCGCTCTAAGTTTTTTATAATTTCCTTTGCTCCTCTTTATATAGCGTGCTGCCATCTCTCGTAGATTCCGAGAAACCATTCCTCCTTGCAACTTTCATTATGTCGTCGGAAGTGGCACGTGACACTGACCAAGTCAGCATATCCAACATGTAGAATCTGATATTCCCTCCACTTCAATTGGTACATATGATAACTACTAGTTACTTACCCTATTCTTGAAGATGGGTGCTTCACCCTCTACAGTTAGGAGCACTTACCTGTAAGAGAAGGAAGCAAAATGTTAAATATGTAGTTAACAATCATGGAAGTCGATTCAACAAAATTTTACTTCCAATGTAATTTATAAGTGGCACAACTACAGCATTCCTGTACACAATGTATGTTTATTGTGTTTTTATTTTTGTATATTTCTACCTTTAACTGTGATAGTTCAATGCGTATGTTGACAATAATGAAGCACGACTGGTTGTTTACTATTTACCGTATGTACGGAAAGTATTTTTATCATTGCAGACTACAGGTGCATTGTTGGTTCAGTTTCATACCGACATCCATAGATTATAATTTTGATTGCCAGTTTCCCTCACGTTTAACAATATAATTAAACACACAGGATGCAAAGAAAGAAGTTTTTGAAATGTTGAGAGACTTTCAAAGTGTTACAGTTACACCAAAGATCGGTGGATTGTCTCTCTTCTTCAACTTCATGTAAACACTATTCATTCTTGTAGTTTGAGTTGATCCGATAGGGAGAGAAGCAACAGTTATTAAAATAACGTTCATGTGGCCGGTTCTCCTTATGTCCTGCTCTCCCTTATTCTATTGTCATTTGCAACAAAAAAAACAAA
The DNA here is from genome assembly GCF_977018435.1 of Lepisma saccharinum. Classification (NCBI taxonomy): domain Eukaryota; kingdom Metazoa; phylum Arthropoda; class Insecta; order Zygentoma; family Lepismatidae; genus Lepisma; species Lepisma saccharinum. The sequence goes on along the minus strand of NC_139245.1, from coordinate 49,073,120 downwards.
AACAAGTCACTGTGGTAGCGGCCTATACAATCACATAAAATACTCCATACACAGAAGTGGAGAACACAAGAAGAAACTGCTAAATCCACACCCCTCCCTCCCCGCTTTAAAGTACATAACAAAGCTAGTTCCAAAGCGACCTTAATCCGTCCTTCCCAAGAACTCAGCAGTCGTCTGGCTCGGAAACAGCCCAGCATTATAGTACTGCTGATTTTAGAAACGTCCACTCTTTCTTATCCCACGAGTTTGCGACCAGCAATTGGAAATGAATGATTTCTTCTATTTCCACGTAGACCTTACCAGGTAGTTACATGTCTTACAGAAGTTTTGGAACAGCTTTCACTTTGCCCTGCCTCTGATCTTGTTAATCATCTGCTTCCCATGAAGTTTTGGGTTTGTCCATCATTTCTCGTAAAATCTATATGCAGAACCTTGTGCTGGCCTTTCAACTTGTCACTAGGAATGGTAAACGGACCTCTGAAAAAGGACTCGCAAACAATGATATCGGTGAAAATGTTATTTTGAAAAGGGCCTCACGTATTACAAAGAAGTGATGAGAGGCAAAAAATTAACGCTGCTAATACTATATATATTTTAAATGATAGCAACATATGTCTTATTTTCGGTGTGATAATCTGAATTGCCACAAAAATTTTTCCAAACAAAACCATTATACTATTCAGAACGCTAGTGCTATGGCAAAATTTAATTTTTAGAAAGTGCTGTTGAATTGCTGATACGGTTTGTTTTTTTCTGTTTCAGCTTGCCTCCCCCTAGATGTCAGTATATACAAAGGAGCATTTTGAGAAAATTATTATTTTTTGTACATGGAGAGAGATGAGAAAACACAGTTCGCTTATACTACATAAAGTACTTTACACAGTGCGACAGAAAGTAATAAATTCACTATTTGTTTAGTGTGGGAGTTCACGTCTTCATACGAACCAATTTCTTGGAAATCATAATGGTTACATTGTTGCTCGACGTTTGTCTGAAAAGTAAACAGAATTGGCTGAGAACATTTCCATCAAACCTTCCACTTAAAAATTTTCCTCGCCTTGACAGGCAATCGCTTTTTGCAATATTGGTAAACGGCAAACGTATTGGACAACGTTGTACTTGTGAAAACGTTCCTCTTGATCTGGGTTGCGATGTTAAACGGCTGTATGGTATTAACGCAGCGTTGACTCTTACCAAGATAGATAAATACAAAGCAGATCTAAAAAATAATAGTTTTCTCTATTCCGGTGGCACGTTGTCATTCACAAATGGAGAGGTGAACATGAGAACATACCTTTAATCCGGGATTAAGAATTATTGGCAGCTGTTTTCAAAGTGTTATAAAGATTAAAATGTGAATATATATATTTGATGCAAATAGCTATGTCTACTGTTCTCCTTTTTTACATGTCGAGAATATATGGTATTTTGCCATTATGCATAGAGGCCAAAGGTAAAAGAAAAGTATTCAAGAAGTCCTTGTCTTGGTTTCTATACAGTATTTTCGTCATGACAAGTGCAATCGCTTTAAATATTTTCAGCTTGGTATATCAAATACCCAGCATGGAAAGTTCCATAACCAACCCCACTGAGAATTATTTGCAGATGGCAGAACCCATAATTTCCACAGTGTTTTCCGTTTTCCTTACAATCACACATCTCCTGAAGACTAATCAAGTTGCCAAGCTTCTGAACGTAATGGAAGAACAAGCAATCATCAACAAGGAATCAATTTACCAGACAACTTGCCGTTCTGTGCTAATCGTCTTGGCTCCAATTGTAATCCAACTTTTGCTTACTACTACATGTATGACAGATGTAGTGTTGTCTTTCTTGAAGCTAAAACAACCAGTGTTTCATTACATAGCAAGTTCTTGGCTCTGTACTGCCAACATCTGTATTACTGCAGGATTCGCCATCTTGTGTGACTTCGTGAGACGCCATTTTGTGGCAATAAGAAGTGACATAAGAAACGCACTCGTGGACAACATTGATGGTGATTACAGCGAGTTAACGGCAATTGAAGAGATTAACATTTATGCTAACCGTACGAAAACTGGTGAAAGAAAATGTGTTGCGGATAAAATTTACGATATTCGCAAAAGGTACAGCTCGTTTTGTGATGTTGCACGTGAAATTAATGCTGCTTTGCAACTCCAGCTGATATTTATTATGCTGCCGTGTTTTTATGGAATTATTGCATCACTTTTTTGTGAAATTTTTGGATTCTATGGCAGTGGCAATAGTGAATTATACAACTCTCTATTCATCATAACATGGTTGGTGACATACGCGACCCCATTTCTTACCATCTTACCGTCAGCTGATATGGTGTCAGTAGAGGTAAATTTTGTCTCATATTTTGTGTTTCATATTTTCATATGTTGTGACTAGACGAAATTGATGATCGTGTAAGTTTTAAGTATTGATTATGCAGTCTGTGCCCCTACAACTTAGAAAAAGAATTTCAAAAACAATTAATTACAGTGCATTGCCAAGCAAGGATTGAGTAATAATTTAAGTTAAAAAGTGGTATCATAATGAATTTCAATTTTAGACGGATGGCTATAGAGGAGAATCACGTCTTCCTTAAGTACGCCACCTCAGTAGAATATGATTTTACATAAACATTTACTGTATACATGCTTACATATAATTACATTATTTTCTTTCTTTCTTAGCAATTCACTTTATGCTCAGTGCCTCCACCAGCTATTAAACCATTAATTTATTATCTTACATTGTTATAAATTAGAAGAATTTCTTAGTATGAAGCGTTCTTACCGAAAAAAAAAATTAAGCTACATTTCAATACTTTTCGTGAATACATAGCTATATTTTAATCTTAATATGTTTGTAAACCTAGCGGCATACCGAGATTTTAGGGAAAGGGAAATATACCGATTATAAACTTTAATGTTTCCCTAAAGTTTTAGAACGCTGCCTCTCAGAGGTTCGTTAAAGAAAATGGCTAGTAAATTCAAACAAGAAGATGGAACTTTCCTATCAAGCAAGGTTGCAGGAAAGAAAGTCAACGAATGACACAAATAGATGTATGCAAAAACAGACTTGTACATCATCTTTTCTAACAGAAAGCACATTACAAGTAAACTGTGTACGTGTATATCCCACAGGACAGTCCATTATTTCAATGAAGTTATCTATGATTTTGTAACTACCTGTACGGAAAATCTGCATTATTCTGCAAGAAATTTCCTCGATCTTAAACTCGGATTATAACATCATTAGCTTCTACAAGAAGTCATTAATCGTAATCACATAATGCAATTAATACCGTATAAACATGAAAAGACTTATTACTATTTTGTTTGAGTACATGCATACTGTGGTTTTATTTTATTTATTTACAGGCTAACGGCACAGGAGAAACCCTTCACAAGTATGCGACTCGGTGGATGGATATTGAAACCAGAAAGGAGGTATGGCACCCAAAGTATTCTATTACGTGTCAATAATAATAATAATAATAATAGATAGATACAGAGAAAACAGCACAGGAATAATAGCAGCACACTTGTTTACAGATTACATACAAATTATTGAAATATAATACTTCCACTATTCGAGAAAATATATTCTAGAATTATAATATAGATAATAACACACACATACATTATATGTGTGTATATGTATGTGCGTGTGTGTGTGTATTTTTTACTTCTGTTATTTAACCTCGCTTTTCTGATTTTTTAGTTAATCGCGACGATGGGAATGAGCGATGATATGCACACACATCATTACAATTATCGCAAGCCAGTCTCATTTGTTTCTTAGATATTAAATTCCAAGAAAATAAGGTCCAGCGTTCGATATCCGGTGGAGGCACACAGTGGTTCGGAACCCACTTTAAACTCTAGGTCCATACCCGATTAGCCTTACTGTGCATAATGCGAACTTAAAACACCAACTCAATCAACCAACAAAATGTAGTACAAATATATCTGAAGATCGAACGTTCGTCACATAGAAAACTTGCGAGATATGTCTGGTTGTTGATAAAGCAAATTCTGATTCCAAGACATGGCATTTAAAGTTACTTCTTCACAGTGTATATGTTTTCCTCATTGATTCCAGTATTGGATGATAAGTGTATCCAAGATCTCATATAGAATTTTCTCTATTGATGAAATAAGGTAGTTTCAATTGTAAAATTTGGAAGAATTCAAATGATCATGCTCCTAATTTTCTTTTAGGTTCAACTATTCTCTCTGCAGATATTGCACACTCGGTTGAAATTCTCCGCATGTGGACTCTTCCCGTTGGACACAAGTCTACTGCAATCTGTAAGTTGTAATATAAAACTACTTTTTTAACCGTATCTTAACTTCTTTCCAAACCGAAGCAAATGTATTGCTCTTCATGTCTTGCTAACGTAGTGGAGAACAATCCACATAGAAATAATTCAATTTCAGAGAGGCAAATAAAGAAATCAAATTTTCTAATTGTTAATTGTAGTTCTATTTCGAAATGAGTTATAAAAATAAGTGTTGGTTATTTCTGAAAAAATATCACAAAATAAAATATTTGTGAACATCATATGAACTTTGACTAATTTTATTCAATTTCTCAGAAAAAATGAACGAAATTAAGAAAGCAATAGAACCTCAAGGAAAAAAATGTGAACGAGGAATATGTCTAATGTGTAAAAACATCTTACTAATTAATATTGTTATATATTATTATATATAAGATCTAAGCATACAACAGAAACTGAACATTCATATCTCTTTCCTTGACAATATTTCTACCTCAGCCGTGTTAGGATACATGGAACATATGGACGCTGTTATTCGAAATATATTGTATATTATGTTGTACCAAAACACTAAAGGTCTTATGCGCCGAAGTAGTGTGATGGATCTGCTCCTTATTTATCGTTGCATTATGTTCCTATTTACAGAATGCCTACATAACTGGAATACAAAACCAAGTCAAAGTTCGCAAATTGCATTACAAATGCTTGTCCACAAATTAATACCTTAATAAATGAGTTTTACTGAAGTATATAGGAAAATGTAGCATTACAAGCAGTGCTGTATTCCCAACAGTTTCACAAGGTATACGTTCGGGAAACGTTAAACGGATACCATTTTCCATTATCTTTGTATTATGTTTAATTAAATATATGACTAAAGTTAATTAACTTCTACAAAAAAATGTCATTCATGGTAGAATACTGATGACAATAATATACCCATAATTAACATAGAAGAGGCAATAAGTAAGGCATGTTTAAAATAAAGTATGAACGCGTATCTTAATGATTGCATTTAAACATATAAAGCATGTTATTGTATTTTATATTCTTGTTGATATTGTTCTTGTACATTATCAGCTTGTATACTGTATACCCTCGACTAGATCCATGACTACAAACACCAAAAATTCACAACTGCTGTTGATGTAATTTAGACTTTTGTGCTAACACGTGACACCCTTTTCTTTGACAGATTGCAGGGGCACTGACGACGTATCTTGTCATCTGCATACAGTTTCAGCCTGTTGCAATAACCAACCAAGAGAGGAGGTCTAACCACAAATGATGTTTCCAAGTGATACCTCGGTATAGGAACTGACATATCAATGCCTCAACCTTCATAGAGTGGACACTTGATAATTCCTAACCCTTGTGCATTGTATCAGTCTAACAATAAACTAAGTCTAAACTGTTTCCAGTTGCCAATGAGTCATTTCAAGTATGCAAAGAGTTTGAAAAAAACAAAAAACATATGAAAAGCGAATCATCAATAATAGTGCCTTAAATATGAAAGCAAAATTAAACAGTATTATATTTACGTTCAACTATGTAAGAACCCTGTAGTATCGGATTTAATCTTTTACTTTATCTTTGTTTATTAAAATTTGCAGAGGCGAGAAAATAAATAATTACGGCCCTGTGCGGTCTCCACCACTATTCTATTCGTGTGCCATTTTTCGTTTTGTCCAGTGTTTAATATTATGTTTAGTAATGCGGCCCTGTCAGGTCGTAATGTATCACGATAAATGTTAAAATGTATTATGTATTCAAGGAACCTGCGAGAGCGACGCAACTTTTATATTACCATGTCATCTTATATTCCGATAATTTAATTGTTTTGTGGTATTTATTGTGTAACCCAGTAATATTATTTTTTAACCTTGCATTGTCGGCATGCTCTTTTACTATTTGTGTGGTATGGACTATGTGCTCTTAGACTGTGAATTCATGTAAATATCAACATTTGAGAGTCTGCGAACTCTGGTGCAGTAAGGCCATCTGTTGAATGTCTGTGAACTCAGATACAGCAAGGTTATGTATTGAGAGTCTGTGAACTGTGTGTAATAAAAACAACTATTGGGTGTCTGTGATCCTCTGTAGTCACGTGTGTTAACAAAGCTGTGATATATGTTATTACTTGTATAAAACGTTGTTTAACATTGAAACCTCGTTGTGTTCTTAACTGAGATAGAACTGAGTGTCTTGCTCCCGAAATAGTGAGTAGGGGGTTATCTTTGTGACGGCACACGTAACAACCTACACAAACAGCTAGACAAACAACCGACCTAGAGAAGGACGTTCCAACTACACACACACAATATGTAGCCTATAGTTGTTGCAATGTGTCACATTACTTCATTAAATGTTTAATTTCAATCAAGATAATTATTTCTTTGTTTCAAAAGATCTTAAGTGACAAGCAAATAATTTATTGCATGGACATCAATTTAAAAAGATAAGACTGAATGCTTGAAAAACTATTTCCTAATTTAGGGCGTGTTCCATAGGCCCAGAGAAAGATCAATCAATACTTACAAGATCGGAAGAAAATGTTTTCATATCAATCATTCTTCAAGAATATGAGGATTGAAAGAAGCGCTGTGCTTGTTCCTGAAGTATTCCGTTCTATACACAAGATATCTATGACATTAGGAATCATTCTCGTTGGTAGTTCTCAAGCTCGTAAACGCGAACGGATGTGTGAAAAACGAAAATTGGTTTTGACAAAAACTGGAGATTTTTCTTAATTTGTAATACTCCTCCGCCACTTGTGGCTAAACGCTACTAGGCTTAATGATAAATTAGATAAAATTGACGAAGGGACCTGTACGTGAGGCTTATATTCGAGTGTGTCTTATTTTCGGCCCAATAGAGAATTTTTCTCCTAAGCAGAGCTTCCAAAACTTTTTCGTTTCACGGCACCCTTAGTGTTTCAAGAACTTTCCACGGCGCCCTTAGTGTTTCAAGAACTTTCCACGCCGCCTAAGTCAGAATGTAGGCAACACTCAGTGTGGTTAGGTTGCTTGCCTTAAGTTAAAAAACAACAACACATATTTCAAATTCAGAAACAATGTAAAAAGTACTAAATAAGCACATATTTGGAACAATCACATCATTGATTAACAAATGAGTGTCATTCCAATGAAAATATTGAAATATTGGGACACACTTTGGGAACCCCTGTCCTAATGTACAGGGTGTCCGGGTTAGAGGTATACAAAAATACACACAAATATTTTAGCATCTGTAAAGTTTATTAACTTTCTTGTCCTAGTTTTGTACAAAGTAACTCAGAAAGCTTTTATGTACGCTGGTACACTTCAATGTGGGTACCATTTGTAGCTCGACAGATATCCAAACGATACTCAAGTTCGTGCCAAGTGTTGACCAGCATTTGAGGAGTTATTAGCGCAACTATACGCTGTCTCAAATCACCCAAATCGTGAACTTCTCTCTTGTACACAACATATTTAATGAAGCCGCATGCAAAAAAAAAAAAAAAAAAAAGTCTGATGGTGTCAGATCTGGGGATCTAGATGGCTAGGCAGTTTCTGCGCATGCGTGACTCAACAGCACGACTGATCGTATAAGTAGACTACTGAAATCTGGAATCGATGGCCTATCGATTGAGCTTCACCACGAGACAATACAAGGAGCAGTTTTGGCATTATAAGCAGTTATTTTTGTATACCTCTAGCCCGGACACCCTGTATTATGAATTTTTGGAATAGGCTACAATAACTTATTTATGGATTTAAGAAATTTTCAAATTATAAAACAGAGATAGTGTTAAATTTATTCACACTGTTTAGGAGACGTGCTTATATATTGATTGATCGATTTGTTGTTTTAAGCCCACTTTATGCACAGTAAGGCTAATCGGGACTGGACCTACAGTTCAAAGTGGGATCCGAACCACTGTGTGCCTCCACCGGGTATCAAACCCGGGACATGCTTATAGAGTGCACTGAGAATTAGAATGTTATTAAATTCTCTCTCCCTCTCTCTCTCTCTCTCTCTCTTTTAAATTCATGTGTGCTTAATTCTACATTAACTTTTGAAATGTTCCCAGTGTATTGGTAATGATAACGCATTGGTAACGTATTACTAAAGTTGTAATAATTAGTTCAGTATATGTGCAATAAGCATACTTAAAAACTGTTATATCTTGATAGTAGAGTGACAATTGCTAAAAAATGTTTTTTCCCCCAGGCAAAACGTACCAGTATGCTTATCAAGAAATTAGTGGATCGGAAGCTGGATCTGAGCAATTCACATGTGTGTTTTTCTTAAAATATACAGTATTGTATCGGTTAGAATGAAGAGTACGATAAAGGAAAGATATGTGCTTGAATAAACATTAAGCAAAATCTCTCGGGGGGAAAAGTAACAATATTTGCAATTATCATCTGGAAGTTACTTAACACGTTTTGTAATAACATTCAAATATACCCTGATATGTCTTAGGCCACGACTATATGTAATTTTGAGGCTATCACAATCTGTGGAGGTGCAGCATCTGTCAGAAAGATGAGACAGTTATGGCAAGTTTTAAAAACATATTTAATTTTGAGTTCTTGAAAACTGGGATATACTAGTAATGTACGGTATTCTAGACTGAAACATCTTTTCAGCCTTACGCCCCCATAAAATTTATAGCACAACAAAAATCACAATATAAAATTCCATAAGTAGTAAAAATGGCATAATTTAGAGACATATTTACCTTATGGAAACCCTGTCACAATTTTTTTATAAAGTATGATTCTTACAACCGAATGGATATCCGCAGCGTTGTTTCGAATTCGCATTTAGGATTGAATCGAAGTTCAAGCACAAAAGAAAAACTCTCTAGTGTTGTGAGTCAGTCAAATATGAATGTAGCAAATAAATATCCATCAGAGGTGAATCTAGAATTTAATTCTGGGAGGGGTACTGTTTATGATGTTAGCATATGATAAGATTAAAGTTAAAATCACAACGTGCAAATTCTTCTACATATTAAAAACAGTTCACATAAATTACAAGAATTCGTTTAAGATTCACTTTGAGGTCAGATAAATAAATCTGGACCGGGTCTTGAAAATGGGAACCGAAACACTGTACAATGTACCTCCACCAGGAAAGAAATCCAGGGCCTTTTGGCTATAAGATGATAAAATTAGTATATTTTTTGTGAAGTAGAAGCAGTTGTACGTTATTTGTCAAAAAAATTGTCAAAAATTTGATTTTAAAATTGTGGGAGCGTCAGCACTTAGGCTATTTTGCTCCCGTCACATTATAAGGGGGCCAGCCCCTTATCATTACAAAGAACAACCCTAACGTTCCATAATTAAAAATCGTAAAATGTTCTGCTTTCTGTTAAAAACTGAGGCTGTAAACGAGCACTCAGAACACATAAGGAAAACAGGACAATACAAACAAAATTATACTGGCCATAGGGCCAGTCGCCAGAGCCTCGTTAGTCTTCAGTCCAGGGTGTACTAATGTGGAAGTGAGGTTGACATTTGGGTGTACTACGTGGAAATCACCCCTTACACCCCGTTGTACGTTATTTGTAGCTATTAACAATTACTTATTACAGTGTAACCAACAAGCTCAGGTTTCAATTCCCGGTGTCCACTTACTACGTATCTAATAAACATAGTCCCGATTAATATATTTGTCCTAAACTTTGAATTATTCATTTAGTATCTGGAAAAAGATTGACCGAACCCTTTTGGTTCGTTGTTATATAATGTTATCAATATACAGGGTGACTGGTAATTAGATGTATTCCCTGAAAGGGGTTAAAGTAGAGACAATTTGCAATAAATTTGACCATATGATACCCCGTCCGAAAATTGGTAGTTTTCGAGATAATCGAATTTCTATTGTTTTTTTAAAAAAAAATTACAATTTTCCACATAAAAAGATGAATTGAGAAAAACTGCTCATTGTATGGAACTTACTTCAGCGTTTTCTGATAGCTAACAAATAAGTGGTTCATTGAAAAAAAAAAGTTTTTCCGAAATAACAATCATATGTAAGTACCGGGTGGGTCTAAACTTACAAGTGATGATAAAAATGCACTCTTAGTTTACTTGGCAACATATTAATAACAAAAATGGAATGACACGAAGCGTACAAATTACTTAAATTACTTCCTTGTGTCTCTTTTCGGCGATTTTGCTTTTACAATAATTCTTCCACTAACTACTTGTATCACAAATCTCATTAAGACTAGATCGTTGCAAAATGTACTGAACATTCTTCTGTTCCTTCAAAAAGGATCTTTTACGTGTTTCTTCTTCTGGGTGTTCTATATACAACGACCAATGTGGCACAAGGTATCTACTATAACAACAATGTTCACCATACTTTATTATTACTCTGTGCAGGGTGGAACTATGTGGCTCAAATTTCCTCAGCGTTTAAGTTCTGTACTTTGTGCTCACTCTTCAGTGACGATTTCTTCCATATCAACCAATCCATTTCATCTTTCATCAACAACTCTGAGTTGGATGCCTCTAAGACCTTCGTATCGACCCACAACTACAAACGAAAGAACAATGATGACTCCGAACTCTTCACAATGAGACAGTTGCATAATATTCTATGCGAAAGTGTTGTAAGTGTAAATGCTACCTTCCAGATTCAAAATGTGTTAATTATCATTCAAGCATTTGGGGAAATTACTGTTTGCACGTTTCTCTGTATCTTTGGGCTTGTCCGAAAGAAAGATGATGTATATCTCGTTGAAATGTTAATAGTTCTTTCTTGGAATTTGTGCTCCTTCGTGCCAGTGATTTTTTTGGTGGTTGCTTCAAATGGCACAGTGAGAGAGGTTAGTTTTATTTCCTAATTTTGAATGTAGTGTAACGTAATGCATCTGATAGTTGATAACTGGGATTGTATATAAAAATAATACGTATTTTAAGCCAGTCAACAAGGGATAATTTTGAGGTCCAATAAGGAAAAAATCAGGGAAAGCTGGAACAAATTCTATTATCTTCCTAAAAGGGTTCATAACAACATATTAACCTTGCACCCCTGAAACCACCCCGGATTTGGCCGCCATCTTTGAAAAATGGCGCCCAAAATCAGTTTTTGCAAATGTCTAGCTTGGAAAGCAATTTACAGCAAAAGAGGGTATGTGCAATTTTTCTTCTGGGAAGTACCGTTAGGGCGCAAGAGGAGCGAGTAATTTCACTTCTTTTTTTCCCGCTCCATTTTGCAAGAGCGAAAGACAAGGAAACTTTCTTGCAAGGTAACTTGAGGGCTTATTTCTTTTTGATTTGATTTGGTTTGATTTGGTGTTTTAAGTCCACTTTATGCGCAGTAAGGCTAATCGGGACTGGACCTACAGTTTAAAGTGGGATCCGAACCACTTGTGCCTCCACCGGGTATCGAACCCGGGACCCCTTGATTACAAGGCAATGACGACTTATTTCTTTTTAAAGAACCTATTCTAAATGTATGAGCCGCGGTAGCTCAGTCCTGTCGACCTCCATGGCGGAGTGGTTTGCACAGCGCGCTGCAATGCCAGGGGTCCCGTGTTCGAATTACGGCTAGGATATGGATGTTTGTGTATGTCCTTAATGAGAAAAACCGAGAATATTAGTAAAAAGTGATATGTGTGAAAGTTGAGAAAATGGTGAATGACAGGGAATACTACCGCGTAGGAGTATTCCTTAAAAAAAAAAGATTCGTTAGGGCGTCTGACTACCATGCGAGAGATTTGGGTTCGATCCCCGGCGAGGAAGAACCGGCATTTTTCCACCTGTCCGGAGCACATCGAGCGTCGTATAAAGTATGTACCTGGAGGAAACTCTGGGTGGGGGAGGGGTTAAAGACGGCCAGAGCCGCGGTGCTGATCACATCATCCTCAACTTCGGCAGTGCTCAAGAAAGTGTGGGGTCCTAACTCCACACCCCCTACACACCTTTATGGCGTGGTGCAAAGCACAAGGGGACATTTTACTTTTTTATATACTATTTTATTCTAAATATTCTAAGAACTTTTCTTGAAAATGTGTTTTCAAGTGGTAATATATGTATGTTAACTAAATAATAATTTTGTAATATTTAATATAAAACTAATGAACATAATGTCTCTATTTCTGCTCCGGTTAGAAACCAACAGTGTTTGCAAGTAACTAGTTACAAGTAACTCAGTTACAAGTAACAGTTACTTTTATTTGAAGAAATGTAACTGTAGCAGTTACTTTTTTCAGCAGAAGTAACGTTTCGACAGTTACTCTTGCAGTTACTTTACGACACTAAATTGTTATTGTGATGTAAATTACTGACAATTTGGCTACTTCTTTTTCCTCTTCACCATTAATTTGCGTTGCTAGACTTTCCTGTCAGACTGTTGGAAGCTGTGTTTGGCGATATTCTCAAGCAATACCCTATTCCTGGAACTGCCCAAGTGGCAAGCATCAAGGCATCACCCCCTGAAGCGATGGTCAAGGCATAGATAAAAGAACCAAGAGGTCAAGTACAACCTCCCTTAATCCCTTTTCTCTGTCCACGGAATTTGCCAGAAAATAGTTTCACTATGCATGAGAGAGTTGTGGTGAATTGGATATGGTCATCCACCGCAGAAAGCCTATTTGCATGAATGAGTGGAACAATAATAGTACGCGGAAAATAGCCTAATGGAAATCATTTTTTAAGAACAGTGGGATAATTGCAACACGCTTGATATCTTCTACAGGAGGATTGGAAGGGGAAGTTTAGAATGTAATCCTTGGCTTCATTGAGAACGCACAAGCACTGGAAATGTATTTCTCACTGTCACACTTTTATGTGCCTAAACCTACCTCCTCCTGTGAAAATATAATTTCATAGCGTTTAAGTTCTTGCAAATTTAAATATATTTAATAAAACAGTAAATATGTAGCTTCCTTTGTAGCAACAGTATTGTACTTGTTTATTTCTTTTTCTGGACTCACAACGGGTAAAAAAATATCTCTGGAATGAGCGAACGGAAACAGAACTCTGCGCAGGTAGAAACTCGAGAAGAGTCGACCAATGAACGCGTGAGATGGAACAGAATTGTGTGGAGGGTTAAAAACGACTGCAGCTACTAGCTATTTACGGAACTTGTACTGCTTCGCTCCGCCCACTCGCGTTCTCCCCTTCTCCTTGCTCCAGAGATTCCCCGGACAAAGTATAGAACAGTGTCAGGTTTTGAACAAGTTAATCTTTGCAATGTTCACAGATCACTCAACAGCTACAAGCCCCTTGTGGAACCTTGAAGGCATTTACAGAATATAATGCGAAGAAACTGTGGTGGTGCAGCTTCTTTGTCTGTTGATACTTTCTGTGATACTTTTAGAGAGTGGTAGTACAAAGAGGATCTTAAAGAGAAGGCTCTTTGGTTTTCCACATCGCTACCTCATCAGCTATAACGGCCACGGAATATGTTTGTACTTTGAATAGTTCTTGTGATTTTTTAGTAAAATATTATTTTAAATAAAAGCCCTGGATCAACTGGATACAATACATCTCTAATTTTCACTTCAAAAGTGTCTGATCCAGTGATTCTCTCTCTTATTTCGTTCAAACTTGACATTTGCCATTGAAGACTTTCCAGCGTCATGAGCAGCGGAAGAATTGGTTGTCTTGTGCCCTGTAATTGTTGATTATATACCATCAAAATCAGGGAATGGTGGGTGAGATGAGAATCACTGGCAAAAGAATTGAAAGTCTTTGCTTATCCTTTTATATAAGACTCTTTCGGGCATCTACATGCAGCTCATCTATTTTATCTGCAATCTAGTAGGCATGTCAAAAATCCACTCAGCATTCAGTTGGTCACTTCTCTGCCATTCCCCACAACTCTTCATGGAGCGCACCACTGCTCAGTCGTCATATTTACCAGATCAGAGACGAAAACTTTTCTGATCTTGTTATTGCGATTTGAATTGTTGTTTTTAGTCTACTTTATGCATAAATAGGCTAATCGAGATTTGAACTACAGTTCAAAATGGATTCCAAACCACTGTGTGAAGAGATATACTGCAAAACATCATGTAAAAAGGGCTTCCTTTAGTTCCGTGGTTGCAAAACGGAGCGGGAAAATAACATAAAATTTCTCGCTCATCTAGCAACCAAATGGAGCATACTAGAAGAAAAATGTACAGAACCTTTTTTGTAGAGAATTTTTTGTAGATTATTTTTCAGTTTGACCTCTTTTGCTGTAAAATGCTTTCCAAGCGAGATAATTGCAAGAAACTTATTTTGGGCACCACTTGTTAAAGGTGGCGGCCAAATCCGGGGTGGTGCAGGAGTGCAAAATTAATATGTGGTTAAGAACCCTTTTAAAAAAATAATAAAATTTGTTCCGGCTTTCCCTGATTTTTTTACTCATTGGACCCCTCACTACTACAAGTGAATGTGAGAGCTTCGCTGCTATTTTTCTCTGTTAAGCAGATAATCCATTAATTAAGTGGATGGAAATTCCTGTGAGTGTTTATAGTAAATTTACTTCCATTTAATTTAGCTGCTATGAACTGTTTTATGATCCGTGAATGTTCAACATATGCTACGTGACACTTATTTACAACTTCTTTACGCCATGTAAAAGAGTCGTAAATAAATATATACATTTGAATTTGATAGCTTCCTAGTTCATGTAAAAGTTTAGTTTTGAAGTTACACAAAAGTAAATTTATTACATTTCCGGTACCAACAACACATTACAGCGATTAGTGTTTACAGTTAAAACGTACCGTTAAGAAACCTAATGTGATATGAGTTCTGTTGCAAAAGCCTTCATGCATTGACATAGAAATGATTTAGCATTAAATGTATATTTGTCTATAGTCATATTTATTTTATAATGTCATTATCAATTATCTTGTTTTCCTACTGTCAATGATTCTAATAAGTGTTACACTATCACTGACTGTAATCATTAATAATTCAAAGTCCAAACATAGTAATTAGGGTGTTTTCCTTAGACTAAGAAAAATAAATTTCTTTCCAGGCAAAATCAACTGGAATACTTCTACACAGAGTGATCGAACGTACGTTGGATTCCAGCTTAAAAGAAGAGGTAAGACAGTGTAAATATTGCAGTATATATTTCGGAGTAACAAATGTATGTACAGTAGAGTACTGCATGAGATCACTTTCGCTCGATCATACTCGTTCGAGTCTCTCACGCTCGAGTGTATGGAATTAAATATCATTTCAACCTGACAATAACGTAGAAATATATGTGTATAAATCCGCCTTGGTAGCTTCAGCCATAATCATCTACTTCATTTGCATATGTCGCCATGTATTGGCAAAACTGACTAAACTAAATTCTAACATGAAGATGATGACTATGTTCGCTAAAGTTTCAATTTCACTTTGTCTTTCATTTCACCATCCATATTTTAGTTTCTACTTCGACAGACATATTACGGCCCAGCGTGAACTACTGGGCTTCGAGCGTATACCGATCGTTTTGGTTGTTCGAGCGTAGAAGCTGTCAAT
Source organism: Lepisma saccharinum (assembly GCF_977018435.1). NCBI lineage: Eukaryota > Metazoa > Arthropoda > Insecta > Zygentoma > Lepismatidae > Lepisma > Lepisma saccharinum. The sequence continues at coordinate 49,057,367 of NC_139245.1, read as the reverse complement.
TCCGTGCGCTGTCTAGCCTCGACCGTGCGAACTATTTGACGCTCTACCAAAAAGCTCTCGATGCAACACTCTAATGGATTGATTACTCTGCGATTGACTTTTAATCAACAATGAATATCAGCTAATATTAACCTCTGGGTTTTACTAACTGAAGACTAAAAGTGGTAAACGTTGTAAGTGCCAAAAGCGAAAGTGTTGGGAAATCGCATCGTTCAGCACATCAGCCCGTACGAACGTGCACACTAGTGACCTCTTTACACGCCCTTTGAACTACTTAGAGTGCTACCAGCCACATTTCACGTTTACCACATTATAAAGCATGGCACATTTCATAGTTTAACGTGGAAAACGGTGTTTGAATTATTGTGGAACTTACAGCGTTTACCAATTTTAGTCTTCACCTGTCGTTCGACAGTCGTAAACAATTCAAATAAATGTTCACTAAAGCAATCGGTATAGTTTAATATTAAAAAAAAGAACATATGTAATTTATGGAGCCCGGAAGTTTGGCAAAATGCCTCTTTTTATCTACTGGATATATTGCTAAAAATTTTCCGGATATACGTTTTTTATGTTGTTTCGAATGTTTTAGAAGCCTTTTCATTTTGCCTATTTCGCCTATTTGGGACCCCACTGCCTATTTTTAATTACAATGGCTTTTTTGCCTTTTTCAATGAAATTGGACCATTTGTTTAAAAAAAAAAGTGTGTATATAAATTATTTTTCTCCCAAAAAACGTTGTTGGCATTTATTTTTTTTCCGTTTATTATGTGAATAATTTTCGCCTTATTTAAGTAATATTGAACTCATGCATGTTTCAAAATTGCTGAAGGAGAAAAGTGTGAGATAAAAGTATTTCATGCTGAGTTAGGATATTGGCTTTCGGTTAACATTTCCTTCTGCATGATTGACTGCTGAAAACCTGTTGCAGAACTTCTGCACAATTACGTCATCACGTCCGTGTCAGGACGTTATTGACAAGAAACAGGGCCTTTGCATGCATTCCAAAATCAAGTTCTCTGTCTTTAGTTTAGTTCTGCACTTTGGAGGGAAACGATCGTGTATTTGTCATCATGCCGAAATTTAGTGTGCCATTAAGTGGTAAGTTACATGGTTACGTGCGTGAATTTGGTGAAAATTGAAATGCTCTTCCCAATGTAGATTTTAACATTTTGCCAGAAATTATAGGTATAAGTAAGCGACTTCCAAATGTGCCTTTTTTTGTTTATTTTGCCTTTTTTCATTTTTAGTGCCTATTTTCCACATTATAAATGCCTTTTTGCCTGCCTATTTTAACGAAAATAAATGCCTGAACTTCCGGGCTCTAGTAATTTACATACACTGGCAATGCAACTGTTACATCAATAAATTCGAAATTAAGGGCATCCTCTAGTTGAAAGATCTGTAGTTGCCGCTATTAATAGATTTTTCTTTCTATATCAGTATGTTCTCCATGCAGCTTCTGCACACGAAGATAGAGTTTTCAGTCTGTGGCTTATTCTCTTTGGATTATTCCCTTCTTTATTCTGTGAGTATATTCATTTAGTAGCGTTGACAAAAATGTTAGTCGAGCAGAATATTTTGGGGGCAGTTAGATGGAATGAAAACTGTAAATATCACACGAAATTGAAAATTTTGTGCTGAAGTTAATTATCAAATTTATCTTGTCTGTCCCCTCTTCTTGAACGTCGTCACTTTGCTCTCTACGTTGCTTAAGGTAAAGACGATATCAAAGTGACAACGCAAAGGCCTTTTATTGTATATTCTTATATGCCTACATTAATGCAAGAAAACTACCAGTATAACAGGTAGGGTAAAGGTTGGTAATATTGTGATATTTTGAAGAAAAACCTTATTTATTTCCAAAGTAAATAAGAGAAAAATAATTGGCAATGACATGAGACATGTACACAGCTTCATTAAGTAATGTCATTATCAACTAAACACACTTCACAATTAAATTAAATACTTTTCAATTAATACATTTATGTCCACAGCATAGAGTAATATTGTGATACAGGATTCCTAATATTGTGATAAACTTAAGAAAGTCCAAACACCGTATGTATTTCACATAATTAATCAATATAATAAACAAGAAACTTATGTAGTAATATTTTAAGTGTCTGATAAAAAAGTTTTGGCAAAATTTAAGTTCTCTTCTTAATCACTGTCATTGTCCACAGAATCCTCACATTTTTTGCACATGAACACTGGAGTTTCTTCAATGTTGGCACATGTTTCGTGGTACCATACAAAACAAGAACCACATTGAATCCACTCAGCTCCATTTTTGAGATGTACATCCTTATTATAAGAGCCATAACATTCACCACAAAATGTATCATCTGCTTTTCCCTTACTTGTAGAAGGTGCAGTCATATTAGTTCGATCGTCAGAAGTTCGACGGTCTTCAACATTGGTGGTTTTACTTGGCCTTACACGTTGTTTTGCTTCAGGTATGAGAATAAGAATATAGTTTATATTTCCTTCGATAACAAGAATGGCCGTCCAAGTTTAGGAATGGCAATTTCTACATCTGAAGAACTGTCCAATGATGATTAATTTTCATTTTTACGGCATCTTGAAGTTTACGGGGTCGTAATCACGCTGTTTTCGAACCTTTCCGTCCTCGACTGCTCGATCTTGCAACCCTGTCCTGTAAGAAAGAACGCCATCTTCAGAAGCTAGCAGGGACATAACTCATTGACAACGGAATTCTCACACAAAAAATAAACCCGTCTAAATATGCAGTATTAGCACACGGAATTTCATTTTGATATTACTTATAGCATCTAACCAGTTATTACTTCTCTTAAATACAACATATTTGTATCAACTTACCTATTTTCTTTGGCGTTGTTAATTTTCTTTGAAGGCTGCCTCTTGCACGCGTTCTTTTCGTGAGAAACCATTATGCTCACTCACGGATTCTCGAGGAATGCAGGCAAGCAGAGAGAAAACTTCTAGCTCGCTTAGCAATACTATGACGATTTTACACAGAAACTGTCACAATATTACTATAGTCACAATATAATAGCTATTATTATCATATCACCATTCGGAAGTTTTGATAGTAAATTCAAAGGTGACTGCTTTAGTCCCTGCTTTTGCTTAAATAATAGTAAATATCATAAGGTTATGATGATGATTATGAAGCCTTTTCTAAAATTGTAGGTGTCGTTAGTTACTATTACACTTAAATTAATAGCCAAATTAAGTGGGAAAATTGTTTCAAGTGTTGAACAAAGTGTAGTACGAACAAACACGCTATTGTTTCTTCATTCGTTCAATGTATGCCGCTACTCGGTATGTCAATCTCGTGTTTTAAATTCAGGTTATTGTTCAGAGCACATACAATTACCACAAGTCATTATTTTCGAACTAGAATTTGACAATAAATTGGTATGACTAAATTTTCCAATGTTTCTTGTCACGAAAAGAAAACTTGCTTCTTGTTTTGATTATACTTTGTCACTCCTTATCAATTTAAATTCTAGTTTGGGATCATCTTATATCGTCTATATTTTAAAAAAATGTTTTTCTTACAGATTGCTGGGGCAGTGACGACCTATCTTATAATCTTCGTTCAATTTCAAGTAGAAGATGGATCCCACTTTAAACTGTAGGTCCAGTCCCGATTAGCGTTTCTGTGGACAAAGTGGACTTAAAACAACAATTCAATCTTCATTCAATCAATTCAAATCAAGTTTCTTATTTATAATTCCTTAAGTACAGCGGAAGCCATTTTAAACTGTAAGGTGATTCAATAAAGAATTGCCATGACCTAGTCGCAGAAGTACTACTGGTTGATTTCTCCTTCTTGACATAGCCACCGAACACACTTACCATCAATGGTTTTATACGTGGTCAAGAGTTTGCTCCTTGAACAATGACTCTGGTAGCACACAGTCTATTATTGTCAGGAAAGTGGGTCCCCCAAATAAATAATTTTGGGGAAGAAAGCAATAAGTCTGGTTATGTAATATCGGGTGAGTGGGGCAGTATTTCATAGTCACACGTGGCTGCTTGCCTTTTTGCAACGTCAGACGTTTGAACCGAGACATTGTGATGAAGCAGTCTCATACATTTGGACAACATACCACGCGTACATGTTACCACATAATTCTTGGAGTATGTTGGCATAATAGGCATCTGTAAGTGTATTACATTTTGGCAGGTAAGTCAGTTGTTATTATGCCTTCCTGTTAATGCTTGCCTCGTCGAGGGAAGGTGGTGGAGAACCACCGCTATCCTTTGACTACCTTTTGCAGTCAGGTTCTAAACGCTGTACACAGCATTCATCCTGTGTGATTATACGAAATAAAATTATTTTACGATTATTGATAAAGGTAAACCACTCTTGATTTCTGCTAATGATTAGCCTTCTGGAAAACATACATTAATCTGAGATTTCGTCTGGTACTCGAATCCTGTAAATAGATTTAGTAGCGAATGATTCTTTCCACTGATTATGAGCCTAGACTACTCTTCACTTGCTGGGATCTATATTCGGCGATCTTCCATGATTAACGACGCAGAAAGTATTGCAGGAACTGGATGAACTGTGAATCCTCCACTCTTCTGTTCGGCTGTCATTAATGACTGAATGAAAATGACCTGGAATGGGCTAATGTTCAACCAGTGCCCGACCATGTTTAAAATTTCTGTTTTACAACGTTGTATAGTGGGGATTCATCCTTTATACAACAAGTATTTTTCCCATGATGCATTGATTGATTGATTGATTTAGTTTATTTTACTTCGCGTTTTGTGCCTCTTGGCTAATTTGCGAAGATTGGGATGAGTGATGAAATGATGAAATTGATGAATGGACATTCACAAACAACCAAGCCCGAGCGGGATTCGAACCCGGGACCCTTGGCGTCGCAGCGCGATGTGCTAACCACTCGGCCACAGGGTCCGGCTCCCATGATGCAATTTCATGATGCAATGCGTTCAGTCTTCTAGCAGGAGACATAGACCTGCACAATCCTAGTTTTAGTTCACAAGATATGAATCGTACTTCACATAAAATGTCTCCGCGATACGTGAAATCATGTAACAATAATAAAACAGTAAACGAATTAGTAACAAACAAAATAATAATAGCAAGACGAAACAAAGTTCGCCTTTAGAAACGCATTACGTATGCACAATTATTTGCAAGTTTTCTGTTGAAAATATAGTTGGTTCGAGATCTTATTAAACTGATCTGATAGTATATGGAACCATGAACGTTGAATGAGTAGGAGTTGGAGTAGGGAAGACTCATGGCCCAAGCAATTGGACTGTTGAGTTTGAAAGTCCGAAAAAAAAATCATATGCCTTTTATGCTCCACTAAATATATTAAGGAAGGAACATCAATATCGTAAAAACTCAAGTCTCCAATAAAAGCTTGTGATGTACGGAAAGTCACTCACTCCATGAACGTTACGGGCTTTTCCGATGGCGTAGTGGCAGTAGCGTCGTTGCCTTGTAATCAAGAGGTCCCGGGTCGATACCCGATGGAGGCACATAGTAGTTCGGATCCCACTTTAAACTGTAGATCCATTCCCGATTAGCCTTACTGTGCATAAAGTGGATTTAAAAAAAACAAATAAATAAATAAATAAATAAATCCATGAACGTTACTCCGGACAGAAAAGTAGAACAAGGAAGAAAAGGATTGTAGTTCCACAGCAAATACCCTTATCAATAGATGTGGGAAAAACTGCAAAAAGCGGCAATCCCAAATAAAAAAATATATAAATAAAAAACCTTATCAGACGACGGTGAACTTCCAATTAAGAAGTTGCTATTGTAGTAGGATGATATCCGTATAATTGGGTATCACACAAAACGCATTGCAGGGAAGTTAGTATTTCAGGATAGAGCTGTCCTATTCTTATTGCAGGTGACTGTACACAAGGTGAAGATTTTATCTTGAGAAAAAAAATCCTTTAAATTTGAGGTTGATGTTCTTTCTTAGCGTACATCCTTATCAAGAATGTGATTCTGAAACAACAGTTTGAAGGGGGGGAGGGTATAAGGCTCGTTTGCACAGTGACCTTTTACGCCATTAATAACCTTACTTGATGGAGCTGAGAACTACAGAGCTAATATATACATAAAATATAAAACTCATATATAGCCATTAGCCATTAAACGCTACAAATTACTTAAAATAATATTTGTCCCAATCCTGCAATTTCGTGAGCACCATGGTCAAGATACGGTTGGTTCACAGCTGGTATTAATCAGATCATGCCATAGATGCAAATATAACGCTAGCTTTAAGAACACACAATATGAGAGTACATGGCCAAAGCTAAAGATAGTATAATGAATCAGGTAAGCTGTTGTATTAAGTGTGTGTGTGTGTGTATAATCACAAATTAACAACAGTAATCTATAAAAAAGTTTATCACCCAAATAATTATCCCTACCAATCTTCACATATTCTCATCGTCATGTTGAACCTAGTATGTGTGTAAATACATAAATTGAAGAAAGTTTTGCACGTATGGAATTTTGCTTGCAATAAAAAAACTGGTAGAATAAATTTGAAGACTTTGTAAATGAAAAATTATATTGCAAATATAATTTCTATTTTTTTTCATGTTCTTCGTGGCTATATGATTGAATATGTGGAAACCATTCTTTTGATTTCTTCTCGTTGAAATTGTACCAGAATCACGAGATGTGTTGTGCAAAAAATATACGTAGCTGCACACAGATAATGAAATTAACATTGCCATAGCTCTATTGCTTTACTTTCATACCATTAAACTTTAAGGAATGAGCTAGGTTGGAGATGGGTTGTCAAATGGGTGTATTTCGTAACACCATTTTTCCTTTCCTTTAATTGACTAATAAAGTAGCATTCAGTTTGACGAAATTCTCACATGCAATGTGTGGTATGTCACGAACATGATGTAAAACCTGCTGAAATTATAGTAATTCAAAATGCAAAACTGCCCGTCCCATGGCATAACACTTAAAAGTAAACAGCAGGTGATCCCTGAAGAAAAAACCTGATGTAAGATGCACATTAACTTACCAACTTACCAACAACAAAACATCAAGGAAAAGGTCAAAGAAACAAACAATAATAATAGTTACACCAACAAATGTTTCCTGCTCCTAATAAAGTTTCGGAGAAACCCCATTGTCAAGCTGTAGTGTAGTGGACAGCTAGTGTTAATCCGATCCTGCGTAAGATGCAAATATAATGCACCAATCTTATAGAAATATGATAAATGTATTTTTAGTTATGTTGAATGAATCCTTCTACTGAGCATTTTGATAAGGTTTAACATAGCATAATGATTCAGGTAAGCTCTTTTTGATGTACATGTACAAAATATATCTAAGAAAATCATAAATATAAACATTTCTAAAAATATATGAATCATTACTTCATATCCCCATTTCAGAAATATAATCCCAACAAATACAAACAATAATTTTGCAACGAACGAGTATGTGTCATGGGAAGTTAAACTGAAAAAAGGAGAAAAACTCCACACGTTCTCACACAAATGAGAATTCTCGCTAACCGTCACATATTGTTCATGTTGATTATTTATTTTACTTCTATCACATTTGGATAATCGCGAAGATGAGGATGGATGGTGATAGATGAAATTAATGAAGGGCCAGTCACAAGCCAACGACAGGACACAACACTGGCAGTGTAGGGATTATCCTGGCTGTAAGTCTAGGCGCCAGAACCTCGTTCGTCTCAAAATAGAGTGAAGTTTTAGATCATTTCTAAGGGAAAACATTTTTTTAAAAAGTAGCTCATTTTATTGGAATTACAAAATCATTTTTTCCTTCACTTGCTTCATAGTTATGCGGTCGAAGATGTGGAAACCATTTCTTGATTTTCTTCTCGCTGAAACTGTACCAGAATCACAAGATATGTTGTAACTGCACCAGCGATCTGCAGACGAAAATAAAGAACACATAAATATACGTAGTTCAACAAGAAAATACACATTTTTTTACTTTTATGATAATAAAACTCTTAATAGGATTATTTATTAAATTTGCTTTCGTTTTTTTAGATAAGAATAGAGTTAGGATGGAGATGGGATGTCAGAAGTGTGTATTAAATAGCACAATATCTGGTGATTCCTTGACTGACAAGCAATATTCTTACAAGCAATACGGAATAGAAAGATCAAAATTACAAATAAATTTTGCTGCAATTGCAGGAATTCAAAATATAAAACTGTGCATGGCATGGTAATATAATTCAAAAAGCAGGTGAACCATGAAGACAAATATAGAAGTCTATTTTAACCTTCAAGTGGAAGACGTATACCCAATCAAATGTTACATATTAATTTGCGCGCTCTCCTAAACCTTATATTTTATGGATAACTTTTAAGCAATTACTGCCTATCAACAACTAATGAGTACAAACCACACAAACCCACGCAAAAAATATTCTGTCGTAGCGATTATTACTCTGAAAGAACTTACCGAGTATAGGAGGGAGAAGTCCAGTGGAAAGAATCCGCATACAGAGACCTCTAATTTTCGGTGCAGGAGTTGCATCGAAAACAGATGAATCTGCAAAGGCGAAACAAAAAAAATCTTGATAATCGCTGGAAAAAAATATTTCGTTACACAGAACTTGCTGAAAATTGTAAACAAGTAAGTAGCCGGTAAAATACAACCGAGAAGTAATGAACGAAACATATTACACATGCTGATTTTAAAAATGAAAAATACTTTCAAATCTAAGTGATGCAACTGTACGCAAACTCATTGACCAAATTTTGAAAAAAAAAAGATAGATAGCTGAAACTGTGGTAAAACTGAAAACGGCAGCAAAAAAGTATATTTTCCTATTATGAAACTTCCAGGGTTTTGCAAAAAGGTAACAACAATGTGCGTTTTGCATACATTGAGTAACCTTTTTATTGCAACACCCTGTATAGATACTACTGACTGTGAAATGAGTATATGAGTGTTACATGCATTAATGAAATAGTGAAAATTATCCCTGGTTATACACACATACTCCATGATTGTTATAGATAGTTCACAACATTTGTTTCTCGCCCAGAGCTAGCAATTCCTTAGGTATCGCTGATTAGAAATTGATATCAACCGTTTTGTAATATTAATCGCAAAGTTGGGAGCCTAACACAAGCGTGTTCATACGTATCTTACCTCTTCCTTCATTGTTGCATCCAAGGACAGATCGGCCAATTTATGTACAAGGGATCCAGTCCGTTTGGCCTGTAAAACAATATATATTTTTTAAAATATTGCTTCTCCTACGAGATACTCTTGTGTATACAATTCCAGCGTTTGGAAGTAACTAGTTATTTGTAACTCAATTATAAGAGATAATTACTTGTTTAAAAATTTTAACCATAACTAGCTACTTTTAAAAGTAAGTATATGTAACAGACTTTCTAGTCTGCTGATTAGAGGTATGTGGACAAGGATATGTTGATTTGGGGACTGGAATGGGCCTTGTTCAGACACAGACACTTCTTGGTTGTAGCAATCCCACTGAAAGTCAATAGGGTCGTTACAACCCAGAAGGGTTCATGACTTTTCAAGTAAATGTTATACTAGAAGATACATTGGCACATCTTAGACGCATCCTTTTGGAATATAAATTGCAACTACTCGCATTTTTCTGATTACATATTTATCATTAGGAATTATTAGGAAATTCTTACACCTTAGTGTGAAGTCAAACTGCTTTTCCATTCATCTAGTAGTAAACGTATCCAGTTTACTGGAACCAAATGTGTGAGGATTGGTAACTTTTCGAATTTATTAGCGTTCACAAGAAAATTAGGATGCAGTATCCAAATTATATGGCTAGAACATACTTCTTAACCTGTCTGTAGAAGCCAATGAATAATTAAACAAATATACATCACTCATATTAAGAAAAATATAGAGACTAACCTCCTTCACCAAGGTAGTTGTTGTAGCTACTATCAGTATAACTGGCACACAGTAGCTCGTGATCCAACTGAGAGCAACAAGGACATCTTCATGTGAGAAGCCCTGGCTTCCGTTATACCCGAATAACAAGCAAAACAAGCAAAATGTAATTTCTGAAAATCCCTGAATGGTGATCAACAGAATCTGAATTTGGAACATGCGGTTCACTTGTTCAACTGCATCGCATAGCTGGTTGTGCGTCTCCCTCAACATGGTCAGTTCTGTGCCATAACTTAATCTCCTTTCATTCGCAGTCTGCGGATCAGTGGTAACATTACCTGGCGAAACAGACGAGATTGGTGCACCAAAGTGATTGTTCATGATCAACCGGTTAATGTAACAAAATCTGTTTCTCAGCAGCATACACAAAGTTGCGAACTGGAATGCTGGTGATATTTGTGCCATGTAGCTCCAGATAATCCAGAGCGACATCATACTAACGTAAAATTCATGGAAACGTAAAGACATCATTAAACTTCCCGCAGTAGAAAGGACAGAAATGCAAAGATATACAACAATAACCCACTGAAAAGAACATGCATCACAATCGCCTTGAAAATATATATGAAATATTTTATGTAAGTTTTTGGTGTTAAGGAGATTTGTAATCGAAGTTACGGGTGGATTGACAGATCCTATGAACCACTCACACAACAAGGAAAACAGTCTCGGACCCGTAGGTTTGAATGGAGGTGCATCGACTTGAGAAGAAAGTACGAAAAACAAAATATAGAAACTGACATAAATGAAGACGAGAAGAAAGTTGAAAGTTAAATATAAAATGTTGTACATAACTCGTTTCTTGGTTTCAGGAAACATTGGATATATGCTTCCGAAAATGACGGAGATAATATAAATAGGACGAAATGGCTGTGGGTACGCCATTACAAATTCAGGGAACTCTCGAGAAAAGACTCTGACTGCTAACGTGGATGACCACTGTCTTAACGGTAAACGCCCTCAAATCAATATCTGAGAAAACATCACAAATTGGATTACACAGTTAATGTAAAACAAGTCGATGGATGTTTAATTTCATTTACATTATTTCAATGATGTTTTGCTTCAGCACAAAATTCCATGAAATAAAACCATATTTAGGGCTTCAGGCTTAGATATGTGCAGAACATGGTGACCAGTTTAGTAGAATGGACATTACTTTCTCCTGTGTAGTTTACGTTACCTTAGCAATAAAATCAATTTTCATATCAAATTAAACCTGATGGAACTTTAAAACTAAAAGACTTCACAAATTAAATGCAGCAAAGTTTCTATTAATCTTTACGTGAATGTACACAGATATTGCCAGAATTTTTTCTGCATTCATTTTAATTAGTATTTCTTGACGTATAGCAGATTCATATATAAACAAGTATTATTACTTTGTTGTCTTTCGAAAATGTTCTTTCTAGAATACATTTTTGAGGATTCAGTGATATGCGTCTACGTGTAAACAACGATTGTCTACATTCTACGTGTAGACAATGTAGACTATGTAAACTATGTAACCTACGTAATCAATTTAGACAACATGGCGCCCGGCGTTGTCCGTGCAAAGCACGCGCATCGATCTAGAAGCAGCAACCAGCATCGGCAGGTGGACATAGAGAGTGTTACGTATTCCACTGTCTAGAAGCAAGTGTTTCAAGTATTTATTTACGTTCAACCGATTCACTAGGTATTAATTGAACTCCAAAATAAACTTGTCGAGACATACCCAAAAATGCGATGACCGTAGAATGACAAGATTTGTGTAACTTCTTTTTCCACCATTTCACACGTGGAAAAATCTGGTTTAAAGACACATGCACTTTCCTATGCAGTAATAAGACAAAGAAAATAATTTTAGCCTTCGCTTATGTCAGTGCAAAAAGTAATGCCAGTTTTCACTATTGCTGTCATTTGTTTTTCTTCTGGTAGTCCCTTTTCCCCTCGTTAGTGAAAATTCGATAACTTTGATTACGTCGGATGGTTATAGGCTCAGATTATGGAGATGTTTGAAGAAAAATACTTTCTCTTTCAAAGACCACTGGTATTTCTTTCTTCCCTGTTGTTTGCATTGTCTACATGTATACTATAAGCCAATGTAATCTTCGTGTAGATTACGCGTAGACAACGCATGTAGACGTAAATTTATAGTGTACGGCACATCACTGGGATACATTGCTGAAACAGGGGCAAGAACCATGTGAAATTATAAAAAAATCGATGTTAAAAAAAGAACTATCACAGTTCTCTGATGAATATGTGGATTCCATTGGCCGTTGTGAATAGATATATTTTTAAAAGTTACGTAACCGGTAATTCATTCCACACGGAGATTGCTCTGAATTAAAAGCAGACCTATTCTTTCAGAATTAAAGTCAGTCTCATGTAGTACTTAACTCATTCCCGAACTACAAAAAAATCAAAATTTTCTTACTCCAGGATCGTGTGAAAGCTTTCTTCTCCTCAGGTCAGAAATGAAATAGAAATCGTCCTTAAAAACCACCCCCAATTCCATTCAACTACCAAATGGAATTGAGGAGCATACTAGGTAAATTAAGGAAAAAGGAGAAGAAGCGCACTAGATGTGCGGTTATTTATTTTAGCTAGTTCTTTATACATATTTATGGGAATGAAATGTTCTTATTGATTGAAGAGTTTGTGCATTGTGATTGTTTTAATCAATGTGTTTAAATTTTCTACTCACATATCCATATTTTTTTCACACAGTTGATTACGAATATTTTAATATTTTGCACAAAAGCCGTAACATATAAGCTGTGCCAAGTATACAGACAGATGCAGGAAATAAATATATAGAGTTGTAATGATATAAGATTATTATTTTAAATGAGACTATACATTTTTAATACTGAATGGCTTTCGTAGTAATCTCACAGTAAGTATCTTATGAGCAAAGATATGTCAATGTAATGCAAATGTAAGAAGCGTAAACGACACTACAGTTTTCGTATTTTGAATATTGTTGGGAAGTTTATTTAGTTTATTTTGTAAGTTTGTATTGAAGGATACGTATCAAAACCGTAAGAAAAAGACATTCATTAGAAGATGCAGCACTTATATGTGGTGATATGATGTAAGTAATATAACTGTATATTGAGTGTCTAAATTGATATATCAATGTGAAATAAAAGTTTATATATACTCATATCCACAACTACGAGCTACACATACTGCATTGCTCAAGTGTCAATGTTATTATTTTGTTCGAGACCATTATTATCAACTTTCTTCAAGTTATCAGCATCTATACTTGGGAAGTGATACATCGAGATTTTTGCAGTCACTATTTTAAGGGTGCGATTTTAAAGAGGTCGTGAGCTGACAATGCAAAATATCTATGGTAGATTCGATCAGATATGTCCTCGATATTAAGGACTGAGATAAGTTTCGTGTGAGACTGAGACTGGCTTAATAATATCTGCGTTGATTTTCGAAACTGAGACAGACTAAATATACAATGTAACCTTAAATCACCACAATTACCTTACAGCAAAATATCATCACTGGAAAACCTAACAATCCAAAAAATAAACCAACAACCACTTCAGAAAATACAATCATGATGATAATTAGAGTCTGAATCTCCAAAATTGAATTTAATTCATCAATACAATCGCAGAGAAGACAGTGGATGTTTCTGAAGCTAGATATTTGATGGATATGTTTAAGTTCAACTACAGAAGGATATTTTGATCCCTGGAGTTGTAGAGATTTGAGGAGCAGAGAAAGGCTGTTATTCAAACAAACGAATGTTTCAGAAATGTAGATACGAATGGTGAACAAGTGAAGTGAAATGCAGAAACACATTAGATACTGTTATATCCAGCTACCAAGCATTGAAAAGGACTCAACAGGATGTAATGGTTCCCATGTACAAATTCCCATTATTAGAGGCAGGGCAACTGAACAACATAGCAGGATACAAATTTTTAAGTTTGCCATGATTGTGCTATTACAAAGCAACATAATATGTTGAGCGTTTGTTGAGTACAGACAATTGAGAAAAGATGCCAATTTGTCAGATTTTGAAACGTGCACGCCAGAGCACATTATGGAAGGTAGGACACTTACCAAGTATTCCATACTAGCAACATATGACTTTATGCCGTAAAGACCAGAACTCAAGAAATCTATTCCAGAACTTAAATGTATGGCATCGACTGCAAATATAAAAAGGATCTGAAAAACGCAGCGTCCCACAGACGTTTTAAAGAGCCTGGTTTCAGCCTCTCTGCTTAAGGATACAGGGATCATGCCGAAAAACCTAGATACATAAAAAACCAGTATCAAACCACCAGCATTTCTCACGTTCGTCATTTCTGATTCTTCGGGTAGTTTATAATTTCGAACTAATCTCTTCTTACTTAAACGTATAAAACCAAAGCTACAATTGCAAAATTAATTAAGGAGAAATGGTTGTCACTTCTTATGAGCTCATAATGAAATTAATTGCTCATTGAATTATGGATTTTCACTCATTTATTTTTAGGTGACAGTAATAGCAGAGGAAAATTTCGAAAACGTATATAATTAACGATTGATTACATTGATTTGCTCATTAGGAAGACTTTTAAGGACTCAAAACAAAAACAAACAACAAAAAGGAAATTATCTCCATATTTACGTCAGCACTAAGAAAAATGTCCAAATTACCGACAGCTGGTGTGGCCTTATGCAAAGGTTTTGTTGTGATATGTTTTTTAGTATTGAGTATTTACACGTCATGGTACAGTTTTGTTCGATTCACAGAATGACAATTTTAACACAGTGGAAAATATACACACAGAGACACATACATATAAGCAACCACACACACAATACTCTCCCTATTGTAACTAACTATTGAGATGGAAAAAAAAACGCCCCCCGTGGCGGAGTGGTTAGCACATCGTGCTACGACGCCAGAGGTCCCGGGTTCGATTACCGGCCTGGTCGTTTGTAAGTGACAATTCATAAAATTCATCATATCACCACTCATCCCCATCTTCACAATTAGCCAAAAGTGTCAAAAGTGCGAAATAAAATAAACCAAATCAAAAAATAGAGAAGAAATTACCTACTCGTGATCTCTACATTATGCAGAAATACGTAATTAAATATTGACAAAAGAGAAATAGACAGAAATAGCCAAACCTCCTTTGCCAAGCTAGCTGCACCAGCTACGATCAGTACAACTGGCACCGTGTAGCACGTGATCCAAAAGAGATTGACATATGCATATTTCTCGTCGTACTCTTTTCTGAAGCCGTATATCAAGAAAAAGGTGCAAAGTATAAATTCTGCAAATCCCTGAACGACGATCAACATGTTCTGAATTTGGAACAGGTGGTTCACTTGTTCAACTGCATCGCATAGCTGGTTGTGCATTTCCCTGAACCTGGCCAATTCTGTCCCACGTTTCCATCTTCTTTCACACACAGTCCGTGGCTCAGTGGTCACATTCCAAGGTGATACTGGAGGGACTGATGGACCAAAGCCATTGTTGCCAATTGCGGATATGGATTGATTAACGGAGCAAAACTTGCTTCTCAGTAACATAAAAAGAATTGAACACTGGAATGCTGGTAACACCTGTGCCAGGAAGGTCCAGATGAAACCTATTGTCGCGAGAGCGTACCAAAGGCCACCGCGATTTAAAAACTGGATCACATTTCCGGCACAATAAAGGACAGTTAAACAAAAAAGCACCAAAATAATGCATCGCGAAGAGACTCTATTGCAATCGCCTTGAAATTTTGAGTCGAATAACTTATGTAAATTATTAGTCATTATAAGATTTACAAACAAAGTCGCGGGTGGAATAATGGCTCGCATGGACCACTCAAACAAGAATGAAAACAGTTTTGGTCCTGAAACATCTAGCAATTCATACTTTTTCTCCGGCGTAGAAAAAATATAGGTTGCATTAAAACCGTAATAGCAGATCAATGCAAGAATATCGTAAGTTAAGTATAAAGCCTTGCACATAAAACCCTTTCCTGTTTTTGGAAATGGAAAAATATTTCCTAGTATGACGGAGATAATATAAATAGATCTAAACAGTTCCGGGCACGCCATTGCGAATTTCGTCGTTCCTTGCAACGAAAAAATACATAACGTTAGCGTAACGAAATTAACGAAGTACTTTATTACTTTCTTGACATAAATGGTAAACGCCCTAAAATTATTATCAAAGAAAGCAATAGAAATGAGGCACAAATTAAATGTAAATCCTCTCGATCTCTATCAGAGATCAATACGGACTCCTTTTATTCAAATTGAAAAACTTACATTGTTGCCCGTAACATGTGCTATGCTATACAACCGATTCAAATTGTATGAGCTTGAATTTAGCTCACTAATGTTGACTATTCTGTCACTTGAGTTTAAGTAGAGACGATGAGAATTGAATGATGATTAGATGAAATAGAAACACAATTGATATTGAAGAACTGGACGAAACTCGAACACAGACCATTCGGCATTGAGAACGAGAATCTAAAGCTTGGCCACCAAGTGTCCCAAATGAGATTTTTTGGACAAGCTACTATTACTAATGTACCCTATTGACAACGTATCGTTAACCTAGGTAATGCATACCTGAGATACAAAACAACTCCGTTTGGCGAGAGTCAATTATCTAGCACAACGTACACCCACGGACACTTCTAGTTTGTAACAACCCCATTGACTTCGAATGGGATCATTAGACCGAGAAGTGTCCGTGACTGTACAAGATATAATTAGCAAAAACTACAGACACTCACGTCTAAACATCGGCAACCTGCAAGGTACAAAATAAAATACATGCAGACGAATTTCGTTCAAAGATAATTATGGTTTCGATCAAAGCTTTCCAAATAAACATTACATCAATCTTTCCCTATAGTTATGCTCACGTTTGTTTCATTGAACTGATTTATTTTACTTCGCTATGCTGCCACTTTCGGCTAATCGCGAAGATGAGGATGAATGATGATAAGATGAAATGGATGAAAGAACAATCACAAAAGCAGAAGGAAAACAAACAACACAAGTCCTACAGAGAATTTTACTTGGTGTGAGACCTGGGTGTACTACGTGGAAGTTAGGTTGGCATTTGGGTGCCTTCAGAAAGGATCACCACTTACATACCAGCTTTAATTGAACGAATAGATTTCTGTGATTTTTTATACTTTAAAGACATGGGTTAGGATTCGTTTGTTTGAGGGCATTTGCTATTAGGGCTCAAGGTAAAAATGACGTAGCTCTACGAGGCCAGTTTCTAATTTTGTTACGAATTTAACTAAAATATCAAATTCCTGTTCAATGATTATTCTCTAGCATTTGAATACCTATAGTGCTACCCACTAGTTGGTAGAATACTTAAGTCAATCTTCATCAAATTATATTCCTAGGTAAAAGAAAGGCGATACCTTCGCCAGTTTGTAGTTGGCAATTCATTAATACATAAATTGTGCAAACTTGAAAAGGAAAATAAGATACTAACCTCTAGACCCAGCATAGTTGTTGCAACTAAAATAAGAATCAGTGGCACAGAGTAACTCGTCATCCAACTGAGGGCGACAAATGCAAAGCCATTGCCGTGACGACCGGTGTAGCCAAAAATCAAGAAAAATCCGCAGAGTATAAATTCCACAAAACCATGAGTGATGATCAACAAGTTCTGAAGTTCGAATATAAGACAAATTTACGTTTCTGCATCGCATAGTTCGTTGTGCATTTTCCTCAAGTCGGTTAACCCTGGAATGGTACCTATGCGTCTAAGAGACGTAGTTCAGTGGAAGAACAGCGGCCATCTTGTTTCGGGGGGGAACCTTACTCCCGCCTCCCAGGTATGCTTCAACGGAAACTCTCTTGGCAAGTCAGTGTTTCTCAGATTGCCGAGCAGTTCACGTCAAGATCAGTGTTTTGTTTTTTCCAAAGCCTAGTACGCCTGCGAGACGTATTGATACCATTTAACGTAAATTTTCCTACGCCTGTCAGGCGTATTGGTACCATTCATGTGGTAGTGTTCCTACGTTTGCCAGACGTATTAGTGCCATTCACGAGGTAGTGTTTCTACGTTTGCCAGACGTGTTGGTACCATTCATGAGGTAGTGTTCCTACGTTTGCCAGGCGTGTTGGTACCGTTGATGAGTTTATGATTACATAGGTACCTACCTTATTGTTCCAGATGTCTGGCACAAACACAAACAAAACATTCACTACTGAAAATGAGATTTTACAAGAACTGCAACTTCAGTTAGATGAATCCGATTGCAGCGAGGTTGAAGACGAAATTGAAGTGGATCAAGATGCCTTTCCTGAGGATCCTGACGATACCGACTTGGACCCAGACTATGAACCTTCGTCAGAAGAAGAAGATATCGAGGAGGCCATCATTCAATCAGCAGCACAATCATCTCGGCCTTCAGCTGTTTCTAAATCAAGTTCGTCAAGAGCTGAAGGCAAGCAAAAGTCAGGACCTGCAAAACAACCTCCAAAGTCAGGTGAAAAGAGGAAGAGGTCAGCCGAAGGAAATGATGACCATTCAACAAACAAAAGATTAAAACCTGAATGTGACGATATGTTCGGGCGTAACGGGTTTGCTTGGAAAACTGTTCCCATTTCTAACACATCTGGAAAAGCCGCAGCTAAAAACATTGTACATGTCAAACGAAAAACAAAAAACGAAGCTGTAGATGTTTCTGACCCTGTTGAATGTTTTAACGTCTTCTTTACCTCAACAATGTTGGACATGATCCTGCACAACACAAATGAGGAAATTGCAAGACAAAGGGAGTCTTATAAAAACAAGAATGCTTCTGCTTTGAAGGACGTTTCATTGGCTGAACTGAGAGCACTCCTCGGTGTGACAATTCTCGCAGGGGCCAAGAAAGACAACCATATGAAGTTACGAACATTACATGACACAAAGGAATGCGGCGAAAAATATCATGCATCATTTTCTGTGCAGAGACATCACTTCTTGCTCAACACTCTTCGCTTTGATTCTCGAGAAACTCGTGAGGAAAGGAAGATAACTGATAAGTTTGCACCCGTACGGGATATATGGAACATGCTGATTCAGCAATGCATATCAAATTATGAACCAAGTGCCTACATGACAATTGATGAGCAACTAGTGCCATTCCGAGGACGAGTCGGGTTCAAAATGTACATCCCAAACAAACCAGCAAAGTATGGGATAAAAATTGTGATGCTTTGCGACCAAGGAACGAATTACATGGTAAATGCGATCCCGTACCTTGGTAAAGGAACTACACCTTCAGGCACGCCTGCAGCAGATTACTTTGTTGAAAAGCTAACAGACATCATCCAAAATTCAAGTCGTAATGTTACAATGGATAATTGGTTTTCCAGCATCCAGTTAGCTAAGAAAATGGCAGAAAGAGGCCTCACAATGATTGGGACGACGAAGAAAAATAAACCTGAGTTTCCTAAGGAGTTTGTGGATCCCAGTTATCTTTCGCGACCTCCTCAGTCATCGCTCTTTCTTTTTCATGAGGATCTGACAGCAGTTTCATTTACTCCACGTGTTAACAAACTGGTCACTCTTATTTCCACAATGCATGACGACGATGCAATAAATGAAAACAGTATGAAGCCTGAGGTAATTCTGTGTTATAATCAAACAAAGGGAGCAGTTGATGCCTTTGACCAGTGTGTCACGAATACTTCTTGCATACGAAAAACAAGAAGGTGGCCAATGAACCAGTTCTACAACATACTCAATATTGCATGCTACAACTCTTACATAATATATGTGCTCAACTTTTACAAGAAAAAGAAAAAAGATGACGACGCAAAGCCTTTGTCGAGATTTCAGTTCCTCATCAAATTGGCAAATCAACTAGCGTTTCCATGGATAAAGGAACGAATGAAACAGCCACATATGCCTCACACTCTAAGAAGCAGCATACAAAATTGCCTTGGCGTTGTGGATCCACCTGTTGTGGTTCAACCTGCAGCGAAATCTGGAAAGAGGCAGTACTGTACTTACTGCTCGTATAAAAAGAGAAGGATGAGTAAAATGATCTGCTGTAACTGCAAAAAGCCTATCTGTGGCGAGCATTCTTTCATCGTTTGCCACATTTGTAAAAAATGATAATTTAAAGACTGATTTGTTTGTAACTATTTACTGTTCTGGATGTGGAAGGAGGAGTGAACATTTTTATTCATGAAGTTTTTTCTAGTTATTGTGGCTAGTCTAAATGACTGTTTGTTAGTGATAGAGAGTAAATTTTAGTTCATGTATTCTTCATTAATACTTTTACATCCATTTCCTAGTTAAAGGGATTGTCTTATACCTAAGTATAATCTTTATTTGTTTATTATTTTCTTGCTGTTCGAGTTACCTACTCGTATTTGCATATATATTATGACTCTTTCTATGCAACCTAGTTTATAAATGTTTAAAATGTATGAGTTTACGGAAAAATGTTATTTTAATTATATTCATTAACAATAAAAAGTATCTAAAATGCAGCGAGAAGAGTATGGAAAAAAATTAAATCATTTATAGAGGGTATAGTAACTTTTTTTTATGTGTACGTCTATGGGACGTATAGGTACCATTAAACATAGATTTTTTTAGGTACTATTCCAGGGTTAAATGTGTACCATAGTTACGTTGCATTTTATCACCTTTTTCAGAGATCACATTGCAAGACGAATTGAAATGGGTTGATGCAGCAAAGTGATAGCTGACAATAGCAGATATCGATTGATTGATGTAACAATATCTGCTCTTCACCATTAGGCACAAAATTGAGAACTGGACTGCTGGAGACATTTGCACCATGTAACGCCTTCTGGATCCGAATGTTGTCGTATATAACCAAACTTTGATGTAATTTGTGGGTTGGAGTACAGTTGGATTTGTGACTACTGTGAACGATTCTGACAGGAAAGCAAATCATCTTGGTCCACTAACATTTGTAAATGCCGACATTTCCTCTTTCGCACAGAAGACAAAAAAAAACTTCACATAAAAACTTATATATGTGATTACAAGAAGAATAGAGTAAGTTAACTTTAAACTCTTGCGCATCAAGCGGCTCCTTGACTCTGAAAAATCGCGCAGTGTACTTCCTAGGATGACAAATCTGATGTGAACGAGATGAAACTCTTTGGGGCACGGTATAGCAAACCTTGTCACCACTTTAAGAAAAAAACACTGGCTGGTTACTGGTGTTCTGGAATTAATAAATTTATACATTTCTATTCTATCTTAATCAAAAACACTTTAGATTTGACATCTGATAGAACATTAGCAATTACTTACAAAAAAATTATCAATTTTCTTGATTACTTCGCCAGAAATGAATAGGAGCTGGTTCTACTGTATTCGATATTCGAAATGGAATTATGTGTTTCATTACGGCCTGTACTACCATGGCATAAAAAATTATTTGCGACTGTTGTGACTCTTCGTGTCAATATATTGATTTACAAAAAAAGGAAAATAAAATAAGGGGTGGATTTGGAGACATTTTTTCCTCTCCGATAGCGTAGTGACTAAAGTGTCGTCTTGAAATCGATTTCAGGTAGAGACATATCGTGAGGGGTCCGCATCCGATTTTAAACTATAGTCCCAGTTCACTTAGCCGATCTGGGCATACAGTGGACTTAATCAAATTTTAACTCACGTGGTCAGACATTGTGAATGATAATTGTGATCTTACAATAGAACTGTTTATGACAAACTGCTTAAATTAAATCAACGAAGAAATTGCGATGAGATGATCTTTTGAAGGACACTACCAATTTTTGAGACCGACCCATTATACCGACCGCTCGTCACAAGACGTCCTCGCAATCTTACTCCTGGTTGAGTTTATATTCGTTGGAAATTTCGAGGTTCTGAGTGTTTACCGTTTCGTATTTCTGACCCGAATGAGAGAAGAACTTGGGGGGGGGGGGGACATCTTGATTTTGGAACGAATTTTTTAGGTCCATTCTTAAAAATTGTGCATCTCCACAAATCAGTTTATATTTTATCTTCATCCAGTTGGTCTAAATATCCAAACGTAATGTTTAAATTTAAGTTTTGGAGCCTAAGAATCATCTGAAAAAGCCATTCAATTATGATCTGATGTTGATCTAATTTACTTTACATAGATTTTCTGTCACTTCTCGCTAATTCCGACGATGAGGATGAATGATGACAAGAAGGGTCAATGAACATGGACGACACAACACAAAAGTCCACAAAGGATGATATTGACGTTAGAGCCTAGTTGGCCTACAACTAATCCAATTTTGCTTTAGAGTAACAAATCCAACATCTTGGAAACAGTGGTTCATACAATGGTCATATTTTGATCCTAAAAACTCAAAGTTTCAAATGCAAATATATGTTTTGTAGAACTGTAAGTCTTGAAAAAGAATTATATGTTGTATTCAACTTACCTCTCTTGTAGTTATGTAACTTGAATTCGCTATGAAAAAGAGTTCGACCAGGCTATAGAAAAACCACATAACACTGTACCCGATACGAAGTGATTCGCTATGGAATATAGTTCCTGATGTAAACGTAAACAAACAAAAATAATAGTGGTGACAATGATGATGCATTCTGAGAATAAGAAATATAAAATCTGAAGCTGGTACATTTCATTTGCAGCATGTAAAAGATCCACAAGAAAATGGTGTAAATTACGAATCTGAGTAAGGTGCGTAACTACGTTCGGAGAAGAGGTGTTTCTCTCATGCCTTGATCCGATGTTTGAAATAGCATCTGCTATTTGGAGATTTAAGAGCGAGAAACGCTGATTCAACAAGTGAAACAGGTAGCAGAATTGCAGTAGCATGCAACGCATTAAAAGGAATTGGTAATTAAATTGCAGTGGAATTAAAATTTTGACATCAATAATACAACTGATGGATAAGTATATTACCATTACCAAACACGAGGCGATTATTCTGATAGTGTGCAAAACCCCGTAAGAAAACGATTTTCTGTATTGGGATTCAGTTACGAACAATTGACTATCAACTGATGAAATTTTACCCAATACAACAGGGAATTTTCTCAGCTTCACACCATTCATTAAAACGCACATGTATGAAATGAGGAGAACAAAAATTATTTGTAGGGAGACGGTGTAAAACCTTGTGTTACCACCAACACTTATTGTATTCTTTATCGTATAATCTATCGCAAAGAAGATGCAGCCAAGAGAGAACCCAACAAGGCCTACTGTGTGAAGGAAACCACAAACAGACCATTTAACAAAGTAGTGTCTGTTTAAACTGACCAAACGAAGAGGCATCGTTCCACACAACTTGCTAACGAGAAATATGGGAATCAGTGAGCGATAATTTGAGTTGAGAAGATTTTGGGAAAAATTCATGCTAGAAAACTGTATATTTCTCACAAAATAAGTTCGTCAAACACTAAAAGTTCACTTCCAAAAGCTGTACTTCCTCGACCTACACTGAAGAAAGAAAATTACTTGAAAAAAAAATAAGCGCACTCCCCAAACGTTTGCAAGAAATAAATTACCATAATGAACACCTTCTTGATTGAAATGGGTGTGTCTACTCTTAAGTATTGTCACATTTCCTTGTAAGAAGTACTCTTACCATATGAACAAAACTACACATAGCCTTTTCCAAACATAAATAAAATACAAAGTTTAGGAAGACCATGCTGTCAAGCAGAATTTCAAGAATCAATTCATTAAGAGAATGCAACAGATTAGTATGTTCAGATAATATATTACACCCCCTGTTGTTTAACAGTGAATACGCCTCCCCGACGGCGTAGAAGCAACGCCTTCGGCTTGTAATCAAGGGATGCCGGGTTCGATCCACTATGGAGACTTAGTGGTTTGGATCATATTTAAACTATTCCTTTCTAATTTTATCCTCTATTTTCGAAGTCGTAGCTGCTATATTTAAATAAAGACTAATCGTCATGAGTATCCGTTCTCAGTCTCACCAGACGGCAAAGAACGCGAAAAAGCACTGATCTGTAAGAAAGAATAGTTTGCGCGGATGGAGTGTAACAGACCCAACCCCCTCCGTGGTCGGTGAAGTTAGCCCGTCATTTGTTCAGGAAATTAACCAAATTTTGTTGATCGTTGGTGCGGTTTTTTTGCCATAAAAAGTGTTTCGTTAGTGCATCTATACTTCCAAAAATAGCACAGTTCCAGAATGAGGCCTGCTAACTTCACGTTTTTTTTAAATTTTAGAGAAACTCATCAATTTTTGCCCATTCTTAGTGCTACGTTATAACTGGTCTTTGCCGTAAAAAAAATCCTTGGACTCCTTTCGTTTTTAAACAAACTTGTTACAAAATAGGGTGAGCTATGCTCAGATTTTTCGAGTATAACATATATCGGTTTACGTTGGATCGGGTTCCTCTGGTTCGTTAGAGGTTAGCTTAGGTTGTGCTTTTAATCGAAATAACTTTTAATATTTTGAAATGATTTTTCAACTCCAAACTAAATTATATTTATAGTCCTATATCGTGAAAATTGTGAGAAATGTGGTTACACACAATACGTGAATGCAGTATTACTGATTAATGATTATAGGAGAGAAATATGGTGGGGCGGTAGGGTTGGGTTGAGACAAGTTGGATTGGATCGTGTTAGATTGTGTCGGGGTAGGCTGGATAACGTTCGTCTAGGTCGGTTAAGGTTGGTTTAGGTTACCCCCGTCGATTTACACGATCTGAGATATTAGGACAATTCGGGTTGGGTTGTATTTTGTTGTTTTGTGTCGACTTACACTCCACTCCTATTTTCTTTTCTTTCTGCATTACAGTCACAGAAGATAATTTTACATTCAAGTACAGCAGTGCAAAGTCTTTTAAAAGGCTGACTGTTTACTGGATTCTTTCAAAAATATGTATCTTGTGTTACTCATATTAGATATCATTTTATTCTTAGCTAGTGAATCTAAACAATTAAAAAAGCTTCGCCACTAAGGAAACAGTTCTTATTATAAATATTTTCCGTTATCGCAGTGTTAAAGTAATTATTTCGGCAAAACATTCTGTATGTTCCATAGTTTGTAAAAATTGATTTATCCTCACGTGTCGTCATGAACGGCCATATGGTTTTAATATAGCTACATGCTCAACAAGAAAAAACCATTAGCAATCATAAACGGCTGATAAGACGCTCTCGAATAATCTCCCAACGCCACTCCAATCCTCTCGTTGACTGGTGGATTTACAATATCGTCAGAGATGTCGCGGGATTTTTACAGCATCAACACTGTTTTTTCTCCAATATTCTACGTGTCCAAAGTCTTCGGTCTTCTGCCCTTTACTCTCGTTCAACAAAACAGGAAAGCAGTCTATAGATTATCTGGAGTTTCTGTAGTCTACGGGGTATTATTGATCACAAGCATCCTTGCATTCTGTTTACTAACTTGCAAAGATGTTTTAAGTGAAATACGACAGAATGTGAGGAATCCGACGGAAAAGTTCATGCAGCAGGCAGATATATTGTTGACTATCTTGTTGGTGTCAGTCGCAGGATATGTTCATTTGTTCAGCGTGAGGAGATTTCCTGATTTCCTGCACAAGGTGCAAGACGTGTGTGTACTCTTAGAACCTAGTTGTGAAGTGCTTCGTACTTTGTTTTTAAAGACGCTGTTCTTAACTTGCTGTATGCTCTCCGTCTCACTGTCGGTGCCTGCCATCAGTGTCTGGGCTACTGGCAATATCTTAGTGTTAGTTAGCTACCACATTCTTGTTTCTCAATTGTTACACACGATTGTTGCAACGCAGTTTTCAGTCACCTGCTTTGTGCCCGAGGAAATGATGTTATTGGTGAACCATCAGGTTGTCAAAACCTTGTCCGCCTATAAATCTTCAGCTTCTACCATGACTAAACCTATCAGTTCAGGAAATCCCAAGGAAGAATCTTCGAAATCTTTACAAGGTAGGGATCAAGCGACAGAGTTATTTCGTTTGCGACTCTGCCGTAACCAGTTATGCGATGCTTCGGCCAAGGTTTTCCAAATATACGAGGTGCAGCTGGTCTTCATCCTAATGACCAACTTCCTAGGCATTATTTCGAGTCTTTTCGTCGCAATTTTTGGTTTCTACGGCGAAGACGTCTACGAAGGAAACACACTTCCTGCAATCTTTATTTGTCTCCTGCTCAACGTCACATCTGTCTTCGCTATCCTCATCCCTGCAGAAATGCTCCATAGCCAGGTATGCAGTTGCATCTTGTGTTTCTCTTAGATTGCGCCTAGTTTCTGCTTCCTTGGGCAAATCGTGATGAATATGAATGATGATTGGATGAAGTTGCTGAAGTGATACTCACAAAGAAACACTCATGTAGAAAGCCGGAACTTGAAACAGGAACCCTCACTTGAGAGAGAGAGAGTGGATGGACTACTAAATGCACTTAGCCACTGAAACAGCATCGTCATGTAGAACTGAAGAAGATGGCTTCTTGCTTTAGTACGGTGCTGTACGGTCACGAACACATCTGATATCTAAGAAACACACTGTCTTTCAATGCAATCACTACAACCCAGAAGTGTCCGTGACTGTACTATATCTTAATATAGCTAAAGTTACTTTTCTTCATTGATCTTAGTACAAATGTGATTACTAACCAGAGTTATGTATTTAAAATAATCCATCTGGGGATCTGGTGGTATAAAGTTAAATTTACAGAAAACTCAACATAGATTAGTGACAATTTTGGAGGGTTTTTTATTGCAGAGGAGAGAAATCGTCGCATCAACCTTGTCCGGGAAGACCACTGATGTTCTTAAATATTGCTCATAATGGATTGCAATCCAGAGAATAATTCAATTAACCCGCCAGTTTTCTTTTGATTTCTTACTTTACATTATTTTAATGTTTAGAGTATATTACAAAAGATAACCCCTGACATAATATCTTCGTCTTTTATAGGGAAAGATGACTGGCGTTGCTCTTTACAAACATGTCAGTAGGTGGATGGACAATGACACAAAGGAAGAGGTAATAAAGTTTGATTCCTTCTACTCTAGGACAGAGTTTCGACATTAGTACACCTAGCATATATAAAAGGAGCCATTGAAAGAGTGAGCGTTTGCAGAATTGTTGCACATCGAAATGGCTTAAATAGGCATAAAGTATATCTATTGTAATATGTCGTAACTAAGAAAAATATGTTATTTATGGAAAATTATTATTTAAAACGAGTAGTCCTCATGGTGAAAAAACAAAAATATATTTACCTCATTGAAAGTGCTTATACCTCGTATATAAATATACAAGGCAACCTTCACCAATGTAATCGTCACAAGATAGTGGATAAAAAAATGTAGTCCATCACATGAAAATCGAAAATGTGTTATGCCGGGCCAACTTATTTTATTTGTATCTTCGCATAACTACAGAAGCGCAATATTTCAAATGAACTCGTAAAATGGCGTAGTCGTATGAAAACTAAACTCATTCGCAGTTAATGATATGTAGAAGTGTTAAACTAATTTGTCGATTTTAATGTAAAACGAAATACATCGAGTCGACACAACTATGAAATTATTCGAAATTTTTTGCATTTAACTGGTGTCAAATTTCTATAATTTACAGTTTCTTTTCACATTTTCGGTTACTCTCAATGCAACTGCTGAACGGACAGCTCGCATGCAAGGCCTGCGGACTGTTTCCATTGGATATGTCATTGATTTATACGGTGAGTAATGGATAATTAGAACTAAGAATATGTTATCATGTAAGTAACCACACTTGATAGGCATCACATGCAATACTCATTAACCAATAACTAATTGGTATAGCGTACAACTTCAGAAAAAAAGTCAATACGAGAAACTTTATGAAATTCATGGAATAGAGTCGCATAAGATTAATACAAGAGAATTGGTCCATTTTATTTATTTATTTATTTATTGTGATTGTCCTGGAATTGTGATTTTCATATAGAGAACGCACTTAAAAAATTTAAGGTAGCAAAGAGCAACTTGATTTACAAGCAAATGTTTCGTAGTTTGCTTCACGCAAAGCAACAAGAAAATACCAGTGACCATAAAAGTAGGCAATGGGGCAGAAGTCTACTTGGGTTACAGAATCGCTGGTTCCAGTACATGATATGGCAACGTTCACCATGCAGTGTTGCCTAGTCCAAGCGCCACCCTCTCTCTCACATGAAATAAACTCTTGTCGTCCTTGAACGATGTATTACAAACATATTACAAAGGCAGGCTGCTAAACGAGGACATAATTGTCGTAACCTTCTGGACGAAAGTGGTTGTGAGCAAATGAAGCAGCACCGATGTGGCGCCAGTGTGAATCACACGAACCGACTAGTTTCGCGGTTGCTGATTTAGAACCAGGAGGAAATCGCTAAGAAAGATACGATGTACCTGTTTACAACATTTACATTTCTTAATTCCAGATTGCGGGAGCAGTTACAACGTACCTCGTCATCTTGATCCAACTGCAACCCGTCGTACGGACAGAGGCCAACACAACTCACGTCATCACAACAGAAGGAAGAAACTTTAGTGATAGGTATTTAAATATGAACGCATGAATTTAATATACGCCCAACTGGGCACGTTAATGAAAATCAAAATTTTGGTAAATATGAAATTCATCAGAAATAAGGTTCTCACAAGCAGCAGTCAAGAACAAGTGACAGATAAACATTGGTTGAGATACATTACATTTATTATTTCTTTCTGTCCATGACATATTTGGTGAAGCAACTCTAACGGATTTTGAGATTATGTTCTTTGAGGTCATTCTGTCCTTTGATGAAATTCAAATAGCTGTATTAACTGAGTTCTAATTCAGAGTATGTACAATTTTGGTTGATGCCAGTTCCATAATTTGCATGATTTATCATGTACTGTAGCTGTATGAGAATCACAAGGAAAGTGGTGACTGGACCAGCGATATGTCGAAGAAAAATGAAAAGCATAAGTAGCATATATATATTATACATTGAAAGACTGTATTGGAATAAGAGCAACTTAAGGTTTTCAAATACGTTATCAATATGTAAGAGAATGTATTATTACTGTTGTTGTTATTATTATTAGCATTATTATTGGGGTATCCTGTAACAAAATTCCCACGTTAGGAATAATTTTGTTTTGTGCCGTTATTGTCACAAAGAATTTAAGAAGAAAATTGAATGTGTCAAAATAAAAAAAGTACAATGAAATGTGCTTGCAAGCATTTCCATGATTCTTTTCTGAGAAGTATTCAAGGCAAAGGAATGTGTCACTTATGAATATAAACCAATCCATTCTTATTTTTAAGTTGTATTTTATTAATGAATTGCATTAACTGTATTCTACTAATTAATTATATCAAATCTTACCGAGTACAAGAGCGTCATATCCAATTGGAATAGACCACATGCAGTGAATTTGAGTTTCCGATGCAACAGCTGCATTGAGAAGAGCTTCACCTGCAATCAGTGTGTTACAGACATACATTTTCATTAACGTATGCACAAAGAACAACTAAATTCGAATTATAACACCATTAAGCCTTGTTTCCTTATTAATCAAAAACTCAAAATGTTGACCAAGGCAGAATTTATTTTATTTTAAAACATAAAACTAAACGTTACGTTTCAACCATCTAGTAGGTAGAAACGTGACGTTTAGTTTTATGTTTTAAAATAAAATAAATTCTGCCTTGGTTAGCATTTTGAGTGTTGATAAATTAGAATCCCCGACGATGTGTATAGATTCCTATACGTACGTACAGGTAAAAAAACAACTATACATGTGCATTATGGTGTCCAATACTGTGATAAGCGATAGTGTCAATTATCAATTATTTCGTGTGTGTGTATACAAGTAAGTACGTAAGTACGTGTATGCGTATTATATATCTACCGGTGTGTGTGAAGATAATGGTAAAATCGAAATGTTCACAGAAATTACGAGAAATGTCAATATCGAGAAACAATACTTGAATGAAGTTATTTCTTTACAGAGTAAACACCATAAAAACCTTTTGGGGAATTCTAATTAATTTAATATATTTTTTGTCCCGTACCTCTCTTCTTGTTTCCTTGTCCATTCCACGATTAGCGTACATGTGGAGAAAGGGACCAGTATGGTTTGCCTGTGAAAGAAGGGGGTAATAAATACAAATCGTATCACAATAAATTTAAAATAATTTCATTATCGGATAATTTATGTAAGTTATATCGCTCGTAGTAACATACGTAGTAACATTGTATAATTTGAAAATATATTTCTTCAATACTTAAAAATTCATTCAAGATTATTTTCGAACTCTAGCTGCTATTCCTATGAATAAATTGTTCATGACATGAGTTATAATCATATATAATAATGATTGTTGATTACATTTTTCACATACACTAAATATGTTAAACACGAACTTAAAAAAGTAATGATATCTCTCCTGTTACGAAAAATCCAGGGACGCTACTGCCCCAACAGGGATGTACATATTTCCTTTCTAAGGAATAGAAATTTGTTCAGTGGCGATGACTTCGATTTAAGCGGGTAAGTTACATTAAAAGAAATTTTATACCAAGCAATTACAAAATATTCTATTCTAAGGATTGATGTGATTGAGAGAGCAGAAGTGTCCATCCTTACTGGCGGCTCCAATGAGTTAGTTCCAAGTAAAAACGATAACTTTCAAGCAAAGAAATGATATACTAATAAATGACAATATTTCAGTAAACCGAGTTCTGTTCTGTAAATAGAGTATTTACTTTAAATATACAGTGCATTTCTTTATCGAGTGGTCCGTGAAGCGGTGCCTAACACGTCGGGCAGTGGGAGGATGTCTACGGTCATTTAGACTCACAGCTGTACGTTGACCTTGGCACTGGACGCGTCAGTGCTTCAGTATCCAGATAGCTGGTGTGGAGTTTGCACATGTTTGTGGAGTGTTAAGGTGTTAACAAGTGTTTTAGATTGTTTTGAAACAAACCATTTTTATGTACGACTCTTACATCATTACGAATTCTTGTAGGGAAGTTAAAATACATTTTGCAGCAGAATTTCCAGATGTTCCTGTTTCACGCAGAGACAGTGTTTGGATACTTGTAAACAAATTTAGTTAATCAGAGTTTGTTCTTGAAAAGAAGCGAATTGTAAAACACCGTGTGGTTACTGGGAGAAGCTAGACGACGTTGGAGCACGACTGGTACACACTTTTCAAAAAATCCCTCCAGCGCTTTGCACAAGGAACAGACATTTGCATGACGTCTGCACGACGAGCTACCAAACATTTAAACTTGAAGCCATACATTAGATCAATTGAAAGGAAACATCAGGAGAGAATTTGAAGTAATTTCGGAAGAGGTCCTGCGTGTGTTATTGAAAATTTCCTAAAACTATGCCGTAAATGTGTGGATGCAGGAGGACATCATTTCCAACACCCCTTGTAACAAGGTATTTTAACTGTTCGTTTAAAAGTTTTCCGACAGACGCGTTTTCGCTGCCCGGTGTAATTGCCGCCGCTCCGCGGACGACTTGACCGTGAAAGGCACTGTAGAAGAGAATGCAAACTGATTAATTTTACTTCGCTTTTTTGCCACTTTTCTAATAGCGAAGATGGGAATGAATGATGATAATATGAAATGGATGAAGTGATCACGAACACTGGACAGAACACAACACAAGCGCCACAGAGGATTATACTAGCTGTGGATCCAGACGCCAGAGCCTCGTTAGTCTGCGAATGCAGTCCAGGTTATACTACGTGAAAGAGAAAATGACAAAAGGCTCACCCATAAGGCCCTCAATTTCCCCCAAACTTCTATTACAAGTACTTTCACTTTATTCACGTTTTTGTGGCATAAAATGGTGCATTGAAATGTTGAGCCATAGCATTTTCACAACTTGACTCCTAATGCCGCGCGTGGAGTTGAACATTACAGTGTGATAAGTGACTTACCTCATTAGACGTTTGCTCTCCTGACATGATAATTGTGAATATTGGAGCTGTATAAATAACAAACCACACGAATAAAACAAAAAGGTTGTAGAATTCACTAGAACCACTCCCATAAAAGCCATAAATTGCACAAAAGAGGCAAGCAATAACCCCATGAAATCCTATTATGAATATGAATATGATCTCAAGTTGGTATGCAACGTTGATCACTTGTGCCACATCGCACAAGGTATTGTACATCTGTCGATGTTTGCACATTTTATCTGAAACACATCCGGCTTGAGCTACATAGTGACTTGCTCTTCTCGGTTCCATACAATTAGTTGGCTTACTGTGAATCAGTACATTCTTGATGTCATATTTTAGCTCCATAAAGTGGTGCCTTAGAAAAGAACATAATATAGAGAATTCAGCTGAAATGCAGATATTACCAAAGAAGAGCAAAGAACTACCGGAGTAGTACACGAACTTAGTAGAAGAAAAACATCCTATCCAATTTGCAAAGGTGAAAGCAGGATATGCAAATAGCAATATTAAATTAATGTACATGGGAAGAAAGACAAAAGAACATTGCCGGTTTGACGACACGTTGAACATTCCTTCAGTGTTCATTCGATTAAGAATTTTGCAAATTTTATTCCTGTTCAAAATATGTGCACATGAAACCAATGTTGAAAACACTGTATACACTAGAGGCTCGGATATCTGCAAATATCTCTCCGTGGGATTATCGGCTGATCTCTTGACGAACACCAAACCAGAGATGTTCAAAGTGAATAAGATTACTGTGACAACAATGCTGTACACCAACAAAGACCAAGAATGCTCGAGTTTTACTGAACTCCCCTTTTCTATACACAGTGGTAAACGGCCCAGTGCCCTTGAAAAGTAGAATAGAGACGCGCTGAGCACTTGCACATTGTTGCAGTTTTTAATGTTAAGTGTTACATACGTAAGTATGGTATTTAACCAGCCTAACATCTCGAGAAATACATTAAACTCTTATCTATGCAAATTTTTAGTATTAGTTCAATCTGGAGTTAATATTTGATGTTACACATCCTACATTTCAGGATATCTTGATTCCTCGTTTTCAATGGCAACACTGGAGGACAAATGAAAAATGTTTTACACAATTTGTCCAACAATATGTGGTCGACTTGGCAACATTTTTTCCCCAAGAAACATAATCAGAAGTACATTATCGAATTAGTTGACACATAATTTATTCGAGGCGTTGTCATCTTGTAGTTCACCTCACAAAGTTTAGAAAACCAAAGATGAATACACTTGACTGTGTGATTCACAAATCAACTTATATGATTGTGTTTACTCTCCTCCCACCACCTCTAAGTGGATTTGAACAATAACAACCCAATTTCGCGTCAAGGATTTTACAAAACAAAACAAGTAATGGAAATAACTTTATGTTGATGAAACAGGTTCAGGGCGGGCGTTTATAAAATATTGTTTACTTCCCATTAAAACTGATTACTTTTTTTCCTACACGCTTCAAGTATAATTAAAAAAAGAATATCAATCCACTGACGTAAGTTGGTCTAGTGGATAAAATTTCTATATTAAATTTAATGTTTTATGGCAAAACTATAATGAAATTGCACAAATCTATGGAAATGGTAACAAAAACGAATGTTTCTATACTTGATTGATTGATATTTTAAATTAAGTTATTTTACGTCGTTTTTCTACCACCCTTGACTAATCGTGACAATAGGGATGAATGTGGCGCGATGAGATGGATGAAGAGTCAGTCAAACACATATGGACAGCTCACAACACAAGTCCCGCAGAGGATTATACTGCCCGTGGGTTCAGACACCAGAGCCTCGTTAGTCTACAAAATACAGTCTACAGTCCATGGTGTCCTACGCCTGAAGGGAGTTTGACATTTGTGTACATTCAAAAAAGGACACCTTACCCTCACATTTGCTTCCAATCTCTTTCTGAAGTTATATATAATAATATAATGGTTACTTCTATGCTTCCTAATTTTCGACTCGTCAGGTTCTGGTCATTAAATGATAAAATTGCATGTAAAAAAATGCAAAAAAAACAAAAAAAACACTTTCAGTGGTTCTCATTTCCTACAAGTAGTTACTGTTGTCATTATAAATAAATTATTTCAATCTGGTCTCTCAGTGTTGTACTAGACGACTAGTAGTATAATGTAATAGGAAATTCGTAAAAATCAATGTAAATTTGTAGTAATTTATGAGTAAGTGTTTGGCATAACATATTGAACTCTCAACTGAAAAAAGCTGGACTCTCTGCCCGAATGGTTAGCACATCGCGCTGCGACGTAAAGGGTCCCGTTCGAATCCCGCTCGGGCTTGGTTGTTTGTGAATGTCCATTCATCAATTTCGTCATTTCATCACTCATCCCCATCTTCGCAAATTAGCCAAGAGGCACAAAACTGGAAGTAAAATCAACTAAATCAATCAATCAACTGAAAAAAATATACAGTTCCTTTTTTAAAAAATGTAAATGGGTTTGTTTAAACTGTTTTTACTTTGTTGCAGTTCGTGTGAAAAAGAATTCTGAATAACTTGTTGATTTTTATGTTTCTAAATATACTCTTCTACACGTTTATGATGGACGTGCAGAATTGCAATCTATTGTGATATTTTATATGAAAAAAGTAACTTCGGTTGTATTTCTTTAGTATATTATTAAACAATGGGAAATTGCTTTTAATCACTAAAAACCTGGATCACTGTATCCTCACGACATAGAGCAGATGATTAAAATGTTTATGTTATAACATTCGAAGCATGGCATCACAACGTATATTCCACATAGTCTTATTCTGTAAGGTGACAACTGCTCTGCTTCCCTGTTATAGCAAGCAAACAAATATGAAGCAAATTCGATTCGAAAAAATGGATGGACTTCGAACAAATAAAAATAATAATTTGCAAATATTTACTGTTCTGTTCAAATTTATTTCAGATAATCGTGGTGGAAAGATTTGTGTTAGTATTGAGGAAGCATGGTACTGACCTGGAAGAATAAGCCAATCTTCAAGAGTTTCCAGTTTTCCTTGTGCATTGCAAAGATCTTTGGAACTCTGCCAATTTCGATTGTAACAAACCACCAGAGAAGAGATATAAAATGGTCAAAGCTTTTTCTTTGCTACGATACTATCTTGTTGCTAATTTGCTTCATAGTAACGATAGCCGATGCTACTTTATACATGTATAAGGCTGATGTAAACAACATAAAGGACTTCAACCAATATGTATCGTTACTTGAAATCTGTACATACCTCATTCTATGTTCGTCAACATGGTTCATTCATGTTTGCAGAGGGAAAAGATTAATCACATTCATTCAATAAACTTCTTCTGTGATGCTGTATCAAGCCCAATCATTCACTGAACAATCTTCAAGCTATTACAAAATTTTCCATTTGCCCGTTGCATTGCAATTGCTTCTGGTCTTATGTTGCTGCTGTGTGGAAATTGCTTACAGCAAAGAAGATTCGCTCCATTATTCTCTGGTGTATTATTGGCAATACATTGCTGTCAGTACTATCGGATATCAATTCTCAAAATTAACTATGGCTTTTCATTGCAAGTTTCATCTCCTGAACACTAGAATTGTTACTAGTTCTCAGAATTTGTTGAACTCTCATCAAACAAACGAACGCAACATTTTCAGGCTTTTCGTCCTAACGAATAACCATCGAAATATTTCCTCGAGCATATCACGATTGAGAACTCTACATAATATTCTCTGCGACAAACTCGAAGATCTGGTTTCAATATTCCAGTTACAAATCCTTCTTATCATTGCAATGAACGTCTTGCAGATTATTCTAAATATTTACTATGTAATTTCCGGTCATTACTATTACTTGCCTGATTATTGCCGATATATTTTACCGTATTCTTGGATAATAATGTGTATTACGACACTCGTATTATTAACATCATCGTCATACGCAGTTCTAAAGGATATAAGCATATGACTCACTCATTCACAGCTAAAAGTGCTAGGTTGGCTTGAAATTTAGATAATTTTTAATCACGATGTTTCCGGAGTTGTATTTTAAAGAATATTGACTGAAGAAAATAAGTAATATTTCACTAACGAGCAACATTATACTACAGAGGCTAGGATTTTAACACAAACCCAAAGTTACATCTGGAACATTGAGATATGCTTCCAAAATTTTGAAATTGTTGTGCCACATTCACTACTTTTCTAGTAGCTAGCCTAAGGTGTTGTGCGAGTTAAGAAGTTCTAAGTTCATATCCTGAAAAATTCGTTAGTATCCTTGTCCTTCGTATTTCATCAGTTTATCACATGTGTGATATTCTCGTCGCTGCGAATAATCTAAGCGGCGAAATTTACATTAAAAATATCAACTTGTTATAAAAACTTCGTAACAAGTTCTGATGATGCGCTAAGTTCTATAATTCTGTCAAATATTTTTCAAAACATTTCTTCTTAGCTCCTCAAATAAATTATGATTTTTTTACGTTTTTTGTTCTGAAATGATGACGTGTTAATATTTCTCTACAGGCTAAAAGTACAGGGGTTCTTCTACACAGACTACCTTTTACTATCTTGGACGACACGACAAAAGAAGAGGTAATGTGTATGTATTTGCAAACAATTGAGTTTTCGATTGTAATATGGAACACCACACAATATATAAATTAATTTTACTTCTTTGCAGACAATGTTGCCTCCGACTTATCCTAAGTAATAATCAACTGAATTTAAATTATATTTATTTGAATAATTTAACTACAGTTATCTGTTTTCTTGCACATCAGCATAGTACATTTTCTATATTGGGCATTATTTTTTTTTTTAACTTGAGGTGCAGGGATGCATAAACAGTGAAGGAAATCAATCACTGTAAATATACTCCCTGATAGAAACTGTTCGTTATCGCTTGACATGGAAATTTATTAATCCTTCCCTAAACTAATGTCCATGCCTGCACTGGTCTCTCTCAAAGGAGACAGTGGGGGATGCTACCCCCAGTGAAGAAAATTATCACATAAATCTTCCGCCTCCACAAAGATAATTTGCATAAGCACCCCCCCCCCCAATCCACTGCTCCATGTTGATCCACACAAGAATCCAACATCTTTCCGAAACTATGCAAAATACCCTCCCCCAGCATTTCGACTTCGATTTGATTAGATTTGCTTCATTTTACTTCGCTTTTTGTGCCACTTTTGGCTAATTTGCGAAGATGGGGATGAGTGATGATAGGATGAAATTGATGAATGGACAAATATCCATGCCCAGGATAGGATTCGAACCCATGACCCCTGGCGTCGTAGCACGATGTGTTAACCACTCCGCCACACGGGCCGGCATTTCCACTTCGAGTACTGGGGACAGAATAAGATTTTATATCTTGCTTGTCAATCATAAAATAACTTATATTTTACCTTTTATTATTTGCATAAAATTGTATACATTTTACATATATTACAAGTTAAAAATTAATACACATGTATTAATTCGTATTTAACTTGTAATATGAGACTGTCCATTGCAATCCACAACTCATAATTAATCTAAAGTTTGGCTTTAGACAGCTTTAATGCATCTCTAAAATGTCAGTGTAACTATCTCATTTGAGATTATTGCTAATATGCATTTGTTACTTTGCAGATTGAAGTGTTCTCTTGGCAAGTTTGATTGCGTTTGATTGCCACGCAGGAGAGTCAAGTTCGATTCCTTTTATGGATGACTTAAGGAGGAAATTTTTCCAGCAATGTTTATTTATGGAATGCCTCTGGGGTTCACCAAGTCTCGTAATAGGCACGTGCGTGAAACCCTGGGAGGAAAAGTCGGCCGGAGGGTGGTACTGATCACATTACCTCCACTATGGGTAAGATCGTAAAAGTGTTGCCATGTGCAGAGGGTAGCTTTATCTTTCCTCACACACTGTGCCACAGTTTATGAACATACCACAATTAAAGTTGTTTTATTCAGAGCTCTCTGGAACTCGTTCGATATGATGGATTATGCTGAAACTTGGTACACAGACTATGATGATCATGGGGAAGCGAATGCTGAAAAAAAAAAATATTCAAATTTTCACCACCAGGTTGAAATTTGGCGCTGAAGTAAAAACAACCAGTAATTTAGATTTATATTAGTAGAGCAGTGTTCAATACACGGCCTGTAAACGCAAATCACCCTTCGGAAGCAAGGTCTCTAGAGGGTTCTGAGTAAGGAAATTTTAATTCTAAGCGCCACAATTCCACCTAACGGTGAAAATTTGATTTTGATTTGATTTGATTTATTTTACTTCGCTTCTTGTGCCACTTTTGGCTAATTTGCGAAGAAGGGGATGAGTGATGATATGATGAAATTGATTAATAGACATCACAAACGTCCATGCCCAAGGCAGGATTCGAACCTGGGACCCCTGGCGTCGCATCGCGGTGTGCCAACCACTCCGCCATGGGCCCGGCTGGTAAAAATTTGAACTACTTTTTTTTCGTCAGCATTCGCTTCCCCATTGTCTCCTTGAGTAGAATTGAAAATACTTAAGAGCAAACAATGGACCTTTTAATTGACATTAATGGCTTTTTATTCCTTATCGAGGGGTGACGCTATATTTAATTAATTCCAAACTCACACGTGTGAATGAGTCATCGATGACTCATATCCTCCTCCACCCCCGACACGTGGCGCTAGATTAATTAACAATAGCGTCACCCCTCGATAAGGAATTAAAAAGCCATTAATGTCAATTAAAAGGTCCATTGTTTGCTCTTAAGTATTTTCAATTCTACTACTTCCATGGCCTTTATGCCAAGTTTCACCGCAATCCGATGCTTCAAACGGGCTGCTTCAGAGGGCTCTGAATAGGACAACTTTAATTGTGGCCATCCAATATGATGTAGAGTACTGTAAGTAAGCAGTTCATATCGTCTCATACATAATTTTCTATGTTTTCTTCGCAGATTGCAAGAGCTGTGACCACCTATCTCCTGATTCTGGTTCAGTTTCAAACAGGAGATGAAGGGGAAACTCAAACAACGTCTCTGGTTCCAACGACATACGAAGTCAGGCATTAAATGCTTCTAAAAGATAGAGTAGTTTATATGTGTTAGTAATATTATATGGTAAAGATGGCTTTGAAAACCAAGAATTTGGTCAACAATACTGTATAGTCAGGCCATCTGCAGGACTTTTATATTTATGTAATGTTTCTAGAAATTGTAGAAAGCGTTATAATAATTATAATAATAAGCAGAACACACGGGTGATATTTTATTTGTGGTCAAAGACAGGCACGTATCCAGGAATTCCTTTCGGGGGGGTGGGGGCTCAACACCATTTTTAAGGGGTATAGTAAGAACCTCACAATTGTATGTTCAAGACTAGTGGTGGCAATTGGGTTCCAAAACGAAGGGGGGAGGGGGTGCCGAGGGCGTTGCAAGGAAAGTTTACTTTCTCTTGGTAGACAAGGCTTAACATTAAGAGGCCATAATGTTGAGGCAAAAAAATGGAGAGCAACTATCCCTTAAATCGTCGCCACTGTAAGGCTGTCATTTTAATCAGAACGTGAAATCGGAACATTTTTTACCACTCGACTCCTCTGTTTCCATGCATTAACATTGTGTGCCGGAACCATCTCAGTAGGTGTGTTTGTCCATTTCTTCCCATCAGGAATCAAAACATGTATGGTGTCTTTGAGTGTCTTTACGACGCTGTTACACATGCACGGGATGGACAATCCACTCGACAACGCGAGATTCAAATTGTGGGCTGCGAACTGGATGCGGACAGCTCTTGAAAATTTCTCTCTGATTCGAGCCTGAACACCACTAACGTGTCTTGTCCTCCCATGTTTGCAGCTCTTATAAAAGCAGAAACCCACCAAATTGTTCAGATTCAGGCCTTAGCACTCACAAGTGTTCAAAAATGCCTATCACAGCTTCCGCTGTCTTGTCATATCGGTACGAAACAAAGGAAGTCTTCTCAAATACAGGTGGATCACGAAACAATTAATGCACAGTGAAACCCTTCCGTTCCCAACACATCTGCTGTTTCGTCTCCCAGTATGATCAAATGCTTACTCATTTATCTCCAGTGCCGTGCCAAAGGGAGGGTTGGTGATGTCATAACCCTATTTGACGCAGTATTCCTTCTTTTCTTTTTTTTAGAAAAGAAGAGGAACGTCAAAAACAGGGAAAAAATGGCAAAATCAGGACTGACCACTAAAAATAGTATTCATAATCCCTCTCCCTTCAGAAAATCCTGGGCACGCCTCTCTTTATCTCGGACACATTTTTTAAGATCAACTCACCACAAGTTTTTATCATTCCGTATTGGAGATTGAAGTAAGATGCGTTCTTCCTGCAGGTTTGGATATGATCTTTAGGGTGCTGTCGTCTGCCTGCCTTCACACCTAACCTTAACAAGGCACTAATTTTCCATCCTTGTGACTTGAATTTTCAAGACTTAGGAAGGTTTCAGACCGAAGGGACACGCGATACATGTCGATTGGAATGGGCCAATCAACAGCAACGTTTCATACAGTAGAGACACAAAAGGCAGCACAAACCTAATCTTCAGGCGACATGGTGAAATCTCCCTTATTAGGCCACTGTCATTGTCACCTCGAAGTAGTAGTTCTTGTTGACCACAGAAAAAAATTCTCCTCAACCCGTGGAAATGCTCCTCAGTTTTCTTGTCTCTCCTATATTTTCGTGCTTGTTCACTATACAGGCAACACCTTACCATTTGATATACACAGGACATGTACTATCTAGACATTTTAATTAAAAATCGGTTGAAGTCAAGTATGGCTAGGTGACTCTGGCTCAGTTGGTAGAGCCCTGATTTGGGTCCTTGTAGAGCCTGCAATTTCCGCCTAAAATGTCTATATATGCAACATCTTCCTGCTTTCTTTTCTCGACATTTATAAAATTTTCGGCTGTCTCTTTATGGTAATTAAGTGTTTGAATGTGTTTCGAACCCAGTAGGGGGGTATTTTTTTATACCATGAAATTCTCGGACTGCATATACGAAATTTAGTTCTGGCAAAACTAAATCATCACTCAAAACTGATTTTCAGCTGATCCATTCAGCTTAATTCTGTTTTAATAAACCATCCAATATCCGGTACTGCTGAAATATTCACGAGAGAGAGAGAGAGAGAGAGAGAGAGAGAGAGAGGCAGATGCAGGCCTTGATCTCTTCGGCCCTCGAACCGAACTAGCACTACACTGAGGCCCCGGAAGTTCTGCTGTCGTCAATGTCTTCATTTTCGAATCACTATATCTTATAAAGCAATCAGAGGACGCTGACTGATCTGATCACCAATCGACTGTATGAATTGTCACACTTACCTCTGAAATCTCATTGACCGATTCTTTGTACAGATGAACCGAAAAATTGAATCCGCGTATTTATATCCTCATTATATTCTAGAACGTTCCGCAGATAAAACGATTCGTAAATATTGCCAGTAGTTGACTCCTTCTCTCATTCAAGAACGTACCCTCTCCCGCCTTCCAAAGACTAGAAATTACAACGAATCGCCCTACGTGTGGCGCTACCTTTGTTGTGCAGCTTCCAAATGCTGACAAGTCTCTACATAGTGCTCAAGTGCGCTGCGACAACACCGAAAGCGCAAGAAAAGTTTACGTGCAATATTATCAACAACAGGGTTATAGAACATTCTCCGTCTTGCCTCGATAATTGGCTATCTCCTTAAATCATCGTCACATTATTCAAAAAGCCAAAAACCTAATTTTATCTAGTGTAAAATAAAAAAAAAATCTGGGGGGGGGGGGTTGCTCGAGCAACCTCAACCCCACCTTGGATAAGTGTTATTAACAATAACAGGGTTATAGACCATTCTCAGTTTTGTCTCGATAATTATTTCTCCCAAATTATCATCGCATTATTCAAGAAGCCAAAATCCTAATTTTATATGGTGTAAATAGAAAAAAAATCCTGAAGCGGGGCTCGAGCCTCCTGTTCCCACCTTGGATACGTGCTATTGACAATAATAAGGTTATAGAACACATTCCGTTTTGTCTCGATAATTATTTATCTCAAATTTATAAATTTATTATCTTCACATTATTCAAGACGCCAAAAATCTAATTATATCTAGTGTAAATTGAAAAATTTCCTGGGGGACTGGGACTCGAGCCACCTCATCCCCACCTTGGATGCGTGCTATTAACAATAACAGGGGTATAAAACATGCTCCGTCTTGCATCGATAATTATTTCTCTCATTACATTATTTTCATATTATTCAAGAAGCCAAAAACCTAATTTTATCTAACGTAAGCTGAAAAATTTCCTGGGGATATGTCGAGCCCCCTGTGCCCCATCTTGGATACGTGCTATTATCAATAACAGGGTTACAGAACATTCTCCGTCTTGCCTCGATAATTATTTCTCTCCTTAAATTATTGTCACATTATTTTATTTCACACCACAAGAAACAAAAAAACTCATTTTGTCTAGTGTAAACCTAAAACTTTCGGGGGGCTCGAGCCTTCTAAGCCCCCCTCTGGATACGTGCCTGGTCAAAGAGTATTCGGGAGTACAAACTTTCTGATGAAAACAGAAGAAATTCAAACATATCATCAAAATGAAAATCGTGTTCAGTGTTCATTCTATTATTGTTGTTGCTTTATATTTATTCAATGTTTGATAACCTGGTTTATAATTAATACTTAATGTGTTGGGATGATTAACAAAACGAAATGTGTATTGTGTTTATGCGCCTGCGTGGTCAAATTCATGTGGCCTTAAATGGTCAATATCATTATACAAGGTAACCAAAAATGTTCTTGCTGTTTTTAACATCACATGGTAAGTGAAATATGTGTGCCACGTGCCGGAAAAGTGGTCAGGGTGGGAGCAGTTATAGCTTGAGCAGGGGCGAAGAGAAATGGAAGTGTTGAAGCAGCTCGTTCGGGGTTGTCTGCTTTATGACTTTAAGGTGGGCTTGTCCGAAGCAGAATCAAGTCGCCGAATATGTCAAGCCTTTGGGGATATTACTGTCAATTAACGAACCAATAGGAATTGGTTCCAGAAGTTGAGGTTGGGAGATCTGTCACTTTGTGATGAACCCAGCAGTGACCGATCACAGGTCCTGGATGATGAGGGCCTGAAGGCAGCCATACAAGAGGACAGCAGCCTAAGGTGTGATGAGCTTGCCAACCACTTCCAGGTTTCCGATAAAACAGCGAGACTGCACCTGCATCACATAGGAAAGACTTTCAAGTTGAGCAAGAGGGTACCTCATACACAGTTAGAAGTCAAGAAGCAACAACGAGTGGCAGCCTGTTTCTCGTTGCTTTCTTGGCACAGCGACACACCCATATTCGGTCGAGTGCTCACCAGTTATGAAAAGTGGGTCCTATATGACGCTCCCAAGTGAGCCCGACATTGGTTGTCAACACGGGGCTTTGTGCCTCACACCACAAGACCACCTTCACACCCATGCAAGATCATGCTCTGTATGGTGGACTATTCGCCAAGTGGTGCACTATGAGCTGCTACCAATGGGCCAAACCATCACTGGGGACCTCTACTCGCAGCAGTTGCAACGTGCGCAACAGGCACTGAAGCATAAGGAGCCAGCATTGGTTAATCGTAAGTGTGTACTGCTTCTTCACGACAATGCCAAGCCGCACCTAGTGCGGGTGGCCAGGGATACCATACAGTGACTTGGCTGGGAGACACTCTGCCATCCACGATACTTTCCAGACCTTGAGCCAACAGATTATCACCTCTTCCATTCCCTGGACAACCACCTTTTGGGAAATCCTTCGCAAATAAGGCTGACTTGCGGCAAGCACTCACGGACTTCTTTCTGTCCAAGACCCCGAGACTTATCGCCAGGGCACTGCACAGCTGGAGGCATGTTGACAAAAGGTGCTGGATGCCGATGGGGATTACTTTGAGGACTAACAGTATGTGACATTCTTTGCATACATTTTTGTTTCTGATGATCAAAAACGGCAAGAACTTATTTGGTTACCTTGTATTAGCTACGATCGGGGAAGCAGAGAGTATATAAGAAGCGCGGCTGTCCAGAGCTGTCACTACAGAACGGACTCAAAGCGACAGTAGCGGGAGCCCCACACTGTCATCACCACCAGCAGCACTCTGCTATCAGAACCACAAAGCAGATCGAGGTCATGGAAAGACACTTCAGTAGCAACTCCTAAGGAGAAATGAGTCAGTCATTCAGAGCTTTACTTGGCACCAGGCCACCTAGCCGAAAAAAAAACTCCTGAGAAGAAGAAGGAAGTGGCAGCAGCTAGCCATAAGACAGGAGGGAAGAAGAAATAGAAAATTAGTACCTTGGTCCTACCTAATCAAATCCCGACTTCTGCTCCTTGGATCAGGGTTTCCCAATCTCGGTCCACGGACAGCGCTGATCAGAACACACCCTTGTCTGATTTCGGGTGTAGATGCGTCGATAAGGAAACTGTTACTACAGTGTTCGAATTGAAGGGGGAGCCAGGGAACTTCTCCCTTTCTACTTTGTTCATCCCCGGCTCTACATTTATATTTTCATTCCCAACCAGGAAAGAAAATCCCCCCCTGAATGTGTAGTATATTGGCATGACAGTTATTGCACTTTATTATTTTTTTTAATTAACACACTTCTTTTTATGTTCAGTCAAAATAGCAAAAATCAAAAGGATCTGTTCGAGAGTGGTCAAAGAGTAGGAACAACAACGATAGAAATAAACAAAATGTTTGACATTTGTTGAGTGGCATCTTATCAGTCTGTGTCGGCAGTAATAAATAATTATCCGGCCCTTGTACATTTCACTTCGAGTCAAGAGTTCAGTGCAGCTATCATTTGAAAATAAAGAGAAAGTGCAAAGGTACCAACTTAGTTAATTGTACTACAACTTCGTCTTTCCCATGTTGTATTAGATTTCCTCAGTTTTCATTGCTACACAGAAGAAAGGCTACTGTAGGCCCTACGGAATGCAAAATTTTGCAAAGGATAAAAGTCCAACAAAAAGCCACGGAAAAAAATGTTTCCTCCCAACGTCAAAAGAGTCTTTGACAAAATTTTCTGAAATGAGGCTACAGTAAGAATACCATGCTGCAACACATCATTTATACACTGA
This sequence comes from Lepisma saccharinum, assembly GCF_977018435.1. Lineage (NCBI taxonomy): Eukaryota > Metazoa > Arthropoda > Insecta > Zygentoma > Lepismatidae > Lepisma > Lepisma saccharinum. The sequence continues at coordinate 49,012,390 of NC_139245.1, read as the reverse complement.
CATCAGTATCGGGGATTGGGTGCCAAAACGGGGGGTGGGGGGGGGGGACGTAAGAACAGTTCCATTTTATTTTTTTTGTAAATAAGGCTTAGCATTCAGAGGCCCTAATGCGGGAGAAAGAAGTGTGTGTGGGGGAAGCAACTGCCCCGCCCTCCTAGTCGCCTCGAGCCGGACCCTGTGGCCGAGTGGTTAGCACATCGCGCTGCGACGCTAAGGGTCCCGGGTTCGAATCCCGCTCGGCCTTGGTTGTTTGTGAATGTCCATTCATCAATTTAATCATTTCATCACTCATCCCCATCTTCGCGAATTAGCCAAGAGGCACAAAACGCGAAGTAAAATAAACTAAACCAATCAATCAATCAATCCTAGTCGCCGCCACTGATCATTAGCTCTGAAGTCCTCCCTCCACCTCTTGTGCATTTTCTTCAGTTCGAACACTGCTCTTACATTTTCAGGGGCGTATATGTATCCTCGCTTTTTCCCAGTTGCTACCAGTGTGTGGCGACGTACTGTACTCTATTCAGGCTACGGTCACGTGTACCGAAGGTGAGTGAGTAGTTGTATTCGCTCAGGGTAGGCGTAAAACAAGTGTATGCTGTACGTGCTGGTAATTAAGTCAAAGCACAGCGCTCACTTGGTTACATAAAAACTAGCGATCTTGGATTGGAGTTTTTGCTTTTAGTCTGCTTTATGCATTGAAAGGCTAATCGGGACTGGGCTTACAGTTTAATGTGGGACCCGACTAGTGTACGCCTTCACCTCGATTACAAGGAGATGACGTTACCACTGCGCCATCGAGGAGGCCCTAACCAAGTTGACTTTATTGTTATACCTTAAGTCTTGGAAATGGAGGTGATGTGCAATACTATATTTCTGCATTCCAATTGTAACTGAAATAAGTGTTCTTGATTGCAAGACATCCAGGGTTAAAGGTCTGTGTGATCCTAGATGATTTAGAGTTAGAGATAACGACGGTTTCCAGCACATAGACATATATGCCTCCTCATTATCAGAGACGTCCAATCGCCGTCGGACAGTGAGAAGCATCTTGTTCGGCAACAAATGAAGTTAGGAAAACGAAATCGATTTCCATCACAATGCTGAAGTTGGCTTTCACAAGATAATTGAAAATTGTTTGTTCAATTTAGGGTGTCTTCTACCAAAACGTCACACGGAGTACGAGAAAAAATTTAATCATCATTATTGCAGTCCGGTGTCGTATCAAGACATGGAGATAGAGGAAGGTGCTCTTGATGTTCCTAAATCTTTTCACCTCGTTCATAAAATCTCATCCATCTTAGGGTCTATACCTCTATGCTCGTTTCGATCATGCAAACACTTTCATCACAAATGTACTTCCAGTGCATATGGCTACACTGTCTTCTTGGTAAATGTCTGTTTGCAATCATATTCCTTGGTACGATCATTCATCACCCCCAGCATATTTATGGACTTTAAGGAAGCTAAGTTCTATGTCGTGGTATTGGATTGTGTATTATACGCATTGTGTCCGCCCTTAGTTTCCTTCATGAATCTCATCAAGACAAGAAATATACTTAAATTATTTGATAAGCTCTTTTTCCACCCTGATGAACAACTTCGTTGCATACCTTGGGTCATTCTTCTTTCTTGCACAATAACTATGCTCTTAACTATAAGCCATGTACTCGTACTACAATTCAGCTATTATGACAGTTTTCCACTAAGACTACTGTCATTGGTGAGCATTTTAGGCTTCATGGCTCAGCTTTCATCGGTTGTTCAGTTCTATTCTCTCTGTATAATTTTCAGCAGACAGTACTATCATATGAACCAATTCATATCTTATCTAACTGACAATAATTTGGATGTCCCAAAGGTCTTAAGAAGACATTCAAGCCAGAGAGTATGCATGCATGCTTATCACTTGGGACGACTAAGGGGACTATATATTTTATTGTGCGATTCCATGGACGAAATTAATTCTATGTACCAGCTTCAAAACTTGTTCGGCATAATCCAATCATTTATAGAAGTTACAATTAGCTCCTTTTACGTAATATTTGGTTTCTTCCAAAGGAAAGAAGGACTTGATGGGTCTGAACTCTCTCTCACTGAAACTTACATGTCCTTGTGCTGGATCATCTTCTACTCACTGTTAGTGATCGTCATGGTGGTTGGATCAGACACAGTCGTTAAAGAGGTTAGTAGGTTTTCACTTAAGTACATAAGGTATCGTGTGTGACAGCAATATCCATGAGTGTTCTACAGACAATGTTTCTGTTGTAAAGGATAATTATGGATGGTGACAAGGGCATTTCATGCAATATTCCAGTTCAAGAATGTCTATTTCTGAAGATTGAAAAAAGATAATCTAGGGGTACAGTGGGATTCATGAGTATTACTGTGCAAATTGTCCATGACTATTTTTATGAATTTTTCTCTTGCATCCTATGTGTTTTTAAGCTATGGATTTTTATGTATGCTGGTGAAGTTGTCTGCAGCTTGTTTTGAGTTTTCTTTTAATCCTTGAAGCTCTTATTGGGTCAAATAAAGTGCACGAACTTGGCGATGGACAATTTTCACCGTAATACTTCATTTTTTCACACTGCAGAAATATAGATTCTTGAGCTGGAATATTACATGGCTCCCCCTATACACACGAACAATTTCTCGTGAAATTTGTAAAACTTAGTAATTTGGTCAGATGTGATACAACAAGAACAAAATGTAAGATACTAAAAGTGAGTGAAGTTAAAATTTTCTCTTCTTCATGTGACGTGTATCAGTATTTTTTTCATTTCAATATTAACTTGTTAAAATGTCACCTAATGAGCAGATATCACTTGAAACTGTACGTCCAGTTCCGTTTAGCCTATCTGTGTAAAATCTGGAGTTTGTCACAGATTAGTGTCATCATCTGATATTTTATTATCTTTTTAAGTGTAATGTTGAATGTTTTTCTAGTTTCCATCCCTTCTTGAATGATTGTCTTACTCAGATTTTAGTTGAAAAACAGATCTCTCTCAACTTGAACGCGAGTGATAGTGTGTAATGCCACACTAGCAAGAAGAGTTAGATTACTCTCTTAACATCTCTGGCTGTTACGTATTTACAACTTTAGAGCGAATCTTAACTCCTGACGCATATAATCAACACGTGAGTCGCTGACTTCATCCTAATGCAGCGCCTAACACTAACCATCTTCCTCACGTTCTACACTGTATTTAGACTCGCTAGACAGACTGTTGCAGCCAGATTAAGATGTTTCGAAAATAACTGCACCCATTTCTTCAACCGCAAGCCACTGGAAAGGCATAGCGCTGTGTTTGTTGTACGTTTTGAGACTAGTTTTGGTTGGAAACTGGCAACATTTAACATGAAGAAAAACAGCAGAGGCTAGAAAGCAAATAAAAAGACACATTCGCAGATTATAACTACTCTAGTTTTATTTTTGAGCCTACGGTCCGGTATTAATTTTAAGCGATCACAGTCAAGTTTTAATTGTTAGTACTCACATAATCACTTTCTTTGCAGGCAAATCGAACTGGTTCTCTCGTGCACAAATTGGCCGCATCTTCTCTGGAAGCCAGTGAAAAGGAAGAGGTAAGACTATGCTATCCAAATTATCAATCAGTGTATAGCATTTATAGGAGAAAAAGAAAGTCTGCTCGTGTGCGGGAGATTGCGGATTCAATATCCTGTGCAGGCTATCATGACGGCTGTTTGTCCGTGATTTTCCTCAGTAGCTCCAGCTAATACTGGGATAGTACTTCTAAACAAAGGTCGTTTCCTCCTATTTAGTTCCTTTCCCTTGTGTTTACATTATTGAACTCTCAACTTATATGTCACAGATAACCAAATGGTACAACTGTACAACCAAGCAAAAAATCAAATGTCAATACATGTTTCTTATTCCGTTCAACAGGCAGGATAACATTTCCATGTGTACAAAAAAGTAGGTTGCAGCTATCAGTTTAGATTGATTTATTCGAATTATTTTACTTCGCTTTTGTCCCACTTTTGCTAATTTCGAAGATCGGGATGATTAATGATATGATGAAATTGAAGAATAGACACTCATCTCTGCCCAGGCCGGGATTCGAACCGCTGGCGTCGTAGCGCGGCGTGCTAAACACTCCGCCACGGGGGCCGTGCATCACTTTAGAAAACTCTAGTTTGTTTTGTGGGATGAGTTATCTTCAAGAACTTTTTCCATTTGTGTCCCAGCAAAAGCGGGTCTGAGGCCCACCCAACGTGTTATCAACGAAATGAGCGCCTGGAAACCAAGACAAGGGAGGATTAAAGGCGGTCGGAGCGTGGAATTGGCCACATCGTCTTCACCAATGACGAGATCAGACTGTATGTTCATCAAATTCTGCACCCTCTGTGCGCTTTCCAAGATAGCGCTATTAAGAATTACGTATATAGCCACATGTAACCGTTCCATTTCGAGTACAAATTTAAATCCTTCCCCGTCGTTTGTCTAAACATATTTCTCAATTGGCATTTCAGTAGAAATTTATTCATCTTATTATTATTATTTTCGTTTTCTTCTCTTACAGATTAACATGTTTTCTCATCTCATTCTGCATCGGAAAGTGAAGTTTTACGTCTGTGGATTTTTCCCATTGGATTCCTCTCTGTTGTATTCAGTGAGTATGACAGTAAACGCACTGTTCATCTAATTACATTGTAGCTTTCAAAACAAAATGCCTAGTAGAATAGAGCATAAAAAGAGTAATCGAAGTGCCGTCAAATTGAAGAGATGACACAAAGTCTTCAAAATGATACTCGCTTGTGCACAAATACTTAAAGTAGAGAAGTTCGCGCAGGATCATTGGCCTGTGCCAGAGAATCAATTTTCGAAAAACCGTTATTCTATATTCTGAGAATTAGATGTGTTTAGATTTCCTTCTACAGATTCAAGTAAATCTTTTCAGGATTTGTTTTTACTAGTATCTTTACAGTTGTGATAGAAAATAGGCTTGTGGGGCCGCGAAACTAACTGAGATATATGGAGAACAAAAAAATAAAAAGCGCGAATACTCATTTGACTGGTCCAGAAGGAATTCTGAACAAACGAGATTTTTAATAATTTTCAATACGAGTATCATGGCTTCTTTTTAAAGGATATGTATTTTCAAAAAAGATTTTGCTCACAGGGAAAACGCTCAGGGTGGTCTAGAGGAAATGTATTATTATTATAAATATTATTATTATTATTATTATTATTATTACTATATTCTACGATAATATTTTATCAAGTGTCATTTTATACATTTCTGATTCAGCCTTTTGCTCAAGAGGTTCACGTGCAGCTCCCCTAGCATGTTCAGTGGCTCGCCTTCCAATAACACTGAGTTTCTATCCAGATTAATTTTCGTGCTTAAAGTAAACTTTAATATCATCATTCCATCCTGGATAGCATTAGTAAGTCACGCCAATATCTTAAGTGTGCATATGGTTTCTATATCGTCTGTTTATGCCCTAAGTTAAACGACTTACCAAAGTTGATGCTCATAGAGTACATGATACAGATTATTTGCTACTGAAAGTTAATGTTCAATTGTCATTACAGATAGCAGGGGCTGTCACAACCTATCTCGTCATCTTGGTTCAGTTCCAAACAGAGAACAATCCAGAAATGTATTCTACAACACCGACCACGTAAACATCTGCAAGTAAAAGTATGTAAAAAGATAATCACGGCAATGCTTTCAACAACTTCTGCTTATTGGTCTCAAAATCTATTTCTCTTCAGTAAAATGGAATCATCAAGAGGAGAAGTATTGCAAAGATGTCGATAGTAGAGTAAAAACTGTACGCTCACGATTACATCATGGTTGTAACGGTCGAGGAGGGACAGTCACATTTATAATACATCCACATTTATATTTTGTTTATTTCACGCCGTTCCTCTACCTCTCTACATTAATCGCAACTATGGCGATGAGTGATGAAAACGTGAAATAGACATCGGGAACAACATTCATGTTTTATGCAAGATTGTAACCAGTGCATCACGCGAATTTTGATATTTTCATTTTTCTCCTTTTACTGGTGACTTGAATTACTACCAGAAGGATGAATCATGATCAGATGAAAATGAAGGTCAGATACAATGAAACAGCCGGGTTCCGAGTTCGAGTCCTGTTCTAGTCATGGGTGTTCTTTGTGAATGTCCTCTCATCAATTTCATCACATCGTCACATTAACCAGAAGAGTGAGAGATCAGCAACGTAATTCAAGTAAACATTCAAACATGGAAACTACCATCCCCACACCGAGACTTGATTCCAGAGCATGCAACAAGATGTTGAGGCAAGTACAAGTACTAAATGTGATCAGCTCGTGAGGCGGTAGAGTAGAACGGGGAGACTGTGAACGATTTCGAATGTTTTCTGTTCCAGATCAATAAGGCGTAGTTGAAAATTAAAACTTTTGCATTTATTGGAATCCAGTATATTTCCTCTAAAGTAGCATGAAACATTTCTACAAAAATGCAAATAGTTTTCCAATTATAACAAAAAATGTTACATAACTTGTTTTGTTCGGAGCGGGTGACTCTGAACGCACGGCGGGTGAGAATGAACACAGCTAAAGTAAAGTAAAAGCACGCACAAAAGACACAAGTATATTCTTGTGCTTGTGCAAGAAGGTATGGTTAATGGTTATTAAATGGAAATTGAAAAGAACAAATACATCCAGAACACGCAAAACCCAAAGATTAGGGTTTATTTATGTAGCCATTCTGCATCGGCCACACGCAAATTGTCCGCTGTGTCCTGAAACAACACAAATCTCATGGAACCAGACGTGACATGTGTGGCATTGTATCCAGTCACCCAATGCTGATAAACCAGGGGAAAAGTAACCACGTCCACAAAATCCGCAGTTATCTTTCGCTGTTTTGGTGCGATTTGTTTGAGATACTTGGTGGTCGTTTCTGTTGTGATTTGACGCTGGTTAACTTCGTCATGTAGTCAGAGGATGTAAGCAAAGTTGCTTTTTGATGAATGGCGTTCTTTTTCTCGGGGGTTTTGACTTCAGGCATCGGCAATACATCTGCGAGAGATGGAGATGCATTTCCATCTAGTGGAATTTGTCACTTCTGAGCAGCACTTAACCTTGTGGATATGTATCGTGCCAAATCCTCCTTATGTGATTGTGCTTGATGGTCCTGAAGAGAAGAATGTTGGCATCGGTTTCTGTTGGCATTGTCTCTCCGGATTATTTGGACAAGCTCTCTTTGCGTAGTCAAATGCTGCTTTCCTTACTTCATGTGGTGTAAATCTTTTCTGGCAGCTTTAATTAATAATAATGCCAGTTCATGTTCATCTTGTCTTGTAAAAACAGGCTGCCCACCAGGTTTACGTTCGTGATTGTAATTCTTAAGCCACGAATGTAATGTTGGTACAAGTATTTCATACTTAACCGCAGGTCTTGATAAAGTAATTGCGCCTGCCGAAATTTTGGTTATTGCTTCTGCCATGCATTCATCACTCCACCTTTTGTATTTTTGCCCGTTCGATGTTTTCTTGTAGTGCCGTGGCATCTGTAAAATCGAAAAACAGTATTATAACAACTGTTGCTACCCGTTTGGATTCACCCGCCAGCGTTCAGTGTCACCCCACATTTGCCGTTCAGAGTCACCCCCAACGCATTGGTTCATCAAAAATTTACTTCAGTTGTCAAGAGATTGCAGGAGAAGGACACTACTAGGCGACCGCCAACAACTTTCCAACTGTTGCACCATGTTCCCTCCAAAATTATTCCTTATATACACAACCAAGAAAGTTATATCGCAACGCTTCTGTAACAATGGTACTTACCTCGAACTATAAACTATTCCTGTTCTTCTATGAAACACTGCGTCATTTCAACAACAACAAAACACAAGGACTAGTAGATGTGCACCTTGCACCTCACAAACTCTCACCTCCAACTGCGTAATTCTACTCTGCAAACAGTTGACGAACGCTAGAACGTTCAAAGTCATCCGCCGTTCAGAGTCTATATCTATATTTTGTTTCCTTTCTTAATCTTGAAACAAAATAAGTTTTCCAATACAATGTAATGTCTGTACCTAAAATACTGTAAAATAAAGTTTAATATGGCATTTCCTGTGTCAACGGCACGTGGTCAGAAAGATACAATCGTTCCTTTTGTTGCCCTTTTTAAACGCATTCTTAGGTGGACCTCACTTTTACAGTGTCTTCCTGATATATCACAGCAGCTCATCTCGAGGGCTCGTTTTGCTCTAGGCATCTTGTATCTTGTAGATTTAACATCACTGCAAACAACACAAAATACTATCTAAGAAACAGACAACAACGCGTTGTACGAGAAGAAGAAGAAGGAAGAAAACAGAGTAGAGGATGGGATTATCTACGAGGTTTAGTGCAAAGAACATGATAGTGTACATAGGGGAAACAAAAAATAAACTGAAAGACAGGTTGAAGCAACATATGGATGAAGTAAGACTAAAGAGAGAAGGAAATGCGATATTGAAGCACATGAGAGAAACGAGACATGACATAGAATGAGACAAACCTAGGATGATAGAGAGGGAGAAGAGAGGACTTGTGAGGAAATTGAAAGAAGCTAAGGAAATGGAGAAGAAGGAGAAAACATAATGAACAGGAATGGGGGACTTAACATCAACAAAGAATGGTAAAGAGTTGAAAGGATGAGAGAAACGAAGGAGGAAAGGAAAAAGCTGAAAAAATGAAGAATGAAAAGAGGAGGAAAGAAGTCCAGGTGATACGGAATCTGTTCACGTCCAGACGTGAAGAAATTGATAAAGGTTTGGTGTCAAACACTCACCGGGTACTTGTCAAGCACTTATCAGGAAGAGTGTCTATTACCTGTGAGGAGACTCCACACTCTGTCAGGAATTCGTGATAGAAAAATGTCTCAGGGAAGGACTGACGTCTTCATATGTTTTGTGTATAGACCTCGTACTGCGAGTGTATAAATAAGATAATGTTTGGATCTTTATTTCAATTTAATGAGAATCTCTGTCTGAAGACCCTGTTAGAGGGTGGAAACGTTACGTTTATAGTGTCTTGTTTTACAATAAATTTTGCCTTAGTCAGGATTTTGAGTGCTTTATTAAACATGGAAACAAAATTTAGTAGTGTTTTAGAAGGGCATTCGTTCTAATACTGTTACTTTCTACAGACACAGACCTTTTCCCCATTTCAGGCAACGATTACACGGTGTTCTAAGTAATTATATACGTAATAACTATTAAATTATAGTACAAAATACTCTATGTCAGATTGCCATCACTTTATGAAAGAAATCACTCTTAGCGCGCATTATCATTTTGAAATTCCTCAGTGTGTTTTTTTGCTTTGTTTTGAACGTTTATTAAAGAACCAAAATCTAGACGGCAAAATAAATATTTGTGAACTTGAAAGTGTACTAGGGGTTTCTAAGTCAAATTACAAAAGCAGGGAAAATAAATTCCCCATGTATACTACATGCTTTATAATGACACAAGTTATTGAATTACACATGCATCCTTCTCTAGAATGGATAGCTATAAATGCCAGCAAATCTCAAGTGTCTGTGTATTATTTACCCAGTAAGTTCCGAGTGGTTTAGAGTTGACCTCTAGCGATTGTCTTCCACCTCATGAGCATGCCGACTCATCATCAAAAGAACGAGTACCAGCTTCATGGGCAAAAAATGAAGTTAAAAAAAACGAAATCGATTTACATTCCAATGGTGGAAAAGTCTTTCACAGGATAATTGCAATTTGCTTGATCAATTTAGGGTGTTTCTCGTATTTTACCAAAAGCCAATACGGAGCATGAGAAAAGCTTAATCATCTTATATGTCCTCATTATTGCAGTACAGTGTCGTATCAAGACATGGATGTAGAGGAAGGCTCTCTTAGTATACCTAAAGCTTTTCGTCACGTTCATAAAATCTCATCTATCTTAGGATCTATACCTCTGTGCTGGTCTCGATCATGCAAACTCTTTCAACACAAATGCTCTTGCAGTGCGTACGGCTACATTGTCATCTTGGTATATATCTGTTTGCAATCATTCTCCTTTGCACGGTCATTCATCACCACCAGCATGTATCTGGACTTTACAGGACCTAAGTTCTACGCTTTTGTATTGGACTGTGTATCATATGGATTGTGCCCACCCTTAGTTTGGTTCATAAATTTCATTAAGACAAGAAACATACTTAAATTATTTGATAAACTCTTTTTCCACAAGGATGAGCAACTTCGTTGCATGCTGTGTGTTCTTCTTGTTTCTTGCACAATAACTGTGCTCTTGACTATAAGCCATGTACTACAATTCAGCTATTATGACAGTATTCTACTTAGACTACTGTCACTGGTGAGCATTTTGGGCTTCATGGCTCAGCTTACATCGGTTGTTCAGTACTATTCTCTCTGCATAATTTTCAGCAGACAATACTATCATATGAACCAATTCATATCTTCTCTAACTGACAATAATTTGGATGTCCCAAAGGTCTTAAGAAGACATTCAAGCCAGAGAGCATGCATGCATGCTTATCACTTGGGACGACTAAGGGGACTATATATTTTGTTTTGCGATTCCATGGACGAAATAAATTCAATGTACCAGCTTCAAAATTTGTTCGGCATAACTCAATCATTTATAGAAGTTACAATTTGCTCCTTTTACGGAATATTTGGTTCCGTCCAAAGGAAACAAGAACTTAGTGGGTATGAACTCTCTCTCACTGAAATTTACACTTCTTTGTCTTGGATCACCTACTATTCAGGACTAGTGATCATCATGGTAGTTGGATCACACATCGCCGCTAAAGAGGTTAGTAGCTTCCATTTCATTGTGATGCTCATATACAACTGGCTTGCAAGAAGCTACTCTACTACCATCCAGCCTTCTTAAACCCGATTGTTCATGGCTGCAGCAACACAGGCTTTCCATCTGTCCCTATCTTGAGGAAGATCTGTATACTCGTTTTCATCCCTACCAATTACCTTTGACTCCATCTCAACGTTGTCCCTACATCCTGGTCTTGGGCCTTCCTACAGGTCTCTTACCATCAGGTTTCCCAAAAAGAATCCTGTGAACTCCTGCCCACCTAATAATTCTAATAATACTGGATATGAATAGAACATAGTTCTAAATTATGTAACCTTCTCCATTCACCTGTGTCCTCATCCCTTTCAGGTCCAAATATTTTCCTAAGGATCTTATTATCAAATACTCTCAAGTTACGTTCCTCTTCCAATGTATGTGACCAAGTTTCGCATCTATATAATACTACAGGCAAAATGACTGTTTTGTATATTTTAACTTTTAGTATCTTACATATTAAATGAGAAGACAAAAGTTTTTGAAGATAAAAGTAACATGCATTTCCTGAATTAAGCCTACTTTTTATCTCCGCTTTAATATCATTTTTATTTGTTAGTATTGTTCGTAAGTACGTGAATTTGGAAACTGGTTCAAACGATTTGTCATCAATAATTAGATTTGATTATTGCCTAACACTTGGTCTCGGCCTGTAAGCATATATTTGTTTTTTCTTTGCAAACTTCCAAACCTATATTTCTAGCTGCTTTGAAAAATATTGTAGCATTATTCTTAATTGTATTTTCACCATCTCCCAGTAAGTCTTCATCATCTGCATATGTTAACAACTGAGTCACACAGTTTAATTTTAGTCCTTCATTGGATTATTTTACCTTCCTAACAGTATATGCTAAGGCAAAATTAAAGAGCAATGGAGATAATATATCTCCTTGTTTTAACCCATCATGAATTGTAAATTTGTCACACACATTAATATTCACACGAATTTTACTTTCTGTTTCACTGGTGCATACTTTTATCATATTAACAAGCTTCTTAGGTATTCCAAACTCTACTAATATATTATATAATTTATCTCTTTTGACCGAATCATATGCTTTCTTGAAATCAATGAATAGCTGATGGACATTTTGATTATATTCCCACTTTTTTCAAGTGTCTGTCTGAAGTGAAAAAATTTGATCTGTAGTCGATCTGTTACGTTTAAATCTACATTGATAATCACCTATAATTTCATTAGCATATGGGGTTAGTCTTGTTAAAAGAATGTTAAATTCATTTACACCTTGATATAAATCTCTGATATTTTTTCTTTTGCTGTTTGTGTCAATTTTGTTAATTTTGCTTTTCAAGTAATCTCTTTTTCTATTTCTAAACGTGCGGTTAACTTCTCGCTTTATTCCATTATAATTGCTTAGATTTCTATCATCAGAATTATTTAACCACTTAAGTCTAGCCTGATTTCTTATTTCTGTTAGATTATGACATTCATTATCAAACCACGGCTTACTTTCTCTTGGTTTATGGTATCCTATACTTTCACTTGCAAGAAGAGTGAGATTATTCTGGTAACATAGCTGACAGTTTGCAACGAGAACGAGTCTTAACTCCTGAAACCTCCAATCAACACGTGAGCAGCTGACGTCATCTCAATTCTGCACCTATCGCTAACCCTCTAGCTCACGGTCTACGCTGTTGGTAGACACGCTAGCGAGAATCTCGCAAGCAGACTGAGATGTTTCGAAAATAATTTGACTATACCTGCACCCATTTCTTCACATACACAAGTCACTGAACTGTCAACCGCTGTGTTTGTTATCCATTTGAGGACTGGCTATAATTGGAAACTCGTAGCGTTTAACGCAGAAACGTGGAAAAAAAATTCTGAGATACATCGCCAATTTTATATCTAATCTTGTTTAAGTTTTTAGTAATCACAGTCTAGTTTTAATTTCTAGTACTGTCTACTTCATTTTTCTTTGTAGGCAAATCGAACAAGAGCACTGGTGCACCAATTGGCCGCTTCCTCTCTAGGAGCGAGTGCAAAGGAAGAGGTAAGGCTATGTGTAACATATGGGAGGAAGAGATAACGGGGCTCCTGTGCGGGAAATTACAGAATCAATTCCATGTGACTGTGGTTTTCCAAAGTTTTCCTGTCACTCCAGCTAATATTGGGATAGTGTTTTTTTTTTTTTTTTTTTTTTTTTTTTTTTTAGCAAAAGATCATTTCTTTCTATTTAGATTCTTTGGCCTTGTGTTTATATTTTTGTACCGTCAACTCACATGACACATAAACCAAATGGTAAAATTGTATACATCTGCAACAAAGCAAACAAAATCAATATTAGCTAATATTGGTTCTCTATTTCGTACTGAAGGATAATTTTTCTATCTGTACAAAAATGTAGGTTGTTGCTATCACTTTAGAAAACTGAGTCATGTGTTCGAGCCCTTAACTTTCTGTATGATAAAGTACAAAATATTTCGAAAATATATTTTCAAACAGATTTACAAAAAATATATACTATATAATAAGTAGTTTTTCGGTAGAGAGCGTCTGATTGTCACGCAGGAAACCCGAGTATCCTGATGTGGTTGATTTCAGGAAAGTGTTCCATCGATGTGCCAGCAAAAGCGGCTTTGAAGCCAACCCAGTCTATTGTCAATGAAATTAGAGACTGTGAGCTATGGCGAGGATCAAAGGCGGTTGGAGGGTGATGTTGAACACATCATCGTCACTAAGGCAGAATGTGTGGTGTTCTATTTCTGCACTCTCTGTAGGCTATTAAGAAATATACGGCGATATTTAAATGTTATTTTGTTTCGCTGTAAATATTAAAATCCATCCAAATCATCTAAAAATATTTCTCAATTGATATTTCAATACAAATTTATTCATCGTTGTTATTCATTTCTTTTTCATCTTTCTTCCTTTGCAGATTAACATGTTTTCTCACCTAATTCTCCACCGAAAAGTGAAGTTTTCCGTCTGTGGATTTTTCCCATTGGATTCCTCTCTTCTGTATTCGGTGAGTGTGACAGTAAAAGTACTATTCATCTAATTACATTTTACCTTAAAAGCTAATCTGCAGAGTAGATTATAGCGGAAGATGTGTAGTCGAACTGTGTAAACTTCAAAAACTATTCAAATCGATAGTGGCTTGTGCATAAAATGGGAAGAGATTCAAGTGAACTCTCCGTGGTTTGTTTTTCTGTTGTCTAAATATCGGGATGGAAAATAGACTTGCCGTGCCACGAAACTAACGCAACTATCTGGACATAGGGAAAACCACGCGAATGTTCACTTGAATGCTCTAGAAGGAATTCTAAACTTCTGCAGAGTGGCTTTGCGAAAGGAAACGAGTTTTCAAAACAGATTTCGCCGGCGCAGGACAAAGGTCCAGCGTGATCTTAAGGAAACGTTTTATAATCACAGTAGTAGGATTAATAAAAATTCTCGATAATGTCTCTCAAGTGTTATTTTAAAGGGTTCTGATACAGCCTTGTGCTCAAAGGGATTCTACTTCAGTTCCCGTAGAAAGGTCAGTGATTCGAATTCCAAAAAATCTGTGCTTCAATCCAAACTATTTTTCATTTTTAAAGTAAACGTTAATATCATAATTCCTTTCTCGCTAGCATTAGTAAGTTATGTAAATATCTTAATAATTATAAACGTGCATAGTTTCTATATCGGTTGCAATGCTCTTATTCAATGAGCTTACCCATAGAGTAGTTGTAAATTACTGTATACAGGGTGACCTGTAATTAGATGTATTTCCTGAAAGGGGTTACAGTAGAGGCAATTTGCAATGAATTTGACCATATGATACTCCGTCCGAAAATTAGTAATTTTCGAGATAATCGAATTTCTATTGTTTTTTTAATGACAATTTTCCACATAAAAATGCGAATTGAGAAAAAATAGCTCATTGTATGGCACATATTTCAGCGTTTTCTGGTAACTAACAAATAAGAGGTTGGTTGGAAAACGATTTGTCCCAAATAACAATCATATGTAAGTAACGGGTGGGTCTAAACTTACAAGCGATGATAAAAGAAATGCACTCTTACTTTACTTGGCAACGTATTAACAACAAAAGTGGTATGACACGAAGCGTACAAATTACTTAAATTACTTCCTTGTGTCATCTGCTATTCAACAATGTACAAATGTTGCTAACATTCACATTTGTGTACAAGAAATAATACTTCATTCATCTTCATGTGAATGGAATCAATGAACAATACAATTAAAGAACATTATACGTCTTGCTCAAAGTGAGCACCTCCGTTACGAATGCAGACACGAAGCTTTTTACGGACATTTGGTCTCGTAACTCGTGATGTGATGGTGTCCTTGATATGTTGACCAGCTGTTAAGATCCTCTCCCTGAGCTCTTCTTGCGAGTTTACCGGTGTCTTGTAAACTAAGTCTTTCATGTGGCTCCAAATGTAAAGGTCGCAAGGCGCCAAATCGGGGAATCGAACCGGCCAGAGAATCGGGCCGACTCGGCCAATCCATTTCTTTGGGTAATTTCCATCCAGCCACTGTCACAGGCCCAGGCAGAAGTATGGATGGGTGTCATCAACAATCATTTGATGGAGCCATTTTTCCTGTCCAAAATCTTAAATGGCATCACTTATGAACATTTTTTGAGGAACGGGATGGCAATGTTGTTGGAGGATGTGCCTCTAGCTACAAGACGTGACATGATTTACCAGCATGATGGCTGCCCAGCTCGATCCCCCGATCGATTTGACGCCTTGCGACTTTTACATTTGGAGCCACATGGAAGACATAGTTTACAAGACACCGGTAAACTCGCAAGAAGAGCTCAGGGAGAGGATCTTAACAGCTGGTCAACATATCAAGGACACCATCACATCACGAGTTACGAAACCAAATGTCCGTAAAGACCCGAGTGCCTCCATTCGTAACGGAGGTGCCCACTTCGAGCAAGACGTGTAATGTTCTTTAATTGTATTGTTAATTCATTCCATTCTCATGAAAATGAATGAAGTATTATTTCTTGCACACAAATGTGAATGTTGGCAACATTTGTAACTTTTGGATAGCTGATGACACAAGGAAGTAATTTAAGTAATTTGTACGCTTCGTGTCATACCATTTTTGTTATTAATACGTTGCCAAGTAAACTAAGAGTGCATTTTTTAATCTTCACTTGTAAGTTTAGAACCACCCGTTACTTACATGTGATAGTTATTTGGGAGAAACTTTTTTCCAACCAACCACTTATTTGTTAGTTATCAGAAAACTCTGAAATATGTGCCATACAATGAGCTGTTTTTTCTCAATTCGCATTTTTATGTGGAAAATTGTCATTTAAAAAAAACAATAGAAATTCGATTATCTCGAAAACTACTAATTTTCGGACGGAGTATCATATGGTCAAATTTATTGCAAATTGCCTCTACTTTAACCCTTTTCATCGAATACATCTAATTACAGGTCACCCTGTATAACGAGTTAGATAATGCTGAAAGTAAAATACACATTTTTCATTACAGATAGCCGGAGCGGTCACGACCTATCTCGTCATCTTGGTTCAATTCCAAACAGAAAAAAATCGAGAAATGTATTCTACAACAACGATGTAAACACCTTCAAGTAAAAGTGGTAAAAAAAAATTGTCACGTCAATTTCTTCCAAATACGTCTGCTAATTGTCTTTAGTATCCTTCCTGTTTTGAAAATTTCTCCTTGGTTCGCGATTAGCCAAAAGTGGTAGAAATGCGAAGTATAAAAAATCGATCAATTATTATTGGAGAGTTGAGATATAGCAACCCACGTCACGAACTTTCGCTCAGAGTGCCACTTTCCACTTGCTACTCCTTTACTGGAAATTTCAGTAAATAAATAAATACATAGCCACCGAACTTGTCAGAGGGCAAAAATCTTGACCTGGCTGTACCCAAAGGAACAATACAACTTCAGAAAACAAATATGGATGAGAAACTGTATGCAAGTCTGGCTAGAATGAGACAGTTGTATAATTTCTGCTGCGATTCTGTCGAGAAAATTAATTCCATGTTTCAGATCCAGAATATGTTCACAATTGGTCAAGAGAGAGCATTTGTGGAAGTAACAGTTTGCTTCTTCTTCGCTATTTTCGGTTTGATGAGAAATCCCGATTTTCTGGTTGCCTTCACTGAAACTTTTATTTCCTTATGTTGGATTGTCTGTTACTTAACCGCCTTTGGTCTTAATGGTTGCTGCTTCAAATATCACAGTTAAAGAGGTAAGTCAAGTTCTCTTTAACATTAGTCAAACATTTCTCTCTATATTAAACGTATTGCTAGCAAAGCCGCACTAAATTTAATTATAAAACATTTTTAAATTATTTCACTCATCTCTATCCACAGTCCACGTTTGAACGCGTGATGTCCAATGGTATTGCTGTACTCTTAGTCCAACTAGTTCATCCCTCTTCAAACAGTACGTTTCATATTTTCAGTTATTTGTCAAGGCATCATTGCTTACTCAACCCTTGAATACAGGTATCCAAGAATTAAACAATATTATAATGACTCCTACAGAAACAATGTCAAAAATGTTTTGGACAAGATTGATATTAAGAGGACTGTAAAATAGCAGAATAATATTGAATTATTGCCGCTCCCTTTCTACAATCCTTTGACTCAAAGAAGCAATTGTGTGATTCGTAGAAATTCGATGAAGCTGATATGAGCCAGATTATTAACTGCACACGCAAACATATCATTTACCTTATCTACGATATAATGAAGTTGTGTGGATAAAATACATACAGCATGTATCAAAGTTAGAATTAGTTTAGATGTTCAAGTCAGCACTTTTTACAAGAAATTTGCAATTTTTTACGTTGATATTGTTCTTACAATGGAAGCAGAATACTTAATACCGATAATAATTGTAACAAAAACATAGAAATTTATAAAATATATTATTTTCATTGCAGATAATGTGTGCTGTGAGAACATACCTTGACATGTTGGTTCAATATCAAATCGAGTAGGATCGCGAGGAAATAAAATTAATGCAGGACAATCGTCGTTACAATGTTTCTATAGACACTCTTTTCCCAATTCAGGCAACCAGTGTACTGTGTTCAATGTAATTATGCATTAAATTTTAAATAATAGTTGTTACGACCTTACTTATTTTGTAACTTTGCAATGCCGTGTTAAAAAGAAAAATTGATATAGTGTTACCTCAAGTCATTGTTAATGTCCGTGATACTACATGTTGTGACGCAAATATGAACGCGCCAATCAAGGCGTTGTTGAACTAATGTATTCACCTTTCTGTAACTATCAAATGAAGACAGCTCGCTTAAGACAACGAGCATTTATTATGATGTAAATATAGATTTGCCAATCAAAGATTATCCATGTTTGATGAACTAACCTAATTGTAATTAAATAATGGCGGAACATTTAAATTTGTATATTTCCAAAATGTAAGATTTTATCAACGTTAAAGAAATAATTGTTAACTCAAATGAATATGTAAACTTTCTTTGTAAATTATTAATAGCCAAACTATGTATTTTTCAAATATCTTTCTGTTATAATTTAGAGTATTGTAATAAGAAATTACCTAAAGACCGGTGTTCGAGGCTGGAACTTCGGGTATAAATACGAAGGAGTTTGGTCCGTAAGGGGGTCTGTTCTGGTGTCAGTCTAGGCAAGGTTATTAGAAGTATAGGTTGAGCCAATCCGTTGTTTACTCGTGATGACGAAACGACGGTAAGAGGTGAATTTATCCATGAAATGAATTCCAAATTTATGCGCTAGTGTTGCACTATGCAGATAGGAAACCATGCCAGAAACTGAACACACGAAATCGAGTACACAAATGAGCATTTCCACCCATTTACATTTTGTGGCTTCAGACAAATTGAAAATAAATATAGATAGTTATTTATTGTTATGCGGGACAGAATATTATTGATCGGAAGGGGAATGTTTTTAAAATCCCGACATTCGGGACGGGAAATATTTGCAATTTCTCGACTAGTCGGGAAATCTCAAATTCTCATTTTCACCTTAAGTGATTTTCTTTGCATTTCTGGAATGAAAACTAACAATTTCCGATAAGTTCCAGACACTTGTAATGCAGAAAACGTCAAGAATTAATACCGTTTTAAAATCACCATTCGGTATTTCCCGACTGCTCGGGATCCAGAAAAGTAGGGAAGTCATTTGCTGTAGTCGGGATAGGGACGGAATTTGTCTTTCCGATCCCGGTCCCGACTTTTCGAGATACCGCACACCACTTATTATTATTTATTTTAGTTCAGCACAAGATACATCTTCCAAGTACGTTGAACATAATATATACGTTATATACGTTTTTCGAAAGGATTCTTCGGTCACCGAGCTTTGGATTCGTGTGGGAACGCAAACGTGAATCATGCTAATGCTAGAATCTGCAGTGCGCATTTCTGCCCAGAAGATTATGTACGTAATCTGAAAAGTCAACTTTTAGGTTTACATCGAAGAAAGATCCTTAAGCAAGATGCCTTCGACTCCTTATTATGAGCAGGAATGTAGGGAGTATAATCCTGGTAAATACTTCGCCTACCATTTCTTTGCCACTGGTGTACAATTCTCTCTCGCTTTTTCCCTACATATTCTACATATTCACATAAAGCAATAAAAATACAAACTGGTAACTTTTCATTCCATTTTGGTTATTTATTAAACGGTACGTGTTTGCATTTATATTTGATAAATTTACTTTGCTCTTCCGGCCATTTAAGTCAATTGAGATGATGAAGAAGTGATAAAATAGATGAATGGAAAATCACAGTTCCCCTTATTTACAAGAGCGACCACAAGAAAAAGAACCTTCCTCCTCTTCTGTTCAACTCGGACTATAAGTGAGCATGCTCCACTCTCCCCCTCCCCTCCACACTGGAGTACGGTGCACAGGAGTCGCGAGTCTGCGCAGGTTCCACTATAATAGTAATATAAAATTGTACACTCACCTCACTTAGTTCTCCGGCAGTTTGTTTCTTTATACATCATATTTGGAGACGATACAATCATATACAATTCAATCTATAGTTGTACGTACACTGTATATAACACACCTGGATGTACAGTGGGATCCATGAGTATTACCGTGCAAATTGTCCATGACTATTTTCATTAATTTTTTCTTACATCCTATGTGTTTTTAAGCGATGGATTTTTATGTATGCTGGTGCAGAAGTTATCAACATCTTGTTTTGAGTTTTCTTTTAATTCTTGAAGCTCTTATTGGGTCAAATAAAGGGCACGAACATGGTGATGAACAATTTGCACGATAATACTCATGGATCCCACTGTACAGGGTCAAGGAAAACAAAGAAATGAGCATAATTTTCTCTTCGGTGAAGATGTTGTACCTAAACCAAAAAAACTCAAATAATGAATTCGACAATGTAAATTGATGAGATTTAGTAAATCATTTGATGAAGTGAACTAATTCTGAGTGGACTAATCGCAAAGGACATAATCAGCTCAGACCCTATTACTTCTTCATGGTATGTGACGTAAAGTTCCCGCCCAACCGTTTGACGGCGTTAGTGGTTATCGCATCTCCTTTTCCAAAGCCTGTAGTTGTTCTTGTTCTGGTGTTTAATATCTGCATACTGCAACACTGTCGTTTTGTCATTTCACGTGACTTCACATTGAAGTGATGCATTCACTTGGCCGGTCACACGTCATCGTACGCAAAAACTTCAACCGTTACCATGGTTTTGGGCCAGGGCTGAGTCTAGGTAGAAGTGAATAGGTGCAAGCCGCTCTTCTTTAAAGACCTAGACTGGCCAAATAGGAACGGTCTAATCTAGGAAGAAGTGAATAGGTGTATGCCGCTCTTCTGTAAAACCTAGGTTAGCCGAATGGGATATAAGTTCCAATTTAGGAAGAAGTGAATAGGTGCAAGCCGCTCTTCTGTAAAAACCTAAATTGGCAATCTCGGGTGATAACTCCAAGTCTAGGAAGAAGTGAATAGGTGTATGCCGCTCTTCTGTAAAACCCTAGGTTTGGGCCACCCTAGTCTGACCTTTCTAGTAAGTTCGAAATTATCTGTTAACCATTGATCTCCAAGTTCCAGTTGCGAGTTACCTAACCTCTGGCTGTAAACACTCAAGCAGTAAATAAACTTTTCATTAAAACTTCACGACGTTGGTTGGATTTGTTCTGCACCTACCCTGAAGATAGGTTTCAGTGTAGACCCTTAGAGACTCCATGCTCCCGACTATAGGAGTAAAGGGTGAGGAAAGTTGCTAGGAACGTAACATAGTACAAAATACTCCATGTCGGTTAGCCAATATTTTACATAAAAATCACTTTTACCACGAATTATCAAGTCGAAGTTACTCAATGTGTTTTTCCTTTCATCTTGGAACGATTATTAAACAACCAAAATCACGACTACAAAATATATACATGAAGGAAATTGGAAACAACACGGATTATAAATATTGATTAATAAGATTTCAAATAACTTGAATACAGTGAGAAATGTAACTAATGATAATACAGTGACTCAAAAAAGTATTCAACTCACCACAGGCTTCACATGGAAACATGTACAACAAGCAGAAAAGGAGCAAAGATGGAAGTACATGTGCACAGAAGTTTGGTGCATACTATTGAGGTACAAACTACACAGTAAAGAAACACTTTTAGTAGATGACAGAATCAGTACATAAAAACAAAGACAAGATGCGTAATTGGAGCTGAATTTGACGCCCCTAGGCTCAAATATCATTACAACTACATAACATTACAAGAAAGAATTACAAATGGGCCAATGGGCGCATGATTGCTTGGTTATACGAGATATGTGAACTAGATGAGAAAAATCTCACAGTTACAACAAAATACGGTAGAGGATGGGTAATGGTGTGGGGCTGTAAGAGTGCCAATCGTGTTGGGAATTTGTGTTTCATTAATGGTACAATGGACTACACACGTTACATGTTCACCCAGGACTATGACCCGAAACACTCAGCCCTCAACACCAATTCTGGTTATTGTACAACACCCCACGCTGGATGCAAACAGCTGCCCAATTCCAAGACATTAATCCTATCGAGAATGTATGGCATATTTTCGAAGAAAGAATCAAAAAACACCACATTTTCAACAAAAACGACCTCAAGCGCGTTTTGTTGGACGAATTGGAACAGATTACCCGACAAACAACAGATACCTTGGTGAAATCAGTCCCACAACGGTTGCAGGTAATCATCAAGAGGAAAGGGGTTTTTAGTTGGTGTTTTAAGTCCACTTTGTGCACAGTAAGGCTAATTGGGACTGGACCTACAGTTTAAAGTGGAATCCGAACCACTATGTTCCTCCAAAGAGGAAAGGAGCTCAAGCAGGTATTAAAGATGTAACGCACACCTAATATTGTATGCCGCAAGTATTACAATTGAATACTTTTTTGAGTTCCAATTACGCATCTTGTCTTTTATTTTTCTGTACTCCTTCTGTCAACTACTAAAGGTGCTTCTTATCTGTGTAGTTTGTACCTCAATACTATGCACTAAACTTCAGTGCACATGTACTTCCATCTTCGTTCCTTTTCTGCTTGTTGTACATGTTTCCATGGGAGGCCTGTGGTGAGTTGAATACTTTTTTGAGTCACTGTATGTATAAAATACTCATGTCTCTTTAAAAAGTAATGACGTGTTTGTTACTTTCAAATATGGATCTATGAGAGCTCGTATTTCAATATTGTTGAACACGTTACTTTGGTTATTTTTTTTTAAAGCAAAAGTGTGTTTCTTTCCATACTAAAGTTAAAAGCATTTGTTCGCAAAGTCAATGCGAAGAGATTGTGTTAGTAATTGTGAACATGAAAGTATATCTGGGGTTACTAAGCTCAAGTTACGAGAGCATGGGGAAAAAATCCCTATGCATGTTACATGCTTTCTAATGACACTAGTTATTGCATTAAACTCGTCCCTCTGTAGGATGGATACCTGTAGGTTCCAGCATGTCCTGAGTATTTTCAAGTTCATCTCTAACGATTGTCTTCTACAAAATGGGCCTACTCATCATCAGTGACGTTCGAACAGAAGAGTGGGTAGAAGCTGCTTCGGCATGTGAAGTTAAGAAAACGAAATCGATTTCCATCTCAATTCTGAAGAAAGCTTTTACAAGATAATTGAAATTTGTTTGATCAATTTAGGGTGTTTCTATTATTTTACCTAAACGCAATACGCAGTAAGAGAAAAAATTGAATCATCTTACTTCTTTTCATTATTGCAGTAAGGTGTTATTTTCAGATATGGATGCAGAGGAAAGCACTCTAAGTGTTCCTAAAGCTTTTCGTCTTATTCATAAAATCTCATCCATCCTAGGGTCCATACCTCTGTGCTCGTTTCGATCATGCAAACACTTTCAACATAATTGTACTTGCAGTGCATACGGCTACATTGTCATCTTGGTATATATCAGTTTGCAATCATTCTCCTTTGCACGGTCATTCATCACCCCCGGGATGTATATGGACTTCAAGGGAGCTAAGTTCTATGTCTTCGTATTGGACTGTGTATTATACGCACTGTTTCCGCCCTTAGTTTGGTTCACAAATCTCACCAAGACAAGAAACATACTTAAATTATTTGATAAACTATTTTTCCACCCTGATGAACATCTTGGTTCCGTACTGTGGGTTCTTCTCGTCTTTTGCACTCTGTACGTGCTCTTGACTATAAGCCATGTACTACAATTCAGATATTCTGAAAGTATTCCACTTAGACTACTGTCATTGGTGAGCCTTTGGGGCTTCGTGATTCAGGTTTCATCTGTTGTTCAGTTTTATTCTCTCTGCATCATTTTCAGCAGACAATACTATCATATGAACCAATTCATATCTTCTCTAGCTGAAAATAATTTAAATGTCCCAATGGTCTTAAAAAGATATTCGAGCCAGAGTGTATGCATAACTGTTTATCACTTGGGACGATTAAGGGGACTATATATTTTGTTTTCCAATTCCATGGATGAAGTCAATTCTATGTACCAGCTTCAAAATTTGTTGAGCATAATTCATTCATTTATAGAAGTTACAATTTGCTCCTTTTACGGAATATTTGGTTTCGTTCAAAGGAAACAAGAACATGGTGGGTATGAACTCTCTCTCGCTGAAATGTACACTTCCTTGTGTTGGATCATCTGCTACTCAGTGCTAGTCATCATCATGGTAGTTGGATCAGACATTGCCGTTAAAGAGGTTAGTAGGTTCCCCATTTTGGTTTGATGCCAAACAAAATTTAAGAGACTAAAAATTAGTGACGTAAAATGTGGACCTTTTCATGTAGAGCGTGTTAATTTTATTTCAATTTCAATATTAACCTTTGGATAACAAGGCTATGCAATAGAACAAATTATCAAATAGGTGTCATGGACGACACCTGCCCTATTTCTGACTTATAGGTAATAACGTCTTCCAATTTCGCAAATATTATTTGAATACCTTTAGCTTGACTATCTCATGCCAAAAACTCTAAAGAAAATATATCAATAATATCGTCAGGGATGAACAAATAAAATATTTTCTCTTCTTTCCTAAGCTCCCTGATTCTTCCTTGCGGAAGTTTGGTCACTAAATTCCTGCTTCTGCGTGCAGTTGCAGATTTTCTGCTACTCCCTGGTTTGTCTGCCAAGACGGTTTCCAAATCTCTATCCAATGTGAAATTTATATCATCTTCAACTTTCATATCATTTCTATAATTGACATCTGAATCACCAAAAGTTGAAGGTGACCTCTTCATAGTATTCATCTGATTTTTATCTGTTATCCTCTGTTTCACTACCTGAGTCACCTGAACTACCTCCATCATCACCGCTTGCTTCTCCTTGTCTTATTAGTTAATTTCTTATTTCTTCCTCGGCAAAAAATCGCGAATTCATAGTCGTGGATGCAGTAACTGTTGGAACACAAACAACAAGACACCTATGTGCACACGCCCTCCAACAATATGCAACTACCAGCAGACTAGTTAGGTGGGGACACAGACGACTAGGTCCATGTCTACTTACATCCTAGCTAGGAAGGTATACCGCATGTGAGAAACCTCTAACCGGTTTTCATGTGCATGCATGCAAAGCAAGGGCCTCCCCGATGGCGCAGTGGTAGCGTCGTCGCCTTGCAATCAAGGGGTCCCGGATTCGATACCCGGTGGAGGCACATAGTGGTTCGGATTCCACTTTAAACTGTAGGTCCAGTCCCGATTAGCCTTACTGTTCACAAAGTGGACTTAAAACATCAACTCGTATTTAGCATGCAAAACAAGAACGTAGGTGTCACACATGACACAGCTTTGTTATTCAAAGATTAACTTGGAAATGGGTCACCTTATGAGCGAATCGCACTTCCAGGTCGGATTATACTGTCTGAGCATGAAAGGAACTTAAAACAACATTGGTCAAATTTGGAGTTTTCACATCTTAGTTTCATTATGTGATAAGTTATTGAGTATTGTTTCTGGTTACTGTGTATTTTTTGAAAAGCATATATCTCTCAACTTGAATTCGTGAGAGTTTGCAATGCCGCACCAGCAAGAAGAGTGAGATCATTCTCATTACATCGCTGGCTGTAACGCATTTGCAACTTGGCCGTAGAAACCTCCAATCAACACGTTAGCAGCTGACGTCGTATCAATTCTGCACCTATCGCTAACCCTCTTGCTCACGGCCTACGCTTTTGGAAGGCTCGCAGCCAGCTGGGGATGTTCCGAAAATAATTTGACTACAAATGCACCGATTTCTTCACGTATGCAAGTCAATGAACGGAAGTCAAATGTTATCCGTTTGAGGACTGGCATTGGTAGGAAACTAGCAGCATTCAACAGAGAAAAAAATAGTAGGAGCTGAGAAACAAATACTAAGACACACTACGAGTTTCATACCATTAGTTTTTAGTCACTGTCAAGTTGTAAGTACTCACAGTCAGTATTAATTATTTTTTACTCAAAGTCCAGTTATAATTTTTAGTACTCACATCTTTATTTTCTTTGTAGGCAAATCGAACAGGAGCTCTTGTGCACAAATTGGCTGATTGTTCGTTGGAAGAGAGTGCAAAAGAAGAGGTAAGGCTATGTTATAATCTAAATTATCTATCAATTTGCAACATATAGGAGGAAAAGATAGCGAGCTCGTGTGCGGGAAATTGTGGAAACAATCCCTTGTGTAGGCTATCCTGGCTGTGATTTCTACATGGTTTTCCTGTCAATCCAGCTAATACTTTTTTTGAAGCAAAGATCGTTTCCATCTATTTAGATTCTTTGCCCTTGTGTCTATATTGTTGTACTTTCATCTCATATGTCAAGGATAGCCAAATGGTAAAATGGTACAAATATGCAACTAAGCAAGCAGAATCAATGCTAATACTCGGTTCGTTGCTCCGTTCTGTAGGACAATTCTATCTGTATAAAGAAAGTAGATTGTTGCTATCATTTTAGAAAACCGAGTTATGTGTTCTAATCCTTAACTTCAGGTATGCTAATGCAGAAAATATTTTGTAAAAAAAATGTATTTTCAAACCGTTAAGAGATTTATAAATATTATTTAATAAGTAGTTGACAGAAGAGGGCGTCTGATTGACACGCAGGAAACCCGAGTTTGTTTCCTGATGTGGGTGATCTCATAAAATTATTCTGTCAGCAAAAGCGGCTCTGAGGCCCTCCCAATCTCTTATCGACTAAATGAGCGCACTTAAGCTACACTTAAGCTATGGCCAGGGAAGAGCAAAGACGGTTGGAGGGTGATGTTGAACACATATTATTCAATAAGACCGAGATCAGAATGTGGTGTTCTAATTCTGCACTCTCTATTCGCCTTCCAACATGTAGGCTATTAAGAAAACATACGGTGACATTTCAATGTGAATTCTTTTCGATTACATTTAAATCCATCCCGATCATTTAAAAATATTTGTCTCTTGACATCTCAATACACTTGTATTCACCATTATTATTATATTTTTTCGATTTTCTTTTTTTACAGATTAACATGCTTTCTCATCTAATTCTCCATCGGAAAGTGAAGTTTTCCATCTGTGAATTTTTCCCATTGGATTCCTCTCTTCTGTATTCTGTGAGTATGACAGTCTTCGTATTACATATATCTACTAATTTAACCAGAGTTTGACCTCAAAAGATAATCTGCGAGAGTAGAAAAACAGCTATGATATTCCATATTCTGAGGATTCTATGTGTTTATAATTACTTCTATAGATTAAAGTGATCTCCTCATGGTTTATCTTTGCTATTGTATAGATATTGCGATGTGGAAAATAGGCTTGCGGTGTAGCAAAACTGACGTAACTATCTGGACATAGGGAAACCAAAGCACTCCAATAGTCACTTGAATGCCCCAGAAGGAATTCTGAACTTTTTCAGAGTGGCTTTGCGAACAGTTTTCAAAAAAGGTTTCGCTGGCGCAGGTCAAAGATCCAGCGTGGTCTTAATAAAATGCTCTATAATGACAGTAGTAATAATAATAACAATATTTGATAATGTTTCTCAAGCGTTATTTTAAATGGTTCTGATACAGCCATGTGCTGAAAAGGATTCAACTTCAGTTCCTGTAGGAATGTCAGTGACCCGAATTCCAGTAAATCTGTGCTTCCATCCCGACTATTTTTCATTCATAAAGTACATTTTCATATCACTTTGCATTTCTTGCTAGCATTAGTAAGTTATGTCGATATCTTCATAATTAAAAACTTGCATATAGTTTCAATATCACTTACTTGTACTCTTATTCAATCAACTTACCAAAGTTGATGTTCAAAGAGTACAAGTAGTTGTAAATTATATAACGGGTTAGATAATACCGAAAGTAAATATATATTTTTCATTGCAGATAGCCGGAGCGGTCACGACCTACCTCGTCATCTTGGTTCAGTTCCAAACAGAAAAGAATCCAGAAATGTATTCAACACCAACCATGTAAACAGCTGCAAATAAAAGTGGTTCAAAAAGATTATCACAGAAATTTCTTCCAAATGCTTCTCCTAATTATCCTTAGTATGCTTATAGTTTTGAAAATGTATTTCTTTGCTGTAAGAAACTGGAGTCACCAAGTGGAGAAATGTTTGCCACAGCTGTATCCAGGAGAGTTAATATTGTACACTCACGGATAATTCATGGTTGTAACAATCCTCGTTACAACTCAGAAAGGTCAGTGCCTGTACAGACAGCTCAAATGTCATGTCACCTAAACAAACACAATTTGTAAATCACGAATTCTTAACATTTTCAAGTAAAAGCAGTGAAGAACTCGGAAATACAGAGTGCTGAATGCAAAATGATCCCCGATTGACATTTTTAAGAGTGGAAAGTTCAAAAAATAAGGAATATTTTATTATGTATGTAGTCCCCATAGAAAGCAGCTATGTACTATCCACCTTTACAATTCCTGCCCCTCCCGAAAAAGAAAACCTGCGTGAGCCAGTGTCCAAGATCGACAGTCTTCTCGTTTTATGTAGAGTACCGACGTCGATGCACCTGCCCGAGAGTGATCTGGTTGCAAACTTACACATTAATATCACATAATTTTGTAGATCCATGGAATACAATGCATTGAATGCATAAAAGATCAGCAATCGAGAGCCAGTCTCCTTGGCATAGTGGTTAGTACAGCGCGTTACGGCGCTAGGGGTCCCGGGTCTGAATCCCGGCCTAGTCATAGGCGTTCTTTGTGAGTGTCCATTCATCAATTTCATCACTCATCCTCACATTGGCAGAAAAAAAGTGTGCGAAGTATAATAAACCAAATGAAACAATCATTATTGGAGAGTTGAGATGTAAGCATTACACTCCACGAACCTTACCCCATAGTGCCTGGATCAAAAAACAATGAGCAAGAAAACCTTCCACATTTCAACTCCCAGACTCTCACTCACAACGTTCCTTATTCCACAGGCTACGGAATCAGTTTGATATCTGAAACCACATCTTCAGCTCCCATATGTCTTTTATCGCCAATCTACAGAAAAAAATATACAAAAGTAATGCTACTGTGAAATTGAGCTGTGTATAATATTTGTATCATTTGCTTTGTTTTTTAACAACTAGTCTTCCGTTATACTATTATTTCTATCCAGTTTAAATAGCTAATGCTGCTTTGAAAATCTCATTAAATATAGAAATTAATTTGCCACCGAACTTGTTAGTGTTCTCCATCTTCTTGTTTTTGTGTATTTCGAATAATTTTGTCTCATATGGTGGACCACCGAGAGTTTAGAACACGCTGAATATGGTAGATTTGTCTACAAATTTAAAGGGACAGACCACATGTTCGGCAATAAATGAGACTTCTTAGATGAAGCTGATACAGATGCAGAGCATTTATGGAGCTACCTACAAAACTGATACATTGCGTGCGACGTCGCCACAATTTTATCTCACATTTTCAATAGCTTCACGAAAGATACTAAAAATATTAGTCAAAATAATAAAAAAGAAAATTTAATGGCATAAGAAGTCAATCAATTGGAAAATACAAGAAAAAAAATAAGTGCTAAAATTATACTGCACGTAATTGAAAGTCAAGTTGAAATTTATCATTCTGATACATTGCGGCCGATTCGTGATATACATTGTTGTGGCCAACGATAATAATTTAAAAATTTGTAAGAACGTTCAGACGATTATGTACTAAGCAACTTATATCTTTCAGCAACACTCGACATAACTAAAGACTAGATTGATGTTATCATATGCGTCCAACTAACAACTCCAGAACTAATATTGATTTCGCGGAAAACACTCGATTTACTAAAAGAAAATTACATGCGAGTTATGTGTTTGTCAAATGAGAGGCGTTTCCTGACAATCCCTACAAACAACGTCAAAAGTACTAACGGAAAATTTAATCGAATTGATTGTCCTTCTTGTTTTCAGAAACTTGAGCATAACGAAGGCAACAAGTGGAGTCATTCTTTGGGAAATATGAATACTCAAGAATATGAAGGCATACCGAAAGCTTTCCGTCATATTCACAAAATCTCTTCCATCATAGGAACCATGTCTTCTAACTATTTAGGTCTTAACAGTGGGCGTGCACATATATGCAAGTATCCATTCTTCGCTATAATTCCCATGGTCGCGCATTTTATTTTATTCATTTTCCACATATCTCTGCTATTTAGAACCGAAACCCACATAGCTATCGACCTTTCAGGACCTAAGCTCTATATCACAGTGGGTCAAGGTAGCGTATATGCATTCTTTCCAATAGTAGTTTGGTTGAAAAACATCGTGAAGACGAGAAACTATCACACACTCTTCGACAGGCGCTTCTTACATAACGATTTCCACCAATCTGTTTCCTCACAGTTTGTTCTTGTAGTGTATCTTATTGTGGCTGTGCTATATACTGCTATCAATATGCTGCACGCTGTTTATAACAACAGCGTTCTTATTTGGATGTCATTTTTATCTTCAATATGGAGCTATGTAGCGCAGGTATCCTCGGTCATCCAGTTCTGCATCTTGTGCATAATATTCAGCGACCAATACCGTCACATCAACAAAAGCATTTGTTCTATAATGAAAGCCAAATATCTAGACGGAGCTGTACCTTCCAACATGTATCCCAAAGGGACAATGCAACTTCAGAAAGCAAATATGGATGAGAAAGATTTTATTAGTCTGTCTAGGATGAGAGAGATGCATAATGTGTGCTGCGATTCGGTAGATGAAATTAATTCCATGTTTCAGATTCAGAATATGTTGACAATCTGTGAGGTATTTGTGCACATAACAGTTTCCTTCTTTTTCACTATTTTTGGTTTCATGAGAAAACCTGATTTTGAAGTTCCCTTCACTGAAACTTTGATTTTCCTCTGTTGGATTGTCTGTTACTTGACGCCACTAGTCTTAATGGTAGCTGCTTCAAATATCACCGTTAAAGAGGTAAGTCAACTTCTCTTTGTATTAGCCTATTCTTATCTTAACCACAAGAAATTCTTTTATAAAGCATTTTTTATTCTTTCACTCGGATTTGTTTGGCGCCCATCGTGGTAGCGCGAAGTGAAAAGGAATATCGATCGCCAGATTAGTGAAATAATATTCTCGTGTCACTTCGTGCGGTTTCAGTTTACGTGATTTAGTTTCTGACTGCTGAAGCTTCGGAGACTATAGCGGGTAGTTTCATTTTACGTTATTTGGTTTCGTGCGGTTAAAATTTCAGAAACCTTCGCGTGTAACTTTAGTTTATATCATTCAGTCTCAAGGAGCCGAAACAATAGAGACCATCACGTACGATTTCGGTTTATGGTGTAAAGTGTAGTTGGCCTTGGCATTAGTAAGTGCAGAGCAAACGGACAGGGATTCTCATACATAAATTGCGTAGTTGTCCTTTTCTTATTTCATTTTCTCTCTCCTCCTTCTCCTTAACTCTTTCCAGTTGCCTTTCTTCTTTATCTTTCCCTCTTTCTAATTGTCGATCCAGTTGTTTGGTCTTTCATTCTGGAACACGCGATTATTAGGGTTTTGCAACTGTGTTCATTTCTGGAGAAGGTTTGACAAAACTAGTGTACCTAACCTTCGGAGAACCCTGACGGTTATCTTCCCATCTCGTTCTTACAACTATCCTGGATTTCAATGCTTCATACCTGTTTTAGAAGCTTGATAACTGATATATAGTAGCTGGATCTCTCGTCACAAACAACTGGAGAGATCATAGATCAGCAAGAATCGTTGGTGCAGGAACAGAACTACTCCTTATAAAGATGATTGGAGAGGAAATCGTGAAGCCGCTAGCGTGGAGGAGTGTACAATGCAGACCGATGTTTCACCCACAGATGTGAGAAGTAATCTGGATCCAAGTACTTCCTCCTGGATAACTTCAAAACCCTATGGTTCAGGTTCAAATACCAGACACCTAGGAGGATAGCACTCTCCAGAATTTCAAACTAATTTCCACTGAAGATGAAGGAGTGAAAACTACACATTATTTCAGCTGTTAAAGAAAATTTCCTTAACAGAAGTTTTTTTTATCAATTTTCTTTGTTGTGTGGGAAGAGGCCATGTTAAAAAATAACGAGAATAATTGTAATATGTGCTTTAAAGTTTATAAATTGCTGTTAAGTGCGTTTATCCAAAAATAAACATTATTGATGTAATCCCGTTTTACCTGGGATCTAAGGTCACAGGGATGCTTCAATAATACATTTAGGTAGAGCTTAATTATACTTGTCAGTTGAACCTGCTCCGATTAAGAGGAATGAGATATGGAAGGTTGAATTTAAAGGTTATTTACGCTTGTTCATACCTGGTAGGCGAATGATGTTCTTGTCCAGATGCTTCTTGCAGACCGAATTGTGACTGATGCCAAGGTTCGATACGGTGACCCTTGGCTCACTGATCCGAGCAATCCTGCGTGACTGGCTGCATGCTTATACAGCCGTAACTTCGTGTACAGTCGTCGTAGTTCAGTAAGTTGTAATGTGTCGTAGAGTAATCCAAGTGTAATCAGAGACTAATGAGACTTCGATGAGACAAAAGAGACAAATGAGCGACTAATGAGACGAATGAGCGCGAGCTCGGGGAGCGCGTTTCCTTTTATAATCTTTGGCTTCGAAAGATTATTACACCTTTCGAACACGCTGGATCATGTTAGATCCACGCATTTGCCTTTCAGTCATTGCTTCACGGAAGTTACAAAGTTTGCGCATTCTTGGGATCGCTCGCTGGTCGGACAATTCCAGGATATAAACAAGCGTAAGTATTCTCTTGACAAGGTTTTCTCGTATTTGTAATCTCCATATGTCTACATTCCCCTTGTTAAGTTAATCGATCCACTCTTTGATGTTCGACCAACCACGTCCGGAGGAGGTTAGATTTAAAATTATCATTTATTAAAATTCCAAAACCCGTAGAATACCAATACACCAAACTATTCACCAAAATATTCACATCACCAAAAATATTCATAACACCAAGCACCGTTGAGAGAAAAAAAAACACGTAGAAAAAAAATTAAACTGTAGGTTAAAGCCTCTTGTGTACTCAAAGATTAGGAGCACTAACGAACGAAGTCTTGAGGCATGTATAAAAAAGGAATCGTGTAGTATTGACACATAACTAGTTTTGAATAAAATACGAAGACACTATAACACCTGGAAAACACAGGTCATCACACAGCGAAAGAACGTCGCACAACACACGTGGGTGTATTTATTGTTTGCATAGTTCATAGTACACATTGAAAAGCACGCATAAGGTTGGGCGGGGCATTGAGCAATCGTCACTATGGCAACGCCTGAGACTGCAAGTCGCCATAGGCGGAGCTTACTCGGCAGCATACGATAAATTCCATAACATAACGAAGAATCGTATCAGCGTACCTCACACAGGGCTTGAAAATGTAAATCCACTAAAATATACATTAGCATCCGTGGTCACAAACCTGGCGATGTATACGACATGTTCGCATACGAAATATGTGAGCTTGACGTCATTTGAGCGAGGCCGAACACGGGAACACACTTGCGGCCGAAGAAAGTAACCATGCGTAACACGTGATGCTAGGCAAGCAATGTCAACACGGAGTGGGAGGGGCTTCGCCGAGGTAGTTCTCCGTGACGTCAAGGGAATGGCATTCTGACGAGGGTGAGTGTCAAGCGTACGATGTCGCTGCGGTGGGAGACTTCCTGAGTAAAACGTTCCAGTACTGCAGCGCGGCCGGGATGATGGAAAAATCAGCCGATCGGTCTAGACGGGATTGGGTCCTTCGGTGCTGGAAGTACATAAGATTGTGATCCGGTCACTTCAATGAGCCTAGATCTCTCTCTCGGAAGCACAGGCAGAAAATCCTCATGGTGAATGATCCGGCAGCAATCGTGGCGATGAGAATGAAACCAGCGAAAAGGTAAAATTTTAGAAAAATGTAAAAGGTAGTGGAGCAGAGTTGTAATAAATGGTGGCGGGTGATAAAATCAACAGAAAAAGGACTTTCAAATGAAACTGGGGAAGAATTTCGAGGGGGGGAGGTAGTATCTGATCGAAGTGACGGCGAAGGGGCTGGGTTACTTATATTACGCAGAGTTTTCTTTTTTAAGAGGACCTCTTTATGAATGACAGGTTTACAGGGGGAAATTTTGCCGGGGGGCAACGGGGGAGGGAGAGGAGTTGGAATAGCCGGACTAGCCGGGATAATGAAATGAAAAAAGAAAGGGGAGTTCAGCGATAATAGAACGAACTAAGTGATTACGAGACATTTCCGTCTGTAATATGTGTAAATGTCGTATATAAAAATAATTGCAAGAATTTTACATGTATAGTGGGCAAAGGATTAAGCGCCTTCGATTCGCTGCTAAGCAAAAAAAAATGAAAAATAAGTGAAAAAGAATAAGTAATAGATTTATATAAAAGTTCATGGAAAAAGAGAGTAGGTTTTAATTTCATGGGATATGAGCTATACCATGTTGTATGCTATGAATAATTGAACTATAAAATTAGAGGAGAGAGTGGGAACATTTGCCTATGTTTATTATATGCTTTGTTAACATATTTAGTGCATTGCAGCTTACAAAGAAGCAGTTCGCGTTACACCTGAGCGTAAATAAAAAAAAATGCTATGGCCGAAAGCCAAAAGTTCAGCAAGTTCTACGCAGTTCATTTGTTCTTTAAATCGTTCATCTTGTTCTATCTTCGTTCTTTCTTCGTTTTGTTTTTTTGATTTGAGCGTATATGTACCAGCAAATGGGGAAAAAAATGTTTGCTAGTTAGAACCATAACCGCGCTAAGTACTTATGAGTCAAATCAGCGAAGTGATATGTTCTGACTATTACTATGCGTATAATCGCAAATTATAAAAATAACATTAAAATATCGGGAGAAATTAATTATTAGGCAAGGGATTTATTATAAATGTTCCGACGATTGGGATAGCATTCTGTAATCCTGGGCTTGTTAAAATGAAATGAGTTCGTTCTGATGCAGAAGTGCAGTGCGAGCACGGGAAGTGAAGAAGGGGGGGGGGGGGTAAGCGTGAGAAAATGCTGGATCGTGGGATGTTAGCATGTGCAATGTACGTAGCGAGGAGGCTAAAGTGAGTGATAACGGAGTGGAGTGTTAATGAATATTAGTGTATATGTTAGTGGGGTTTTTATGGCACTAGTCGTAGCGGGCTTTGAGTTTAGAAACCGTAATCGTGCCGGTTTTTTCTTTGTTTCTGCCGTCGATGAAAGTAACTTCATAGGAATTCTCGTTAACTTTTCGAAGAAAAGTTCCTTTGTACCTATAAGAGGACGCAAAAGCTTTTGACACGCCGGGAATCGGAGTGGCATCTAGGATCCACACATGTTGGCCTGGTGCGTATTTGCCTAGAAGTGCGGTCTGTGTATTGTTTCTGATGTTCGAAACGTTTGTG
This sequence comes from Lepisma saccharinum, assembly GCF_977018435.1. NCBI lineage: Eukaryota > Metazoa > Arthropoda > Insecta > Zygentoma > Lepismatidae > Lepisma > Lepisma saccharinum. Next base: position 48,977,172 of record NC_139245.1, on the reverse strand, counting down.
TAAGTTGTCATGAGCTGTCTTACGTATGGATGTCAGGAGTTGTGCGTTTGTCTGGGAGATATTGTCAGGGTTCGAAGGGAGGACTGCGTCTACTAGGATCCTTGGATTGTAGCCAAACAAAGTAAAATATGCACTATGGAGTAACCCAGAATAGATTGTATTATTATGGCTGAACGTGGCACTAGCTAAATAGTCACACCACGAATTCTTCTTCTCCAACACAAAAACACTCATGACTTTCTTTAAATAGCTAAATGAACTCTCAACTAGCCCATTCGTGAAATGTGTACAAGTGTCTACATATTTTAGTTGTACGCCTGTAATATTAGCTAACTCCCGTAAAAGTAAGCTTGAATTGGGTGTTGAGCGATCTAAATAAATATTTTCCGGGAGACCATGGACTAGAAAAACTTTCTCAACTAGAGCTGTTGCTATGTTTTGTGCATCATGATTAGCCAAAAGAGCTGTAATGACGTATCTAGTACAACTATCAACTACTGATAGAAAATATTTGTATTTGTGCTTCTTAGTAGAGACTAAAGGTCCACAGACGTCAAGATGAATTCGATGAAAAGGAAGTGGGGCAGGAGGAAATGTCTGGAGGGTATGGGGTTTAGAACCTTGTGGTTTCTTTGAGAACTGGCAAGGGATGCAATGTCGAACCTTATGATACACAAATTTCTTAATGTTAGGGAAAAAGTAGCGCATAAGCATTAAATTATATGATTTTTCTGCTCCTTGGTGATTTCCATTTATTTTATGTGCCTGAATAAGATCGAAAACTTGATTTCTTAATGCGTGGGGGGATACAAAGCCTATCTCGACAACCAGTTTTGATTATATTTGTCCGGTATAACACGCCATTTTTGAGTACATAAGAATAGGAAAGTTTTTCTAGCTTAGGATTACTAGTTTGATCTTTGTTTTCTAAAATGTCAATAATGTATCTTAAATAGGGGTCTTTACGTTGTTCTGTGCTAATATCAAAATCTTCTGCTTGCGTATGAAATACTTGATGAAAGAACAGAGCATCATCATCATCATCATCGTCATTCTTCCTGTCAGGATTAGTCTTTTCAAGCGGTAAGATTGCACGGGAAAGTGCATCCGCAAGTTCATTTTTACTGGCGCTGACATGCCTTATTTCGAAATCAAAATTTTGAAAATAAACTGCTCTTCTTCCCAAAATAGAACTAGGGTGTTTAGTTGAACGAAGATAGGATAATCCTTTGTTGTCTGTGGGAACCACAAATCGTTGATTCATAAGAAAAAAATTGAAAGTTTTCAAAACATAATATGCACCTGCAATTTCGAGGGAAAATGTGTCAGCTTTTTTCTCTGTTGGTGTTAAGGTTCGCGAGCAATAAGCACAGGGATGTAAACTTCCTTCTTCGTCAGACTGTAACAGCACTCCGCCAATTCCTTCCGTAGCTGTCCTGGTTCCAGCACCTACCACAAAACTTAGAAAAATCGTTGTAGCTTAAGTCTGCACCTACATACTCGTCATGTATGTGCTTGAGGTTAGTATGATCTTGAAGAAAAAAACATATGAAATTGCTGTTGTCTCGTAGCAGCTGTTTTGGTATTTTAGAAAAGGTCTGCGCCAGGTAGAAGCAATCTATCTATTTGTGCCGCCCCCGTGTAAAAAAATTTCGAACCTCGTTTTGATTATCTAGTATATTGTCATCAAACACAACAACAGAGTTATCGAGACAGTCATCGAGTGGCTTAACATCTGATTCAAAAGTGGCTATATCCAGTCCATCGGATAGCTTCATCAGCTGCTGATATTTTAATTGTTCCAAGCTCTTAGAAAAGACGTACAAGTGCCTGTTTTTCCAGTCTAACCAGTTAGGTGCCAGTAAAAAATTATCAACCAGTAGCGTAGTCTTACCGCAACCCGACGGCCCAACAATAAGACAACGAATATTATCAGGTAGTAGATTGCCCTTTTTCTTAGTCTGCTGTTCGGGATCTGGTAGTCGTTTTATAACATCCCAGGTGTTCATAGTATCACTTTGTCTGCTTTGATCCAGCTGATTTCTGGATAACCTAGCCATTTGACCAGTAGCTTATTGCCTTTTTTGCGGATGACTTTTTCTATGAGATATCTGTCGGGCTGTTTAGTTTTGCTAAGTTCTTCTTCACAGAATCGGCCTTTGAGGATTTCGTTGTGATGGTCTTTTATTATATATGTGTTACGGGTCCCAGGTATACCACTGTAAATAATTCAGTTCTCCAGTTTCTAGTAAAGCCTCTTTTGAATATGTGTTTATATTTGCTAATCCTTACTTGATCAACTACCTTGTATTTAGGTCTTCTGGTTGTTGGCTGATATCTCGGATAGTAAACAGTGTTGATCAATTGCTCCTCGTCAGATTTTGTTACGTCACATGGCTTTTTATTAATTGTGGTGTGGACCGAGTTGTTATACTGATCTAGAAGTTCTGGTATCATAGCAACCCATTTATAATTACCTTCAAGCGTAAATTGCTTATACATATGACTTTTTAGGGTCCTGTTGAATCTTTCTACAATAGAGGCTTTGAGTTCGCTGTAACTTGAGTAATGTCGTATTGACTGGCTTTTAACAAATTGTTGAAACACCAAATTATAGAATTCTTTACCGTTCTCTGTTTGTAGATAGCGCGGTAATCTGCCACTCTGATTGATGATTGTTCTAAAAGCTTCAGTAACACATCGTCCAGTCTTGGATTTGAGTGTGTGACGTTTTTCTGCGCGGATCGTAATAAAATATATTACGCTAAATTTCCGCGTAGAAAATCCTCACATTTCTCCTCATAATCTTCGGTACGCTTTGCGTCAGTGTTATCGGATACTAGTTGATCGATCGACCGCCAGAGGTCACTAGTGGCATTTTTCTGTTCTGCGATCACGATCTACGAGAGACAGCAGTTCCGAACCAGCTTGCGAGTCGTGAAGGTGTTGTGGTGTGACGACATGAACTTGGAGAGAAGCAGCGACTCGCGGAACTAGGCGTAACTCTCCGTCGTCGATTACAATTGGTAACATAGGACTAACTACCTTCTTCGAACAATACGAGAAGTTGTTCCATTTTTCGTATAGTGTGGCAGTACGACGTTGAAGTCCTGGGATTTTTTGGATGAAGGACGTTAACCAACGAAGATGATTAATTGGAGCGTGCTTTGACCATTGACCAGTTTGATCGTCGTGTTCTTCCTTCGCGAATTGCAACCAGAACTATGAAGACGCGATGGACCAAGTTGGAGAAGGAAAGATACGAGTAAAAGGACAGCATACTTCGTACGTGCATGGAGACGACCCATTGGAAGGCGTTCCCCCTTTTGATTCAACAGTGGTCAGCTCGAATTAACCATGGTGAACGATTGTCCAAAATATTGAGGTATGTACTTTCCGACCATTTTTTGCATAAGTGAACAGTGAATGCGTGTTTTGACTAATACACCTCCTTTTTCTTGACCAAGTTATAAGTTGAAATATTGAGAGAAACGGAGGGCAAAAAAGGGACAAGTCAAATAGAAGGCAATTAACGATTCATTCTCAAATTGTACGACGCCGTCGCGGTTGACCTAGTGGAGAAGTAAAGCGACGCCCGGTTTCAATTTTGTAGAAGTAAGACAGGCACTAATTAAAATCAAGCGAGTACAAAAAGGGATGGGGAATGCAATTTATGTAATTGTTGGTTATTATATGGTGGATAAATAACTTTCGCGCATATTTGATAAGATGCACAAGAGCACCAAATAAAAAGGAAATGGGAGTTTGTCTCAAAAAAGAATAAGTCACTTATAATACTGCTGAAGATTGAACTTTGTAGATTTTAACGGTATCATTGTATACGTTATTCTGATGTTGTCAGTTATGTTCTATTATTATTACATTATCTTCCGGTAAAATTGTTAAAACTTTCGAAGAATTATTGTAGTGAGGATTAGAAGATGATAATTGTTACAGTTATACTATGTACATGTTGTTGATTGAAATACCAACCATTCTTTGCTGCGAGGTTGGTATAATAAATTTTGACTAGTGTCCTAAATTAAGCATTGCATTATATGTTTATCCCCGCACGAAGAAGAAAACTGTACTTTAGGTTATATACTGATGAAACGAGGTTGTAAATCATTCTCAGACGGACTCGTGGCTATATTTCGCTCGTTAGTTCAAGAGTTAACTTGGTCACAGTTTTCATATATATATATTGTTGACCTTGTTTACAAGATACTTTTGTTCAATGGATCGCATGGTCCTGTGCAACTTGGATCTCTTCAGAGACTGAGGTGACAGTACAAAATACTAGTCGTTAACCTCAAAAGAATCGTGACTATTGTGACTGATGGTTTTTTTTTCCTTTTTTAAGCGTACATGTAACTAATTTTTGCAAGGACTCTTTGCACGTTTTCAAAATTTTGATTATCATTATTACGTACGCAACCTATCAGTTACAAGTGGCACAGCCCAGGCATATTTCGAAAATGTATCTATGACAGTAAGTAGATACTTGTAGCCCTTGTTGATCTTGTGTATGTTTTTCACCTGTCCACTTGCCATCTCAACCAAGTCAGCCTGCCACAGATCGTCTATGCCTTTTGTGACCACTGGCAGTCGCTTATAGTTACGACTAGCTGGTTTGTGTAGCTCGTCAACTATGGTTTGTCTAGACATAGTACGTAAAAAACAATATTGCAACTATGGGGTGTTCAGCAGCTGATACTACAGGATTTTCTAAATGCAGCTTATCCCCTATTTGTATGTCAAAACTCCAAAGAACCATTATCTTCAGCATAGGCTGTTTCTAGTGTATCGGGGTCTGTAAAATCCTCCAACTCCACACTGGTGATTTTTGGTATGTTGTCAGCATTGGCAATTGATAAGGTAGGGTAGTGGTGTGCCTGTGGTTGCAACCAGTATTTGATCTTGACCGGTTTGAGTGTGCCCCTTACGATGAACTGGTAATAAAATTGTGCAGGGGACAACATATACAGTTTGCCAATTGGTGTAAACGGTGATTCGTATTCTTTGCTGGGGACACTGTACAATTCAAGAATTACTGTGTGCTTAGGATTCTCGATTAGGCCAGTTATTTCTTTTTCTGCTGTAAGCAATCTACTTATTACAGATTCAAGATGCTCGTTCATAGTCCTAACAATCTCGTCGTGGCCTGGTTTGATTCTTATGTCCACAGCAAGTTTCTTGTATTGTTGCACAATCTCTTGAAGCTGCGTGGCAAAAACAGACAGAGCATTTGCTTGGTTGGATTCCATGGTCCCTAGCTGTTGCTTGATGTTGGCTACAATTTGCTGTAGATTTTCAACAACAGCCAATTTTGCACTTTGATATCCTCAAACAGAGCATGCAGTTCGTTAATATGCTGATTGGTTGGAAGAGTAGCCACTGTCTGAGTAAGCTGTTTGATCTCTGTCTGAATATTCTTGATGTCTTCAGATTTCAATATGCGTTGTACGGCTCTTTTAATATTTTTAAGTTCCTGTGATGTAGGCAGATTGTCCACCGTATTCTGCAGAGACTCAAGGGCCAATTTTACAGTATTTAATTCAGTAGCATCAGCCACACTACGCATAGCATCTTGGATCAGGGCTATGTCTGCCTGAGTGGGTGTTGATTGTTGTAAAATTTCAAGCTTTGTTTGAATATCATCGATCCAGTGGTGAAAATGTGATAGCTCAGATTCGGTATTGAGATTTTCAAGTTTGGTAATCTGTTGCTGGACACTGGCAAGGGTGTCTACGATACCAGGTAAACGGGACTCCAGAGTTTATTGTACATTTGTCAGATCGTTGCGTACTTCTGCTATGTTACCCTCAAGATGGCTTATGGTACTCTGAATTTTGCCAAAATCCTCGTATGTCTCTAGTTGTAGCTTGATGTTGGCAACACTACGGGTAATTGCACTCAGAGCATCCGAAGATGGTAGGTTGTTCATATAGTTTTCGAGTGTCTCGATTTTTTCTTTGACCTCGGCAATGGCATTGTTTAAGGGGTCCAGATTAGGTATCTGTAGTGATTGAATCTGTTCTTTTAAAGTAGAAATCACTAAATCAAAATCATCTTGGGACTTTATGCTTTTGATAATTGTTTGGAGCTGTGTCTGGACACTACCAATCTGCTCTTCTAGTTGCTGTTTTAGTTGCTCAGAGTTGGTAGCCTGAGTCTTAAATTTGGCTTGAAGAGCTGCTACGGCCTCTTCAAGACTCTGTAGATTATCTAGTGTAGCCAAGTCAGTGTATTTCTGAAGCAGCAATTTAAGTTCTGAGTCGATTTTAAGAAGAGGGTCCATCCATTGTGATTGTAAATTAGTAATCTCAAGTTGAAAACTGGCATTAAGTGTGGTTTGTAGAGCTTGTAAATCGCTTCTTAATTTTTTGACTCTGACGTCAAGCATCAGAATCTCGTCGCTGTGATCTTCGTGCCTTCTATGGCCAAATATATCGTTAGGCATTGTGTTTTTAGCGGTTATTTATTATAGAGTATCTGATTCTAAATTCTATAACAAGAGGTATAAGCTTGTCATAGTGTCCCAGGACCTCAATATATATACAGTCACCAGCAGATACGGTATATACAGTGCCAGAAACCATGTTGAGTGCTTAATTCTGTAAATATTTCTGCCTACTGAAACCTTGACATTGCCCTCGGGGGTTGTAATAAATTGTAATTGACCACCTACAGGTAACTGGTAGTGGTTTAAGTTATTGTTAAATATGTACAATGTTTTACCTGTATTAACATCAAAATCTGTAAGGATGCTATTCAGATGAATAATTAACAAACCACTTAGTTTAGATAGCATAGATTGTATATCAGCAGAGGGTGCTGGTGTTGGCAGGTCCATAATAGCCTGTTTTTTGAACCCAAATAAGTTCACCGGCATGTTTATTTATTGCAAACCATGCTCTGTAATTGAGCATTGACTGCCACTTATCAAGTCACAATGACTAATTTTTTGCTCTGGCTGGGGCCAGTAACCAATTTGACATCAGTATGTTTTCTGACATTTTCTATGGTCTTACCATACACCGAATTGACCATCAATTTGAACAAGGTCTTATGAAATTGGGTTACCGCACGTGCTCGAAGCTCGGTGTTTGTATCAATGTATGGCTTCAACCACCTTGAGTGCCTGAATCTTAAGAGTTTGCCAACCTTGGTTACTTTAACACCGTGACGCATCAGGAACTGGAGGTTCTTGTAGTATATGCCATAACCTGTTTTGGCTCTAGAGTCATCATTAGCTTCTTCTGTTTAGAGTCAGGTGAACACTTGACCTCAGGTATTGGCGGCAGATCAGAAAACCGGCTGAGTAAATTATCAGGGATTGCCAGATCCACCTCTAAGAACAGCCATAGTCGCTGTCATCAAAGTCGTGAAGATCCTCATTATTAAAATCTTCAACCCACTCAAGCCCTGCATATGGCAGTTTATCCATCATGGCATAACCATACAGGCTGTTGGCATCCACATAAAATATATAGTTTGATGGTCGTGCAGGAACATAATCGGGGACATATTTGTTGTTGGCTTTGCTATATCTTTGAGAACATTGTACTATGCCCCCTCGTATACATTGTTCGATGAACAGATACATGCCTTGATCCTGGATCAGATCCAATTTTATTTTAGTGTTTAGAAACATTGCAGACCATGCTAGGCCTGGAGCACTGTAAAAATAGACCGGGTCAAGGTAATAATTTTGTATTGAGGATGCTCTAAATGGCTCAATAACATCGGCTAAGAGCGTCACATCGAGTGCCAAATAGTATGTATGATAATCACCAAGATTCTGACAATTTAAGTTGGTCCTCATCAACTTGGCATGGCGATAATCGCCATCGGTGATTCCTGATGCTCTGAGTTTGCTGTAGAACGCTTCTTGCGGTGGCAAAGCACACTCGTCCAATTTAGAAAAATCGGTAACATAATCGTATGGATATACACCCTTACGCCTAAGCAATTTCAGGTCCAAATTTGGAAACGTGTCAGACGTAATTTTGAATTGGGCATCAGATAATTGACTGGCCAGAGTGGCAAGGCAAGCCGACAGAAATCTATATGAATCTAGAAATCTTAGGTATATGGGCTTGCCATTAACACTGATTATTTTGCTAATAGCTACATATTTTTCGTCAATTTCTGCTAAAATATTTAAATCCTGCTTGTCAAACCCTTCGTATCTAATCAGAAGATAAAAATCGTAATTGGATGCCCCGTGACAAAATATCGGGACAAATTTTGGTCTCTGGATCTTAATATTACAGCTACTACACACGGCCTGTTTATATCGACCGTCCGTATGGCAATGATGACGCACCTTGATATTTGTATCCGAAAATTCAGAATTGCATACTGGGCAATTTTCTGTACTGTTGAAATCTTCGATTTGATCCTCTGTTAAAGGTAGCATAGGTTCTGATTTTAACAACACATTGAGGGCTGTGCTATGGCACACATTTTCTATTTTATGCACAAATTTTTTAACAGCATCTGGTCCCCTGTATAAGCATGATTTACTAATGACACCATCCTGTACAACCACATAACAAAAACTAGAAGGTTCGTGTAGCTAATACGCTGTACTTGAAGACTCTTCGGGATGTGGGCTGCAGAATGCAAGCGGTTTGAGATTTGATTCAAAATCACAGACTATATATGCTGGGTGCCGCAACAAGGCTTCGATTTTTTATAATTTGGCGTTTTCGTTTGGTTTAGGCATAGGCATATGAACAGGTTTATGGTTGCCACAGTATTTGAAATGTTCAGCCAACTTGTTTTTAGCAATTTCGGTATTGTTTTCATAAACACCATTTACTTTTTTTCGACCATCAAATACAGTTAAACATCTTCGACACACCTTGTATATTGTTTTGGTTTTGCCTAGTTGTTTTCTGACTAAAGCCTGATGATTGCGTATCAGAGTGTAATGGTATGTACCGTCTCTATCAATTAAGAGCAGATCGATCGGGACAGCAGAGTCATCATCAAGGTTGCTGATTCTAAGAGGTTATATCAAGCAATCGCCACGACTAGCAGAACAAATAAATACATTAATAGATAAAGGCATACCATTGCTATCTTTGGCCCTTTTTCAAATTTATCGATATTCTAGATAAACATTGGATATTCTAAGCCATCCATAGCATCATCAAAATCATGTTCATGCTGTTTATAATGACTTATTCGCTGTGGATTATTTATAACTGGAAACAAAGCAGCCATAATACACAGCAAAAAGCATTTCTGGTCGGTATTATCTACGTTGACCACAGCTTTTTTGTTTTTGATATTGTCAGGTAAAGGCAGATATGTCGAACCTTGTAGAGGTCTGAATTCAGAAATATTAACATAAACCCTGTGTGGGGATCCGCAAAGACTCCAACCTGAATCTTCAGCAGCAAACTCAGAATGTTTGATGAGCAATTGGTCTATCAACCTGCTTAGTATTTCGTCTAAGTTTGTATTTGAGTATACAGGTACAGTTTCTGTTATGTGGGGGTGTGTAAATTTTGTGCCGTTTGGTTTCTTATATTCAGTATACAACTTAAGAGATAGCTTATAAGAGCCATTTTGTGCATTTAGAATAGCTAGCGTATCAGGATTTTTACTGTTCAAAAAATTCTTAATATCACATCTTGGCTCTGATACGAAACAGTAATCCCTTAGTTGACCGTCAAAGGTACTATGAATGGGTCTATTGGGTGGTCGCTTTGCCAGTCTAGTATTATCGGATGTAGCAAGCTTTCTTTTTAGACCAGATGTAGATGGCTGTGGGGGCAATGTTGATGCCTGTGCAGAACAAGAGCCTATATGCCTGTCGAAGTATGCCTTGCAAAATTTTCTATGGCATTTTGGATATATTTTAGTGGGTATTTTGCGTTTCTCAGGATCACAATTACGTTGGTGCTTAGCCCAATTGGGGCTAGATATATTCTTATCGCATTGATTACAATATTTTTGATTTGGCATTTTTGGTTTTGGTATTTATATATAATTTCTTGTGGCTCAAAACAAAAACTATATACTTAATAAAAAATATCAGTTGGCTTCAGCAGTGTGCTTTGTATACGTAGTGTGTGTACTTAGTGTGTATACTTAGTCTGTTACTATTTTTGGTTTTGAAGAAACGAAAGAGTCACAGAGCAATTCTAGAAAGCCTCTGCACAATGCATTGTCTTAGTACTAGATATACAAGTTGAGCCTGGTGTCCAATTGAAATATTCGGGTTAACATATTAATGCTCTGAACTGACTGTCAAGTATTTAAGCACACTTGACAGAGTATTACACTAAAGGCAATAAGCTCATATGAGCATCTTGGCCTAGTTTTAAGTGTGGCCAAAACAGTGCCAAGAGGGGAATATTTTTTACGATCCTATGGGCAACAATCTGACAGATGCAGCTTTTTGTACGTGTAGCCAAATCAATCTGAGGGGGGTCATACTTTTTACGGGAAATTCCCGAGGACTTTTTTTTACTAAATTCTTAGATTCGACAGAGTAGCACACTGTAGGCAATAAGCTTATATAAGCATCTTGACATAGTTTTAAGTGTAGCCAAAACCAGTCTAAGGGGGATCATACTTGTTTGTTCCAGTAATAGGACATTTTATACTACTGGAGTTATTATTCCCCTTGTTTTGAACTCTATTACCTCTATCATGTGCACTCTGATTAGCTTTTTTCGCAAATTCTAGGACATTTGAGCAGAAAGCAAGCAGGGAGGACGAATTTAATGGTTCTTCACGAGAACGCAACGATTTGTTTGCAATCTGCGACGAAAGCCTATTTACATCGTCACTAGAGGCGGCATTGTGAGTGGGTTCCGCGCTGGGCACAGCTGGTGGCGCCACGCAATGGGGAATTTCGGAACTTGGTTGGGAATCCGCGACAGGCTGTGGAGCGGATAACTGAGAGGAGAAATTGTGTCCTTGATAAACTGGCTGGGAGGGAATGACGGGAGTTGACTGCAGACTTTGGACTTGATAAGCGGGGTGTGAGGGGGGGGGAGGTTGGATTCTGGTTATATGCCACAAATTGCTGAGGCGGGTTCGGCGTATTACTTGGGAGGGGGGAGTAAACCTGTGCATGAGAACAGCTGTGAAGTGGCGTCTGGGTCAATGTCTGATGCAAGCTTGCTTGCGCTATAGCCTGATCAATTTCGTACTTCTCCTACATCATGCGGGAATTAATCAATAACTGTTGGCGCTCGAAATTTTGTAGGTGGGCTATTAATTCCTCTGTTTTAGCAAAGTGCTTATTAGTTAAACAACCAATGTATTTAGCTCGCAGTCCCGTGATTATATAGGATAGAGTCTGTTCTTCAGTGGCGTTCGGGAAATGTTGCTGGACTAATGCCTTCTTAGCAATAACATAGGCGTGAATTGGTTCTGTAATTAGTTGTTTTCTTGCTAAGACTATTTGAACGGGTTCAGCAAGGAGATAAGAGCCTTTGAACAAAGCACTTAGTTCATTTTTGATGTGTGTATATGTCAGGTCTACAAAGTTAGGTCGTTTCTGTACATCGTGAAAGTAAGTCAAAGCTGTGTCAGTTAAACATAAAGGCAACATCTCTTTTCGCTTAGCTTCCGACCATCCCGCGGCGTGCGCTATATTTGCTATCTTCAGGAAAAAGGGTTGGACTTCTTTGGGGTCGTTTCCGCTGAAAGACGTCGGATATAACGCAATTGGGATTGGAGTGGCCATGTTAGTGGTGGGAATTTCTACAGTAACGTTATCAGGGCTATTAGTATTGTTAGAAGAAGTAGGAACGTTAGTTGGGGTGCTTGCTAAGGGTTGGTGTCGGGTTCTGCTGGGTGTTACTAATCCTAGTAAGAATTGAGGGTAGTTTCTGTTAGCAGATCTTAACCGTGTCAGTGGAGGGGACCGAGCTGGTGATAAAGGTTGTGATTTTACTGGGTTCGCCGTAATTGCAGTAGCTAACTCTATGATTTGGTCGAGGGAGGCATCTAGGTGTTCGTGCAATGCTATCAGTGACGTATTCATAGACTAAAGTTCGTCGTTCTGACCAAAGAACAAATGAAAGTAGGGGTATGCAGTTATTTATTCCATTAACATGTCGTCTGTCAAATAAATATAAGCAATTGTTCTCATTCCTGTGTGAATGATGCTTAAATACGTAGAGAATGAAAATTATGCAGAAGAACTAGATTTTGTGGGGGCAGGACTTAGCATAAAAGAAAAATGGGTTGTATTCCATAGGGTAATATACAAAATTGTCACTGGGTCTGAGGCATCTTAAGCGTACTGTGGGAGTATTAAATTGTAACTACTAAAATTCTATTTTCAAAAATGCTCCCAAAGTGGGAGGGAGGGGGGAGAATAATTTAATTTAAAGCAATTTGTACAGAAGGGTACTCAATTGCAAAAAGGGCCTGAAGCATCTCCACCATGTTGTAATCCCGTCTTACCTGTGATCTGAGGTCACAGGGATGCTTCAATAATACATTTAGGTAGAGCTTAATTATACTTGTCAGTTGAACCTGCTCCGATTAAGAGGAATGAGATATGGAAAATTGAATTTAAAGGTTATTTACGCTTGTTCATACCTGGTAGGCGAATGATGTTCTTGTCCAGATGCTTCTTGCAGACCGAATTGTGACTGATGCCAAGGTTCGATACGGTGACCCTTGGCTCACTGATCCGAGCAATCCTGAGTGACTGGCTGCATGCTTATACAGCCGTAACTTCGTGTACAGTCGTCGTAGTTCAGTAAGTTGTAATGTGTCGTAGAGTAATCCAAGTGTAATCAGAGATTATGAGAGTTCGATGAGACAAAAGAGACAAATGAGCGACTAATGAGACGAATGAGCGCGAGCTTCCTTTTATAATCTTTGGCTTCGAGAGGTTATTACACCTTTCGAACACGCTGGATCTTGTTAGATCCACGCATTTGCCTTTCAGCCATTTCTTCACGGAAGTTACAAAGTTTGCGCATTCTTGGGATCGCTCGCTGATCGGACAATTCGAGGAAATAAACAAGCGTAAATATTCTCTTGACAAGGTTGTCTCGTATTTGTAATCTCCATATCTCTACATTATATTCAGGTGAAGTAGTACATTCTGTTTACAGGTAAACCAGTCAGAAGTTTTGCACATGATAATAAGCCAGCTACCGCAATTGGTTTTCACCAGAGATCCAGCTAATATAGCCATGGTTCGCGGTTCGAATGCGCAAAGTCCAATCCTCTTGTAAAATTCTTTGACCATCTAGTTCGTCCTCCTAATATATTCATAGATTTGTGGAGGCATCACTACTTACTCTATCCTAGCGTACAGGTATCAAAGAATTGGACAATAATATTTGACTCCTCCAGCAACATCGTCAAAAATGTTGTGGACAAAACTAGTATTAAGACGGCTAAAAAAAATTAACTATTGCCTCTTCTACACTCGTTTCACACTTACGAGCATTTGTCTGCTTTCCAGAAATTCGCTCAAGCCGATATAAATTATAAAAAGGGAAATAAAACAAGAGTGTTTGTTAAAAGTTCTTTGCATTGTGGACTTTTCGTGTAATGTAGATTAAATGCCTTCATAAACCTGCACAAAATAAAGTATATAGTTCCCATTAAAACTTTCCAAAGTTAGTTCAACGTAAGTGAAGGTGTACGTGATAAATTAATTTCATAAAGATGTCTTAATTACAATATTATGGTCCTCCATAATATCATGTAACGTCACCTAATCATGTTTGTTGAAGATCCATCAAGGATCACACGTACAAATTCAATATTTGGCACGTTATAAAAGATATTTGTCTCGATTACAGCATAAAAACCCAGTGTTAAGTGACTGATAAACTAGAGAAATGCAATTTATTACCAGGAAGATTAAAAAGAGATAGAAAACTAATTTAATCAAATGTTCTAATCCTTGCTGCCATACTACTACGAATAATAATAATAATAATAATAATAATAATAATAATAATAATAATAATAATAATAATAATAATACTGTTTTCTTGCAGAGTAAACGGACAGGAATTCTAATACATAAATTGAGTAGTTTATCTTCAAATGCAGCACTGAAAGACGAGGTAAGGCATTGACTGTTCTTCATTCACGTTTAATTTCGTAACTGCAACTTTTTAAACAAATCACTGCTTCACAGTATCTATATCTTCTATATATTATTATATATATAAAAATGGATGTATGTGTGTGGGTGTGTGTGTATATATATGTTTGTTCCGGCATAACTCTCAAACGCGTAGAACAATTTCAACCAAACTTGGTACACGTATCACTTGCAATCTGGAAAGAATATTTTTGGGGTGAGACACCCCTGGCACGCCTAGGGTTGGGTGGGAAGGGGTGACATGTAAAAATAATCGAGATCGACCGATACTAAATTCCGCACAAACAGACATCCGTGACTCTATGCAATCCAGCACAACGATAGTGTTTCTCGGGTTGTCTAACATCCAGGCTGTGTTGCGAATGGAATCCATAGTTTTCGTGACACTCCCAATGCGGTTCAAATTCAAGTTCATCAGCTATCGTCATAGGGCGAGAGGGGGTGAAAAATAAAAAGCCACAAATGAAATAGATTCGTGTCGAATCCATAGTTTTCGGAGGCGCTAAGCTAATTGGTGACATTCACGATCACATTTAAAATTAGTTACATTTTACACTATAGATAGAATTCATTATTTTTCTGTCTAATACAAGATTGGGATAAATAAATACCCGGGCAACCAATACCCGGGAAATCAGCTAATTGTGAATAACGAGGAAATTTAACAGAACAATAACAACACACTCTTAAAGTGGTATGCAGTCTTCGTAACAACGCGTTCACGTCAGAAGTCTTTTTGATATTCCAATAATTTCGTTTCGATATTGTAACGGTTAATGGTTTAGTTGAAAGTGTATTTTAATGACAATAGTGTAAAACCATCCACCTAGTCAACCTTAGACTTGATTACAAATGCAATACAGGAACATCAAAATGTATTATTTTTTCGAAAATTTGAACTAAGTTAAAAAGGTATTACAATAGTGATGCTTAAGAGTCTTCTCTAATATTCTATTTTATAGCATTTTAAAAATATTTCTCTTTCTCATTCTAGATTACGTTGTTTTCCATGCAAATTCTTCACCGAAAAGTCAAGTTTTCTATTTGTGGACTCTTTCCCTTGGATTTCTCCATTCTTTATTCTGTGAGTGTAATGCATGCGAGATGGAATTCCAAACAAAAATTCTATTATAGTTATATTTCGTAGCTACTCAAGGTTATATATGCAGGATAAGGCATGTCAGATTGATTGCAATTATTACACCATACTAAAATAACTGGCCTTTTACCACGTACTTTACATTGGTTTGAGAGTTATCGCTCGTAATTTATTTAGTTCCTATTTTAGATCATTCCCGGCAATAGTAGACCTGAAAATCTATTGCTCAACCTTGTAAAACTTGAGGGCGACAGAAAATGTCCCCCACCTTTGGATAGCTGTTTGTTATGTGCAAGAATAATAAGCCGTTCCAACTACGGAGCACTATTATATCTGAGTTTATAGTATTGTTGTCAATATCAAAACAGGTTTTCAGATTCAGTTTTTAAAATGTTCTTCGGTTGTCTATTTATTCATCTTTTAAGCTTTACAAATCGCTTAATTGAACAGGGGACCTCTTGTTTACATGGTGACGATGTTTGCACTAAAACATAGAGGAGGCCCTATTATAATTTGAAAATAGTTTATTGATATGTTTTTCACGATCTATTTTGTTTTTATAAACCGTAATACCATTACAGGATTTAAAATCATCTTTCGATTTAAAGGTTTAAAAATAGCTTTAGGTTTTCTAAAAATAAATACTTGTGTGAAAACCGAAACTATAATTTCTTTTCATACAGTGTAAGAATGAAAATAATGTAAACAATGCGCAGGAAGTGTGAAAAATTCTAGCTGTTAATCCCAATTGGAGCTGTTCCTCGGGAATTTTTCACGTAAGGATATACTGCGATGATAAAAGTTATCATTTATCTACTTCTATAATGAAATTGTGTCTCTTTATTGCATGCACAATGTAGCAATTTAGCAATTAACATTTTCAAGTCAGCACTTTTCACAAGAATGCGAATTTATTTAAGTTGACATGGTTCTTACAATGGAACATTAAGTTTTATCAACAATTATTATAATAAATAAATATGCTATTTTCATTGCAGATAACGTGTGCTATAACAACGTATCTTGTCATCTTGATTCAATTTCAAATCGAGTAGGATCACGAGGAAATAAAAATAAGGAAGAAAGACAATTCCTCGTTACACTGTCTCTCTACAGGCACAGACTCTTTACCCTTTGGTGGAAACGATTGCACGGTGTTCAAAGCAATTATAGTGATATTTAGAGACCGGATTTCAAAGGGAAGTCCTTTTTTATTTTTCAACACGGATCATGAAATATATAACAACAGTGTTGATAATAATTTCCCACCAACAAAATTCCATGGTTTTGACTTCCCTATTCTTCTTTATTTTAGCACACATTTCTATATTTTCTCTTTTTAAAACATTTTTTCTTTCTGGTCCCTTTATTGACTAGTTTTCAGCCTATTCCTCCTCCCCCTAATTTAAAAACATCTTCCTTGGTTCCTTTAATGACAAGATATCAAATATTTTGTACAGTCACGGACACTTCTGGGTTGTAATGGCGCAATTTAATTTAATTGAAATCGTTACAACGCAGAAGTGTCCGTGACTGTACGACCGGTTTTTTTTCCTGAACAAATCCTTCAACAATTGAAGCAGCCCACCGAATAACGCTCTATGGCACTTTTGGGAATGTGATGAGCTACCAGTGGAATCATGCTGCGGCCCTGTGGCTACAGGCTACAAGCTGGCTAGTCATACACAGTGCAGTCCATAAGTTCCCGGATTCATTTTCTTGCAGCCTTCCCATTAACCCCATCTAGGGGACGACTGTTGAACTACGTAGTTTGAACCCTTTTGAACAGCCATGCTGAGAGGCATTAGTCTAGCCGTTGTTGTTGAAGAGTGCCGACGTCTGATATAATCTGGTGCTGTGTGTCTGTGTGTGTCAGACTTGAGAGATGGACACAATTTTTGTAGTTTTTTATGAGTTCAAATTAACATTTTTCATTGCTCGTTGGGGGGGGGGGTCACCCCCCCCCCATTGTGTACCGGCCTGCCATACAGCGTTATTCGGTGGAATGCTTCAATTGTCTATTTGGAGCAATTAGAGGAAAGAAAGAACAAGCGCCTTCTACCTAACCTTCCCTCCATGAGTGTTGGAAGTACGATGTTGAAACAATGAGATCTGGGCTTACGCAGCAACAAACGCATTGTAAGCGGCACGCCTGTTGGGTTGAAACTGTATTTACCTAGATTTAGACTTTTATTGTGTTGTTTCTTAGAATAGTTTTACTTAACTGTGTGACAGTGACGACAGTATTGAGTGTGAGTGGAATGGCGAAGTGAAGTGGCAGCAAGCTATGGAATGCGGTAAGATGTTGCAAGGAAGATTTAATTGGAACGGATGGTAAGATTCACTGTAATTTAACTTAAAAAAAAAAGAAATGAAAAAGGACTATACTCTATTTTTGCTCTCCACTAAAAGTATTATATTAAATGAAAGAGTAATTCATATTGCACTTTCATTTAAAAATGGTATTTTTAGTGGAGTGCAAAAAAAACTATAGTCTTTCTTTCCCCTCTTTTTGGCAAATATTTTCTCCTTTTTTCGTCCCTCCTAGAGGAATTTTTCTTGATTTTACATCCGATCTCCAGTGATATTAAATTTAGAGAACAAAATACTCCATGACAGTTAGCCATCATTTTATAGGTGAAATCACTTTTAACTGAGTGTTCGTAGTTCTTTTCAACATTTTAAAGAGAAGCACAATCATGACGACAAAATTAAGTCCATCAAAGAAACTGGACGGGTTATACATATTGATAAATAAGATTTGAAATAACGTGAATACAGTGAGCACTGTAACTAATGATAATATGTATAAAAGACTCAGTATATTTAAAAAGGGATGCCGTGTTTATTGTTGACTACATTATGTTGATTAAAGATGTTCTCTCAGAAGCAAAAATGTGTTTTCTTTACATAATAAAGTTACAAGCTTTTGTTATACAATGGATAGGGAAAACATGTGTTAGTATTTTGAACCTGAAAGTATACTTCGTGTTTCTAAGCTAGTACTAAGAGAGAAGGGAAAATAAATTCCATATGTTAAGGGTTTAACCCCAACGCAGCCAATACAAGAAATTTTCCAACAATTAAGTGCTTGATTGGCTTGTTGAATTAACATTGCTTTTGTGTACCATTTGATCAGTGGAGGATGGACGGAAGGAAACTAGGAAGTGGGATGATATGACATTGGTCTTTGTTAAAGGTACAATCACAGTATTTGCTTGGAATGATATATGGGAGTTTTTAAAGCTTTTGAGAAAGTCTGAATCGGTTGTGAATCAAATTCCTATTAATTTATTGTCTTCTTCAAATATAGAAAAAATAATATTGGGTCATGGATTGTCACAGAGGCTGTAGAACAGAGCCTCAGCAATTAGCAAAATAGAGCTTAAAAC
The DNA here is from genome assembly GCF_977018435.1 of Lepisma saccharinum. Lineage (NCBI taxonomy): Eukaryota > Metazoa > Arthropoda > Insecta > Zygentoma > Lepismatidae > Lepisma > Lepisma saccharinum. The sequence goes on along the minus strand of NC_139245.1, from coordinate 48,958,565 downwards.
TCAGTCAGTTGAATATCCTCTGACAAGAAGTAACCTATTATCCAAGTTTCCACAAGAAAAGATTACAGGCAATGATTTGGAAAGACGTAATAAATTAAGTAATGTATAAAAGAAACTACTAATACTGGGGTAGAACCCCGAAGAAAACGAAGCAGCAGTGGTACCAATGTGTTCCTCCTCTTTCTCAAGCTGCATCAAAACAATCAGATACGTTATCAGGGCTCCAGCAATCTTACAAGGGGGAAATAAAAACAATTGAGTTCTTAAACACAATAACGATAATTTGTAAGAGGTGAGAGTTTAGAAAATAATACGATCCTGGGGACTGACATTCAGGGTGAATTGTATCAAATATAGAAATATACAATGCATAATATTTTCATGAAGAATCTTCGGGATATATACTAGATGAGTTCTGGAAAGTTTTCAGGGCTAACATCACCAGTTATCTTCAACTACCCAATTACATAGCAGAGAGCAAAAGCTGAAGTGACGTTAGGTAGTTGTAATTCTCCTTCTGAACAATATATTTAAGCACTTAATAGTGCACTCGTACTTCTTTATCATTGAACAATTATCATCTTAAACTTATGCCGAAGTTGATAAAGCTTAATAATGGTATATGTCTTTAGATAATATTTTACAAAGCATTCATAATTCTGTTTATATATTTAAATCAACTTTGAGATGAAAATATAACGTTGAAAAATATAATTTCGTATTGCTCATAAAAAAATAGTTGGAAAATTAAGAATTACAAACACAAAGTGACATTTGAAGTGCTTGAAAGTCATATAAAATTCCTTATAACATTTTTAATACAGCACTAGACATTTTTAGGTCCCTACCATCGTCATTTATTTGCAAACTATTCAAGAAAGTAGATTTGTAGAAACATTCTGCTGATAACTCGCTCATGAAGCACACTCACACTCAAGTTGACATACAATGACTTTCGAATTTAGGAATCTAAAGAAATGGAAATGGCGTTGTAAGAGGAAGACGATTTTAAATATACGAAATGTGGTGAAAATTGCATAATTTAAGACAAACAATCGAGAAAACCTGATTGAACTGTTGAAGAACTCTGAATCCAAAGAATAATCAGCACCAATGTGGAGAACAAAAAGCTGGGGAGCTTTACTTGCATATTGCTCATGAATATTCCCTGACTATAGTACTATGTTTAATTTAGTACTACTTCAACATGAAATATGAAATTTTCAGTTTTTTCTCTTAAAAAGACGAAGCACGCAATGAAATTTTCCAGAAAGTATGATAACGGTCAGTAATACAAAATATTAAAGAATGAATAAAAGCAGCATGTGTTAATTCAAAAAATAGTTTTTAAACACAGAATCAGATTCCTTGAAATTTCTCTTAAAAACCGAGTACTATTTCACCTTCCAAATTACCGTATCCTCATCCGCGACCCATATGGGTAGATTTTACTTAACGCTCCCATAAAAAGGACAAAAATTAACATTTTGAATAGCCGTCGAACGGGAATTTGTCTTAACAGAAACAAAATTACGTGAAAACCCGGGAATACTATGGTCAATATCCATGCAATTTGATGTAATACATGTTTTTGAATTAAAGCGTATTTCCATTAATATTCCTCATATACGGAACTCAACGCCTTCTACTAACACAGAACGTATTTTTGCACCACGCCCGACAATTATAGACAAGCTCAATACATGCAGGCAATTTCGTACTGGACAACATACCCATCTCAACTAGACGTACAAATTTGTTACTAGTGCTAGCTTCTAAATTTCTACTGTATTACCAGAAAACGCTAGTCGTACAATTTCTGTCATGAATATGTTCTTCAACAGTATCACTCGATCTTTCCAGCCAATATTTTACTTCAGTAAAGTTTTAGGAGTGATGCCGTGTTCCTCATCTGAGAAAAGTGAACGTCAGCGTCTTCAATGGTCTATTTCCGGTTTCTGTTATACAATAGCCCTTCTCGCTTGTTTAGTAGGGATTACAGTCTATACAACAGGAAGCGCAATGTATTACATGAAAGGTGTAAGTGGCAATACATAATACTTCGCCATGTTCTTTCAAATATTCTGTATACTCTTTATGCGGTACGCATGCACATTAGTCAATGGACTAAAGGCAAGATTACTTCCGGATATCCTTCGAAAGATTTCGTCACTTGATGCTCAATTATTGGTGGCCCATGCAGATTACAGGCCTTCTTATTTCTATAGCGTGTTTCATATATGAAGGATATGTACCTTTACTCTGGTTTTGGTTTTATTTATTTGCTTGAAATTCGATTTTAATATCATGTACCTGTTGACATATGAAATCATCTACTTGAATATTTTAGTTAGCTGCATATTACATCAGTTTTGCTACTTCCTTTATCTCCTGAAACAACGATAACAACCGAAAACTGGAATCATTCTTGAGATGTCCATTTCCGAGTTCACAAACAACGAATGATGATGTTAAACAACTTCGTAGTATGCATGATTATCTGTCGGACATGTCAGTTGAGATTTATTCAATGTACGAGTTACAAATTCTTGGTTGTTTGTTGATAAACTTCATCATATCTATCGCAGGCTCCTACTATTCCTTTTCTGCTAATTCAAATGAGCCACTCCACGTTATCCTCCATAGAAATATATATTCCTTTGTCTGGTGTGTTGGATCTATTTCAGAGTTAATAATTCTGTGTGCCAAGAGTGCCAGAAGAGGTAAGTTCAGTTTCTGTTCTATATGAACGTACGCAATTAAATGTGTTAGTGTGTGTGTTTGAAATAACTTTGTTTATTAACTTTTTTCAATTTTTCATGAATATTGTCAACTTAATAACTGAAACAACGATATGTTAAACGCAGCCATGTCAAACTAAATTCGTGAGTAGGGCCGCATAAATGCCAAAACACTCCGGACTGCACGTGTGGAACCCCAATCCCTTGCAGTCCAAAACTAAAGGGTTCGCCCCTGACGGGGTATATTATATAAATTTTGTAGTGTATGCCACTTCCCTCCCCCCGAAGTGCCATAAATTCGTAATCGCAAGGGAATGCAAAAAAAACAGAAGGGAGAATTCCCCCTCATCCCACTGCACATTCATTGAATGATTACACTCTTTAGTGCGTGTGTGTAGGGGAGAGTGGGGCAAGTGAGATCCCTTAAGAAAAGAAAACTCAAAGTGTACATGTCATTTATTTGAGAAGAAACAAACTTTTACCAGGCTACAGGTAGAACAGTTATGAACACTTCTATCTAGTTAAAAAAAACAAAAAAACTCCTCATATGAAGCTGATTTTATCAGCCACCATCATACACAAAATTAGTTGTCCAGTATCCAAAGACAGCAAGTGGTCAACTTAACTCCTTCTTTATTTCAGCTGTGAATGTTGGTTTAAACCTTCCCATATTTTCTATCCTCCCAACAGTGCCTCGATTTATTCTTGAGATGAGAGTTGTGCGGGGTATACTGTACATCACTGCTTCTTTTCTCAACGACCCTTAATACTCTGCAACGCCTGATGCCATCTCACGTGCAACCCTTTGTTCTCTCTTTCAGACATAGACTCCAACCATATCTGAATGAAGGCACAGGGATATACGTTTTAACATCACGACAACTATGAATACTATGATGTTCGATTTTCATTACAAGATATGAAACCCTAAATCATGATGTGAATTTAACGGGGGACAGGGGATGACTGGGAGTCTATCCCACAACGAAATTAACCCTGGGAAAAGAAATGCGTGGGCTTCTCCCCGAACAAAAATTTGAACACGCATACTGCTCAATACACATGGAGGCATTGTCGTCGAGATTAACCTAACGGTAGTAAAGCAACGTAAAATAACCTACTAGTGAATCAATCAACCTGGAGAAAGTGTGTCTAAGATTCTATGTGGACGCTCATACCTCACTCCACATGTTTTATTTACTCAACCCCTATATGTGGGTCTAATAATGCTGCATTCGTCGTATGTCAGCTTGAGGTTCATAAAGAGATATTATGAAATTAATATATTACAAATGTTAAAATGTATTTTCGATGTGTAATGCAGGCTTCTTTATGTATGTACCATAATCCTTTAAAATATAACACAGAAAATAAATACATACCTATAAAAATCCTCAATTTTCAAGCAAGCATACCGTATCAATCCCTAAGATTATATGTTTATTTCATTAAGTCTCTCTGAACTGCTTTACACACAGCCTCTCCAGCTTCCATCACACCAACTAGCTTCTCGCGGGGTCATTTCCTGTCGTGGTCTACAATTCAGCAAGGGTGGACGCACTTGCCCAACCTGTCTCACTTACCCCACCCTCCCCTAATTGTAGTGAAAATAATTCAAATATAATGCTTATATGTTTTATTGAAATAAGATCGAACTGAAATATTTTTCGTAGACAGTGATATATGTTTGTTTCAAGTACAAATTGGTTACAATTTACACATTTTGGCAAAAAACTGTTTCGTTTATGAATAATGATAGTTTCCTTTCCAAGACATTTGTCACATATTTTGTAGAAACTAATTTCCCAATATCCGCGTTATGTTCAGTAGGTTCAAAAACAAGCAATTATTAATGCAGACAAAAAAAGAATGTCAATCATTCTTGAACTTTGGGCTGTTTTTTTAATCTTCATAATGGAGAACAACCTGTTCACCAACGTAAGTGCTGCGAAAATCACTAAAAATTCCAGCAACAAAATGTCATATTCGAGAATACTGTTCTGAGAGATAAGAGAAAAATCTAGGAACAACCTCATCGTGATATTTCTTTCCATACGACCCGCATTGAAATTCAATAAGTTCCATATGAAGGTCGGGACTGCTCACACATTTCAGATTTATAGGCAATCCCCCATTTCACATGAAAAAGTTTATATTCCTCTTTTGTAGTCCTTCCTTAGTCGTACAAGGTTTGGACTGTAACACGGTTGTCTCAAACGTTTCCACTGACTTTCCTTTCTGGCAAATCTTTCACATCAAGGAACTTATTAATAGGCGCGAGAAGGTATGCACATTTTTGTGGAAGGGTGTTAGGTGTGATGGCCATTTGGAGGTGTGCATAAAGTGAGAATCCTGGCCTGGGCATGGATGTTTGTACAAACGCCCCGTGATAACTTAGGACCCGGATAAAAGAAACAGCCTGAGAGGATGCACGAATTGACTATCTGCCTTCGTCCAGCGGGCAGATACTCTTGTACTTCAAAGCCAAACTGTCGGTGAACTCGTTTAGTCGATACCACACCTGTCGTTTATTAAAATGCAAGAATGTATCTGTGTAGGGTAAATTGGTCAATCTGGTGACATTCCGATGAATCGAAGCTTGTTTCGTGAGTAGAGGAATAACTTCAAATGTGTAGACAGCATTGCAGGCATGAATTGTACATAGGGCTAGAGCGGGTCGCATTAAGAGATGCTGCGAGCAGAGCGTATAGAAGGAATAGTGTGTGCACTCCCTGAGTTGCCGTGGTCCACCGCCTAGATGGCAGTGGTGACGTTTGAGACTGCGCGGAAGATGCTCGCGTTGCTTACATAGCTAACTACATAAGAAACAAAAATGCATGTTACTTACGTTTGGAGAAGAGCTCAGCAGCTGGATAGTTTGAAGAATTTCGGAGATGATTTTGCTGTCTTCGAGGCACTTAATTCCTTTCTTATCTCCTTGGTGCGGAAGAAAAATCGACATTTCAGATAGTGAAATACGAGTTTAGGTAGCGTACGCAGCACATGATCTTCACAGCATCCTAATTGCGAAGTTTTTACAGCAATTATATTTAAATTGTCCAAACACTCAAAAAATATATCCCCCCATAAACTATTAGCACATGATAATTTCTCTGCAACAACATCTTCCACTCGTAACAGCACATCATAAACACTTTTCGATGCATAGGTAAGGTATTTACAGCCGTCACCCGAACCATAGTCTTGGACAGGGTCGCCGACTTGTCAAAATTATTGGGGGGCTCTGATCACTGAAATAAATTAATGAATGAATCACTCTCCCTTTTTTAAGTTTTGGCCTCAGTGTTCGGAATCTCATAAAAGCCCATGAATTTCTCAAAAATATCAATTTTAACAATACTCATAATTACATACTTAGTATATAATAATAAGTCATGTGTTTTGCTGTCTCTGGTCATAGCCCCCCCCACCAAAGTTGATGGTTTAGCGGTCTCAGCCCCCCAAAGTTGATGGTCTAGAACATTTCAAATGTGAATTTAAAGTTAAGTTCATGGGGCACAATTAAGCCCCATGGAGTCGGCGCCTATGGTCTTGGATTAGCGTAAGTGAGGCAGGTACGTTAGTTGGTTCCCCGTGCAGAAAAGTTGTACACAGTTTACAATGCGTCACTTTTGAAATATACCGCACTGTGTATCCTGCCAAATGATACACCAAGTATTCTTTACCAACACTTTGTTCATTTAAGTAAGTTATGTTGCTTTCCCAGTCCGGTATTTGAATTTCATCTTCAACAATGGAAATTTTTTCCCTTATTTTATTTTCAGGTTGCTTCTTCACCGAAAGATTTTTATTTTCGGTTGCTCTTGCCAGAGTTCGCATTTCATTAACAAAAGACGTCAGAGGACACTGTATTCAGTTTCCGCCCGAAAATAAAGCAAGTTTTGCTGGTACGTAAATTGATTGCACATATGTAAGTGCAGAAAATCCAGTGGAGGGATAATCATCACAAGTGAACGACCGCAATATACCAAAATGGCCCAAATTAATGATTAAATTTTCCTGTCAAAATGTACTTGTAATTATTCTTCCACAAATATTCGGACACTTCTAAAGTACTTTCTAAAGTCACTCTTAAGGACTCTAGCGTTTTTTTTCTGAAGCGAAGGAATTTCGATTATCTCTAAGGACAGCATTCCATTTTATTAAAGTTGTATGTGCTTCTGATCCTTTATATATTGCCTGTGCAGGAGTCATATCCAGATCTACAGCCGGGTACGAAACACGTAGGCATCTTGTAGTTTTCGCTCGCTGCTGTCTCAAACACAATAATAATGCGTTGAACACAACACAAACTAGTCACAACGGATCAAGCACAAATCTAACGACACTAAACTGAGTATCGTAACAACGTTGTCATTAATAAAAGTACACAATGTTATTCTAGCACAACACAACACAACGCTCTACATAATGCGCGGCCGCACTGCAAGCAGAAGACGCTCGTCGCAAGCGAAGGTGCTGCCAGTGTTTCGGTGGGGCACCGCTCTATTCACTTGGCTTACGGGAAGAAACCGAAGTGCGCACACTTCCTCTTCTATACGCTCTGCTGCGAGTTTGACATGGGTGTGTTAAAGGTATAAGAAAAGCTTCCACGCGTAGGTTTGACTGATTCAATTGCTTTATTTTACTTCGCTTTTTGTGCTACTTTTGGCTAATTTACGAAGATAGGGATGTGTGATGATATGATCAAATTGATGAATTAACAATCACATCCATGCTAAGGCCGGGATTCAAACTCGGGACCCCTGGTGTCGTAGCGCGATATGCTAACCCCTCCGCCACGTGGACCGGCTTTGCTCGCGTAGGACAATTTGCTTTCCCTTGGAATATAAGGTTTAGCAACTTGCGGAGGCAAAATTGGCAAAAGGGGGGGGGGCAACTGCATCCCACACCCACGCTAATAGCAATACCTCTTTTGAACATATCAATTTAAGTATTTAAGTAATCAATTGTTATTCATTATTTACCATTGATCAATTAATTTTTCAAGCTTATACCCAACATGATATATCTTAATAATGGCATACATCGTAACGTAATGTATTCGAATATTTTTTGAAAACCAATCAGAGTTCTGTATACATATTTATATCAACCTTATGTTGAAATTACAACGCTGAAAAATATAACTTCGTATTACTCGCAAAACTTTCCTTCGAAAATTAGTCACAAAGAAAGCGTGCCATTTGCACGGTTTTGACGAAATATAAAACCTCTTAACACATATTTAATATGGCACGTTTATTTGCAGAATACACAAAAAAGTAAACTTATAGAAATAATCTACAAAATAACTGGCTTGTGACTGACACTCAAGTCGACATACAACGATAAATTTTGCATTTTTCATACACGATTTTCGAACTGACGAATGTAAAGAGATGGCGTTGTAAGTTGAAAAACCCACCACTTTCTTGGTCTCTGAATCCAATGAATGAATGATCAGAAACCTTCCCCGTGGAGAAGGTCAAGTAGGCAAACGAATGAGCTGTTGCTTGCTTATTGCTTCAGTGTACTCCCTGCATTCTCAATCATTTCAAGCGAAAAGAACCGTCTGCTCACTTAATTCCACAGTGGGCAAGTCACAAGAAATGTTCAAATTTTCTCCCACAAATAGGAGAAGCCCAGTGGAATTTTCCAGTCAGATAAAAAGAGATACATTAAATTAGGCACACACAGCAACAGTTTCCGTTGCCGTAGCACTTGCAGAGACGATTCCACACAGGTAAAACAGCAACAGCGAAATATCAGGCAAGCCAGCCCGGCTCCGTAGCTCAGTGGTAGAGCAATGGCACGGAATGCCAGACACACGAGTTCGAATCCTGGTCGAGCCTGAATTTTTAGCTGAAAAATTTACGTAAAAATTAGTCAGTACTATATAATATTTTTTTAAATCGAAATCGTCGCGGAGGTGTTTTGTGGCTGTTCAATTCTGAAATTTGAACGTTCCAAAAATTTGTTCAAAATTAATATTTGACCAGTTAATTCGATTCCTTTTCATATTCTCTTCAAAACTAGAACTATTGCGAAATCCGATTTTTTCTCCCGGCCTTCCTCTTAAAAGAACAAAGAACAACATTTTACAAAATGTGCTAACCACTCCGCCACAGGGCCGGCTTAACAAAAAGTGTTGAGTACGAAATTTTAGCTCGAACCACACAGGATCTGCAAAATTTTGTCAGTACTATGGGGGTCAATACCAGTGAAATTTGATGTAGAATGATCCACGTGATTTAAAATTCAAGCCAATTTCTCTTTCTACATTAAGGGAAGTGTTTTCTGACATTTGGAGCTCAACGCCTTCTATTAACAGAAAATCTATTTTGCGCCACACCCGGCAATTATAAACAAATTCAATACCATGTTTTTGCACTTGACAACATACTGTTTACAACTAGACATACACCATTGTTAGTAGTGCTAAGTTCCTAATTTCTAGTTTTCTACCAGATACCAGTAGTGCATTTCCTGCCATGTGTATGTTTTTCAACAGTATCACTCGATCTTTCCAGCCAATATTTTACTTCAGTAAAGTATTAGGTGCGATGCCGTGTTCCTCATCTGAGGAAAGTGAACGTCAGCGTCTTCAATGGTCTATTTCCGGTTTCTGTTATACAATAGCCCTTCTCGCTTGTTCAATAGGGATTACAGTCTATACAACAGGAAGCGTCATGTATTACATGGAAGGTGCAAGTGGCAATACACAATACTTCGCCATGCTCTTTGAAATGTTCTCTGTACTCATTATGGGGTACGTATGCACATTAATCAATGGAGTAAAGGCAAGATCACTTCCGGATATTCTTCGAAAGATTTCATCAGTTGATGTTCAATTATTGGTGGCCCATGCAGATTACAGGGCTTCTTATTTTTACAGCGTGTTTCATATATGCAGGATATGTACCTTTGCTCTTGTTCTGGTATTACCTATTTCCTTAATGGTTTTTAATATGATGTACTTGTTAACATTTCAATTCAACTACATATATATTTTATTTAGCTGCTTGTCGCATCAGTTTTGCTATTTCCTTCATCTCCTGAAACAACGATTCTTGTTGCTTAACAGAAAACTGGAATCATTCTTGAAATTTCCACTTCCAAGTTCAGCAACTAATTATGAAGGCTGTAGTCATTTCCATGATGGCGTTAAACAACTTCGTACCTTGCATGATTTTCTTTCGGACATGTCAGTTGAGGTACATTCAACATATCAGTTACAAGTTCTTTATTGATAAACTTCATCGTATCTATCGTAGGCTCTTACTATTTTATCTCTGCTTTCCCGAACAAACCAATCCACGATACTCTGAATACAATTATATATGCTTTGGTCTTGTGTGTTAGTTCCATTTCAGAGTTAGCCATTCTGTGTACTTCAACTTCAAGAGTGGCAGAAGAGGTAAATTTAGTATCCGTTGTATGTGTGTATGTATGTAAATTTGAGTATGTATTGTACATTTGTAATTTTGTTTCATATCTTTTTTTCTTGAATGCTATCAGTGTAACTGAAACGTAACAATGTGTTGAAAGCCATAAGAGAAATTTACGTATGTAGTTATGAAAGTTAGTGAAATTAGAAATAAAAGTTTTAATACTGCTCACACTTTACAGGATTTACTTAGTGTACAGTAGTAAAATATCCAATTCAAACATCGTGTGGCTTTTATGGACAAATTCATACTGCCATATGTACTACAAAGATTACACTTATTTAAACAAGTTTTATGGACAAAAAACATGCGGTCATATATACTATACAGAAATTACAGTCATTTAAACAAGTTTTTGAATGTGCGAATGAAGTAATGATATGTGTATTTGTGCATCTATGTGATAGTTTATGATAATGAGTTTTGATCTCAACAATACTAACATTTCTTGTAGGCAAAACGGACGGCAACAGTGTTAAAGAAATTGTCTAATCGTTCTCTGGATATAAAGACGAAGGAGGAGGTAAGGTAGAGTTACTTTGTATCAGGGTTTCGGAGCGGAGCGGATCAACGCTCCGACTGTTGCCCACACTCCGGAGCGAGGAGCGAGATTTTAAGAAATGGTTCGCTCCGCTCCGGAGTGGAGCGATGTCTTAGCCCGCTCCGCTCCGGAGCGGAGCAGCAGAAATCGGAAAATTTCTCGCTCCGCTCCGGAGCGAGGAGCGAAGTTTTAGAAAATGGTTCACTCCGCTCCGGAGCGGAGCGCTACCTTGACACGCTCCGCTCCGGATCGGAGCAGAGGAAGTTGGAAAGTTTCTCGCTCCGCTCCGGAGCGAGAAGCGAAATTTTAGCAAACGGTTCACTCCGCTCCGGAGCGGAGCGATACCTTGTGACGCTCCGCTCCGGAGCGAGGAGCGATATTCAAAGAACTTGCCCACTCCGCTCCGGAACGACTCCGGAGCGCTCCGAGGTTGGATAATACGAGTGTATACAGAAAACTAACGATTAAAGGTTCCGAGTACATTAGTAATTTTGTTTGTGGAATTTGTACGGCATTTGAAAATCACCCGTTATTGTTGTTATAAAACTGATTATTACTAAAGTTAACGCCACGGAAACAGTCCAGAAAAGATTACGTCACTCACCTACAGTGTTGCCAATAAGCAAGGAATAATCCTTACACAATACACCAGGGAAGGCACAATAAACCGCATACGTACGGTCACGGACACTGCCGGCTTGTAATGAATACATTGACTTTCAATGGAATCGTTACAAGCCGGCAGTGTCCGTGACGTAGAACGCGCAATGTGGCAACTGTGAAGCGTAGAAGAAGTGTGGCAAACCTGGAGGGCCAGCGGTGTGGACAAGGCAAGGGGAAGCTTCGATCTTCACTGGACTGTTTCCGTGAAGAGAGCGATATTATTATTATTATTATTATTATTATTATTACATTCTCATTATCACTTTTACTACTCTACTACTATTCTGGGAACAATATATTTCAATAGCAGGTGTATCACCTGTGGTTTTATAAGTTGAGAGAATGGAACCACTCATTCATTTCCTGCCACCAGGGATTGCGACTGAAACTCATTTCGGTTGAACTTCTGGTTCGGGCTAAGCACTTCGGCATATCGGCCCGACGTTACAGTCCACGGCGCGGGAGAAGTGAGTTATTCCGGAATATTGGTTCGAGTAACACTGGCGAAACTACTGCAGAAAATCCATTCGACCTTCTAAAAGGCCAGGAGCGCGCAGAGGAAAGCCGAAGCAACTTGTATGGAGGAAGATAAAAGGCAGACAGGTGTTCATTCAAAATACTCCCTGGTGCATGATTGCCATATCTTACTTTATTTTACGCTGGTTATGTATGATACTTTGAATGTAGCGAAAGGGAAAAGTTTAAAGTAATTGGAAATTCAGGTTGCTAATTTTAACTTTTCGATTTTTGAATGTATGAAGTTGAAAATCGGAATCATGCTTATTAATGTTACCGTCGGCCAATAAGGAAACGTTTTAATTTGAAATAGCTACAGAGTTTTCATATCTAACTTTTTAAAAATCCTGACATTAGAAAGTTGAAAACCGGCTTAACCAAAAATGTAAGTTGCCACATTTGGTTTACTTTTATGAAGGTATAAAGTCGAAAATCGGAATGCTGTTTTTATACAGCCGAACGGGGGAATTTAAATAGTATGAAATACAGGGTTGTCATATCGATTATTTTTCCCAATTTTAAAGGCAGGAAGTTGAAATAGGTATTTAATGGTTACATACGTATACTACTGCAAAAATTACGAAATGTCTGTTTGCCATATCTAACATTTCAAGTTTGTAAGCAGTAACCTGGAAATAGGCATGGTGGTTATAAGAAAATTGCAAACATTTTGGAAAAACAACGAATAGAATGTTGCTATATTTAACTTTCTGAGTCTAGAAAGCCAGAAAACGTATGTATACGTATAAAATAAATATTTTTTGTATTGTGTACATTGTACACAGCAAACTGAAAGCAAGTTTTCAGTAATGAACAATGTGTAGTCAGCAGATAAGTCGAAACAAGATGTATAAACCTTAATAACCGTGATAAACACAAAATGTAATATTATCTACTTGGATAGGGGCATGTCCTGAATTTTATGGTTTCATTTTGAAAAACAGGGCTGCGAGCAATACGTGCCTTCCTCACTGATGGCATTTGATTTTATTTTTGTTACTTAGCTTTGAATTTTGGCTAATCGCGACGATGATAATGAGAGAAGTGATAAATGTGAACTGAAAAAAAAGTAGCGCGCTGTACCCCGATAACATAGTGGTAACAACGTCGCCTTGTAATGAAGGGGCACTGGGATCGATACCCGGTGGAGGGACATAGTGGCTCGAATCCCACTTTAGGTAGGATTTAAACTGTAGGTCTATTCTCGATAGCGTATTGTTGAGTCTTAAATCCACCAAAAGTTCATAATAAAAGGCATTGTTTCAACGTATGTTGAATGTATAATTGCAGTGTATATTGTGATAAATTAATCCTTAAGCAAATATACATTTGTAAATCTGTTTAACAATAAGAGGCTTTACTTTCCTTTACATCTATTCACAAGAGCATAAAAATAAAACTTGGAAATTCATTTCCAAACGAACAACCTCTTATGCATATATTTTAGGTGTGTGTGTGTGTGTGTGTGTTTTTCTGAAATCTGGCAAAGTTTTAATAATGTATTCACTTCATAAATGTCTATTAAATAACAGAAAGCATCATTGGGTATTCAATATCAGACGAATAACGAATTCCATGGGAATATTTCAGCGAGTTCGTGGATGTGAGTTCAGCTCTCAACGACAAATGGTGTTGGTTTGACCCGCCTTAATGTCATTGGTGTTTCCTTTGTGTTTGTTTCTCTATCACAGTATATTTCTTTTCCATAGTTTCGGTGTCCTATTTTTTTACCGACTTCTCTACAATTTGTTTAAAATTACGGATCATGAGAAATATACGATTAAAGGCAAGGCAAAGGTAATAGTCCGGAAAAAAACAAATTGAAACTTATACTTAGTTGAAAGGACAATTGGTCATTGTTTATTACATTTATAGAAATAACTTGATCGAAATACTTGGTTTTCTCTTACATACATTTTTGTAATTCTTTTTGTGCACCTTTCCATTCCTACTTGAACAGGTAGACTATAAATAAAAACTCGGCATGGTTTCCTTCAATTCATTATTACAGTATAGATCTTCCATGATTATCGTGGCTTATGATGATGCATAGAATTAACAATTACGGATTTTTCTTTTTTGTTCTTGTGTATTGATTTAACAAATCTAGTCACCTTATAATTCCATTAACCGAGACTAGTTGGAATGATTTCTCCATTCGCATGGATGTCCGGAAGGGAGGGGTCCACGCCACCCGGAAATGAAAGTGAATCAAAAAGTATATATTTCACGCATATAATTTCATTTCAGTCACAGTAATATATATTAACTATTGCAAGGCCGTTGCAGGAACATGATAACTTCAAACTGTAGAATTTTTTTAAAGGGAGTAATACTATTTTGGGGAAATTCTGCCTCATTCTGCCCCCCTCCCTTGGAAAAATATCTTGCTTGTCCCTTTCTGAAAAAGATCCTGAAGACGTCCATGTATCAGCGGCGTTAAAAATTTCATTAAATGTCCATACATCACCATTGACAAGCACACATAATATGCATGTAATGATACAAGAGAACACAGCTTTTAAAAGCTTATTTTTATGACAGTTAAGAGAAGAACAACGCGCGCAAGTAATACTTTTAAAAGAGAACAATCTAGCCAGAATTGGTGTAGCATAATTCTAATACAACTGGCAACACTGGATCTGTCTGGCAATGGCGATGTCTCTATTATACGGATACTTCGAACGCAATGTACAGCGCAGCGAACGAAGTTCTCAACCCCGAAAGCACACACAAACAAGCTATGTGCCCGTTTCACTCTCCTTCCCTCTTGAAACGGGCACAAGACCAATGCGCTAGCCGATTGCACTGAGTCACCTGCAAGGAACACGGAATACGGCAAAAAACGAAGCTGTCTGTTGTATGGGGGAGGTGGGTCGGACAAATCCGCAAAGCAGAAAAACTGATTGCTTGAAATTATTCGTAACCCATTCAACACATAACATTCAAACTCTTATATCTAAGAGTCACAATACAAAATAGTTCATCTCAATACAGAAATACTATTTACGTAATTCATATTTCAACTTATATCAAATGAACAATTTACGTACTATAACTCCCTCTCTCTCTCTCTCTCTCTCTCTCTCTCTCTCTCTCTCTCTCTCTCTCTCTCTCGAGCCAAAGCAACATTCTTGTATTGTTTTACCAATGTTTAATTTGCATGATTGATTGATTGATTTAGTTCACTTTACTTCTCTTCTTTGTCGCTTTTGGCTAATCGCGAAAATGGGGATGATCGATGTTATGATTAAATTGATGAACGATACACACAAAGATTGTACACTCGCCTCACTTAGTACTCTGGCAGTTTGTTTCTTTATACAGCATATTTGCAGAAGGTACAATTCAACATACAAGTGTATAAAACAAACTTATTACTAACTTCGTTGATCCTGTACAAGCCCATGCCGGGTTTTGAACCACCCCACGGATCTCTGACGTCATAGGGTGCTGTGCTGTAGAGCGACCACAAACAAAAAAGCTTCGGCCAAAAGTCCCCGCGCACCTCCCCCTTCACCCGTTCGACTAGGGCCATAAGGAAGCATGATCCACTCTGTCCCTCCCCTCCAAGCGGGGCCGATCATACAGACAAACAACTAGAGTACGTGGAAACAGGACTGCAGGCTCTTTTCCATGTGGTTCCACTATAACCACTCCGTCACGGAAGTCGGTTTTAATGCGCACATTCCATTATTTACAGTTGCATTACAGCATTCGTGTAAAAAAAAAACTCCTAACCGGATCGGAGCGTGCTGTTAAAAGCACCACGCTCCGGAGCGGAGTGCTGTTGTCTCACGCTCCGCTCCGGATCGGAGCGTGCGTCTAAAAAATCTGCTCCACTCCGCTCCGGAGCGGATTACTGCTGTATCACGCTCCGCTCCGGATCGGAGCGTGTGTCCCAGAAATCCGAACCACTCCGCTCCGGAGCGGAGTGCTGTTGTATCACGCTCCGCTCCGGATCGGAGCGTACGTCTCAAAAATCTGAACCACTCCGCTCCGGATCGGAGCGTACGTCTCAAAAAGTTGAACCACTCCGCTCCGGAGCGGAGTGCTGTTATATCACGCTCCGCTCCGGATCGGAGCGTGCTACTCAAAAAGTCGAACCACTCCGCTCCGGAGCGGAGCGTGTCTCTCAAGAAATGGAACCACTCCGCTCCGGATCGGAGTGCTGTCGTACCACGCTCCGCTCCGGAGCGAGGAGCGGAGTAGAAATGACGCTTCGAAGTCGCTCCGGAGCGCTCCTTTAGTACGCTCCGCACTCCGCTCCGAAACCCTGCTTTGTATTACTTGTGTGTTTGTTGTGTGTGTGTGTGTGTGTCAGCTTATTTGTATTTGTCTCTCTTTACGTCGCTTATCTGTACTTTTCGCTAATCGTGAACATGACGATAAATGCTGATTAGATGAAATTAATGTAGATACACTAATGAATAAAAACGCCCAGGAGTAAAACCTGGAACTTCCGGTGGTGAGATGGTGAGTCGACCGCTCAACACTCACAGCCACCACTGCATTGGCGTCTTATTAAAGTTGCTAGAAATAAGCACTAAAACCAGTTTACGAACTGAGAGCCCTAAAGTAATAAAAAAATATAGCCTGTTAATTAGGAGGAATTTGGATAACCGGTGAAACCCACTTACATGTACACTGGCGAACTTTAAAAAAAGGTCTCGCTCCTCTTAGTTAGATTGGAAGGTAGTTGGAAACACTTCATTACTCCTGTGTTGGATAAGAAAGTGGGGGAAGTCAGTTTGCAGACAAGGCCATCACTACCTTATGCGCACGTAAACTTGTTTCCGGAAAGATTTCTGTTGGAGTCTTGTCAGGCATGATCTGGGAAGTTTGTGGAAGATTTTTGTATTCCTAACCCCCCCCCCCTTTTCTCTGTGTATGTGTGTGTACGTGCGTGCGCGCACGCCGACACCCGTTTCTTTTTAAGTTTGGCGTATTTTTATTGCATCGACTAATTGCTGTTCTGGCTGGGAATGAACCAAGTTAGCAATGGGCAAATAAAAAAGTATAAAAAATACAAAAATTCCTGGCATGAGTAGTTAGTAGTAGTAAAGGTTAGGTAAAGTTCCTCGTGCGTATAGCAACGTGCCATGAAAGCACATTTAGGGCATGTGGTAGTAGGGCACCGCATATTCTCGAGCTCGGCCATTTTGGAGGTGATACGATCAGCAGCACGCTCCAGCCGCCTTTTTTTCGCCAGGGTTGTAGTAGAAATGAGAAAATAGAAATGTTTTGCATTTTGCGTATGTGACAGTATTCTTTGGATATTGTCCCTGAAATATCTGTTAACATCCTAACCCGCAGTTTTTTCAGGATAAACTAGTTGAAGGCCATGAGTGGTTCCTGAGAAGTAATGAACATATCACAGAATGCGCACGAGTTTAGCTCACGTTTATTGGGGGGAGGGGGAGAATGATATACAAATGTATTCTACGAATGCTTATGTCATTGTGACAATGGAATATAATTTGCAGACTGACGTCTAGACACAAGGCCAGTATAATGGTCTGTGAAGTTTGGGCTGTGTCCTATGTTTGTGATTGCCTTTCACAAATTTCGTCTTAACACACCTTTCATCCTTATCTATGTGATTACTCAAAAGTGGAAGAAAAGCGAAGTAAAAGAAAGAAATCAATTGGTCATTCTGTCCCTGCGTTTTTCAATATTTCTTCCTGAACGAAAATTAATGTTTCACCGATGTAATGCATGAATATAGTCATGTGAATTATTATTTTCCGTCATCATAATGTGCTTAAACATTCCTTAAAGCATAGACTTTAACGCTGTTGTCCTTAGTGTAAACGATCTTAATTGTGTGGAAGTTTTTATGTAGGCAAAAAAATGGTTAAGAGTAAATCCCAATTGATTGTTAGAAATTTAAAATATTATAACTCTGACGTGACGCATATTAACTGTTCTTAGTTCGCTGTCAAGGAACGTTTTCTCCTAACTAAAAAGGATTCCGCCTCCGTGGTAGAGTGGTTAACACAGCTTGCTTAAACACCGCCTTGGCATTGTGTTCGTTCGGTGTTCATTGTGACTGTCCCTTCATCAATTTCATCATTTCATCACTCATCCTCATCGTCGCGTTTAGCCAAAAGTGGCAGAAAAGGGAAGTAAAATAAACCAAATCAAACATAAATAAGAAGCTGAAGGGAAAAATATTCCATTACCAAAAATAAAATATATAAAATACAGTAATTACTTTGTTGACACTGCAATTTTTTGGCAGTGTGTAGCTGTCTTAGGGTCGTATGTTCGAATTAACTGACCTCAAAATATACGAAGAGTGAATTATTAATGGAAATGGAGATGCACATTTATATTACTTTAGTAAGCGTTCAGTCGTAAATCCTGTGGACACAGTGTGATTTTCGTGCAAGGAAGGGAGGGTTCCTGGTACATCAGCTAGGTCGACGTTTACTTATAGCGTTACGAGGATATGGATTTCTCTCAACAAGTGCAAAATGTTTATGATCATGGAAATTATTTATACAATTTGTCTGAGTAACGTCGTTTTCTGCCTCTTGAAATTAATGGTGACTGGAGATAAAAAGACATGTGGCAGATTGTAACGTGCTTCGAAGACAGAGGTCTTAAGTTCGAACCATGATTAAGGCATGTTTGCCCCATCACATCCATGTTATCAATTGTTCAATCAATCTCATCGCCACGGATTAACCAAGAGGCTAAAAGGCAACGTAATATATCCTAAATAGAAAAAAATACAGAAAAGGGGCAAGGAAATGCACATATCGTGCCTAGTCGAGGTTGTGTGTTGCAAGACGTAAATGTGTAACTATTATCGCAAGAGCACGTTCAATTATATTAGGGCAGAACCATGTATCACACAATACAGGTGAAGTTGTTGTAGGTTGACGTGAAGTGTTAATCTGCCTAAACTCTTAAAATACTCTAATATCAGGTTTTTTGTTCCACTTATTATTTCAATTTTGAGGGTCTTCATGACCGAGTGCTTGTAGGTTGACGTGAACTGTTAATCTGCCTAAACTCGTAAAAATACTCTAGTATCAGGTTGGTTTTTTGTTCCACTTATTATTTCAATTTTGAGGGTCTTCATGACCGAGTGCTTTGCATACTGCTCTATGAAACCAGAGACCCTATGTTCGATTGATTGATTGATTTGCTTTATTTTACTTCGCTTCTTGTGTCACTTTTGGCTAAGTTGCAAATATGGGGGAGGCCTCCCCGATGGCGCAGTGGTAGCATCGTAGCCTTGTGAACAAGAGTTCCCGGGTTCGATACCCGGTGGAGGAACATAGTGGTTCGGATCCCACTTTAAACTGTAGGTCCAGTCCCGATTAGCCTTACTGTGCATAAAGTGGACTTCAAACACAAACTCAATCAGTCAAACTCAATCAAATATGGGGATTAGTGACGATCTGATGAAATTGATGAATGGACACTCACAAATCCAAGGCCAGGCCAGGATTCGAATGAGGGACGCCTGGCGTCGTAGCGTGATGTGGTAACCACTCTGCCACTGGGGCCGGAATCTATTTTCGAAGCGTGGGTAATATTTAAGAGCTTATTGTGTTCGTTCATTTTTTTCTGGTCACTCCAACATTCGTCCTTATTGTTGAAAGTAAACAAGAGGGATATAATATGGTCGTAAAAATAGCAAAGTTACCATATATGCCTGTCACGTGCCGAAAGAAACGACCTTCTTTGCTCGTTTTCTTTTTATATTTGTTTTAGAGCTAATGACAAAAGAGAGAAAAGAAACGAAAAAATGAACAACCTATTTTCATTCATGTAGGAAATAAATCGCCAGCTCAGAACCCGATTTCTTGAAAGCTCAAAATGGACAACAAATATTTCTTCCGAGGCCGAATGAACACAGAAAGAAACGCTGTGCTAATTCCTTGATGACTCATGGTTAACATTGCTCTTCTGTGAGGTGTTCGCGACTGACAGCTGTGCAGCTCTTCCTTATCTTGGATGGAGTTTCAGCATTGACGCTGCACTGTTTCCAATTCAATATCGGTTTTTGTTTGTTCCTTCCAATCTAACTGAGAGGAGGGATACCTTTTTTTAAAGTTCGCCAGCGTACATATACCGTAGATAGGATATATGCTATTAGTATTATGTTCTTATTTAGCATGGCATTTATAACACTTTTTGTTAATTGCAACAATAAACTAGAATGGTGAATATTTGAAATTGATGAAGAAACAGTCACAAAGGAACATCCATGCCAACTACAAGACAGGAATCTCGAAACGTCGGTGGCAAAAAAAAGTAAAGTGCTCCCCTGTGCTTAGCACCACGCCATGAAGGCGTATATGGGGTGTGGCGAGATAGTGAATAAAGATGTTCATCTAGATGTTAGTGTTCCACAAGTTGTGGACCTCTTAAAGCAGTATAGAGATATCCATTAAACTCTATTAACATTTTATGCACGTGATGTTCTCCAAGAGAAATTTACCATTACCCAACCAAACAATACATTTTTGAAATTTAATGTTTTTGCTTCTTTTCTTTTCAACTTGTCCAGTGCTCCCCACATTATTGTTAACTTTGACTTTGAACCAAGCAAAACTACAATTAAAGTGTGTGAATGTTGAACAGAAAATTGCAGAGATCTCTACCCTCACAAGGCTACCAGGTTTATTCGTGTGCTACAACTTAGGTATACTGGTTACCAATATAAGGATTGACTAAAGGGTGCTTATTTCATCATTTCTTTCAGGTTCTCTTATTCTCTATGCAACTTCTTCACCGGAAAATTGAGTTCTCTGCATTTGGGCTTTTCACTTTGGATTTCTCCCTTCTCCACTCTGTAAGTTTGCCAAAAAAGTTCATTATGTACAATACAACTATTGGTGTCGCGAGAGGGGAGGGGGTTGAATTAATCATTCTATCCCCCTCCCAGCGGAAATCAGCACTGTCCATTTAGAGCTAGAAAGAAGTAAAATGATCATTACTTTAGTGTCGATAAATAAAATTCAATTTATTCGTATTTCAACTGAATAATCTAAGTAAAAATGCGTTAGATTAAAAATGTATGTAAAATGCAGAAGCCAGCTCAGAATATCATGTTTTTGTATACTCACCGAATCCAAAGAATAAATCGTTACATGTTTTCTCAACATTCCACAGGGTTTTCCACAGGACAAACGTAAAATTTTATGTCTAAAATTTCCCCCAAGTTTGAAAGATTTTCTGGAGCGAGGTATCTCAAAGATCAAACTTAATAACAAAATACAACAGAATATAAGAGTACGAAAACGTAAAAAATAAAAGAAAAAAAACAGATGTGATGGACAAGCACTCCTCTGGTGGATAAATTAGAAGTCTATCGATGATCTAATAATAATAACAATAATTGAAAATCAAATGAGAGGTCATAGTAATTAGTTTTTAATTTTTAGTAATAGCCTGACTAGCCACACAAAAAAATGTATTCATGTCGACGTACATGAATGCAACCAATTACGATTGTGTAATACGTGCCCAGAAATTTTGTAGCAGCATGAAACGTCTCCTCTCTTTAGTTAGTAAAAGCTTTAGCATGTTTGTCAGTTATTCCATGTTCTTTTAGTTTTAGGAAAACTTCGTCAAAAGGGTACGGTATCATGGCCGTGATGCTTGAGTTTTACGTTCTTCCCTTGAATCTAATTGCATAATGTAAGTAGTGTTATGTTCATACGAACACAAAACAGACATATTCAAAACTTAATAACACATCACATGGTTACTAATCTGACATCAATACAGGGATTCCGACATCTATATATATAAAAATGGTTGTATGTGTGTGTATATATATATATATATATATATATATATATATATATATGTTTGTTCCGGCATAACTCTCAAACGCCTGGAGCAATTTCAACCAAACTTGGTACACATATGACTTACAATCTGGAAAGAAATACTGTGGGGGTAAGACACCCCTCGCATCCCTAGGAGTGCGGTTGGGAAGGGGTGACATGTAAAAATAATCGAAAAAGACCGATATTACTGTGGAATCCAAAGTGACACTCCCAATGCCGTTCAATTGATTTATTCTTGCTCCTGGAGTTGAAACCAAAAATGCTGTATATAATCAAGTTTTGAGTTAAATTAATAAACGGTTCTCCAATAAGAATGATATGATTTTGAAATAAACTGGCAACTATGTTATAACTGTCACTAGTTGTCATTTGTGTTTAGTATACAGTGACAATTTATTATGGTTAAATACACGCTTCAAAATCGTTTGGTTATTATCCAAACCTTTTATGAAAATATTCTTTTGTGAATACTCATCGTGCACTTCACGAAAACTATGGTCCACATAATCGCCCGTCTGTGCTTGCTATTCGTCGAATCGTTGAAAAATTTGAAAGGGATTATACTCTTCACGATGCGAAAATACCAACAAGAGGTCGAAATGCAAGAAGTGTAGAGAACATTGCTGCTGTAAGTGGTAGGTAGCATTGCAGTGATTTCAAATTTATCGATTCCTCGTCGTGCTCAAGAATTAATGCTTAGAAGAACGACAACTTGGCGTATTTTACGAAACGACTTGGGTTTACACCCGTATAAGATTGTGTTGCCCCAGAACTGAAGCCACTGGACCATCATAAGCGCCGTGACTTTGCTGTTTGGGCTTTAGAGCAACTTGAAACAGATCATAATTTTGGGCAAGAAATTATCTTCTCAGATGAAGCTCATTTCTGGTTAAGTGGATATGTTAACAAACAAAAAACCGATTGATGTTAACAGATTTCTTGCGGCCAAATTTAGATGAAATTGATTTGGAGGACATGTGGTTCTAACAAGACGGTTCCACTGTCACACTGCTAATGCCACTATCTATGTATTGCAAGAAGAGTTTGGTGAAAGGATAATTTCAAGAAATGCAACTGTTAGTTGGCCTCCAAGAACTTGTGACTTAACTCCTTTAGATTGCTTTTTGTGGGGTTATTTGAAAAATATAATCTATGCAAACAGACCACGAACCCTCAACATCGAACGCTGCATTCGTGACATTAGGCCCGAGTTATTGAACAAAGTCATCGAAAATTGGGTTCATCGAATTCACTCGCGTGCACGAAGTCGAGGTGGACACTTAATTGATGTATTATTCAAAACATAATGTAATAAACTATGCTTCAAAATAATATAAAAAGCTTGTTGTATCTGAAATAGTTTTTGTTTTCTTTCATTTTAAAATCATATCGTTCTCATTGGAAAACCTTATAGTATAGTGTATTTGTAAAAGATTTTCTTTATAATTCGAATACTGCACTTATACTTTTAAATACCTGTAAATAAAATTACTTACATTTTACACTATAGTTAGAATTCATTATTTTCCTGTCTTATAGAAAATTGGGATAAATAAATACACGGGCAACGTCGGGAAATCAGCTAACCTCAATATACTTCGGTGTGGCCTCCTCTAACAGATACTCGTATGTAGGATTTCCACTGGTTTTGCATACTCAGAACAATATTCGCTGAATGTTAGTGACAATGGTTCTTTAATAGCATGCAATGTAAATTGGACATTAGTGCTTCTAATACTTAAACCTATTCTAACACCATGTTTCTAGAAAGCACATCTTCCCTCGTCTTCAGGTGAGCAATATTTGGGGAGGGAGGAGCAGTGAAGAAAGAATGCACCACAGGCCTGTGATTTTACTACATATCCGATGTGCATTGGAGTAGTTGGTTCGCGCACAGGATCTGTTATTGTTTCGTTATTCAATTCCTTTTGTAACAGTTAAAAGTACATTAGAATTACTACAAAGAGTACTTTATCCTTTGACATAAACATGTACTACATTGTTCTTCTTGCAGATGGCCTGCGCTATCGTCACCTACCTTGTCATCTTGTACCAATTTCAAGTAGAAGAAGACCAACAAATATGACTTTATTGTAGACGTAGTCGTATACAGTCATGTTAAAATTGTCAAAATTTTAGATATTTCAAAGGTGTGATTTCATATAAGAAGCTCTTTTCCAGCGCTTCAGTGGGACCCCTTTATGAAGTGATTAGACTATCGAGTTATGACGCCAGGGGTCCCGGGTTCGATTCTCGCCTTCGGCATGATACAATATGTAGAAGCAGTTACGTACTTATAAATTCCATTAGGAGAACAATATGATCGAAGAGGGGAGAGTGGTTGTGATTTATTTTCTATGTTAATATCTTAACCATCCGCTTAGAAAAGATCGGCCAAAGTGGGTTTAATACAATACGAATTAATGCTCTTGTTTTACTAATGATTTTCTCGTAGTAAGCATTCCCATTTCTACTAAGAAATGAATAAACAATATTGTAACCATCATTATAAATTAATCTTTATTGAAAGTTAGTGTTTCAATGTTGTAAGTTGACATTTTCAGTAGTGTGTTTTCAAGTGCTAGTGTTATGATCATCATTTTTAAATGATTGTCGTATGGATTAGTGAAAATTAAATTTGTTCTAAATAGCGTTCATGAAGTAGTTGTGGTTGTACATTAACGTTCTTAAACAGCAATAAATACATCTGTAAATCATATCATACGTGGTTGTATTTCTTCACTAGTTGTAAAATAATTTATGCTGTCTAAATAATCAAATAAATTTACAAAATGGGGACGCTAGTCAAGCTTTCATGTTTATCAGAATACACAACGTCGTGGCATGCATACATTCACCAATTTGACGTCCTTTCTATAAACACAGTCGTGTGAGTTTCCGTGTAATGATTGTATTGTGTTAAAAGTAAGTGTATTTATTAGTGAAGTGTTAAAATTAGAGTTCAAAATTAATACATTAATGATGTAATATTCTAATAGATTTTTGCATAACATTTTTGTCCAATTATTTTTATCAAATTGGTAAATCTTGAAGACATATTTGACAAGACAGACTAATAGGTTACTGACTGCTCTATCCTTTGTGATATACACTAATAACATGTAATTAAAATACACCACAAGAAGCAACGAATAATAGACTAAAATTCGGACGAAGCAGTGGTGCCAATGTTTTCTTCCCCCTTCTGAAACTGCACCAAAATAATGAGATACGTTGTCACCGCTCCAGCAACCTGAAATAGTGAAAAGCCATTGAGTTCTAGGAGTTCCAATGCAAATTTTTAAAATACCTTTCAATCAAATACGTTAAAAATTACTGCTTGACACAACAGTTCACAAAGAACGGACATATCTGCGAGAATGTGAATGCATCCTAGGAAGGCATTAAAAACAAAAAGCATTCCAACTAATATAGGTGAATAATATCATGCTCGCAGTATATATTATAAACACAAAACATTTAATGACGAGAGAAGCGGGAATAAGATTCACAGTGATTTATTTCGACTTTTATTTTTGGAGAGTGCTTTAAAAGTTGGTTTCCCAGTAGGCTGAAACGATATGCAGTTGTACTACACAAACACACAAGTCAAAATTTTAGGGCCGTGCAATTATGAATTGCTAGATTCGCGTTCATGGCTACATTCAAGGGTGCCTGCAGAATTTCTTACAGAGTGAATGGTGAACAAATGAGACATTTTCCCCCAAAATACTGCTTCAGTTTGAAGTTATCAGGTTCCTTCAACGACATGTGCCGGTCTTACTTGCAATCATTACACCTTTTTAATAATTAACGTAAATGATTGCAACTAAAATTAAATTCAATTCAATTGTATTGCGAAATTTTCATTGGATAACGCGTGGTCAGCGCATCGAGTCCTATCGCCGCTATTGTTTGGCTTTCAAGACCGGAGACCGATACATCTTGTATTCAAGTACCATAAGTCCCAATTCTCCTCAGAACGTTGGGTCAACATCGGCATTTTCGGGGATTCCACAGTGAATCGAACCCGGAACCGCTTGAACCAGAGACGAGAACGCTAATCATTTGGTTACGCAGAAGTCAAAAATAAAATTATGTGTATGAAATATTTAATTTTAGGTTTACGTTCATTTTCTACCGAGGCAACAACCCCACCCCCCTTTTTCGCCCTCCTCCAGACGCCCATGGATACATTAAAAAGCGAGTCGAGGCGCAGTGAGAAAATTTGAAGGGGCGATTGAAACCAGGCAGCCATGGTAAAATTCGTTACAAAAGACTCGAGTGTTGGAAATGCATTGGAGGTCCATTAAGTTTCAGAACAGGATGTTGCCTGATAATAATTTTATGAATTATTTGGATGTGAAGACAAATATAGTTAATATTCGAAAAATGAATTTCACAAACACAAAGAGAAGAGAAAATTTATTTCTGAGACGTGTACACTAACTTCGGTAGTCTGTCATTGTCTGTTAGTAGCGATTATAAAGATAGTAATTATACGAGGAAATACGTAGATGAATGAACCAACATCATACGACACACACGCGCCTTTGGTGGGCCTCCATCTCGGTACTTCCGGAAGAGGGGATTGTGAGTTGAACTTACAATGTGTTCAACCACAAAAGTGGCTTCGGGAGATGTCAAAGAACAAATGGGAAGTAACTCCTAACTTGTTAAAGAAATTCACTTTCTGAATTATAACCATGCTTATAGTTTAACATTTTTAATTGATCATGGATAAAACTTAATGATTGTACACCAGAAGTGTGGATTAACTGACAGGATGCTACCATTGAACAATCAAGTTTTGTAGAACGTGGATATGTAAATACCGAAACCTGAATACAAAAACGGACTTACTGAATACAGAACCGTGAAGTCCAACGGGAAGAGATCACAAACTGAAAACTTTATTTTATGGTATAGGAGCTGCATTGAAAATAATGGAATCTGCAAAGGAAAGGGCAATCAACCAAAAAGAAAAGAAAAAGGTTCGCGAAAAATGTTTTGCTTAGTGTCAAAAAGACAGGATCCAAAATTGTTACAGCAAACATGTTGAGTAAACAGATGTGAAAATCAATATTTTTAATGGTTAAGTATAAAAGCTTCTTAATCACATGCAAAACTAAATACTCTCGAATGTACTGGATCGGAAGTTTTCTCATGTGCTTCTATTGAGAAATATATAAAATTTTACATTGAACGCGAACTCTAGTACTGAATCTGAGAAACAGATTTAAGGTGTTAATAGTGTAATCATGCTTTATGATTGAGGAGCTAGGTATTTTCAATCTCATGTCCACATGATCCATCTTAAAAATGGTTTATATCCGTTTCCCCAAAATTCCGAATTGCGTTCACATATTCTCTCGTGTTTTAAATAGAACTTTTAGGTCTGAACAATGCCACAAATTTCAAGCATGTGGTATTTATATGGAAATATAATATTTGCAGAAGAATAATGTCTGTTGAAATATTTTTAAAACAGTACAGGTACTTTGCACATTCCTCCTCCAGCTCCTATTATCTTACATTTCAAAGAAAGGAATATTCTGAGATTACAAGATGACTTCTTGGTTTCTCTTTTACTCTGTGAATCAGATTTATTCTCAATACAGTGAAGAATTTAGCAGAGCTTATACAGAATTGATAGATTTGTACAGTATTTGATGTGTCTGAAAGTATTACAGAAATCGTAGAATTATTTAAGTTAAACAATCAAATAAATTTAGATTGGATCGTTGAAGAACTCACCACTTTCTTGCTGTCTGCATCCAGTGAATGATCAGCAATATTGCGAAGAAGGGCCCCAGTACGTTTAGCCTGTGGACAAACGAGCCAATTACGTCAGCAATGACTTATATATCGAAATATACTTTTTAGTTCGGTGCAGACGTATTCATTCAATATACATTACGTATTAGCTTAATTCTAATTCTTAAGGTCTTAAGCATGTCTTGCTAAATAACATCTGTAATTCAACCGTCTTGAACAAACTAACAAAAAATATGTACAGACGACAAATCCACGTCAGTAACTCAAAATTAGATAAAGGTATCACAGTAGGTAATTTACCTATCAATTTATTTTATTCTAACTTAACCTCAGATTCTAGAACAATACATGTATGATATTCTTAAGAGAAATCTATAGCTAATTATCGTTAAAAATACGTACATTTGTATCTTACCACAATACAACTAGTGAGCAACAAATTCTGCTGATCTCATTATAACTGCAGTATTTGAATAATGATTATATGTTAGATTATTAAGAATTGAATTAAGTTTTGCATTCTCCAAAATAATGTAATTTAGGTACTAAAGTTTATTGAAGAATCAGTAACTCACCTCAAAAGTTGTTCTGGATGAAATCACAGTTAAAGTCAGCAATGCACTAACCGTGTGAGTTAACCATGATACTAAAAGAACTTTCCAAACGGCCCCTTCCATGCTAGGTTGTTGGGCGAAACCGAACAGAACAAAATAAGACAACACAACAATAGCTACGAAAGAAGTAATTATTTCACAAAGAAGGCCAAAGCCATACATCAAGTTGAGATGATCCATCAGGTCGCATAAATCACTATGAATCCCACGAATTATATCCAGTATCGGTTTCCCGGTATCATGAGCAAAAATCATATTTCTGGGATTATATGGTTTTTGGGATAAAGATTTGTCCGAGATTCGCGAAAGGGCAATTTGATTATTGATCGCCGAGAAATTCTCGTACAGAAGACAAGACAGTGAGCAAAACTGATAGATTCTGCTCATATGTATGAAAAATAGAAAAACACCAAATAAACCAGTGTACCCTTCCTTCTGTACTTGCCTTCTGGTCATTTCTGAGGCAAACACAAAGGTACTTGCTACCACCAATAGATAAACAATGTTCAATTTCAGAGCATTACGATGGATATTGTGCGGGAACTTGAGTTGGAAATCTATTTCCGATAGTTTATCCAGAAGGACAGGCAACATTCTTCCTTTACTAACGTTAACGCAAGACAAAACCATAGACAAAGGATACAAGGAAACCATGTGAAGTGAGAATACGTAACTTTTCGTTGTCTGTTCATTGTATTGGAAACTAAACATATCTCACATGTGACAATAGAATAATGTAAGAAAAGCTGTGACCACAAAAATGATGTACGAAAAGCTAAGCCAGCACCATCCCAGATTTCGCTGTCCATTCCTCTCTTTAAAGCAGAGAGAGATTGTCCCCGCTATCTTGGACAGGTAGTACATAGGAAGTAGCGATTGGGATTCTCCTAATGCTTTTGGATCCCACATCATACTGTGGATTGAAAAAAAAAAATATTTAGGTGCGTTCGGAGCAAGACAATTCAATATATGAAATTTGAGGAAGAAAAGCTTCTCATCTACGTCGTCCTAAATGAACTAACAAATTGAAACATGCTTCCAGTGTGATTGTTTATTCAGAGGATACACCTGTCTTATACATACAATGACAATTTTCGTCTCCCAATTTCAATAATATAATTACTTCGTGATTCGACAAATTATAAGGATTAGTTCATGTACGAATTCATTTTAAAAATATGACAACATTTTGATGGAATATTTATATCGATCACACGCAAAAGTCCCCGTGTAGAGGAATGTGAATTAGCCTAAAAACTTGTAACGTGTGTGAAAATGAAGTAGTTCTAATTTCTCCTGAAAACAAGATTGTGAAAATTTTCCTAATTTCGTTGCCATTGGACAAACACAAATAATATATGTTCGAAAAGTCCTTTCGTTTCGAAGTATATCATTTCGCATACTAATGTTTTCAGAGTTTTAAGGATGCATTATAATATATAGTTTTTGCTCTAGTTATGTAAAATGAGATCGTTATAGAAATACAAAACGTTTGATTAAATAAGAACAAATTTTAAATATAATTATGGGTCGTTCCATGTCAAATCAGGCAGAATTTCACCCTTATAGTCACCGATTTTGATAATATTTAGTACACAGCTTCGCTTTGCTAAAAAAAATGATACCTGTGAAAGGATGTTGCTGAAATATAATTATTAATTATTATATGAGGGTTGTTCAAAAATTCATTTTTAATTTTCAATTACGTATATCTCGGGAACGAATTAAGATACGGAAGCGTTCTTGAGCTTGTTGCAAAGAGGATAGACGGTAGCATATCATGAGATGATCAAATGTTGAAACTTAGTAAAATTTGAACACTGTTCAAATGTTCAAATTTCAAGTTTGAAAAGCTCAAAACACACCCAAATAGATTTTTCTCATTTTTGGATTTTTTTTAACTATCACCCTTCTTCTTTATACTGAGAAAGTCTTATCGTTGTGTTTTTCGATATAAGAAAGAAAAATGAGATTGAAATTTGTCCTGCACCAGCAATGAACTGAACCGCAATAGGCCTATGCAGAGACTTATGATTCGTGTCGCTCTAAGGAATGTGTATACTCACTGTACAGACACAGGAAATATTCTCTGTGGCGCCACTATTTATCTATATTGTGCAGAAGACTTGATTTCCGGTCAGTTGTAAAATACTCAAGGTAAATCTGTTGTATGTGAGACTGTAATTTAAATAAAGTTTTGTTACTTTCAGTTTATCAATTGGGTGCCTGAGATCAGTATTGTTTTGACATTTTGGATATTTTTTAAATGTGTGCTTCATTGCTCTTGATTTCTAGCGTACAAGACCGCAATTTTTACTATCCCATAATAGTAAAGATAATAGTAACGAATGCTGCTCATAATACGAATCGCATTTCATGTGCAATGTTTCCCAAAGTTTCATAATTTGCAAGCTGTACAAATATTTTGTATTTGTCCGAAATGCGTTACAAATATAATAGTATTGATTAGGATTTAATATTGTGTGTAAACCTACTTCCTTAATTGACTATCAGTTTAAGAACTTGGCGTTATTACCCCTTCGCTGGTGGCGTTATTACCCATATATTTTTGGTAATAAGTCCAGTTTGCAACGTTTTCTTTAAAGTTCTCGACAACATTTGTTTTCGGATTTAAACTACCCTTTTGCTTTTATGTGTGTACTACATAAGCTACTCTATCTTACCCTGTGCTTGTTTGTGAAAAAGAACTTTTATCAGTAAGAGACACAATTGACATAACCTTAGCGTGGTGTTATTACGCCAAGGGGCCTTATGTATTTGCTGACGAAGCACCGTCTGAAACGGACCTCAGAAAAACTGACGACGCAGGTGTTGCGTGGAATTCACTACTTCTGAAAATACTCCAACACTGTGTGCTATGACCAAACGGTTCCATGTGTAGCAAACGTTCCATTCACAAGGCGGTACACAACCCCAGTGTTCACGCTCTGAAACCCAGTCATGTAATGGAATGGAATGAAATGGAAGACCAACTAACAGTGTGAGCGTCACCTGGCGGAACATCGAATATGGTCACCAAAGCGTGGATATATCTAACTGATTGTGGGATGGTTCGTGCAATAACACACAGAAATATCGATGCAAAAAGAAGAAACAATTTTGTTCTACTGCATGCGTTCTGGAAAGTTTCTGGGCTAAACTCACCAGTTATCTTCAACTACTAAGGTGCGAGAGCAAACGCAAAAAATTAGAGTTGTCACCACCCAATATTTAGCAGAATCAGAAGCCTTTGTGGGAAGTACGAAAAGTAAATAGCATATTTAACATTTTATTGAGGAAACAACTACTAGAAATTTGTCTTATACAACAGTAGTATCTTTAACAATAGAAATTTTCCAGTAACAAATTTAGTATAATATACATATATGTCCGATTGACATTATTCATTCAAATTACAAATATAACCAACCACATTTCATACAAGGCAAAATGAATGTACCGGAATCAGATTGGGTTTCCTATTACTAATTGAGATTGGTTCAACGTTCGGTATTGTTCTTCCTTGGAAAATATCTTAATCAGCAATTTTGAATAGGGAAGTTGTAAATCTAATTGGATACAAATGAACATGATTAGTGAATATCGGGCAAATCTGAAAGGACCATCTGCGTAATGGTAGCATTAAACATAGCATAACTTAATAGTGCACAAATTAAACTAATTAACTAAATGAAGTAATATGAATCTTAGATTAAACTTAAATATATTATAATTATACTACCAGTACACAGATGATGACTTCAGCAGACCGATTCTACCAGTTCAAGGTAGAGCTACGAGATGTGAACCCAACCGCTGCCAGAGTAAGAGAGAGAGAGAGAGAGAGCTCCGCAAGCCACGCGAGAGCCTTCCCTTTCCATAGTCACATGACCTGGTGACGTATTACTTCTCCGAAAAAGGAAACAAACGAATAACGAATTGCATACAATCTGATTCATGTTCCTTTGCGAGCGAGGAATATAGTTACAACATTTCCTCTCCCCCTTTAAATATACATAAGAAGCATTTCATCGCCCGCAAAGAAACATACGGTACTTACAAAACATCACACATTCAAATCAACAAAACATTTGTGTCCTGGTACTTTCGGTCTTCAGGTTCATTTATTAATTAATAGTTGACATTTGATCGATCATTTTGATTCCAAACGAAACCTGTAATATACAAAAATACCAAGAAACAGTACCTGCATGCGTACGTACATAACATTTAAATTTCCAATTTTAACAATATTAGAATATACTTTTGGATATACATAACAAAAACATCACATGGTACCCATTGTAACAGACATGAAAACAAAATAAAAAAACTCAAATTGATTTTTCTAAGTCTCTTACTCTGGTAATGAACTGCTATTGCTATTATTACTGGAGTGAAGAGTAACAGGCATTTCATAGAACTTCTTTATCTTCGAGACATGCACTCTCTTAAACTTATTTTGATCTGAGCAATGTTTTACTAAGACTGACACATTAGTTAAAAATTTCACAATTTCATATGGCCCTGTATATTTATAAAATAATTTACGTGTTATATTCTCAACTTTTTTTGATATAACTTGATTTTGCACCATTACCTTGTCACCTACTGCAAAATTTACAGGACTAAATTTCCTCTTTTAAAGTTCCTCCCTCTTTTTCCAAGCTTTCTTTAAGTTTTGAAATGTCTGGTACAACCTCTCTTTTTGTTCATCATCAGAAATAACTTCATTTTCATCTTTTAATTGCCATCTAATGCATAACATATCGCTTAAATCTCTACCAAGAAAAAGCTGGGAAGGTGTAAATTTTGTAGCATAACTGATACATGAATTATGTGAATATTGTATTTCTTTTAATGCATTTACCCATTTGGTTTGATCTTTAGCAAACAATGCTCTCAAGCTATACTTTAAGTGAGATATATATTTTTCAGCCATATTTGCCTGACTATTGTTAAGGACTTATTGTTGTATGTTTAATGCCCAAAGTAAACAAGGATGATTCAAAGAATTACGAAACAAAATATGAGGCATTATCAGAAGTGATCTCACTCGGAAATCCATATGTTAAGAATATATTATAAAGTTTCTGTACAATTACCTTTGATGACAACATCTTTAATGGTTCATAGATAACAAATTTTGAAAATGCACAGACTACAACTAATATAAATTTAAATCCTTTTGATGGCACCAGTGGACCGACACAATCAATGATATTTTTGGCATGGAGCAGAAATAATTTCAGATGACAATGTATTTACAACTGCAACATTCCTACTTCTACTTTGTTGACAAACATCACAGGCTTGTACCATATCTGTAACATCTTTAGCCATCCTTACCCAAGTTAGATGTTTTTGTATTTTCTTTAGAGTCTTCAACCAATCCATGTGAGCACCTTGTATAACATTACTATGAAAATAGTAATCTACGCAAATGTTTAGGAACAACAATTCTATATGGCATAGTATTAGATTTAGTTCTATAGAACAAGACATTCTTTACTAATTTGTAATTCTGTACTACTTCATTAGCTTTCAATTTATCAATGATTTCTTTTACCTTTTTTTTTTTAATTGATGTTCATCAGATATGGACACTGACAATAAGGGATGAGCCCACATGCTCAAGTTAATACCATCTAATTCACTTACATCTAGTTCTTCAGTACTAAACTCCTTACCATCAAACATTCTAGATAAAGTATCTGCTAACTTATTACTTGTGGTAGGTATATGCTCTATCTGGAACTTATACATTGATAGCTTTTCTAAATATCTAGCATATTTTGGGTATTTGGATGCTCTTTTTATCATCCATGCAAAACCCATATTATCAATTTGCAATAGAAATGGTTGACATCTCAAATAAGGATCAAATCTATCTAAAGCTAACATTAAGACTCCAATTCTACCTGATATATTTTTATTTTTATCAGCTTCTTTCATTCGCTTAGACTAGAATAAGACAGGTCTTAAATTCCTATTGTCATCTTCCTGCAATAAAATAGAACCATAGCCTGATAAAGACCGATCTGCTTGAACTATAAATGGCTTTTCCATATCTGGCAATTTCAATATTACATTTTCTTCAAATGCTAAGTCAATTGTATTGAAAGCATTTTGCTCTAAAGGACCCCAATAAAATTTTTGTTTCACAGATTTTACATCATTTAATGGTGAAATTATTTTCTGAAAGTCAGGAATAAATCTTAAAAAATAATTTGTAAACCCTAACAATTTATTTAATCCTCTCAAGGATTTGGGAGCTGGCAAATTTCTAATTGCTTCGATCCGCGAAGGATCCATACATAGATTTCAATTTCTCACTTCAAACCCTAAGAATTTAATTTTTGTCTGGCCCAATTGCATTTTTTGAGATGATATTGTTATTCCATAATTTCTGAATCTTTCAAACAATATCTTCAGATGATTTATATGAGATTCTTCATCATCTGATACAATTAATATGTCATCACAATAGTAAGAAAGAAATGTGCCCCTTAAATCTCCTAAGACCATGTCCATAGCTCTTGCTAGACATGCATTTCCTACACGTAAACCAAATGGCAGAAATTTATACCTAAAATGACCTGTTTTTGTTACAAAACTAGTTAAGTCTCGAGATTCTTCTGCAAGTAAAATATGGTTATAACAAGATTTAATATCAACAACAGATAAATTTTTCCCTTGCTCAAAAAACTTAAGGTGTCTTCTAAGTTATTTGGAGGAAAACCATCCCATAAAATATGATCATTTACCTTATTATAATCAATGACCATTCTTTTAGATCTATTTTTCCCATACACAATAAATGCTGGAGATGCATATGCTCCATTAGTAGGTTCAATAACATCTTGCTTTAACAAATTATCAATAATTTCTTCCATTTCCTTTTCCCTTTGGACCCAAATTATATGGCATCATTCTCACTGGAATATTGTCTGTTAATTGAATACGGTATTCAAAACCTTTAATGTGTCCAATAGAATCACTAATAACGTCAGAAAATTGATTTTTAAGCTCACCTAGTTTTTCTTCAAAATCCTGCGAAAGCTCGTTCATAACTCCAGAGAATCCATCCGGAACAAAAGAACTGGAAGTTGACGTAAAGGGTTTCCTGGATTGGTTTCCTGGAACTTGTCCACTTCTTGTTTGCTGTGGAGCACGCTGTTGACCACGTCTTGCCTGATGAAATTGAGAAGCATTTCTTTGAAATCCACTTGTTCTTGGCTGTTGCAGGCTGTATCTTCTTCCTTGTAGATTACCATTGTTAACAGGGGGTAAAGACACAGGTGCATTATTAAAGTTCTCCTGGAAAGATACATTTTGAATATTAAAACTTGAACAGTTGTTGAAACTAACTTCTTGTTTCGGCATATTTATGGCCATTTTCGATTTTATTTGAAATTTCACACCCAGTATACAGTCAACCGGCAAATTGTCACTTTAAAAAGTTTGTGGCCACGATAAATAATCGCACTTCACATTTAATGTTACTTTTTGGTGAAAATATATGTATGTTCCGTTTTCCACTTTTAATTTATCATTGCACTCATTAATCTTCAATTGTCTCTTAAGATTTAGTTTATGAATCACATCTCTCTTGGTACAGCCAGTGTCTATGCAAGCATTTAATGTTTCATTTTCTAGAACAATAGGGACAAACACTGCAACCACGGTATCACTTTCTTTCGAATAATTTGCAAATGCTGGCATGAAGGTTTTATTCTGCCCTGCCTTATAACATTGTCTGCAAATTATTGGTTTACTTTCCACTGTGGTACGTAATTTGTCACTTGAAGTAATTGATCTGAAATCTCTAACGACTCTCTGATGTTTCTGCAATAATTGTAATCTAGCTTTTAGATCACACACACACGAAGGGACACCATTCAAAATAAAGTGTTCAGAATAGTTAGGGAGCATTCTTTCAATTAAGCACTGAATAAGCTCTTCTTCAGGCCACCCCAAATCTACTAAAACTGCAGCCCTCCATCGATTTTCAAAAAATTCTAATACATCTTCATTTTTGTCTTGGATACGAAATATGAACTTATTAACAATGACTTCTTTTCCTAAAGTTGTTACGAATTTATCCATTATTTTTTGAACAATTGCAGACCAAGATAGATCACTACCTATGAGTTTCCATATTACGTCACTTATTTTACATGGCAACTTATGTAAAGCAGAGAGAAGTATTTCTCTTGCTGGAAAAATATCCTTTTCAATTATGCTGTTTATATCCCATATAAAGTGAAACACATTAAGAGGATTTTCATCCATTACTGAGGGGACATTGTTAATCAAACTTAACAGAGTTTGACTAGCGACATTACTTCTTATTTTCTTAATACAACTACCAGCAAGCCCCCAATTATGTATCTCATCATCACTAGAATCAGAAAAGTCAATTAAACATTTTGTACTAAAACTCTCAAATTTACTGTCAACTCATCAACTAGTAGCAAAGTTTTAGTATCATTTGTCCGTAACTAGATATAGTGTAACTAGTTATGCGTGCCAAACACAAAATATTTAAGAAGCAGTACAGTATAACTTCAATTTTGAAAGCTAACTGAACTCAAGCGTTTCGAATTACATATAGTAAAGGCCTCTGTAGAGGTGGTAAAATACATCCAGGCTGTAAAATTTTGGAAATGCTGTCTCCTTCTCTGTCGAACCAGACCAAAAGAGTTCTCAAATGATATTTCTTAACATAACTAACTTTTCAAAAAAAGAATACATTGTGCTCAGATAGCTTAGTTGGTATTGCATTAGGGTTTTAGCCTATCTGTCAAGGGTTCGAGTCCTAGTCTGGGTGTTAAAATTTTTTAATTTTGTCATCGGATCTTGTGCAGCCTAAATATAAAATATGTTTACAGTCTAAGAGATTATAATTTTTCTTCAAATTTAATTAGTTATAAGCAATGTAAGTTAATTTTGGGAGTTGGGCAAATTGGTTCCTCATACAAAAAGAAATGACCAAATTTATCCTAGCGCCTATGACCCTACTTGGGTTCATCCAACAAGACATCTGCTTCGAGTCTCCGATGTCTTGGTGGAGCCCATTCAGGTTCTACAGCCCACAAGTGCGTTCCTTCACCAATCCAGTGAAGGTGAGAATAATAGAGAGCGACCCTCTATATATACATTCAGCTCACTGTTGGTCACCCCTTGACCTAGTTATTTTCATGCAATCAACTATACCTAGTCTTATCATAAATACTGTCCCAAAGTTGTAAGTAAATAGACACAAAATGGTGAGAGATATTGTAATATCAGAATAACATGAGGTGCATGGATGCATTATGAACCAAAATCACAAATAATTATTCGAAATGGCCACCTTTAGCACTGACACACTTCTGAAGTCTTCGTGGCCACGCATCAATTGAATTACGCAACACATCGACTGGAAAATGAGCAACTACCTTCAGAAGAGACCGACCGCTTTAAACTTTCAATATTGGGATGTCTGTTCTTCCAAGCCATCTCCTGAAGCTTGGACCACAATTTGTAGTCCAAAGGGTATAGGTCCGGACTTGCAGAAGGCCAATCTGAAGTGGAAATGAAGTCTGGAACATTTGCTATGAGGGCACGCTCCATTTCTGTGAAAAAGGGGTAAAAATATCAGCCAAAGTGTACCAGCAGACAGTGCTTGAGAAACTATGCAAGAATCTTACCGACACCATCTTCCATGGAGAGAACTGGAGCTTCCAGCAGGACTCAGCCCCAGCACACAAAGCACTCACCACCCAGCAGTGGTTGGAGCCAAATGTTCCTGACTTCATTTCCACGTCAGATTGGCCCTCTGCCAGGCCAGACTTAAACCCTTTGGACTAGAAATTGTGGTCCAAGCATCAAGAGATGGCTTGCAAGAAGAGACATCCCAATATTGACAGTTTAAAGCGGTCTCTTGAGAAGGCAGCTGCGGAGTTTCCACTTGATGTGTTGCGTAATTCCATTGATGAGTGGCCACGAAGACTTCAGAAGTGTGTCAGTGCTAAAGGTGGCCATTTCGAATAATTATTTGTGATTTTGGTTCATAATGCATCCATGCACCTCATGTTATT
Source organism: Lepisma saccharinum (assembly GCF_977018435.1). Taxonomy (NCBI): domain Eukaryota; kingdom Metazoa; phylum Arthropoda; class Insecta; order Zygentoma; family Lepismatidae; genus Lepisma; species Lepisma saccharinum. The sequence continues at coordinate 48,920,358 of NC_139245.1, read as the reverse complement.
TTGATATTACAATATCTCTCACCATTTTGTGTCTATTTACTTACAACTTTGGGACAGTATTTATGGTAAGACTAGGTAGTATAGAACTACATTTAGTGAATTTTTTCGTCTTTCTGTTTGATCTGTTAAATAATCCACTCAATATAAATATACTTACATAGAAAAATCTGGTTTTGTATAAGTTTAACATATAATCCTAATATAGTTGGATTCTCGAAATATAGTTCCTGCTACATTTATATAAATCCTAGTCTAGTTAGTGTTGGTCTGTAGATATTGGATATGTAAAAAGCAAACTGAATTTTAGTTATAATCCAGGAATTGTCGGTTCCTTTTGTGGCACTAGTTGCATATTTTTTTAAAAAAATATTATTGATACCAAACCAAAACACTGTAAGCATTGCAGTCTATCAGAGCTACCTGCCAAATGAACAACATAAAACCAGAAACCAGATTCATCATCGATGCCAACATGGATATATTATTTCTCTCTTACTACAAATCCCTCATGGAAGAATTTCGGCAGCGGCTAAATAGTAATCCCTATGTGACTTTTGCTCTTTGGTAGAGTACTTTTCATATATGTAAATCTGATATATATTCTATATTTGTATATTAAAGAAAAATAAACTTAAAAAACTAAACTTGAGTGTTTTATTTGAATCCAAAATATATATGTAATCTAATAAAAATAATTAAAACTTTTTAAATATTATTGCTAAACAGTCACAAGACAACAACATTTTCCCCATATAAATGCTTTTTTCCAGACTAATAAGGCTCTGGCGCGTGGGCCTATGCCTCCTACAATCGTGTTGTTCTGTGATTAATCAATATACATGGTAAGCCTAAGCTTTAAGCTTCAATCAGTGGATTTTAGTCCTCATAGACATATAGTGCTTGTAGTAAAAATAAGGCTCGTATAACTCCTGGTATTAAGTCAATCACTCAAGAAAACGTGTAATACTTGAAAATACCTTGAATAAAGGCTTTAAAACTAAATAACAACATAGGAAACATTCTTTTTCACAAATATTTATTATTTGCACTAAAATACATTACACATTAATATTTTTATTATTGTACCAACATATAAGTCTTTGAACATTTCTGAATGCGCAACCTTGTTCAGCTGGGGGAGAAGTATCAGAATGATAGTTGCACAATCCTCCTTGGAACATATACAAATTCTTAAGAGATGGACAGTTTGCAGTTTGTAAATCAACAATTTTATCAATATTAAACAAATCTTTGATATTTTTGGATTTTCCTTTGCAGAAAAATGTACCACCTTGACAGTTCAAGTTCCTAACTGCCCTCCGGACATAGTACATTTCACATCCACAAGAAATATCATACATTAATGCATGGCGATTGTCTTTAATCCAGCGAGATTCTTTGTTCTCTTTGAAATAATCGGGAACACTCACAAGCGCATAATACACAGAGTCCAAATTTGGAGAACTCACACAAATCTCACGCAATATAAATTTAGTGTTATAAATAAATCCTTGTACATCAATAATGTATTGCACCATTTTCGTTGTTATTGGTCAGAATCTCTTTATTCAACTCTCACAAAAATCCTGTGCTACCATAGTAAGCTCCGCTTCACGTATATGCGGTATAAGAATTTTTACTAGTTCGACATCATTTGAAATTTCACACAACACACTGTAAAAGTCTCTGTATCCTGTCGATTCCTCCTGTGCTTTGAAAGCATCAGCAACATCTTCATGGTTAGCAAAATAATAATAAAAAAATATGCCTTGTATTGTCCTGATCCTGCAAATAACCCTGGATTCTCTCGCACATCCACTCAACACAATGATGGCATTCATTCAAACAGCTTTCCCCTTGTCAAATAGGAAAACATTCGGAAATCATAAATTCATCTTTACAGCATACGCACTCGCACTCATAAAAATGGTTGCCTATATTTAGATAACAACCCCTGCCAGTGCCGCAGGAACGTTTTTCATTTGGGGGGGTACAAAATTCAGCCTCCCATATACATAAACACACATACTACTGCCCCTAGAAATACATTTCGGGGGGTCCAACCAAGTGTTGCATTAATAATAATAATAAATAATAATTATTATTATTATTACATTTAATTAAATTAAAATATTAATTAAATATGTAAGTTAATTAATATTGTATTGTTGTTATTATGTGAATAGGTAAAAGATAGCAAAAGAATAGCATCTAGCTTGAATGTAGTTAAGATCGCCAAGATTTGCATAAAAACAACTGCCCTGGCAAGGAATTTAATGTCAAATAAAAAAATAATTGAATATTTATTGAATAACAAACAAAAGTTAGATCCAATTAACGAAAAGTAAAGTTTCTGATTAATATTTTATGGATATTATCATTAGTTGTGTGCATAAATCTTTATATATATATATATAACTATCGATTATATAATAACAAATTCTAAACAATTAAATTTTGATTATTTACTTTTACTTCTTGGTAAGTCTTTCGGGGAAGTGTCCGGACCCCTCCTAAATACGTCCTTGATACTTAGGTATAATGTGAAGGCATGGGAAATATTCTATTTTAGAACAGCACACACGAATGTCCTGTTATTTAATGCAAAATTTGCGTAACTATTTTTTTCTTTGTTTTTCTTAGAATTCATGTTTTTTTAAACAGATTTTAAAACCAGGTAACAATTCTGAAACATATATAGCTCTGGACTTCGTTCTGGGCTTATTTCAATTTAACGGAACGAAAAATCTGGAGTTCGAAATGTGAAAATTGCGAACAAAGATACATCTATTCATTTTAATACAGGTTGAGATTAAAGGGTGTGAGGAGGATCTTGAGCCACCCCAACCAGGAATCTCCCACCCACTGGATATAAAAACCACATTATTGAATATATCATACTTATAGAGTTCCACTTCAGTTCAGTTCATTCTAATTTTAAATTCGCATAAAAATATCTTTAAACAACTTATGGCAGATGTATACCACATCCATTGTCTTTTAGAAGCCATGTATTTGGCATTTACTCAGACATCTGCAGAGCGTTGTATTAAAAAAAAAAAAAAAAAAAAAACCTGAGTTGAGATGGTTCCCGATCAACTCGTAAAAAGTCTAACTGAAATATTTGTGAAACATTTAACAAAGCATTTATTTGTTATATAATTAGCCGTACCTAATGACACTCTTCAAGCACTGAAAGTACTATCATTACATATACAAAACCGAAATCCTTCAGATGTCAGAGGAAGCAAGGAAAGGCATACGCTCAAAAGGTTTTTTTTTTTTCAGTTTCAATCCTTGGTGGACAATATGAAGAACAGCGCAAGGTTTCTTTTCGTATAGAGTAGTATTAAATGCAGATACATGCGTGTGTTTTAGGGTGACATGTCAATTTCTCGTTTATGTGAAAAGGTAAACTTTAATGTAAGCAAAAGCATGTTCGCGTCACAGTTAAAGATTGTCGCATCTACAAAGAAAATCCAAAACACATTCCCACCTCGCCGGCCTCCGTAGCGGAGGGGTTAGCATAGCACACTTTGACGCCAGAGGTCCCAGGTTGGGCATGTGAGTGTTCATGAATTTCATCATATCATCACCCATCCTCATCTTTGCAATTAGCCAAAAGTGGCAGAAATGCGAAGTAAAATAAACCAAATAAATCAATTAAACATTCGCATCTCACTCAAAGACCTTGCGAATCCAATCCAAAATCTACCCATAGAACCTGCAGTGAGTTTAATTTATCTCGTGCATTCATCTGACTAATGTAATTTTCTTACAGTTTAACTTTAGGGTATAACTTAAAATGGCGTTGCGTTTGTGTTGCATTCGATACCAAAATTAGATTTTAAGTAATTAATGTCCAATTATAAGTATACCTAATACATAGGTAAAAATAATTCCCTCCCCCTCCTCTGATAATATCGCAAATTGAACCCTGTTTAAATGTCTAGGAAAAATTTCATTGCACCTAGGAATGATATCGCGATGCGATGAGTCGAGAATTGCCATAGCCTCATCCCGTCTCCAGTATGGCGAGGTCCTTCTCGTTCATGTTTGTGTTTATTTTTGTTTCGGTTTCCACTCAGAAGTTATTAAAACTTATTCTAGATTCACTTCATGCTCAGATAGGCTAATCGGGACTCTATTTTCAAAATCTCTTAATATATAGTAGGTTTAAGTATAGTTTTCCGAACACTCTCTTACAAAGTTATGATAAGTATGGGTGAGGTACAGCAGTACATTGTACCCCCAAGTTGGTCTGTAGTGTCTCGTCTGGTTCATGTGAGTATTTTGTTTTGGAAAATTCCATTTTAAATATTCAAAAGAAAATGGGATCAGTCATATACTCTTCTGATGAAGATTTGTATCTCATCTTCGAATCGACGCAACCACTTCTTTAGAAAAGTGTACCGACCCCCCCCCCCCTTACGCAAAGGAGCATTCGTCTGCAGCGTGATTGTCTGAGAGCAATTCTGATTCCATCGTTCCACACACATTTTAAACAATATTCATCTCCTTAAAGAGGTTTCCAAGAACATAGGTCAATGAACTAACAACTAGTAGCAACCACAATGGAGTAGAATAAGTTTAGAATGGTTTGAATTTCTGTGGTAAGGAAGATAATGTTTAGGCTTATAAGTTATAAACAATATACAGTAGACTCGCGATTATCCGAGCTAATTGGGACCGAGATAACCTCGGATACGGAAAAACTCTGATAATACGGAGATAATGTGCTAATAGGTCGTAAATGACGAAACAACACTTAAAACTGTATAGTAACTATTTATTACTAGTACAACATAAATGAGAAGATTACTTTTTCCGCTTAGAATAGGCCTACAATGACTTAAACACCACCGTAACAATCGGATCCACCGACAATGTAACGAACACGTGCTGCGCGGACAGTGACTTGACTCCATAAACAAACAGGGGGTTGCGTTATGAAGCGCGATGTTTTCCAATCACTCCCTCGGTTAACCCGGAGCCACGGTTAATCGGGACTCGGTTAATCGCAAGTCTACTGTACACTTTTTTTATTGGGTGAAATTAAAATAAGTTCTTTCGCCTTGCGTCTGCTGTTAAATTAGTAAAGGGAGTACAGGGGGTACAACTCGATTTACGGATTTAGGGGGTACAGTACCCCCCTTCAAAAATTTAGGGGGGTACAATGTATCCCTGTACCCCCCCGTTCCTGCGCCACTGACCCCTGCATATAATATACTTGCTAGGTGTATACCTCTTCAAAGTCTCCAACACACAATCCTTATGGATAACATCTGAAATCATGTTACTCATGCCCTTGTCGGTTACTTCGTTGGCGCCATTCCTTCCACTCACAGATACACAAATAAGAGCACCTGAAAAATGGAAACATAGTTGTAGTACTTGTTCACATAACGCATATTCATTTTGGTATTTACTTTTTCTTCGTTTCTTTGTTTTCTGGATTTATATATTTTTTAAAAAACTAGTGGGGAAATATACATTCCAGTGGTAAAATTTCTTGCAAGGTACTCACCGCAGTGTGGTTAGCCATGTTTGTAGAGCTTAAAACGCCTTCTTTCACTAATGGTCCCTTCCAGTCACCCATACAAAATTATAAGCACCTGAAAAATAAAAACATAGTTGTAGTACTTGCTCACATTACGCATATTCTTTTTGGTTTGCATTGACTTTTCCTTCGTTTCAATATTTGGATTTACGCATTATTAAAAAACACACTACATAATAAAAATCACTTAACTTAATTATAGCTTCTCTTCAGTTCTTTGTCTGAAACTCTCGGACAATAATCACAACTTGATGTCTTCTCTGACACAATGCTTCACAGATACTTCTCAAAATATCTTGTGCTTGCTTTTACGCAGTTTTTATACCTCATAAGCAAAACTGACGCTTTCTCTGATTGGTTGAAATAAAACCTACGCGTTTTCTAATTGGTTGAAATAAAACCGACGCGTTTTCTGATTGGTTGAAATATTCTTAACATTAGTTTATTCAAAAACCTAATAGTTGTCATCCAAATGCATTAACAAATACACCCTGAAAATACTTTGAAATATTATACACACCTTAAAACTTTCTAATATCCTAATATAGAAATACAGAACCAAAAAATAGCATGGTGGAAATCTAAAAACCGAAATCCATAAAATAACTTTTAGTTAAAAATACTTTTTTCTTTAGTTTTAGAAAAATAAAAAATGAAACTTTAAAAAATAGTGAATGTGAGATACAAAACGCAATAAATAGAAAATTTAATACAAAGATTTAAAAAAATCTCTTTGTAAATCCAAATTGCAATAAAAAAATATTGCCTGAATAGTTAAAATTGTGTTATTAGAATAAAAAATTACATAAACTTGTGAAATAATAAATTAAAAATTGAAAAAAAATGTCTTTCTGAGTAAAATATAACAAACAAAATGTTGCCTAAATAGATGAAATTGTGTTATTTGAGTAATAATAAGCCTAAACTTGTAAAATAAAAACGTAGAGCATGACAAAACATACTTTTGCATCCAAAATATAATTGAAAAATTTCTTGAATATTCTAAGTCGTCTTACTTTGGTAAAATAAACGTAAAATCTCTCTCTCTCTCTGAGTGTATGCGTTTGTGTGTGTGTGTGTGTGTGTGTGTGTGTGTGTGTGTGTGTGTGTGTGTGTGTGTGTGTGTGTGTCCTATATATATACGAGAAGGTTCAGTGATCGAATTTCGATAGCGCCACCGAAATTCCCGGATTCGGGTCCCGACCTGGGAATTGGTGTTCTTTCATTGTCGCGATTAACCAATAGTAGTCGAAAAGGGACGTAATAATAACCAAAATACAACATTTTGGTGTTCCACAAGCAGATAAAATTCATGCTACTTGAATCAAGAGAAGCATACTTTAACTGATAGATTGTGGAATGTGTGGGTCTGCACTTTTTGAGGCACATTTTCAACAATCTGTCCTTAGTTTCAAAAAATGTATCTCTCGCTTGAAGTTGCGTGATTTTTACCTGCTTGTGGAAGACCAAGGGGAGAGGAGAAGACTGCGAACGGAACGACTTGATGGCTGAGAATATGCATCTCGTGGTACTCAGGGAGTCCGGATTTTTTGTGACGAGCGTGTCTCCTAAGCGGATGAAGGAGAAGAACCGGCCGGAAGACGAAAAGACGAGAGGAGTTTCCGGGTGTTAAGCCTTTCCTTCGCAATCCTAGAAAGAGCGAGGTGTGGAAGGAGTAAGAGGCAACAGGTAAAATAAATTGTGGAGGGGATAGAGTGAGAGAAGAAAAGGCGAAGCTGCTTCCTCCTTCCCTCTTTGAAGAAGAACGAAGCTTTCCACTGCTTGGGAATGCAGATGCTCAGTGGCGTATCTTGCGAGCATGCTGACGGGCCACACCATGATAGAATAAACTTGACAGGCAACAACCGGCCTGTATAAAGTTGTGTAATAAGTTTGCTTCTCTTCACAACGAAGAGAAACACCAACTCACTTTACATTGCCATTATATGGGTGTGAGAAAAACGTATCAGTTCAGTTGGTATCACAAATATACACTTAAATGCTAATCACAGCTACTAAGTTTTCAAATAAGAAGCTTGGAACTTAGATCAAAATTTAATATTCCACCTTTCAAGAAAATCAACTCACTTGTACGCAGAATAAACAATATCCTTAACTCCAATAATTTGGAACACTGCAGAAATAATTACCATTAAACTTACATTTCGTAATATTTCTCCATGCCCACAAGAACGAGCATTCGGTAAGACTCTACTTTACGTCCTTTTCCTAAGGAATACGTGTCATATATCGTTGGAAAGGTTATTGTATAAGGAATTCAACAACATAAATCCCAAGGCGAGGAAAAATTGTCTGGAGGAGCAAATCTATGAAAACCGATGTTGTCCGGATATGCGCAATTGAACGTACTGAGGAAATTTTTCGATGATGAAGCACATATTTAGGGGTGAAATGAGTGCTAATTGAACCTAACCTAACAGGCCTAACCTAACCTCGTAGGCATATCTCGTCCTCGTGAATGGTTCGTGAGGCTATCGTGAATGGTTCGTGGGCCTAGCGTGAACAGAAAGTGTAAAAATAAAAAGGTACTTACCCGAAGAGCATTATTTTTAACTTACAAATTGTTACTTTCATTTTAATGTCCATCTGCACGAACCTTCTAGTATATTACATTTGTAAGAGTCCCACATAAAGGTTGGTCGTCAACCACAAATTCTCAGAAATGCATCATACGCATGAAATGTCAGTGATCACTAAGAAGGCTGTTACAAACTTAAGATTATTGATTTTGTATCTTTTAAAGGATTTAAAATCAATTACTTCATTCAGGTTTCTTCAGGATATTGTGTCTTGCCATTTAACCTACCAGAGCGGATACCTATTACTATTTCTATCAAATTTCTCATGTGATTATGTGAAAAAATGTAAAGCTTCCCTTGTGATTTGCAGGTGTGGAAGTAGGACTCAACACACTCTCGATCGCGGTCATACCAAGTGATCAAATCAACAGCAAGGCCAGTAGTACAGCAAAGAGAATTCCACGCCCGAAAATGAGGTATAGTGAGGTACACAGTGTTGCCAACCTCTTACTCGAAAAAATAACCAAGGTTTTTCTTTCTCGGTCTAACCTAACCTCAAACAAGGAGCTGGCAACCTTGCTTGAGGCTTTTCTTGCAGTGTTGCCAGCTGGGGCTCGGTGGGGCTCAGTGCCAACCTCTTACTCGAAAAGTTACCAAGGTTTTTATTTCTTGGGCTAATCTAACCTAACGCGAGGAGCTGGCAATCTTGCTTGAGGCTTTTCTCGCAGTGTTGCCAGCTGGGGCTCGGTGGGGCTCGCAGTGTTGCCAACCTCTTACTCGAAAAAATGACCAAGGTTTTTATCTTGGTCTAACCTAACCTCAAGCAAGGAGCTGGCAATACTGCTTGAGGCTTGTCTTGCAGTGTTGCCAATATTTTACTCGAAAAGTTACCAAGGTTTTTATTTTGGTCTAACCTAACCTAAGGCAAGGAGCTGGCAATCTTGCTTGAGGCTTGAGGCTTGCTTTAATTAATTGCATAAATCAAGGTTGCCAACCTACTGGTATTTCTACCATGGTTTTTTTACAAAAAAAAGAGAGAGGGGGAAGAGTTAAACAACCGACAATGCTGCCAACACCTACCTATAGTTTTTCTTACTTGATAAGGGTTTAGCCAATTTATACACTGGCGTAACATACACACACTGTGCAATAGAGCCGGCAACAAATATATACTGCCGTAAAAGAGAGATGGCAACACAGTATGTGTGTGCGTGTGTGCGTGTATAATATGTAGCATTATTAACTAGAGTGTGTTGGCAACCTACCTGCAATTAAAAAAAAACTAGAGACGTCAATGTTGCCGTAAGATAAAGAGGGAGACTAAGCTGGCAACAGTGGTGAGCGAATATGCCTTATTTCCAAGTTCTGGGCGTCAATGTATATCGGGATTTTTGTAAAAATCTTATCGCGGGAACAATGTGCTGCACATGCATATGCGCGCACCTGTATTGTGACGCAAACAAACAAATAAATAATTGTTGTTTTTTAGGATTCCTGGCCCCTAACCCCGCCAGGGTGCGTGGTGCCCAACCCAAAAAGGTTCTAACGGCTGCGACTCTAGATAGTTGCACCTCTGTAGAGTTTCACGTGTTTTTTTTTTTTTTCCCCCAAACTTCCATGAAACCCTACAGAGGACCTCCGTAATGCATGCAACGTGTACTAACGACTCTAGTGTTATTTTGATGTTGTAATATTTTTGGATATAGAGTTTTATTGTGAGATATAGATAAAAATAATTATGTTTATTATAATATTTTTTTGATGAAGATGGATAATGTATGTGTGTGTGTTACAAATAAAGTTGCATGCTTTTTTCTAGTGTGTGTGTATGTGTTTTTGATGTTTCGACAGCATCTGAAACGATAAAAAAGAATTTTATTGTTAATTTTCTCGTGTAAAAAAAAAACAACAACAAATTTTTTTTGTGCAAATTTTCTGATTGTCTCTCGTGCTATAGTGCAAAAAAAAGATATTGTAACTGATAACTAATGAAATAGACATTTGTAACTGATCTGAACTAGTGAAATTTTCGTATTGTGCCATTGAAACTGATTGTGCTAGTACAAAAATTTCTTATTGTGCAAGAAAAAAATGTAAAAAACTTGTTAAAACTGCTCTGTGACCCTCTCGTTCTTCACGTCGTGGACGAAGGACTTCTCTGCAATCAGGATAACGCTGCATACGGTGTCCTCGGGCAGTGCGTCGTGGAACTCGCAGACGACCTTGATGTTGGTTCGATCGTTGACCACCACCTGCTTCCTCTTCGTGGTATTGATGACGAACATGGGTCTGCGGGTTTTGAATTCGCTGGGCGTGTAGTACATGTCCATGCTTCCCTCGGTCACGCGTTTGAAAGAGGTGTAAGCTTCGTAAAGTTTGAGGTAATCGTCTTTGGTCATGTCGAGGTTGTAATTCTCGCGCGGGAACACTTCGTTTCTGCCATTCTTCAGATAAACATTCTTGATCTTGCAGTCGTCGAACATGCTGGAATTTTTTTCCTGGTTGTTATCGCGCCCGGTCTGAAAGAGCACGACGACGAAATCTGGCATGTCGAACTGTATGTTGTTGAACTGCGTCGTCACGTCGAATTCCATGTGACTTCCCGACGCCATCTTCTGCACGCACTGGTAACCGTGAAAGTGAATCGGTACCTGCGGACTCTTCAAGATCTCCGCTTTGTACTTGAGGGCGTAGTTTGTTTCGTATTCTACGATCGGCATTCTCAATCAGGGAGTCGTAACGTAACGAAATGGAACGGTATTTTCAATTACGGTTTCCGTTACGTTACAACCAGAAACAGAATAACTTTTTTCGTGAACAGAAACGTTACCTCAGGTATATGAACATTACGTTACAGGTGTGCATAACGGTACCGAACCATAACTGATCTCTAAAGGAGTAGGTCTTCACGTGACACTTTAACGTTACATCCATTGCCGGCACCCAGTAACGTTACAGGGTAAGAAAGAGGTTCGTCACGTATTGACTAGTAACTTTAGTGTGTGTGGAAAGTGATAGTAACGTTACAATTAACCAGTAACTTAATTGAGGTCACGGTTGTAAAAACGTTACACTCCTTTTCTCAAAGCAACAACGTTATTTATAGCTGGTATGATACAGACGTTCCGATGTGCAATACCGTGTCCGATGCCGTGTTCCGGAGAGAATAACATAGGTCTCTCGTATAATTGTGCTCGTTACTTTTGTAACGTTACAGTTCTTTTCCTCCACAAAAGTCTGTTTCGAAAAAGTGATACACATATCCGTTACGAATAGCAAATACCGTTATCGAAGGCGTTTTCGAAGAAGCCTCATAATTATGATCGGCAGCATACTAACATTACAGTACTTTGACCCCTTGAAAGTCACTAAGTTATAATACGTATTTTCGTTTTGGATGTCAGTGAAAAAATTAAATTGTAAAACAAAACGTTTGAAAACATCCGTAAACAAGATTCGGCGTGACAAAAGTTCTGGTTATTGGAATTTACTTATTAACTATGTATTTATCACAAATATATTTCTTTTCTGCATACTTAATCGCTTTATGTGAATTTGTTCTAATTTGATTATTTATGCAAGATGAATTTTAACATGTACGTTCACTTTATACGATAGCAAAGCAAACGTTTGTTGAGGGAAAACGTTTATATCTATCTATCTATCTCTCTCTCTCTCTCTCTCTCTCTCTCTCTCTCTCTCTCTCTCTCTCTCTCTCTCTCTCTCTCTCTCTCTCTCTCTCTCTCTCTCTCTCTCTCTCTCTCTCTCTCTCTCTCTGTTTACATGTGTTACATCATTTTTTTTTAAAAAAAATACAGTTGTTTGGCGATGAGAATGATTCGTGCTTAGATTAAGTTGCTGAAGGACGAAACATAAAGGACCAACCATGGTCGAGCCAAAAAATCATCCGTGCCAATCGTTCGTCCACCTAAGCGAGAGGCAAGCTTTCTCCTATCGGAAGACCAAAAATAATTGCTTGTTGCGCGACCTTGAGAAGGCGAACCGAACTGATAGCAGCAGCACCACGCAAAATCGGAAAATCTGAATCCTGAAACTTTGTACACGTGACTTTCGATCACGAAGCATCCGAGTAGACAACGCCTTGGGGCGATATGAAAGGCACTTTTGGCAAGTAGAAAATGCGTAGAAACGAAATGTTAGATGGAATTGTTGTACGAAACAAACGAAACCGCGTTTGTGCAACTGGTCTGTAGCTAGACAGGACCATTGGACTCTCAAGAAGGCAAGAATTGTATGGAAAGTGATTCTTAAAACTAAGCGAATAAAATGACAGTATATTTTATCATTTACAAGGGCCCTCATCCGCTTACAATTTTGAAAATTACTTTCAGTAATTCTTGTCTTCTTGGACAGGAGGTGCATTAAACTTTTTGGTGTAGAAACAGACAGAATGCCCGCCTACCTACCACGTTTGAAAGAAGGTCATAGACAGACAAGAAAGTAATTTTCAAGAACGCAAGAACGGCAGTCGACATGGATATTGAGCAACGTGTGACTGAGAAATACAATCGGAACAAAGGACAAGATTATTCAAGAAACAGTAATTTTATAAAACTTCCTATAATTAACTCAAACTCAGTTCATCCTTTTATCCTCTTTTGTTTGTTATACTTTTGTATTATTCATGTTTTATATCGCTTTTCTGCCACTTGTAGATAATCGCGACTATGAAGATGAATGATGATCATATTAAATCTATGAAGGGATGTTATAAAAAAAAACAGCCATGCCCAGATGTCTACTCGAACTTGAAATGTTTGGTACGTACCGAGTGTATGAATGGATTACTAAACGACTTCGGCCTTCGAGGCTACGGTTTCAGTTGCAACATGCAGTATAATTACGTTTCTACTACTCTGAATTGACCAAAGCATGTGGTATGTATCCTTCATTTTACTTAAAAAGCCCCCTTTATACATGAGATACTACAAATAGTTTCAGGCATACCCTTGAATTCTGATTGCCTGGCACTTTTTTTTTTAACTAAGTAATGAAGTGACGTTTATATTCATATTAGGCCTACGACTAGCTCGAACTAAAAACTCTTGTGAAATACTGTGTATATGTTATCCTTGTGAAGTGAGGAACTTCATATTTTGCTAAGAAAATATGTATGAAAAATTATATTTGTAGCTACTACTTGAAGAATTCAAATTATTATTATGATGGAATTTCAACTTACGTACAATCTGCATATAATGTGTTATCGGAGAGGAGTTTTTGTCTCGCAGTCAATTTATTTTTAGTTGAGGAACTCGAGAGTAAGCTGGAAATATATAATGACTCACGTTGTGGTGTGCTGTTCGATTAATCAGAATTGGAGTGAGAGAAATCTGTAGTTAAGTTCATTCAACACGTCAATTTGTAACTGTGAATGCAAGTTTTCTTTGATTTAGCAGGAAATCAGTCTGCTATTGTTGTAAGTAATAAATGGAAATATATATATTTTCTGCTCGAGTAGGAATCCGCAGCCGTTATCCAATCAATCAGTTTCTCTGTGTGAAACTTCTGTCTAGGAAAGCTACATACAATTTGCTTTTAATAACAGCAGCTTCAAAATAACCTATCCATTCTTGTCATGCCAAGTAATGTTTGATTTTGATTTGTTATATTTAAATTTGGTTTTATGCCAGTTTTGGCTAATCGCGAAGACGAGGATGGGTGATGAAATGGCAAAATTGATGAAAGGACATCACAAAGAAAATAATGCACAGGCTGTGATCCGAACTCGGAACCTGTGGCGTCGTATTGCACTGTGCTAACCACTCCGCCACGGAGCTCTGCAAAATAATGTTTGACCATACATTGTTCATGAAATAAAAACATAACATATACAGTGGCTCACATTAGTAATCAAATACGTAGCATCTTGCTGCATTCCTTCACAATATTTGAAAATTAACAACATGTACATAAATATAAACGATGGTGAAATATTTATACGCATTTCTTAAAGTTATATGTAACTTTTTTTAAAAAAATTTGGGTGCGTCAGCACTTAGGCTATTTTGCACCCGCCACGTTATACGGGGTGCAGCCCCTTACCATAACAAATAACATAACTGTAATGTCGCATAACTGAAATATTAAAATATTCTGACTTAGGTTAAAAGCTGAGGCTGTAAAGAGGCACTCAGCGCATATGACAGAAAGCAGGAGAACACACAGAATTATACTGGCCATAGGGCCAGTCGCCAGAGTCTCGTTAGTCTGGAAAGAGCAGTCCAGGGCGTACTACGTGGAATGAAGTTGAGGATTGGATGTAATACGTGGAAGGTCACCCCTTACACCCCTGTTACGTTTAAATATTTGAAAATAGTTATTTATGTTTGGGTGTGAAAAAAGAGATCACTTTAATATTCAGACAAATCGTGAAAGCCTTCTGTTTCTGTTAAGCTACGTTTCCATTCTGACAAGTTCCAGACCCATGACGCGCAACATGTGCAGGCGCATGTTGCGCGTCATTCAGTGCACTGTTTCCAATTCAAAACTACTTCTGCAAAATACGCCTACAACAGCACCGGAGTGCAGGACTTGAGTGTAGCGTTGTTCCATTGTGCTTTAGAGTAGTCAGTGTTTCTTCTCTTGTATTGTAATAATTTGGTAGTGATTTAACTTGTGTAAAGATGAACAATACAACTATGGCGGGTTTTGTGGTTATGGCAGGCGCGTACCATGAACTTGTAAAAATAAGAGGCGAAAACGACCTAGATGGTGGATTAGAAGTTTTCTAGCGAAAAGAAATTCGGAAGGAGCATATAACTCGTTGATGAGAGACTTACGTCTTCAAAGTGGATACGAAAACTTTGTAAGAATGACTGTAAGTGATTTTGCATTGTTATTAAATCTTGTTGGACCACAGATTGTAGTCGCGTCGTCTGTTTCTACTCTAGTGCGCATGCCCCAGGAACTTGCTGCAGGCTGTTTCCATTGTCCGCGGCGCATGTTGTGCGTCTTAATTGTTGGGGCAATTTTGTCCCCGGCACTTGCGCCGCGGCATGTTGCAGACAATTTCCATTTCAACAAATGCTTGGCACATGCAGCGTCGCATGCCGCGCGTCATGTTGCGCGGCAAATTTGTGGTAATAGAAACGAGGCTTTACATCGTTTTTTTTTACTGGTCAACTACAGTGCGGGGAAGGAAAAATTGATGCTACTTCCTGACTACATTTGTTACCAGTAGCTGCATTGCTCCCTGACTGAAGTACGAGAAAAATGGGTAACAAAAACAAAAATACAACATTTGACGAATGGCAGCTATTTATTTTTACCGTACCTAACCAAAGGGTACAGGGAAATTGAAAATGTTAAGTAGTATATGTAAGCGTACCGTGGGTGATGCAATAAAACGTAATGACAAGCAAAATGAGGTAGATTCCGTATCTCAGAAAATTCAACCAAGAGAAATAGGAGAATGAAATGAAGGAGCTTCAGTATAAAAAATCAAGACCCTTTCCTCATCCCGACCCCCTTTCCAAACCACGAGCTCCGAAAGCAGCTGTGCAACTTGGAGTAGGCATTGGGACTGCTGTACGGTTCAGTAGCGTTTCGTCCGAAAGCGAAATTTCTAGAAAAATGCTACAGTTCGTCTGCGACGGTTTAATGAGTTGCGTTTTGTTCGATCCTGGCTGATGATGAGTCACACCTTGACTAACCACTGGCAGCGATGGAATTGGTGACTAGTATACCTCGGTTTACAACTTTTAAAACTACATTGCATAGACAGCGGAGTGCAGACTCAAGACAAATTGTCGAGAGAGAGGTCCCGGGTTCGATACCCGGTGGACGCACAAGTGGTTCGGATCCCACTTTAAACTGTAGGTCCAATCCCTATTAGCCTTAATGTGCATAAAGTGGACTTAAAACAACAAATCAAATCAAAACAAATCGTCGAGAGGAAGTGAACTTGGATCTAGAAATTTTAGTCATGGCTGATGGCAACACTTTCTTACTATCTGTCAACTACGAAGGTGAGATTTGCAATTTCCAGAGGGAAAGAAATATTAAAACAAAAAAATATATATTTTCTTCGATGGAGCATTTAAGAGTGTTAGCAAGAGTTTGCTTCATTAAACACTATTAGGATGGTAGCCCTCGGACGAAACGCTACTTGGTCAGGTAACCGTAAGTTGCCTGTTCCTGGAATTCGGACGCGAAACGCTGCGCCAGGTGCTGTACACCTGGCGGTTCAGAGAGCGAAGATGAGCATGAGCGACGAATGCTGAAACTGACGAAGGGACACTCACAGAGAACACTCATGTGCAGATCGGGATTCGAAACCGGGACCCCTGGCGTCGTAGTGCGCTGTGCTAACCACTCTGCCACGTAATATTTTTTATTTACTCATTTATAGCTACTTCCTTTTAAACTAACTAACTAACTCTCTAGCTTTCTTAAACCCGAAGGTTCATGGCTGCAGCAACACAGGCCTTCCATCTGTCCCTATATTGAGCAAGATCTATATACTCTTTTCCATCCCTACCGATTTCCTTTAGGTCCATGTCAACGTTGTCCCTCCATCTTCGTCTTGGCCTTCCTACAGGTCTCCTACCATCAGGTTTCCCAACAAGAATCCTGTAAACTCCTCTTTCCTCTCCCATTCGTGCCACATGGCCTGCCCACCTAAGTCTTCTTGATTTAATTATTCTAATAACATCTGGACATGAATACAAATTATGTAGTTCTAAATTATGTAACCTTCTCCACTCACCTGTCTCCTCATCCCTTTTAGGTCCAAATATTTTCCTAAGAACCTTATTTTCAAATACTCTCAATTTATGTTCCTCTTTCAATGTAAGGGACCAAGTTTCACACCCATTTAATACGAGCACTACATACAAAATTACTGTTTTGTATATTTTAACTTTTAGTTTCTTAGTTATTAAACTAGAAGACAAAAGTTTATGAAGAGAGAAGTAACTTGCATTTCCTGAATTAAGCCTACTCTTTATTTCCTCTTTAATATAATTTTCATTGGTTAATATTACTCCTAAGTATTTGAATTTGGAAACTGGTTCAAACGAGTTGTTATCAATAATTAGATTTTGATTATTACCTAACACTTGGTTTCGGCCTGTAAGCATATATTTAGTTTTCTCTTTGTTAACTTCCAAACCTATGTCTTTAGCAGTTTTGAAAAGTATTTTAGCATTATTCTTAATTGTATTTATATCATCCCCTAATAAGTCTACATCATCTGCATATGCTAACAACTGAGTCACACCATTTAATTTTAGTCCTTCGTTAGTTTCTGTTACCTTCCTGACAGCATATTCTAAGGCAAAATTAAAGAGCAATGGATATAATGCATCTCCTTGTTTTAACCCATCATGAATTGTAAATTTGTCAGACACATAAATACCCACACGAATTTTACTTTCTGTTTCACTGGTGCATACTTGTATCATATTAACAAGCTTCTTAGGTATTCCAAATTCGACTAATATATTATATAATTTATCTCTTTTGACCGAATCATATGCTTTTTTGAAATCAATCAATACCTGATGGACATTTTGATTATATTCCCACTTTATTCAAGTGACTTCCTTTTACCTACGCTAAAAAAAGAAATTTTAAAAAATGAATATTAGTCTTTTTTTCAACATGTCCATTGAAAATGTAAATGATCTGTCCCTTTTTTATTTTGTCAGGAAACCTTTAAAGTTTGACATTATAGTTCTTGGACTTTTGTCGCCATTGCACTGAAAGTTTACATCATTGCAAAGGTTGATATATCTATCTACCAGATAGAACACTGGAATTGAATGAGATTAGGTAGTTGTTCTGTAATGGAGATAACACAATTCCATTATAACTTTGTCATTCGGTAGAATAATCGATTACTTTGATTTCACTATTATTCAAAATGTATCTATCTGTTAAAAGCAAAAGTAAGAACCGAAGTCCACCATACCAGCAACACTACTACTTCTAAGCAGCTCCCACAATTGACTGAGGTTAGAATGAAAGTTTGTCTTGTTTTAACCTTTTGACGCCCAAGACCTTTTTCACAAGTAAGCCTCTGGGTACCGAGCCGATTTTGAGCAAAATGCAGAGTTTCAATTAAATAAGTGTAGATCGGAAGCTAATTGTCCTAGAGAGATGAGTGATATACCGTTGTACGCGGAATGAACCAGAGATTCAGACTATATGAAATTTTTGCAAATATGTGGCGAGGGGGAGGGGGCTAACTCTCAAAATTCCAAAATTTCGGGATAAAAATTGTGTTCCCCCACCCTCCCCTCAAGCATGTTCATGCAATAATTAACATATATTATTATAGCTAAAATGCAATTGCGCGATATATATAATTTTTGGTTGACTTTCCTTTTCCAGGTGGTTCGTGCCCTTGCCTTTTTTTCGGACATTCATGCAAAGGTTCTATTTTTATTTCGCGTCTACCACTTTCGGTTAATCGCGATGATAAAGGATGTGATAGGTGATGGAAGTGGTATAAAGACAAATGACCCATCCATATTTTCTAATCCGACATTAGACTTCGCAATGTATTACGCTAACTAATTTGCCACGGGATCGGCTTCTTCGTGTTTGTCTACTCATCAAATGATTGATTAGTTATTCAAACTATATAGGTAGGAAAGCTATATAACATAACGAAACAGAAAAAAAATCCACTTGACGTCTTCTAGTACTATCATCAGCCTACAATTTCATGCTCTCAAATCCACACAGAAAACTTCTTGTGGCATTAGTTTTACGGAATGGCCTTGGGGAATAAAGATCGCCCATTTCCTGGTTCAGCTCGAAACAATCAGGTGCCTTATCGAAGCTGCTGTTGAGCACGCAGGGTTTCTAACCTACTTCGCCGTAATTCAGTTGTTGTATGTATTGTAGAGCCAACCGCAGATTAAATAGGAGGAAAAATACTTTTTCCGACGGAAAATAAGTTGGCAATGCTACGAACACTGAGGCATTCTTGATAAGACGCCTGAGGAGGGTCGAGAAAACTTTCCTGAAAAAGCGCAACCCCAGTATCGAAGGTCATGCTACACGTGGATTGGCAACTTTCGGGAGCATGCTGTCTGTCTACACAATTCTACCCAAATACCTGTTTGAAAATGAATCTTCTGCTCGCATTTTATTTTTCAAATGTAGTTCTGACATTGTAGTCATTTTGCAATTATTTTTATTTGTTCTTATTTTGCTTTGCTTTTGTCACTTTTATAATTAATCGAAACTATGAAGATGGATGATAAATAGATGAAATTGATGAAGAGACACCTAAAAAAGATATTTACAGACCAGGACTCGAACCCGGGACCTAAAGTGGATAGGTTGGGGGGGGGGAGACCGTCAATAACTCCCGGTCACGAACTGGCTTATAATGTTTGTAATTTCTCAGGAGTATTTTTTGTTCTGTTCATGCATAATGCCTGCTTTCGGAAACTTAATTTATAAGTGACACACTTCGTTCGGTGGGGACAAGCCACGAATTGTTTGAGAGGAGGGACAAATCTCATTCATATACTAGATACAATCATGGACTATACTTGAAATGGCCTCCCCGATGGCGCAGTGGTTGCGTCGTCGCCTAGTAATCAAGGGGTCCCGGGTTCGATACCCGGTGGAGGCACAAGTGGTTCGGATTCCACTTCAAACTGAAGGTTCAGTCCCGATTGGCCTTACTGTGCATAAAGTGGACTCAAAACACCAAATCAATCAATCATATACTTGAAAAATGACGTGCTAAACACTACTTTCGGAGATCAGATGGACATGGCAATTTTGATATACAAGATGCACTTTTTCTACTTAGATTGTTTATGTCCAAATTGTATCCTAATAGATAATCTCGCAACAACGCAAAATGTTTAAATTGACTCGAATTCACAATGACTCATATACAGTGTGTTTATAAATGAACGGTGCGGCTTCAAAAATTAATAATAAATCTATTTATTACCTTACACGGACAAAACTTACACCGTAATCAGCAGCAACTGTCCAAGTTTATATAACTTTTTTTAAAATTGGTATAAAGATAGAAATCGAGAGGGGGCAATTGCCCCTCTGTGCCCCCTTGCAGGTGCTCTTGCCGTCTGGAAGAAATAGTGCACGAAAGACGTGAAAACTAAATCCATCTTGAGTATCCTTTTGTCTTGCTACTCTTAGATTCTGCAACCTTTCTTTCTATAGTCCAATGTTTGCCTTCCTTACCTCCTAGAATTGATTTCTGTACAAGTTTGAGGGCTAATCTACCCTGCCCCCTGTGGTTGTGCCACAACACCTTCTTCCGCCGTTGTTCCTTTGTGAACTTTCATCGGCTTCAAAATACTTCATTTTCTTCAAGAGCATAATATCGTTTAATAACCGGCGATATGATTCCTCTACCCTAAATTTCTGGAATAAAGTATAATAATATAAGGGCATGGAAATCTGGAAGGGGGGCGAGGATGGCCACCTCTCCCCTTTAGAAAACGAATGTCAGCTAAAAGTATATATTTCACACGTATAATTTGATTTGTCATACTAATTTACATTAATTATTATAATGGGGATGCAGGAATGCGATAATTTCGAATTCAAGTGGTGTTTCTTGAGGGGGCAACACTATTATCGGGTTAATATGCAATTGCATATGGCATATTTCTCTGATGTCCATGACGAGGGGGGCATTTTACCCCTCCCCTTGCACCCCGTGCGCACGCCTATTGCTACTCCTTTCTACACTAGTTGGAAGCTTTATTCAGTTTCGAGCCAAAAATGTAATTTAATATCAAATCAGGGTTGTTAAACGTCCACGAACCCATAAATTCTAATGGGTTCTATTGGGTTCCGCAACAAGACTGGAAACTTTTTTATCGCACAGTTTAAATTCGGTCCAAGTTGCGTATTCTTTCATTTCAATATGGAACTTAGACCGTCTTTTAATTGATCCGGAAAGAAGGTCCCTTTGCCGTATTTCAATTGATCAGGAGAAAAGGTCCCTGGAACGATCTGAAATACATAAAAAGGCTCTTTACGGTCCAGATCCATTTATGCTTGCTAATATTCCCTGCTGAACCGGAATTGAATTGATTTAAAATTCCTGACCCTTTAACAACCCTGGTTGAAATTCATTTTTTTACAAACAACCATATTTTTCACGGCTATTTCACATTAATCCCATACGATATACTGAGTTATTTTTCGCAATGTTCCAATGAAAGGTAAGAGATTTTGGCTATTCCTTTTTCTTCCGTGATGTTAAATAGATTATATTCGTCACGCACCTATAACGTTACTAGCTAACATTTGTGAATTGTTCTTTCCTTGTAACGTTAACATCTACCATACTGAATTTATTTACGTTCCTTATGTAGATGGTATGTACCCAACTGCATTTTGTTCCGTTCCGCTACAGTGGTTTACATTTTGTTACATTCCTATGTAACGTTAATTAACCATATTGCCTTTCACTTCATTCCGTTACGGAGGATTGCATTCATTACGTTCCTATGTATACCGTTATTTACTACCATGTTGCATTTCGTTACGTTTTTTTGTAACGCTAGTATATACCATATTGCATTTCGTTACTACGTTCCTTGTAACTTGTAACGGTAGTATATACCATATTGCATATTACGTTATGTTCCAATGTGCTCATTTCGTTCCGTTCCTTTATAACGTTAATATCTACCACAATACATTTTGTTACGTTCCTTGTAACGTCAGTCTATAACATATT
Source organism: Lepisma saccharinum (assembly GCF_977018435.1). Lineage (NCBI taxonomy): Eukaryota > Metazoa > Arthropoda > Insecta > Zygentoma > Lepismatidae > Lepisma > Lepisma saccharinum. Next base: position 48,898,544 of record NC_139245.1, on the reverse strand, counting down.
GCATTTCGTTACGTTACATGGGTACCAGCAGTGGAACCATACTTTTCCTCCTACAAAATGGAACGTACCGTGTAACGCAAATTGGGTACGTTACGACTCCCTGTTCTCAATTCCATGCTCCGGATGACGCACTTAGCCGCTTCAGGTAATGTGTTGGCTATCGGCGTGCCGTCGGCGTTCAAGTTGGTGTATCGCATCAGTGCGTCGTTGTCGTTGGCCGCTCTTCGAAACGTGATGCGCAATCCTCCCTTCCACATGATCTCCTTGTAGTCCGAGAAGAATCCCGGCAGCAGACGCATGGGAAAAAGCACCGTGTGACTTTTAGTCGATATTTTGGTCCCCGCTTCGAATCCTCCCGCCTGGTAGTATGCTGCGTCTGTTTTGGATAATTTCAATGTTCCCACTGCCGTCGACGTGATGCCTGGATAATCTATTCTGTCTATGACGGTGTTGTGTTTCCTCACCTCCACCTGCGAGAACAGGTGAGGCACGAAGTTGTCCACGAGTATCAAATTTGCATTGGGCGGAAACGCATCTCCGTTTTCCTTCTTCACCACGTCGAATTGAAGGTAGAGGTCCGCTCTGTGAGGATGAACGAACCCATCGCCTACGTCCACGTCGTATTCGATCTCCCTGTTTGCTTCGTTGAGATTGGCGAACGTGCGACGGTTGGGAGGGAAAGATTGCAATTCGTAACTTTCGATTTGCTCCATTTTCACTATGTGTGTTATTTATTATACGTTGATCTCCACGATGGCCGTCGTAGTGGCACCTGCGAAATCCACCACGTCTCCTTTCTCGTTTGTCACCACCAACTCTATGTCGTCTATGCGGTTGCGGCATACTGGAAAATAGATCGGCGAAGAGGGTGTGTAGATGATCGGTTCCATGAATTCGGAACTGGGTTTGAACGTAGCTATGATTCCTGTCTGCTTGTGACTTCCCAGCAGCTCCCCGTCCGAGGATTTCGTGATCATGCCTTCCGCCACGTTGCAGTGAATGTTCAGAGTTTCGATGGCTAGAAATTTAGGAATATTGACTGCCGTGTGCTTGATGCCAGCTTCGAGTTTGGTGTTGTTCTCGAAACCTAGAAGTTCTCTTATGGTGCCCAGGTCCACGGTCTCCGTTGCCGATACGATTTCCACTCTGTGCGTGACCGAATTTTGAGAAAGGTACGTGCCTTTGGGTAACTGAGCTTGCAAAGTGGAAAGATTGTATTGACCTGGCGTGACGACAATGTGCTCGCTTCCGACGCTAATTTTGTTGTTGTGCTGCGTGACGTTAGGTATGAGGTACATGCTGTAGAATGCACGCAGAGCCACGGATTTAGGATAGACGATGTCGTCGTGCAGCGTGAGTTTCAAGATTGAAGATTCGCTCGTGAGATGGAACACGCCCATCGTATTTAAGATTCCACAATGCTTTCTGAAAATGTTCCACCGACGGGTTATTTATTTTAGACATGTATGCGAGAACAGAAAGGCATAGGTGGCCGCAGTTAACATCGGTGAAACCCTGGATGCGTTTGTCATTGTAGTAGAGGTTGGCAACACTGAGATACTTCACCAACCTGGCAGGTGGTGTGCCACCGAACGAATCGAAAACAAATGCATTGTTATCGTCAATTTTGAGGTAGCATATCCAATGTGTACCAGGATTTTTGTAACTGTCCAGGTTGACCACGCCATACTCCTTTTTCTTCACAGCAGAGGGTAGAGAATCGGACATGAAAACACCCCTGAAGTTTTTTATTCCCAACAGTTTGATCAGAGATTCAATATCGAAGTTGGACAGGGCTTCTTCTTTTTTTTATATTTCTTCAAAGCATCGAGGTTGCTTTTTTGTTTTTTGGTTATACCTTTCCCCTTCTTCTCCATAGCCAGGTTGTGACGTTTCTGTTCTTCCAACTCGGCTTTGTTCTTCTTCGAGTCGATGACGGTTTTCGCGATGGCGGCACTTCCGCCGGCCAAACTTCCAACAGCCCCCAATGCTGCCAGGATGGCTGGGATGCTGAATATGAAACCTCCGATTTTTTGCTGTTTGCGCGAACGCTGTAAGCGTCTCAATTGAGGTGTGCTGAGAAGTAATTTCATTCCGTGTCCTTTCATCAAGCAAGAACGTTTCTTCTCGCGTTGTTTTTTGGTGAGTAAACCATCGAGGGTACCTAGATTTTTCAGATTGGAGTATGGTATCTGGTACACGACACCTTTGGGCTTCATGTTGATGCTCTATATGTTATCTTCACGGTATGTTATTTATATATATGTTTTGAGATTTTTTTTGTTTTGTGTAATTTTTTTCGGTATGTTATTTATATATAAATGTTCTGAGATTTTTTTGTTCCGTGTAATTTTTTTTTTTTCAAGGATATACTCCGCGCAGAGCTGTTACACAAATTCTATTACGTGCTTTGTTTTCTTACCAAGAAGTTCCTTTGTACCCTTGTACACGATTTGAGTTTTGTTCTCGATTAAAATAGCTAGCTTCTCGTCGGATAACATGTTAGCGTATCGATCTGGTAAAAATAGACTGTATTGTGCGTTGAGCAACAAACGCGCCTTGGGACCATACTGGGTAGAAACAATTGAACCGGAAGTTATCGTGTAAGGTTTGTCCACTTCTAATTCCTGAATTTTTACATACTCTACTGACAAATTTAGCATTTGTTTTAATGCTTGAAAGTCACTCATTTTTTCAGTCGTCATATTGAAGAGAAATTTTCAGTGTGTGTGTTATTTATATATCAAGTTTTCGACAGAGGAAAAAAGTTCGTGCTTCGGAAAACACGATGATGTGCGTGATAATATCTTCCGTCTCTTGTTTAGATCTACGCCAATCATCCGTGTATTGTCTTCTTCCCTGCCTCGCCTCGTGCAGTTCGTCCATCCTCTCGTTTAATTTTTCCCCTGCAGCCGAAAGAAGAGTGTCGAGATCACCGCACCTCATGCCACTGATCTCCCGAAGATAATCCTTAACAGCCATTTCACAAGGGATGCGAAATTCCGGCGTTGATCTCGCTATGATTAAAAGTTTATTAACATCTCCGTTTACTGCGTGTTTAAAAATTTTACACAACAGTTCGTGTGGCAAGACGGTTATACCAGACATGATGTGTTTTTTTTTTTTTTTACTGTATGTTATTTATATACCCCACCCAAGTTTTTGTTTTGTGTTCATGGCGATGGTGGTGCCCAGTGCTGCAACTCTTTCTCCCAGCGAAGCGTCTCTGCTGACGAATCTTTCGAAAGCTGCGTGCTCTAACTTTCTGTCTGCTTCGTGACGTGCATCCAGTTCGGTGCGAGTGGTGTTGTAAGCGATGTCGTGATCTTTGCATGCGGCGTCCAACGGATTCACACCCCTGTCTCCTCTCTTCAATCTTTTCTCGAGTTTGGTACCTGGTCCGCAGTACTGGTAGCCGGGTAAATGCATCTCGAAAGGTAACTTGTTGATGATGTCGTTCACGAGTCCCTTTCCTTCGGCCATGTTCCAGAATCTCGGAGGCAGCGTGTTGATAATTTTAATGAGGTAACCTATGCCCTTGTCGTTGTTCACGATGAAGTTGGAAAGTTTTGTGCTGATCATGTCCACAATTCCTACCTTCTCGTTGTAGAAATTACGATTGCCTGCAGTCTCCTCTCCTGCAATAACCAACAACCTGTCTATGAGCTTGCGCACGTCGTCCACCCAAACGAATTCTTTGGGCAGGGTGTTGTAGAGTTTGACGCCGCTGCCTGTTTTCACCTGGTTCCATATCGGCTTGATGAGATTTCTGTACTTCTCGCCGCTGCTGGATTTGACCCTATTCTGCGAGGCGTCGTTGTTTTGGTATAAGGCATCCGTCATGATCAAAATTTCCTTGTAACTCTGGTAATCTTCGTCGGTGTAATCTTTCGGCTGCTTTTTGGCAACGAGTTCCCACAGTCCCACCGTACCCGGATACCTGTTCCAACTATCCTTCTCGCCTAAATTAACTTTAATGTCGTTGCCTTCGAAGGTAACTTTCGATTTTCCAATCTTCCAAACCACACCGCCGCCTTCGTTGCTCTCCATGCTCGGATACAATCCGAAAACTTCATCCTTGTCGAATTTCGCCGTGCTCAGGTAGTCTCGTGCCAAAGGTCCCAACTCGATTTTATCCAAAGACGACGGCGTGCTACCTATGGCTCGACGTCGTGCCGGTACGTCCCTTAGTTCGAACGGCGTCGAAGGAATGCTCGAAATAGGCGTGGGTACGGTGTAACTTTTAGCTGCAAGTGGTACGAGTTCGTTGATCAAATTTTTATTTTGTTCCGTGACACCTTTAATTTCTTTACCTAGATCGCTGATGGCGTCGATCACAGGTTGATCTTGACGTTTCTTCTCTTCGTAGAATCCGCGATTCTCGGATTTCCAACCTTTGAAGCGTTTCGCGAGGTAATCGCGAAGCTTGAGATTTTCGTCTTCGATTTTTCGTTTCGTCATAGCATTATTTATACTCATCGTTTCTCACAACGTTGCAACGTTTAGAAAGTCGTTGATTTTGTTTCTGTATTTTCCCTCGTTAGGTTTTCTCGTCATGTCGATCGTCGCGAATCCGAAATCGTCACTGTTCCAACAGTGGGAGCAGCAGCGTTCCGAAAATTGATTGTAGTTCATGTCTCCGCCTACGTAGTCATCGTACGCGTGCTTGAGGTTGGTGTGATCTTGACGAAACAAACATATGAAATTAGCGTTGTCGCGTACTAACTGTTTTGGAATTTTGGAAAACGTTTGAGCTAGGAAGAAGCAATCTATTCCTTTGTGACGACCTTGCGTGAAAAAATTGCGAATTTCATTTTGATTTTCCAGGATGACATCGTCGAACACAACGACTGAATTTTCACGACAATCGTGGAGTGGTTTTATTTCCGAAGAGAACGTTGCAATGTCCAGACCATCGTACAGTTTTATCAGTTGCTGGTATTTCGCTTGTTCGAGACTTTTCGAAAATACGTAGAGGTGCCTGTTCTTCCAATCTAACCAATTCGGTGCGAGGAGAAAATTGTCCACGAGCAGTGTTGTTTTCCCACACTCTGAAGGACCTACGATCAGACAGCGGATGCTGTCGGGAAGCAACTCACCGTTCTTTTTTTTCGTTTGACTTTCCGAATCCGGTAGACGCTTCACCACGTTCCACGTACTCACAAGATCACTTCGTTCGCGTCGATCCAACTTTTTTCCGGAAGTCCCAGCCATTTGACAAACAGTTTGTCGCCTTTTCTACGCAATACTTTCTCGATGAGGTACGTGTCGGGATGTTTTGTTTTAGAGAGTTCCTCTTCGTAAAATCTTCCTTTCAAAATCTCGCCGCTACTATCTTTTATTATATACGTGTGTCGGTTTCCGGGTAAAACTCGAACCACCGTAAAAAGTTCCGTGCTCCAATTTTTTGTGAACCCCTTCTCGAAGGTGCGTTTGAATTTGCTGATCCTCACCTGGTCTCCAATTTTGAATTTTGATTTTTTGGTAGTCGTGGGAGTGTATTTTGGACAGTAAACTGTAGAAATTAAACGCTGCTCGTCAGATTTCGTAACGTCAGCTGGCTTCATGCCTATCGTTCTGTGTACCGTATTATTATAGGTGTCGACGAGTTCCGGCAGTATGTCGACCCATTTGTAATTTCCTCGAAGCGTGAATCGTTTCCACATGTGTGTTTTCAAGGTTCGATTAAATCTTTCCACGATGCTGGCTTTGATGTGACTGAAGGTTGAATAATGTCGAATGTCGTGTTTCCGAATAAACTTTTGGAATACGGCATTGTAAAATTCCTTCCCGTTGTCTGTTTGCAAAAACCGAGGTCGTCTGTCGCTTTCGCGAAAAATTGTCTTGAATGCTTCCGTGACGCACGTTCCTGTTTTGGCTTTCAAAGGTAGAGCCCATGCGAATTTCGAAAACGTGTCTATGACGGTGAGGAGATACTTGTTGCCCTTGTTCAATTTATGTACATTTTTTAGATTGCCGCTACTCATCTCCACGAGGTCACTTTGCCAGAGGTCGTCGATGCCCTTGGTCACCACCGCCAAACGTTCGTAGTTGCGGCGTGCAGGTTTATGCAATTCTTCGACGATGGCTTGCCTAGACATTTTTTAGAGATTACGTTTGAAGAGAAGTACCAGCGTGATGGGATTCAAAGAGGGTGGCACTTCGCTCGTGTTTTGAATAATCAGCTTATCGCCGGCACTCACGTCGAAAACGGTGAGATCTTCGTCTTCGTGTATTTCATATATGTTGCGCGTTTCGTTCCAACGTGCCAGAGGAATGTTTCCTGCTTTCTGAACACCACGATTCGATATCAAGGTCATGGTGGGAACGCTAGCTTTTCTGCCGTGAGACCAGTACGAAAATTCGTTTATCTGAATCGTGCCATCGAGGAGAAACTTGTAGTACGGATGATAAGGATGTAACATGTACAGTTTGTTACCTTCGACGAACGTGGAGATTCTCTGTTGATTGGGTACGCTGTTGATTTCGATGGCTTGCAGAGAATGCAGTTTAGCGAATTTAGTATCGACGCTAACGAGGTTGCTGTGAAGCTGTCCCAGTGTATTTTGTACGGGCAACAAATGTTCAACGATGGTATCCGTTACTGTAGAAAATGACGGTTTGATTTTCACTTCCACGTTCAACTGCTTGTAGTTTTCGTTGAGTTCTTGTAACTTGGCACCGAAAGAGGCCAGCGTCGATTCCTGCGTGGATTCCAACACTCCAACTTGATCTCTGATGTTGACGACGATACTCTGAAGGTTCTCGACTTGATTCAATTTCGAACTTTTCTCGGTGAGATCGTTCACGATGCTTCGCATGCCGGTAAACTGCGTGTGAAGGTCGGCGACGCTCTGCGAAGTGGGCAGCGTCGACACCAGCGAAGCAAGTTCGTCTCGAATCTGTTCCACGTTCGCCGTTTCCGTTTCTAGTCGTTTCAGCATACGTGATATGCTCCTTTTCAAAGCGTGTAATTCTTTTGAGGTGGGGAGATTGGCCACCCTACTCTCGAGATCGCTCAATGAACTTTTGATGTCGCTCGAATCGGATAGTGCCGTCACCGCCGTTTTCAATTTTTCCAAATCTTCGCTCGAAGGTACGCTCGTCCGTAACGATTCCAAGTCATTCTGTATGTTGTCCAGTACGTGATGAAAATGAGCAAGGTTTGATTCGACGTTCAAATTTTCTAAATATTCGATCTTCTGCTGAACCGTGCTCAACGTGTCTTGTATGCTCGTCAACGCGCTCGCTTCAGCGTGAATATTTTTAATTTCTTCGTTGATCAACTCCAGAGATGCCTGAAGCGTAGCGATGGTGGTTTGAATGTGTTCGAAATCTTGATAAGCCTCCAATTGAATTTTTATGTTCGCGACGCTTTTGCCGATGACTTGCAATTCGTCTGACGATGGTAGGTTCGTCATGGTATCTTCCAAAGTCTGTAACTTGGATTTAATTTCTTCCAACGTGCTGGCGAATTCTTCTTGTAATTTGGAAACAACAACATGCAAGCGTTCTACATCAATATCCTTCACGACGGTTTGAAGTTCAGAGAAATTCTTTTCGATTGCCGAAGTTCGTTCTTCGATTTCGAGTTTCAATTTTTCCAAATCTTCATTTTTCGATTGAAATTGCTGCAATTTGGCCAAATCATTTTGAAGCTTATCCACGCTCAACTGTATATTTTGAACGTTGTCGTAAGAAGGTACGTCGACATAATTTTTTATGAGCGTTTTCAGTTCGGAATCGATTTTCAGAATGGGGTCGAGACATTGCGTTTGGAGCGTAGCGATCTCGGACTCTAAACTTTTGTTTAAGGTCTCCTGCAAAGCAATCAAATCGCTCCTCAACTTTTTAATTCGGACGTCCAACATGAGAATCTCTTCTGCGTGGTCTACACGCTTGGTGTTGCCGAAAATATCGTTAGGCATTTTGGTTAACGGTTATTTATAATAGGATAGACGATTCGTAATTCTACGAAGAGAGGAATAAGTTTGTCGTAATCTCCTAGGAGTTCCACGTATAAACAATCTCCTGCAGAAACATCGTACGTAATGTTAGAAAGCATCTTGTCGTGCTTGATTCGAAAAATGTTCTTGCCGGTAGATATTTTGATTTCGCCTACGTTTTCCGGATTCACGGTAATTTGAAGTTTTCCATCGATCGGAATTTTGTAAAAATGTAAATTGTTGTTAAAGACATAAAACATCTTGCCTACATCGTCATCCAATTTCGTCCAAATGCTATTAAGGTGAACAATCAGTAGACCGTTGAGTTTAGTTAACATGGAAGGTAGAAATTCATGATCTGTCGTCGCGCGGTGTACAGTCTCCATGTTGGTTTGTTTTCGGAAACCAAAGAGATTCATAGGTATGCTGGTTATTTAAAATACGGTCAAAGTTTTTTTTGTAATGACAGTCAGTGTTTTTTTTTTGTAATAACTAACAAAATGATTTTTTTTGTTTTTTTTGTTTTTGTTTTATGAATCTTCTGTTGAAGATGGGCATATGTTGCAGGTTTTGCTTTCTGCTAAGCGATAGTGCCCCCACGGCAGTGTGTGGATTCCACATTGGAGAACACACCTCTTGTCGTCGTTGGGATCCAGGGCAATCTTCCTCACTTTGTTGGTGGTCAACACATGGTCGACGCTCTGGATGCGCTGTTCTGCTCTTAGAACCGACGACCTGGTCTTGAGGCAATCCACGAAGTCCTCGAATGTGAGATGCTCCCGAACCACCTGTCTGCCGACACCCTTGGCCTTCTTGGTAACGCTACCCTCGGCTTTGATGGTATAGGCCTTGGCGCGAAGACCTGCAAACTCGAGAATCACATCTCCGTCCTTCTCATCTTTGAGTTTGCCAGGCACCTTCTTGTTGCGGGCCAGGATACCGCTCTGGTTCGGTTGGGGATAGCCTGACGTGTCAAAAAGGTTAACCAAAGATGGAACTGTGGCTATATCCCCGTATGCGTCGGCTGTGTGAACGTGGTACACCAAGCTGTCCGTGTCCGTGTAGAGAAGCGAGATGTTGTGGCCGTAGTGTGGACGTAATATGTCGTAGTATGTCTCGAACATGTGGAGCTTGCTCAGATCCAGAACCGTGGCTCCAACGTAGATGGGCTTGGTGAGTTTCACCACACCTTGCCTCATGTGAATCAGAGCCAGCTGCTCGTTATAGATTGTTCGAGACTTGAACAATGGACTCGCGACAAGCTGACGACATCGCTCTTTCCTCGTCACCAATTTTATGTCCACGCGATTCCGTACATTCTCCATGGTCTTGCCAAACACCGCATTATTCATGAGCTTGAAGAAATCCTTATCAAGCTCGGACGTGGCTGCGGTGCGGTGTTCAGTGTTAACTTCAATATATGGACGCAACCACGGAGAATGCTCGAACTTGAGGATACGGTGAACTGCGTGGACTGTGACCCCTTGCTGCATCAACCACCGGAGATTCTGGTAGTGAAGGACGTAATTCTTTTTGGGTTCGAAATCCATGACGAGCTTCTTCTGGTTGGAATCGGGTGGACACTTGAACTCGGGTGCAGGGGGAAGATCGCAGAACGAATCCTGCTCGTTCTTGGAGAACTCAAGGTCCACCTCGGCGAAGAACCCATGTTCCGAATCGTCAAAACCTTCAACGTCGAAGTTGGAAGGATCAGCCCACTCGAACCCTCTAAAGGGGAGTGGCTGCATCATGGAGTGCCCGTACAAGTTATTCACATCCGTGTGCATGATGTAGCTCGACGGTTGGGTGGAGTCGTAGCTAGTAGCCATGTGATGGTTGTTGGCATGCGCGTGCCGTTGCGACACCTGGACCATTCCACCCCGGATAGCGCGTTCCACAAACAGCACCATGTCCACGTCCAAAAGAAGCTCAAGCTTGATTTTCGTTACCAGAAACATGGCTGACCACGCCAGTCCGGGGAGACTATAGAAGTAGGCGGGATCCAGCTGGTAAATCTTCATTGCGGTTGCACGGAACGTCTGGAACACGTCGGCAAGGAGCGTCACATCAAGTTTGAGGTAGGCGTCGTGGTAGTCTCCGAGAGTTCGACAACCCAGCTCGCACCACATGGACTGGGCGTGGTGATATTCTTCGTCGGTGATGCCCGAGCCTCGTAGCTGACTGTAGAAGTTCGCCTGGGGAGGTAGCGACGTCTCCGCAAACTTGGTAGAGTCGGTGACGTATTCGTAGGGGTAGACCCCCTTACGCCTGAAGAGACCGACGTCCAAGTTCGGAAAATTTGCAGAGGTGATGAGTATTTGCTCGTCGCTAAGCTTCCCTGCGAGAGCATCGAGGCTTGCCGGGAGGAACCTCAGGGAGTCGAGGAAGCGAAGCTCGACGGTAGAGTCGGATGCTGGGATCGGCACTTGTTTGCTCACACTGATGTAACGCTCCTCGTTTTGTGCCAGGACATTGATTCTTGCGTTGTCGTACCCAAGATGCTTGATCAGGTGGTGGAAGTCGTATCCCGAGCCATTGTGAAAAAACACAGGGATAAAGTGCGGGTCCTGGGCCTTAAGGTTACATCTGTTGCACCAAGGACCAACGTACCTACCGTTAAAGTGATCGTGGTGATGGACTTTACGGTTGTTGGCGGTGTACTCCTCGACGCAGACAGGGCAAGCGATGGCCTCGTCATGTCTTCGTTGATCGTTGGGGGACAGTGGGAGCATAGGCTTGGGGGTCAACAGTACCCTCCTTATCTCGATGGCCTCGACAACCATCCTCTCGAGGAAGTGTTTGGCTGCATCGGGACCACGGTACACGTAGGGCTCGGGGGCGATGTGTTGATCTCGTCGCACCACAACATATGCGAAACTGGATGCCTCGTGGAGTTGGTAAGGGGTGGTGGAAGAAACTTCAGGATCGGGATCGCAAGTGGACAGGGGTTTGAGGAAGGCCTCGAAATCCGCGATGATGATAGCGGGGTGCTCCACCATGGCACCGTGCATGTGGAAACGCTCCACGGTGCCAGGTTTGGGTAAGACTGCCACCCCCGGCTCGTTGGCATTGCAGTAGAGCTTGTGGTTAGCAAGCTTCTCGGCAGCGATGTTTTCTTCTTGTAAGCTCTGGTGTTTTTGTTGTTGGTTGTCAAAAGTGATCAGACACTTTCGACAAACTTCTATGCTACCATGATGCTTGCTTTTTTGACTCGACACAAGTCTAGAGAGGGAGCGAATAAGAGTGTAGTGGTGATGGGTCTCGTTCTTGATGAGTAGGAGATGGATTTCTCGAGCATCATTGTTGTCTATGTCGCTCACCCGGATGGGGTACACCACATTTTTGTCGGTGAGGCCATAAACGTTGATGGCCAACCGAGGGTTGTGTGTACGGGCCTCGAACTTGCGAATGTCCGAGACCTCCACCGGGTAGTCAATCCCAGCAATGGCATCTTCCAGCTCTGGCTCATAGGGTAGGTAGTGGTTAACTCGGTGTGGATGGTTTTTCCAGTGAACAGGGTGCAACGTCGCAAGCACACACCATACGAAGCACTTGTTATCTTTATTTTGGATGTTCAGGACGGCCGTCTTTGCCGCAATTGCTTTTGGTAAGCGGACGTAGCTGGAGGCGGAGAGAGGCACAAACTTGGAAAGTTTGACGCGCAGCTCGTGAGGCTCACCACACAGCGAACCCCCCGAGCCCTTAGCTTCATGTTCTTCTTGCTTTGCCAGCAGCTCCTCGACAAACTTGTTGTAGATGTCCTCGAGGTTGTCGACATCCGCCAAATGCAGCGTCTTCGCCTTGGTGTTGTGGCAGAAGCTGTAAATTTCATCAGACGGCTTCTTGTACCAGCAACAAAGCGATGCGTAGAATTTGGTAGAGTGCGTTGCAAGCGCATCGCCGAGAATGGAAATAATTTGGGCTTGCACGTTCTCCAAAAAGCTACGCACGTCGCATGAGTCCTCCGAAGTAAAAGGAAAGTCTTCTAACAAATGCTGGAAAGCAGACTGGTTCGCTTTCGCCACATGCTTGACACGTTTGGCGGGTGGTGCATTGATGGTGGCTGCTTCTGCCTCTCTCTTGGTGGAGGTCGAAGGCTGTGCCCCAGATGTATTTTTGCTTAGACAAGTAAGCTTATGTTTCTTGGCATACGCAATCGTAATATGTTTATTGCATCCGGAACACAGTTCAGTGGCAGCCAAATGCTTGTCTGGCACGCAGGTGCGACAATGTCTTGCAAAATTTTTGCTTAATATAGTTTTTTTGCACACAGGGCAATTTTTCATGGAGCGCATTTTTTTTGGGTATGTTTATTTATATGTGATCTGTTGGTGGTAGAGTGTTGTCTTCCTCAAATATGTGTTTTAATCAACTCTATAAAAAAATAAAAAAAAAATATATAAGAAAAATATGATTGTAGATAGAAAAAACACAATAAATATTGTATGCATGTGTAATTCTATTTAGCTTATTTTTGCTAGACACGAATCTTCTTCAGATTTTATTGCCCACTAGTATATTTTTCTACCAATCTAGTAGAGGTGTGAAACTATGAAAATATACTTGTTTATATATATTTTTTTTTGTTTTGGCTGATATAATAGCAAATATATATATAGTTATTTTGAAATTCTAAAACTTTCAGGTATACTTATTTTTATATGCAAACATACATCATAAAAAAATTACACAATCGTATTTTTTTTCCATACACATATTTTTTATTTTCAGAAAACAAAATTATTTTCGATCTTTATTTTTTTAAAAAATTTATTTGTGTTTATAGTATTTGTCGGGCAATAGCAGATAGAGCAAGAATCGTTTTCCTACAACCCATAGTTTATAAATTACAAAACATCTTAGAAATTACATCTTGAAATTTTAATCCAAAATAACTCAAAAACAGCAGGCACTAGTCATCATCCCTCCATTAGGTTGTAGAGTACTTCTAATTTTGTATCGAATACTATTAAAATTTTCGAAATAGGGTAAAAACTAAGCCAGCAAATCAAGTTTCTCAAAAAATAAAAAAATTGTCTGTATTTCCGAAACTTGAGGGGGTGGAATTGATTTTATTTGCCAGTCGAATAGTTCTCGTCGAATCCTATCCAACAAACCTAAAATCATCATCCTAGCTCAATTAGGAGCCGAGAAAATCAATGTCTTGGAAAACATCTTAAGATTTTTGTCTTAAGAAAATTTTCTTGACAGACCGGAAGTAACATCTTGACAGACCGGAAGTCGACTTTCTTAAAGATTAAGATATTTGTCTTAAGACATTTTCCAAGACATTGATTTTCTCGGCTCCTATGGGGCCTAGAACCATGTAACTTTGGTCTATGCATATACCAGTACTTGTCCGACCCTGTGGCCGAGTGGTTAGGACATCGTGCTGCGATGCCAAGGGTCCCGGGTTCGAATCCCGTTTGGGTTTGGTTGTTTGTAAATATCCATTCATCAATTTCATCATTCACCCCCATCTTCGCAAATTAGCCAAGAGGCACAAAACGCAAAATAAAATAAACTAAATCAATCAATCAATCAATTAATATACCAGTATTTTTCCTACATGTTCACTCACCTTACAACCCACCCGATCAAAAAAAAATACTCCCTGCACGCATACACACATGTATAAATTTAAAATATAGGTTCGATATTGAAACAAAAATATTATTTTTTTTTCCTCTTCTCCTCTCTCTGGCCAAGATTGCAAATAATTGCAGAAATAATAATACCATGATATTTTTTTAGACTGTAAGTCTAAATAAATAAGATTCGAATAACTATGTACTTCTACTAGCCTTTGCGATGGCGCAGCGATAGCATTATAATCAAAAAATCTCGGCTTCGATACCCGCACAAGTAGTTCTTGAAACTGTAGGTCCAGTCCCGATTAGCCTTACTGTGCATAAAATAGACTTAAAACATCAAATCAATCAGTACTTCCAACAGCCTCTGCGATAGCACTGCAATAGCCTTGTAATCTCGGCTTCGATACCCGCACAAGTAGTTCTTGAAACTGTAGGTCCAGTCCCGATTAGCCTTACTGTGCATAAAATAGATTTAAAAAACAACAAAATCCAATCCAGAGTATCAACAAATTCAAAAAATAGAGTTTCCCCTGTACACTTGTATAATTTTAAACTCAAAGTTCGATATCCTGCAGAGGTGGTTCGGATCTCGCTGTAGGCTCAGTTTCGATTAGCCTTACTATGCATAAAATAGACTTAAAACAACAAAATCCAATCGAGAGTATCAACAAATTCAAAAAAATAAAATTTCCCCTGTACACTTGTATAATTGTAAACTCCAAGTTCGATACCCAGTGGAAGTGGTTCGGATCCCACTGTAGACCCAGTTTCGATTAGCCTTACTGCGTAAATTTTAGTTTTATAGCTAGTCAAGCAACTTGTGTGCGTATAACTTATGCTGATATGGTACTCACCTGACAGACCAAACTAATTCGGCTTCTATTACACTTGATATTTACACTTGGTATAGCGTACACTTTTATGCGACTACCCAGTAGCAATACTCGACTGCAACTGATGTGCGAAGAATAGCAAAAAAGCAGGCAAAAGCCTTGGCATGTATCACACCCCCCCCCCCCCGATTCACCAGACGTTGATTGATTAATACCCGAGTGCTTCTGGCGTGCCCAGCAGCGAAACCAACACAATATCACCGGAAGGTCTACTCCACCCAGTTGCGGCCAGTTTTTTTTGTGCGGGTGACCTTCCGGTGATATTGTGTTGGTTTCGCTGCTGGGCACGCCAGTGACGCAGAAAGCTCCAAAGGCAGCGATCCAAATCATGATGAGCGTGGGAACGTGAGGCGATAATATCTGATTGTCTCCGCCGCCATTATTCCCACCGAGGTCACCCGCACAAAAAAAACTGGCCGTAACTGGGTGGAGTAGACCTTCCGGTGGGGATAATGGCAAAGGAGATAATTAGATGCCGCCGCCTCACGTTCCCACGCTAACTCCTCTAGTTACTAGCAGTATTTTGCCAAATAACCAAAATATTACGACAACAATTAACCCACCCACTATTGCCGACACCACCACTACCATACAAAAAAAAAACACGTGAAACTCTACAGAGGTGCGACTATCTAGAGTCGCAGCCGTTAGAACCTTTTTGGGTTGGGCACCACGCACCCTGGCGGGGTTAGGGGCCAGGAATCCTAAAAAACAACAATTATTTATTTGTTTGTTTGCGTCACAATACAGGTGCGCGCATATGCATGTGCAGCACATTGTTCCCGCGATAAGATTTTTACAAAAATCCCGATATACATTGACGCCCAGAACTTGGAAATAAGGCATATTCGCTCACCACTGTTGCCAGCTTAGTCTCCCTCTTTATCTTACGGCAACATTGACGTCTCTAGTTTTTTTTTAATTGCAGGTAGGTTGCCAACACACTCTAGTTAATAATGCTACATATTATACACGCACACACGCACACACATACTGTGTTGCCATCTCTCTTTTACGGCAGTATATATTTGTTGCCGGCTCTATTGCACAGTGTGTGTATGTTACGCCAGTGTATAAATTGGCTAAACCCTTATCAAGTAAGAAAAACTATAGGTAGGTGTTGGCAGCATTGTCGGTTGTTTAACTCTTCCCCCTCTCTCTTTTTTTTGTAAAAAAACCATGGTAGAAATACCAGTAGGTTGGCAACCTTGATTTATGCAATTAATTAAAGCAAGCCTCAAGCCTCAAGCAAGATTGCCAGCTCCTTGCCTTAGGTTAGGTTAGACCAAAATAAAAACCTTGGTAACTTTTCGAGTAAAATATTGGCAACACTGCAAGACAAGCCTCAAGCAGTATTGCCAGCTCCTTGCTTGAGGTTAGGTTAGACCAAGATAAAAACCTTGGTCATTTTTTCGAGTAAGAGGTTGGCAACACTGCGAGCCCCACCGAGCCCCAGCTGGCAACACTGCGAGAAAAGCCTCAAGCAAGATTGCCAGCTCCTCGCGTTAGGTTAGATTAGCCCAAGAAATAAAAACCTTGGTAACTTTTCGAGTAAGAGGTTGGCACTGAGCCCCACCGAGCCCCAGCTGGCAACACTGCAAGAAAAGCCTCAAGCAAGGTTGCCAGCTCCTTGTTTGAGGTTAGGTTAGACCGAGAAAGAAAAACCTTGGTTATTTTTTCGAGTAAGAGGTTGGCAACACTGTGTACCTCACTATACCTCATTTTCGGGCGTGGAATTCTCTTTGCTGTACTACTAAGGCCCAACCTCCATTACCCTCAGGTACCCTTTGATTAGAGGTTGAGTGAGTCCCAGAGTCACTTTATGCACATATGCACGTAAGATCACCCAAGAGAATCAAACTGGGTCGCCTGTGCAGCAGACAGACACCCTACCGACTGGACCAACCCTGTCCTTTACTGGATTGTATGTTCTTGTTCATATAATACAGAGCTAACATCCGTTTACCTTTTTGCACATAAACTTACATATGGTGGCATTAATGGGCGTCCGGAAGGGGGGCAAGGGGGGCAAAGGGGGCCACGCCCTCTCTGGAAAATGAATGCCCACCTAAAAATTATATATTTCACACACAATTTCATTTCTTTCACAGTAATTTATGTTAATTATTATAAGTGTGTTGAAGAAACATGACAATTTCAGACTGTAGCAATGTTTTTGAGGGGCATCAATATTGTAGGGAAAAATGTGTCTCCTTTGCCCCCTTGGAAAGAAAAATACCTTGTTTGCCCCTCCCTGGAAAAAATCCTGCGGACGTCCATGGTGAAATTCTACAGATATACTTTGCTTTAAAGTATGATTTTAGTAATCTCCAAAACTTTAAACGTATGAAACAACTCGTGGGGCTCAGTCCTGTTGCCCAGCTTTCAACATCCTACCAAACGAAAATAGCTAAAAATTACAGAAAACTCGAGGACCTTCAATGGTTTGCCTGTCAAATAATTACTTTAATAAATAACTCTTTCTTCCTTGCAGCAACATTTAAGCTATTGTTGACCAGGTTTGCATTGTTCAGAACAATGGATAAAATGAACATTTCTATGGTAGATAAAGGTGTACTAACATCAAGATATTTATTGAATCGACTCAATTTTAAATCAAAAGGTTTGTTCTATTTTATTATTAATAATGATAAGATTTAGAGGTGAAGCTTTATGCATGCTATTACTTATATCTTGCCATAATACATTTAACGAGTGAGAAGTAATTACCGTATTTCATTGCACAATCGTCGCAGATATTAATCCAAATCTTTCTTACAAAAAACGTGATGTGCGACTATTATGTGTAGCTTTATTTTTCAAAAGCTACGCCTGTATTACAGGTACTTAAAAATAATTTACTTATTACTAAATGTCTTTCGTGCAAGATTAGGTTGCACGAAATACTCATGAATATATACATTAAAATTGAATAGTCCAAATCGACGCATGTCATTTCTTTGTAACAGTTTAACCAACAATTACGCCATGAAAAGTCAGAAAACATTTTTTGGACTGGAAAAAGAGGCTGCAACGTTTTGTGGAGAAATACGGCAATTTCAGTTGCAACATAAGAAGGTATAAAAATTACAGAGGTCCTGCCAATCGCTGGTTACTTAATCTAGACGCAAAGTGATAGTAACTTTGAAAACTGATACAGACATCTTTGCTTCCAGTTCTTTTTATTGTTTTATGTTATGTCACTTTTCTTCCTATCATGGGAATGAATGGTGATAAATTGAAAATGATAGACGTTAAATTTCAAATGTATACGAACTGGACAGACATCACAAGGACTGGGTTGCTGTTGTTGTTGTTGAGTTAGTGGACTTAAAAAGTCCACTTTATGCACAGTAAGGCTAATCGGGACTGGACCTACAGTTTAAAGTGGGATCCGAACCACTTGTACCTCCACCGGGTATCGAACCCGGGACCCCTTGATTACAAGACGACGACGCTACCACTGCGACATCGGGGAGGCCCTACGGATTGGGTTCCATAAGTACGTTTAGCCCTAAGGCTATGTCCGAATGTGCAAACGAGATTTTTATCGTTTCTTTTCTATGGCTTCGAAGTTGTACGAATCGAAATGCTCCCGAGCAGTACAGTTGCCACTTTTGACGCCAGGTGTCACGCAAAACAGACCCTAACCAAACATCATCATGCTTTCTACCTATTTACTACCTATATTGAACAATGATACAGTATTATATCCATGAAATATCCAAGTAGTACTGAGTTTTAGATCCCCTATTCAATAAATGTCGCCTCTACAATGTGAAAGTTGCAACATGGCAGAGGAGAGTAGGGAGGGCTACAGTGAGTTGAAGTGTGCACTTGTCGAACCTTCAACCACTCATCTCCAACTCCGATTCGGACTCTAACGGTACGGGGATTCCGCGGGTGGAACGGTGAATCAGGTGGCAGCAGCTGCCGATTCGGACACTGCCTAAGCCTTGTGCTCTAACAGGTCGTTAAACCGTTAAACATTAAGGCTGGTTTTCATTGGTTGAGTGGGCGGGAGAGTTACTGGGACGAGTTACTGGCCTGTCTGCTCGACTCGACTTTTCCATGGCGAGTAGCTGTTTACACACTTTCTACTCCAGTCTAGCAAAACGAGATAGTGCTCATTGGATGGCCCTTTGATAGAATCAGCCAATTCGTAATCCGTTTTCGTACTCGTTGTTAGCAAGTAAGAAGAATGTATGAAACGGTTTGCACATTTTTACAAGAAATTAATACAATTATACAATAATGTTACTCATGTTCACGGTAAAGTTCCAAAAACGTTACGATGTCGGACTCTAACCGTCTCCTATTCCTTGTTGATTTTAAAAATATATAATTAATAAATATATATAATTAATAAGCGAACGCACAACAAGGGCTCTAGCACATCACAGATTCTACAGTCCTCAGAAAGCGTTTACATTGTCCAGCCCATGTGCGAGTGAAAAAATCGAAGGGGAAGGAAGCAAATCGGTCGACAGCCACTCGACTGTTCTGACTACTGGAGCGAGTACTGGCTCCAGTGCTCTCCCCAGTTGTTTACACGGGGAGAGTAGCTCGCTTTACTCTACTCGCTCCAGCTACTCTCCTGTCTACTTGACCAATGTAAACCAGTATTTAGGATTGGTGAATATTCACACAGTGATATTTTGCAACAGTTGCCACTAGAAAACAACGTTTTACAAAGGTTTGTCAGGGTGGCCATTCTAAGATTAGCATAAAATTCAAGTATAATTCCCGGTTTTCAAGGCGCACTTTCCAAAAATTCAATTCAACCAGATGTTTTCTCTATTTCAGCCTTATGTATTACCGTCTCTCACCACTCCCACACACAAATATATTAACAATATAATCAGCCTGTATGATTCCAACGTATTAAAAATTCTAATTCAATCCAATTATATAGTTTATATATTTAAAATATTTATTTTAAGGTGCAGAGTTTACATTTACCAATTCACATACTAAGACTCGAAATACATCTGCAAACACAAGTCACAAATGTTACGGAATATAGTAATCTACGAAAAAATGTATTAGGATTTCAAACTCAAATTCAACTAATAAACTAAAAATATATCTTATCTTGCAATAATCTTTCGTCTGTGAGATAGATTCTGCAAAGGACACTAACAAAGTAGAACGAATTGAGAGAACTTATAAATATGTATAAATTCAATGGGATAAGGATTGAATGACAGTTGTAATTTTTCACGTCTGCGGAGAAACATTCACCCAGAATTCACGCACAATTCCCGGAGCCAACAATTCACGCATAATTTCCGGAATTCAAGGAATTTGCGGTGAGTAGCCACCCTGTTTGTACTTCTTGGTATTCTCAAGAGCAAAGAGTAGAATTCTGGGATGTGAGGAGTGTTTTGTGTTGTAGTTATGGCTGTGCTGGGTGTGGTGAGTGAGTGGGTGGTACACCAATCATAGTAATAGTGTAATATTATTCTCGATACCAAATTTACCAATATTTATAGATAAATTGGATGAATATGGCATATTGTAAGAAATAACTGTCTGATTTTGATATGTATAAGATTTTGTAAGATGTACTTAATTTAGAGAATGGTTGAGAACGAATACCAAAATTTGTTGATTCTGAAGGCTACCATATGGAAGAAGACCATGCAAAAACTGTACGTGAAACTATCTATGGCGCTTATCACTTTTGTTGTTTAAGAATAAACTTTTTTATACTTATTGATTACAAGAGTGTAAAACGAAAGATTTTTTATTAATATGTTACAAAAATATATTTTCACCATAAAATATATTTTACTTTACCATCAGGAAAATGTATGTTTTAAAACTTTCTCGCACACCACATTTTCTTTTTATGTAAGTTTCTTTTTTAATTTTGAGCCAAACATGATGTTCCTTTGAACTCACTAAACAATACGACATTTTATGGAAATATTTCATGGTTGTACCCATATAGTATAATCCTTGAGACGCCGCTCGCTTGCTACACTAGCTATATTAATGATAGTGTGTCTATCTTTAAACGAGAAATTTACTTTGAGTCATAATGACAAGATTATTGCATTCTAAATACTCGTATATTAAACGACGATCGTGTTGATTATTCGATTCACCACATCGCCTCAAAAGGGTTTTTGTATTTGAGTCCTGGATAGTTTGGACAGTCTTAGTTTATGAAAATAATTTTAATTTGATTAGATATATTTTGCTTCCTTTTTCTGTCGCTCTTGGCTACTTGCGTATAATAGATTGAATGGTGACAAGATGAAATTGGCGAAAGGACAGTCACAAACACATAAACGAGACCAAAACTTCTCCAGAGGATTTTATTTGTTGAAGAGAGGTCAACATTTGGGTGTCTTCCGAAAAGGTAATCCCTTATAGTCCGGGTGTTAAATGCCTAGAAATGGCAAAACCTAGCTTTGAGGTACGAATAAAATGTTTTGATTGTTTTTCAAAGCTTACGTTATGTACATTTCATATCCCATTGATGCCACTCTGTCAACCTTGAGCAATATGAGTAATTCAAGATGGCGTCCAATATGGCGGACTTTCCAGTTAATGACCTACCTATATATATCAGTAACCAATGGTCGTAAATAGAAAAAAGTATTTTTAGTCTTGATCCTCATTAGATGGACTACGAAATAGATTCTGGTTAATTTTTCGCTAATATTAGTGGTTTTACCGTAATTTAAAAAATAATCTTTAAAATATCTAATCTTTCTAGTACTTTTTGAAGTTTTTGCCTTGTAACTTTTGAATAAATAAAATGACAGAAAATTGTTTGGAATAAAAGTTGTAGCCCAATTCATAAGCCTTAAAACAAAATAAGTTTTAATGCATTTGAATGACAAATACGCTATAAAATGGTCCTAAATGGAGGATAGTACCAAAAAAGTTTTTCCTAAAAACCTCTATTTCTTATTTGTAAAAAAAAATATTGATTTATTATGAAAGTTTACACTATTTGGAATATTTCTGAGAAAACCGGAGAGAACACCGTTTTGGAGATATATCAAATCAAAAAAATATCCAATATTGCGGATTATTTTCAAGATGGCGGCTGTCAGGGTGCAGATTTCGATTGGATACTCGACTTAAAATATATTTAATGGTATAATAATTAATCCTACTAAGTCTCTTGCTTTTATCAAAAAGTCAATAATTCGGGTCTTAGCCGCCGTCTAAGTTGCACTAAGTACGCACTTTTTGGGTACTATCCTCCATTTTAGGACCATTTTATAGCGTATTTGTCATTCAAATGCATTAAAACTTATATTGTTTTAAGGCTTATGAATTGGGCTACAACTTTTATTCCAAACAATTTTCTGTCATTTTATTTATTCAAAAGTTACAAGGCAAAAACTTCAAAAAGTACTAGAAAGATTACATATTATTTAAGATTATTTTTTAAATTACGGTAAAACCACTGATATTAGCGAAAAGTTAAACAGAATCTTTTTTGTAGTCCATCTAATAAGGATCAAAACTAAAAAGACATTTTCTGTTTACGATCATTTGTTACTGAGATATAGGTAATAAGAACGAGACTGGAAAGTCCGCCATATTGGACGCCATCTTGAATTACTGATATTGCTCAAGGTTGACAGAGTAACATCAATGGGATATGAAATCTATGTACATAACATAAGCTTTCAAAAACAATTAAAACATTTTCTTCATATCTCAAATCCAGCTTTTCAGTTTGTCACCCGGACTATTACACCTTCAAAAGAGGTTAATGAATGACACGTAACCGAAGAGAAGGAAAATATAATCTAGAAAACTATATATAAAAATAACATTCTGAGGCTCTGGACCAAAACATACGTAGCAATGATCAATAAAAATACAAAGGGGCATAACAGATAATGCTGTGGTATACTGCAACTTTGTATCCAACCAATCTCGCTTTCGATTCACAGTCGAGGCGTATTGCACAGTGTTTCAGATTCCATTGTAGATCAAGTCCCGATTACCCTTACTGAGGCATTATTTGAACTTAAGCTTTTTTGACAAAATGTGAAAAGATTTCTTAAGAAACGTTTAGTATAGAAATAATTAACATATACCCATATGCGACAGTTAACACCTTGCTAAAAGAGAATAGTATTACACAGAACAACACCAAATGAAGTTACATTTTTCTCAGTTGTTAAAAACACAGACGTTCTTTGGAAAAATAAACTTTTCATATTTGTAAGACATGCGTCTCACATTAAAGAGAATACACTTAAATATTGTCAACTCTCTAGCAGTGAAAGGAAGACTTCACAGCTTGATGTATGAGCGAGTCGTAAACGGAAGAAGGAAGTAAACTTCACAACTTGAGCTATGAGGGAGTAGTAAAAGGAAGAAGGAAGTGAACTTCCCAACTTGAAGTATGAGCGAGTCGTAAACGGAAGAAGGAAGTGAACTTCCCAACTTGAGGTATGAGCGAGTCGTAAACGGAAGAAGGAAGTGAACTTCCAAACTTGAAGTATGAGCGAGTCGTAAACGGAAGAAGGAAGTAAACTTCACAACTTGAAGTATGAGCGAGTCGTAAACGGAAGAAGGAAGCAAATTTCACAACTTGAAGTATGAGCGAGTCGTAAACGGAAGAAGGAAGTAAACTTCACAACTTGAGCTATGAGCGAGTAGTAAAAGGAAGAAGGAAGTGAACTTCCCAACTTGAAGTATGAGCGAGTCGTAAACGGAAGAAGGAAGTAAACTTCACAACTTGAAGTATGAGCGAGTCGTAAACGGAAGAAGGAAGCAAACTTCACAACTTGAAGTATGAGCGAGTAGTAAAAGGAAGAAGGAAGTGAACTTCCCAACTTGAAGTATGAGCGAGTCGTAAACGGAAGAAGGAAGTAAACTTCACAACTTGAAGTATGAGCGAGTCGTAAACGGAAGAAGGAAGTTAACTTCCAAACTGGAGTTTCGAACGAGTCGCAAAAGGAAGAAGAAAGTAAACTTCCCAACTTGAGGTATGAGCGAGTCGTAAACGGAAGAAGAAAGTAAACTTCCCAACTTGAGGTATGAGCGAGTCGTAAACGGAAGAAGGAAGTAAACTTCACAACTTGAAGTATGAGCGAGTCGTAAACGGAAGAAGGAAGTAAACTTCCCAACTTGAAGTATGAGCGAGTCGTAAACGGAAGAAGGAAGTTAACTTCCAAACAGGAGTTTCGAACGAGTCGCAAAAGGAAGAAGAAAGTAAACTTCCCAACTTGAAGTATGAGCGAGTCGTAAACGGAAGAAGAAAGTAAACTTCCCAACTTGAGGTATGAGCGAGTCGTAAACGGAAGAAGGAAGTAAACTTCACAACTTGAAGTATGAGCGAGTCGTAAACGGAAGAAGGAAGTAAACTTCACAACTTGAAGTATGAGCGAGTCGTAAACGGAAGAAGGAAGCAAACTTCACAACTTGAAGTATGAGCGAG
The DNA here is from genome assembly GCF_977018435.1 of Lepisma saccharinum. Lineage (NCBI taxonomy): Eukaryota > Metazoa > Arthropoda > Insecta > Zygentoma > Lepismatidae > Lepisma > Lepisma saccharinum. Next base: position 48,874,687 of record NC_139245.1, on the reverse strand, counting down.
TCGTAAACGGAAGAAGGAAGTAAACTTCACAACTTGAGCTATGAGCGAGTAGTAAAAGGAAGAAGGAAGTGAACTTCCCAACTTGAAGTATGAGCGAGTCGTAAACGGAAGAAGGAAGTAAACTTCACAACTTGAAGTATGAGCGAGTCGTAAACGGAAGAAGGAAGCAAACTTCAAAACTTGAAGTATGAGCGAGTCGTAAACGGAAGAAGGAAGTAAACTTCCCAACTTGAGGTATGAGCGAGTCGTAAACGGAAGAAGGAAGTGAACTTCCCAACTTGAGGTATGAGCGAGTCGTAAACGGAAGAAGGAAGTAAACTTCACAACTTGAAGTATGAGCGAGTCGTAAACGGAAGAAGGAAGTTAACTTCTAAACTGGAGTTTCGAACGAGTCGCAAAAGGAAGAAGAAAGTAAACTTCCCAAATTGAGGTATGAGCGAGTCGTAAACGGAAGAAGAAAGTAAACTTCCCAACTTGAGGTATGAGCGAGTCGTAAACGGAAGAAGGAAGTGAACTTCCAAACTGGAGTTTCGAACGAGTCGCAAAAGGAAGAAGAAAGTAAACTTCCCAACTTGAGGTATGAGCGAGTCGTAAACGGAAGAAGAAAGTAAACTTCCCAACTTGAGGTATGAGCGAGTCGTAAACGGAAGAAGGAAGTAAACTTCACAACTTGAAGTATGAGCGAGTCGTAAACGGAAGAAGGAAGTTAACTTCTAAACTGGAGTTTCGAACGAGTCGCAAAAGGAAGAAGAAAGTAAACTTCCCAAATTGAGGTATGAGCGAGTCGTAAACGGAAGAAGAAAGTAAACTTCCCAACTTGAGGTATGAGCGAGTCGTAAACGGAAGAAGGAAGTAAACTTCACAACTTGAAGTATGAGCGAGTCGTAAACGGAAGAAGGAAGTAAACTTCACAACTTGAAGTATGAGCGAGTCGTAAACGGAAGAAGGAAGTAAACTTCACAACTTGAATTATGAGCGAGTCGTAAACGGAAGAAGGAAGCAAACTTCACAACTTGAAGTATGAGCGAGTCGTAAACGGAAGAAGGAAGTAAACTTCACAACTTGAGCTATGAGCGAGTAGTAAAAGGAAGAAGGAAGTGAATTTCCCAACTTGAAGTATGAGCGAGTCGTAAACGGAAGAAGGAAGTAAACTTCACAACTTGAAGTATGAGCGAGTCGTAAACGGAAGAAGGAAGTGAACTTCCAAACTGGAGTTTCGAACGAGTCGCAAAAGGAAGAAGAAAGTAAACTTCCCAACTTGAGGTATGAGCGAGTCGTAAACGGAAGAAGAAAGTAAACTTCCCAACTTGAGGTATGAGCGAGTCGTAAACGGAAGAAGGAAGTGAACTTCACAACTTGAAGTATGAGCGAGTCGTAAACGGAAGAAAAAGTAAACATCCCAACTTGAAGTATGAATGAGTCGTAAACGGAAGAAGGAAGTGAACTTCCCAACTTGACGCATGATCGAGTCGTAAACGGAAGATGGAAGTAAACTTCACAACTTGAAGTATGAGCGAGTCGTAAACGGAAGAAGGAAGTGAACTTCCCAACTTGAAGTATGAGCGAGTCGTAAACGGAAGAAGGAAGTGAACTTCCCAACTTGAGGTATGAGCGAGTCGTAAACGGAAGAAGGAAGTGAACTTCCAAACTTGAAGTATGAGCGAGTCGTAAACGGAAGAAGGAAGTAAACTTCACAACTTGAAGTATGAGCGAGTCGTAAACGGAAGAAGGAAGCAAATTTCACAACTTGAAGTATGAGCGAGTCGTAAACGGAAGAAGGAAGTAAACTTCACAACTTGAGCTATGAGCGAGTAGTAAAAGGAAGAAGGAAGTGAACTTCCCAACTTGAAGTATGAGCGAGTCGTAAACGGAAGAAGGAAGTAAACTTCACAACTTGAAGTATGAGCGAGTCGTAAACGGAAGAAGGAAGCAAACTTCACAACTTGAAGTATGAGCGAGTAGTAAAAGGAAGAAGGAAGTGAACTTCCCAACTTGAAGTATGAGCGAGTCGTAAACGGAAGAAGGAAGTAAACTTCACAACTTGAAGTATGAGCGAGTCGTAAACGGAAGAAGGAAGTTAACTTCCAAACTGGAGTTTCGAACGAGTCGCAAAAGGAAGAAGAAAGTAAACTTCCCAACTTGAGGTATGAGCGAGTCGTAAACGGAAGAAGAAAGTAAACTTCCCAACTTGAGGTATGAGCGAGTCGTAAACGGAAGAAGGAAGTAAACTTCACAACTTGAAGTATGAGCGAGTCGTAAACGGAAGAAGGAAGTAAACTTCCCAACTTGAAGTATGAGCGAGTCGTAAACGGAAGAAGGAAGTTAACTTCCAAACAGGAGTTTCGAACGAGTCGCAAAAGGAAGAAGAAAGTAAACTTCCCAACTTGAAGTATGAGCGAGTCGTAAACGGAAGAAGAAAGTAAACTTCCCAACTTGAGGTATGAGCGAGTCGTAAACGGAAGAAGGAAGTAAACTTCACAACTTGAAGTATGAGCGAGTCGTAAACGGAAGAAGGAAGTAAACTTCACAACTTCAAGTATGAGCGAGTCGTAAACGGAAGAAGGAAGCAAACTTCACAACTTGAAGTATGAGCGAGTCGTAAACGGAAGAAGGAAGTAAACTTCACAACTTGAGCTATGAGCGAGTAGTAAAAGGAAGAAGGAAGTGAACTTCCCAACTTGAAGTATGAGCGAGTCGTAAACGGAAGAAGGAAGTAAACTTCACAACTTGAAGTATGAGCGAGTCGTAAACGGAAGAAGGAAGCAAACTTCAAAACTTGAAGTATGAGCGAGTCGTAAACGGAAGAAGGAAGTAAACTTCCCAACTTGAGGTATGAGCGAGTCGTAAACGGAAGAAGGAAGTGAACTTCCCAACTTGAAGTATGAGCGAGTCGTAAACGGAAGAAGGAAGTAAACTTCACAACTTGAAGTATGAGCGAGTCGTAAACGGAAGAAGGAAGTGAACTTCCAAACTGGAGTTTCGAACGAGTCGCAAAAGGAAGAAGAAAATAAACTTCCCAACTTGAGGTATGAGCGAGTCGTAAACGGAAGAAGAAAGTAAACTTCCCAACTTGAGGTATGAGCGAGTCGTAAACGGAAGAAGGAAGTAAACTTCACAACTTGAAGTATGAGCGAGTCGTAAACGGAAGAAGGAAGTTAACTTCTAAACTGGAGTTTCGAACGAGTCGCAAAAGGAAGAAGAAAGTAAACTTCCCAAATTGAGGTATGAGCGAGTCGTAAACGGAAGAAGAAAGTAAACTTCCCAACTTGAGGTATGAGCGAGTCGTAAACGGAAGAAGGAAGTAAACTTCACAACTTGAAGTATGAGCGAGTCGTAAACGGAAGAAGGAAGTAAACTTCACAACTTGAAGTATGAGCGAGTCGTAAACGGAAGAAGGAAGTAAACTTCACAACTTGAATTATGAGCGAGTCGTAAACGGAAGAAGGAAGCAAACTTCACAACTTGAAGTATGAGCGAGTCGTAAACGGAAGAAGGAAGTAAACTTCACAACTTGAGCTATGAGCGAGTAGTAAAAGGAAGAAGGAAGTGAATTTCCCAACTTGAAGTATGAGAGAGTCGTAAACGGAAGAAGGAAGTGAACTTCCAAACTGGAGTTTCGAACGAGTCGCAAAAGGAAGAAGAAAGTAAACTTCCCAACTTGAGGTATGAGCGAGTCGTAAACGGAAGAAGAAAGTAAACTTCCCAACTTGAGGTATGAGCGAGTCGTAAACGGAAGAAGGAAGTAAACTTCACAACTTGAAGTATGAGCGAGTCGTAAACGGAAGAAGGAAGTTAACTTCCAAACTGGAGTTTCGAACGAGTCGCCAAAGGAAGAAGAAAGTAAACTTCCCAAATTGAGGTATGAGCGAGTCGTAAACGGAAGAAGAAAGTAAACTTCCCAACTTGAGGTATGAGCGAGTCGTAAACGGAAGAAGGAAGTAAACTTCACAACTTGAAGTATGAGCGAGTCGTAAACGGAAGAAGGAAGTAAACTTCACAACTTGAAGTATGAGCGAGTCGTAAACGGAAGAAGGAAGCAAACTTCTCAGCTTGAAGTATGAGCGAGTCGTAAACGGAAGAAGGAAGTAAACTTCACAACTTGAGCTATGAGCGAGTAGTAAAAGGAAGAAGGAAGTGAATTTCCGAACTTGAAGTATGAGCGAGTCGTAAACGGAAGAAGGAAGTAAACTTCACAACTTGAAGTATGAGCGAGTCGTCAACGGAAGAAGGAAGTTAACTTCCAAACTGGAGTTTGGAACGAGTCGCAAAAGGAAGAAGAAAGTAAACTTCCCAACTTGAGGTAAGAGCGAGTCGTAAACGGAAGAAGAAAGTAAACTTCCCAACTTGAGGTATGAGCGAGTCGTAAACGGAAGAAGGAAGTGAACTTCACAACTTGAAGTATGAGCGAGTCGTAAACGGAAGAAAAAGTAAACTTCCCAACTTGAAGTATGAATGAGTCGTAAACGGAAGAAGGAAGTGAACTTCCCAACTTGACGCATGATCGAGTCGTAAACGGAAGAAGGAAGTAAACTTCAGAACTTGAAGTATGAGCGAGTCGTAAACGGAAGAAGGAAGTGATCTTCCCAACTTGAAGTATGAGCGAGTCGTAAACGGAAGAAGGAAGTAAACTTCACAACTTGAGCTATGAGCGAGTCGTAAACGGAAGAAGGAAGTAAACTTCACAACTTGAAGTATGAGCGAGTCGTAAACGGAAGAAGGAAGTAAACTTCACAACTTGAAGTATGAGCGAGTCGTAAACGGAAGAAGGAAGCAAACTTCACAACTTGAAGTATGAGCGAGTCGTAAACGGAAGAAGAAAATAAACTTCACAACTTGAGGTATGAGCGAGTCGTAAACGGAAGAAGAAAGTAAACTTCCCAACTTGAGGTATGAGCGAGTCGTAAACGGAAGAAGGAAGTAAACTTCACAACTTGAAGTATGAGCGAGTCGTAAACGGAAGAAGGAAGTAAACTTCACAACTTGAAGTATGAGCGAGTCGTAAACGGAAGAAGGAAGCAAACTTCACAACTTGAATTATGAGCGAGTCGTAAACGGAAGAAGGAAGTGAACTTCCCAACTTGAAGTATGAGCGAGTCGTAAACGGAAGAAGGAAGTAAACTTCACAACTTGAGCTATGAGCGAGTCGTAAACGGAAGAAGGAAGTAAACTTCACAACTTGAAGTATGAGCGAGTCGTAAACGGAAGAAGGAAGTAAACTTCACAACTTGAAGTATGAGCGAGTCGTAAACGGAAGAAGGAAGCAAACTTCACAACTTGAAGTATGAGCGAGTCGTAAACGGAAGAAGAAAATAAACTTCACAACTTGAGGTATGAGCGAGTCGTAAACGGAAGAAGAAAGTAAACTTCCCAACTTGAGGTATGAGCGAGTCGTAAACGGAAGAAGGAAGTAAACTTCACAACTTGAAGTATGAGCGAGTCGTAAACGGAAGAAGGAAGTAAACTTCACAACTTGAAGTATGAGCGAGTCGTAAACGGAAGAAGGAAGCAAACTTCACAACTTGAATTATGAGCGAGTCGTAAACGGAAGAAGGAAGTGAACTTCACAACTTGAAGTATGAGCGAGTCGTAAACGGAAGAAGGAAGTAAACTTCACAACTTGAGCTATGAGCGAGTAGTAAAAGGAAGAAGGAAGTGAATTTCCCAACTTGAAGTATGAGCGAGTCGTAAACGGAAGAAGGAAGTAAACTTCACAACTTGAAGTATGAGCGAGTCGTAAACGGAAGAAGGAAGTTAACTTCCAATCTGGAGTTTCGAACGAGTCGCAAAAGGAAGAAGAAAGTAAACTTCCCAACTTGAGGTATGAGCGAGTCGTAAACGGAAGAAGAAAGTAAACTTCCCAACTTGAGGTATGAGCGAGTCGTAAACGGAAGAATGAAGTGAACTTCACAACTTGAAGTATGAGCGAGTCGTAAACGGAAGAAAAAGTAAACTTCCCAACTTGAAGTATGAATGAGTCGTAAACGGAAGAAGGAAGTGAACTTCCCAACTTGACGCATGATCGAGTCGTAAACGGAAGAAGGAAGTAAACTTCACAACTTGAAGTATGAGCGAGTCGTAAACGGAAGAAGGAAGTGAACTTCCCAACTTGAAGTATGAGCGAGTCGTAAACGGAAGAAGGAAGTAAACTTCACAACTTGAGCTATGAGCGAGTAGTAAAAGGAAGAAGGAAGTGAACTTCCCAACTTGAAGTATGAGCGAGTCGTAAACGGAAGAAGGAAGTAAACTTCACAACTTGAAGTATGAGCGAGTCGTAAACGGAAGAAGGAAGTTAACTTCCAAACTGGAGTTTCGAACGAGTCGCAAAAGGAAGAAGAAAGTAAACTTCCCAACTTGAGGTATGAGCGAGTCGTAAACGGAAGAAGAAAGTAAACTTCCCAACTTGAGGTATGAGCGAGTCGTAAACGGAAGAAGGAAGTGAACTTCACAACTTGAAGTATGAGCGAGTCGTAAACGGAAGAAAAAAGTAAACTTCCCAACTTGAAGTATGAATGAGTCGTAAACGGAAGAAGGAAGTGAACTTCCCAACTTGACGCATGATCGAGTCGTAAACGGAAGAAGGAAGTAAACTTCACAACTTGAAGTATGAGCGAGTCGTAAACGGAAGAAGGAAGTGAACTTCCCAACTTGACGCATGATCGAGTCGTAAAAGGAAGAAGGAGGTGAACTTCCAAACTTGAGGCACGACGGAATGGTAAATGGTAGATGGAAGAGGACTTCCTCGCTTGAGGTACAAACGAGTCGCAAAAGAATGGAGGAAGTGAAATTCCCAACTTCAGACACGAATGAGTCGTAAACGGAAGATGGAAGTGGACTTCCCCACTTGAGGTACGAACGAGTCGCAAAGGAAGGAAGGAAGAGAACTACCAACTTCATGCATGAACGAGTCGTAAACGGAAGAACGGAGACAGAAACTTAACGACACTGGTGGGTGCTACGGGACAGACTACCCAAGTTGGGCCCTCGAGTTACTGCTCTTATAATGATTGGATCTACGAATAAAAATTGCGTAACTTTTGTATATTGGGTGAGGGCAAATATAATTATCTTTATTATGATTAGAGATGTGTTTGTTTTTTATAAATATTGGAAACAAATAGTACAAAATAACTAATAAAATATATAATTGGAAATACATTCTTAACTCATTAACATATTAAGATTAATGATTAATTACAATGCTTGCTTTATAGCTTAATTTACTATCATTTACACAAAAAGCATCGATTCCTTTTCTAAACTTGATCTTTTTGGCACTATCATCTTCAGTTGAAAGTAAAGTCAGACCACTAAGACGTTCCTGATTCATGTTACCGAGTAAATAATTTTTTATAATTTTAAATTTAGAAAACGATCTCTCTGCCTTTGCTACTGCGAGAGGAACAGTAAGGTACAGTTACCGGCAAAAGATGGGACACCTAGATCCTGAAAAACTGGCTATCCTGCAATGCGTTATGTGTATTGCGTAACTACTGGGATAGCAGAACTTCCTATTAATAAGTTGCTATTGAAGTCGGCTGATCGCTGGAGAAGTCGTAAAATGAAGAAGGAAGTGAACTTCCCAACTTGAGGTACGAACTTGTCAAAGGAAGAAGAAAGTGAATCAGTAGTATAGTTGTTAAGAGTTAATTCATCAAATCAGAACATTATCTTGTAGGATTACATGGGTTTATTATTCGCTGTTTTTATATACATATTTACATAGCGTTTCCATATGTGCATTGACCAAATCAACTAATTTCCTTAATTCAACAAAGGCGCACCTATGACTTAACCATTGGTACTTTCACAAACACAAAGTTAGCTTAACTATCTCCGTGGCCTACCCTCGACTTAATTGATATTCCGACCTGTTATGCGTATCCTTACGCAGCATCCTTCTTCGGCCCGCTAGGCATTTTGTTGCAATTTGGCAATATCTTACAAATGCAAATCTTTGCTAATAGGGGAATTTGGGGATTTCAAACATGGGTTGACTGTACCAAATCCTACATATATATTTTCCATCATCAGTCTAGCCACCATATGTGAACTAAATTTTCGAAGAAGGTTTCTTAGTTAAATGTTGCATTATTTCTCCGTCATCAGTCTAGCCACCATAAGTGGACTAAACTCTAAAGGAAAGGTTCCTCGTCGTCGTGAAAGTGGTAAAAAACTGTTGTTTTTTTGGTTAAGCCCAACAGGCTCTTTTTATAGACGGGGTGGGAGTCCGTGGACGTTCACCCCGTAGCACCGGAAATTTCCACAGTAACGGTCCTTTTGAAAGAGAGCTCCCCCAACTGGGAAGCTATGGAAAGGAAAACTAATATCCAGCAAAAGCATAATCAAACAAGCACATATACTTACATGCAATAACATATAGAAGTCCACACCTGGAAACATATTAATTAACTCTTTACCTTGTAGCTGGCCAGCAATAAATTAATACAATACCTCAAAAACCAATAATGATCAATGCGATCATTACAAACTGAAGGCACGAAAACCTTTAAGCGGAAGAAAATTATAAACTGCCTGTCATCATATGGAAAACGAAGGTTTGGATAATTAGGAGAGCACCACAAAGCAAAATGAGGATAACATGGTTTCGTGAGACACGAAGACACAGTAAAAGAGGATTGCATAGTCTCGGTGCACTTTTATATAATTTTATAATAATATCCTGCGAACAAAATTACTTGAGGTATAACCGAGTAGTAATATTTAATCTTGTCATAAAATTATCTTCTATTTGTATATAATTTTTAATTAATGTTTTTACTGGAAGTACTTTTATTGGAATTAAAATAATTTTAACTTTTGTGTTCAATATTCAAAGATCATTGGCACTTTTAAATTTTCTTTCTTTATATTTCTTTTGTGTGTGGAATTCTTTTTGCATTTTTTTGGAAATGTGACACCTACATTAGTCTTTAGCAAATACTCTGTTCTGTCCCATCTCTAGGTCACTTTCTTTGTGATAAAACGTTTAGCATTTACATTTCGCAAAAGAAAATATTCTTTTAAAAAATAATCATTTTGTAATAATTTGTTTTTAGTTTTAAAAATATGTGACTTTTATTGAAATAAGAGTGTCAGTTACTCGAAATAAGGCATAACGTATGGGCTTACTTTCATTATAATTATCTAAGTGATGATGCTGGTGTTTGCAATAATTTTGTAGTGCGTTCATGACCCTCAGATTGGGGTTATGATTAGCTAGTGCATTTTCAAAAGGAAAATATTTTGCGGAGACGTTTTTGATTGAATGTGATCTTCACCCTAACCATCTGCTATGCACCTATCTCCACTGCCGTCAACGCTTGAAGATAATTGTTGCGCTGAACTCACATTTCTTCTTCTAATATATAAAAATGTATGTATGTGTGTGTGTGTGTGTGTGTGTGTGCAAGCGCATACTAATGCTTGAAAGACTTTTCACTATTAGTAATTATTATCAAGTAATGCAAATGTTGCTATTCAAACTATCACAAGAGAGATAAATATAAATTATTGGAATCCATAAAACTAGGATGACGAACTTTTGACAACAGGATACTTTCTTACCAGACGAGGAAACGAACATCTTAAAATGTAAGCCATATATTATTCTGTATTTTTTGTTCGTCTTGCAAAACGTTATTTTCTTGAATGCTGACGCACGTCACCCCGTAACCGGTTAGATGATCTTTCACCTCTGGTGGAGCCGGCCTCCGTGGCGGAGTAGTTAACACCTTCCGCTACAACGCCAGGGTCTCGGGTTCGAATTCCGGCATGGGTGTTTTAAGTGATTACTTATCAATTTCATCATATCACCACTCATCGCATCTTCGTCAGTAGCCAAAAGTAGCATAAAATCGAAGTGAAATTAACCACATCAATTAATCTGGTGGAAGTGAGGCTGGCAGTCGGTAGGTAGACCCTGGTCCTCGCGGGTTATTGCGCCAGGAGTTATTATTTATAGTGAAATAAAGAGATAATTCACACAACTGCTGGCCCAAAAGCTATATCGCAAATCGTTACCGGTAAGATATATTTTTAAAAAATATCGTCACGAAGTGACCGATGATAGTTTTCAGTGTGGCATATCTTCCAATCTTATTAAAAATGCACCAGTCTTAAAAATTAGAAAAGTAAGATAAATAATTTAGCATACTCATAATGTTCCCTCGTTTAGTAATTTGTTTATAGTCTGAGGAGTAGTGTGTGGTAACAAGAATGTTCTTCTAGGTCTAATTCGGTGACGAAATTGATGGGGGGAAAACGTTGCAATTTTCTTGATTGTCGCTCCACAAATTATCCCCCCCCCCGTAAAATGCTGATTCAAAAACTATCACAATTTTCCTTCGAAGTACGAGGGAACAGGCGTCCATACTGATCAATATTTAAATTATTTGGAAAGCTTGACATTGATCTGGCGCAGTTTACAGAAATACGCAGTGACGGAAGGTGACTTCCGTCGTATGGGAAAGCACAGAAATATTTACAATAACTTTGCTATCTTCAAACCGAGGTCGTGGAATGGTTTTGAGGATATTGTCTGTCCCATTTGTTAGATGTGTTCTGTCCCAATTCATGATGAATACACAATAATGTAGAACAGCGCCAGGCAGACATGCATCTAGAAATATATTACGGGGCAGGGGGGGTCCGAACCAGAATTAAAATAATAATAATAATAATAATAATAATAATAAAAATAAAAATACTTAAATTAAAATATTAATTGAAATATATTAATATTGCATTATTATTATTAAATGAATAGGTAAAAGGATTGGAAATATAACCACGTATTCATTATCTAGCTTACGAGTAATTAAGATCGCCAATATTTTTGTATAAAAACAACTGTCCTGGGATAGAAACGAATGTCAATTAATAAATAAGTTAATATTTATTGAATACCAAATATAGGCGTCTACTGAACGCATGCGGTGCGTGCTGCGCATGCGTCAATTGTGGGAAAAAGGACAGCTTGCTCTGCGACGACATTAATGAGCATTTCTACATTCTAATTTCTTCATATAGGAGAAGTATTTATTTTACACAAGAGCGCTTAACTAAGATTATATGACATTTCTTGTATCTGAAGTGACGCATGCGACAATTGTGGGAAAATTATTATTACTTTATTTCACTTCAGATCCAAGAAATAATCTTAGTTGAGCCCTCTCGTGTAAAATAAATACTTCTCCTATATGAAGAAATTAGAATGTAGAAATGCTCATTAATGTCGTCGCAGAGCAAGCTGTTCTTTTTCCCACAATTGACGCATGCGCAGCAAGCACCGAATGTGTTCAGGAGACGCGACCAAAAGTAAAGTTCAAGATTAATATTTCATGCATACCTATATTATAATTAGTAGTGTGCATTAACCTTATTTGGTATTGTCCTTTAAAGCCATATGATCCAAATAAGTTCAGTGGAAATAAGAAACAATTGATTATACAATAAATGCTAAAGAAGTATATTTTCATTATTTCATTTTATTTCTTGGTACGTCTTTCGGGGGGAGGGGGTTCGGAGACTCCAAATTACTTCCTAGGTTCCAGGGTTACCGGGTTCGAATCCCGGACTGGGCATGCGTGTTTGTTGTTTGTGTCACTTTCATCATCTGTTAATAAAGTGGACTTAACCCAAAACAGCAACGAAGTAGTAGAATGTAGAAGCCCTATGCATCTCGGGGACATATTTATCTAGGGATTGCACTGGGACGAACATCACCAAAAACTATATATATATATATATATATATATATATATATATATATATATATATACACTTCATATCTCGATGGAGGGAAGCATGTTACCATGGTCTCCCTTGGGTACGGGCCTACAAGACCTGTCATGTCTATTTTTGTGAATAATGAATCCTGGTTCGTTCAATTTTCTTTGCGATTAACAATAAGGAAATACATTATCTTTAAATAAGTCATGTACTGAGAATGAAACTTCTCACAAATTAAACAGACATTCTACTCAGAACGAAGGTGAAAAGTTAGGACTTTATTGCACAGTTTTACGCCCTGCCACAAATCAGCTTACTTTCTGACATACACGTTTATTAGTTGAGCAATTGACTGTTTGTCAGAACTGCTTATTGTCCCTACGACACACCCTGACTAATAGGCGTCTAATCCTTACAAAAGAGGGTTTTAAAATTACACTTTTGTGGAAAGCTTATGAATTTGTCTACAACTTTTATTTGAAACATTGTTCAAAGTTTTCCTTAGTTTAAAAATAATTATACAACATTTTCAAAACTTGTTTCAAGTTTTATTTTTCCCCATTATTCATGAAATTGCAAGAAATCTGTACGAGATATGAAAACATTTATGCGGGGAAACGTTTAACTGACAATGTAAATTATGGATTTAAAATGATTAATGGTCCTACTATGCATCATTTTCGAGATATTAGAGCGAAATATATTGGCTACCATTTAGGTCTTGATAAGGAGCGGGACTTTTGCGGGAATACAGTTCTTAACATGAACTATACTGATAGCGGAACCAACTGGTGGCTGACATACATAGCTCTATCAGTCCACCAATCGTCTTAGGGGGTATGTCGCTCGATGAGTGTCAACAACCTCAGTTACGGAGTGAAAGCTGTAGGGGTAACAGCGCTCTTGTTACAACGTTGCCAAGGGTACGTCTGCTTTTGTCAGTTGTTTTTATTAGCTTGTTTGTACAGTGTTTGGGTATTTTGTGTACTATTTGTCCGTGCTTTGTGTACTATTGTACAACTTTTATCCAGTAACGGCGCTGATGAACTCTCTCTCTCTCTCCTCCCCACGTTTTACAGTACGTTTGGCAACATGCTGTGCATCCGACGCTCATTTGTTCCGGTGCCTTGTGACTCCAAAATGCCCGATGTCAGTCGAAGATAATTCAATTGATCGCTGATTCGTTCTTTCTCAGCCGCCAGCTGGAAATGCGACCAGTATAACAACCTGCGAAGATTCAGTTTTCAGCTAATTTCTATTTCTGACATTGCCCGATTATTCCGCTTCGTTTACTGGGCCTATCGCTGTGTGCAAGTACCGCCACAAGTTTTGACGGCATAAAGTGCAACAAGGGTTAATCGACTCTGGTTACCTTCTGCTGAAGCGATTTCTGATAGGTTCTTCTCCTGTTGAATTTACGAGAGAGGCGGGGCTTAGTAAGGAACAGGAAACAGCTACATGTCACGTACTGTAACATGCGTGAGCAAATACTTTTAAAATTGAACTATCTTGAATAAGGTAATGACCAAGATTTTTCACTATTTCCCGATTGAGATAAATTGCCTGTCGTTTCATTTACAAGGTAATTGTGCATTGGAACCATCGTATCATAGTCATTTACTGTGTACATTGTCCAGTACTACCCATTTGGATGATTTCATGTAGAAGACATGTTTACTCTTTATTCTTCATGGTCTTCAAACGATCCAAGCGTCTGGTGGTAAGAAAACGTCAGTACATAGATTAAATGAAACTCATGCGTGGCAAGTTTGTGAAGCAATATATCAAAGTCAAGGCGTTCATGTCCGCGGGTTTCGCTTGTTTGTGGTAATAAACTGGCACAATGGTTCAACCGCAACATAATAGTAATTTAATTTTTAATAAATGGACAAAATTAAATATGCATGAATAGGTATGAGAAAGATCAGATGTAATTGGAAAGTAGGATTTGTCAATTGGAGATTGAAACAAAAAAGTGAATCCTGCAGTCAATTTAGCTGCATTGAATATTACCTATATACTTGGTCTGGGTTTGGCAAATTGCTGATATTTTCTGTTAAAGAACTAATAAGCAAATTTGAAAAAAAAACAACTTATGATCTGTTATTGTTCCTCCTTTGCCCGACAGACCTACCTACTGAAATCTTATAACATTGTGATTACTTCTTCTTCATAGCTGATCAGTGCTGATTCATTCATTTTAAGTTTTGTGACTTTTAACCACCATGTTACATCATTATATATCTACGTTCGGAGGCTGATTCTGTCACCTTCCTCAGAGTAGCGTGTTATATCTAATAAATCATTTTGATTGATTGATTAAGTTGGTGTTTTAAGTCCATTTTATGCACAATAAGGAAAATCGGGTTTAAAGTGGGATCCCAACCACTATGTACCTCCACGGGGTATCGAACCCGGGACCTCTTGATTACAAGGCAACGACGCTACCACTACGCCATCGGGAAGGCCATAAAAATAATAAATCATTTGTTCAGTCCCTGAACACATGATATGTTTGGGGACGGTGTCTATATTAAGGAGCATAAAATTTGCTTCCTTGGATAATTTTTTTCAGTGGCCAAGGCTCCACCTCGTCTGCTGGTCATAAATACCTGTTTTTATGTGTGAAGTGCCAGAGAGGATAATTATATTGCGGTGGCCCAAGGCAGACCCGTGCCCAAAGGGGAGGGGGGGCAAGGGGCCATGGCCACCCCTCGAGCCATGAAATATTTTAATGCAAACCTATAAAAATCTACAAAAATAACATGGACGATTTTTAAGATTTTGCAAGAATTTCGATTTTCTTTTACACAAATGAATCTGTTGTTTCTGTGGAGAGGCAGACTCCAGATGTCTGCAGTCTACTATATAGTAATTTTATCTTTATAACCATTTATGCGAAGCTACTAAATGTTCCAATTTGGTTGGGACAGTTCACCATTTTTACTCCCTGTTCTGCAGTCTTGAGGAGAAAATGTCATTTTTTTTGTTAATTCACATCCAGACATGTTCTTTATTATAAGCATCGTTCCATAGCGTTGGTGGTTACATTCACGATACGAATTCCCATTCTCACTTTAAGGCTGGTAACAGCATACTTCTACAGTCATAGATAAGATTTTAAAATCATACCAAATTGGACTAGTAAGGAATGGAGCCAGTAGCTGCAAAGGGTGTCATCCTATGCACCTGGAACATGGAAATTAGACCGCCCTGTTATTTCTCCTCCACTTCTCACCCCCTTTCGTCGAAAAAAAAACATAGCACTTACAAGTTAATTTAACAGGAAACTAATGTCTTCTTAAAGTTTCTCATTTTTGTCCCTCCACCTAGTTATCTTTAATTTGCAATCGAGTTTGCAATCAATGAAGATGATGTGAGATGCACAACCGAATCGATTGCCCTTTTATTAGCAACATTTCTTGAATGCTAAGTTTTCTTCTCATCGGATTCAATGGGAAAAAGTTGGTGCACAAAAATTCTACAATGTGTAAGTATGCTAGATACATCTAGGTAGGGGGGTGTAAATTCGGTGCAGGGGGTGCGAAAATCTATTCTCGTCTTGAGCGCTGAAATCTCTAGCTACATCTCTGATAAGGAAATACTTAGTTTCGAGAGACCATTAATAGATTTACACCATTATAGAAACATAACACAATAAAAGTTGGAAAATTTAATTATCATTATTAATAAAAAGCAATAATTAAATAAAATCTAACACTGAATAAATATATTTCAACTATCTTCTAATTTCTTGACATCGTATAACACCACCTCTAGCGGTGCTGGGATTGCATCTGGGTGACGTTAGCTCATAGCTACTCGCTTAGATTTAGCCTTAACCATCATCAGTAGGCTATAAGTGTTAAATTATAAAACTGTTAAATGAATGGCGACATACAAATTGGGATTTTATGATCTTTAAGACTGAACCGGCATGGACATAATTAGAGAAAGGAATCCTCCTATGTTCACTCACTCACCCAGTCTATCTCTTGAACTTCTCCCTTATCCTCTCGCTCCCAAAGCCAAACACCGACTCCTCTTCTTCGTCTCACCTCCGATCTCCTATTCTCCGTTTCTCCCCCCCCCCCATTCTCTCCCTTACTTCCTTTTTACAACTCGTGATACTGGAAACGTATACTGCTGTCGTAAACGCATTCTTTGTATGTCCTGCCTTCTAGGGTAGCGCAGGAATGTGAAGTACACTACGACATTTTGAACCAGTTGTTAAAGGAATTAATTTTCTAGTTCATAAATGTAATTGAAAAATTGAAATTAATCTCCTTCAGTGCCGCTTATGTGCAACTGTCAAACCCTGAATGGCTGTGGGCATACAGTTATCCCAGTGCGTGTGCTACACTGATCCTCGTATGTATGTTGATGGAGATGTATCTCAAAGTGAGGATTGCTTGTTTGGTTAGTAGTTGGAATTTTCAATCATGTGTTTCCTTCTGTTTGTGAATAACTTTTACTTTATATGATATACCCGTGTAAACGAGGAAATGTGTATTTGTTTACACATCAGCAATCCGTGGACTACACAAGTGTCCAAAAGTTAAGCATAATCAAAAAAAACAGGGAAATGGAAGCGGAGAACGGTAAGGAATCCCTATCACTCGTTTTCAATGAGTGTGACTCACCTTACTGCATCGCCACAAGATTGCACCAACGTCGAATAAGCCCACGGTCGAAAGGTGCAAGATCGCAGTACGTCAAACCCAGATTGTTCTCATTCGTTAGTGTTCTCTCTTGGTGAACAGAGGTGCTCTCGTGGTAAAGTGTGTAGTGTACAGACGCAATATACCACAAAGACGCCAGTTATGCCCCGTTTTGAAGGGTAGAATAATCGGACGCCTTGAAGGATGTCAGACATAGACCGTAGTCTCAGCAGCTCTCAATGTAAACCAAAGTGTCAATTCAAAGCTTTGGCGACAGTTTCAAGACACAGGAGATGTTAATTGGAGGCGAGTACAAGGTCGTCCAAGAGTAACAACTCCGCAACAGGATCGATATATGTCCTTAAATGCACAACGAAATCGGACGATGCCTGTCCTCAGAGCTTGAACGTGCCTCAGGAGTTCGACTTTCTCGACAAACTGTGTACCGCAGGCTCAGGCCAGCTGGACTCTATGCCAGACGTCCAGCAGTGTGTGTCCCACTCTCTCAAGTGCACAGGCAGGCCCGTTTACAGTGGAGTCAACACCAACGCAATTGGACCCTGAATGAATGGAGGAACGTGCTCTTCACAGATGAGTCCAGATTCAGTTTGCAAAACGATTCCCAACGCACAATAGTCTGGAGAGAACGTGGAAGCCGGTACAATCCCAGCAACATCGTGGAAAGGGACCAGTTTGTTGGTCGTGACGTAATGGTGTGGGCAGGCATCATGTGGAATGGGAGTTCGGAGCTGCACGTCTTTACACAAGGTACCGTTAATGCCCAGAGGTACAGAGACGAGGTACTGCAACTATATTTGCGACTTTGCAGAGGTGCAGTATGCCCAAATTTTATATTCATGGACGATAATGCCCGTCCGCATCGAGCCAACATAGTGAACGAATTTCGTCAAGGTGAAGATATCCACCGCATGCACTGGCCAGCTAGGTCTCCGGATATGAATCCCATAGATCATGCCTGGGATGCTTTAGGGAGACGAGTTGCAGTCCGCCACCTGTCACCAACAACAATTCCAAACCTTTGCACGGTTCTTAGTGAAGAATGGGGTCAGCTGCCAGCAGAGGTGTTGAATCACCTCGTAGAGAGCATGCCACGACACTGTGAGGCCTGTGTGGCCGTTAGGTTACCGTTAGATTTGGTAAGTTCTTTCAAATTTGTATCTTTGCCATAAGAAACCTTTCTTCCTTTGATATTTTGTATCATGCTTTGATCTTTGGTATTCGGGTGTCTACCACACTCCCTCTGGATCCTTCCTACTATGTTTGGTGCCATTCTTACTTGTCTTCAACAACATATTTTCTCAAATCTTAATTATGCTTAACTTTTGGGCACTAGTGTATATTGACAATAGAGCCGATGACGTTCTCGGACAATTCTGACAAGTTTTCTGACTTCATCATTGCTGCTTCTACAGCACTCACCTTTTCTGAACTGCAGGTTTGGTGTTTTAGTTATAAACCCACACAGCTTTTGCATGTGTATTGTATGTCGTGTGCGTATGTGTGTGCCAAGAAGTGCGTGCATTTATTAAGAAGGAAAGATAATACTCACTATGACTGGGAACCTGACCCCTTCCATCGTAAGGCCCCTGCTGTTGGAACGTGACGATCGGACCCTGGTGTCACGCGAGGGGGGCGCAGAGGAATATACCATATTTCTTCCAATCCAAGACACCATCGAATTCAAAGCGCACCTTCTTCAGTCTTTGAGAGAAAAAAAATCTTCCAATTTAAGAGACGCACAATAAAGATGGGACACCTAATCCTGAAATACTCGCTCTCCTGAAACGTTTTAAGTGTGTTGCTTAAATATACGGCGGTGGTAAAAGTTGCCATTGAAAATTTGCTTTTTAAGTCCATATCGCCGTAGAGTTATGGAACACATATAACGCCTTGCAGGAACCGAATATTTCAGGATCGAGGTATCGCATTTCTTTATGCCTTTGACTGTACATACTGGACATCGTAATAAATACTGCTTCATTGACATTTCCATTGTCGAACGAATTGAAACATCACTTGCGGTAAATCTTCTATTCTATTCTATTCTTAATGTTCGTCTAATGTACATTTGACAAACGTTGACTTAGAGTCCAGCACAGTTAATTCCGCCGTGCGATGCGCGAAACAACTAAAGAAGCAGTGTTGCTAATGGAGCAGATAGAAAAATCGCTGCAGTGCGCCGATGCACAGCTGTTACGTACAACAATAAAATTAGAGAATTAAGGTCTATCTAACGTTGAGTTTTAAACGTCATGCATTATACCAGGACTAGGATTAATATGTACTAACAAGTGGCTTTGTATGTAGCTACATACATATGGACTAAAAATTCGCAAAATATGAACTAACACATAAGTAAAATTACCAAAAATGCTGCAAAGAAGACTTCTTCATACGATTCCTTATTTGAGTGATTTCAAACAAAATAAAAAAAATATATACGTATATATTATTTTTCATTGCATTAATGCACTGGTGGCGTTCTAACTTTTCACTCCCAAAACCCGTATAACACTGGTATGGAACTGCAACGGCAGATAATAACATGCCAACGTGTTAAACCGCTACAATTGCACCATAACACTCCTCCTCAAACAGTATTATTATTTCCTCTCTGAGATCTGCGACAGTCGGTTGCCTTTGTTGTACATTTACAAAGGATGCCGGCTTCGACAACAATAACAAGTACATATACTGCCACTAGACGATAAGCTGCGCGGCTTTTTCTTTTGTTATGAACCAGGGCCGGCGCTAGTCATTTTGCCTCCCTGGGAGGTGGCGGCAGATGCCGCTCTATTTCGACCCCCCCCCCCCCCCCCCCCGGTCATTACGCAGCAACGGAAAATTGAAAATCAATATATTCCTAACTAAAACATCAAAATATAAAATAAATAATGAGACTTCTTATGCTATTTCAATACTATTCAGCGCAAAAGAATATCTCGCTCGATCACAGTTTTCAATAGGCTTATTTTTTTCTTCTCTTCAAATTTTGCCGCTCGGTTCGCCCTCCCCTTCCGCCGGCCCTGCTATGAACTTGGTCACCCATCAAAGCATGGCAATTTTAACACAGAAAACAATATGTATGGCATTAAGCAGCAAAAATGACAGCCTCCTCTATGCAATTTCTACAAGAACACCTGCGGGAGCCAGAATTGAATTGCTTAGAATTTCCCGAGCTTGGCTATGCAAGGTTTTTGATTTCAACTTCGACAGAACTGGAGGCATTATGGAATTTAACGTTCATTAGCAAACACACACTTTTACATACACACACGCACACAACGTCAAACCGGTCAAATACTTAGTATAAAATAAAAATATGGTGCTTCCAATCCAACAAAACTCACCGCCACGTTACCTGCCTTTCCCTTCCGTGACAGAAATAGTGCTTCATTATTACAGTTGGCAACACTAGTTACTAGCTAGCCAATGAACATGCACTGCATAAAAGAAGCAACGACTACGCCGTGCTATATTGCCACATTACCGTCCCTGCCGAACGGTATGAATCGCGAGCTGGAGCGCTATTCAATTGTTTTCAATGATGTTTGCGCGAGTGTGTCCAGGAATGGAATGACAATATGGCAACAATAGCGAAGGTTTTCGAGCAGGGTAGAACACGTGATGCTAAGAGAGAGGGAGACGAAACGAAAATTCGTTTCTACGCAACGGCAAATTTACGTGTGTGGCACTCTACTAAGCACTTCTTTACTGCAAAGAGCACAATAATAAACCTTCTTCCTTTGTTTTCCCTTCGTACTTCACTGATAAGAATAGACTGACTCATTATTGTGAAATCTTGATTGTTGTCACACAACAAATGATTTTTATCAATACCGGTATTTCGGCAAAACATCGAGAAAAAAGTCCATTCTTGTTTTGGTACGTAGTTATTAATGTTACTAAGATGTTATATACCAAATTTACGCTTGTTATGACTTATACTTCTACTATTTTGTGAAAACTTTGTTTGTCCGCCAGTTTTCAATATGGCGGACTTAGCGGCAGGGTGATCGCCGGGAACTTTTTAAATATTATTAATGTTATAAGGAAGTTATTCACCAAATTTCAGCTTGTTATGAATTATAGTTCTCTTATTTCGTGTCCGCCATTTTTCAATATGACGGCCTTAGCGTACGGGTGATCGTCGGGGACTTTTGGTATGTTTTTATTATTGTTACTAAGGTGTTATATACCAAATTTCAACTTGCTATGAATTATGGTTCCCTTATTTCCTGAAAATTTTCATTGTGCGCCATTTTTTAATATGGCGGACTTATCGTACGGGTGATCGACGGGGACCAAATTTCAGCTTGTTATGAATTAGTTTCTTTATTTCGAAGAAAATCGTCTAAAGTGGTTGCACTAAAATACATTCGACAATACATTAATACCATCTTATAATGATACATATTTTACGATGTTAATTAGGCCATATACACCACAATATATACTTAGAAACACGATTCCATCGAATCCAAGGCGCATCTAAATTTTCAACATCCAAAACCCGAAAAATAGTAAAAAAAAAAAGCTTTGGATTCATAGAAATACGACAATATGCATGTTAAAGTCATATCACTTAACTTTCGCTTGTACAAGTTGCTTCATTCTTATCGTGGAAGAATAATTTGAAATTGCATTAAATCCTCGAATATTTGTTTCAGAATAAAAACCAAATTAATTTTAATTTTTAGTTTGCTTTAAATTTTAGGTACCGGTACTCAAATTTAATATAGGAACATACAAGTATCCAGAATGATGATTATTGTTCTAGGAACCTAGATTTTCTCCCTTAAATTCGCGTTTACAAAAACAAAACACAACAAAATCGAACTGAACATTAAAGTATAAAAATTCTCAATTAAATTTTTGACATGTAAAATGGAATAGTCCATTGTAACATGCATCAGCGCATACTATGACGATGGAACGTGATGAAAAGAGAAGAAAGTGAGACTAAATATCGAGAAGACAATTCAGTCTAATCTCTCTCAACTAATCATTCACCTTGATAAATGTCCTCGGTTAAATATGAAGTCTTGATTGGCACATCATTTAATGTATATACCTGTCAAAAATTCAAATCAATGTTATAGCTCAGTAGGAAGTTAAGGATATATGTTGAAAAGGAATACCAGCTTACATATGCTGATGAATAGTGTTTATATAATATAAAATAAATATTTTTATAATTATTATATATGATAAAAAACTAGAAATAACAAAAGTTACAAAAGCATCAAATTATGCATTTGTTTACAAGAACATTTATATGAAGAAAATATTTCTTTATTATCTCCTTGTGAGGTAGAGTAAGTCTTTTTCTTAGTATTTTGGCATGTATCAGTTCTACATCTGAGTATACTCAATGTGTCAATTTCTTCAACCAGATTTACAAGATGGCTTCCATTCTTCAATTTTTAAAACTCCACATATGGTTAATTCACATCCAAAATGCAGAAGATATTTCTCTCACTTTGTCTTATTTCTCATAACATTCATTTGAGGTAATGCATTAATTATCTACTAGCTAGTTAATGCAGATGCAAGCAGATAATAATTTCTTGCTTCCAATATTTAAACTTGGCACTTTTCACAAGTTCCAAATCTTTTTTTTTAAAGATTATGCCATTATAAAAGCATTTTCAAGCTTCTGTTATCAACAAAATGTCTCTATATAGTTTAAATAAACTATTAAAGATTAACTTGCAAAGTATAATCTTTCAAAATATCCAGATTTATACAAATATCAATCCTTTACCAATAGCCACATTTTTACTTATCTTCCATCCATCATGAGATTCCTCTAAAGTCACAGACAACTAGTATTAGAGCAACTAGTTCAAGCCAGATTTTTTAGTATGAGTTGTCTTCAATTGTTTTTGTTTTATATTTTTGTCCATAAGTGCTTAACAGCTTGAATGTTTGTGTAGTAAATGTACATATTTGCTCTGTTACAGTTATTTTACTATGTATATCACAATATACTTATTTATTGATTACAATTACCATTTTTTGAATGTTGATACAAAATACCAAGTATGACATCATATTATACATTGAACAATTTTAAAGAGTTGACCTTTGTATATAAACCTTGATGCCAATGCAAATGTACATAATTTCAATAAATTTAATTATAAATTTGAATGTATCATATCTTTCTTGTCTGAAAGAATACATATGATTTAAAATATTTGTTTTTCATTTTGTCAGTCAAAAATAACTGTTATGAATATGAATTCAAAATATTGCACAATTTGATAATTTTGTCATTATATACAAATTGGCTTTTTTAAACATCTTATTTAATAAAATTAGTTTAAATAGTAATTTCGGACATTTAATTGCATTATATGAATAAATTTTGAGTAATCATATGACTAAATTATTGTAGATACTGCACAAATGTGTAACTTTGAACTTAGCCTAACCATTTTCATATGTTGTTATGACAATGTATTATTTTTATTGTCATAACACACTTCATTTATTTTTGCGATGCTTGCTTGGCATGTAACTGTTGATCGAAGCCGGGCTACTTTTAACTGGGACACCCTGTTGTTGTTTTACGGATATCTTAACATATTGTAGGAGGTTATCCGCAGACACTGCAGAGGAGAATGTTAAATTTCAGCAATAAACTAGAATGCAAAGCCACAGATTGATCTGACACCAGAAAATATTCCTATCTGACAATTCATTGTGCAATCTCCCAATCATTCCCTCCGTGAACATGCTTCTACTTTTGGGCATGTCCGATCAACTTGTCAGGAGAATTTTACACGCAGAAGTGACGTTTCATGCGTACAAATTTGACATGTCCTTCCCGGACGTATGAACAGACTGTTGAAGTACACCATCCCGCCTGGTATATATGAATCTTGTTGGGGGAAGTTACGAGATTAATGGAAGTGCATGAGAGAAAAATTGTACTGTTACTGTGATTTTTATTTGCGAGTTTCGTTATAATGTACAACTTTGGTTCTTTTTAAATTGCATAATCAAGATAAATAGATTCTGAATTCATGTGTTAAACCGTAAGTTCTGTGTTTTTGTTTCTATTTACTGCAAATCTTAATGTTTTTCCGTGCCCTGGGAGGAATCACGCGTATAATAATATACAGTCTCATGTTGCTCATTCTCAATTTGTATTGAGATAAATATATTCTTATGGCTATTAATATCCTATGGTTGAACATGGCACGACCGTGTCAAATTCATGGTTGTTCAACGACTTTTGGACCTTGACTGCACGATCACCGGATCCCACCCCTTGTCATTTCCTCTCTGGGGCCATCTGTGAAGGTTAATGCTAACCATCATTTGCAGAGGGGGCCACTCCGCGACTTGCACGGTATTGGCTAGAGCTTGTGACGTCACCAAGAGGACACGAGCGGAAGAAAGCTATGCGGAGAATGGCCCACGAAAGACTGTATTTTCATACAACTTTTGATATTATACACCAAAACCAAGGACGTATTTAGGGGGGGTTCAGGGGGTCCGGATCCCCCAAAGACTTACAAAGTACAAAAATTAAATAATGAAAATATGCATTGTTTAACATTTCTTGTATAATCGAGGGTTATTTGTTTCAATTTATTTGAAGGCATTAAATATTTAGTTTTTACAATTCCTTTATTTAACATTAATTTGATGTGTGTGTGTGTGTCTAAACAAAAGCTAATGCAGTACAATGACTCTTTTGTTGCATAACAACAACATAATTATTTTATTGGGAGACGCTTGACACTCAACTATATTACCTCACTGACAAGTACATATTTAGGGGTGAAGCCCCCGACGCAAGACTTACCAAGTACTAACGTTAAACAATTAAAATATACATATTTAGCATTTGCTGTATAATCTAGGTATATTTCCGTCGAACTTTGAATGGCCGTACCAAATATATTATCTGAAACTTTAATTTTCGTCAACTTTATCTAACATTCTATCTTGTTATTTAATAAATATTCAATTCTTTATCTATTTGGCACTGATTTCCTTGCCAGGGCATTTGCTTTTATACAAATTTTAGCGATCTTAATTACACGTAGGCTAGATAATGAATACATGCTTTTATATCTCTATTCTTACACCGATTTTTACCTACAATATTAATTTAATATTTATTAATTAATATTATTTTAATTTAATATAATAATAATATAATTATTTTAATTTAAGCGTTTATATTATTATTATTATTATTATTATTTCTGAGACACTTGGTTCGCCCCCCCCTCCGAAATAAATGTTTAAATACGTGCCTAACCAAAACTGTTAATTTAATTTGATAACAAGAGATGAAATACGCGATAGGAGAATACATTTATTCCAAAATAATGCATAGTTTTTATTGCATCATACATTATTTTGCGTGATTTCTTGTCGATGTAGTCCACTGCCGGCTTTTCTTTGCTGCTGACCTATTTATTGCATCTGTTTGGAGAGACTTATTTAAATGTCTAATTCTAATGAAAGTTCTTGTCTGGACATATTCTGATATAAGTTTCTCGTGAATATCCTGGAATTTTTCCTTTAATATCTTGCACAACGAAGTCATAACGCTGGGAGCATTTGCATATCTTTCTCCGTGGAAAAGTGCAAATGCAATCTCAAACTGTTTTATGATGTTCATCCATTGATCTGATGGAACTGTAAGCCCTCCACGAGATATAATGGCTATCCAATCACTGTCACTGGAACTTTCGTCAGGAACTGGAAATGTTGTGCCTGGCTTTCCCAAATGTTTGTTGATATGACGACACTTGTATGCGATATATCCACCAAGATAACGCAATGCATACAAATTAACGTCTTGATCACATTGTGAAGTTGTCAAGTCTGCATGTAAGGTCTCATGTGAAAGTAAGTCTAGATCTACTGTAACCTGTGACGTGTTCTGAAAAGATGTTACATTTTTCTCATCAACAATTCCTATAAAAAGTTCATTAATTATAAAATCTTTTAAGTTTTCTTCTTGATCTTCGGTAGTTTCTGCACATTCCTCGCGTTCTTCAGAAGCAGAAACTGGAGCACCTGTAGAGAGGGGAATGTCGTAAGCATTTCCAGTCATAATGAACAACCGAATTCTATTGCGCACCTCGAAAGGTGACGGGCAATTATGAAAAATACCAAGACCTCGGATTCGTGAAAACAAATTTTCTAAACAGTCCTGGTTCGGATGGGAGGTAAGAATATATGGTACGTTGAATGCTTTGACTTCTTCGAATAAACCAATCACAGATTTTATTGATATCAGGAAACCTTTTTGAAATGGAAGTATGCTACTTCTCTTTCCTACACGCAATTGTGAGCAAATTTCTGCAAACCTCTTTATGGTATTTTCTTGACTTTGGATATTAAGACCGTAACCACTACGCAATGGCGTTTTGTTGTCGTAAGGACGTCTAGAATTTAATACGTCGAAGGCATCATTTACTAGTTGGAAGAACTTTGCTTCACGGTCTTTGTGTAACACATGTTGTATGGCGCATGCTGTGTGGCGAGATAATAATCTTGCAGCCATTTTTACATTTTGACGGGCACGACCTTTCACATTTATGTGGGCATCTGTTATGTGATGAGTTACTGTCAGTTCTGATGCCTGGCGTTCCAGAAGTTCTTCGATGATACTTCTCTTTCTTACTGTACCACTGGGTAAAATAAATTCCTCGTCCAAAAAATGGTTTCGTAAAAGCTTCATAAGATGGGGGACGTCGTAGAAAAACCACACCTTCCTGTTAGAGTCAACAGGGTTGAAAAAAAGTTTTCGATGTATCAATACACAATTCCTTCACCACCTTGGCATTCTTTCCCCCCATATCACACGTGACTGCTACAATTTTCAATCCTGATTTCTCACATTCTTCGATAATATTTTGAAGCAATTTACTTGTCATGGTTACATCAAAATCATAATACACAGGTTGCTTCCACTGAACGCACAAACCTCTAAGCATGACTACTTGGACATTATTATGTGGTCCTAATATTTTATCATCACACGAATCGTAGCAGATGCGACAGTCAATATTCATTTCGTCAAACGAAAGTACAGTAAGGCGTTCCATATCGCTAAAATCACTTGTTTTAGCTTTCAATAAACATAATACTTCATTTAAAACTCCAGGTCTGCATTTAAATGATTTAGTCCACTTTTGAAGAGTTGAACGTCCAGGAAGTGGAACGTTACGTTTTCTCAAAAATGCATATGATTTTGTTGAGAGAGCCCTCAAAGCTAATGCATTTGCAATGTCTTTTGAATTCCACCTCACTCGTTTCCCTTCACTTAACAAGTACTTAACCTGCCCTTTCGTAAAACACTTGGACAATATTTTGTATACTTCCTTATTCACTACCTTGTTTTTATAAGTCTTTGTCAATAGCACTTTCCGTGCATTCTTCACAGAACCTAAATATTTTGCTTTCTTTAAAGCTGCATCGTGTTTCTTTAACGCCGTGTCTTTCGCTGAATTAATCTTCTTTAAACGTTCGATTTCAGATCTTAATTTGTTAATTTCCTCACGAGTTTCAGTAACTTCCTGTAACTTGATGATAGGTTGAGTATTAGTCATTTGACTGCATTTTAGTTTAATTGGTGAGAGTCCCTTTAGCTTCGACATTGCCCTGATTCTTATCTCTCTTGATTGAAGGCGCTGTCTTCTTGCTTCAACCTAAAAAAAGACAATATTGTAAGTATCACAATAATTGCTAAGTTCATGGTGGGTGAGAAATAACTCTCTATTAAAACTTAAATTACCTCATAGTCATGCAAGGTGCCCTTTCGTATTTTGCACGCACTGTTCGTGACTGACTCGACATCAAATTACCGGGACGTTGGCTGGGTTGTCGCGGTCCACATGAATGGCCAGCAAGAAGACCTGACGTCACCCTACGTGACTTTTACGTGTTGAAGTGGGCGAAGAAAGAAGTTTATAAAACAAAGCCAAAGACTTTGGATCAGTTGGAGAATTGCATTCGGCATGTTCTGGCACATGTGGAATTTTAACAATTGTGCCTATGTGAACTTCTATAGCACTTGTAAAGTTGTGCCATTCTACTGTGCGACGTATAACTGGTTCCATTAAAATCGATCAATTAATATTAAGGTTATTAAATATTTCTAATAGCAGGTTATTTTTCACCCACTCTGTAGTTTATTAACACTTTGAAATTTACAGAGGGTATGTATTTGTATGTTAGCTATTTTACGTTACTCTTCAGATTCTCCAAGTTGATTGCGATTAGGATGAATTTGTATTTGTGTTTTTGTTATTTAGCATCTCTTTCCTTCCATTTTGGCTAACGATGAGGATAAGTGGTGATTACATTAAATTGAAGAAAAGACACTCACAAAGAACACCTATGCCCACGCTGGAACTTGAACTCTGGAATTTTGATATAAAGATGGAAAAATCAGGTCTTCAGCGTGGCAGTCAGGCGCCTAACCGACTGTACCACCGTGGCTCATTTGAGCTCATATAATATAAATTCAATTAAATCCAGCAACACAAAGTATTAGATTTTGTATGGTGTCTTTAAATTAGATATTTATTTATGCTATGATAAATATATATTGTAATGTGACTGACTCTTTAAGTTTTTGGTGCTTGTTCGCCTTCCCATGACAATATATTGTGTTATAATATTATAATTAAAATATCATTGATAGAATTTTATTCGTTTTGATACGTATGCATTACAATGATTCGCTTCTTTAGCTATTATCTACAACCTCAATGTTTGACGAGAATGTTCAAAGGATGTGCAAGGGCAAAACGTCTGTTTTATAAGTCGTATATTAAATTTTCTCAACTATTTGTATAATACAAATTTGTTTACAAACGAGCACAATGTGAATATAATTGTAAATTAAAATTAGTGTTGGCTATCCACGGGATATTCAAAGTATTTATTTCTCGGTGATGTTTGAGCTTCAAAGCTGAAAGGGTCTATATTACTCTCAATATTTAGTAAATAAATAAATAGAAACTGATTTTTGATCGTGTAGTGGTTTTTTAGAAGTTACACATGTGATGATGTGGAGTGCGTTTAGAGTAATGTGGAAGTAAGTCTGAAGTTTGGAGAAACAAATTGAACCTCTTTAATTTGAATAATTTATGAAACATTATGTCGTGAAAAGTTAATTGTGCAACTCGTAAGTTGCTGCTGTCTAAGGCATTTTAAAAGCGTGGATAATAATAAGGCTGTTAAACATAACATTTACAACCCAGTATTAAGACCAACACTAAGTATGTAACAATAAAATTGTAATGACACGAGCACCATTCTTGACCTATCTCACACGGGTAAGGGCAAAGAACCATTACACAATCTAAACTTAACTTTACATTGATTTGATTTATAGAAATGCATTACTTACCGATTCTTGTGATGTGCTTGGCGTTCCGTGCCAATTAGGAACGTGCTGATTTGGAACTGCTTCGGCTCGAAGTTCTTTTTTCAAAGGCAACCCTAATAATTCATTTTTCAGGTCTCTTTTGTAATCTTCAGGCAAAAAGTGAACTGAACATACACGTGAATTGTTAACGTTAAATTTCTCTCTTCGTTTGCAACGATTCACCCATTCCTGCTGCAGCAACTTTTTTTGGGGGGAAGCAATAGTATTTTATTCCAGATGATTTCCTTCCATTATTTGTGCACGTGGCAACAGAACAGACAAGGTGATATGTACTCATTATACGGGCACTTCAAGAAAAGGTGTGTACACATGAAAATCAATACATTTATGGCAAGCTTCCGTAAACGCTAACGAAGTAAGTTCGATTCTGTCCTCTTAATGACGTCATAGCGCGCACAGGATCATGGGAATAAATCTCGGAACCTGGGGAATGGCATACCTAATAAAGGTACCTTGCATCATTTGCATGGAATGGAATATCACATCTGCGTGTAAAATTCTCCTGGCTAGTCGATTAACATGGCCGAAAGTAGCAGCATGTTCACAGGTTAAACGTTTGGAAGGTTGCACAATGATCTGTCTGACAGCAACGACGTTTTCTGGTGTCCGAATACTCCGCGTCCGTGGTCTTGCATGATGAACTGGTATTTGCCAAGCAATTGCACCGATCTCCGTCCCGGCATGGGCGATCTTTGTCAGTGTCGTTTCAATTCATCACCCATACCCATCCTCGCGATTAGCTAAAAGTACGAGCAAAACGCGAAGTAACATAAACCAGATCAATCAATCAATCTTACTATTACCCAAGACTGAAAACTGAACTGGGAACTGGAAACCCAACATGTGGAACATGATTGATTGGTTGATTGATTTGCATTATTTTATTTTGCTTTTTGTGCAAAGGGGATGAATCAGGATATCATGAATTTGATGAATGGACACTTACAAACATCCATGCCGGGATTCGAACCCGGGACCCCTGGCGTCGTAGCGCGATGTGCTAACCACTCCGTCACGGGGGCCGGCTGTGTGGAACATGAAAATGATTCTTTGAAGATTATTGCGTTCTGTGCCATCTGTACTAAAAACGTGTACAGGCCATTACAGTAACAAAAAAATATTTTCCAAAATTGTTTATTTATTATTATTTATTACGCTATCAAGGTTCAATACAATTCTACAACCCAAAGTGTGTCAACTCCCCCGCAGGCAACCCCTGAAGAGAAAAGTGTTCGAACGGACGACCGCGCTGATCTTGTGAATGCATAAGTCCAGAAAACCGTCGGTTCTCGTTCTGTGTTTCTTGCCATGAAATTCCAGACAATTTACCAATTAGATACAGTGTAGAGTATAGTTTATGGAAATCCCTGATATCGATATCAAAAATAGAAAATCAAAAGTCTGAGGACAGTGGAGGGTTAAAAGCGATACTGCTAACTGCTTCAATTTCCAGGCGACGGATTTGTATGCAGGGGAATCCAAAAACTTGCTCCTCAGCACGAAGATTCTTTCGAAAAGAATCATGTGTTTGTAGAGAAGAGAAGCAAGAAGGAAAAATATTATTGATATTTTGTTGACAAATCGATCATTACATTTAGTAAGATTCTCCTCGTACGTAACTTGGCAATAAGAAAATGAATTCACAGGAATAGTTTCAGAATATTCTACATGCATTTTGTACAAATCTAGTCAAGGGCTTTGCCACCGGGCTGTGGTCCTCTGTGCAAGAGTCACTCTATATTTCTATCCACTCAAATAGCACACAGGAGAAAGGGTGTAAGGGGCACCTTCCACGTAGGCGCACAAAAGTCAACCTCCTCACTTCCACGCAGAACACCCTGGACTGCATTTTGAAGACGAACGAGGCTCTGGCGACTGGTACTGTGGCCAGTATAATTTTCTGTGTGTGTCCTGTTTTTTGTCCTTGTGTGTGCTGAGTGCCTCTTTACTGCCTCAGCTTTTAACGGAAGTCAGAATATTTTGAGATTTTAGTTATACAACGTTAGAGTTGTTATTTGTAATGTTAAGCGGCTGACCCCTGTATAATGTGACGGGTGAAAAATATCTTAAGTGCTGACGCACCAAAATTTTATATTCAATTTCAAATTCAAAAAGCACAGACGAGAATTTTGCCGACTCATTTGATACTGAACAGATGTATAAGGAGAGAAAGTAAAACACAGAAATATAAGGAGAGAAAGTAAAACACAGAAAGAATAAGAGACAGAAGTGAAAGAGAAAGTAGAAGGGATTGAGAGACAGAGAGAATGAAATTTTATGAACTTGGGTAGGGATTCCCAAGCTTTTTCATTTCACAGCCATTAGTGTTTCAAGATGTTTCCGCGACGCCCAAGCCAGAATGTAGGCCTATTTAACACTTGCAACGCTCAGTTAGTGTGTTTAGGTTGCTTGCCTTAAGTTAAAAAAGTAAACACATATTTCAAATTGAGAAACATTTTGTATGTAAAAAGTACCAAATAAACGTATATTTGGAACAATCACATCGCTTCATAACAAGTAAGTGTCATTTAAATGAAAATATTGGAACATTTCGCAGCACCCCTGAAAGCCAGCTACGGTGCGCCAGGGCTCCGCGGCGCACACTTTCGGAACCACTGAACTAGGGAACAGACGAAGAAAGAAAGAGATAGAGAAACAGGGTGAAATAAGCAGAGAAAAGAAGTTGGAATGAGGCAGAAAGCAAGAGGGAGAAGTAAAGAGAGAAAGAGGGAGAGAGAGAATTGTAGGAAGAAAGAGAAAAAGTAGAAACAGATAGGAAAACAAGGGAAGAAAGAGAGCACGTGAGAGAGAGATCACATGTTCTAGCAAAGCCACTATCCGCTTTACACTATTTGCAGCATAGGAAAGGAAACTAAGGAAGGTATAGACATTGGGAAGTGAACTTTGTCCCTTATCAATCTTTGGTACATAGTTCTTCGTTGAGCCTCTAATTGAGGACTCTCTTAGAATAGATGCGATATTGTTTTATATTGGACTTGCAATTAGAGAGGGTTAAGTTGATTATACTTAACCATTCGGAGTTGGATTTACCTGTTCCGTTCGGATTCGCAACATGAACACTATTGTTTCTCGTAGGTCGTAGCAGTTTAATCTGATGAAACCCTGGACGATGTTGATTTATCTGGAAGTATAACTTGCAAGTTGCTGTTGTAGTATTAATTTTTGTGTACAGCAAGCATGCTATTATTTTTATTTTGTTGGGAGACGACAACAGTGTTCTAGAAAATGTTTTAGCTTTTTAAGAAGAGCTGGCCTCTTCCACTATATGTGTGGTCATTTTTAGTATTTTTACGTTTTTAATGTGTAGTGTTTCTCTTGTGCAGGTCCCTTTACAACCATGCACTTCTATCTTTTCCCAAAGGGCTTTCTACACCCCTTTATTAACTCTTAGGTAAGAATTTTAATTACCCCTTATACACGAAATGGACATATGCGCCGACGTACCACCCCAAAAATTTTAACCGGTCTCCGTGGTGAAGTGGGTAGCACAGCGCTCTACGACGCCAGAGGTCCCGAGGTTGGAATCCCGGCATGGGCATAAGTGTTCTTTGTGATTGATCCTTCATCAATTACATCATATCATTCCTCATTCTCATCTTTGCGATTAGCTAAAAGTGGCAGAAAAGCGAAGTAAAATAAACCAAATAAATCAACCAAACCAAAAATTTTATCTCATTCGTTCATTCATTTTGTATTTCACTAAGAAGAAATGCAATAGTTTTTCTGGTTCGTCATTCCTTCACCCGAACCATAACATTTACATTGATGACTTACAACAATCTACCAATACAACAGTGCTCAACTGATAACCGTTTCCGTAGAGCTTATATTACAAAAAATGGCTGTTGAATATAGGCCTATCTTGTGACTGAAAAGCAAGTTTCCGAATGAATTAGCTTTTCACTATTAGTTAGAAGCAAAAGCGAGTATTAATCACAAAGAGAAAAGAAAGTAAGTATTGTTTATTTGATTTGATTTGATTTAGTTTATTTTACTTCGCGTTTTGTGCCTCTTGGCTAATTTGCGAAGATGGGGATGAGTGATGAAATGATGAAATTGATGAATGGACATTCACAAACAACCAAGCCCGACCGGGATTCGAACCCGGGACCCTTGGCGTCGCAGCGCGATGTGCTAACCACTCGGCCACAGGGTCGGGCAAGTATTGTTTATGTAATACATTTTAAAGTGTATACTGTTTTCTCATCTAAACTTTAACAAATCGCGATTGCACTGGAAAAAGGTCATCAGTGGTCAGTATAAATTTTTGTTTGTAATTATAAATTTTTGTTTGTAATTATACATTTTTGTTTGTAATAAGAATGTGTATAATTAATCTGTCCATAAAACATAAAACATGAAGAGAGAACACACATGTATGGCTAAATTCCCTTTTTCAAATTACGCACAATATAGGTTATCATAAGAAATGTGCGTGAGAGTTCTTGAACAATAAATGTATTTGTTCAACTATAATATGCTGTATTGTTGCAGTCCGAAGATAAGAATTCTTATATCATGTAGTGTTCAAGTCCAGCTTAAATATTGCTGCGAGCAACACATGAGTGTTTTTTTTTTCTTCAGGTGAACGCGATTGGGGTGGGTGTGATCAAATATATGATACTAATTTAAAGGCTCCTCTTAATTTATCCTCCACACAGGATAAAATTCCTCATAACATACAGGACGAGGTAAAAGTCAGGTTACAAGGGCGAATGACCATCACGGTCGCCAGACCTATCACCACTGGAATTTACTTGTGGAAGCACGCAAAGCCCTTGGTGTACGATAAGAAAGTGAAGAGCATGAAACATCTCTAGTAAAGGGTCAAGGGTGCCATCTTCCAATCTCCCCCACCACTCTAGCAGACGTTTCTCGCAGCTCGGAACGTCAAATTGAACTAGCGTATGTTTGCCCCATTCTGAAATTCCAGTGTTGCTAATCTGCTCTCAAGGCACCCTGGAAGAGAGGTGTGTGGAAGGAGAGAGGTAAAACAAAGTAAGGCCGGAAAGCTGGAGGTAAGACAAGGGGTCAGTACAAATAATAACAATAATAATATATTGTATGATATAAATCCAGTGCCATTAAATTTGAGAGAAACCACGTTCCTGGTGTATCGATTGCAAACGAGGATGAAAGGTGATGAGATGACAAAGGTGAATGAATAATCACAGACACACATGGACAGGACAGAACACAAGACGCACGGAAGACTTTGCTGCCTAATCGCATTGTGATGATTGACGATATGATGAAATTGATGAAGAGACATTCACAAAGAACACCCAGGTCCAGGCCGGTATGCGAACCCAGGACCTCGTAGCGCGCTGTGATAACTAATTCCTCACTGAGGCCGGCAGGGTGGAACAGAGGTTGACATTTGGGTGTCTCCAAATTAATTGATTCATTGTCTTAAATTTTTTGAATGCGTTGGCATTTATGGTCACTTTGCAGCATTTATTTATACGGGGGAAAATACCCTTACCTTAAAGTTGAAAAAGGGGTGTAGAGAACCTCTTGAGAAAGGCTAAAAATGCAAGTTGTAAAGGGACCTGCATAGGACAAACACAACACATTAGAAAAGATAGGGTTAGTCTAAAAACTACATCAGAAACAGTGTAAAAGGCTTGCTATTCTCAAGAAGCTAAACAAATCGGTCCCTTACACCCGGCCAAAGCCGATATGGGAGGGACTGTAATAGTTTTTAATCTTAGATGCAGTGTGTTCAACGCCACCATTTCATTGTGCACTACACTGCTTACTTGCAGCAAGTAAATAGACCTGAACAGCACTTTTGAAGTTATCAAGCGGTTATGATGATCTGGGCAGGGACGATTAAAGATTTGTCGTTCGCGGCTCGTCGTCAACGAGTTTACAGGACGATTCTTACCTTCTTTAGCAAATTCCTTGCGTCGCTGGACTGGCTGGTTGGCAGGCCGCCACTAACCATTACCTTCATTTATGGCCACTCCATAAGCAATTTGAGAAATTGCAAGCGCAAGGTCAAACTTGACTTTGTTGATAGCTTCTTGCATGATTGGTTATTTTTTTGCGCTAACACTCACGCGACATACCTCACGGTGAAATATATGTGAGGTAGGACAGACAGATAGCATAGCAAGGTTTCATGAAATAGGGGCAAGGCAAAATTTTCGTCTAAGCAAAAAGTCAATTGGAGAAAAATCGTCGACATGACGTCATTAATTATCATAGTTTTCATTAGTAATTTAGTGTTTGCTTTCCTAGCATTTTTGGCTAATTGCGACGATGAGTGATGAAGGGACACTTAAAAAGACAACGCGCTCGACCAACAATAGTTATTATTTGCAAACATTACATCTGAACACAGCGTGTTTCAAAAAGAATATACGTATTACAAAGTATTATTTTGCCCAAACTATCGATCGCTGCGCCCCGGCTCGGCTATTAGAGAAACGAATACATAGTCTAGTTTATATAATAGCCGCTAGATGTCAGTTGTTTGAAATGGCCACTCCGCAGCAGAAATCATTTTGTGTTCTCGAGTTTGCGAAGTGCAATTCCGTGATTACAGTGCAAAGACGTTTCAGGTTGAGGTACCAAATTGATCCTCCAAATGGGTGGAACATTCGCAGATGGTATCGACAGTTTGTAGATACAATAAGGGGGGAACCCCCGAATACAACCAAACCTCCACCCGTATGCATTCGAGGGCATACGCTTGTCCCAGTGTCTCTGCAATAAACTGGGACGTCTTTTGCTCGAATTACTTTTCCCCCGTTATCGTTGTGCACTACTATTTTATTGATAATTGCAGATACATAAGACTGAAAATAAAAAGAAAACAATACAAGATTAAATAACATAGTTAATAAATTGAGTTACATTACATTACATTTGTAGACAGTACAATGCTATACATTTTTCCTCGTGAATAAGTATCTTCCGTTACATATTGTTTGTATTACAATTTTAGGTGATATGCTGTAATGTGTGGTGATCTAGCATGTACCGGATCCCGGGCTCCAGGATCTATGAGTGAGAAGTTTTTGGAGCTCGTACGCCCTATACATTACATAATATTGTTTATTGATGCATCTTGCATCAGAAGCCGGCAACCGAGAGCGGGTGAGCTCTTGGTTTAAGACCATTTATTTTTACGTTTTGCAATTATTATTGTCAAAGAATGCTCCACCCCAGAGGCTAGGTGTTCCGCTGTCGGTGTCCAGCCCCCATCTGTACAAGAATTTGGGATTTGGAGTTGGTAAAGAGTGATTATAGCGCGCGCGAGTTTCCTTAGAACGGGTATATGTGGTTTCTAAATGCTTTGAGATAAAAATTATATATGAGATAATAATAGATATACAAATTTAAAAGAACATAATAAAAAAGAAGAAGAAGAAAAATATTTTAAACACTGGAGTTCCAGCGTAGTGAAAACATGGTACTGAAAGTGTAGATATATGGTGATAAATATGAAACTGAAATATAAGACACTGGAGTACCAGTGCAGGGATAAAATGTGTAAAGTGCACTTTAGCATGGCAATTTAAAGATATGTGTTTTGTTTGCGTCTGATGAGGATATTTATATGAGTTAGAGGGTTAATTTACATGTTTGATGTTCTGGATGCAGCCACCCTTATAAGGTAGTCTTTATGTTTCTCACCAGGCATTCTGATTGGACGAATTCTCCTAGGCTCCTCAGCTTCCTGCCTTCCCAGTAAGACAGCGAAGAATCTTCTTCTAGAAGCATTTTCCGGAGCTTCCTCCACTTCTTACACTTCGTCTCCTTCTGCCTCCTGTTCGTCCAGCCGAGCCGGTGCGGGAGGCACATTCCTGGTGTGTGAATTCCTTGCCGGTTGAAACCTGATATTCCTTACTTCTTCATTGTCTTGCCGGGATGGGCGCTTCCGGTTGGGCATTTTGGAGCCGAGTATTAAATTTTCTTTGTTCTTCTAATGATATTGCGTTCGCTAGGGCTCTAAGCTTGTCCAACTACTGAGGACATAAGAGTGTTTTGATGTCAGTGGTTGGTAGTTCCCGTCTTAGTCGTTTGATCTCTACACCAGCTGCCTGGCAGAAGAAGACTTTGTGTTCTGGCGTATCTCTTATCACACCACATGCGCTGCACGCAGGTGTGGGTCTGCTGCCTATTCGGCAGAGATGCGTACCATATGGGCCATGGCCTGTCAGAAGATGTACGAGTCCTCTTGAATATTGATTGCTGGCTAGTTTATTGTATCTGATGTTTTGCACAAAGCTATATACTCTTCTTCCATTCTCAGCAGTTTCCCACTCCATTTGCCATTCATTTGTCAATCTTGGTCTTATATCGTGTAGGGTAGGGAGGAAGATTCCAACACATTTCGTCAATTCCTGTTCATCTCCTTTCCTGAACTGGTATTTGGCTGCTCGCCATCTCACTTCCTTATCTAGTGGTATGTTACCAGTTACGGCAAGGAGCGCCTCCGTGGAGGTCGTGCCAAATGCTCCCGTCACTCTCAGGAGTATTCTCCTTTGTGAGGATCGAAGTATCCTAACATTCTTCTTATTTTTGAGTCCACCCACCCAGACCGAGGACGCATATGTGGTAATCTGTTCATATATGGACTTTATGTATGTATCCATGATGCCTGGTGGCAGATTATAGTTTTGGGCTGCCAGTCTCGTTAACTTGCTCATGGTATTTTCGCCTTTTTGGGTAATTTTGCGAATGTGAGCCCCAAATCTCATCCCTTCCTCCAGTGTCGCACCCAAGTATTCAAATTCTTTTGTCCTTTTCACTGCTAGGATTCCTCTTATGACTTAGATGTCCTTTGGCAATAAGGTATTTCGTCTTAGAGGACGAGAGTTCTAATTTTGCGCCTCTGCACCACTCTGCCAACGTTCTCAATGCTTGATTTGCTTTATTCTCGATTTGAGCTCTCCAGTTGCCCGAACTCACCACCGCTACATCATCGGCATAAGCAATAACTTGGTCAATGTTTTCGTCATTTTCTAGCGCTCGAAGACAGGGTTCAAGGTTTACATTCCATAGATGCGGGCCCAATACCGAGCCCTGTGGACAGCCCTTTGTAGTTATTTTTAATACCTTTACTCCATTTAGGTCGAGGTGAACTCGTCTGTCTTTGAAGTAATTTTCCAACAATCTGAGGAGTGTAACCGGGCAGTTTATTTTCCTGAGGATGTAGAAGAGGTGGGGCCACCACAAATTGTCGAAAGCCCCGCTAATGTGAGCGAAAACGATTACGACGAGCTTCGTTTCTGATTTTTCCACAACCTGTTTTAGCTTATTTATAGCATCTTCCGTAGAACGACCCTTTGTGAAGCCATACTGGTTGTCATTTTTTCCTACCATGGCGAGGAATTCCTGCAGACGCTTGTTTATAAGTTTTTCAAAAAGCTTCCCCATAGTATTTAGCAGGCAGATGAGTCTGTACGATTTTAAGCTCGCATCATCTTCTTTTCCTTCCTTCCTGATTACTACTAGGCGTCCCTCCTTCCATGCCCTGGTGAATTCCTTTCCTATAATACATTGGTTGAAGAGGGCTGTAATGAAAGGTAGTGTTTTTGGAAGCGTTTGCTTGATTACTCCCGCTGGTATGCAATCTGGGCCTGCCGGCTTGTTACTTTTCATTGATGTCAGCTCTCGGACAATTTCTTCAGATGTGAATGGGGCTATGGGAGTGTTGTTAGGATAGCGTCCACGTTCCCTCCTTATCGCGGCATTTTCCTCGTTGTCCGTTTGTTCTTCATCATCTGGGAGAAGTCCATGCAGCATCAGTTCCGCTTTTTCCCTTGCGTTATTGGTTAGGGTTCCATCAGATCTTTTTAGGGTTGTTGTCACCTCTCTCTGTTTAGTTTTGCTCGTGATAATTTTATACGGCAGACTCCATTTATCCTTATTAAGATATCTATTTACGAAATTATGCCACCTTTTCAATTTGAAGCTTTTCAACTCTTCTGTCCTTTTAAGCCTAATCCTTGCATAAGAATAGCATGGGGGTGGTTTAACCTATGTAGAAAAGTTTGTACTCACCCGATTGCGTCGGTCGAGGTGTCTATACGTTCACTGAAATCTCCTCTTTGGGGTGGGTGCGGTCTCAGAGGTAAAACGGCTCTGGGGGGGTCACTGGAAGTGTTTTTTCACCACAAGATGCACATTTTTTTTTTAACCACTTTACCCATAAGGTGGCACTTTCACTAAATTTTCGGGGAACTTTCTTCTGTAACTCCGTGCCCAGTGGGCCGAATTACATCAAACTTTGGCTATGGGAAGAGCACACATTTACGCACACGGTGATGTCTAGTGGCGGAGCGGACTCGACCGATTTCCAATCCTACGAGGGGTCGCGTCGCGGAATACCGGCGGCACAACCTCACGTAATAGGCGCCACACACATCCCATGAGTTTGTAGATACAGGATGTGTATGTAAAGGAAAGAGTCCTGGCCGCCCTCGTGTTCCTGAAGAAAATGTTGCAGGAATTCAAACTGCTTTCCAACGTAGCCCTTCAAAATCAACTCGTCGTGCCAGTCGGGAGTTACAACTTCCTACAACAACAATTTGGCGTGTTTTGAGACGTCGGCTGGTTATGAAGCCGTACAAGGTACAGCTGTTACAAGCTCTGCGTCCTGATGACAAACGCAAACGTGTGGCATTTTGTAACGAGATTCTTGATGCTATTGACAATGACAACACTTTCGCACAACGCATCGTGTTTAGTGATGAAGCTGCGTTTCATGTCAGTGGCCAGGTAAACAAACATATTGTTCGCATTTGGGGCCTACAGAACCCACATGCATCCATTGAACATGTACGAGATTCGCCCAAAGTGAATGTGTTTTGCGCGATATCCCGATCATCTGTTTACGGCCCATTCTTCTTTGATGGAAACACGGTTAACGGTCAGCAGTATCTCTCTATGTTACAAAACTGGTTGTTTCCGAGGCTGCACGAAGACAACTTCATTTTTCAACAAGACGGGGCACCCCCTCACTGGAGTCGCCAAGTGCGTGATTATCTGAATGAAACTCTACCGAACCGTTGGATTGGTCGTCAAAGAGCTGGCGACTTAGCATGTATCAGCTGGGCTCCACGGTCACCGGATTTGACACCCTTTGACTTCTTCCTTTGGAGTTTCATTAAAGACAATGTTTATGTACCACCACTCCCACAGAACCTGGAAGAGTTGAAGAACCGGATCCGTACTGCCGTAACATCAGTGACGAAGGACATGCTTGCCCGAGTATGGGAGGAATTTGAGTATCGATGTGATATTGTTTGTGTCACTGCTGGAGGACATATTGAACATCTGTAATCTGAACTTGAGAGGTTCGTAAGTATGTGTGTCAAGTTTCATCTTCGTATGTCTTAAAGTTTAATAAATATATGCATGCGAAATACGTATATTCTTTTTGAAACACGCTGTATTAATATTATCATCTTTAATTTCAATAGTTGAAGAAAACAGCCAATT
This sequence comes from Lepisma saccharinum, assembly GCF_977018435.1. Lineage (NCBI taxonomy): Eukaryota > Metazoa > Arthropoda > Insecta > Zygentoma > Lepismatidae > Lepisma > Lepisma saccharinum. Next base: position 48,834,358 of record NC_139245.1, on the reverse strand, counting down.
AATATTCAGAGATTATGTATTTGTATTTTTCATTTAGCGTCGCCTTTCTGCCACTTTTGGCTAATAGCAACAATGAGGATGTTAGATGGTTAGATGAAATTGGTAGAGGGACACTCATAAGGAACATCCATGCCCAGGCCGGGATTTTAACTCTGAAACTTCTGTGGCGAGATGGAAATTCGACCACAACCACTGAACACGCTCGGCCACAGAACCGACAAGTGTGAAAGAGTAGATTATTTGGTTGATTATTTTATCAATAATTTTATCGTGACTATTTACATTTAATTTTTGATATTTCCGTTGTTTAAACCAAACGTTGTATATAAACAGGAATGGATTTAGTAATATAATTAAGCCTTCTTTCCATATTAAAACCAATAAGTTGCTGACCAAGGCAGTTTATTAAGATAAAAACACTTAACACGTAACGTTTCGACCCTGTATCAGGGTCTTCCTCAGACGAAGAACTAAACTAAAATGATGAAATATACTATACACAGAAAGATTACATACACATAGCAGGGTCACTAGCCACACAACAACAAATCAAGTTGACAGTAATTATCTAGGAAGATTTCTCCAAAGGAATTAAACATATCACCTCCTGACAGTTGTTGACTAATGGGTCTACTACACTGACAGGTGATTGGCAGGTCAAGATTAGCAAGAGTCTAGAACCACCTGCATACCACTCCCCCTCCCTTCCTGCCTTTTTGGTTATGGATGAATACCTCCTCCTCTGGTCTTCTTCTTTTCTCTTCTTCCTTCCTTCTTCATACTTCTTTTTTCCTCATTCCTTTTCTTCATCCTTTCAACTTTCTCTAACACACTCTTCCATTCCTCGTTTATCTTGAGTCCTCCATTCCAATTCATGATGTCTTCTCCTTTCTTTTCTATTTCTTTGGCCTCCTTCCATTTTCTCACTAGTTCTCTCTTCTCTTTTCCTATTCGCCTAGCCGAATCCCATTCAACTTCATGTCCTGTTTCTCTGATTAGGAAAATCAATGACTGGAAGGACTTGAAGAGGAAGGACATACACAAGCAGGAGCAAGAAAGATTCTTGAGGGAGTGTTTGGAGAAGGGCACAACACCAAAGGGACTGAAGATAAGTAAGAAGGGATTGGATTGTCGCACCAGAAGATGGAAGAGGTTAGTACAGAAACTTGAAAAAGAAATGATATGGAACGAAATAAGAAAGAGGAAGAAGGAAATCAGAACAATAAAGGAGAAACTGGCAGGAATGGAAGAAACCATAGAAGATGGACTCACCATTTTTACTAGAGAATTCACATTCCATGAAATGAGAAGCTGGCAAGAAAACTTTAGAGAGAAGGTGAAACTGAAGATGAAGAAGAAAGGAGAAAGGCTGGGGTGGAGAGAGGAAAGAAGAGAAGAGGAAGAAGGTGAAGGGGGCAGGAGGAGAGTGGTTATAATCGGAGATGTTCAAATATCAGAAGAAGAGGAAGCTTTTTGAAATTAGGCCGAGGTTTCAAAGTGATGGAGAGAAATGTGAACTATGAAGAGATTGTATATGATATTGAGGAAGCGGTGCTACATATTGAAGAAGAGGCAGAAAGGGATAAGATTAGAAGAAGAACAGCAGCCATTTTGAAGAAAGAAATGGGTAAACAGAGAAGATTAGATAATTTGAGCCAGAAGGAAAGGGAGGGTATGAAAAGAATCAAGACAAGGAACGATGTGGTGGTGGAACAGGCAGATAAGGGAGGGGCCACAGTCGTGATGGAAAAAGAATGGTACGAGAAGAAGTTTGAAGACCTGAAAGGGGACACGTATGAGGAGATTTGTGGAATGGAAGAGGAACGCAATATTAGAGAAAATATCATAAAAATTGTGGAAGGAGGGGGTTTAAAAAGCTCACGAAGGAGGCAAGAAGACTGCCCTGTTTAAAAGGCTTTCCCAAAATACATAAAGAAGAGATAAAGTTGAGACCAGTGATGAATTGCAGGGACAATATTTTGGAACCATTGGAGAAGAAGTTAAAAATGGTAATTGAAGTGTTAGTGAGAGAACAAGAAAGCAGAGCCGTGAAAAACAGTGAGCAGGTGGTGGACCTTATAAAAGGTCTGAAGGAGTCTGGGGATAAAATCACAATGTTTAGCCTAGACGTGAGAAGCATGTTCCCTAGCATCAAAAGGGGACACGTAGTGGATATAGTGAGGAAGAAAGTGGGGGAAAGCATTATAGGAGAATGGGATAGTGAGAGAGTGGTACAAGCGCTGGAAACCATTTGGGACAATGGCTACAGCAGAGTGGGGAGTAAAATCATCAAGATAAGTGAAGGTCTGAATATAGGCTCTTGCTTGAGCCCTGTGCTGGCGGAATTAGTTATGAATGAATGGGAGAAGGAAGTGATAGTGAAAGGAGGAGATAAGTTAAGTCTGTTTTGTAGATATGTGGATGATTGTTTTGGGATATGGAAGGGAACAAAAAGGCAGCTGAGTAAGCTTGTTAAAGATGTAGAAGATGAGAAAGCAGGGATATTCCTTGAGCTCGAAACGGAACAGGAAGGAGCATTAAATTTCTTGGATATTGAGATGAAAAAGAAGAGAGGAATGGGGATTGTGGCTACATGGTATCAAAAGAAGTGTTCGGCAGGAGTGTTCTGCCACAAAAGAAGTGATGTGGGTGATGGAACTAAACGTAATTTTATAAGGAATATGGAAGACCGAATAAAGAAGATATGCACAGAGAAAGGGGAAGAATAAACCAAGATTAATAGCCTGTGGGAACAACTAGAAGAGAATGGCTATGAAAAGAAAGACAGACACAACATCAACAGAAGAAGGAAAGAGATAAAAGAGAGAGGACTGGAAGAGAAGGAAGAAAAAGAAAAAGAGAGATCGTTTGGTATAAGAAGTATGGGCGATGCCACAGAGAAGATATGCAAAGTGCTGAGGAAAGTGGGTATAAGAACTTACAGGAAGGGAGGACGCACTATTTTAAGTATAGCCAGCAAGAAGAAGGAAGAAAAGAGAGAGGAAGAAGAGGAAGGGGTTATCTACGAGGTGAAGTGCAGAGGATGTGAAAGTGTATATATAGGGGAAACGAAGAAGAGACTTAAAGACAGGTTAAAGCAACACATGGATGATGTGAGATTGAAGAGAGACAGGAATGCCATATTCAAACACACTAGAGAAACAGGACATGAAGTTGAATGGGATTCGGCTAGGCGAATAGGAAAAGAGAAGAGAGAACTAGTGAGAAAATGGAAGGAGGCCAAAGAAATAGAAAAGAAAGGAGAAGACATCATGAATTGGAATGGAGGACTCAAGATAAACAAGGAATGGAAGAGTGTGTTAGAGAAAGTTGAAAGGATGAAGAAAAGGAATGAGGAAAAAAGAAGTATGAAGAAGGAAGGAAGAAGAGAAAAGAAGAAGACCAGAGGAGGAGGTATTCATCCATAACCAAAAAGGCAGGAAGGGAGGGGGAGTGGTATGCAGGTGGTTCTAGACTCTTGCTAATCTTGACCTGCCAATCACCTGTCAGTGTAGTAGACCCATTAGTCAACAACTGTCAGGAGGTGATATGTTTAATTCCTTTGGAGAAATCTTCCTAGATAAGGACTGTCAACTTGATTTGTTGTTGTGTGGCTAGTGACCCTGCTATGTGTATGTAATCTTTCTGTGTATAGTATATTTCATCATTTTAGTTTAGTTCTTCGTCTGAGGAAGACCCTGATACAGGGTCGAAACGTTACGTGTTAAGTGTTTTTATCTTAATAAACTGCCTTGGTCAGCAACTTATTGGTTTTGGATTTAGTAATGGACACACTTGCTATTCGGAATATGACGTATTTTTAAGTTCAAATCATTTTCGGTATGTATTCTTCAAGTGTAAAATATGACTTGGATATCTGTCATACAAATTACGCTGTGCAACAATCCTTTTGTTTGCTGGACATCGTGAGGTGTTAGTGACACGTGGGAACTTATTATGAAAATATATGGCCCACAATAACTCAGTAATGACACAACAGTTAGAGAAAATTTGATATGAAACGGCACATTCAGTTCCATACATTGGCAATGAAGGCCGGTACGGTGAGTGCGTAAGTAGAGTGGAAAATAGTGCTCCAACATTTTATACAAAAGAAACTACCATTTTGTGTCCATTGTGCGACAGCAGTGCCTAAATTACCAGCAAGTTCGTACATTAACATTGCGTGCAACGTTTCAGCTAGAATGTTCCTGCGTAAACTTAGTATATGATGTTGTGTTGGGAGTTGCCCAACGGCGATCAATAGAGCTACATAGCATTCCTCTTGCGTGAAAAGAAACTTTTTCAAACATCGATGGTTTATTGCCGGTGCTGTAGTGGTAGTGGAGCCGTTGGAATTCTGAGAAACCTTTCGGTACTATTTATTCAGACGGAATAGCTCTTTAGTACTTTATTCTGATAATTTATCCGCACCTCTCTGTATCACTGACCTATCCATCCCTCTCTCCAGGCACATTATTGATTAATTGATTGATTTAGTTCATTTTACTTCCCTTTTCTGCCACTTTTGGCTAATTTGCGAAGGTGGCGATGTGTGATGACATGATGAAATTGATGAATGGACACTCACAAACACCCATGCCATGGCAAGGATTCGAACGCGGGACCCCTAGCGTCGTAGCGCGATGTACTAACCACTCCGCCACGGAAGGCGGCTCTCCCGTTGCATTAGCCGACCCTATTGTATCTTCCAAAGTTTAGTGTAAGTTATGGCGGATGGTTACATTTCAACTGGTGCTGAGCCGATAGCGATGCCGATATATCGATATGGGCCCATGCTGGCATCGGTATCCGAATGTATCGGTTCGAATTATTTACCGATACCGGCCTATATTTATCCAGCAATTTAACCGTTCGCGGGGTCCGCAAAAATACCTCACGAAACTTTCCCGGATGGTATACAAATTTTGAAATTCCCTTTGACTTTGTGCTAATATTACGTGAGCTTTCTCATTCCATGTCTATTCTTGCCTCACCCACAATGTTTCCATTGTGGTCTTTACAAATAGTTGTTCGGGACTGAAATCCTCATTTCACTTTACATACTCCATCAAAAAATTTAGTTGCTTTATTTCTTCCAAATACGTATATCCTGAATCTCTTCCAATTCTATGTCTTTCTCTTGCTCTTTCTTCACGCTTGAAAAGTTGTTAGCTTCCTTATATTCCATGTTCTTTGACCCTGCATTTCAGCATAATATCTTTAGACGTGTTTTATTATGTTCTTCTAATGTCGCTTTGCATTGATCAAACCACGTACCTTCCCTTTCTTATAAACACCTAACACTGTTTCTGCTGCTTTATTTATGGCTTTTTTTATATTCTTCCATTTTCCTCCCACGCCATGTTCCTGTTGTTTTCCTTCATTTTCATCCAGACATTTCATTACGTCTTGTTTTATATGCCAGTGCTTCTCTTTCATTTTTTTTACTTATCTACATCATATTTGATACTGGTTTGTTCCTTACTTCGTCCTTACTTTGTAATGGTCATTATCTACATCAGGTGCCCCGCAGGATGTGACATTTAAGATGTTTGTCGCATGTCTCGACGAGTCTATTATTATGTGATCGATTTAATTCAGTGTTTCCCCATCTTGCTATTATTCAGATTTCTTTTCTATCGTAAACGAGGCAATGGTGTCATTTAATCCAAGTTGAAAAGAATACTCACTGGGGCATCGTTTAATACATTTGACACTTACGTTCTTCAAAGCACATATTTTTCTACCTTTTCATTTTCATGTCCAGTAATTGCAATTAAAATTTCATTTTTCTGGTACTTGACGAACGTTGACTTACCTATTCCCTTCCGGCCCTTCAAGTAATGTATAAAGTTTAGAAAATGAGAAATGTATTTACTACTAAATTGTTGAAATGGGAGCATCGACTTAAAGAAAATACCAGGCTATTTTACGTCGCTTTTCTCTCACTCTTTGCTAATCGCGGTGATAAGGATGAATTATTATATAATGAAATTGATATATGAACACTTGTAAAGAGCACCCATGCCGGTATTCAAAACCTTGACCTGTCGTAGATTGTGTATCAAATCCTTCTGCGAAAGGAAAAATCGTTAAACCATAAGTTCTACTGTTAATAAATATGTCTTAAATAGTACATGATATTGCTAGCGTTATTGTAATTACATAATTTCAACAGACTTTCATTAAGTTTGTCACAACATTTTGAAAAGATTTAATATGAAAACCTCATCCTGTGCAATTCGTTCAATTTTACTATTGATTAACAGTACTTTAGCATTAGAGTTAGTACCTCAGCAATCAAGTCCTGGAAATAACGTGACAGAAACGTTCCAAAAAAATCAATACCGAAAATACATGCTCCGCATTTATTACTGCCTGCATCTGACAATTTCGAACTCTTTATTAAAGCGCCTGAACGCTAGAAACAAGGGGAAATGGCAACTTAATTCGAAACAAAAACTTTGTAACTACTACTTTATATACTTTGATAAATCTGTTCCATTTCTGTTAAATCTTGTAAACTAAGTTTCCAAACATTGATACTACACAAATCGAATTTGCTTTGACAGTAAGAAAAATCTGAATTTAATGTTTCCAGTACTTGATTACTCTATCAGGTTCAATGGCATTGCGAGATTAATGAAAAAGAATTTCGACATAAAAGAAAGTTCTGAAAACTTTCTTAAACCTTCTGAATTTTGTAAAAGCTGTCTTGGATTAGATATATTTATATTTTATTTACAAAGTAGCAATGTCAAATTTTGAGCATAAATGTACCTGTAAGTAGAAACGAATGCAGTATGTTAACGTACGTGGCTTAATATTAACTTTGAATTATCGGTAAAAAAAACATTTCTTTTAAATTTGTTCTCTGCGTTTCCGCGTTAGAATACATTAAATCCAGCTAGTGATTGCTGATACAATTGTTTCAAGCAATGCCAATGGCTGGCAGCTTTTTGCGGTTATAAATAATCTGTGGTGGTTAGGTTAGGTTAGTTGGGTTTGGTTCTCTTAGAAGAAGACGAAACGACATTTTTTGTAGCAGCAATGGCGACGTCAAATCAATGTGAAACATCTGAAATACACGTGCTTGCGTGATTTACTTTCAATGATCATTTACAACTTATTTTTTTAAATAAACATATGTTATACCTGTGCAACACGTACACCATTTCATCACATTTAGTAGCAATAACCAATTCACAAAATATCAACTCGTTTGTTCAAATTATTTAATTCTGACACATAATATGGTGGGATGCACAAGTATTGCTCGGAAAATTGTTCATCACTACTTTTATTACTTTTTCTCATGCATCGTACGTCATTTTAAGAATTGTATGGCCTACGGAAGTTGTTAGCAGCTTGTTTGGCGTTTTGTTTTAATTTTTGAAGTTTCGATTGTGCAAAACAAAAGGAGAATAAACCTGATGATGGACAATTTGCTTGGTTATACTTATGCATCACACTGTACATACGAGAGAAATATCCAAAATGCAGTGTTTCTACTCTACAACTTTTATTTTGACGTTAAAATATTTTTTTTATTAGTTTTCTTTTGGAAAAAAATAAAACTTCCAATTTATCTTTAGGTTTAATAAAACAAAACTCAACGTGCCATGTTAACATTATGAATTCTATAGTGTATTTTTATATATACTTATTCAAACACTACGTTCCGAGAGGACACCTCTTCTCTCGTCGTCAGGTAAACTAATTTATTTTTGCCGGTGGTGAAAATCGAACCTACGACAGACCTGAGATTTTACTACGTGGGTCGTTCAATATATAAGTTTCCGTATGCTGTAAAAAATTTTATTTTTAAGATACATTAGAAAACTATACATACATGTGTAGGAGGATCCTTCCTCACTTCTCCACATAATCCCCATAGAGATTCAGGCATTTGTCCCACCATTGCACCAATTTGTCCATACCCTTTGCAAGAAAATCAGGGCTCTGGCTATTGAGCACTATTCTCACATTCCGCTTCACTTCTTCATCTGTTTCGAAACGGTAACCTTGCAATTCAGACTTTAACACCGGAAAAAGATGGAAATCACTCGGCGCTAAATCGGGGCTGTATGGAGAGTGGGGCAGCCATTCCCACCCCAATTCTTTAATTTTGTGTTGTGTTTGCACTGCTGAGTGGGGGGCGAGCGTTATCGTCAAGAAGAATGACACCAGCTGACAGGAGACCTGGTCGCTTATGTCGAATTGCGTTTTTCAGTTTATCCAATGTTTGACAATAACGGTCAGCGTTAATTGTTCTTCCTCGTTCCAAAAAGTCCATAAGCAGAACGCCCTTAGCATCCATGCTTCTGAACTCCTTATGACGCGAGCCCGCGTTTTCCGAACAAGCATTTACTTTTCGCCCTGGAGCGCATGCGCCTTCACGTCTGATAACGAATCGATTGTTGTTCCTTGTAGATGAAGAATGGCTCTTTTCAACCATGTGCTTCTTTTTAATGGCATTGCTTTATACAATATTTTATAGCACAGAGAAACATATATTGAACGTCCCTAGTACAAATCCAGTGTGCTAACCAATTATTCCATGACATAGTTTTAATTATTTTCTTTAATTAAATTGTTTCATTGTACGGAGTACAATTATATTTAGACTGCATGCATTAGGCCTATTTGATTTGGGAGGTTAGGCCTTTTCAATGATTGTCACTAACTTAGCAGCAAACAGAGAACAACCAGTAAAAAGGTCTAGTTTTAGGGGTGATTCTAAAACTGAGTGATCAATTTAGTATTTGGTATTGCAATCTGGCACGTAGCCAGAGGAAGGGCTAAGGGGCTGAAGCCCTACCCTACAAATATCTAATTCAAGTAGTGTATAGTGGTAATTAATTTTATTTTTTTCAGCAAGATTAAACATATTGTATAATAAGTTTCAATATACTGAAAAATCATTTTTAGGGCTTATAACCCCCACTTTTCGACCTTTAGATGACTGCTGCTCATAAGGGATGAGCCCCCCGAAATAATAGTCTGGCTACGGGCCTGATTGCATTAGTCGGAATTAATTGCAACCATATATAAGGGTGTCCCAATAAAATGTATACACACTTTGAACGATTGAACGTTAGTATTTATTAAGGAACAGTTCATTTTCATAATTTAAATAAGGTATAGACATGAATAATTAAAACGCACCCAACGTCACATAACAAAACAAGAAAACTGTACAGGGGCCACATTAACTCCCGGCGGTAGGGCTAGTCAGCTGTTTGACTGCAAATTTCTTCATAGTTAATCGCGGCAACAGCGCGTCACTACCATAAAGGCTGGATAAACGTTTTTTTTTTTTTAGCTTTGAGTGGAAATATGCTCTGAGGCAGACAATTAGCGACCATTGTTGCTACGACAGTGTCCTGGTGCTACTCAAATATTAACTTTATTATTGTTAGATGTCAACAATATAGGTGTCCTAACAGTTTCCATAGAGCTTACAAAACTCATGTACGAAGAAACAAGTTATTTTCTTGCGACTCAAAAAAAAACAAAAAAACAAACAAACAAACTCGGAGCTAATTGTGGGTCAACGCAAATATTAAACCAACAACAAATAAGGTACCGTATGAAAGATTTACATAGTATTAATTATTATGCTTGTTCGATCATCAAAACTTCAACCATTCGCAAATGCACTGGCATCAGGTTATTAGAGATGGGTAGAGCAACATTTTGCTTATAATAAGGAGGTGCATTGTAAATTCGTCTACCATAACAAAAAATGGCGGCCAAAATTTAAGTAGAATTATGCCACGAAACATTAGTTTGTTGGGAAAATTGCGATTCATGTAGTAACAGAATCTCACTTATACTTCTGTAGGTCCCCACGCAGACAGACATAAAATCACTGTAGTATACCTGTCATTTGCATTTTTCTATATTGTTTTAATCTTCAAGTCCGGCTTGAATATTTCAAGACTCAAAGATTTGAACAAGAATATTCGTTACAATTTGTTGTCTTTATTATAATGCAATTGTATAGAACAACCATCTGAAAAATATCTTTACCTTTCCTGTAAAATCTTTACGACTTTCCCTTTATTCTCAATTTTGTAATTCTTAGTCAAATGAATTTAAAATTATATTTTTTGTTTACACATCCGTTATGTGCAAATATTTCAAGTAATAATACCAGGGAATACTAGAGTAAATATTACTAGAAAAAAGACGTTCAGGTGCTATTACGTATCTCTGTGTGAAATTTATTTATAAACTTTGCTTGATGCAAAATTGTTATTTGTGTCGAGTTTGCACAGTTCACACGTGGCATTTGCTTGACGCTTCACTGAAACAATCAGCGATGAACGCAACTTCTGTGGATTTTCATCTTTTCAAACATCAACACAGTTTTAGTATCACAATCGAACTTAAAGAAATGTGTATGATTTCTATTAAATATCACGTATTAGTATATTATATTGTTCTGACTATTCGAGCTTTGACATGTGTGTGTAGAATTTAGTTTAAACTAATATTTCTGTTCAAATTCACTAGTTTTACTAATGATGCCAATTTAATGAATACTTTCCGTATGCAAACAAATAAAGCACAATAAACTTGGAGAGTAAATGCATATTAAGTTATCGTAACACAGGAGGTCTCTCAGATAGCGTAGTAAAAAATGTCCCAGATTAAATTCCTGCTAAGTGCACCGTCCCGCTTTACAGTCCGAAAGAGGTTATCTAACCACAAAAGAACAAACGTTTGTTTAGATTTTCACTAGAAATATTAATGATTAGCAATGGAAATTCATGACAAAGATGAATGATTAATTTATGTTAAAAACAAACCAAAGAAATAGACTTTGTGGCTCTATATCACCATACACTAACAACGATGACACAGTATTTTTATTTTACGATATATAGCTGCATGGATGGAAACACATAAATCTAGATTGCTGAAAAAATATAGTCGTCATATATATATAAATATAGAATGTAAACAAATAGTACTTACGGTAATTAAAATCGTAGCTCATTTTCAAAAAATGTTAATTTTTGATTTGACGGTCCTGGCTAATGATCAAATGATCAGTAATAGTTTACGTTTTCCTAATAAATGCCTTTTCTGAGCACATTTCCCATTTCAATAATTGAAGGACTCGGGGGTAAGACATGGTAAGTGACATTTTGGTAATTTTTTAGTTACAAACTAAAATGTGCCATCTTTAAATTTTCGAGTGAAATTGCCATGTCGTACAATTTGCATTGGACTCAGTGAAGCCGTGTGAAATTGGTGAACACAACACGAAAACAATTTATCTACAGTATAGCTTCTAATATCCTTCTTTGTTAATGAACTCAGAAATGACCAAAATGTCACTTGTCATGTTTTACACCCGAGCCCTTTAATTAACGAGTTCATTGTTCCTAAACCAGAAAAGAATCTGTAGAATATTTATCTGTGTGGAGAACGTCCTGCTTCAAGCATTTTACACAGAATGCGTGTTGGCCATAATTCCTTAATCACAAAAATGCTAAGTGGATTATATTATTAATCCCGTGCGAGGAAATTGTTAAGAAATATAACTTCAGAACTACATTTTTATATAAGGGAACCATTCAATTATATTTTCTATATTTTATTCACTGTTATAACAGACAAGCGGTACGAATTAGTAAAGAAAACTAAATTCTTATTTCTCAGGCTTTGCCACATACTTCCTAACCGGCTGTGACGTCAAGGAAACCAACAACATAGAGCAATGCATCCAAACAATAGCACCTGCCAAGAGGAGTGTCCATTAGAAGCAGGTGCGTGAGTACATTCATTTTTATTATTGTTTATATATATGTAGGTAAAGTACCCCGTGCATATAGTTCACCGTGCCATGAAGGCACATGGAATATGGCCACACGCATTCTCGATCTCGGCCATTTTGTAGGTGATGTGATTAGCACCACGCTCTGGCAGCCTTTACCTCTCAGGGTTGCCCCCAAGTAACCAATCGATTTGAGGCTTGGTGAGCCCCAGAGCAGCTTTATGAGGATACAATCGAAACTGGGATATAATTTAACTTATTATTCATTGCGGAAGTCAAAACTTTGAAGCTTGACATTTCCATGAAAAATCTCCATACGCTATATTATTTTACATGTGCAAAGCAAATGCTCAGAAATATAGCAAATTAGACACGTTCGAAAAATTCAAAACTACATTTTAGATACGGAAACCATGCAAATGGTATATTTTATTCAATATTATAACAGGTAAACTGTACGAATTAGTAAACAAAATTTCGTTTTTATTCCTCAGGCTTTGCCACACACCTAACCGGGCTAAGTTCGACTTCGACTTCCTAACCAGGCTGTGACGTCACAGAAGCCAACAACTTGGAAGCACCAAGAGCACCTGCCACGAGGAGTGCCTGTTAGTAGCAGGTGTGTAGCACGTTACGTTTTATAATTTTTTTACATGTATAAACAAGGTTCGTTGTGCAAGTCAAAACTTTCAAGCTTGGCATGTCAGTGATTTTTTTTTATCTATACACTTTTGGGTGCAAATGCCTCCCCGATGGCGTAGTGCTAATGCTAATGCGTCGCCTTGTAATCAAGAGATTCCGGAATCGATACCCGGTACAGGTATAAAACACAGTGGTTCGGATCCCACTTTAAACTGTAGGTCCAGTCGCGATTAGCCTCTCTGCGTGTAAAGTGGACTTAAAACAAGCATTCAAGCAAGTCAAATGTGCTCGAGACTTAAGTAGATTAAGTTCATGAGAATTTAAACTATACTCTCCGGGAATCTCTGGAGCAAGCTCGCGCATGATGGTAAAGAAAGGGGGGAAGCCAGTGAGCCGGTGGAGTAAAGCAGTAAACGTTCCTGCCAATGGTTGTTATCTGCAGTCGCTTTCGTCCCTCCCGTTCCCTATCAGTCGTAACCCTTTCGAGTTACTAGATGCGCAGAAACTTGCTTTCGTTCGGTTGCTCCAGAGATCCCCGGGACAGAGTATAAATCGAAAGAACTTTACAGTTTCACTTATTTTTGTCATTTTTATAAATTTGGCATGTACAAAAAAATTTGTCCGTTTTAAGACGTGTGTGCGGATATACATTTGCACCGTCTACTTAGTTCTTGACAGTCTGAGTGTAATGAATTTTAATATACAGGGTGAGTCAAAAGTCAGGTTACGTAGGAAGTTCTCCTAGTCTCGTTAATTGTCCGTGAACGGTTGAATGTCCAGTTTCCTGGTGCATGGATCGGTCGCCGTGGTCTTGTTGAGTGGCCAGCACGGTCTCCAGACCAATGGATTTTGTCCGTTGGGGTAATTTAAAGGCGCTCGTCTACTTAGATAAGGTTCAGAATATCCAGCATCTGAAGCAACGAATTGTGTAATGAGCAGACATGATTTTGCCGGACGTCCTGTAAGAGGTTCTGGAGAACTGGAAACTTCGCGTGCACAAATGCATTGAAGTTCAAGCTGCACACGTTGAAGATATACTATAAATCCCTGTACCCTGACTTTTGACACCCTGTAGATTCAATTGTGAATAAATTAGATTATAGCACTTGGTTTATTTACGTCTCACTTTGTACCTTACAGAGGCAACACAGTGACAGAGGGACGACAACAACAGTCTGAATGCAAATGCTGCAGTTGCGAGCAGAAAAAAAATCATAAGGGGTTGGTAAGTACCAATAATTCCTTATTTTCTTTCCCCTTTTCAAACAGCATGCATACTAACTATTATGCTTTCCACAGACACAGGCCCGTACCCAGGACTTTTTGAGGAGGGAACCAGATCCGAAAATGTGGAACAAAGAGAAGATCCGAAATGCTGTGGGGTTGATTGAATTAGGCTATTTTACGTTGCTTTTCTGTCATGTTTGTCTAATCGCGACGATGAGGATAAGGAATTATGATGAAATTGATGAAGGATCACACATAGAACACCCGTGCTCAGGTCGGGATTCGAACCCGGAGCAGTTACATTCCCCGCAGTCGACCCAAAAATCGGTAACACAGTCGCTTAGAGAAAAAGGCTGTCACACGTGATAGAGCTTAGTGCTTTTTGTTTACATTCAGTTGTCAGAAGCAGGCTTGTACCCAGAATTTTTTTGAGGGTGTGGGGTGTGTATGCATATACATACAGTGGGGGCTATTTGGGGGACCTGGGGGGCAGTTTCCCCCCGACTTTTTCGCCAATTTAGCCCCCGTACTGTGCTTAATGCTTGTCTACCAAGAGAAAATAACTGTCCTTGCCCCCTCCCCTCCCCTTCGCGAGTTTTGGCAAGTAATCGCCGATACTGGTCAGACGTATTCGGATAGTTCTGAGTTTCGCAAATTAAAAATGTTTTCAAATTTCCTTTCTTTTCTTATACCAGAGCCATTGAACAACCACGACAATTCTGTGTTTAGAAAATAATATATTTATAAATTAAATTATACGCATAAGCAATTATTATTACAATAATTCTAAATGTGAGGTAACCCATAGTCCGCTACGATCCTTTGTATGGCTATGGTTAACTAAGAGAAAGAGATACATTTTCATCTGGTAGCCAAAACTGAGGGACAAGGACAATTTACTTTCTCTTAGAAGACAAGTTTGATTTTTTTGTTTTAGGTCCACTTTTATACACAGATAGACTAATTGGGACTGGACCTACAGTTTAAAGGGGATCCAAACCACTGTGTGTCTCCACCGGATCTGGGTAGACAATGTTTAGTGAAGGGGCAAAAGTGGAAGTAGAGGTAGGGGGCGAACTGCCCCCCATACCCCTCCAAACGCCACCACTGCTGGCAGCCTTGTATAATTGGTTATAAAACTAAAACTACCCAATATCGCAGACTGCAGACTTCTGGAGACTACCTCTCTACACAACAAACACATTTATGTATGTAATGCAAGGACAAAATCGAAATTTTTACGTGTTTGAAAAATCGTCGATGTTATTTTCGTAGTTTTTTATAGGTTCATACTTTAAAAAAAATCATGGCTCGAGGGAGGACCCCATGGCCCCTCCCCTAGGTACGGGCCTGGTCAGAAGTATTCGAATAGTACTTCGTTCCGCAAAGTAACAATGTTTTCAAACAGCTATGAAAATTCTATGTTTAGAAAATAATGTACAGAGTGTCCCAAAATAGTGTTTACATTTTTTGAACGTTAATAATGGGAACATTAATAACAGCAGTATGAACTTTTTTTGTGTCACATACCTAAAAGTAATAGATGTTCATTGGCAGCAATACTTGGTCTGCAATGCTCTAGAACAGATCAACAAATCAACGAACATCAGATATGGTTTCCACAGGAAGGGAAGCACAGGTAGTGTCAATCGCATGTTTTATGTCATCCAGTGGCAATGGGTTTGTGGGGTACACATAGTTCTTCAGTTTCCCAGAGGTAGAAATCTAACGGTGTTAAATTGCAAGATCTGGGTGGCTATTTCACACTTCTAACATTGCTCAAAAGAAAAATTGTTTACCTCTGCCGCTTTGGGTTCACAAATGCCTACCGCCTGGTGGGCTGTGATGGAACTAAAAACAACAGAATGCCTACACACAACTAACACACACATTCAATGTGGATACTGCAGTTTCAAATACAAAAAGTCCGGTCAAGATATATTTAATAGTTCCTTTGTTATTAACATTCAAAAAGTGTAAGCACTATTTTGGGGCACACTGTATTTATATATTAAATGATACTTATTAGCAATTATTATTACAATAAAGAACATGTATTAATGTGAGTTAACCAAAAAACTATACATTTTCACATCACAACGGTCGCAAAAAGTCTGGACAGGAATTCAAGGAAATTAAATCGGAACGTTGTTAGTTTTCTATCAATGGTTAAAAAACTAAAACTACCCAATATTGCAGACTTCTGAAGCGTAGCTCTACTCAACAAACCCCTTCATTTCTGCAAGGACAAAATATAAATTTTTACAAATTTGAAAAATCGTCAATGCTGTTTAGGTTCACATTTAAATATTTCATAGTTCGAGGGGGCCATGGTCCCGTTCAGTAGCATGCGTATGTATTTCTCAACAGGAAGACAGACGACGCGCAGGCAGGCAGGCAAACAGTGTGTCATGCCTTTGTATAACAATATGGACAAACAGGACTAAAATAAATGTTATTTGTTTCAGGTTCCATAAAAAAAAAAAAAAAAAAAAAAAAAAAAAAAAAAAAAAAAAGTTCGTTGCCTAAGAAAACCCTCCCTCGACAAGAGGCCGGTTTCTGGGCCAGATGAAACACTGGGGTCCATTTCTTAAGGATTGACTCACGGGTAGGGGAAGGGGGGTAGGCTTCAGTGGGGGAGAAACAGCGCTGCGGAGGGGTGAATGGTCCGTGGAGGATGTAACCCAGGCCGGGAGGGACGTAGGTACCAGCGGGTTGCTGAAAAAGCAGTCGTTGGTGAAAACTCCATACTTCCACCCTTTCACGAGCCCCGTCTCAATGGGTCTCTCGGAGCTCTTGGTCACGGTATCGGGGTGGTGCGATGGCGTACAGGAGGCGTGGGTGACTGCTCGCCTCTGTCGGTGTTCGTGAGAGGCGGGGGAGGCCGTCCCTTTTCCCTCCTTAGTTGTGTAGGGGAAGGGTTGCAGGGGATGTAGTGGTTGCATGGAAACTCGCACGACTCGCTCCTCTACACTCGACATCGCTCGGTCCTCTGTCGCCTGGAAGCAGTTCGATCTCCTTTTCATTTTTTTTTCGTATTTCTCCAGTATTCCTCCAGTGATTCTCAACTATTAATATGAATTGATGAAACAGATGGAACGTCCGTTCCTTGCTCAGAATTTGGGCCAAGGATCTCCATGTTCTCCTTTTTAAATTCATTTTCATTTCTCTACTTTAATCACGCAGATGGCGATGGATGATGAGTTGAAGTAGAAACTACAAAGTAACTGTCTTTGTAACTCTAAGCACTCCGCAACGGAGACAGGAGATTATTTCCTGATGAGACTGGTGAACGGTCTTTAACTTACCACGTATAATTATTTCTCTCTCTCTCTCTCTCTCTCTCTCTCTCTCTCTCTATCAGTAGCGTACGCAGAATTTCATCAAGTGGGGTTATTTCTAAAAGTGTTTTTCCAAATTCACATTACCAGTGTTTTATTATATTTTAATTACTACTACTAATGATTCTGCTATTACTACTAATAGCACTACTACCACTCAGTAGTAGAGTAATGTACATAAAGATATTTATGAAAGCAATAGAACGAAATTACTTTCTAGTCATTCGATTTTTAACAAATTCTAGGAGCATGTCAACTTTTACGAAATAATTCTCTATTCAGCGGTTATTTGTAATGATATGTAAGACATTTTAAGTGTGAAGAAAATTCACGAGAACAAGCAAATATATTAAAATAAATTGAAATAATCAAAGTATGGAACCCAACCAGGATGATGAAGAAGAACTATGTAGAATTCACACTCACTCTGTACATGTTGCTCAGTTTCACTGAGTCTATTTTTGCGTTCAAATGTTTTTAGTTTGAATTGATGTTTTAAGTCCACTTTACGCACTGATAGGCTAATCGGAACTGGACCTACAGATCTGGTTTGTCTCGCTGTTCTTACCAACAAAACATTTCACAATAGTTAAGCATATTGTCGGTTGAATTAAGAAACTTGCCTCGGCAAACAATGGGAAGACGGATAATAATAATAATAATAATAATAATAATAATAATACATTTCTTTATTAAGCGGGCGAGGTTCAGCCAAGGGCTGCTCTGCCACCTAACCCTTGTCGATATGATAATACATATAAGATGAGATAAACTGGGTATGGAGCAGTAAGCTAAATGTAAAATAATACACAGATACAAAAATAAAGAAAAACGAAAAATATAGGAATTATTTGCATACAAAAAAAGAGTGTAACTAGAAATACAAAAGACAATAGTAATAATAATACAATAATACAATTCCATATAGTGAGTGACTTGATACCTTCAGTATGTGCCCTGACTCTGTCATTGTTCCATTAACAGCAGATCTTTTACTTTACCTTTGAAATTTAATGGGTTGTTTACACTAGCGATGTTCGCAGGCAATGCATTCCATGCTTTGGGAGCCGAAAAGGAGAAAGATGATTTGTAGGCGTGGTAGAGTGATGGGGTAAATCGAAGTTGTTCCGCTTACGGGTAACATACTGATGGATTTCCCTACGGGAATGCATCTTCTCAAACAGGTACTGCGGTTTACCTTCTGTCAGTATGAGGCGTATGAAACAGAGATAGTGCAACTTCCTTCTGTTTGCCATGGTAAGAACCTGATTATTATTTAAGAATGGAAGAATATGATCGGATCTTTTTGCTTGAAAAATGTATCGGAAGCACGCATTTTGCACCATTTGTATTTTTTGACTGATCTTTTGCGAATGTATTTTTTGTCGGCCTAGCCTTTGTCTGCATTAGCCGCTTGCAACAAATCAAGAACTTTCTTTAGTTACTGCTCATTCTTCAGAGGAAAAGAAATGTCCGTTGAATATTTTTGCAGCTGACATACAAAATAACATTTCACCTGTTTAAAATCATAGGTGCTCTCATATTTTATTTTCAAGAATTCGTGTTTACTTTCAAGGCATTCACTCTTAAGGATGCGTGAGTTTGGAATGCTGTGCTTTTCTCCGTTCTACATGGGGATAATAATTCAAATATTTATTACCATTATTATTGTGGCAGATCTTTGACTGTGATAAATTGGCCATTTTAAAACAAATTACACAACATTTTCCATAATAATTAAAAAGTTCAAAGTGGGGGGGGGGGAGTTAACCCACCCTTGCGTACGCCACTGCGTCTCTTTACCTCTCTCGTACTCTATCTCTTGTTTCTTTCTTTCTATTTCTTTGCTCTTCTCTCTCTCTCTCTCTCTCTCTCTCTCTCTCTCTCTCTCTCTCTCTCTCTCTCTCTCTCTCTCTCTCTCTCTCTCCGTGTCCCTCTCTTTAGCTGACGCCATCCAGTCAAGGTCACGCGATCTAGCTACACTGTTACCAATAAGCAACAATTTCAATTTTAAAAAATAATTCCGAAAAAAATGCCAGAAAATAGTACTTAACGTAAAGAACATTACAATTTAATTTTTAAATTGAAATACTTTCTAGATCATTTCAGAAAAAATAAAATATGTTTCCATTATATTCACAAAGAAAAAAATACCTCAAACTGTAAAAAAATATAGAAGCAGTGACAACAGGGTGTTGAAAATATAGTGAAACATTCTCAATGTTCATAGATGATTACAGTATATATTTTATGCACAAAATGTATTAGTATTTGAAGTAAGAAATTAAAATATTCCGAGAATAGCAAATATTTTCCGGTCATGTAATGTAAAATATCGTCGCTGGCTAAAACTTTCAGTGAGAAAGTTTGTAATAAAATATTGAAACTAATTTTAAAAACACATGCAAAGTTTTTAGCCTAACGTTGTTGAAAATAAAGAAAACATGAAAACATACATGCATGCTTTAGCCACTTCATCAAATACGAATCAATTTTCAGTAGGCTTCTATGAAAATATACCAATGAAAGTTAAGATTACTGTAGTAACTGACTAAAATGTTTGATTATTTGGGTTACTTAACACAGCTTTCCTGCCACATTTGACCAATCACGACGATGAGGATTAACAATGATTAGATTACATTGATGAAAGGACACTCATAAAGAACACAAGGCCAGGACTTTAACCAGTGAATTTCAGTGGCAAGATTGAAAGTCGACCACTAATTGGACTGTCCACCGAGGCACAAGCTTTTGCAAGTTTTTATCACAGCCAGCACATGCTTTGAAATTTAAAACGAGCAAGGCTTGTTCAAGGCCAGTCAAAGGTATACTATATTGTGTTAACACTCCAAGTTACAATCGTAATGAGCTAAGTGGGTGCTTTTAACAACAATGCTTAAAAAGGAAATTATACTCACACTAAGCTATAGGTAATTATTGAAAGCGACAAACGGACAGGCTGAATAAACAAAAGAGGAAACAATTCTTAACAACAATGTTGAAGAGAAACAGCAGCCGCTGATGTTTGTAGAGACTGCCGTTACTACATTAAAGTAGGTTCTCTGCCTTCTTCGTTAGGCAAGATTCTTGAAAAACTTGTAAACGTTTGCAATAATTATTTCACTTTGCTTTCTAATGTCCGTTTGACAGTCACGTACTTTACATCCACCGGCTAATGTATCACACGTAGGACGCTGCTACTCAATATCACTAATAAATAGAAAACAAAATATTAACCGCATAGTGCAAGGCGCGAAGTGTAGACTGAGCAGCTTAGAACAAGTGTGGCAACCCTGAAGGGCCAGGCGTGTGGAGGAGGCAAGGGAAAACTCGGAAAACGGGTGACCTTGACTGGACTAATTTGGTGGCGTGAGCATACAGCTTAATTACGACGAATAGGATGGATCATGATCTGATGAAATGCCTAACCACTTTGCAACGGAGATAAGCGTTACCTTAAGTTCTAAAGCATTAGAATAGGAGATCGGACTGCTTCTATGTTTTTTCCTTGTTTTTTGTTGCCATGTTCACATCATTCACTCTCTTCATCATCCAAGTCTTGAAACTTCTTCAAATACACGTTTTCACTTTTTCCTGAAGTCACGTTTAACTGCGGAAATACCTTTTCCATTATAAATTTCAACTTATCTCATGCACATTGCTGATTTTTCTTAATACTACGAAATGCGGAGACAGAAGGAAGTGTTATGTTATATATCTATTATATAGCTATTGTTAGTTTTGAATTTAGTTTTCTATGTGTGTAAAGAGCTTCCAAATATTTCAAATAAGTCATCTTCGGTTACCTCGTCGAAAATGCTCCTTCAAATATATGTTTTTCAATATTTTTACGAGTCATCTGTTCAATATCTCTTCCATAATCAATTTCTACTCCTCCTACCAATGAAATCCTTCCAATTTGACTCTTTATCATACAATTGACAAGCGTCTTCGGTTACCTCTTTCAATTAACAATTACATTTCTTGTGAATAGTAGATAGCGAGTAGCAATAAGATATACATATATAAAGTAGAAGATGGATCTACCCCGATAAATAATAATAATAAAATCGTCGTTATTAGAGCGGGCGTATTTCCACCCCGAGGGCCGCTCTTACAACAGACCCTTGTCTGGGGGATTATTTCAATGAAAAAATGTAATATAAGAATATACGTTGATTATTAAGCTCACATGGATATGGATTGAATATAAGAATATAAATTGAATATAAAAGAAAAAAGACAGAAGATTACAAGTATAAGCTAATGGACATAGATATCTAATGTTCGTCGCCTTCAACTTTAGAACACGTATGACAGAGTCAGCTGGAACAATGAATGAAAAAATAATAGCAATAGTAATTATAATTTAAAAATATAAATTAAAATAATAAAGTTTAGAATGTTAATAGTTATAAGAAGAACACAGTTCCCCGTATATTTATGACTGAAATAGTTGTTAGTGAGTAACTACTTAGCTACCTTCCTAGCAGATGACATTTAACTTTCCTTTTAAACTGCGTACGGCACTGGATGGATCTTAGAGAAGTTGGAAGGGAATTCCACTCTTTGGAGGAAATTATGGTGTACGATTATCCGTAGGCGGCTGGATTATGGTTGAACCACAAGTTCTAAGTGGAAAAAAGAGAAATAGGATAGAGGAAAAGATAATCAGATAATGCAAGATAGGACACTAAGATCTATTAAGGTTTAGTTGAATAAGAGTTAGGGTAAGATACATACTTAGCAACGAAGGAACAAAGATATCACAGAAGGATCGACATAGGTTTTGAATTCACGAAGAGTTTTCAACTCTTAGTAGAAATATGTATTAATGAAAATTGCTAATAGAAAGAAGGATAGTATTATGTCCTGTATGTAATTCAACAGCAACTTATGTTAAAAGCAGAACGTATATATATATATATATATATATATATATATGATTCTACTATCAAACAATAGTGTTCCTTGAAGGACGTTACAAAAATATTACTGAATTTTGCATGAATTTGCCGTTGTTTAAAAGTTATGAAATTGTTTTGAAAGGGTACACAAGGAACGTTTATTAGCAGTTAGAAAATTGATTGGAATACAGAATAGTATTAATATTCATTGGCTACTAGAAAACTAGATTACAAAAGCGTCGAAATGAAATAAAAAGTAAAAACAGATAATTATGATAGAGACTCTTATTGGATATGATTAAAAATGCTATTTTGATAGGCAAAATAATAGTTTGATATTGAGTACACCAAGATTGGAATGAAATACAACAAACGCTGCACCAGTAGCGCACAGAAAATGAAAAGAAACAATAGTTTAGAAACTATTATAAGCTTCTCATAATTCTTGATTTTAATCTTCAACATGTCCTGCTTATTGGTCTTATGGAATAATACGTACGATATATATACATACATTACTCACTCGGTAGGATGTGAAGCCTAAGCTAGGTTTGGAAATAACTGTGTGCAGGTGACACTTCAAAATTAGTAAATACATTAAGTACATTAAGATACAGAGGAATATGTCAAGAAATAATTCACTAAAAAAGAAATTGAAGTTAGAAAAAGGATGACTCATTGAGGTTTAGAATAACAGCAAAGTGTAGGAAAGTGTAGTGTGCAGGTCCCACTACAAAATATCTTGGTGTGCTAAGGTTAGATGGGTAGACAAAGCAATGAAGAATATATATAGAGAGAGTAAGTTCTGTTTAACACGAAATATAAGAAATTTAGATATGCAGGTCATATATGTCTAGGTGTGCTCAGGTTAGGAGGGTAGAATAAAATGAAATGAGAAGACATATGGAAGTGTCATGTTACATAGCTATTGTTAGGTTCAGAATTTAGTATTCTCGGTGTGTAAAGAGCTTCCAAATATTTCAAAGCGCTATAGATGGAAAAGGATAATATTATCTGATAGGTAGAAATAAGTAGTAAGGATAGTTCGATACAGTTTACCTAAATTATAAGTTAGTATAGGTGGTTTCAGTTAAAAATAAGGATAGTTTATAGTATTTTTAATATCACTCAGGTAGTTTTCAAAAGCATTCTGTCATTACATTATCATTACCGTAGTTTCAACTGGCAAGAGGCAGGGGAAACGGCGACGAGGCTGGGCATAAACATGTTACAGATAAACTATCTCCACATACAACAGGGTTTCCGTGTTACCGCTATTTCCGAGGTAGTATAAGGGATTTTAAGAGTGGTCTCCGGCCATTCGAGCGGCTAGAGACCACAATAGACAGTAAGAGTGATCTCCGGCTGCTGTATGGCGGCTGGAGTCAGAATCGTGTGTAAGGGTGGTCTCCGGCCGTTCGGGCGGCTAGAGACCACAATAGTGATTAAGGGTGATCTCCGGCTGCTGTATGACAGCTGGAGTCACCATAAAGTAGTTCACCCTCCAATTCCCTCTTCGTACATAGTTATTAAGTTACAGCGTTTTTTGGTTGTTGTTTTTGTGCGTGTGTCTCTGTGTGTGAATATGTGTGTATGCACGTGTGTGTGAATGTGTGCGTGCGTGGGCCTCTCTCGTCCCTTTCGGCACTCACTACGGAGGGTTGATCCCTAGATCTTCTTCTGCTGCACCATCACTGCCGAGTCTGGGAACGCTGGGGGGCTCATTCCCACGGGGAGGGGGGATTCGGTGGGAAGGAGGGCGGAAGGCATGGAGGTATCCCACGTCCCCCTCTGACCTGGTCTCCCCCATTGGCCAGGATCTCTTCTGCAGTGTTGGTTTTCCCCCTAGGGGAAAATTGGGGCTCAAAAGGGTCTCTGGGGCCCTCAAAGGGGCTCAGGGGAACCCTGAAAGGGCCTAAGAAGGACTTAAAGAGCCAGGTTGGACCTGAAAGGGCTCAAGGAGTCCTCAGGGTCCAGAAGGAGCCAAGGGTGGGAGGTAGGGTTAGTCACCTCTTAGACAGTGGTACTCCAGTTCGTGGATTCATTGTGTAGAAAAAACAGAGAAACAAAAAAGAGAAAAAAGTTGTATTGAGATGTTAGGCAACGATCTGCATCAAATTAGAAGCCAGCCAGTATCAAGGAATGCAGCATGCACAAGTAAGTCGTCTTGCTTTATAGCTACTTTTATGAAACAAGTAAAAATTCAATAGAAATTAAATAATTGAAACGAAGAAATAGAAGTAGTGTCATTGATATTAATGTTAGTTAATATTTTAAATACACGACTCATTATTTGTGTTGCATACATTGGTGTTCTCTTTAGCATCCTATTTTATACGTTGACAGTTGAATCACCAAAATAGCAGTTTAGTTTGGAGTACTCAACTACAAATCTTGGCACATTACTCACGTATAGAGCTGCATAGAATACACGCAATCATTGACGGATTTAGTGTGAAGGGAACGGGTACACGTAGCCCTCCCAAAGGTGTTCAATGATCATTATAAAAGTATTGATAGGATTATATTTCAAAGATCAGAAAATGTTCGGGCCATCCTTTTGCAGCTAGTAAATAAATAAAATTAAATAATTCGGGACTAGATTTACTAGACACTTCAATAAGTCGACACCGGAAATCGAATCCGGGGCCTCTTGGCTACGAGGCAACAACGTTAACTGATGGAAACAAAGCGAGAATATTCTAGGTCAAATGTTTCCCATGTTTTCCATATTTTCGCCTCAGGAGAGGAATTTCAAAGCTTATTCCTTTCTGTAATCATTGTTAATACAAACAACAAAAATCTGCTCATGCTACCTTATAACCAAAGGGTCCTTGAGTTCGTTTCCTGGTAGAAGTAGAATTTAAAATGCTCCTACAACAAACCTTTGTAATTGTCTTCATGTGAATATTACATCAGTATATATATATATATATACGAGGGGGAGTAAAATGAGAACCTTAAAGTCCGACAAAAATTGTATGACAGACTACATATAGTTAAAATTTATATAAGGTTCCAACTAAAATTTACAAAACAACCTCAATGTTGCAACACTGATCAAATGAACCTCAAAACGCCATATTTGCAATTTTAAAGATGGCGTCTCCATCAGACAGTTGCAACAGTGAAGAGCATTTTTTTATTACCCTCTGGAAGACTAGAGCGAATAGAAATTCTACGGTAAATGAAAATGCAATATCTCTATGCATGCTTACCACACCATCAAATTTAGGGATGGTAGAAGAAATTCGAAAATGGCCTCAGTTCTCAAGGCAGATGGTTGGATAGACCTTCGCAGTGGCTCATATGCGACTGCACCTACATCACAAAGTTCTTCTTTATGGGGTATACGGACACTAACTCAGACTTGAAATTCTATGAAGATCAGCAATTCGTCTTTATTAAAATGTGGCAAACTCGTGCAACCATACATGATGAAATATACCCTACTAGATAAAAAATAAGGAAAAATTCAGGTTTGCATATGCCTCTCCCTTGTATACGAGGTGTGTGTTCGTGTCTGTTCATTTGTACACATATACGTAGAGTATATGTTTACAGAGTTTATGTGTTAAGACTGTTTTTAATATGCTTAAAAATCTCCATATTACATTTCCAGTGTTACATCTTGTACTGCGCACCTTTATTTTTTTTTATTAGTAGATTATGCTATTGATTTTTCGTATTTTCTTTCCTCGTTGGCAAGCCCATCATTTTTTTTTCTCTTCGTTTTTCTTAGTCCACCGTTTCTTGTCCTTTTCTTTGTCGACCCAGAAGACAGAGAGGCCGTACGGCTACCCCAACTCCTACATTCCAGCGACACCCCAGAATCCAGTGTAACCAAACCCTCATATAATTAACTAAACTTTACATTGTCATAATTTTGTTCAAATAATTAATAATCGGATCCTCGATCCATTGCATAGGCGTGATGAGTTATTATACATGGAATAATAGAGTGCAATAGCTTCAACATAGAATTTGTACAGGAACTTAGTTAGGGGTAAAATAGGACACGAGTTGGCAGTTGTGTGTGTTGTGAAAAGAGGGGTCTCCGAGAAGTGACTTTTTTTTTTCTTCTTCCTTTTGTGCAAAATGTAAAATGGAACCATGAAAGACGAGTGACCATTGGTCCAAGGGAGGACAGAGGAGCCAAAGGGCGATAAAACTGACGAATTGATTGGCTATCTCTTCCCCCTTTTTAAGAAAATTGTGCTGGAAGAGAAAAACGTGCGTTTTCCAGAGAGTGTGTTTTTAGATCTGACGAGACGAGGATTGTGAAATTGTGTTAAGTGAGGGAAGGAGAAGAACTTTCGTTGTCCTGTATGTCTTGTGGTGAAGTGGATAAAACACAAGTACAGTGGATGGGAGGACTCATCTTCCATTGAGTTGTGCTACGCCGAGGGGAGATAGCTGATCCAGACAAGTAAGTGAAGCCCGACTGCAGTAGTGCCAGTGGCACTTCTTACTATCGCCCCGCGTCTCCTAGACCCTCACGGACAGAGAAAATGTGGAGTTAAGCGTGTGGACCTAAAATTTATCTAGTTGAATCTGGAACGTGCACGAACTGAACTAAACTCAAAATTTCAAATAGCTATTTCATTTTTTTAATTTTTTTTCTTGGCCAATGGGGTTTTATTTTATGTAAACAAATGGGTGGGAGAGTTGTACCTTTTGTTTTTATTTTTTTGTTTTCATTTCATTATATAGAATAGATTATAGTATAAATTCACAGCTTTTTATTTGCATTGTCGACTAACAATAGTAATAGGGAATGGCAGCTACCCTTTCCCGGTGCTTGGTCGGAGTGGCAGCGGAGAAGAATGAACCCTGGGAGTCTCATGCTCTGAATATTCTTAACCCTTCGCTACCGCTCTGCCCAGCACAGATGGCGCCCAACGTGGGGCATATTAATCAGTTAAGATTAATTGAAAGAATCCAAGATGTACGTATGCTTAAATATTTTAAATGCCACTGTTGTGTAAAGTAAAGTTTTGTAAGGGAAAAGGGAAATACTTTTGGAAGCTGTCTGAAGTTGAAACTATGGTCGACCCGATCGCCGATGCAAAGGATCGAGGGTGCTTTTGTTTGCTTAAAAATTTAGGAGGCAACACTGTAAGGGAGAGCAGCTTTGCTTTATGACCAGCCCACCCCCTCCCCTTTCTCTAAACCCTCCGCTCAGGGCCTCTCTTTCCCCTGGTTCCGCGGGTAAATTCACGCGCCCGGTCATTTTTTTTCTGCCTTTTTTTTCTTCTTTCTTTTTTTTCGTCATCATCGCATCCTTTTTGTTGTTTACATTCGTATTGCATGGTAGTTGGAAAAAAAGGGATGATATGGCTTGTCAACGGTAGAACAGATGGTATTTTGATTATTATTTTTGTATTTGTGTTGCATGATATTTTAATAAGAATAAGAACTATTGTGGTATTGTAATAGATAAAGTGTCAAAATGAATAAAAGTTTGAGAGAAAGAACAAGAAGACCGGCATATTACTTCTCTCCAGAGGTCGTGCAACGCACAACCAAGCAGCAGCGTAAGGACAGCGAGTCCATTCAGTCGGCTGGAACAGAGGGAAATGTGGGTTCCGTTGAAGCTTCATCCATTCTCGATCACAGCACTTTTGAGGGGCAAGTAGTTCAGAACCCGGAAAACATGAACAGACAAGAGGAACAATGTTGCAATTGCACTTGCAGCAATAGTTCGGCGAGCAACGTTAGTATTCTTAATGAAATCCGAAATATGTTCGCAGAATTTCGGAAGGAGATCTGCGACCGGTTGGATGACAGAGAACAGACAGTCAAAGAGCTGACGGAAGAACAAAATGAGATCCGAGCCGAAACTAGCAGTCTTCGAAGGGATGTGGAAGAGTTAAAAGGAGGTCAACATGATATGGAGAAAGCTCTCGAAGAGATAAAGAGTGACCAAGCGGACGTTCGTGCCACGTTTGAACGGAGTTCTGCATCTGAGAAAAGACGTGTTGACCACGAGTTTCGTCGGATAAGAGAAGAGTTGGTCCGAGATTTTCGCGAGGAAAGCCAGATTCAAGGCACTGAGTTTCGGGAAGAAATTGCTGATTTGCGAAACCAGATGTCAGCATTACAGCAAGAAACTGTTTCGATCCGAAGTGACCGTCAGGAACAGGCACGCGCAGACACTGCAAACATCGGAGAGTACAGTGCAGGGGCGAACGGGGCCAGTGCAAGTTCGCACATGAATGTAGAGCAGGGTCAATCTCAGTTGGTTGCGGGAAGGCAACAGTTTCACATATTCCAGCCACGTGAACTACAACTTCCGGTCTTCTCAGGGGGGGACAGTGAACTGAAAGCTCATCAGTATCTGAATGATTTAAAAACATACTTTGCCCTGTCGCAAATACCGCAGAAACAGCAACTCCAGGTCGCAAGTTTGGCACTAAAGGGAGCTGCGGGTTCCTGGTTCAATGCCGTTAAAAGCACGGTGCCGGACTTCACGACTTTTGTGGCCAAGTTCAAGGAGGAATATCTGAGCCAGGACACAATGCTTCGCGTCCGAGCCGAGATTTTCTCCGGACGTTACAATCAAGGCGGAAATCAATCCATCTCCGAATATTTTACCAAACTTGTGGAAAAGAACTCAATTCTTGATGATCCTATTGAGGAGAAGATTTTAGTAAAGGTAGCCACACGCCAATTTCCATGGAACGCACAGCGGTGTTTGCTGGGTGTGAAGGTAGAAACGGTGCCGCAAATGCTTAATCTGTTGCGAGAAATACAGGCGACGTTGCCCCCGCGGGAGGCACAGAGGAGACCGCGACAGGTGAACCAGTTGCAGACTTCTTCACGTCAAAACAATGATCCAAGGAGGGGGGCAGACGGGGATTACTACACAACAATGGCCCCAGACCCAGGCGCTACGGTCCGGACAGGACGGCGGAGTCTGACAACCGAGGACGGAGAGGGGGGCAGAGTGCATGGCCACCCCCCGGTGGAAGGGGACGACCGGCTCAGGGAGGCCGCGGTCTTCACAATCGAGATTCAGGCTTCGAAGTTAACGAGGTTTTGGTCGAAGACGAAACCCCGCCACTCCACGCCTGATTTATGGCTGCTGGAGAGAACAACACGCTGCATATCATCTCCAGCACCTCGGATGGAAATAGAGAGGACGGGGGGAGAAGCGACCAATTAGACAGATTAAATGATAATGAATGTGAAACGCAGGTGAAGGAATATGGGGTATCTAATTCAGATTATCTTCCGACCGACAATGATAAGAGTAAGGAACCCGTCAACGGCAATGCTATTTGCACCATTTTTGATGACCTCCAGGTTGATGACGTCACAAAACGAAAAGTGAAACAAACACGTTTGCCTGAAATAGAAATATTGGTTGAGGGGAGACCCTGCAAGGTTTTGGTAGATTCCGGGTCCACGGCGACGGTTCTGAGTGAAGACCTCTGGCAAGAATTAATAAAGGAAAATCCGCTTATTCCATTCTTGAAGGTGGGTGATTTACGAGTGGTGTCGGCTTTTGGAAACAAGTCCAGCAAGATTATCGCGCAAGCGATGCTAAAGATAAACATATCGGGGGCAGAATTTGAAATAGATTGCCTAATTGTGAAGGCACTCGTAAGACCCTTCCTTATTGGCAGCGACGTGTTACAAGAATATCACGCGAATATTAATTATGCAGCGAGCATGCTGGTTATGAAGAGAGATGGACAATGTGTGGAAGCCCCATTCGTGGTAGAGGAAAACAGCGATGTGTGCAGAGAGCTGTGCAATTTAAGCGTAGTGGCAGATTTAAATATCCTGGACAAAAGTTTCAGCCATAATGATATTCGCCCGGCGGGAAATAGGCAGCCAATCTCGAAGGAACGCCAGGATTGCGCTACCCTGGAAGATATGCAACAGCACGTGCAGCTTGCCGATGGTTTGACAAATGTGCAGAAAACCAAGTTGAAGGAACTCCTCTGTCGGCACATGGACGTTTTCAGTGAAGAACCTGGACTCGTAGCAGGATATGAACACTCGATTGCCATGACCAGCGAACAGCCGTTCGCACAAAAGATCTACCCAATACCAATAAAAGTGAGAGATCAAGTTAGGCAACAGATACAAAATATGCTGAAATGGGGTATAATACGCCCGAGTGACACGCCTTACATATCGCCGCTGACTATAGTGCCGAAGCGGGGCTCGAACGAAGTCAGAGTATGTCTCGACCTAAGATTTTGTAACAAGAGCGTTTTATCGCAATATGACAGCCCTCCTTCACCCCTAGAGATTCTACAGAAGTGTGAGGGAAAACCGTATGTGACGTGCATTGATATTACGTCATTTTTCTGGCAAATAAAAGTGAAGGATGAACACCAACGTTATTTAGGCTTTGTACATGAAGGTCGGTGTTATTGTTTTTCGCGGCTACCTTTTGGCCTGAAGACATCCATGAGTGGAGCGGTGCGGTGTTTGAAGATGGTTCTCGGCAGCGAGGTGCAACCGTTTTGCGAGTACTTCTGCGATGACATTTGTGTGGCCAGCGACACGTTTGAGTCTCACTTGCAACACTTAGAAGTCGTTTTGAGGAAGTTAAGGGAAGCAGGACTAACGCTAAAGCTAAAGAAATGCAAGTTTGTAAGAAAAAGAGTTCAATTACTTGGCTTCGTATTAAGTCCGGAGGGCATATGCAAGGATCCGGAAAAGCTGCAAACCATTCACGACATGCAGGCGCCTCGAAATGTGAAACAGTTAAGATCAGCCTTGGGATTCTTTAATTACTATCGAGCCTTTCAGTACAGGTACGCCGAGTTCACGGTGCCACTGGTAGCACTATTGAGGAAGGGTGCAAGGTTCGTGTGGGGACCAGAACAAGAAAAGGCCTGGCTTGCCATTAAAGAGGCTTTCATGAAGAATGTAATGCTCAAGCACCCGATGAAGGAAGCCCCCTTTTTCCTCGAGAGTGACGCCTCGGGGAAAAGCATTGCTGCTATTCTGTATCAAAGGGACAGCGAGGGCAACCCTAGGATTGTTGGATGCGCCAGCCGTGTGTTGAATCAAGCTGAGCGCGGATACAACATTACTGAACGCGAGCTGCTTAGCATTCTATTTGGGCTACAGAAATTCGCAGTGTATGTCTGGGGATTGCCGGTTATTATATGAACCGATCACCAAGCGTTGAAGTTTATGTTGAGGTGTCGCATCACGAATGCAAGAGTGAGCAGGTGGCTCATGCTGCTGGAAAATTTTGATTACTTGATTGAGTATATCAAGGGAAGCTCGAATATGGCGGATTATTTCAGCCGTTACCCGTGGAGCAAACCGAATGACCGGCAAGATGACGCAGAACTACCATGTGAAATAGTCGCTGCGATTGTGTCACGACCACCTGATGATTTGATTCGTGGAATGCACGATGTCGCAAACATGCAAAGAAGGGATCCTGAGTTATTAGAAATAATACAAAAGTTGGAACAAGGCGAAACGAATGGAGACACAACAGAGAACAGAGAAAAATACCAATTAAAAGATGATGTCCTGTGTAAAAGTGAAGGGGGAGCACTCAGAATTTGCACGCCGAGGTCACTGACTGAGAAGGTCATTCAATATTTTCATGGACTAGGGCACTTTGGTCAAAGGAAAACACTAATGGCAATCACTGAATTCTTTACGTGGAAGGCGTTAAGAAAGTAAGCACAGATGGCGCCCAACGTGGGCAGAGCGGTAGCGAAGGGTTAAGAATATTCAGAGCATGAGACTCCCAGGGTTCATTCTTCTCCGCTGCCACTCCGACCAAGCACCGGGAAAGGGTAGCTGCCATTCCCTATTACTATTGTTAGTCGACAATGCAAATAAAAAGCTGTGAATTTATACTATAATCTATTCTATATAATGAAATGAAAACAAAAAAATAAAAACAAAAGGTACAACTCTCCCACCCATTTGTTTACATAAAATAAAACCCCATTGGCCAAGAAAAAAAATTAAAAAAATGAAATAGCTATTTGAAATTTTGAGTTTAGTTCAGTTCGTGCACGTTCCAGATTCAACTAGATAAATTTTAGGTCCACACGCTTAACTCCACATTTTCTCTGTCCGTGAGGGTCTAGGAGACGCGGGGCGATAGTAAGAAGTGCCACTGGCACTACTGCAGTCGGGCTTCACTTACTTGTCTGGATCAGCTATCTCCCCTCGGCGTAGCACAACTCAATGGAAGATGAGTCCTCCCATCCACTGTACTTGTGTTTTATCCACTTCACCACAAGACATACAGGACAACGAAAGTTCTTCTCCTTCCCTCACTTAACACAATTTCACAATCCTCGTCTCGTCAGATCTAAAAACACACTCTCTGGAAAACGCACGTTTTTCTCTTCCAGCACAATTTTCTTAAAAAGGGGGAAGAGATAGCCAATCAATTCGTCAGTTTTATCGCCCTTTGGCTCCTCTGTCCTCCCTTGGACCAATGGTCACTCGTCTTTCATGGTTCCATTTTACATTTTGCACAAAAGGAAGAAGAAAAAAAAAGTCACTTCTCGGAGACCCCTCTTTTCACAACACACACAACTGCCAACTCGTGTCCTATTTTACCCCTAACTAAGTTCCTGTACAAATTCTATGTTGAAGCTATTGCACTCTATTATTCCATGTATAATAACTCATCACGCCTATGCAATGGATCGAGGATCCGATTATTAATTATTTGAACAAAATTATGACAATGTAAAGTTTAGTTAATTATATGAGGGTTTGGTTACACTGGATTCTGGGGTGTCGCTGGAATGTAGGAGTTGGGGTAGCCGTACGGCCTCTCTGTCTTCTGGGTCGACAAAGAAAAGGACAAGAAACGGTGGACTAAGAAAAACGAAGAGAAAAAAAAAATGATGGGCTTGCCAACGAGGAAAGAAAATACGAAAAATCAATAGCATAATCTACTAATAAAAAAAAAATAAAGGTGCGCAGTACAATCTTATCATATGTTTATAACATACGTATTATATGCTCTTCCCAGAAAAAAAATCTAGATCAGTTTACGCGCACACACACACATATAGCATAAATAAATATATATACACACACATATACACGCACACACATATATGTGTGTATTTATGCATATTTGTGTGTGTGTGTGTGTGTTTATGTGTGTAAAAGTTGCAGACAAGCCAAGTAGCATATGGCCACTTGAATTGTACCCAGCGGCAAAGGAAATATACACAGTGTATGAGTTTCTGTCTATTGAAAGGCACGATTGAAGATACCTCTAGACGTTGTGTGCATAATTTACCTTGTAATTAGAAGATACTTGTTCATGGTGAATTTCTCATTACAGCACACGCTGAAAATAACTTAATTTGCATTGAATTGCTATTATTTCAGTGTCAAGAGAGAGAATGCCAAGAAACAAGAAACGTCCCTGAGCGCAAAAGAAACTGGACTTTCGACTAAACAGGTGCTGAACATGTACGAAGACAAAATAAATGTTTTCAAAATATCCAAGTGTTGATTCTTTACCCATTCAATTGTTAACTGGAGAGCTCACTGTTGATAGGTTTGGAAAGGAGAATCAACTTTTGCGACTATGTTCTTCCTGTCCACGGCAAGATAACCAAACATCACAAATATGATTAAATCGATAATTTAGTCATATTTCTGCATTCGTAGTTGTAAATAGACGTCTTATTAAGCATTTTTTAGCTGCAGCAGTAGCTGTGATACATTATTTCAACTTATTTATCTGTTCTGAAAAGTGCTTAGCATTACATGGTCATGTTAATCTTCTGGATGTACAGATTGGCGAAATAATGGTCGAAATGTTCATCAATATCCCTTCCTTATTTAAGTTGGATTTAGTTTTTGTTGTAAGTCCACTTTATGCACAGATCGTCTAATCGCAACTGTACCAACAGTTTAAAGTGCGATCCAAACCACTATGTGCCTCCACCGGGTATCGAACTTGGGACTCCTTGATTACATTTATTACTTGGAATTTACTTGTGTAATGTGAACCAATATCAGATATGTATATCTAAGAAAGCATTGGGATATTCTGATCATTGTCGAGATATTCCTTTTAGTCCTAGAAAGCTGTTGGAAGAATGTTAGGTAGACTCCAGTAAATATGGAAATGAATTGGATTTTTAATCAATTTGGAGAATTAGAATTAATGAGTAAGTCCCGCAAATGCTGCTGCTATAATAAGAGTGGGTTACAAAAAAAAATTGTGTCTTGAGAAAAAGATGTGTTTGCTACAACAACTGTAAGTCCTACGGTAAATAAATTCCAAGGAGCGTAATATAGAGATAAATATAGGGAGGAAGAAGGTATTTTTATGTTTTCATATTTTACGTCGCTTTTCCTTATTCTGTAGGCTAATAGCGGTGATAAGGATAAATGATAATAATCAAACGAAATAGATAAAGGAACACTCATCATGCCAAGATCAGGACTCAAACCCGAACCCTGTTGTCACGAGGTCGGGAATTTATCACTTAACTCATTCGATACGACAGGAGGAAAGATTGTGAAAGAAAAGGAAAGGTGTTGACAAACATTTGAAAACTGAAATAAAAATGCATTGTACAAAGAGAAGATAAATGA
Organism: Lepisma saccharinum; assembly: GCF_977018435.1. Taxonomy (NCBI): domain Eukaryota; kingdom Metazoa; phylum Arthropoda; class Insecta; order Zygentoma; family Lepismatidae; genus Lepisma; species Lepisma saccharinum. The sequence continues at coordinate 48,799,868 of NC_139245.1, read as the reverse complement.
TATTAAAGCAAAAACCTAAGAATAATTGGACATCGCAAAAGTTTGAAGTGACAGGCGTATTCGAAAAGAAAGAAAAAAGGTTGATACGAATTATTCGCTCCATGCTTAAAGGTTATGCACATTATAATTTCATTCCAGAGCCGTAGTTGACGAGGAGGGGAAGGGGGAGAACAAGACAAAAATACACCGAATTAGCAAAAATGAAAAAAAAAATAATAATAATAAACGATGTGCCACACGCTGAAACTATCGGTACCGTATTAAATTAATATCAAACGAAAATATTCTCAATACGAACATTTCTGCAAATTCTACATCACGTTTGACGCCAGGAGACCTGGGTTCGAATCCCGCACTGGGTATGTTTGTTCATTGTTAGTATCTCTTCATCAATTTCATCATATCATCACTCATCGTTGCGATTAGCCATACAAAAAAGCGACGCTAAATAACACAAATGGAATTAAAAATTGAAGCCACATCAAGTTCATTCTTACGTACTATTTAAAAACAGTATGCAGTAAATATAATTTTGTATATTTCTTTTATGCTACTTTTCTGTATATTTTTGGCTAATCGTGTCGATGAGGATGAATATTGATTAGATGAGAGATTAGATGAAATTAATGATAACATTCAGAAAGGACCATCTAGGTCCAACCAGGAATCTTTGCTGACAAGATTGTTAGTCGACCACTTAACTCGCTTCTTTTCTACTCTTAACAAGTTTACTTTCATGTCTACAATTTTTCACTTTCACTCCTTTAATTTTCAACAGGACAGACAAACATAAATATACTTGTCTTAACCAGGATTAGAACGGGGGACTCCTGGCTCACCAGTTCGTCATGAGGTACACGCACGCTCGGCAATCGAGGTGGTTTGAAAGTTTGTTGTTGGTTTTGGACGCAGTTCTCTCTCTCTCTCTCTCTCTCTCTCTCTCTCTCTATCTCTCTCTCTCTCTCTCTCTCATTCTCTCTCTCTCTTTCTCTCTCTCTCTGTCTCTCTCTGTCTCTGCGCCATCAGGGAATCCCGTGATGACGAAGAAGAACGATGCAGTGCAACGCCCTAGACACCACCATGCTATACTTGGGCAGGACACAATTTACAAGGTCTTTGCGGCCTATATCCCCGGGTCTTCATGGTAAAAGAGTCTGCACTTCGGAAAAGCTTGTTGCTTTAAAGGGTCGCAGAATGAAAAGAAAATAGACATTTGAAATGTGGCTAAAACAATGAAATAGTGTATTGTCGGAGGAGGTTACGGGCGATGATGTTACCCCGGGATGCATCTTATAAAACCCTGAGTTTATGAGATTGTGAATTAGCTGAACGTGCCCCCAAACCCATGACCTACCTGAGATTATCACCGTTCGGCGTGGAACAAATTTTGTGCGGAACGAAGTTATGGCACAATAATTAATTTACATGTGTTCTATTTTACTTATCAGAAACCCATCTTCCTGTAGGTCGAAACCTTATCAGCCTAGTAGTTGAGAAATTAATGTACATTGCTTAACATAATTATTGATCAATGGCAGTAACGTAGCGCAGTGCCCTTGAGCACCCCTGCATCGAATATACAGGGTGGCTCAAAAAGTCACTTAACACCATCGGTACAAGGACACTGCAGCACGCAACATGGAAATGCTGATGACCAATCCTTATGAGGCCAAGGGGGGAACCACATTGACGCCACCAGTGCGGTCGGCGGCCATCTTGATGTCCGCCATGTTGAATTCAACTTCAGAATTTTAAATGGGAAGGGGGTGATATGATATATCAAATCAGGCTAGAATTTCACGAGAAATGCAATGGTGAAGGTTTTTTCGACGTATCTTTAACTAGTAAAAAGTTATGACTGAATTCTTGTACCAATTTGCTCCTTTTCGAGGTGTTAGAAAAATGCCTTAAAATTTGTTTAGCCCATCGGTAACGCATCGAGATCAAAATGAAGTCTAGTGAGAGAAGTTCGCATGGCATTGCACACGATTTTAATCGGATACATCCATGAAGAGCTGGGCATTATGAATGGTTGTCGCGAACAATTACAGTGTGGCGCTTCCATTGAATTAAAAGTCCTTCACAGTGACAAGGCTAATGTTTATGTTCATAAGGAAGTTCATGAACAGAATATGCGACCCTTGTCATTTGATAACTAACTTTGGACAGAAACTGCTTCACAACGTTCCCATAGTGTTCTGGTGTTCCTCCCTATTGAAAAAAACTCTGTAAAAAGTACCTTCTTCCATAAGCAAGGATGGAAAAACCTGTTTATTTAACAAATCCAAGTAGCTCTAAGCATTTAAGTTTCCGTTGATGAAAAATTGACTAACCAATCGTGTTCCACACAGCACTCCACACCATTAACTTAGCAGCATTAACTTAGCAGCACTAACCATTCAGCTTTGATCTGTCGAAAATGGGTTATCAGATAAAAAGCATCGAATATTCTATTTATAAACTTTTTTATGAACATAAACATTAGCCTTGTCACTGTGAAGGACTTTTCATTTAATGGAAGCGTCACACTGTAATTGTTCGACAACCATTCATAATGCGCAGCTCTTCATGGATGTATCCGATTAAAATCGTGTGCAATGCCATGCGAACTTCTCTCCCTAGACGTCACTTTGATCTCGATGCGTTACCGATGCGCTAAACAAATTTTAAGGCATTTTTGTAACACCTCAAAAAGCAGCAAATTGGTACAAGAATTCAACCATAACCTTTTACTGGTTAAAGATACGTCGAAAAAACCTTCAGCATTGCATTTCCCGTGAAATTTTAGCCTGATTTGATATATCATATCACCCCCTTCGCATTTAAAATTCTGAAGTTGAATTCAAGATGGCGGACATCAAGATGGCCGCCGACCGTGCGGGTGGCATCAATGTGGTTCCCCCTTGGCCTGGCAACGATTGGCCATCACCATTTCCACGTTGCGCGCTGCAGTGGTCTTGTACCGATGGTGTTAAGTGACTTTTTGAGCCACCCAGTATTTGGGGCCCCTTAGTAAAAAATTATCGAAAATACTACAACGTATATCATCGATGACGTCAGAGGGTAATGAACGTACAACAGTTAGCTACCCCTCTTTGAAGTGCTTAACAATTAAAAGAAAATTAAATTACCTTGTCACACGAGCTATAGCTAAAAATAAAAAATAATCTGTAACACTTAACTGGTGTGGACTATGTGGGAAATTTGTCTCAGTTCTTATTTGAATATGAAAAGGCTTCCCCCCCCCCTTTCAAATATTTGGCGGTAAAATGCATGTTAAATACCACACATAAAACTAATATTAGTGGTAAAATTTCATGAATTACAAAGTTTTCTTGTTTGTGTGGCAATAAAAAAGAGACTGTCCAAGCAACTGAATCTTCCAACTGGATTCATAATGGCAGACAATTTATACTCGAAAAGATTCCAGTAAACGTTATATGAGGGACGTTTTCCCTATTTTAGGGGATCTGCGAGCAAGTAAATTAACACGGCATTTCTGAGGGCCCACAGGTGCAGGGCCAGGGCCTCTTGATTGAGCCAGTACGCCCCTGCTTATTATCGCAGACATTTTCGTATGATATGTTACTGGGAGCCTACTCGATCACCTTCCACATGAAAATAAATAAATAAATAAATAAAACAGTCGTGAAGCTATTTGTGGTATCCACTGACTCTTGAATTGCAGTAACACTGTTGATATGTATTCTAAGTTCACCGATCTGGCGTTTCTATTTATTGCTCACCTCAGTGAATTTAGAGTTCAAATTTGGTCTATTTCGTATTTTTTTTAAAAAAATAACCGACACTATGTGCTGAATTTCTGAAATTATATAAAATTTCAGAAGCGCAGAGAAAACCTTGCGGGTCCCCAACACCCATGGACGTCCGCAGGATTTTTTCCAGGGAGGGGCAAGGAAGGTATTTTTTTTCCAGGGGGGGCAAACGAAGGCAAATTTTCCCCAAAAATAGTGTTGTTCCCTATAAAACATTGCTTAAATTTGAATTAATGGTGTTCATGCAATAATTAACACATATTATTGTGGCTAAAATGAAATTATATGTGTGAAATACAAATTTTTTGGTTGACTTTCATTTTCCAGGGGGGGGGGGCACGCCCCCCCTTGCCCCCCCTTCCGGACGCCCATGCCAACACCCCCCCCCCCTCCCCTTCGCATTCAGGGGTTGCGGAGGCGGCCACTACACCACTGATCAATGCACTACACGCTATTGACGATATCCTTGAGATCGAGACATCGTTGTTTGCCCAATTACTGCATTTTCACTTAATAGGAATCGATCCGCTAATCCTTTGACAGCTTCATTAATGACGTTTTCAGTGCAAATTCAAAGACTCGTTAATCCATATTATTTATTTTCCTCCCACGTGGAGGCAAGCGGGAGTTTGTGACAATTAACAAAAGGTATACATTCCGTTGTCATCGGTTCTTGCGGTTTGGACAATTAAGGCATTCTCCACCAAAACCGAACATGTGACCCTTTAATTACAAGGCTATGAAGAAGGTCCCAGGTTAATGATGATGAGATGAAATTGATGAATTGACAAAAGTGTTCATCTCCAGGAAAACACTAAAATCCGCAACTTTCGGTAACCAACGCGCTTAACCAGCGAAGCGGCTAATTATCTCCATGTTTCTATCAATTTGAGGCGATGGAATTATGGATATTTGTAGGGGGACATTCCATGTTGTTACGTTCCCCGGTTTATTCTCAATGGATCTACTTACTTTTATTCCTCGACGGCGAGCATGAGACTTATCAGCCTACTTTGAAGCCCTCAGGTTGTGGGAAATCAGATAAGGATATGATAACGTAAACCTTACTAACTCTCGCACACAAAAAAATATATATTTAGATGCCAGTTAATGTTAATATATTACACTTGCACTCGCAATTAAACTCCTTATTAGAAACAAAATTGTATTAAGATCATAATTGTTCTTGATACACAAATTAACATATTCACATTTCCAAAATAACTTCCATTATCCAGCAACTTCCATAATAATCTCTCTCCTAACAACCCACAATCAAATGTTTTAAGGTTAGTCCATAACCATAACAGACTACCCAATTGAACAAAACAAATTACGTCATAATAGACAATTAACATATTAAACATATCAAACGCTTAAAATGATACAATAAGTGGGTGCGTATCAATGTAAAAGTAGCCCTGCCCCCAGTTACTGCTATTATAGTGGCTGGATCTACTAATACAAAGAATGCTTAATTTTAACATAAATATAAACAAACACAAATACAGGAACCATAGTGGTAAACAAATATAATTATCTTCTGATTAAAAATGTGTTTCTTTTTTTTTTACAAGAGCTAGAGACTAATATATTACCGTAAATAAGTGTGTGTGCAAAATAACCAATAAAATAGATACTGCGAAGTACAATACATTCTTTACTCATTAGCCAATGAAGATTAATTGTTATTACAATGCTTATATTATTAATTATTTATTTACCACTTACAATGTTAGACTTAAGACTTAAATGATATTTTCTTGATTTAGTTCTGCAAAAGCAGAGATTACTTCGTTAAAATTGATGTTTTGGGCTCTGTCATTTTCAATTCAGTAAACCCAGAGCACTAAGGCATTTATAACACATAGTACTGCGTAAATAGGTTCTTATAATTAGAAAACGATGTCCCTGCTTTTGCGACTGTGACAGAGACAGTAAGATACATGTAACAAGCCATGCAAACGTTAGGGTAACTGGAAATCAATGAACTAACTATATATCACAATGAGATCAGCAAGCTCTTTCGCATTATACATGTCCTGTATCTTGCGCTTGAAAGAACCAACTGATAATATTTACAACTGAAATAAAGGCTTGGAAATGATTTTGCAATTTTTCCAGGTTCGTTGCGAAGCTCAGTGTCTATGGAACTTGACAAAAAGAAGGTTGTATCACGTTCTGTGTGTCTACAACTGCTTTCATGCTATTAAAACGATTATTCAGTTGTGAGCAAATTGTGTCCATAGGTAGTAAAATATTGATACTTTGAACCAAGGTTATTAGAATTATATAAGGTTGGGGCGTAAGCTTGTTTACTCAAAATGCATGCGATCTGATGACGAATCGTGGGATCCAGTGAATCTGACCCCCGAAAGTACACGTAGAAGTGTTGCATTATCCACATATCAAAAAAGTGCACAAAGTGAAAACTTGAAATGGAGCACAGAAATGCTTATATCTTGATGTGAAAGTTCATTTATGGTTCGTAATTACTAAAAATCTTTAGAGGTTTTCACTTTATAGGGGTTGAAATTGCTTATTTTTTTATGTTTTTTGCGCAAATTTTAATCTATAATGTAAGCATTATAATTCATATCTTAATTTGTTAATGAGTAAAGAATGTATTTCACAGTGCCTATTTCATTAGTTATTTTGTGCTATTCGTCTCTAGCATTTATAAAAACAAACACATATTTAATCATAACAAAGAGAATTACATTTTGCTTACACCCCATATGCTAAGTTTATGCATTTTTTCATTCGTAGGTCTGCCACTATAATAGCAGAAACTAGAGGCCCCCGTCGAGTAGTTTGCCCCGGAGCCCCCATGAGTCTCGTTGCGTCCCTGGGAAGGGCCCGTGTCCTTCGTTATAGGTACATGACATCATTCGCCTGGAATTACTGGAAAAATCTATCAGAACGGTCGACCTCAACGATTTGAACCTTCTACCCCGCTCCCCCGACTATATGTTAAAAGGGTAAGCGACGTGGGATGAGAGTGGTGCAAGAAGTCCTTTAGGCATTGATTCGGAGATATATTTCTCATTAGAGGGAGAAGTAGACAGATAAGTTTCACGCCGTTCTCTGCATAATATATACGCCGTGGAGGTCTGAGAGGAAGCATAAACTAGGGCAACGCCATTAAATAATCTCTGACGAAAGGAAGGAAGGCGAATTGAAAACATTGGATCGATGATTGGTTTCTAAGCTTAGGCCGTTAAAACCAGAGTTAGCAGGTAGATTTAGTAGAAATGGAACACACATAGGTACAGGCACACCCATGGAAATGTGAAAACATATCTACACTGACGCAGACAAGTAAATTGAATAGGACCTAAGAAGGTGCACCTACTACACGCATATCGGCAGAGAAGGGGTGGGGGAATCGAGAGGACATAGAACTGCAGTCGCTTCCCCCTCCACGCAATCCCGTTTCCTCTCACGTGTTCATTGGTGGAGTCGTCTTGCGCAGAGACTTATTTTCGATCGCTTGCTCCAGAGATAGGAGGGACAGAGTATAAGTAACGGTATGATTTGGATCTTAAGCAGGCGCGTAATATATTCTTTACATTAAATGAACATTGTGTAGTTGGAAGTCCTGATTCGAACGCCACATTACTTCAAAGTTAAGTTCCCTCTGTTACAGGAGTAAACAACCGTCCGTCACGTTCACGTGGAGCCCAGTGAATCCTCCCCTCAAACCTTTCCCACCAATAGCGTACGTTTTAGGAACTGACATTACTTGTCAAGTCCACGTGGAGTCGTTGCCAATTCAGTTACTTTAGAGATTTCTTAACGTGAAGTTGCGGTTGCGTTATCTTTGCTAGGTTGTAGTTTTTCCGGATGAATTTAAATACGGTCCAGGAACCTTTTTTCAGGAACAATTAAAATACCGTCCAGGAACCTTTTTAAATGTAACAATACGCAACTTGGACCGAATTTAAAATATGCGAGAAAAAAATGGTTCCGGTCCTGCAGCAGAACCCATTAGAATCTATGGGTTCTTGGACCTTCAACAATCCTGCCGGGACACCTAGCGAGCCTACAAACTGCATAGTATGAGATGACGCGTCAGTGGGTCGCTAGTTGATTGGATGCCTCTGGACTTATGACTTGCACTCAGATTGTAGCAGAGATGTTACGAAAGAAGTCTACGTGGCTACAGCACTTTTCCAGTCTTACGGCGGGCGCCCTATAAGCTGGCAAGGGAAGTGGGGAGCGCGATAACAAACGCAGCAGCCAGTAGAACGAGATTCACGTAATACTTATTTCCGCCGCGTCTTGTCTATCAACGCCACAGCTGTTGTCACTAATCCCCGCTCCCCACTTCCCTTGCCAGAACTAGGACCGGCCGTCGAAAGAGTGGAAAGACCTTTAGTATGACTCCTCTTGAGGTGTTGGGTTCCTTTTCAACCTGAGGGACATTTACTTAGGTATTCTTAATCTTTAACGTCGGTTTACGCCTCTTTAATGTAATAGAGACTTCTTTGCTTTTAAAGTGTACTTGATGCCCAGATATGTTAATCGGGGCTGGGCCTACAGTCTAAAGTTGCAACCAAACCACTGCCTAAGCACTCGCAAGTGTTCAAAATTGTCTGTTGAGTGTGTGTCGAACCCAGTAGGCTTAAACAAAAGTATTTTTTATGCCATGAAATTCTCGGACTGCATACATCAAATTTGGTCCTGTCATAACTAAATCATCACTCAAAACTTTGATTTTCAGTTGATCTGTGCAGCTCAATTATTTTTTTAATAAACCGCTCCAATACCCGGTACTGCCGAAATATTCACTTAGAGAGAGAGAGACCTTCGATCTCTTCGTCTTTCGACCCGAACTACTCGTAGCACTACACTGAGGCTCCGGAAGTTCCGCTGTCGTCAATGTCTTCAGCTTTGGCTCCGAACTGGAAATAGTAGTAGACTTCGTTACTTTACGGTATTTACTCCTTTTCATTTTCGAATCAATAGATCTTATAAAGCAACCAAAAGGCACTGGCTGATCACTAATCGACTGTATGAATTGTCACACTAACCTCTGAAGTCTCAACCGATTCTGTTGTACAGATCAACAGGGAAATTGAAGCCGCGTATTTATATCCTCATTATATTCTAGAACGTTCCGCAGATAAAGCAATTCGTAAATATTGCCAGTAGTTTGACTTCTTCTCTTATTGAAGAACGTTCCTTCTCGATCTAGCCCCTTGCAGAGATTTAAAATTACAAGGAATCGCCCTACGTGTTGCGCTACCTTTGTTGTGCAGATTATAAATGCTGACAACTACTGTACATAGTGCTCAAGTTCGCTGCAACAACACCGAAAGCGCAAGAGAAGATTACGTGCAATATTATCAACAACAGGGTTATAGAACATTTTCCGTCTTGCCTTGATAAGTATTTCTCTCCTTAAATTATCGTCACATTATTCAAGAAGAAAAAAAACTAATTTTATGTAGTGTAAACTGAAAACTTTCCTGGTGGGGATGGGGGTGGGGCTCGAGCCATCTGATCCCCACCTTGGTTTTGATTGATTGATTGATCCAGTTTATGCACAGTAAGGCTAATCGAGACTGGAACTACAGTTTAAAGTGGGATTCGAACCACTATGTGCCTCGAATCCGGGACCCCTTGATTACAAGGCGACGACGTTACCACTGCGCCATCGGGGAGGCCCGATCTTCACCTTGGATACGCGCTATTAACAATAACAGGGTTATAGAATATTCTCCGTCTTGTCTCTATAATTATTTATCTCAAATTATCATCATATTATTAAAGAAGCCAAAAACCTACGTAATTTTATCTAGTGTAAACAAAACAATTTCCTGGAGGGGGGCTCGAGCTCCTGATCCCCACCTTGGATACGCGCTATAAACAATAACAGGGTTATAGAACATACTCCGTCTTGCCTCGATAATTATTTATCTCCTTAAATTATCGTCACATTATTCAAGAAGACAAAAAACTAATTTTATCAGTGTAAACTGAAAAATTTCCTAGGGGAAGGGGGGCTGGAGCCACCTAATGCCCACCTTGGATACGCGCTATTAACAATAACAGGGTTATAGAACATTCTCCGTCTTGACTCTATAATTATTATTGATGACTGCAAATCTTTACAAAATGAAATCAATACGATAAAAAAATTGTGCAGAATAAATTATCTTAATCTGAACATAGAAAAATGCTGCGCCATGACATACTCGCGCAACAGAAAGAAAATCGAATTAAATTACAAAATAAATAACATAAAAATTAAAAGGGTTAACGAGATGAGAGATCTAGGAGTTACACTTGATCCGAAACTTACATTTGCAACACATGTTGAAAGGGTCGTAAATGAGGCACACAGGAAACTAGGGTACGCAATTAGAAGGAGTAAAGAGTTTATGAACAAAGAAATAATGAAAATAATATTTAACGCTTTAGTCCGAAACAAAGTAGAATATGCAGCAGAAATCTGGGCTCCTCAGGACAAAAGTACACCCATAAAATAGAAATGCTACAGTCTAAATTCGTAAGGTGCGCTACTTACAAAGAAACAGGCATATATCCCCGATACGAATCATACACTTCCCTTTGTAAACACCACAACCTGACATCTCTCAGCAAAAGAAGGAAGATGCAATTGCTCTGTTTCTTATACAAAATCATTAACAATAATATTCAAGTGAATCATCTACTAGAACAAAAAAACATACATGTTCCTATCTCCAAGGCACGATCCAACGGGGGCCTCTTTTACTGTAGTAACAGAAGACCGAACATTATAAATAAATCACCTATCAGGAGAATGTGTGAACTGTACAACAGATGTTCCGAAAGGGAACCAAAATTAGATATATTTCACATGCCTATTGGGACATTGAAAAAAGTTATTCAAGGAATGGAAGAATAAATGTCAACAATGTAAACATATACGCAATTTTTGTAAATATATATTTCTTTCGTAGTTTATACTCAATTAAATACATGTACGTACTTTCTAGAGTGTCTATTATTTACAGGTCCTTTATTACACACATAATTAATGTATTTATTCAAGGTAAATACCTTCTATCCTTGATTTATACTGTGTTTATTTTATTTCCATATTTTATGTAATTTATAATATATATATATATATATATATATATATATATATATATTGTAAAGTCACGGACACAGCTTTGTTGTAACGACATTATTGAGGAAGCACTGAAGCAAGCCATCCATGTCTGACCACCAAGCGCCTTGTGACTAGACAACCCAACCAGCATTGCAATTCTGCGGCTTGTATACCAGTCACGGGTATACATCTATGTAAATTGAGTAGTGATGCCAAAGAGAAATACGAGATGAAGATTGTCGATCGACATGGAATAATACTCCTTCCACGTTACGTTCCATTATTTAATGTTGTTTGGGAACGAACCTGACGGAATGGGTTTATATTTTCACTCCTTGCATTACAGTAAATTTCATATTTTACAATTATATTAATGCTTTGAACGAAAATAATACCCAGAAAAACATCGAACACACGTGCACACCACTCTTCTCACACACATGCACGTGAAAACAAACACACAAAGCTAAGTTTTAACTTCCAAGTGAATGTCCAAATAACAGTAAATGGAGAAGCACGATGTGCGAAACATGGGCTTTTTCACAGAAATAATGCGTCTATTTTTGATACGATACCCAACACTCCAAACGAGACAACACGAAATTCTTTCGCATGTAGTCGACTGAAACGCAAGTTAATTTTCAGATTGCTAATTCCCAAGGTATAACATGCCTAGGCAGATGTGTCTTGCATTTTCTGTACTTTTGTTATTTCAGTCGCTTTGGTCTCTCCCTAGGTTAATCACGGCAATAATGAGGAATATTTTTTGACAAAGATGATAAACAGACACACAAAAATAATCACCCTCGCAAAAAAAAAAAAGCCAGAACTCGAGTCTGGAACCTTCGAACCGACTTGTGTTTCTTGTTCTAACTATATCTGTGTGTTTTCGTTAGATTCATGGTATTTCGTGAGTTGATATGAATGAAGTAAATAAATAAGACAAGTGGGTGGAAGGGATTGGAGAATCGTACCTACGGAACCATTGAGAAGATATCCATCGCCTAGATAGAGAATCTCTATATCCCCTTGTGATAGAGAACTTATTAGAAGAATGAAAATACAGATTAAACGAACAAATTTGATGTGTATCCTTTCGTCAAAATGCCTAGAAAACAATATTACATACTTCTGCACTAATAGAAAAGAATAAAAAAAATTGTCCTTGGTGGGGATTGAACCTAGACATCACTGATGAAAACTCTGCACGCTAAGCAACACTCTATCAATAACACCATTTTTTTTCTTTTTTCCAGTCAGTCTGTTTCCTTCCTCAACACCTGAAGACGAAAATGCATGTTAATTTCTCTCATAATTGTTTCATTGTCTATTAATAGAAAACACGTATATCAAAAATAGACGCATTATTTCTGTGAAAAAGCCCATGTTTCGCACATCGTGCTTCTCCATTTACTGTTATTTGGACGTTCACTTGGAAGTTAAAACTTAGCTTTGTGTGTTTGTTTTCACGTGCATGTGTGTGAGAAGAGTGGTGTGCACGTGTGTTCGATGTTTTTCTGGGTATTATTTTCGTTCAAAGCATTAATATAATTGTAAAATATGGAATTTACTGTAATGCAAGGAGTGAAAATATAAACCCATTCCGTCAGGTTCGTTCCCAAACAACATTAAATAATGGAACGTAACGTGGAAGGAGTATTATTCCATGTCGATAACGCGAGACATTACGATCGACAATCTTCATCTCGTATTTCTCTTTGGCATCACTACTCAATTTACATAGATGTATACCCGTGACTGGTATACAAGCCGCAGAATTGCAATGCTGGTTGGGTTGTCTAGTCACAAGGCGCTTGGTGGTCAGACATGGATGGCTTGCTTCAGTGCTTCCTCAATAATGTCGTTACAACCCAGCTGTGTCCGTGACTGTACATGGTGGTAAAGATCTGAAATACTGAGTGTAAAGATAAATACGTTGTGCATTGTGCTTAATAATTGAAATATTGTATTCAAGTAGGCTATTTTTGTAGATAATAGTTAGATATTGTATTCCACTCTCTTCAATTAACATGTATTATTGTTATAACTCGGTTTGTTAACTGTTGTATACACATATGATTTAGCGTTGACATGTTTTATGTTTATTTAAATTTCTGCACAATAATATTTCTTATCAAACTGTAAATTTACCAACTCAAAGCAAGAAATGTAGAACACTGTAATTGGGCATTCGCCTGTTGTGTTTAATAATAAATAAATAAACAAATTATCATCATATTATTCAAGAAGCCAAAAACCTACGTAATTTTATCTAGTGTAAACAAAACAATTTCCTGAAGAGGGGGGGGGGGTTCGAGCTCCTGATCCCCACCTTGGATACGCGCTATTAACAATAACAGGGTTACAGAACATTCTCCGTCTTGCCTCGATAACTATCTGTCTCAAATTATCATCACATGATTCAAGAAGCCAAAAACCTAATTTTATCTAGCGTAAACTGAAAATTTTCTGAAGGGGGCTCGAGCCCCCTGATTCCCACCTTGGATACGAGCTATTAACTATAACAGGGTTATAGACTATTCTCCGCCTTGCCTCGATAATTAATTCTCTCCTTAAATTAACGCCACATTATTTTATTTAACACCACAAGAAACAAAATAATCTCATTTTATCTAGTGTAAACCAAAAATTTTCGGGGGGGGGGGGGTTCGACCCCTAAGCTTCCCTTTGGATACGTGCCTGGTCGTTGCATCTGGATGCAATACTGTATGAGATTCCTCATTGAGTTTCGAATTCTTTCGAACACCCTCCCGGTTCATTTCGGAATTGGTCACAAGCATGTACAATTCTTTGTATCCTGTTCAAGTCCCTGGATGTATGACTTGAAATCATATACGAGTACTCGCGATTCATTCTCCTTATGGAGAGCTGAGATTTAACTACAATATGGCGTCGTCTACCAACAGCTGATTCTGGTAATGTAAGAAAAATTACTGTAAGTTTATTTATTTCAAAGTAAGAATAATAATAATAATTGATGACTAAAAGTGGTAAACGTTGTAAGTGCCAAAAGCGAAAGTGTTGGGAAATCGCATCGTTCTGCACATCAGCCCGTAAGAACGTTCACACTAGTGACCTCTGAGCTACTTAGAGGGCTACCAGCCACTTTTCACGTTTACCACATTATAGAGCATGGCACATTGCCCAGTTTAACGTGGAAAACGGTGTTTGAATTAATGTGGCACTTACAGCGTTTACCAATTTTAGTCTTCAATTATCATCGCAAAATGAAAATGTTTATTTCCTAGTCAATTGTACTTACATTTGTGAGTTTCTATGTAATACAAAACTCAATTACATGTTAGTGCAAAATATGTGTTCAACCACCTGTGGTTCAACCAGTGCGAAATACGACATTTGAGAATTTGTGAGCCTAGTTGATTGGCATGAATGTCGAACTTGTAACAGCAAATACATCTAATATTGCTTTATTTGACTAACTAACTAACTCTCTAGCCTTCTTAATCCCGAAGGTTCATGGCTGCAGCAACACAGGCTTTCCATCTGTCCCTATCTTGAGCAAGATCTATATACTCTTTTCCATCCCTACCGATTTCCTTTAGGTCTATCTCAACGTTGTCCCTCCATCTTCGTCTTGGTCTTCCTACAGGTCTCTTACCATCAGGTTTCCCAACTAGAATACTGTAAACTTCTCTTTCCTTTCCCATTCGTGCCACATGGCCTTCCCACCTAAGTCTTCTTGATTTAATCAATCTAATAATATCTGGACATGAATACAAATTATGTAGTTCTAAATTATGTAACCTTCTCCTCTCACCTGTCTCCTCATCCCTTTTAGGTCCAAAGATTTTCCTAAGGATCTTATTTTTAAATACTCTCAATTTAAATATAAGTGACCAAGTTTCACACCCATATAATACTACAGGCAAAATTACTGTTTTGTATATTTTAACTTTTAGTTTCTTAGATATTAAACGAGAAGACAAAAGTTTATGAATAGAGAAGTAACATGCATTTCCTGAATGAAGCCTAGTTTTTATTTCCTCTTTAATATAATTTTCACTTGCTAATATTACTCCTAAGTATTTGAATTTGGAAACTGGTTCAAACTAGTTGTTATCAATTATTAGATTTTGATTATTACCTAACACTTGGTTTCGGCCTGTAAGCATATATTTAGTTTTCTCTTTGTTAACTTCCAAACCTATCTCTTTAGCAGTTTTGAAAAATATTTTAGCATTATTCTTGATTGTATTTATATCATCGCTAATAAGTCTACATCATCTGCATATGCTAACAACTGAGTCACACCATTTAATTTTAGTCCTTCGTTAGTTTCTTTTACCTTCCTAACAGCATATTCTAAGGCAAAATTAAAGAGCAATGGAGATAATGCATCTCCTTGTTTTAACCCATCATGAATTGTAAATTTGTCAGACACATTAATACCCACACGAATTTTACTTTCTGTTTCACTGGCGCATACTTTTATCATACTATCAAGCTTCTTAGGTATTCCAAACTCGACTAATATATTATATAATTTATCTCTTTTGATCGAATCATATGCCTTTTTTGAAATCAATGAATAGCTGATGGACATTTTGATTATATTCCCACTTTTTTTCAAGTGTCTGTCTAATGTGAAAAAAATGATCTGTAGGACAAAGAATGTTGATTGTGATTTGTGCGTCTGTGTAATATGTTGTCAAAAATTGTATAGTTCGAAGTGTAAGGGCCATGTATTTACGTTCTAGTCATAGAACACGACATTCAATTCCTTCTCGTTCAACAACTTACTTAAAAATATACATTATGTTCAAGTGTAAAAGCATTATGTACACGATGATAAACACGGCATTTACGACTTCGTTCTATTTTTTCGGACTATTTCAGAAATATATTCGTCCATAATTTTGTACCTTTGCACTCTGGATGTCATATTCTTCCTTCGCATAATATTTCAGTCAAAACAGGAACATCATTATGATTATTGCGATGGAATTAATGAGCTGCATAAAAAATGTGTACCTGTGTAACATATCAGCATTTAACGTATCTGGAAATGTAAAAGAAACTCTGTAAACACGTTTCTAAAGTGAACGAGATATGATCTCAGCTTGTGTTAAAAGTACAAAGTGAAAATATACGTAGTCATTAACTTACATGTCAGTGAATATAAAGTTAAAATATATGCTCAACGAATCAATCCGTAATCTATTTCAAGTTTATGTACACATACTATTTCCCATGAAACGATTTAGATACATGTCCATGTACAGTTAAAAATTAACTGTCCTCTTTAGGGATTAATGAAACACGCGCTGATATTCCTAAAACTAATATCGTATCCTGAAAAACAACTTGCATCATTCATTGCTCCTTGATTTTTACCATTACCTTGCTTCTGCACCGAAAAGGAATATAAATTTTATGAACTTTAGAACAAAGAATTCCAGTGGTTACTAACAATAGCAAAATTCTCCTCATAGTACATGAGGCCTAGTGCATTATTTTGCTCTTTGCTTTGGATTTCTTAATTAAAGTAACCTACTTTCCCTATCATTCTCAATGAATTCCATTTTCCGTGTGAAGCAAATCTCTTTGAATCTTTGAATACGTGAATTAGTGGGTTAGGTCATTTAAATTTAGTGTTCTTAGCATCTAGGTGTTTCGAGAAGGTTAGGCTAATTATGCTAATTGCATTAGTATTTGTACACTTTCACTTCCTTTGCATGTACAGTGGGATCCATGAGTATTATCGTGTAAATTGTCCATCACCATGTTTGTGCACTTTATTTGACCCAATAAGAGCTTCAAGAATTAAAAGAAAACTCAAAACAAGATGTTGATAACTTCTGCACCAGCATACATAAAAATCCATCGCATAAAAACACATAGGATGTAAGAAAAAAATTAATGAAAATAGTCATGGACAATTTGCATGGTAATACTCATGGATCCCACTGTACGTGTGAGCACTTAAAATAACACGAAAAATGTTTTTAAAAAGCTGTAACCTATGACCACGGTAACTTGTGCGGCCAAATATTTACAAGATTTCTGGAAAATTATAAATTAATTCAAATTACACACGAGAATTAGGTTTCCAAAGTTTATTTGATACAAAATTCCAGTCTTACAAACACTTTCCTCATCATCCTATACTTAAAAATTTCAGAAAATTATCTTGCATGCGAAACTCGAACTCTTAAGTTGTCATTACACAACATTTAAATAGTATTTACATGCGAAAGCTGATATTTATTTACATATTCAGGGATTGTTTTAAATGTAGTAAAGAAAATATCTAATCGCATTTTTTTCATTTGGTAATTAAGAAAATAAAGGTAGATTATGCAAAACGGTAAAGATTGAATTTTATTATTATCAATATTATTTACGTGCTTTCTAATATTTCATAAAATTTGAAATGTTCCTGGAGGTAGGATCGATTCAGTCAGAAATCTAAATATTAAGCTTTTGTAGTTCGTTGTGTTAAATATTGTGGATAGATAATACAAGACTAACTTTGTGATGTCATGGAAGCTGGTGACATACACAAAAACGCGCGATTTCGCGCGCGCGGCATCGACTTGTAATCAAGAGATCTTGGGTTCGATACCCTGTGGAGGCACATAGTGGTTCGGGTCCCAAATTAAAATGTAGGTTCGGTCCCGATTAGTCTCTTTATGCATGAAGTGGACTGAAACCTCAACTTCATACAGTCATTCACGCTTGCACGCACACACACACACACACACACAGACAAACAGGTGGCGGCGATTGGGTTCCAAAACTAGGGAGCAAGGTGCCAAAACTGGAGGAGGGGGAGGGGGCAAGGACAGTTTATTGTCTCTTGGTAGATAAGGCAAGGTTGTTAAAGGTCCAGAAACCGATACATTGTAATGGGTTATATTGGGTTCCGATGCAGGACAGGCACATTCTTTCTCCCACAAATTAAATTCGGTTCAAGCTACCTATTGTTTAATTGAAAAAAAGGTTCCTGGACCGTAATTAAATTTATGCGAAAAAGAGATTCGTGGACCGCATTTAAATTGATCCGGAAAAAAGGCTCCTGGACCAAAATGAAATAATTATTTTACAGACAAAAAGGTTCTTTAGGGTCCAGAACTCATTTACGGTTGCTGATTTTCTCTCCCGGAACAGAATTCCTGAGATAAGATTTATCATAGTGCTGGGGCAAAGATGGCAAGAAGTGGGGTCAACTGCCCCCACGCCTCCCTAATCACCGCCACTTATTACGCCTATGCCTTATTATCCTATGTGTAAAAAATCGAATTTCCAGTTTTCCGTACGTAATTAGTATATATTGATATATATTGATATTTATTGATATTGGTACGAGCCCTTCGGTTGTGCGTATCTTACAATATTGTTACATAAACACCCCGACCTTAAACATGCACCCCATTTATCATACATTCAGAAACATTGATAAAGAGAAACATTTGGAAAATAATTACATACTATGTACATATATAAATAGCAATGTGGTCCTCTTCTTACATTTGAGATTGTTCATTTTCACAACACTGCACTACATGCTCCACCTATGCCTGAGCCACTGCTGTTCCGTACTCTTCACTTTCACTGACTCCTTGCAGCATTTTCCTGCGCTCCCTCCAAACTGCATGTAAATAGGAGCCCAGGACTTTGATATTTACATTCGTCATACCACTCCTCTCCTCCCTACATATAGCCTGGATGGTCTGCTCAATGTTGTCCCTTGCACTGTCCCCCCATTTGCGTTGTCTGAGGGGTGCCGACCAAACACACTCATGTAGGATTCAATTCAATTCAAATTTTCTTTATTAAAGGGCGAGGTTCAGCCTGTGGCTGTTCTCCCACCTAACCCCGTTTGACATTTACCTAGTGTACATAAACAAAATCATAAAAAAGAGAAGAAAATACAATAAAAAATGGTTACAAGGAAAGAACAAAGATGAGATTAAAAAAAAAAAATCAAGACAACACGTAAAAAAAAAGAGAGAGAAAAAACACATTCACGCACACACACACACATTAAAACACACATACTAAACATTTCTGAGCAGGACATTCACGCACGGATGTTGAGATTGATGTACATGATTATGGTAGTTTTGTGAGATACGATAGAACAACGCATACGTAAATATTACAATATAGTTGTAGATTTGTCAAGGATTGGATTGGATTGGCGAGGCTCGTATGTAATCTAAACTGTATTGTGTAGTGTTACTCGTGGGAGCTTGAACAGAGATATTGTTCATCTAACAGAAAATTCTTTAGGTTATTCTTAAATTTGTTAGGACTGGGGAGGGAGGTAATGGAGGGCGGGAGTTCATTCCATGTTTTTGCCGCTGAAAGTGTAAAAGACGATTTGAAAATTTCCAGTGAGTGTTTGAAGAGTTCAAGTTTCGCTATTCCTCTTGTTTTGTAGTTGTGTATTTCCCTTCTGGTTTTTAGTTTCTCGAATAAATTTTCGGGAATTTTTTTATGCAAAAGATTCTGTATAAAGCAACAGAAATGAAGTCTGCGACGTCTGTTCATGTTTAGCATTTTGTTCTCGTTCAATGTTATATACGAAGCGTAAACACGAATTTTGAACTTTTTGAATTTTGACTTTATTACGAACAGACAAGTTTGCACCGTATACTATATCACAGTAGTCTAGAAGAGGGAGAATCAGTGTTTGCACAAGTTTCATTTTAATATTTGTATTTAAGTATTCATTAAATTTATAGAGGGATCTTAGTGCTGCGTAGGCTTTCTTAGTTTGCTCTTGAACATGAAGATCCCAGTTCAAGTGTTCGTCTAACATAACTCCTAAATTCTTTATACTTTTTGAATGTGGAATTTCGGATGTCTCTATTTTGACGCGTGGATTATTCGGGTTTATCATTGCGAGGCTATTCTTGGAACCCATGACGGTGAAAACAGACTTTTGAGGATTTATTTTCAGACCATTTGCATTACACCAGGTATTGATGGCTGCCAAGTCTTTGTTAAGTAATGCTATTGCATAATCTGGTGATTTTGGTGGAAATGGGATTTGAATTTGGGTGTCATCTGCATAAAAGTGTACGGTACTATGCTCTATGTTGGTTTCTAAATCTGCTGTGAAGATTGTATATAGGAGAGGAGCTAGAATTGATCCTTGCGGAACGCCAGTTTCTAGCGGAAGCGTGTTCGAGAGAGAGGGCGTGGCAGTTTTTAGGAACACGTTCTGTTGCCTGTTTGTCAAGTACGATTTGAACCATTTGAGTGCGGGGTGTGAAAAATTATAATATTTCAACTTGCTTAAGAGTAGGTCGTGATGAACCTTGTCAAAAGCCTTTGTCAGATCCAGTGAAATCAGAGCAACTGTCATACCCTTGTCCATTGAGCGAAATATATCATCCGTGACTTTTAGCAACGCCGTCGCCGTGCTGTGAGCAGGGCGGAAGCCCGATTGGCATTTCGGAAGGAGATTGAGGCTGTTCACATGATTTCTGACTTCATTGTAAACAATTTTTTCGGTGATCTTGGAAAGGGTGGGTAGTAGACTTATAGGACGAAGATCGTTTAAGGACGATGTTACTTTTTTCTTAGGTAGAGGGATCACGCGCGCTGTTTTCCAGCTGATTGGATATTGTCCAGTCCGAAAGGAGAAATTTATTATATGTGTCAGGTGACTTAAGATAAACGGAAGTGATAGTTTGAGCATTTTTATTGTTATTCCATCATTGCCAGAGGCATTGGATCGTATATTATTTACTGCTTTAATTGTGTCAAATTCACTGATTTCTTTAAGATGAAATTGTTGTGCACTTTCATTAAATATTTTGGAGTTAAAAAAATTACTGGTTTTATTTAAGGCTGATTTCGAGCAGTCGGCCTCACGACAAATGTTTGAAAAATGTTCGTTTATTTTATCTACGTCTCGTATATCAGAGGGTATTTCATTATTAGTAGTTTTACTATACACTCCCCACACCTTGAGTTTGCTCCACAGGTCTTTGTTGTTTTCATTAGATCGTAGGTGATAGTTAAAGAATGCTTTTTTATCTTATCGTTGCACCGTAGTTGTAAAGTTTCTTAGTTCCTTGTAATGTTCCCAGTTGTTGTTTGTCTTTTCGTGTTTATATTTTAATAAAGCTCTGTCGCGGAGTTTCATGAGTAATTTCGTGTTTTCGGATATCCACGGAACACTTTTATGCTTAACCGGTTTAGTGTGGAGAGGTGCATGTTTGTCAAAAAGGTGGATAATATTGGTAGATGTATACTGTACCTTATCTTCGATGTTGTTGTAGCTGTTAATTTGTGCCCAATCAATTTTTGCAGCATCATCATCAAATTTCTCCTTATTGAAATTTGAGAAATTACGGTATGTGACATAATGTTTTTCTCTTTTCGGTTTTTCAATGGCAAGGGTGACACTTACCATGCAGTGATCTGAGTTTCCGATAGGTACGGTTACATTTGATGAACGTACAATGGCAGGGTCGTCTGTTATTACGACATCCAGGAGTGATTCGCTATTTTCCGTTATTCTAGTCGGTTTATTGATAATTTGCGTAAGGCCGACAGAATTAAGAATTGATCGAAAGTATTTTGTCTCTGGTTTGTGTGGCGAAAGAAAGTCTACGTTTGTATCTCCTAAAATAATCAATTTGTCAACACGCGGGAAAACTTCAGAGATTGCGGTTTCTAAACGTGATAATTTTGTGTAGGATATATTGGGTGCTTTGTATATCCCGATTATTCCCAGGGTTGTGTTTCGAATCTTTATCGCTACGTTTATAATTTCAACTTCATCGTTATTTTCATAATTGGTGGATGTTGAAAGGACCTTGACATTTAAGTCTTCGCCATGATATAAGATAATACCACCTCCACCCTTCGTAGTCCTGTCTTTTTTGATGGCCGTGTAACCAGAGATAGCGAAAGAGGCGCTTCTTCACAGGACCAGCTCTCGGTGATTAGGAGGAAGTCGGGAGGGCACTCGCGTGTGATTGTTATTAGTTCCTCTAATTTTGTCCGCGACAGAGACCTAACGTTAGCCTGTGCGAGGGTGAGGAGGGGTGGTTGGTCTTTCCCTGAAAGGCGATGACCAGGGGGGAGGGAACCGTTTCTTGCGGTTGCGTCACGTGATGTCGTTGACATGGAAGGCATTTTTGCAGAGAGGAACGGACAGGGGTACCATTTGTTGAGATTGGGACCAGGATGGGTAACTGTTTTTATCAAGGCAGTCGGGTGTTTTTCTTTTTAAAAACGACATAAAAACATTGAATACTATTTGGTGTTTTAAAAATAGATCACGCTGGAGGGATGAAAAGAAGAGAGTGTACGAGTACTTACATGCTGTCTCCTTGTAAAAACTAGCCTCGCCAAACCTCACACAGTTAGAAGTTAACATCTTCACATTTTTAAGCACTTTCTTACATGTAACTTCACTAAACACAAACACACACACACACACATGCAAAACACACAGAAGTACACAATAATAAAATAACAAATGAGATAATATGAATTTTTCCAGTAACTGGGGAGTGATAAATTGTGAGTTAATTTCTGGATGGAGTTCATGAGGTACACACACACGCACAAGTGTTCACACGTTCGTTTCTTGTTTTTCAGTTACACGCATCATCATTCCCGCCTACATTTGAGAGCGTTTAGGTCCCTTTCGGTTTCAATGAATTTCTTTCCTTCCTCGGTCACCACGACGACTTTCCCATCAATTGTGTAGCAATTGAAGTTCCCGTGTCTTGCCTTGGCTTCCTGGAGCAGTTTCTGGCGTTTCGGTGTAAGCGATTCTGTGATCAGATATTGGCTTCCCTTGAGATTCCTCTTGGATCGCCACACAGCGTCCCGGTGCTTGTAGGACACGAACTTGATGATTAGAGGCCTGTGCCCCTGCCTGACGACGTCCGCCGCCGTTCTCTTCGTTCGAGGAGCTCCAAGACGGTGGCAGCGACTCACGAAATCTTCCGGGACGTTGACGTCAAGTTTGCTGGAAAATATTTTGAGGGCGACCTCGGTTGGATTTTCCTGCGGGGTTTCCGGGACTCCGTGGAGTAACAGGCAATTTCTCCGGCTGTATTGATGGAGTTTATCCAGGGCGTCTTCTTGGTCAGTGATTTGACGTTTGACACTTTCCATATCTTCACGAAAGACTGCTAGCTCCCCTTTCATGATTTGTATATCTTGAAGTACATCCTGGAGAGCAGATGGGTTATTGATAGAGACTGCCTCTGTGTTGGGTTCGTCTCCTCTTCGCCGCATAACGTGCAGATGGCACGACCGTCCGGTCCCTTGAGTTTGTGTTGCCTCCACCCCCCTAGCAGGAACCAGGCGAATCCACTTCTTTGCTGGTACGTACACGTATCAATGTATCGTTTTCTCCCCCATTCCACCCACGCCCCTGGTGGTTGTGCGGCGACGAGCGTTACCTTCTCCCTACATTCTGCCATGATGTCTTGCCTGCTACTGTCCACCAATCTCTCCCTTATGATTTGCAACATCCCAGTTTCGCACCTCCCGCCCCTCACCTCTTCCCACAGTTCCCCCAGACCCATTCTGTACAAGTCGTCCTTAATCCCACTTGCCCAGTGGCGTGCGAACCCTTCCTCAATCTGAACTCGCAGACACTGTTCTTTCAGTGAGTCTCCGGCCCCTTGTTCCAGCTTCATCCAGTACTTGAAGCATCTCATTCTCGCTTCGACATCCTCCCTGTGTTTTCCCATATCCCTCAGGACGCCACACGTGCTTGCACTCGTACTGATTCCCAGTATTTGTTTTAAAAACCGCGCTTGTATCTGATTTGCTACTCGCCCCCCTACCCTCCCCCATAGTTCCGCGCCGTAAAATAGGGTTGCTTTCACCGTTGCTTCATAAATTTGGTCCAGCAATCTCACACTGACTGTAGGGACTTTCCGTTGCAGTCGCTCTACCTTGCCCAGCCCATAACAAGCTTTTCCCTTTCTGCCTTCGATGTGCTTTGTCCACTCCCCTGCCATACTCAGCGTGATGCCTAGATACGTGAAACGTTTGACCCTTTCAAGCTCGGAATCCCCATAGGTCCACCGCTCCATTGCTGCGAAAACATAACCTTTCTTGAACGCCATTATTTTAGTTTTTCGTGTATTTACCTTCAACTTCCATGTTGTGCAATATTGTTTAAGTCTGTTCAATCCCCGCTGTAACCCCTGTACTTCGTATGATATTAAAACGAGATCATCAGCATAGAGAAGCATTGGTATCGGTGTCCCGACTATCTCCGGTGTTTCAGCTCCTTCTTCTCCCACGAAGCTAGCAACGTCATTAATAAAAAGAATGAAAAGTAAAGGTGAAAGTATGCATCCCTGTTTGACGCCTACCGTGCTCTCGTGCTGCCCAGACACCACCCCGTGCCCACATTTGACACAAAATTTGACCCCTCTGTACATGTTCATTAGCGTATTAATCATTCTAGCCGAAATCACCATGTCCCATAACTTCCCCCATAGCATTTGCCTATTGATAGAGTCAAACGCCTTTTCGAAGTCAACAAAACAGCAATATAATTTCCCCCTTTTCTCGTTTAATTTGCTTTGGATCAATGTGTTCAGGACAAAAACATTATCTACAGTGCTATAATTGGACCTGAAACCAGCCTGCAGGGGAGTCAGTTTATCAAAAATATCGGCCCATTTTCTTAATCTGCTGTATAGAATACTACAATATACTTTCCCTAACACGGGCAGGAGAGAAATACCTCTGTAATTGTTAGTGTCATTTACATCCCCTTTCCCCTTGTATAGAGGACAAATAACGCTCGTTTTCCATATTTTGGGGAAGGTTCCACTATTGAAGATGTTGTTGAGCAGAGACCTTCCCGTTTCTGCCAATCGCTCGTTACAATTCAGCACCTTCACGAGATCTGGCCCGATTCCATCAATACCCGCCGCCTTGCCGGTCCTCAGCGAGCGAACAGCCGCATCATATTCCAGCCTCGACACACTTTCGTCAAGGATTGGGACAAAAGTACCCAGGATCCTGCCCTCGTTTGGAATAGCCCCTGAACCCCCCTCCCCTTCCAGCAGCTTGAGAAAATGATCCTCCCAGCTCCGTGCAGAGATACTGCCTATTGTGTACCGACTCCCTTGCAGGTTTCGAATAATCCGCCACAAGTCCCTCGTATCCCGGCCCTGGATGGCCTCCTGAAGAGCCCTCACTTTCCTCTCCCCCCACTTCTCCCTCTCCCTCTCCAAAACTTGCGCGTAACGCCGGCGTTCTTCTAAGTAATTTAATCTAGACTGCTCAGTTTTGCGAGCACGGAATTGCCTTAGAGACCGATCCAATATTCGTTTCTGCATCTTACATACATCATTATACCACGTGTCAGCCGTGCTGGGAACTTGTTGACGTGTGTCCCGCAACATGTGCCTCGCTGCTCGCATTATGATGTGGTAGTATACAGAGACCCCTCTTTCCACTTCGCCTTCGCCCAACGCTCTTTCCATTTCCCTCGTAAGCATAACCGCTATATCATCTTGCAACCCTTGTCGAAACCACTCTAGCCCCTCCTCTGAAATCTTATATTGCCTCAGAATCGAGGTTTCCTGTTCTTTCTGCCAAGGAATCGCCACTGCATTAAGATTAACCGCGGTTGGACACTCCACTTCCAACACCAACGGGAAGTGCCGACTTTCTGTCCGCTCGTCAACATAGAACTCCGCCACCCTATTGGCCAATCCGCAAGTTGAAAAAATATAATCAATCACGGACATCCCGGCTTCGCACACGAATGTGAAATCTCCCTCGAAATCCCTCCCGTATTTCCCGTTCTTGACCTCTAGTTCAAAACTCTCCGCCAGGTTGAGCAACTTTCTCCCTTCCGCATTTATTTGTCGATCTAGGCTTCGTCTGACCCTCCCTCCCCCCTCTTCCCCGTTCGTCATGCAATCCTCCCCTCCAATTCTCGCATTAAAATCCCCCAGCAACAGCACGTCCGTCTGGGGATATTTATCTTCGACAAGGTGCAGAAAATCAGCTACTCGCTCGAAGAATCTGCCATTGTGATACTTGGACGAGACTGGTTGGTTATAAAGTGCAATCAAACATAATTTAATATTGTCTATACACAGGTGCACGCCTAGAATCCCATTACAGTCAATCTCTATTTTAGTCAGTTGCGCCCGTAGGCTTTCCTTCACGAGCACCATCAGCCCCCCTGGACACCGCCCCCTCCCAGCCCGTCTCTTCATGATCTGTGCATACCCCACCATTCCCAGACCCTGCGGCGTCTCCGCCGTGCTAAACCACGTTTCCACAAATACCACAATGTCAAATTCGGTGACGTATCTACAGAATTCAGACCGAGAAAGTTTGCCCTGCAAGCCCCCCACATTCCAGCTAAGAATTTTCAAAACCCGTTTCGAAAACGCTCGGGGTTCGTCACCAATCTCACCACCCCCACCCCCTTTTCTCCCAAATGTCGCGTAAACTCACCTGGTTCCTGCCTGATGCTCCCTTCGTTTACAGCCGGGTCCAAAGGTCACGGCACACCTCCCCTGCTTCGACTCCGCAACCTGGGATCTCCTCTTGGGTTGAATTCCTGGAAACGTTCCTGGGCTTTCCGGTTCACTAACTAGTACGTGTGATGTGTATCGGAGAGCGAGTAGCCCTTTGTGTAACTTTAAACATGTTTAACAAAACATTTTGTAGGCATCATTTTTTAAAAATTTACATATTTATTAAGTTCGTTTCTTCATCTTTGAAGTAATACCCGAAATTTGGCCATTACATTCAAGACAATTTAAAAAATTAAAGTTTCGTGATGCCCTGCGTTCCATAAGAACCAATGCTATTAGAAGCGCCAAACAAGGATTTTCACCCACAAAATGGCGGTCGCGAGTACTTGTATATGACGTCAAGTCATACATCCAGGGACTCTTCATCCTATTTGATTACAACGCCACCTCTCGGAAATGTTCTGTTTTGTAAACAAAGAGCAAACCTCGGAACGCGCGAAGAGTAAAGCACTCGGGGATTACAAAATGCAATCAGTGACGGCTTCAAACGACACATTCGCACACATTATTATAGAGCAGGAGGCGTTAGAAAGAGCGTTTCGCGGGCTAACAGCAGACGTCGCTCGCACACTATTGCCGATACTCTCGTGTCGTCTGCTCTTCAGCCGAACAAACAAGCCGAGGTAGCAAGAGGCAGAAGGGTGCAGCGAGCTAGCTGTGGCAACCGGGCTCGCTCATTCGCGGACCTGATTGGTTCTCGCAGACACACCCCCATATTGTCGGCTGTTGTAAGCCCGCGAAGCGATCTTTCTAAGGCCTGCTGCACTATAGCACTTTACCAACTAGGACGACGTTTAAAAACAATGAAGTCAGTGGCGTCTTGTAACCACACATTCGGAATTATCTCGGAAACGGCTCGTTTGCAGACGCATGTTTACAGAGACTTTTTTGCTTCTATTATCGTGTACTTTCAACTGTGATAGTTTGTGTCATTACTTAAGATACATCCTTTATATAAATGTAAAATATTAAAAAGAATTTTTAAAATATGGAATCATATTCAAGTTAATCACAAAATAGTGTCTGACAGTATTTAAGGCTAGGCTAGGTACACCATAGTGTACAGTACACTCGCATCACATAGAAGTGGAGCAATTCACTTCTTTATACAGCATTTTGGTTCCAATGTACAGTTCAACAGACATTGAACCAGAATGCTGTTGTATAAATAAGTGAATTGTGCTACTACTAAATGAGGTGAGTTTGCTTGATAAAATAAGTTATAGCTACATTTGGTCCCTTACAGAAACTGAGCCAAACTACAGCACTTAAGATGGCCAAAGGACGAAACTGTCGCTTGTTATTTGTTTCTTCTCTTGAATCCTTCAAGGAAAATGACGTTAGATAATTATAAGGTCCTAACATCAATTTCATCTAATCATCACCCATTATCATCGTTACGATTAGTAGACAGTTGCATAATAGGGACATAATTAAAAATTACCATTCTATGATTTGTACTTACCTCCAAGTGATACAAAATTGCCTCTTCACCCACGTCATTTTGTGCAAATATTTCATAAAACCAGAAAAAAGACAGAAAGGTTTTTGCACGGCGTCAGTCAACGGGTTTATTAAAGTATGTAAACTTCCAAAATTTGCTTCCCTTAAAAATATTCTAGTGGAACTGGTTTGCTATTCTATTTTGCTGATATTTCCAAGATAATCACGGTTAAAATTAAGTCATCCATATTTCTCCGAATACCCCCTTTTTAAACCAACGATAGCTTGTACACCACATTTAGAATTGACACATAGTACGTAAACTGCTAATTAATTAATCTATAAAC
This sequence comes from Lepisma saccharinum, assembly GCF_977018435.1. NCBI lineage: Eukaryota > Metazoa > Arthropoda > Insecta > Zygentoma > Lepismatidae > Lepisma > Lepisma saccharinum. The sequence goes on along the minus strand of NC_139245.1, from coordinate 48,771,646 downwards.
AATAACCTAACAAATTATGTACACTGGAACTCCATACCTTTACCACAAAGTTAGCTACAAGAGCTTTATGCTTAAAAAGAAACATCACGGCCGCCATATTTGTCGGCAATCCCAAAGGGAACCAAGCCATTGATTTTCTTCCTTAAACTTTTAATAAACGTAATGGAGGCTACACATATGTAGAAAAAAAAATCAGGTTTCTTTGTGTCATTTCGAGGTTTAAATTCGAAATCTTTCTAAGCTACGAGAGGAAAACACATGGAATGTAATCTCTTTATATAAAAAAAAGGTAAAGTGTTCCCCTGTGCATAGCACCACGCCATGAAGGCGTATAGGGGGAGTGGGTGTAACGCCCCACACTTTCTTGATCCGGTCGTGAGTGAGGGTGATATGATCAGCATCACGCCCCTGACCGCCTTTACCCCCCAGGGTTTCCCCCAGGTACCCATGTTATTCGACGCTGGGTGGGCGCCGGGGCCGCTTTCACCGTTAGAAAAGTTCCCGGATTTGAACCGGCCGGGGATCGAACCCGGGACCTTGAGCATGGTAGTCAGACGCGTTACCGACTGAGCCACCGCGGCCACAATCTCTTTATATACGTATGTATATATTTAACACGAACCATTTAATTTATAAATATATTATTTTCTAAACACAATTGTCATAGCTGTTTATTGGGGTTGGTATAAGAAGATTCCTCGTCGTTCTCAATCTGGGTGAAAATGTTCGAAGCTCGAAGTTATCGTGACGTTGCAATGTTTGGAATATCAGGCCAAGCCTCTGATTCCTAATTTAGGTTTTAAGTTGGGAGTGATGTAATTTGTCATCATGCATTTCGTCCAACTGCTCATTTGCTGAAGGAGCTGAGGTGTAGTTTCGGACTGGGGACTGTAGATTGTAGCCTATATTGTGGGGGGAAAGAATTCTATGGCCTAAGCATGCATGGCGTATGTCAATCTTTTGACTGTTTGAGAGGCTATGCTGCGTACTACCTGGTTCACATAATTGGGGTAGCAGCCCAGAATCTTTGAAATTGGAAATGATTATTTGTGGTAATAGGGCAAAATTTACTTTTTGAGCCAAAATCGGTATATTTGAAGTAAGCATTTATAATCACATATTTTTTACATTTCTATAGGGCAAAATTAACTTTTTGAGCCTAAATCACCATATTTCAAGCAAGCATTTACAATTATCATATTTTTTAAAAGAAAATAGATGTGTACAGTATTTGCTGTACAGTACAGTGCAGTGCAGTGAATGTGTGTGTATCTACAATTGAAAATGTAGATACTGATAAAAAAAGCTATTACCAGTGGCAGTATATATATAATTATTTCTTCCAAATATATATATATATTCTGAAATCATGTAAGTCTGAAAAATGTACATGTCTGTAATTTTTTAAAGAAAAGCAAAAAGTTATATTTATAAAAATATATATGATTGCACCTGGGGATGTGAAGCATCCAAAATTGAGCATAGTAAATGAAGTTAATTTTTATAAATATATATATATATATGTATTGAATAATAGCCAAATTGGAAAAGCAATCAAAAATATCAGTGCCAGTAATGCATATCAAAGTTACCTTGAAGAGGTCTTTTAAAAAATTAAAGAAAATCTTGAAATTATTTTATATGTTAAAAGCTGCTGCCACAAAAATACAGTATTAAAAGAGAAAAGAATTCACAAGTCAAGCATTAATTATGCAAACTTATTTTGCTTCTGACAGAAGCTAAAATTGTCCCTCTGATAGAGGGATCCCAAGTCCTGGCAGCCTCGGACACTATTCTATGTACATAATATTTCAGATGCAATTTTTTAGATTTAGCATGCTTATTTTCTTACAGGCTCAAACACATTTGGTCTAACCGAGGAAACTAAATATGTTTGCTTATATACGTACGGTCCCATGAAATGACTGTGTTCCCATTGGCTGATGTTGCCCTCAATAAAGAAAAGGGAGTTTCCCAGTATAGTATTGACGAATGTTTTTTGACGCAATGCGGTTGGATTACTGTGAATCTGTTAACAGATGTAGCCATGAACTTAGTGAAATGTCATTCACCACAGTTGAATAGACAGAAATGAAGTCCCAGAATGTCTGCGTCAAAATAATGCTGTCTAAAATATCAATACTTATTACATGCAAAGTTATTATTCATGCACGGGACAAACGGAAGGAGGAAATATATAACTGCATTATTCTACAGCATGTGTAGATCAGATAAGAGAATACAACGAAACACAGAATTGTTGTCGGATCAGATAAGAGAATTTCAAAACATGTAAAGGGTTATTATTTATTCATCTATCCAATACGAAACGGAGAAATATATGTTGTATTCTCTTATCTGATCTTCGCATGTTATAGAAATGAGCTTGATACTTCGATTTTTTGCTTTTCCCATTTGAAATTTAACTGCGAACTATATAAATACGAAAATCTTGAGAATTATCATAGAAAGATAGGGTTGTTTGCATTGATTTCATCTTGAAATTCTCTTTCATTGGACACCTGACTCGACATAGGTCATCATAAAAGAAGATAAAACTTTTATTTTATATCTCAAGAATTAATATAGCGTCGTTGCCTTGTAGTCAAGGGGATGCCGGGTTGGATACCTGGTGGGGTACAAGTGGTTTGGATCTTATTTCAAACTGTAGGTCCAGTCTCTATTAGCCTTTCTGTGTATAAAGTGGATTTAAAACACCAAATCAGCCAACCAACCAACCAATCAAGAATTAATAAAAATATAATATATTAAAATGATAAAAATATCCCAAAAGAAAAAAAAATGCCAATGAATGTATTTGGCTATAAGAAGGAATATATTTCCAAAATAGCAAGAATTCCAGACAGCAGCATGCAAGTGATTTCCGATCTTCATCGTAAATTGAGAGGGTTGGTCATTATTCAACTTAATGGTATATGGTACGAAGTTGACGAGAATACCGGAAAGCAACTATATGTTTTTAACAACAACCATCCATCATATGAAATCCCTGTGACAGGAAAGTTCCAAATAAGTATCTCTCCTCCAAATGCTGCTGTTGTTCATGTAGGAAAAAGTCTGTATAGGATTAAGCACAATAATATGTTTCCTAACACATCATACGTTGTAGAAAAAGGAAATTGCCTCTATGATGAAATAATTGGGGAGTATGGTAAGTTAATAACACTTTTTATCGAAATAAGAATAATTTATCCTCTCATGAATATATAAATACCGAAACAAAAAATACAATAAATAAATAAAAAATAAAACATAAATAAATAAATAAAAACAAAACAAAATGGATATATTTGGAAACAGAAGAAGGCAGAAAATACCAGATAATTCCAGCGATATTGCCAGATTAGACGAACGTCTTAAGAAACTTAAATCTGATTTATTAATATTACAAAATTCTTTTAATGTAAGCTTACATGCTGAAATTACCAATCTACGGTCTGAATTAATTAATCCCATAGTGAAAATTGATGGGGAACTCAAGTCTCTACTTCAAAAATATACCAACTTAGCGTCTCTCGATAATGTTGAAAATTTAAAAGAGAATTTAGCTAAATTAAAAAATGATCTTGAGAAATTTCGTCAAATTCAAACAACTACCTCGGAGCATCTAAAGCAAGAACTAAATAACCAAGCGAATACTATTCGTATCGAACTACTTTCCATAATTGAAACTATCAAGACTCAAGAGCAATATGAACTGCTTAATACAAGCATTCTTGAATTACGGGACCAATTTTTATCTTTTGAAATTCCCTCACTGGAATATATTAAATCCGAACTGCAAACAGACCAATTACATGCAGCCATAACAGAAGTTCAATCCAAACTACAAACATTAGAAGATTTTATTAATAATTTACCTTCATCTTCCGAATTAAATGCCATCTCTTGCAATGTTGCCAGTATCAAATTGCAATTAGAAACTTACGAAGATTTTGGAAAGATACAGGGTACCATAACTCATATTGAAGTCACTTTGACAACCATGAGAGACGAATTGACGAATGTACAGAAAACTCTGGAATTTAAGTTGCCAAGCATAACTGAATCCTTAAATGTAATTCAACGACAGATCACAAAATTAGAGAATCTCAACACTTAATCTGAACTATCTCATTTTCACCATCTCATAGACGACTAACAGAACAAATTGCAAACACTGCTACAGTCTACCCCTACGCAAGATGACATACAGCAATTTAAAAATGCCTTAACCAGTGTAGCAGGTGCTACGGAGTTAGATGTAGTTAAACAGGCCTTGACAACACTTCAAAACACAGTATCCAATTTACCTACTTCCCAGGAGATAAGATATGTAAAAAGAGCAGTAAATCGAATACTCAAGTCGGAGGACATTAAGAATATTCAAGCGGAAATTGCCATAATTCAAGACACCATTGCTACTTTGCCTACCAATCAGATAGTCAACGAACTTTATGCATTGTTCGAAGAAATCAGAAGTCAGGTACACGATCTTGCGAGCCAAAGTACCAAATTGGAACTTGTAGAAAATTTACAGGAGATTATTTCTAACATTAACCTACAAATCAGTACCCTCGAAACAAGCCAGGAATCTGCTTTATCAGGTTTTACCTTCACGATCTCAAAGAACAATTTAAACATTTGTATGTCGATGTGAAAATCGAACCCAGCTACGATGAAGTGGTACGCACCATAAACGAATATCAAGAAACGATATTAAGCAGATTAGACGATCTCGAATTACGTCAATTTTTCACCGTTGAGATAGTTAGGCTTGAGAGTGTATCAAATATACGAGGGCACCGGACTTATGTTAATGCAGGAAATGTTTACAAAATGTACCCTTACAGTCAGTCTCATGAATTTTCCCCTCATGGCGAAATTAAATTTTTACAATTTGGTTTTGATTGATTGATTGATTTAGTTTATTTTACTTCGCGTTTTGTGCCTCTTGGCTAATTTGCGAAGATGGGTATGAGTGATGAAATGATGAAATTGATGAATGGACATTCACAAACAACCAAGCCCGACCGGGATTCGAACCCGTGACCCTTGGCGTCGCAGCGCGATGTGATAACCACTCGGCCACAGGGTCGGGCTTTTACAATTTGGCAATGTAAAGAAAGGAAAACATATAGAAGTACCAAATTTCACCATTCAGAGAAAAGATGGCGTCTACAGAGCACTACAGATACCTGTTGCATATTGGGACGAATCTGGAAAGAAATATAAAATACATGAGGATCAAGAATTATCTGTTTTACCTGTGCAAGCTAATGACCAATTATTATTTGAAGTGAAACAATTATACCCCGAGGATAATCCATTTTATGTCATATTTTCTTATAGAATTCGATGTCAAGACAAGATATAGTTAATGAATTACACAGACCAGCTCGTCGTAACTACAAACGACTGAGTGTGGTAACGAAAGGAATAGATGATTTGTTTCAAGGTGATCTGATTGAGATGACTACAGGGATATTAAAAAATTTGGATAAGATATTTCATGGTTACATATATATTGTAGAGATATGGAGATTATTAAACCGAGAAAACCTCGTCATGTTAATATTCACACTTGTTTATTTCCTGAACTTGTCCGACCAGCGAGTGATCCCAAGAATGCGCTAACTTGTAACTTCCGTTAAACAAGGAACTGAAAGGCAAACGCGTGGATCTAAACAAGATCCATCGTGTTCGAAAGGTTTAACAACCTTTCGGCGCCTGAGATTATAAAAGCAAGCTCCTACCCGGAGCTCGCTCTTTTTTGGATTTTGACACTCATCGACGTTACATGGATAATTAGTCTGATTACTTTACAACACATTACACTGCTGAACTACGACGATGGAACACGGAGTTACCGCTGCCTAGCATGCTACAAGTCGCAAGGGATTGCTCGGTTTGGTGAGCTGAGGGTCGAAGGATAGAACCTTGGCAACTGTCACGATTCGGTCTGCAAGAAGCATCAGGACAAGACATCACACACCTACCAGGTATGAACAAGCGTGAATAACCTTTACACCAACTTTCCATATCTCTACCCTCCTAATCGGAGCAGGTTCAGCCAACAGATATTATTAAGCTCTACCTAAATGTTTAAATGAAACTTCCCTGTGACCTCAGATCCCAGGTAAAACGGGATTACAACATGGTGGAGGTGTTTCGGGCCCTTTTTGCAATTGAGTACCCTTCTGTACGAATTGCTTTACATTAAATTAGTCTCCCTCCCCCTCCCTCCCCCTTTGGGAGCATTTTTAAAGTAAATTTTTAGTAATTCCAACTCATACTCCCACAGTACGCTTAAGATGCGTCAGACCCAATGACAATTTTGTGTATTACCCTATGGAAATTAACCCCTCTTTTTCTTTTATGCCGAATTTCCCCCCCCCCTTCCAACAAAAATCTAGTTCTTCTGCATAATTTCATTCAGTACGTATTCAAGCATCATTCACACAGGAATGAGAACACTTGCTTATACTTATTTGACCAGCGATATATTAATGACATAAATAACTGTATAACTATACTTTCATTTGTTCTTTGGTCAGCACGACGAACCTTCGTTTATGAATACGTCACAGATAGTATTGCACGAACACCTAGATTCCTCCCTCGACCAAGTCATAGAGTTAGCGACTGCAATCACGGCAAATCCAATAAATTCACGTCCTTTCTCCCCAATTCCCTCCCCTCCACTAACACGGTTAAGGTCTGCTAATAGAAATTACCCTCAATTTGTCCTTGGACTGCAAACACCCAACAGAAATCAACCTCAGCCCTTAGCAAGTACTCCAGGTCACGTTCCTAATCCCTCTAAAAGTACTAATAGCTCTGATAACGTAACTGTAGAAATTCCCACCACTAACATGGCCACCTCAATTCCAACTGCATTATACCCGGCACCATTTGGCGGAAATGACCCTAAGGATATTGACTCATTTTTCCTAAAGTTTCAAAATGTAGCACACGCCGCAGGATGGTCGGAAGCTAAGCGTAAAGAGATGTTGCCTTTATTTTTGACTGACACCGCTTTAACTTATTTTCATGACATACAGAAACGACCCAATTTTGTAGACTTGACATACACCCATATCAAAAACGAGCTAAGCACTTTATTTAAAGGCTCGTACCTATCAGCAGATCCCGTACAGATAACACTCCAAAGGAAGCAAATGATAACCGAACCCATTCACACCTACGTTATTGCTAAGAAGGCATTAGTCCAGCAATACTTCCCGAACGCCACTGAAGAACAAACTCTCTCTTATATAATCACGGGACTGCGAGCCAAATACATTGGCTGTTTAACTAATAAGCACTTTGCCAAAACAGAAGAATTAATTGCCCACCTACAAAATTTCGAACGCCAGCAGTCATTGTTTAATTCCCGTATGTTGGAGGAGAAATTCGAAATTGATCAGGCAATCGCTCAGGCAAGCTTGCCTCAGACATTCACCCCGACGCCACTTCACAGCTGTTCGCATGCACAGATCTGCTCCCCCCTCCCAAGTAATCCATTGAACCCGAGTCAGCAATTTGTGTCATACAACCAGTGTCCATCTCCTTTCCTCCCACCATCGGCTCATCAAGTCCAAAGTCTACAATCAACACCCGCTCCTGTAATTCCTTCCCAGGCCATGTATCAAGCACCCAGTTTCTCAGCGTCACAATCTGGCATGTTTGCTGTACCGAGTTCTGATAGTGCTCGCTGCGCGGCGCCACCAGCCGTAGCCACAGTGGAACACGCTCAAAATGCTACCTCTAGTGATGAAATAAATAAACTTTCGTCACAAATGTCGCAAATATCCCTCTTTTCGCAAGAGCAAATGAACACAACTTCTCTTTTTAATCTTTGCTCAAATGTGTCGGAATTTGCGAAAACGGCTAATCAAAACGCACATAACAGATGATCCAACAAGGGGAATAATAACTCCTCTTCTTACAGGGGTAATAATAATAATAGAGCTAATCACAGAGGTAACTTTAGATCGAACTCTCGAGGCCAATTCAGAGGTAATAGTAACAAGAGGTTTCAACGTCGAGATCAGGGTAATCGCGACGAAGCAAATACATCAGCCTGTAAGTTCTGTGGTCGTTATAATCACGAGAGCGATAAATGCTTTTACAAGCCACAACGAGTCAGTGGTTTAAACTAAAATCATCTTCGACTTGCAGGAACGAAATCGAAGATAATACCAGATTAGACAAAGTTCCTATCATTGAGAGAAATGGCCTCTATTTTATCAATAGTAGCATACAAGGGAAACAAGTAGATTTACTTATTGCCGTGGGTTCCCAAATATCAATTCATCCTTCCCACCTTCTTCCTTCTGAAAGAAAAACATACAAGGTAAAGTCCACAATCCAAGGTGTGTCCGGATCGAAACTGAGTGTGTCTGAAATTGTAGTTCTCCCTATCATAATTGGAAAGCGTAAATATTCGCACCCGTTTAGAATAGTAGATTCAACTAACGTCCCTCCCCTCTTAGGAAATGACTTTTTACGAACGCAGAGGTGCGAAATGTCGTTAAAAGACAACACAATAACTCTTTATCATTTAGGACGTACTCCAAATTATAGTATTTTGAGATCGAAGTACAAAACTCACCAGGTTGAAAATGTAAATGTGTATGAGGGAAAAGCTACCCTTTCAAACACAGTTCAGTTAAGTCCACGATCCAAGACTTATATCAATTTGAACATTACCACTACGACACCTAATACCCATAAGCCTGTACTTTTTACACCATCTGCTTCCCTTATGAGCCAGCATCCAGTAGTCCTTCCCAATGCTGCAGTAAACCCGCAGTCACCTGTCATTCACATACACAACCCTACGGAAACCACAATCACTTTGGAAAGTGACACAATATTAGGCGAAATATCGACCTGTGAAATTTTAAGTGACGTTACTTCCGTTTGGGAACATAAAAGCGAAGATGTCGTATTTTCATACTCTTGTAATGAAAATAGTACAGTAAAGCAACAAATCAGTGAAAGTCAAAAGAAATTTGACCCCTCCCTCCTCACAGTTAACCCTGATATTCCCCGAGAAGAAAGAGAAAAAATCCTAAAGCTCGCATACACGTATGCAGTTATTTTTCTCTGGCCAGGGGATAAATTAACTAAAACCAATGTTTTGGAATATGATATCAAACTTACAGATGATGTCAAGACCTTCCATATCCCCTTTCATTATCGAGAACCCATGAAACAGAAAGTTCAGAAATTACTAGACCAAGGTGTTATAGAACGCTGTGAAGGGAGTTCCTATCGACACCCAGTTATATTAGTTAAGAAACCCAATGGGACTTGCCGTTTTATCTCTGACCTCCGCGACTTAAACAGAATAACAGCTCCGATTTCCTTACAATCCCCAGACATAAAAACCATCATGACAGAGATGGCTGGAAAGAAATATTACTCAATTTTAGACATGTCCAGTGCATTCTTTCAGATTCCATCAACAGAGCGTTCTAAGGACATTACCGCCTTTTCCATTAACAATCTTGGTAGTTTTAGATATGCTAGGTTATGCCAGGGATTGAAAACATCCCCCGGTGTAATGAACCGCGTAAGCGAACTTGCCCTTAGTGGAATAGACAGTTCGGAACTTTCTGTTTACACTGAAGACATTATTATTTACAGTTCAAATCTCCCACACATGCTTAACATACTGGATAGAGTGTTTCAAAAGTTAAGACAAGCATCCCTTAAATTATCACCCTCTAAGTGTAGGCTAGCTTTTACCGAAGTAAAAGTCCTCGGTAACTTGGTATCTCAAAAGGGAGTTAAGATTTCAGAACATATTCTGAAGGCTATTTTGGAATATCCCACCCCTACCACCAAACGCAAGTTTCGTAGTTTTTTAGGACTTGTAAATTTCATTCGACGATTTGTGCAAGGTTTTGCAGGACCAACAGAATGTTTATTCAAGCTTCTTAAAAAGAATGTTAAGTTTCAATGGACTGATGAACACCAGAAAATCTTCGAAACACTGAAACAAATGATCACGTCCGCCCCTATCCTCCGCCCTTATGATCCTAAGCGCCCCTCATATGTATACATTGATGCGAGCGGAATTGGCATTGGAGGATCCTTGTTACAGCCTGATGAAGAAGGAAATTTACATCCATGTGCCTATTGTTCACGAGCCTTAACAGACACAGGGAAAAGAGCTGACACATTTTCACTCGAAATTGCAGGTGCATATTATGTTTTGAAAACTTTCAAATTTTTTCTTATGAATCAACATTTTGTGGTTCTCACAGACAACAAAGCCTTATCCTATCTTCGTTCAACTAAACACCATAGTTCTATTTTAGGAAGAAGAGCCCTTTATTTTCAGAATTTTGATTTCGAAATAAGGCATGTCAGCGCTAGTAAAAATGAACTTGCGGATGCACTCTCCCGTGCAAGTTCACCGCTTGACAAGACTAATCACGACAAGAAAGATGATGATGATGATGATGATGCACTATTCTTTCATCAAGTATTTCATGCACAAGCAGCAGATTTTGATATTAGTTCAGAACAACGTAAAGACCCCTATTTCAGAGACATTATTGACGTATTAGAAAACAAAGACAAACCTAGTAATCCAAAGCTAGAGAAACTTTCGTATTCTTATGTACTCAAAAATGGAGTCTTATACAGGACTAATAAAATCAAAACTGGTAATCGGGATAGACTTTGTATTCCCCATGCATTAAGAAATCAAGTTTTCGATCCTATTCATGCACACAAAATGAATGCAAGTCACCAAGGTGCACAAAAGACATATAATTTAATGCTTATGCGCTACTTTTTCCCTAATATGAAGAAATTTGTGTACGATAAGGTTAGACATTGCATCTCTTGTCAGATTTCAAAGAAACCACAAGGTTCTAAGCCGCATACGCTGCAAACATTTCAACCAGCCCAAATTCCTTTCCAACGAATTCATATTGACGTATGTGGTCCTTTAGTCTCTTCAAAAACGCACAAATACAAATATTTTCTATCAGTAGTTGATAGTTGCACAAGATACGTCATTACAGCTCCTTTGGCTAATCATGATGCACAAAACATAGCAACAGCTTTAGTTGAGAAAGTCTTTTTAGTACATGGCATCCCGGAAACGATCTATTTAGATCGTTCAACACCCTATTCAAGTTTACTCTTACGAGAGTTAGCTAATATTACAGGCGTACAACTAAAATATGTAGATACTTGTGCCCATTTCACGAATGGATTAGTTGAGAGTTCATTTAGTTACTTAAAGAAAGTTATGCGAGTTTTTGTGTTAGAAAAGAAGGCTTCGTGGTGTGACTATTTAGCTAGCGCAGCGTTCAGCCACAACATTACAATCCATTCTGGATCCCTCCAGAGCCCGTATTATACTTTGTTTGGATACAACCCAAGGATCTTAGCAGACGCAGTCCTTCATTCGAACCCCGACAATGTCTCCCAGACAAACGCACAGAGACTTGAACTCCTGACTTCCATACGTAAGACAGCACATGACAACTTACACAAGCGTTACGAACAGCAGAGAAAGTTCGCAGACCGCACTTCTAGGCAAATACAGTACTCACCAGGACAACATGTATGGATTCTAGATGCCACTCCGACTCCAGGTGTGTCAAAAGCCTTTGCGTCCTCTTATAAGTATAAAGGAACTATTCTTCGCAAAGTTAATGAGAATTCCTACGAAGTTACTTACATCGACGGTAGAAACAAGGAGAAATCTATTACTATTACTATTTCTAGACTTAAAGCCCGCTACGACTAGTGCCATAAAAACCCCACTAACATTCATTAACACTCCACACCGTTCTCCCTCTCTTTAGCCTCCTCGCCACGTACATTGCACATGCTAACATCCCATGATCCAGCATTTTCTCACGCTCATCCACCCCCCCCCCTCTTTCCACTTCCCGTGCTCGCACTGCATTTCTGCGTTAGAACGAACTCATTTTTATTTTTAACAAGATCAGGATTACAGAATGCTATCTCAATCGTCGGAACATTTATAATACATCTCTTGCCTAATAATTTATTTTACAGATATTTTAATGTTATTTTATAATTTGCGATTATACGCATAGTAATAGTCAGAACATATCACTTAGCTGATTTGACTAATAAGTACTTAGCACGTTTATGATTCTAACTAGCAAATATTTTTTTCCCCATTTGCTGGTACATATACGCTCAAATGAAGAAAAAAAGTACAAAGAAAGAAAGAAAGAAAGAACTAAGATAGAACAAGATGAATGATTTAAAGAACAAATGAACTGCGTAGAACTTGCTTGAACTTTTGGCTTTTTGGCCTTAGCAATTTTTTTATTTACGCTCAGGTGTAACGCGAACTGCTTCTTTGAAAGCTGCAATGCACTAAATATGTTAACAAAGCATATAATAAATATAGGCAAATGTTCCCACTCTTTCCTTTAATTTTATAGTTCAAATATTGATAGCATACAACATGGTATAGCTCATATCCCATGAAATTAAAACCTACTCTATTTTTCAATGAACTATTACACAAACATATTACTTACTCTTTTTCACTTCCTTTTCATTTTTTTTTTATTAGCAGCGAATCGAAGGCGCTTAATCCTTTGACCACAAGACACGTAAAATTCTTGCAATTGTTTTATATACAACATTTACACATATTACAGAAGGAAATGTCTCGTAATCACTTAGTTCGTTCTATTATCGCTGAACTCCCCTTTCTTTTCTCATTTCATTCCCGGCTAAGCCGAATATTCTAACCCCCCCCCCGTTGCGCCCCGGCGAACTTTCCTTACCACATGGAATTATTCCACCTATCCCCCCCCCATTCCCCCCCGGCGAACTTCCCTCATGTAAACCTGACACTCATAAACAGGTCCCCTACGTCATATCAGTAATAACGCCCCTTCGCCGTCACTACGTTCAGATATTACCTCCCCTTCCCCCCAAAATAATTCACCAGTTTTATCTGAAAGTTCTTTTTCAATCGATTTTATAACCCGTCATCATTTATTGTAAATCTGCTCCACTACCTTTTACATTTTTCCTAATTTTTCCCTTTTTGCGCTTGTTTCATTCTCATCGCCACGGATGCTACCGGACTCATGACGACCACCTGCCTGTGCCACCGAGCGAGAGATCTAGGCTTATCGCAGAGAACGACGACGATCCTATGGACTTCCAGGACCAAAGGACCCAATCCTGTTTGGAACGATTGGCTGCTTTTCCCATCTACCCGACCGCGATGCAGAACTGGAGCGCTTTACTCAGGACGTTTCTTGCCCCTAAGCGCCATCGCAAACGTGACTTCCAGACTGCCCTTCCATGACGTCACGGCGACCTACATCGGCAAGGCCCCTCCCACTGAGTGCATACTTCCCTTGTTTCCTGACGTCATATGATGCATATGTTATTTTTCATCGGCTAAAAGTGTTCCGGTGCTCAGCTACCTCAACTACCGTCAGGCACACGCAATTAGTACACACGTATGTCCTTTACAGTGCCAAAGTTTGTGCCCATGGGTGCTGCCCATACTGAATTAGAGATACGTCTCTTTCTTTTGTGTTTTTTTTTATCGTCAGCTGCAAAGAACGTCCAGCCTATGGCGACATGAAGTCTACAGCGTTGCCATGGTAACTTTACCTCAAAGCTCCGCCCACCCTCGTGTGTGTTATGCCGAGTGTACTTTGAACTCAGCAAACAGTAAATACAACCGCGTGCGTTTTCCGGCATTTCTTCCCAGTGTGCTGACATGTTTTTTTTCATTATCGTGTTGTCATCGTTCATTCAAAACTATTTCAGTGTCACACTTATGTAATTATTTATATCCATGTCTCAAAACTTAGTTATTGATGCTCGTACTCTGTGAGTATACAAGAGGCTATGACCTACAGTTTTAATTTTTTTTCTCTGCGTGTTTTTATTTTTTTTCTCAACGGTGTTTGGTGCTACGCATCTTTTGATGCTATGACTCTTCTGATGATATCACTATTTTTTTATGGTGATTGGATTGATGTATTGGTTTTCTACGACTTTTTGATATGTTAATAAATGATAATTTTTAAATATAACCTACTCCGGAGAAGGTAGTCGACCATCACAGAGTGGTTCGATTATTTCAACAAGGGGAATGTAGAGATATGGAGATTATTAAACCGAGAAAACCTCGTCATGTTAATATTCACACTTGTTTATTTCCTGAACTTGTCCGACCAGCGAGTGATCCCAAGAATGCGCTAACTTGTAACTTCCGTTAAACAAGGAACTGAAAGGCAAACGCGTGGATCTAAACAAGATCCATCGTGTTCGAAAGGTTTAACAACCTTTCGGCGCCTGAGATTATAAAAGCAAGCTCCTACCCGGAGCTCGCTCTTTTTTGGATTTTGACACTCATCGACGTTACATGGATAATTAGTCTGATTACTTTAAAACTCATTACACTGCTGAACTACGACGATGGAACACGGAGTTACCGCTGCCTAGCATGCTACAAGTCGCAAGGGATTGCTCGGTTTGGTGAGCTGAAGGTCGAAGGATAGAACCCTGGCAACTGTCACGATTCGGTCTGCAAGAAGCATCAGGACAAGACATCACACACCTATCAGGTATGAACAAGCGTGAATAACCTTTACACCAACTTTCCATATCTCTACCCTCCTAATCGGAGCAGGTTCAGCCAACAGATATTATTAAGCTCTACCTAAATGTTTAAATGAAACTTCCCTGTGACCTCAGATCCCAGGTAAAACGGGATTACAACAATATGCTTACAGTTATTGATACCTTTAGCAAATATGCATGGGCTGTTCCCTTAAAATCCAAGACTGGTACTGTGTTACCGAGGCTTTTAAGTTAATATTTAGTGAGGGAAGGAACCAAAATATTTACAGACAGACAGAGGGAAACAATTTTACAATTCTACATTTGCTAAGTTAATGCAACAACATAATATTAAACATTATTCTACATATCTTAAAGCTAGTATAGTGGAACGATTCAACAGGACATTAAAAAATCGCATGTGGAGACAATTTACTCTGCAGGGCAATTATAAGTGGGTGCAAATTTTACCCGAGTAAGTTCATAATTACAACAACACAGTACACAGTACTATTCACATGAAACCTGCTGAGGTAACCAAGTCTGATGAGCAACGATTGATTTCTACTGTTTATTGTCAAAAATATACATATACTACCAAGAAGCCAAAGTTTAAAATAGGGGATCAGGCGAGGGTCAGTAAATATAAACAGTTATTCGAGAAAGGATTCACTAAAAAATGGAGTACAGAGTTATTTATTGTAGTTCAAGTTTTACGAGGCAATAGAAATACATATATCATAAAAGATAATCATAATAAAATATTGAAAGGGAGATTCTATGAAGAGGAACTCAGTAAAACAAAATATCGAGATACATATCTAATTGAGAAAATATTGAAGAAGAAAAATAATAAATTGTATGTGAAATGGTTAGGTCTGCCAGACAAAAGTTGGATAGAAGCAAACCAGGTGATTCTTTGATACCAACATGGAATGTGGTACAGCGTTTACCAGATGTAGTGGAAACTAATAAAAAAATGGAGAGCTTTTACCTGATAACATAAGATGCCTCATTGCAGGCCCATCCGGTTGTGGAAAAACCACTTTGCTGGTTGATAATTTCTTCCTTGCTTCCAATTGGCTAGATTGGAAAAATAGACACTTGTATGTATTTTCAAAGAGTTTAGAACAACAGAAATACCAACAACTCATGAAGCTGTACGAGGGACTGGGCATAGCTACATTTGCATCAACAATAAAACCTCTCGACCAATGTTTGAAAAATTCTGTTGTGGTGTTTGATGATGTTATTCTAGAAAATCAGAATGAAATTAGAATTTTTTTTTTACACAGGGTCGTCACAAAGAAATAGACTGCTTTTATTTAGCTCAAACTTATTCCAAAATTCCCAAACAGTTACTACGAGATAATACAAACTTAATCTGTTTGTTTCGTCAAGATCATAGTAATTTGAAACATGTATACGATGATTATGTGGTAGGAGACTTAAATTACAACCAATTTTCAAAATTCTGTTCATCTTGTTGGAACAATGGCGATTTTGGATTTGTCACATGACTCGTAAACCTAACAATGGTAAATTCAGAAATAAAATCAACGACTTTTGAACTTTGAAACGATATAAAATAACCATTATTCAAAAAAATAAATATTCAAAATTGAAGATAATTACGAGAGTATTTGTCCAAACGTTTCAAAGGTTGGAAATCAGAGAATCGAGGTTTCTACGAACAACACAAACGTCAAGACCAACCCATTATTGATGCAAAGAGTGGTCTTGGGAAAGAGATTAAGGGTGTGACAGAACAAAATAAAAATCTCATCAATGAATTGGTATCTCTTACTGCTAAAAATTATGCAGATTTCCCTCCTACGCCATTATCCAGCATTCACACACCCCTGATACTCAAGGAAGCACCTGCTAAAGCAGCTATAGAAGAAGCAGAGAAAATCGACTTGGGTCCCCTGGCAAGGGATTACCTAAGTACTGGTAAATTCGAAAAAGATGAAGTATTTGGATTGTATCCGACCATGGAAACAAATGAAGGGGTAGTATGGAAAATTGGCAAATCTAAAGTAACATTCGAAGGGGACAACATAAAAATTAATTTGGGTGGGAGAAACAGCTGGTCCAGATATCGTGGTACTTTTGGGCTATGGGAGCTCATCACTAAGAAACAACCAAAAAATTTTACAGAAGATGATTATCAAAGTTACTCTGAAATTTTGACACTGTATGATGCTCTGTACCAAAATAATGATGCCAGTCAAGAGCGAGTGAAATCGAGCAGTGGTGATAAATACAAAAATCTGATCAAACCCATCTGGAACCAACTCAAAACCGGTAGTGGTATCAAGCAATACAATACTCTACCTACATAATTTGTGTGGGTAAACAATGTTAGAAAACTCATAGATAGATTGCTAGTTATAGCAGCGGAGGAAAATGCTGGGAACAACAACTTCCATAATGAGAAAATGGGTATTGTAAACATGATCAGTGACAAACTAGCTAATTTCATTGTAAACGATCCCAAAGTTATAGGATACTTAATTAAAATTATCAATACTTTATCTCCTAAATTCTGGAATATATCAGAGGGACGAGGTTTGGTGAATGATATTATTAATAAACTTCCATTCGAATTACACGTACCTGGTTACCAATACTGTGGTCCGGGGACAAAACTTGAAAAAAGGTTAGAAAGAGGTGACAGAGGAGTCAATCCTCTCGATGCAGCTTGAAAAGAACATGACATTGCATACAACACACACAAAGATCTGGATGATCGTCATGTGGCTGATAAAAAATTAGAAGATGCAGCATTTGGAAGATTAACAAGCAGAGATGCTTCTTTGGGTGAACGAATAACAGCGTTGGGTACAACTATTGCGATGAATACAAAACAAAAATTAGGGTGGGGTTTGTAATAATTAAATATATAATATAAATACCTTGAAAAATAATAATAAATAATAACAACAACATAAAGTCAAAAGGAGTTGTGTACCAAATTCCATATCACAATCTTAGAAATTTAAAAATAAATTCAATTTTAACTAAAAAAACAACAAGAAAAGAAGAGACAATGTATAGCCAAAGGAAATGGAATGACATTATTACTCAGTACGCCACAATTAAAAAGATTGGAAAATACAAGAAAGAAAACACATAGTGCAGGATTCATATTCATCATCCCAGCTATTTTGGCAGCTTTAGGGGCAGTGGGGAACTTAGCTGGTGTCAGTGCGGCTATAGCCAAAACTGTAATTGATTGAAAAAAGAATAAGGCAGAACTAGAAGAGCAGAAGCGTCATAATCTTGCCATGGAGAAAAAATTAGGCAGTGGTGTGAAGTCCAGAGCACTCAGAAAATTAAAAAAAAAAAGAAGAAGCACTCACAAACCAAGACATTGAATCTTTAGTTAAGATATTTAAAATTAAACACTTCAGGAAGGTTTTCATGTCTGATTCTCTCCCTAAAGGTAGTCCCCACTCACGAGAATGTGGCGTGGTGAATTTGGGTAAGTCCGAAAACATTGGTACCCACTGGATATGCTATTATAAACAAAATAACAATGCTTTTATTTTCGATTCTTTCGGAGGGGTACCCCCTACAGAATTAATTTGTTACTTAAAACATGTTAAGGTTTATTACAACGACGATGATATTCAAGATTTCGATAAAATTATATGAGACTATGTTTGCATTACGATGCTCAGAATATTAAATAAAATACCAAAAATCAAATTAAAAGATTTTCAAAAAGCTGTATTATATATTAAATATAGAAACTTTCATCTCTCCAGCGAGACTTCGGTCTTGAAACTACATCTTCACGATGATATTATCTATCCAAAATCCATAGCTCTGAGAGCATTCTACAGTATGTATTTGATTCCGAATGTAACTAATTACAACAATACTATGTTAGTAGGTAATGAAAAAAATATTATTCCTCCCGGACAGTATAACTTATCCACTTTACAATCTGAACTTCCTAACTCTGTATTGCTATGTCAAAATCCTGTATCACACAGAGTGGAGATCGTATCTACCAAAGAAAGAGTGGACTTATCTACAATGGGGGAACTTCTGGGATTCGAGAACAATAGCAAATTAGAACCAGGTGTTAGCCACATAGGTAAATTTATACCAAAATTCTTAGCTATAGAGGGCCTCCCCCATGGCGGAGTGGTAGCGTCATTGCCTTGTAATCAAGGGGTCCCGGGTTCGATACCCTGTGGAGGCACAAGTGGTTCGGATTCCACTTTAAACTGTAGGTCCAGTCCCGATTAGCCTTACTGTGCATAAAGTGGACTTAAAACACCAACTCAAACCAAACCAAACTCTTAGCTATAGAGACATTAAATATTCAACATTGCCAAAGGTATGATTATCAAAGAAGAAGAAAATTCGATTGGTAGTCACAAAGAAACAGGTATCATTGCTACATTTAAGTTAATTACATAGAGATAACAATTACAAATGAGAAAAATGAAATCATCGATTTTGCCGGTGCTAATACCACTGCGATAATAGAAATTAATATTTAAAATATGTAAATAAATACGAAATGGAAAATATCGAGAGTTATGAATTACAGTCTTTCCCTCCAAATAGGAGGACATTTGCAAATTTGAATCAGCCCAACAAAGAGATACAGTATGACATCACGGTGGGGGATGGGTTCATTCATTCACATAGATCAAATCTGTATAAAAAAATTGATATTGTAAAACAAAGTAATGGTGAAGAATATCCCCTCCCCGGGGCTAATGTAAAACTTATAGATAATTTTGTTCCATTCTTATTCTCTCAAATTGAAATTAGGAAGCATGGTACAGTGATTGACAGGATTGATTGCCCTGGAATTACATCCACTACAGTGGGGAAATTGAAACTGTCCAAATCCGAGAGTGCATATTATAAAGTTGGTGGGTTCGAAGCTGGAACAAAAATTCAAGCAAAAAGTCACACAGTACTGTTCCCCATGAGATTGCTACTTGGATTTTTCTCTGATTATAAAGAAATTTTGTGGAAAGGTGGTTTGAGTGTCATATTTCGCAGAGCACCCAATGATCATAATGCCATCATGAGATACAAAACTTTAAATGCAGATGGAACAGCCAATGAGGCTAGTTTACCCGAAGCTTCAAAATGTGTGATCCAGTCTATGGAGTTACGAATGCCTATAGTTGAATTCGAATCGAATTATGCTCTCAAATACAAAGCCAACATTTTGAAAAATCCTCAAATTCCGATTCTTTTTTTTCTTATCAATGCATACAGAAGCCTATGGAGGGTAAATTTTTTTGAATTTGACATTACTAATCAGTTTCAATCTTTACAATACGATATGCCAGAGTTTGTAGCTGTGTTGTTTCAGACAGGGAGAGATGACAATCAGGAAAAGGATAGCAGCCAGTTTGATAATTGTAAAGTTAAAAATGTGTATCTGAAGAATGGCAGAAATGAGGTGTTCCCTCGTGACAATTGTAATTTAAACATTGCATAACAAGATTATTTGAAGTTATATGAAGCATTTAGTGCTTTTAAGAGAGTGACTGAAGGTAACATAGACATGTATTATAATCCAGATGAGTTCATAGTTCACAGACCAATGTTTTTAATAAATGCATCAAAAAGAAAATTGGTAGTTATAAATGATCGAACAAACATTAAGTTAATATGTGAGTTTCATGAAACTTTACCGGAAAATACCATATGCAGTGCAATTTTAATTGTAGAGAAATCATACATATATGATGTAAAGAATGAAAGAGTGATAGAATAATTTTAATTTTCATACTATTTAATACTAATATATATAATGCAATATAATACAATACATTTTTATTATTTTTATTTTAGAGCAAAATTTTAGCCTTAGGGCTACACTACCACCACTTAATTCAAATAAATATTACAATAAATAAGAAAAATATTATACAACATTTATTACAATGTTTACTTGTATTATAGTGTCTATATTCTTTAGTATGGACATAGTGATCTAATATTTTACAATTTATTATTATTAATATCAAGACCTACTTTATTTTTAAATGTAGTATAGACACCAGCTGATTTGTTAGTTAAATAAATATTTTTTTTTAAATCTTTAATTGTTCATACTCAACTTACACTTATCACAATGTTTACTTGTGTTCTTGTGTCCATGTTCTCTAGTATGGATGTTACAATCTAATATTTGTAATTTATTGTCATTGCCATCAAGAGCTTTTTTATTTTTAAATGTAGTATGCACACCATCCAATTTGCTAGTGAGATGATATGAAAATGTATTTTTTGTTTTCTTTTCAAATAAACATTCTTTAAAATCTTCCATTGTAAGTTCTCTTGTACATGGTCGACTCACACCCTTGGCTCTTTTAATTTCTTCTTTGCCATGAATATTTAGGCAATACATTTTTGGTCTTAGACCAGCAAATTCTGTTATTATAGACCCTGCTGCCTCATCTTTCATTTTCCCAGGGATCATCTGATTTTCAAGACTGTGTAATGGATTATTTTCTGGATAATTACTACTAAAGTCAAAATTTTCTTTCATATGTAGCAAATCACTGTACAAATCGGGTGTTTCTATCACATACACAAAACTATCAGTATCAATGTATGCTATTTCAATTTTATCTTTGTATATAGGTTTCATAATATCATAATGAAATTTATACATCTCCAATTTAGCTAATTCTAGAACTACAACACCCACAGCTATTGGTGCATCACATTTTACTTTGTTATTGGATCTTTCAATAAGAGTCAGATTATCTGTAATTCTTGTAAAACCTTTGTATGTGGGATCAGCAATAAGTTTCCTAAGTTTTTTTAGATCGCATACCAAATTACACCTTACTTGATTTCTTTTGTTCTCTGCACATTTTCCATATATTGCATTAATTATTAATTTAAAAAGATATTTTTCATCTTTAGAATTTGTTTGTATTCTATTCTTTGTATTTTCCACAATATAAGATTTTAACCATTTTTCTTGCTCAAATTTTAACCCCTTATGGATTTTAGTAAGTTCCATACCTTGCTCCAAGTAATATTGCAACAGTCGATAGTGAAGTGCATAATTTTTTTAGTTTCGAAAGATGACAGTAATTTTGTTTCTTTTGTACCTGGGACATTCTGAGAAACTGGTGCCATAGCTAATCCGTGGTGATCGACATGGAGATCAGATGGATATTTCAAATCAACTTCCAATAGACAACCTTTTGGATGATCTTCAGACCAATTTAAGAAATCCCTGTCTTCAAGTTCTTTCTTGCTCATTCATTCGTAATTACCAATTGGCAGTGATTGAGTCATCGCATAACCATATAAATTGTTCATATCAACATAAAATATGTATTTAGATGGTTTGCTAGGATCATAGTTAGGTAAATATTTATTGTTTGTGTTTGCATATCTTAAAGGACACTGCACTATACCACCACGTTTAGCAGATTCAACAAACATGAACTGGTTAATACTATTAAAAAGACCAATTTCAACTTTAGTATTTAAAAGCATGGCCTGCCAGGATAAGCCGGGTGTTGTGTACATAAAAACAGGATCTACTTCATATCATTTAAAACAACGTTCTCGAAAAGTTTCGAATACATCAGCCAACTGGAGAGTATCCAAAATCAAGTATTTGTCATGATAATCTCCCATTGTTTTGAAATCTAGTGTTTTCCAGACTCTGTGTTCATATTGATAATCTAACTCGCTAAATTCTTTATCATCAAGTTTGTTATAAAATCAATCTATCGAAGGTAACTGTGTCTCTTTAAATTTTTCAAAATCATCAATGTGATCATATGAGTAGGCCCCTTTTCTTTTCAACAATTCTATCTTATCCTCACCAAAATATTATTTTGTGTGAACAAATTTCTCGTTGGTTAATTTACTCACTAGAGTAGCCAAACTGCTGGGAAGAAACTGATATGAATCCAAGAATCTAAGAACAACTTTTTTTACAATTTCTAATTTGATAGTTTTCTCTATAGCGATATATTTATCTTTACTACGTGGTATAATATTGATATTCTCTGTATCATACCCTAATTCTTTGATAAATAAATGTGCATCAAAATTTTGCAAATTGTGAATGAATATTGGAATGAAATTAGGTTTTTTTATTTGCAAATTACATGAATTACAAATTGTATGGATATATTCTCCATTAAAATGGTTGTGGTGTTTCTTTTTTTCACTATCAGAATTAAAATATCTATTACAATATCTACAACTTAAAGTATTATCATGTTCCTGTTGTTGTCCTGATGTAAAAGAGTTCATTGGTATTTCATCGTTATATAAGATTGGACCATAATTTTCACCCAAATCTCGAAGTTTTTGAATAAATTTTTGGTCTGCATCTTCACCTCGATAAAAATATAGTTCTGAATTATTTTGTCCATATGTTTTTACTAATTTTAGTGCAAAACCACATGCTTTATGTTTAGCTATATTTGTTGTACTTGATGCATTCGAATCTGGAAAACATGTTGCTACTGGTTCTGGTATTGTTTCAAAATCTCCATAGATTGCAAATGGATTTTTTACCAATGATTTGAAATTACTAAATTTTACACTTTTGGATGATACATCATAAGTCCCAGGAGGGTGGAGAGAGCAATATTTAATATGTTCCTTTAATTTCTCTTCACATGTTTTCCCACCTCTTCCATCAAATTTTGACAAGCAATGACAATTTGATGTTATTTGACTATGTACCAATCGTCCTAGATCCTGTATGAGACAATAATGTTTCTTGTTTCTCTTTGTAACATATAATAAATGTATAACACGTGTACCATCTGCTGCTGGATAGTGACGCAGTGGATAAATTTTATTATTTTTATCAATACCATAAACTTGCACAGCTATTGGTCGATTGTAGTGTTCTTTATATTGTTTTTCAAATTTACTAATATCTGAGATATCTACTGGATATTTTATGCCTGACATAGGTTTTTAAACTCTTCTATATATTCAGGATAATTGTAATTAGAGATACGATATTTATTGTCAGATGCTGGATGAAAATAAGCTATGATGCACCAGAGAAAATATTTATTATCTTCATTTTGAATATTTATTACAGCATTTTTGTTTTTGATGTCGTCGGGTAATTTAATATAACTAGATCCACCCCCAAGAGGGACATATTTTTCTATTTTCAATTCAAGTATATGGTTTGTATCACAAAGTGACCAACCCGAACCTCTTCCTTGGAACGTTTTTTTGTTTTGACTTAAGTTCTTTACAATTTTTTCATAAATATCATACAAAGAACGAATATCACTCTTGTGTAAAATTAACACACTAGTACGATGAATGTATTGTTCTTTTTCACTATAAGAATTTATATACATAGAGAATAGATTAAAATATATTTTGAGAGAACATCTTTCAAGGTTATTTTTAATTGCTTCTATAATTTTTTCTTTCAATTTAGCTAAAAAATTTGGAATATCTGTATCTTCGTTATTTATGTCTAATATAGTATATATTTTTGTATACAAAATTTTTTGTTTTTGGTTTCTGTTATTCATTTTTTCTTATTCTTTTATATAATTTGTATATATATAATTATATATATCTTTTTAAGAAAATAAAAAAATTGGTTTTATATATTAATAACATTTCTTTGGTTTTATATATTTAATTTTTTTTAAAAAAATATGTTAGAACAATTTATGCTTAATAAAAATTAATTATAAATGTATATGTTATTAGTATTCTACATACCAAAGTGCATATATATTTTTATATATTGCCTTTTTTCTTTCTTTCTAAAAATATATATTATACATTTGAAAAATAATTTTATATACACTGCCACTGGTAATAGCTTTTTTATCAGTATCTACATTTTCAATTGTAGATACACACACATCCACTGCACTGCACTGTACTGTACAGCAAATACTGTACACATCTATTTTCTTTTAAAAAATGTGATAATTGTAAATGCTTGCTTGAAATATGGTGATTTAGGCTCAAAAACATATTTTGCCCTATAAAAATGTAAAATTCAGCTTTTAATAAAATAACATAATTATTTTTTACACTATAAGAATGAAAAAAATTAGATTTTTTTGGATATTTCCCCCTTGGAAAATTAGCTGAAATCAGGGTAAAATAAATAAATAGCAAATAAATGTTTGCAAACATACCATTACCTCTACTCTCCCTTTTACGTAGCAGACAGCTATTAATTAACATAACACAAAAGCCAATAGAGATCAATCCGATCTTTACATACTTCTCCCCTTCAAAAAGAACAATAAAAAAAATTTAAAAAGTACACCATACTAATAAAATCTTCTCACACAATTACACAACCCACACAATAAGAAATTCAACTGATCTCGTTGTATCTGAAATTGAAAATAAAGGGGTCACTAGTTCATTCATACGTAGGGTGCGGATATATAGGACCGAAAACCTCTCAAATAGGTAGGTAAAAAAGTACCAAAAATGATGAAAATTGGCACTTAAAAAAGCGCTATAAAATAAGAGAAGGCACCCGAAAAAAATAGTCCTTGAATGTGAACTTATTTCAATTTTCTTGTTCCAATGCACAGTTATACGTTATACTTAGGGCGTGTCCAAAAGGGGAATTAGTGATGGTCATAAGCCCCCCCTGCCTCCTTTGACCCAGTATTCCTAAAAAAAATACTATAATAAAAGGCTGGAAAAGGTATATGAAATCCTACCTTTCGTAGCCTGGGCAGGCCACTGGTTATACTGTATTAGCCTACAGTTTATAGAAAAAGTGCACTAACGATTCGCAAACAATTAACACTATTTTGATCGAAATTCACACTTGCGGGGAATCGTCAGTTGAAGTAATCCTCACATAAAGAGCTTGTGCTAACGATTGCATCAACTTGAACAAATGACCCAGTTTTATGTCCAATTCAAAAGTGATGAAATAACATATACACCTTTTTATAAAAATAATAATAATAAATTAAAGGATTAAACAAGTTAAATCTATCTGAAGAAATGAACTTGTGTTACCCATTGTGCTGATTGCGCACAAACGATTCACATGCAATTTACAATAGTTTGAATGAAATAATCATTGTAGGAAGACATAGATAACACAATCTAGTTAATTTTATTAAAGTTTTTGCATTATTTTGAACGAATATGTAAGCTGTTTGTCTGTGTATGGGAATACATTTATTTTAGAATAAATAGCATCGTTTGACAGAGTGTGTTTCTCTGTATCCAAAACACTAAGTTTTTCACATAACTTCTATTCAGAAGTGAGGTAAAGCAAGATGAATGTTCGTCCCAGTGGGCATTGTTAAACATTTATCCTTGTTTCAGAATAACGCGAGAGGTAGGAAAACATTTTAAACAGGAGCCGAAAATCACGTCAGCAAATGGTCAGCATGCCTGGCCTCTGAGACGTTCCAGTAGGTCAGAATATACTCTCCGGTGATGGTGTGACCCCTTTCAGGGTAATCAATCAGCTCGTAATGGAAAACCTAGCGAATCCCAAAAAAACTGATACCATCACCTTCTAGGTTGACAGGGTGAACTTGACCTTCTTCGGTGTGAAACATGATGCATGCTTCCATTGCTTCGACTCTTCTTCTCTTTCCGGCTGATAGTGGTGGACCCAGCACTCATCCATTTTAATGAATCGAGCAAGAAAATTGTCTACATCTGCTTCAAACAGTTCCAAATTTTCCCTTGACATCTTCTGATGAGTGCGTTTCCGCTCAGGAGTCGGAAGATGTGGGACCCATCGAGGAGCAGAAACTCTTGAGAAGACAAGCTCTTTCTTCAAAGTGTAGTCGGCTCTCTCCTATGAGATCCCCAATCTGTCTGCTACTTGTGCTAACAATGGGCGATCTTGCATGATGATCTCCAAAACAAGGTCATTGTATCTTTGGTGATGACAGTTGCTGATCTGCTGAACCTCCTTGCCACTCTTGAACTGTTGTACCCAGCGTTTGACTGTGGCACATCAAGGGGCATTGTCATGTAAGCCATTGAGGATATCGTGATGGATTTCTGATGGTGACGTTCCTTTCAGGTGAAGGTATTTGATCACCAAGCGATAATCCACTTCTTCCATTTTCAACAAATCGCTGCACCTTCTTCAATTCAAAACTCTGCAATAAAAAAACGAGAAACGTTAGAAACATGAGCATGGGACATACTAATGAAGAGTGCTGCTATCATAACTATAATTTCGTTCTTAGCTACCTATTTTCTGCGTTAGGCTCAAAACTTTTCAAGCTACCGTCGTACATTTGAAAAATACGCCATACGTCCCAATCGACGAAACCGAAGCACCTGATAGATATATCTTTGTATGTTACAGCTTATCGTACAAGAATAACAAAACTTTAAATATCTAAGGTTGAAGCTATTTTTAATAGTTTCAATTGAAAGACAAAAACGGTTGAAAGCAGCAAGCGCAAACTACAGTGCAAATGTCAGATATAAACACACTTTATTCACGTAAGTTTCTAGTGCCCCTTATACAATACCATATACTACTTGGCTAGTCTTCAGACATGGACACTTGAATGTAACAATTAAGTTCGGATTTGGTGCAAGCACAATACTGCAAATCGGAATTCTCATTCCGGTGATTCAACTGCAGCAACTACAAAAAATATTGTTAAACTAAATACAATTGTTACTGAATAACTGAAACGTGTCTGTGTGGAATACTCAACCAACACTAATATCAATAAGACTACTTTTGTCTTTACATTCGAACTGCACTATTTCTTTTTTGTTACGTATATTTTATAGTCTATTACAAAAAGTAACAAAACTTACTTTAACTTCCTGCATTTCTTCATTTGGGAGCCTTCATGGTTGCATGATTAGACGCAGATTCCTGCCCTTAATATTTTGCATACAAATTGTTTTCCCTTTTGCCATGTCGCCGCGAACTGAAGTTCCACTCCCTGATAGGTTGATCCTCAGCCTTAGATGTTTTGGTGAGTCAATCGCACACCCATCCCAGTCCCACCCTATTTAACTTGAGGGCCCCCAGGCCCCCTTTTAGAGACCCCAGGTCCCTCTGGGGAGAAAACCAACACCTAGGAGGAGATCTTGGCCAATGGGAGACTTCCAGGTCAGAGGGGACGTGGGGTAACTCCGTCTTCCACCCTGCTTCCTACCAGATCCCTCCCGCCACTTGGAGATGGATCCCCCGGGTTCCCAGACGCTGTATCGGATGGTGCAGTGGTGGAGCGCCCAGAGGACGACCCGCCGTGGCCAGCGCCGCAAGGGGCAAGAGAGGCCCACACCAAACAATGATATGAAAGGCTAAAGTACTAATAGAATATAGAACGGAAAGTACTAATAGAACAAATTACTAATAAAATAAAGTGCAGAAAGTACTAATAGAGTAAATAGCAGAATGTTCTAATAGAATAAAGCCGGAAAGTTCAAATAGAACAAATGACGGAAAGTACTAATAGAATAGAGGACGGAAAGTCAAATAGAACAAATGACGGAAAGTACTAATAGAATAGAGGACGGAAAGTTAAATAGAATAAAGGATGGAAAGTACTAAGAGAGCAGAGATCTAAGGGAGGAATTGAGGGAACTATGGTGACTCCAACCACCTGCTTACAGTCGAAGAGCACCCTAATGACAAGACATTCCGCTTCAAAGAAGAAGTGGTAACACCTAAACTCCGTCGAGTACTCTTAAAGCAAATTTGGACCTAACTCTTTGTCATTGTTTCTTGCCTCTTGTTAGGAGTGACCGTCCCTAACCACGAATAGATACTGGAATGAATCAGGGTAGAAAGCCATGTACGCCTACAGAAGGAGAATACCTATGAGAACGTCGAATTGACACAATCTTGACTAATCAAGCCAAACCTTCTCATCTGAAGCAGAGGAAATATTGAACTCCTATTATCAAATTTGTTAACCTAAATGTTGTGAAAAACTATATAATAGCATTTTATACTACGTGTAAATAAATGCGGTGGTGGAGTGGTAAGCGTAGCGATTCACGAAAGATCCTATGTTCGAATCCTGGTAAGGACATGAATACCTGATTCTGTTAACCTTATCATCTGTCATGTTATTGAACGCGTAATAACCAAGGAAATTTGCCTAAGAAAGTAACGTACTACTTTTAATTGACTGTTCTGATAGTGGGGAATAGGTGGAAGTGATGAAAAAATGCAAAGGAGAACGAACTGCCTGGATGTGATAGGAGACAGAATACAAGCAACTATTCCCCTAATGTGCAAAAGCGGAATGTTTCCTACCATAACTAAGAAGAAAAGAGGATGGAGAACGACTAAAGCGGCGGCTGGTGGGTCCGAATTAGGTTCAGAGCTAGTAGCAAAATACTACTAGCTCGTCACCTATAAGGGCCAGTCAGTGGAAAACAGGCCACTTCGTATATCTCGACGTGCAGATGCCACGGCTCCACGAAACTCCTGCTGCCACTGGAAGGAGGTTCCGTTGTCGTCCGGAAGATGACAGTGGAGTCGCACGCTTGTGTGGAGCAGTGCGAATGCAAGCTGTGTGAAGTGCAGACATACAGAGACTTGCTGTCCGGCACATCGTGGAGGCCAGTAAGGAAGAGCAGCGAGCAGTCGTGCGTTCCCTGGTGGTGGAAGGCACTAGTACGCGTGACATTCACCGTCGAATGACGGCGGTGTATGAGCAACATTGTTCATCTCTGTCGCGGGTGAAGGAGTGGAATCGGTGGTTCCTTCGCGAAGGAAGAACGTCACTGCGGGATGACCAACAACCTGGACCATACGGTCAATGCTGTCCGAGACATGTTACTTAGATTTCGATGGGAAATACTCAATCACCCACCTTACAATCCGGACCTGTCCCCGTGCGATTATGCTATCTTTGGTGAGCTGAAACGGGCACTGCAAAGTCGCTGGGTTCAACTTGGACACTGAGGTGAAGTATGTAGTGAGCGACTGGTTGTTGCAACAACCGCCTACCTTCAACATGGCTGCCACTGACCTACTGCCAGGACGTTGAGACAAATGCCTCAACATCTATGGGGATTACCTTTAAGGTGAGAACATAGTTTCATAGTTATACTGTGGTCTGTTTTCCAATGAATGACCGTTATACATATAAATAAACACTTGATATGCACATGCTCTTCAATTGAGAATTTAAGAGATTTAAACCCGCGTGGAGTTCCTGTTCTCATATCGGGGGTTCCTCAGGTGGCGGAGGAGGAAAGCTCACTAGATATACATTGTACTGGGCAATCAAAATAACCATGGCGGACTAAGACCAGGACTGCTGCTTTGTAGTTAGTAGAGGGATCTACAAAGTCTAGGGGAAGAAAACCATGAAAACAAATCACATGGCCCTCCAGATTGAGGGTTGAGCGTAAGGCTTACGACATTACCTTGTAAAAGAGCAACTCTATGAGAAGTCAATATACGAGCCTCGGAAGAGTGGATTTTTAAGAAGAGGACCAGGACAGACCAGGAATATGAGAAAGGTGAACAAAGAATGAACAACAACATTGCAACTTGGAATGTACGCACTTTAGGGAAACCAGGTGTACTGAGAGTCGTTAAACAACAGGCTGAGAAAGGCATAGGGGTCAGGTTTCATTGTATATAAGGATATGAAGGACGCTGTACTCAATTTCACACCGATAAACGAGAGAATGTGCACCATGAGAGTCAAAGGAAGAATGTTTAACATCACAGTAATCTGTGAAAATGCACCAAATAAAGAGATGAGATGAGATCAAAGATGCACCACAACATGATATAAAACTATTTACATGAGATGTAAATGCGAAAATAGGAAAAGAAGAAATTTCCAGAAAATTAATTGGTAAAGGAAGCTTACACAGTGATAGTAAAGCAAAGAGATGAAAGCAAAAGAATGGTAGTTAAAAGTACTGAGTTGCAAATAAAGAAACATTAAGAAGGAAACATGGATCTCACCAGATGGAACCATAAGACACCAAATAGACCACGTGGTAATAGATGATAGATATTCTTCAGATGTAATAGATCTCAGTAGCTGCAGAGGTGCAGACTGTGGATCTGACCACTTTTTAGAAAAATTAAATCCAGACAAAAATTGATTGTTATAGAAATAGCAAAGGAATGAAACAAGAAATATATGTAACAACAAAGGTAATAAAAGATGAAATGTATAGAGCAAGATGTAAAAAGCTATTAAAGAAGATATTGGAACAGAAAGATGAGGAATGGCATTATTCTGATGTAGAGCAAAAATTGATAACAATAAGAGACAGCATTTAACATGCGGCAGATAAAGTACTGGGTAAAAATAAACCAAAAACAAGAGAAAATGGTGGGAACATAAATGTGATAAAGCCATAATAGAAGGAAATGAAGCAACGATGAAAATAATATTCAGCAACAGAAGAGAAAATAGAGAAATGTTTATGGACAAGAGAAGAGTGGCAGATAAATTATGCAGAAGAAACAGATCAAAATATGAAACGCAAAACATAGCAGAGATAGAAGACACATGGAAAACAAAAGAAAGGAGTGAGTAATTCTGGAAACTGAAGCAAGAAAAGAATGGATTACAACCAAGGGTTTCCTTCTGCAAAGATAAAGAGGGAAATCTGATAGGACACAAGGAAGGCACACTAAATAGATGGCAGAGTATTTTACTGAACTGTTGAATAAAAGTAATAATGAACAAGGGAATGAGGATATTGGAAATAGTGAGGAAGAAAGAAGCTTGACGGTAGAAGAGAGAGAACAATCCCTTTCGAAAAAAGAGGAGAGAAAAGGTCCAATAATGCCCCAGGAAATAAAAATATAAAGGCTGACCTCCTGAAGTCAGGAGGGAACATCATAATGGAAAAGTTAGAAGAACTGTACAAACAAATATAGGAAGAAGAAAAAATGTCACAACAATGGGTAAGAGGGATCACATGCCCAATACATAGAAGTAAAGAGAAAACGCTATGTGAAAACTACAGAGGAATTACACTTCTCAATATGGCATATAAAGTATTTGCAAAGATACTAGTCAGGAGACTTTCCCCAGTAGTAGAGAAGATGATCGGAGAATACCAGTGTGGTTTTAGGAGAAACAGGTCGACCACAGATCAAATTTCTTCAATTAAAATAATGGAAAACTGCTATGAATACGATATTGACTTGCATCACCTCTACATTGACTTCAAACAGGCATATGACAGAATCAAGAAGAACAAACTGCTAATTATCATGAAAGAGCCGAAAATATCAATGAAACTAGTAAAATTAAAAAGAAGAACATTAAAAGAAACAACAAGTAAAGTAATGATGGATGGAGAATTATCACAAGAATTCCAAATAGAGAGAGGAGTAAGGCAAGGATATGTCATACAAACCCTCTTATTTAATCTAGCACTAGAAAAGGCTATCAGACATCTGAGTATAAACCCAGGAGGGACAATCTATGATAGGATGTGGCAATGGCTAACATGTTCAGTGGCATTGAAGAAGTTTTACTCTTCCAAAGAGATAAGAAAAAATATAATATATATACAAAACAATTGTACGCCCAGTTGTAGCATATTTGTCAAAAACCTAGACCTTAGGGAAAAGTCATGAAGAGGTGTTAATGATATAGGAAAGGAAGATCTTGATAAGAATTTTTGGAGCAGGGAGAGAGAACGAAACCTGGAGGATATGAACAAACATAGAAATACAAGAACTGTATAATAATCAGGACATTGTAACAGAGATTAAGTGTGGACGAATTACATGGTTAGGGCATGTGTAGCGAATATAAGATTGCAGGGTGCCAAAGAAGGTATTAAGCGTGGGACCAGGTAGAAGAAGAAGGACAGGAGGACCTTGGATACGATGGCTCGACGACGTGCAAGAAGATCTGAGAAGACTGGGAGTCCGGAGATGGAGGACAAAGGCAACGAAGATAGACGACTGGAGGCTGGTTGTGAAAGGGCCAAGACCCTACATGTACTGCAGCACGAAGAAGTAAGTAAGTGAGTGAGTGGAATAGAGATCAATCATAATGTGTATTTATTTCGTTAAAGTTATGTGTTTTAAAGTTTAAGTTTAAAAGTTAAACAACATGAAACTCAGTGCCAGAAGTGCCAGATTTAGAGTGAAAAGATACATAGGGTAACTTAGGGTGAATCGGATTACAGGGTGAATAGGGACACTTTTGAAATTGCCGGCCCCTGTGGGGGAATCCCCATCGTCGCAAATTAGCCAAAAGTGACACAAATAAAAGCGAGGTAAAATAAAGCAAATGAAATCTATTAAAAATCAAACGTTTTCAAATTCTCTCTCCCTGCAAAAGCGAAACAAAGTCAAGGATATGTATCGATGTGGCAGTGAAGTTTGGAACATCTAGCATCTAGTGAACGTAAAAACTTCCAGCGAATAGTGTATTTGAAACTGCTAAGAAGTACAGAAAATACTCGTGTTAAAGGAGACTGGAGAAATAAAACTGTATTTCAAAGATAGCTATGTGTATGTATTAGTGTTATACTGTGCAATAGCCGGTATTTTAAAGACCATTTCTGCTAAGATGGTATATAGTTGTCGTAGAAGAAGTCATGATATTTCTCTTAATTCTTACATTCAACTGATGAACAGAAAATTCTTGCGCTTTGGGGGATTAGGCTCAACAATATACATATGTTGCTGTATTCCACCAATATTAATGTTTAAAGTAAAGAAAACCACGCATAATTTTCTGTTTCTCCAATGTTTCGTTGACAACTTTCGGACCCACCACGTTTCTTGAATTCTGTTTGATTCTTTTGAATGGAGATGTGACACACAAGAACTTAAATACATAGACGTTTTATGAGAAGAACGACATACACATGATATGTCTACCAAACCATATAACACATCGACTACAGACTTCGGACTTTCCTTCTCCGAGTGCAATAACTTCATACGCAATACAAGAGGGTGAGATAAACAAATACATTAACTTTAAAAGCATTTCGAAGGCAGCATGGTTAATGGTAGCGACTCCAGCGATCGCAGAAAATGGTTTAAGTCCCATATGTGTTTATCCTCTGATTCAACAGTCTGCTGAAGAATTAAGAGTGTTCAAATGTGTGCGTGGTCAAGGAAGGAAAAAGTTTATTTGTGGAAGATGTGCGAACAAAAAAAAGGTCCTGCACTCTGAATTTAAGATTTGTATTGGAAATTAAATACTAATATTGCCTATTTCAATGTTAGGTAATTGACCAGTGTATCCCTCACGTGGGACCCAATTTACACAATACTCTTAAGGGCGAATAGGGTCATGCAGGGTTGTAATCTGAATGCTGTGAGGAAAAAATAAGTGAACTTATAAAAATATTAGTTGCTGGCAGTTATTTATTTAAGATCTATTTATAACTATATAGGTATAGAAGTGCGAGGCGTGTTTGGAAAGTAAAGCAAAAGGGATGTACATCTATGGAAAAATATCGTCTAAATCTAAAGTTGATTTAGAGGGGATCAACGCTCAGGCTATGTGAGAGGCTGGTGTTAGAAATGTAATGGCTGCGAGAGGTACATTTGTACGATATGAGACATAAGTTGTCTACACTGACAGTAAACTTGACCCTTAGCCTTTCCGGAAACGTTCACCAGAC
This sequence comes from Lepisma saccharinum, assembly GCF_977018435.1. Classification (NCBI taxonomy): domain Eukaryota; kingdom Metazoa; phylum Arthropoda; class Insecta; order Zygentoma; family Lepismatidae; genus Lepisma; species Lepisma saccharinum. The sequence continues at coordinate 48,737,455 of NC_139245.1, read as the reverse complement.
AGTGCTGCGCTGAGTCTTTTAAGAGTCACGCGTGCAGGAAATGGCTGCGGCGATAAAGAGTCCCGCCAAATGCGTGGTGCGCAGGCGCGGAGCGTCCATGTAAGCCGTGTAAACCGGGCTTACACTTTATTAGTTCTAGTAAAATGTATGTAATTATATGGCAAAATTAGTAAAAACTTCAAAGTTCAACTCGGCCCGATACCAGTCTTCGAGATCCTGTTTGTTAGATTGCAACACTTCAGCACCAGGGAACACATGGGAACTCCCGCCTTTTGCTTGCGGAAAGTTGTAAGCCGTCTGAATATTGCCTTACAAATTTCTGACCGCGAAGGAGCAGTGCCTACCGTATCTGGATGGAGAAGAGCAACGAATATAGGGAGAAGAGCGGGCCAAACCCTAGGTTTGTAAACCTACGGCCACAGGCTTACAGCAGCGTTGCAAACCCCATGTTTAGAAAAAGTGTTGTTCATGGATGTCCGCAGTATTTCTTTCCACCAGGGAGGATTAAGCAAGTTATTTTTTTTCAGGGGTTGGGGTAAACTAGGTATATTTCCCTTCTCAAAATATACTAATTCAATTTGAAGTTAACATTTTTCTGCAACGCCCTTACAATAATTAACAATTTGATGTGACTGAAATGGAATTGTATGTGTGAAAATGGTCGAAATTCATTTTTCAGGAAGTGTCTCCTTGCCTTGGCCCTTCTGGACATCCATGGTGTCGTTTAAACTCCGAAATTATGCTACATACTACTAAATTGTTCTGTGATTTTCGTATTATTAATATTAATTTATAACAAAAATATAAATTCGAATGGTTCAACCAGCGGCATGGGTTCGACGTTATACGTGAAAAGTTTGAGAAAATTCAACCACAACGAAAAGTGCCCCTCTTGTTTTATTTATATCCCTAACTGACAAACGACTTTTTAAATTTGTGCGAAATTTAGCACCATTATGCTTGGGTTGGCTTCACTGAATACGCGCCAGCGAGACACAGGTCCTGCAAAAGGAGGGGCTCCAGCGTTGTCGGGTATGAATGGTAGACTCCAAAGGAAATTTGAGCCGGCGATGCTTCAAGGAGGTTTTTTGCAGGAACAGGGAATTCTGAAGCAAAAATCTAACAGGAAGGGGGAAAAGGACAAACCTAAAAATGAGCGGGATACGGGGAAAATAGATACACACATTGATGTGCTAAATTCTTGATTCTGTTTTTAGCTTGTAGGAGAGCATAAACATCAGAAATATTAAGATCTATGTTTTCCGTTTATGTATCAACTCAGCTAGTAAAAATTGAGCTAAAAAGTGCAAAAATAAATAAATGTTAATGAAAGCTGAAGATTGAACCAATTTTACAAATCTCATGTCAAATGTGAACAAAATATTATTAATTACGTAGTCCGTGATTCAAACACTCTTCGAACAGCGTTCGAAAAGCCTGTTTATGATCTTTTAGGTGCTAGATTTGCTTTTACAGTATCCTAAGAAAGCACTTACATGTCCTTTGATAGAAATTTCTGGATATGTCCCTACAATTAGTGAGCATTTCTTTTATAATTAATATTGTATTTTCTTTTTACTAAATATAGGGAATTTTAAGGCAAGAGAGGGATTTTTTTATATCCGAAAGGGATATTCCCCTCACAGTCCGAAAGATCACTGCTTTGAGCAGTGACGAATTTTGGATCTGGTTTCTTTTGGTTTCCCCGTTCTTGTTGCGAATTCCATCTATTCAAAGTGGACTGTCGACCCTGTGCTGTTGTGTGATAATGAAGTGCATTATGGAATAAAACGAGTGTGATTGTGCGGTGGGGTGCAGACGCCGTTATTCAGCAAGGATTTTGGTGCCAAGAAGAAACTTGTGGATGTAGGTAGGCCCACCCCTTCCTTCTCTAGCAGACATAGTCACAGAAACGAAAAATAAAGTGCGGTGATTTTGTGATTCATGATACGGAGCTGATACTTGGTTATGCGGTTGTAAAAAGTATTCTGCACTTTTCTGTTTCCTTCTGTTTTCGTTTCTTTATTATTATTATTATTATTATTATTATTATTATTATTATTATTATTATTCATTTTATCTAACTTTGCATATTTTTTATCCTTACGTTACTCATTGTGATAGGAATAAGACTGACTTAATTATCAGTTCAAATGTAGGAGATACACAGCCTAGCAAAGAAAACACCAATCCCAGAGATTTATCCAGAATTTTTAATTTGGTGAAAAATTCCAGGGAAGTGTTCTGAAAAAATGGGGGAGGGGGTCGATGTGTGTGGATAAATCACTAACCATGTCAGCCCAAAAATAAGCACAGCGGGAAATAACCTTCATCATGATAGGCTTACACTGTTGGAAAGGTCACGCTCCGCCACTGGTGGTGCGGGTTGTGATGTTGTTTCTGCAGCAAGCGTGACTCACAAGACTAGTGCTTACACTTTACGTACGTTAAAATAAGAAAAATAGAAGGTAGTAGTTAATAATATGGAATATTGTTATACTGGTGCCTGATGTTGTTTGCTCTCTCTTACACTGCATCAGTATGTGTATGATGAAAGTTGCTGGAGTCGTATTATTTATTTTGAACCTGTCCCTTCAAACACTGAGTTTCATGTTGTTTAACTTTTATGGTATTAACAGATAACTTTACCCTAGTAAATGTACATTATGATTTTTGTCTCTAAACCTCTTAAATTCTCAATTAAGGAACATGCGCATATGGAGTGCTTATCTATAACGTATAAGCGTCAGTTATTAAAAAAACTGTATAACTATCAAACTAATTGCTCACCTTAAAAGTAATCTCTGTAGAAGTTGAGGATTTTATCCAACCGACCTGGCAGTAGGTCAGTGGCAGCCCTGTAGAAGGTTGGCGGTTGCTGCAACAACCAATTACTCACTGTATTCTCCAATTCAGCGCCCCAGTTGAACCGGCAAGAACGTAGTGCTAGATGCAGCTCACCAAAGATGGCATAATCGCACGGGGACATGTCCGGATTATAAGGCAAGTGCTGGAGCGTTTCCCACCAAAATCTGAGCAACAGGTCCCGAACAACATTGGCCGTATGGTTCAGATCGTGGATCGTCCTGCAGAAACATTCTTCCTTCGCGAAGCAAACTCCGACTCCACTCCGTTAGCCGCGACAGAGATAAAGAATGCTCCTCGTCCACCACCGTCGAATGACGGCAGTGTATGGGGAACATTGTTCACCTTTGTCGCGGATGAAGGAGTGGTTGAAGGAGGTTCCTTCGCGAAAGAAGAACGTCACTGACGGACGATCGACCACCTGGACTATACGGTCAATATTGTCCAGGTCCTGTTACTCAGATTTCGGAGGATGTACTCTAGCATCCACCTTATAATCCCGACATGTCCCCGTACGATTATGCCATCTTTGGTGAGCTGAAACAGGCGCTGCTGCAAAGTCGCCGGTTCAATTTGAACACTGAGCTGAAGGATGCAGTGACTGACTGGTTGTTGCAGCAACCGTCAACCTTTTACAGGCCTACCGCTGACCTACTGCCAGGACGTTGGGACAAATGCCTCAACGTCTACGGGGATTACTTTCAAAGTGAGCACATAGTGTCATAGTTATACAGGGTATTCCATTGACTGACGTTTATACATTATAAATATACACTTAATATGCACAAGTTCCTTAATGGAGAATTTCAGAGGCTTAAACATCAGTAATTATGTACATTTACTACGGTAAAGTTATCTGCTAATCACTAATCTGGGGTTCATTTCGGACAATGCTGCATGTGCACAGAAAAGAACTTGGAGGAGAGAATTATGGAAGCTACGATAAGAAAGATTTGGAGAATGTCACAAGAAATGTGAAGGCTGGAAAATCAATACACAACAGAGTACGTAGACAGCAGTGACGAATCAGAAATGCAAGAGATCAACAAGAGAGAGAGAGAGAGAGAGAGAGAGAGAGAGAGAGACAGACAGAGAGACAGAGAGATAGAGAAAGAGATACAGGTAGAGAGAGAGAGAGAGAGAGAGAGAGAGAGAGAGAGAGAGAGAGACACACCATGTCAGAAACCTGTAATCGTGTTCTAGAAGAGGATATGATGTGCTTGCAACATGCGTAATACATACACAGATAACATAAAAGAGCAAACACGAAATTATGTTGAGGTTGTAACTGGTGGAGCAGCAAGAAATGTTCATGTGAAATTTCTATGTCCTTATAATAACAGTAGAAGAGTCTTTGTGTTTCCTACCGTAGATTATGAGGATTCCATTAGAAAAGATCAAATGATGCAGATTCTTTCAAAGCCGAAAGAGAAGAAAGGAAAATTCACATTTGGATATGATATTCTGAGACTTTGTACTGGAAGCATGATTTAAGAAAGAACAATTAATCACACAATTATGTGATTGTCTTGTTTAATATGCACATTATGTAATGGATGTTTGTATCTATGCATGTATTTTGTCTCTACGTAGCCCTTTGCGTTTTTAAAATCTAATTTTTGTGTCAGAAATCTCCCGTAGAATTTTAAAAATTCAGACAAACTGTTAGTACAATTGTTTATCCGAAATCATCCCAAAACGTAGTGTGACTTCGGACATCAAAATATGTTTTAATAAAATTTGAAGTATGTTCATTCATAGAATGGTTTATCTTAGTTGGGTTCCTCATAAATATACTCCACAATGCAATAGCGTAAGAATTGCCCGTGCTCAAAAGCTTGTACGATATACTTATTAAAAAGTCACAAAAGCGTCTGAATTTACTCTAGATTACGATACTTTAAAAGTTAAAGAACATGAAACTCAGTGCTAGAAAGACCAGATTTAGAATGAGAAGATGCATAGGGTAACTTAGGGTCAATCGGGTTACAGGGTGAATAGGGTCACTTTTGATATTCTTGATATTCTCTCTCCTTACACAAAACCAAACGAACTGATGGAAATGTTTCGATCGGGCATTAAAGTTTGGAACTTCTAGCATCTAGTGAACGTAGAAACTACCAGGGAGTAGTGTATTTGAAACTGTCAAGAAGTACAGAAAATACTCCTGTTAAAGGAAAGTAGAGACGAAAAGCTGTGTTTTAAAATTGCCTATGTGTATTTATTAGTGTTGTAGTGTACTATATGCGATATTTTAAATATAATTTGTGCGTAAGATGGTTTTTAGTTGTCTTAGAAGAATACATGATATTTCCCTTAATATTTGTCTCTATTACAGTGATTCCAACTGATGAACAGATAATTTTTCCGGGTTTTAAGCTCAACACCATACGTCGCTGTATTACACAAATAGCAATGGTTAAAGGAAATGATGGCGCAGTGGTAGTGTAATTAAGGGAACCCAGGTTCGATACCCGGTGGAGGCACATAGTGGTTCGGATCCCCTTTTAAACTGTAGGTCCAGTCCCGATAAGCCTTACTGTGCATAAAGTGGACTTAAAATACCAACTCAATCATTCAATCAATGGTTAAAGGAAAGAACACCATCCATAATTTTCTGACTGTTTCCCCAATGCTTCTTTGACAACTTTCCGACCCACCACGTTTCCTGAATCCTGTTTGATTCTTTTGGATGGACATGCGCCACACAAGAACTTAAATACATTGAAGTTGTATGAGAAAAACGACATACACATGATGTGTCTACCAAACCAGATGACAGATCGACTACAGCCTTTGTATTTTTCGTTTTTCAAGCCTCCAAATCACATATTTCTCAGAGTGCAATAACTTTAAGCTACATGAGGAGGTTAGAACAAGAAATACATTAACTTTGGAAGTATGTTGAAGGCAGCATGGCTTATGGTAGCAACTCCAGCAATCGCAGAAAATGGTTTGCGTCCCATACGTGTTTATGCTCTGATGGAACAAAGTCTGTCTGAAGAACCACAGGTGTGCTCAAGGAAGAAGAAAGTGTATTGTGGAAGATGTGCGAACAAAGAAAAGGTCCTACACTCTGAACATAAGGCTTGAATTGGAAATTAGATTATATAAATAATATTATATTAATATTGCCTATTTCAATGTTACATTACTGACCCGTGTAACCCTCACATGTGACCTGATTCACACAAAACTCTTAAGGGTGAATATGGTCATGCAGAGTTGTAATCTAAATGCTGTGGCCAATAGAAAAGTGAACTTAAAAAAGTATTAGTTGCTGGCAGTTATAGTTCAAGGATCTATTTATAACTATATAGGTACAGAAGTACGAGGCGTGTTTGGAAAGTAAAGACAAAAAGGATATATATCTGAGAGAAAATATGTAAGACATAAGTTGACAACACTGACAGTAAACTTGATCCTCATTCTTTCCCGAAATGTTCATTAGAAAGTGCTGAGCTGAGTCTTGTACGAGTCACGCGTGCAGGAAATGGCTGACGTAATAAAGAATCCAGCCAAATGTGTAGTTCGGGTTGTGATGTGGTTTCTCCAGCACGCGCGACTCACAAGACTAGTCTTTACAGGTTAAGTACGTTCGAAAAAGAAAAAAAAGGTGATAGTTAATAATATGGACTGGTGACTAATGTTGCTTGTTCTCTCTTACACTCCATCAGCATGTGTACGATGAAAGTTGCTGGAGTCGCATCTTTTCACTCTAAATATGGCCATTCAAGCACCCAGTTTTATGTTTTTTTAACTTTTGTAGTATTAACAGATAACTTTACCGTAGTAAATGTTCATTATGATAATTGATCTCTAAGCCTCTTAAATTCTCAATTTAAGGAACATGTGCATTTAAGTGTTTATTTATAATGCATCAAGGTCATTCAGTTGGAAATGGCCAACTATGTATAACTATGAAACGATGTGCTCACCTTAAAAGCAATCTCTGTAGATGCTCAGGCATTTGTCCTACCGTCCTGGCAGTAGGTCAGTGGAAGCCCTGTAGAAGGTGGGCGGTTGATACAACAACCAGTCACTCACTTACTGCATCCTTCACCTCAATTTCCAAGTTGAACCGGCAAACATGCAGTGCCGATTTAGACCACCAAAGATGGCATAATCGCAAGGGGACATGTCCGGGTTATAAGGTAAGTTCTGGAATATTTCCCACCGAGATCTGAGCAACAGATAACGGACAACATTGACCTTATGTCCAGGTAGTGGATCGTACTGCAGTGACGCTCTTCCTTCGCGAAGGAACGTCCGACTCTACTCCATCACCCGCGACTGAGATGAACAATGCCCCGCATACACCGCCGTCATCGACGGTGAATATCTCGCGTACTAGCACCTTCCACCCCCAGAAGACGCACGACTGCTCGATGCTCTTCCTTACTGGCCTCCACGATGTGCTGGACGGCAAGTCTCCGCACATCTGCACTTCACACGGCTCACACTAGCACTGCTTCACACAAGCGTGCGACTCGACTGCCATCTACCGGGCGACAACGGATTCCCCTCCCAGTGGCAGCAAGAGTTTCGTGGTGCCGTGGCATCTACATGTCGAAATACGAGGTGGCCTGTTTTCCAATGACAGGCCCTTATAATTCGGACCACCAACCGCCGCTGCCTCCCCGCCCCACACGGCACCAACTGCGACGAGCACTCCCCCGATGCGACACCACCGCTACACCGCCCAACACGGCGTCCAGTTACCCAAGGGACCCACCCCCTGTGGCACATGAGGGTGGAAGTGTGGAGTTTTCACCAACGAGTGCTTTCCAGCAGCCGCTGGTGCCTACGTCCCCACCGACTTGGGCCGTGCCCGGATTGGCAAGCGCTCCGTCCCGTTCCCTCCCGTTGCTCTCGCGTGCCGTCGAAGTCACGTCCAAGTCGTCCGAATCTAGATGTCCCCTTGTAGTACGGTTGTCACTTTTCCCGCCAGATGTCATTCCGAAGTTCACCAACAGCGCTCTGGGGCGCAGGCGCACTGCACGGAAGCAGAAGGCAGACGCCAAACAAACATCACAATTATTTCCACCTATTTACAACTCATATTAAAAATGTAACATGCTATTTCATCATTTACAATTTTTCTACATTCAGTATTATCGATAAAATGTTAAAGTATCACTGAGTTTTACAGTAAATGTTGTCTGTACAAAATGAAAGTTGGAATATGGCTGCCAAGCGCAGGGTCACAGCGAGTTCAAGCGTGCATCTGTCGCGCCTCTCAGCTCTTCCCTCCGATTCCACGTCTGCCGTAAATTCGGACAACGGAGGTTGTCTGAGTCCCCGGATGGAACGGTGCTCTAGGTGACATCTGCTAGCGATTCGGACGCGGCCTTGGGTTACGTATCCCACTGGCCATTCACCCCTCCGCAGTGCTGGTTCTCCCCCGTGTAGGCCTGGATTCCATGAAGCCCGTTTTGACCTGTGGCCCGTGTCCGAATCCGCAGGTGCAACCCTCGCTCGAAGTGGGAATTACTAAGCTCTGTCCCGGGAGTCTCTGGAGCAAGCGAGCGACAACAGATCTCTGCGCAAGTAGTGACTCTCTCTCTCCCATTCTCTAACGTTATGAGAGGCCTTGGTCAACAGACAGAGTATAGTTGGGGGATGCTTTTAAGAGTGTAGGGATGGTCGTATGGATCACCTGGAGACAATGAAGCAAGTGGGGAATGCTTCAAATTATCTCAGCCGAGTGGATGCTTCCCTCAGATTTTCTTAACTGGAGGAAAAGCATCCCCCGTGTTTCCCCCCTCGCCCCACTTCGAGCACTGGGTGCAACCCTTCCAAGCACCTTACTACCCGTCGAATCCCCGTACCGTTCTTCTCTGAATCTGCGTCACAGGCAGAGTTTGAGAGGAGAGGAGGAAGGTACGTCAAGTGCACCCTTAATAAGACTTTTAATGCTCTCCCCGAAATAGGCAATAGTTAGGCTGGATAGTCCAATTAACTAACCGATTCTCTAACTATACACTGGTAATGACAACAGACAATCTGCCTGCGATAGCGAATTGCTATCGACAATTGCACCCTTGAGTGTGCGGTTGACGTCTAAACTTCCACCTGGCGGGAGAAAGCGGCAACAGCGCTGTTCTTTAAGAGTTAAATCAGGACGCAGTGAACGGTAGGGGAAAGCGACGGGAAACAAAACGGATTCGAACACAGATTTAAGTCTTGGGTCAAATGTGAGGGCGGTAGAGGAAACGGGGGATGGGAGATATTTCCTGATAGGGCAGTCTCATTTGATGTGTCGTACAAATTAAATAAATTCCTTTCTAGAGTGCATATTTGAGACAAGGCTCTTTTTGTTGTGGAGCTTTCTTCATTTTCGCTAATGGACACATCGATCGGTGTCGCCCTTCTCCATTCACCCCCTTCCCCCACCCCTTTTGGCCTTGAGCCATAATCCTCCCACGGGGCGATAAGTCGTGGTGGCTCAAGTGGTTGCAAACTAACTCAGCGTCCACCACCTTCAAAGCAGTGGCGTGCTCAGGGTATTCGGAGGGGAGGGGTTACATAATCACTCTTAGTAGTCATATTTTATTTTGTATTCCTCTCCTCTCTTTATCGTTTTTCTTTTCTTTTAATACTAGGTCAAAAGGAGAGTAATGACCTGTACCAACTCCTCCTTGGCACGCCACTGTTATGCAGCAAGATTCTTGCTTTCGAACAAGCTCCATTCTGACTGGGTGGAATTTGTCAGCGTTTCGCATCTTTATTAAGAAAACTCCGCTGTGGGAAGGACGGTGTATCAAACAGTAAGGTGGATCTCCAATTATTGTCGCTTCCACCAAACCCTATTTTGCTGCCCCGTGGGGTTGACCCAGGACTTCAACAGAGCTTTAAGCCAAAACAAGCTCCATGGAACAGAGTGCCTTGTGGAATCTGTAGGCCTCACCTTCCCCTGCCCTTCCCTTCCCTCTAAGGCTGAGGAGACCCTTAGAAAATGGAACCGTAGTTTTTTCCCTTTGGCCAAGCAGGCCATTCACCGAGGGCGGTTTTTTTATTATTAAAGGCATAAATCTTTTCTTTTTTTTCTTACGTCTATTTGAACCTGAAAAAAATGTATTCATTTTAGTTTCATGGAAAACGATAATAAACAAAATAGCTATACGAGTTCCACAATGTTTAATGTTTTGTTAATTACGAACACACGAGAGGAATTAAATAAAGGTTTTTTTTCTAATCCACTTCCAGTGTCCGTAAGGGAATTACAGTGCCCTTGGGAAAACTCTTCACACGTGATATACTGCAATTTGTAGACACGAAGTAATAACTTTTGTTATTTGAGGGATGTAAAGTGTGAGGATGGAGCTATTGTCGACAGAGCAGTTTTCACGTTCTTCTTCCTGAAAAGCAACACAGCCCAAAAACTTTCCCAGGAGATGACGACGGTGTATGACCCACATCCCCTATTCTGTGAGGCCATAAAGCACTGATTAATTGATTTGTTGTTTTAAGTCCACTTTATATACAGGCTAATCGGGACTGGACCTGCAGTTTAAGTGGGATCCGCACCACTGTGCAATGTGCCTCCACCAGGTATCGAACCCGGGACACTTTGATTACAAGGCGACGACGTTACCACTACGCCACCGGGGAGGCCCCCATAAAGCACTGGTATAGGCAATTCTAATGCCTATGTGGAAACGGCTCCTATTCTCGGGAGACCACTGTCGGCCATTGAAACACCCAGGCTGCGAAATCACTGAAGACTAGTGGACGAGAGGAAGACCTTAAAGCTGTTTACATTATTGCGAAGGATTTTATCTTAGCGTCCACTGGTTTGGTCTCGTTCTCGTTCCCATTTTTACGAAATCATCTCGGTCTCGGTTCTCTCACTCTTTTCCAACACTAACAAGGACTTCTATCCTTTGCCTTATAACATATTTTGCTTTCCTGAAAGTGACTGTATCTCCTGCACGCCTAGAAGGGTGTATCACGTGTCATGTTGCATATGAAAATCCACTTCGCCATTTGAGTTGCACATTTAATAATTAGAGGAATTGTATAAATAAACATCAATTCTTACCTTCTGCTTGTACAGTACTCCTCTTGCAAGGTGCTGTTTCTTCTGTTCTCCTATTTCATTGGGTTCTGAAGAGACTTCGAAGTCGTGAAGTCGAACTTCATGCGTCACCACTCTGGCAGTCATCTATTGGTGGCTTCTGTTTCCACTTGTCGAAGCCTTCAACTGTCATCTGAGAAACAAAATGCATTCGTTTTACTATCCCATTCCTACCACACTGTAATCAAAACAAGAAATTGAGCGAAATTGAGCTGTTATTGTAATGTTTTCATCAGAAGATACATTAAATTATATAGGCGTTTAGATTATTCAAACGAACATAACTTCCTAATATTTCTTCATACATATGGTCAGTCTTCGAATTTATTTATTTACTGCCTCAACAGAGGTAAATCCTCCAAATTACGGAAGGGACATAAGCAATCACACAAAAAAAGTTTATACACATACAAGTAATCAATTACATAATCATAAATAATGAAATTAACCATCCTTCTATTGTAAGGCCGCCCTCAAAATTTTTTGATGGCGGACCACACCATTATCCCCCCCCCCCAGCCTTTTCGGCACCATTGTCTGTACACCTCGCCAATCATTTTAAGCGCCACAGTAAAAGGTAACGCTTGTTTCTGTAGAAATATTGAAGCCTGGCTTCACCGTTAAAACTGTAAAGAGCCAGAGGGGTAAAATGACTTGGTCTTTGTGTATGAGTGACCTTTTGTTAGTAAATACTACAGCGCCTTGAATAACGTAGTGTGGAAAACGACCCAAGAAACTGGTTCCCGAGACGATGACAGCATAGATGGCAGTGCGATCAGCACAGCTGCTAATTTTCTAATGAAATTAATGCGTCTCAGTTAGCTTTTGGTATATATTGTGTAGTTTTGCTTGTCTTGAAAGGCGGTATGTGAATTGACGGAAACAGTTATATTTGTGGAGTGATTTGCAGTCACAACATGGCATTAATTTGGAAAGAAAAGTAAAATAAAATTAATAAATAAATAGCATTCATAACACAAGAAGAAACATCGCAAATGTGATTCCGGACGTCAGGTGTTGGGTTGTGTACTAGAGTTTATTTTTCTATGTTTTTAGAATATAAATAGTATCCTGAGAGATATTTCATACCGAGGCGACAAGCCACAAAAGTCGCTTGGAAGCGAGCCGTTGGTAATCAATGCAGCCTTTCGAACCGTAGGGACACAAGCTCTTTCCTTAAGGAGATTTTAGATCAAAGCGACACTCGACAAACGATACGGGTATTTCACACCAAAGCGACACGGGCCCTTCTGTCCAAGGCAACTTTCATACCGAAGCGACACGCGACATATGTCACTTGGAAACGAGCCAATCAAGATCAACATTTCATATCGTAGCGGCATGACGGGCAGCACAGGCTAGCGTTCTGTTGGTGAAATCCTCAAACGATAAGTGTCGCGTGCCATTTGTCGCTTTTGTGCGCAATCTCCCTAAAGCAAGACACTCATTGCATCTCGCATGCGCGAACAACAAATCACGGCAACACATTGCAAGCTATTGGGGAAAAGGGCCCAGTATGAGCGACACGTGTGGCTTATCGTGTCGCCTAGATCTGTTATTGTAACATGCTGTTTACCTTGTCGGCTAGATCTGCTGTTCGCATAATTAGCAGCAAACGCTTGCTAATAGACTGAAGGCACCATATCGCTTGTCACTTTGGGAAATCCATTTACTTCCATTATAAGCAGACGAATACCATGCAGCTGTGCCGACACCAGCGCCTCTAGCGGTATCATATTCGAGTGGAACCAGCCAGAGAGCCCAGAACAGTGCCGTTTTTCACGCTACGTTATTCAAAGCGCTATAGTAAATACTATATAAGTCTTCATTTTAAAACCAAAATAATGTTTTCGGATTGCAACAACGCAGTAGATGCTAATTTAAACGAATGTCTTATTTGTTTACGAACAAACATGCACGCTTGTAATAATAACCTACATTATGCGCAATTTGAAAGAGGGACATTCCACGAAAAGTGGTCTTGCTCCATGTAAATTACAAAATCAATTAATATGCAAATATTTTTTTTAAAAAAATTGCATTAAGGTTTAGAGGTTTGTGAATGCATATAGTTTGCACATTCACCAATAAATGTGGCTAGCATCTGCAGCCTGTATGCTTCACAGACAAATGAAGTCAAAATTCGCTACATTTTAAACCGTCACACACGTAACGCACCTGTGTTAAAGCTCTTCATACATACAGACCATGTCAGCATACTCAGGTTCTTTTCATTTGTTAGCATACACCACAAAGTATTTCATGATTCTATGAAATCAGTTCATTGTGAATATTTGAATCCAATCTCACGCCTAGACCCCTAAATCTTGTGTCTAAAATGTTACACACGTAACTCTGAAATGCCCCAATAGCGAATTTTGGCGCTTGTTGTATGCTTTCGTGTTTGTTCTTTATTTAATATATTCATGGACGAAATTATCACGCAACTTCTTATTATTAAAAAGAAAGAGAAACACTGTGATCACTAATAACCTTTATCCAGTGCAATCGCGAATGTTAAAGATTGGATGAGAGGCATACTTACTTTTTTTTCTTTCATAGATTTTGGCTTCAACTTCTGCCGCACTGTGAAATTTGTTTTTCAGTCACCGATTTTTTTCATTCATAGCTATTTTGGCAAGACCATCTCTGGGGAAACGGTTAACATGTCGCCATTGTTGTTCTGGTATATTGTTGTAAGACAATAATGTAAATGTTAAGGCTCGGTGGAAGGGTGACGACGTTCTAAATTGTTTGAAATCAGAGAGTAGCAAGAGAAAATTGTGACAGGCAGTGGCGAAGCGTGGTATCGCTGGAAGGGTGGCACAGGCGTGTGAACAGGGGGGGGGGGAGTTCATGTTGTTATTGCTGTGATTTTTTTAGATGCAGTAATTCCATTGTCCCAGAAAGCTCGAAGATAAGTACTGTGTACCGGTGTTTCAAATTTCCGAGATAAATGACTGTCTATGGTTCCAGGAATTTGTGATAAAAACCGCGTGTCCGGGTTAAAAAAGCACGTGTATATTAATTAGGTGGAGGCACATAGTGGTTCGGATCACACTTTAAACTGTAGGTACAGTCCCGATTAGCCCTTCTGTACATAAAGTGGACTTAAATGAAAAACTCAAGCAAACAAAGGAGCATATTATTTTCGCTGCAGGATACAATGATTCTTTGAGCGTAATCGTGAAGCGGAATCTTGGACAATTGCGATGAAGCCAAAATCACGGACAATTGTAATGATTTTGACGGTGAAGGTCATTTTACAAATTAATGGTAGAACAATTGAGACGATAAGGACCTAACCAAACCTAACCTAAGGTGCTACAGAACTAATAATGCTGTAGAAGGTTGGAACAACAAAATAAATAGGTGGCTTGGAAGACCGCAAAACATTCATCATGTTCTGGCCTGCCTCAGGAGCCAAGCAGAAGACATCAACATCGAGTACATGCGGATGGAACTTAATCTAGAAGGTCAGAAAAGGAAGAAGCGTGAAATTAAAATCGACGAGAGAGTTGGAAAGTAAGTGTATTCGCACGTGTGAGGAAACGGACGGGTGACTTCAAAAGGTATCTGTTGGTTCAAGCCCATGTTCAAAAACTTGATTGAACCAAATTCCCAGCAAGTTTGTCGAAGCACTTCCGTGCTGACAAGAAATAAAAGAAGAGAGAAAAGTAGTAACAAAAATACGAGAATGAGGAAATAGTGATGACTGACGATGTGTGGAATAACACTGGTTTTAAACACGCCAAAGTGGTTGTGATGCAAGTACGTTGACAAGCTACCTACCCAGTCTCAAGCCTCAAATGTTCTATTCGAAAATATCAATATTTCATATAGGGTAGGTTCTTGAAAGAGTACGCAGTGCCAATTTCCAAAGTTGGCAGCATTGTGGGATGGTAGCTTCTAGACGTTAGCAAGCAGCAGTGCGGAAGGTTGTGTATGAGCATGAAGGAAGTAGAATAGAATAGAATTTATTTCCAGTATGAGCCGTTACAGCTATACATACCATACAAGTGCAAAATTTTCGTGTACTTTCCCTACACCCTTCCTCCTTTTTAGTCTGCTTCCACCTTCACCACTGCTTGGGAGTTCACAAACACTATGTCATTTGAAATCTTTCCCTATACTTGCCCTGTTACCTGAGTGGTTCCTAAATTTTCTCAAATTTATTTATTAATTTATTTATTTAGTACCCCTTTCACACATGTTCGCTATCCCCACTGAGCTTCTTTGATCTCATTACCCAGGCGTAGTGTAGGAAAGTTCCCAGATTCCTTATTTGCGCCTCCCCCCCCCCCCTCGGTCTCTCCATCCTAATAACGCTTGTCATTATATTCTCAATGTTATCTTCATTTATTTCCCTGATATATTTTTGTCTTGCCTCCTCTGTTTCTTTACACTGGAGGAGAATGTGAAATTTCGTCTCGTCTTCACCGCATAACGGGCATTCTACGCTCCCGTCCTCCCGTTTCAGTCTAACTTGTGCCCATCCCACCAGTGTGAACCAGGCCAATCCTGACCTTTCTTTTGCCCCACACAAATCTACGTAGTTCCTCCTTCCCCATTCTCGATCCGTATCCACTATTTTCGCCGATGTTAACGATATTTTTGCGTCGCATTCTGTCAAAATTTTCTGTTTGGTAATATCTTCCAGCCTGGCACGTATGGCCCCTAGCATCTGCGTATCAATCCTCCCCTCTATTCCCTCTTCCCACATCCATCCTAGCCCTATACTGTTTAATTCCGTCTTTATTTTTGCTACCCATTGCCTCCCACTACCCCCCCCCCCCTTATCTGTGATTGTACACAGAGTTTCTTCAAATTTCCCCCCTCCATGGTGATCAGTTTTGCCCAGTATTTAATGCTCCTCATTTTGGCATCCACTTCCTCTCTTAATTTTCCCATTTCCCTAAGTGCCCCACATGTTGCCGTACCCCTCCCTACTCCTAGCCCTTGTTTTAGGAATCTAGACTGAACGACGTTTACGGTTTCCCCTCCCTCCCAGACCCATAGTTCGATGCCATAGAATAATGTTGCCTTAACTGTGGCCTCGTAGACCCCCTCCAGAATTTTGATTGGAATATTCGGTACTTTGTATTTTATTTTTCTTGTTTTTTCTAACGCAAAAATTGCTTTACATTTATTCCTGTGTACGTGCCTTGCCCACCTACCCGTCATTGTCATTACCATGCCTAAATAATCGTACTGTTTCACCCTATCGACACTTGCCTCCCCGTATTTCCATTGTTCATCCTTACCAAATACGTACCCGTTCTTAAATACCATTATTTTGGTCTTCTTCATATTTACTCGCATGGCCCATTTCCCGCAATATCCGTGTAACGTGTCTAGACCGTTCTGTAGACCTGCTATTGTGTTCGAAATCAGTACCAGGTCGTCTGCGTATAACAAAAGTGGTACCTTTACGTCGGATATCGTTGGTGGATCCGTGTCCCTCTGCGTTATTCCTCCACGATATCGTTGATGAAGAGGATAAACAGCAGAGGGGAGAGAACGCACCCCTGCTTCACCCCCAGTATTGATTCATTTGACCCTGTTACGCCCTCATTCCCGCACTTCACGCAAAACTTAACTTTTTCATATGCCGCTTGGAGAGCTCTGATCATTCTGGCGGATACCCCAACGTCCCACAATTTTGCCCACAACATTTGCCTGTTTACCGTGTCAAAAGCCTTTTCGAAATCCACGTAGCAGCAATATAATTTCCCCCTTTTGACCCCTAGTTTTTCTTGTATCAATGTCTGCAATAAAAGTACATTGTCTATTGTCTGAAAATTTTTCCGAAATCCAGCTTGCAGAGGAGAAAGAACATCAAAAATTTCGCACCATTTTTGTAATCGTCTATATAATATCTGGTAGTACACTTTGCTCAGTACGGACAGTAATGAGACCCCCCTGTAATTGTTAGGATTGCTTTTTTCCCCTTTACCCTTGTAGATGGGGCAAATGATGGTATCCGACCATTTTTCCGGAAACAGCCCCTTCCGGTAGAGCCCATTCATAATTTCCCTGCCCATTTTCGCCATTAGTGAATTTTTATTTGTGCCCTTTATAATCTCAGCGGTTAAGCCATCCCTGCCTGCCGCCTTCCCGTTTTTTAGCGAGTTGATTGCTAGAGAGTATTCATTGTCTGTTACCTCCTCATCTAGAATTGGTACGAAGGTGCCAAAGTAATTTCCATCGTTCCCAGGTGTATTTATTTCTCCCTCCCTTGTTCCCATTATTCCCTTAAAGTGTCGTTCCCACGTTTCGGGAGTAATCTCCGCCTTCGTGTACTCCTTCCCTCTTAAATTCCGGATTATTCTCCATAGCTGTGCTGCGTCTCGCTGTTGCACGGCCTCCTCTATCGCCTTAACCCTTCCCTCCTCCCATTTCCCCCTTTCCCTCTCCAGTATCGTAGCGTATAGTTTCCGCTGTGTCACATACGATACTCTATTTGCCTCGTTGCTGAGTATTTTGAATTTTTTCAGAGCCTGTGTCATTGCTTTTTTCTGAATTTTGCATGCATCATTATACCATCCTCCCTTTTGAGTTTTCCCTCCCCCCCGCTCATCCTGTACCATGTGCCTGGCTGCCCTCTCAATGCAATGGTAGTATAATTTTAATGCTTGAAGTACATCCCCCTCGGTTAGTAAATTCAACATTTGGTTCGACATTAGCTCTGAAATTTTGTCGATTAATGTATCTGAAAATTCCCGAAAGCCCTCCTCCTTCCATCGGTACCGCCGCCCGTTGCCCCTTCCCTGCTCCTCTCGTTCATATTTCCTTCCCCCCCTCCGTAGTTCAGGGTTGCTATTAACGGAAGATGTTTGCTCTCTGTTCTTGCATCCACCAGAAATTCTGTTATGTTTTGTGTTAAGTCCCTCGACATAATAAAATAATCTATGACGCTAGCCCCATTATCAGTGACGTATGTGAAATTTCCCTCCCTGTCCCCTCCGCATCGTCCGTTGAGTATGACTGTTCCGTACCTTGTGCTTTTGGAGCCAAGATGGCCGCCACATTATTCTCTGGACACTAGTGCCTACTGAAAGTGAGAGAGTGAATAGTCTGTGAAGGGAGAAGCGAAGCTGTACGAGAGATGTATTGCAGGTTGGCTGCAAATAATGTAGATTTGCAACGAATACATCAGTTCGATATAATGGAGTGTTTCATTTATGTGTATTAGTCTACCTACAGCACCATTACCTTCCTGGAAATGCTACAAACAGCGGCCGAAACAAGAAAAGAGTGTTTCTTGTTGGATGACGGGCGCGAACATGGTCCTCCTTGTGCCGGATGTTGGCAGCGATCAGCATTCGTTGTGTTGTGTTGAACTTTTGTGCTAGCGTGCATTCGTGAACTGTGAATAAATACATTGACATACTGTTTGCTACGTGTAACCAGTTTCAGTGCACCTTTTGTAGTGCCAGGAAGTGTTTCGTGCGTGCATTGTAGTTTGGACAACAACAATCCGTGCGCGACTTAATAAAATGGAAGCCATATCGGCAGCAAAGACTGTGCTCAAGCGAGAAGTTACTCGCCTTGAGAATAAAGTGAACGCGGGTTTACTGGACAATGTGACAATCGCGTTATCGGTAAACAAAGCCAAACAATTAACGGACGATTGTAAACAGTTGTTATTAGACCTGGCTAGTGCGTGTGATGATGCAACTTTTGAGAGTTATGACTGTGAAATCGGTTGTATTCAAGACCGTTTGGATGCAACCATGTGCAGGCTTTGTTCGTTGCAGCAGCCACAGACTCAAGCTACGGTGACGTCATCGACAGAAACACGAACAAGTGAAGTGCGTCTCCCGAAGCTCACGCTGCCTGTGTTCACGGGACAATTACAAGAGTGGCTTTCTTTCCGTGATTTGTTTATCGCGTCGGTGGACAAAAACAAACAGTTATCTAGTGCGCAAAAGCTACAGTATTTGAAAGCTTCGTTAAAGGGGCAACCTGCATTGCTTATCCAGTCCATGTCGGTGACTGATGATAACTATGCAGAGGCGTGGAACATTCTAAATTCTCGTTATCAAAACAAACGGGAAATTGTTATGGACACAATCAAGCGTTTAGTCGGGCAACCCAAAGTGCAACGTGAATCTGCAGCAGCCTTACGTAGCCTGCTAGACACAACTACAGAGTGTGTTCGCGTGTTGAAAGTGATGGACATTCCCATAGAACATTGGGATCCTATCCTAGTATTTCGTGTGACAGAAAAAATGGACAGTGATACTAGACAACAATGGGAACTTTCATTAAAGACAACCGAGTTGCCTACATTTCAGGAGTTGAGTGACTTTCTTGATCAGCGTTCTCGTGCATTATCAGCTTCAAATCTCAGTGCTCAGAGACTGAAGCAGTCGACTCACAATAGCTCCCAGTTCAAGGGTGTGTATCATGCAGTGTCGGATGATACCTGTGAAAAATGTAAACTGCATCATGCGCTATACAAGTGCAAAGACTTCAAAAGC
Source organism: Lepisma saccharinum (assembly GCF_977018435.1). NCBI lineage: Eukaryota > Metazoa > Arthropoda > Insecta > Zygentoma > Lepismatidae > Lepisma > Lepisma saccharinum. The sequence goes on along the minus strand of NC_139245.1, from coordinate 48,718,024 downwards.
CTTTCGGTAATGTACAGAATGAGATTTGTTAGAGAAAAGGGTTTGTGTTATAATTGCATTCAAAGTCATCATAGGGCATCGGTATGCGACTCAGGGGCGTGCCGAGTTTGCAATAAGAAGCATCATACATTGTTACACTATTATAAGCAGAGTGACTGTAGTGAAACATCAACTTCCCCCCAAGAAGTTTCTTCTCATGTGGCTGGAGAAGGAGACAAGGGACTAAAGCCAGTGTTGCTATCCACTGCAGTTGTTTATGTGCAGGGAAGAGATGGTGTTTATCAACCAGTTCGTGCGCTCCTAGACTGTGCCTCCGAGACTTCTTTTGTGACCTCACGCTGTGTGCAAACATTAGGTTTACGTCAGCATAAGGCAGACATCACTGTGAATGGGATTACAGCAACGGGTGTAGGTGTAGGCAGTGCAGTAGTGGATCTACAATTCCAACCCAGTTGCAGAAGGAAAACATTCACCACAAGGGCAATCGTACTTCCTAAAATAACAGGAAACATTCCCAGGGAACCTTTACCAGACTTCAGGAAGTGGACACATATTCAAGGACTGAAGTTGGCGGATCCAAGGTTTTATGTGATGGAACCGGTGGACATTTTACTTGGAGCAGATTTGTTTCCTTTTCTTATGCAAAGTGGCAAACGTGTTGGGCCAAAGGGAACACCTACTGCACTACGTACTGTTCTTGGTTGGATTCTGTGTGGCAGTGTGGACTTTCCCAAGGTAAGGGCAGTAGCATCATTTCATGCATCTTGTAGTCTTGATAGTGCACTTCGCCAGTTCTGGGAGGTAGAGGAGGTCCCAAGGCAAAAGCATCTGACATTAGAGGAGATACAATGTGAAGAGCACTTTTCGGTGACTCATGTTCGAGAAAACAACAAGTTCAGTGTGAGCCTTCCATTCAAGGAAGACAGTCCTCCCTTAGGATACTCTCGTGAAACAGCTGTGGCGAGATTACAGCAAATGGAACGGAAGTTTGCAAGGTCTCCTGTTTTTCATCAGAAGTACTCAGAATTCATGCATGAATATTTAGACTTGGGACATATGGAGTCTGTTCCTGCAAGTGAAGTGAAAAAGAAACCATGTGATAGTTTCTATTTACCGCATCATGCTGTAATCAATCCAAATTCCACCAGTACACCTCTTCGTGTAGTTTTTGATGCCAGTTCAGTGACTTCAACAGGGATTAGTCTCAACGATAAGCTTCAAGTTGGGCCAAAACTGCAAGGTGATATCTTTCCATTGTTACTCAGGTTCAGGAAACATCAAATTCCTTTGTGTGCAGACATTTCCAAAATGTATAGACAAATATTGATTCATCCATCAGATACAGACTTTCAGCGAATAGTGTGGCGCGACAATCCTAAAGAATTGATAAGGGACTATAGGCTACTCACGGTGACGTATGGGACTTCCAGTGCACCTTATCTTGCAACAAAGTGTCTTCAGCAGTTAGCTATTGATGAAATGAATGCATTTCCATTAGCAGCCCCAGTGTTATTAAATGATTTTTATGTTGACGATTTGGTATCTGGTGCCAGCAATGTGGAAGCAGCTATCGAATTGCAGTCACAATTGATACAGTTACTAGCAAAGGGTGGTTTTGAGTTACGTAAATGGTCCTCTAGTGAGCCACAAGTGTTGACAGCAGTACCTGTAGAGTTGAGAGAAACTAATGTGCCTTTAGATATCCATGGCAGTGAACTTGTGAAAACGTTAGGTCTAAGGTGGCATCCTGGTGCTGACCACTTCACTTTTCTTGTGACTTTACCACCAAAACGTCACACATTGACGAAAAGACTATTGTTATCTGACATTGCAAAATTATTTGATCCTCTTGGTTTCTTATCCCCAACAGTCATACAAGCAAAAATACTCATTCAAGAATTGTGGAAAGAAAAGTTGGGCTGGGATGAGGCATTATCCGTGGAAACATGCGAACTGTGGCTACATTTTTGTAGTGAACTTCCGGTACTGCAACAATTACAAATCAAACGTGCTATTGTATCTGCAAATGCTATAGCTTGTCAATTAGTGGGTTTCTGTGATGCATCACAACAAGCATACTGTGCGGTAGTGTACTTTCGCTCAGTTTATGCCGATGGTCATGTTGAAGTGAGGTTGGTAGGAGCAAAGACCAAGGTGGCTCCAATCAAGCAAATATCTCTACCAAGGCTAGAACTATCAGCAGCAGTTTTATTGACACGATTGCTCGTAGTAATCTCCAATGCACTATCCTACAAATTGGAAGATGCGTGTGTGTGGACTGATTCTACCATTGTGCTTGCTTGGTTATCCTCAACACCAAGCAGGTGGAAAACATTTGTAGCAAATCGAGTGGCAGAAGTGCAGGAGAGTCTTCGTCGTGAACAATGGTCTCACATCATGGGAAAATCAAATCCTGCAGATCTTGCTACAAGAGGTATCAGTGCTTCAGCCTTAGCTCAGTGTGAGTTATGGTGGGCGGGACCAGAGTTCTTACAAGCAACTTCATTGGCAACGTTTGATCATCATGAGACAAGCAACGAAATTTTGGAAGAAGTTACAAAAGAAGAGAAGAAGATCTCCATTACAGTTATGTACAGTACAGTAGAAGAAGATCTGATCAGCAGATATTCAAGCTTTTCTAAAATGCAGAGAATAATGGCATGGATTCAACGATTTGTGTTCAATGCTCGTCAGTCAGTGAATCAGAGAAGGCAAGGAGCATTGACAACTAAAGAGCTTGTGACAGCAACGATCTCTCTTGTAAAACAAGCTCAGAAAAGTGAATTCTCAGCAGAATTACATTGTTTACAAGCTAAAATTCCTCTGCCAACAAAAAGCAGGTTATTGTGTTTGGCTCCCTTTGTTGATGAGGCAGGTGTCATTCGTGTTGGAGGGAGGCTACACAAAGCAAGAATAACAGTGGACCATAAACATCCAATGTTGCTACCTGCAAAGCACAAATTGACTCACTTAATAATTAAAAATGAACATTTAATTAATCTTCATGCTGGTCCTCAGTTAGTGTTGTCCTCATTGCAACGAACATTCTGGATACTGAGAGGGCGAGATACAGTGCGTAACATTGTGAAGAAATGTGTAACTTGTCATCGCTTTTGTACACAAGCTGGGGAACAATTAATGGGTAGCTTACCAGAATCTAGGATCAATCCTTCTCGTCCATTTATAAACTGTGGTGTGGATTATGCAGGGCCCATACTGTTGAAGGAAATGGTTGGACGCTCTCGTAAGCAGTACAAGGGTTATATTGCCTTATTTGTTTGTTTCGCAACGAAAGCAGTTCATTTAGAAATAGTGAGCAGTGGTACTACAGAGACGTTTTTGGCTGCACTTCGGAGATTTGTATCTCGTCGTGGAAAACCCAGTAATATTTACAGTGATTGTGGAACAACGTTTGTTGGCGCAAATAGAGAGTTAAAGGAATTCATGAGATTGGCAAAACAACCAAAGCACAATGAAACTATTTCAAGTGCTCTAAGCAGCTTAGGCATCCAGTGGCATTTTAATGTTCCTCGTAATCCTCATGCAGGAGGGTTGTGGGAGAGTGGTGTCAAATCAGTTAAATACCACCTCAAAAGAGTTGTGGGGAATGCCCTACTTACCTTTGAGGAATTGTATACAGTATTAACACAAATAGAAGCATGTTTGAATTCCAGACCGTTAACTGCTCTATCCAGTGATCCCAACGACATGCAGGCACTTAGTCCAGGCCATTTCTTAATAGGAGATGCATTGATAGCTGCTCCAGATAGGGACTTTGCTACAATAAAATTGAACAGACTGTCAAAGTGGCAGCTCGTGCAAAGGCTGACACAGCATTTCTGGCGCAGATGGTGTAGGGACTATCTTTCTCAGTTACAACAACGTCCTAAGTGGAGAAGGGAGCAACGGAATCTACAGGTCGATGACTTGGTTGTGGTCAGAGATGATCAACTTGCACCTCAACAGTGGAAACTTGGCAGAGTAATCAAAGTTCATCCAGGTGAAGATGGATTGGTTAGAGCAGCAACAGTGAGAACCAGTGAAGGAACCTACAAGAGGCCAGCAGTGAACCTGTCTCTTTTACCAGTGAGTGAAGTTGAACACCAATGAGAAATAACTTAAACTTTCAAATTTATGCATAAAAGGCAATCATTAGTTTGTTCAATTTCTTTTTAGTTTTGTGTTGTCATTTTCAGTAGGAAATTTTGGGAAAATTGCATTCAATTTACATTTGTTCATCAAAAATGTGTTGTATATTGTGTATTTAGTAAAATTTTGAAATTAATCATTTCAAGGTGGGCGGTATGTTCCGTACCTTGTGCTTTTGGAGCCAAGATGGCCGCCACATTATTCTCTGGACACTAGTGCCTACTGAAAGTGAGAGAGTGAATAGTCTGTGAAGGGAGAAGCGACGCTGTACGAGAGATGTATTGCAGGTTGGCTGCAAATAATGTAGATTTGCAACGAATACATCAGTTCGATATAATGGAGTGTTTCATTTATGTGTATTAGTCTACCTACAGCACCATTACCTTCCTGGAAATGCTACAAACAGCGGCCGAAACAAGAAAAGAGTGTTTCTTGTTGGATGACGGGTGCGAACAATGACAAAGTTAAAAACCTACCCGAAATCCAATAATTTCCTCCCGTCTGCATTCACGTGCGAGTCTTTGCTTTGTCGCATATAAAATATCCAGTCGCCGTTTGATGCGCCCCTTTCCCCCCCTCCCCTGTGATCATCCTCGCCGATTACATCATCCATCCCAATTCTTGCATTAACGTCTCCCGCGACCAGCATGCTTGCATCGGGGAACTTCTCCTCAACCTCGTGGAGAAACATGGTTAAGTTTTGAAAATAGTTTTCATCCCGGTGTTTGGACCCCGTTGGTTGGTTATAAACCGTTACGAGACAAAATTTCAGTCCCTCCAGCGCAAAGAGAGTCCCCAGAATCCCATCGTTCTTGGCATCCAGTAACGTTACTTTCCCTTCCCAGTCCGGTCTGAAAAGTACCATCAGCCCCCCTATGTTACGCCCCCGGTTTGCCTTCCTCGCTACACATTTGCTAAAACCCCTAAATTTCAGATTTTCAGGAATGTCTTCGGCGCCCTCCCACGTTTCCTGAAGGACGACAATATCGAAGGACCGGACGTATTCTCTAAACCCCTCTTGGCACAACTTCCTCTTCAGCCCCTCTACGTTCCAGCTCAGTATCTTTATCTTGTGCCCCCCCGCTCCCCCCTCCCGCGTTGGTTCTGGGAACTAGCCTACACATACCTGATTTCGGCTGCAGCTCCGAAGGCCTCTCCTTGCCCATCACCCTTGGACGTCTGCTGTCCGGAACAACACACACATCGGCACCATTTAAATCAGAATTCCTAGGACGCACTTGTTGTTCCCATCGAGCCCTTTCCCCCTCCACTACAGAGTCCGGAGGTCATTCTGTGCCTCTCCTTTGTCTGAGCCGCGGATCCCTTTTGTTTCCAGTTGTCTCCTGGCTGGACGATTTCGGCCTCTCGTTCCAAGCTCCCCCGTCGCTCGCGCCGCGGCCACCCGTGACCTCCTTCCTCTGGGAAGCAACCCTTTCCTGGTCGTTGACCCCTCGTGGACCGTCCATCCTGCTGCCGCCGGGTTCGCCTTTGTCCTCCTCCCGTGCCTGGTTGCCAAATGTTCGTCCTCCGTGTCCTCGCCTTTGTCCAACGCAGATGATATCGGAGCAGTCCTAATTCGTAACGAAAACTTGGCCATCAACTATTAATTTATTGTAACTAATGAAGGCCCGTCTTCCCTCTCTCCTGGCATCCCTCATGTGCTCCGTGAGAAGTTGCCTCTGCCTCAGGATCTGCGGCGAGAAGTCTTCTCGGAGGAATATGGAGGTGCCCTGTAGCTTCTTCCGACTTGCCAATATCTCTTCCTTCTTCCTGTAATGGTGGAACTTCACGATGATCGGCCTGCACCCGAGACTTTGTAGTTGAGCCTGTGTGCTCTCTCCACCGCGAGATCGTCGAGGTCCACGTTCAGCTTCTCCCTCGCCAGATCCCTGATCTTCTCCTCCGACTGTTGCCAGGTCTCATATCCGGTTTCTTCCACACCATCGAAAATTAAATTATTACGTTTCGAATGGCCCACAACTTTGTCGACCTCCGTCTCCGCCGAACACAATCTCCGCCACAGCGCGTCGTTCTCTTCTCGGAGCGCCCCGTTCTCTTTCTCAAGCTCTTCCAATCTCCTTCCAATCGCGGCCATCCCCGCCTCGATGTTGGCAGTCTTTTCGTAAACATCTTGCAAAGTTCCTAATTTTTCATTGATGTTCCGGATCGCCGTTGGGACACTGTCCAGTGCCTTTAGTCTATCCAGAATGCAGTCCAGGTCATTCTTGGGGGTCGGTCCCGGGTTTAGCTCCACACCCCCAATCACCAGCAAAGTCATAATAAGTATTGCACTTATTACTGCTTCCGTATGCACGTTTTTCCGGCACACATTCACACACAAACTTGGACCTCTGTAGGTATGCCAGAGGCCCACCCGCGCTCTCCAAACCCCTAACTCAACACCCATCCTGAAGATCGCTAGTTGGCAACGCCGCACACAGAGCTCACGAAAACACGTCTGCACTCGAAGACGACCTGACAAAAACTCCTCCATGAAGGAAGTAACAAGCGGCTGGCAGGGACTGAGTAATTAGCAGTTAAGTACTTTGATGCCATTTCAGTGTAATATTACGCTTGTAGAATATAACGTCTGCACAATAACGCAAAAACGGGAAGACAATGACCTGTATAGTAAATATCTGTGCACGCCTTGAGAATACATAGGTGTGGATTTCACATGCCTAGTCTGATTAATTCTGCCATCTGATGACCAAACATTAAATGTGGCGTTGTCCTCAAAGAGTACGCATTGAACAGGACCCAAAGAGTTCGTATGCGTACTCTTGAGGGACAGGGCAGTTTCTACGTAGTAAAATCCCTTGAATCTGTGATTTTTTTTAAAAAGATGTCTGAGGTCACAATTTCTCAATTTTTTGTAAAATTAGAAGAATTTACATATATTGAATCACAAGTAAAATGAAAGTACAGTATCCTATGTACATAAATTCATACATAAAAGACAAACTTTGTGCCAATAGTCATTATTTCATCTACAGGAAATATGTCAGGCTACAAAAGGAAAACAAACCGTAAATTTGTGTTAATGGAGGAAGTATTGAATGACTGCTACAGGCGATTACAACTGGGAGAAAGCAAAAGGAAAATTGCCGCATCACTGGGAGTAAATGAGTGCACACTCCGGAAAAGAATAAAGGCTGTAAGTCCGTTTTCCTACAAAAAAAAATAATTTTTTAACAAACTCTTTGGCATGTTACAAAAAAATAACTAGCCTATTCCTTTCCAATCATGGAGGCATAATGACAACATCACCATATCGAACAACATTGGAGTGTGCATCATCCCAAAGGATGGAGCCAAGTAAAGGAGGCAACCCTTGCAAAGGGAAAAAGCGCTTGAAATTTGATACTGCTGTACCTTCCACATCTACAGACATTCAAGAAATTGTCAACTGCCCAGGATGCCACGAAATATTCGGGGAACCAATTACAGAAGACTGGATTCAATGTGGAGGTTGCGAGCAATGGTGACATGAAGCTTTCTCTTCATATGAAGGACAGAGTGCCTTTCAGTCTGGCATGTAGACTGAAAAAGCAGACGTTAACCTCTCTAAGCGATTTAAGACCAATCAGCATTCTATCAACATTTTCAAAAGTCACAGAAAAGATAGTATCTATACAATTAAAAGAGTACATTGCAAAATATAAAATCCTACCTGATTCTCAATCAGGTTTCCGCACTTCTCATAGTACAACCACGGCATTGTTATCTGTCACGGACAATATTTTACGTTCGATTAATGATGAAAAAACTAACTATACTAGTATTATTAGACCTTTCTAAAGCTTTCGATCTTGTCAATCATAACCTTCTCCTAGCAAAAATGAAATACTACAGTTTTTCGAAGCCTGTAATAAACTGGTTCCAATCATATCTACAGGAAAGAAGACAAAGGGTTTTTTACCCTGCCGACACCGGATCATCACCGATAACATTAAATGGAGGAGTCCCGCAAGGTTCCATTCTGGCCCCCCTTTAATACACCTTATACGTCGCTCATATATATCAAAGACCATCAGCCATTGTAATATACATTGTTACGCGGATGATACGCAGTTGATGATATCGTCATCACCATCGGATTTTTTAAACAAGATAGATAATCAAAACAATGAGCTACATACCCTTAACAAGTGGCTCACTGCAAATGGGCTCGCAATTAACCAGAATAAATGCTTATACACAATTTTAGGCTCTAACTATTATCTTGAAAAAGTAAATTATGATACAATTAACATCCAAATTAAAAACCAAAACATAATTTATGCATCAACGGTTAAAAATCTAGGCCTTACTTTTGATCCCAATTTTTCCTGGACAGGGCATATCTCAGCGCAATGCACAAAAGCACTAACAATAATGAGATCACTCTACAGGAGGAGAGACTTTTTTACTAGACTCATCGAAACTCTAATATATCCTATTTTCGATTACTGTGATGTGATGTACGGCACGAATTTACAACGTAAAATATCGAACAGAATACAAAAAATACAGAATTCTTGCATTCGTTACGCTCTCTCGATCAGGAGAAATCAGCACATCCTACCCTTGCTCAATACGTACAAAATCCTTAACATGTCTAGGCGACGCCTTCTGCATCAGTGTTCGACAATATATAAGGTATTAAAATTGCAAACACCTAGCTATCTCCACGAGAAACTGACATTTAGAAATTCCGTACATCCATACAATACTAGAGGTCGGCGGAAAATCGACATTCCCCGCCACTCTGCTGTCAGTTTCGAAGGCTCCTTCTCCCTCTGATCTGCAAAGGTTTGGAATGCTCTTCCCGATTATGTTTCTTTTGCTACAACACCCAAAAACTTCAAGGAACAAGTCGTATTATTTTTATTGCAAAGACAACAATTGAGCATCAGCTCGTACGGCTAAGCAACAGGAATCAAGTAAAGTAAACCCAGGTATTTTGCAAACACTTATCTGACACAACGAATATTTCAACCTGTGTGCATGCTATTTTAGTATCGATTTGGAAATTGCGTATGTACACGTGTGTGTGTGTGTGTGCGTGTGTGTTTGTGTGTTAATGTATCTGTCACTGTATTCCCTTATAATTTTATTATTTTTCATTTATGTCATTTCATTCATGTTATGTTATTTGATTTCAGTATTATTCAGTATTGTAACTTTTATTCACCAGAGTTAGGTGGTAGAGCAGCCCAAGGCTGAATCTCGCTCTGTAGTAAATAAAAAGACTCAATTCAATTCAATTCAATTCAATGTAGTTAGAGGTTTTATTTCCTTCATCTCCACGACACTTTTAGAGGACGTGTTGCTTTCTCTTTAAGGACTAGTCCCCTAAGAGTACTATTTTGCATCCATTTAAAAATATAATTGTATATCCTATATTTTGTTTCCATTCATTTTATTTTTAGTTCCATACGAAAGTAAAGATACTACTTATGAAGTAGGTGCAGTTGTTTTGTGTTTCTGTTTGTTTATGTTTCCGTAATATGACTTTAAACACTAAGTGCGTACTCTTATAGGAACCTACCCTAATTCTCTTGTAACAGGTATTGTACGGGGTGTTAAGTCACCCTTCAATTTGAAAGAAGATTTAAAATGTCATCGCAATTGTCCACCCACCCTTTCACTTCGAACTGTGTTTATCGCAATTGTCCGGCTACCCGTGAAACGACAACAAGCAAGTTTTATTTCACAAATTCCTCGCGTAGCTGTACGACCTCAACTGTTCATCGAAGCCGTGTAACCGATTCCCAGGAAAATGGATAGCATAAGAGCCATTCCATATGAAATCAACACAGCCCACAACCTGACCCCCTCCGATTTTCATGAAATTTGGGAAGTTGAAGGTATGCATGGAACTTAGTAACTATGAAAATTTTGAGTCTCGTGCGTCTTGTAATTTTTAAATTATTCAAGGTCGAAGTTCGCATAAATTGCTCTGTTTGAGCCTGTTTAGCTATACTAAATGTGCCCCTATTTCGCCTAGGAAGCTCCAATAAAGCTTATTGTACAGGGAAATGAACAAGCTTTCCAGTGATATATAACAAGCCTACCTTTGGATAAAAATACAATTTTGTCACGTGATCTTGACCTTTGACCTTCAATATCTCAAAATATGTCATAACCAAAAATCGTGAAAAAAAAATATTTGGTTCCACATTCCATACTCTAAAACATATCAAAAAATCATTCTGGGACTGCAATGGGATCAGAAGATACAAAATAATATGTGTAACTATGTGACTGATAAAAGCCCCATTACATGAACTATGACGAGCCAAAAGTCCCTTAACATCTCCTACAAAATGTAAAGGAGTTATCCTGGTTATGAAAGAAATAGGTTAGGCACAGGAGAGGGCTCTCTGAAAATAGAAATTCAGACCCGTAGTAGGATGAAATTGTTTTAAGGGTAAAATTACTCTTCCCGAATGATTCTAAGTGGTGGCTGTAGTACCATAGTTAAGAAATTAAGAGCTCGGGTGTAAAACATGGTAAGTAACATTTTGGTAATTTTTTAGTTACAAAGTAAAATGTGCCATCCTTCAATTTTCGAGTTAAGTTGCCATGCCATACAATTTGCATTGGACTCAGTGAAGCATTCTGAAATGGGTAAACACAGCACGAAAACAATTTATCTACGGTATAGCTTCTAATAACCTTATTTCTTAATGAACTCAAAAATGACCAAAATGTCACTTACCATTTTTTACACCCGAGTCCGTCAAATAGTATTCCACATGTTTTCAATTTCATTTGGGGGGGAAGAGGATAGAAACATCCCTACAGTTCCATTCTTCTGTTCGGGATAACAATTTTTGTGTGTGGGAAATCCACGGCATCCCTCCTCCCTCTATGAGTGTCCCCTCATCAATTTCATCATATCATCACTCGGCCTCGCGAATAGCCAAAAGGGGCAGAAGAGCAAGTAAAATAAAGGAAATCAATCAATCCTGTTGCTGCTTGTCTGCGGCTCTTCCCACCTAACCACAATTTCTGGTGGTCCTTCCCTATCCGTAACCCGGGAACGCGCATGGTTGCACATATCTCTGCCTCTGGGAATGTTGTCAAGCCCAGAATGCTGATTCTTACATTTTGCATTTTAGCATTTTTAGCTCAAAGAACAAAAACTTCCAGAAAAATTGCTATTATGTGATTATGGGACAAGTGTGGGTGAATTGCGTTGATTGTTGGTATGTGCTTCTTATTTAATACAGTTTATAGTACCCTCGCGCTTGTGATATAACTGAATCGTTTATTCCTTCAATTCTTGAGTAAGCAAACGCAAATAGAAGGAAAAAATGAAGCCCGTATTTGCGATACAGCCACATTTTAAACAGTACACTACTACAGAAAAAGAACAATAAACTGGAAAACATTTGGTAACAATCAAGTACACATTATTACTGTGAAAATATGCTGTGAAAACAAAGACAGTTGACTTTCTTCTTACAGAAACAATATGTTCGTTTTTGACAAATACGATGTCATGCCGCCAATCAGTGGCGTCGGTTGCCCCCTCCCACATTTTGTCAATTTTCCCCCAAAATTATTCTAAACCTTATTTACCAAGGGAAGGTAAACTGCCCCCCTTCCGTTTTGGAACCCAATCGCCGCCACTGTCGCCAATTCATGAGACTATCTCTCTTGATTCTACTCAGCATGTCGAACCTCCGGATATAGAAAAATGCTGTTTCAGATGTGCTAGGCTTATTATTATTGTTTGATGGCTTATTTTGAAATTCAATATATGAATATAGTTTCTTAGTGTTATTTTACTGTGTACTAAACGCTTATTTGCTCCAGTGCCACATTTCTCTCTCACATTTAGATTAATTGCATAGAATCTCGCGTTCCCTATTGCTGTCAGTGGCAGATCAGGTTTTATGTACGAGTATATATCGTATATATCGTAGTATCTCTGTCGCGTATTGCAAACTCTATGATTGTCTAAAGCACCTAACGCGAAAGAAATATCTGGCGAACATGGCTAAACTGAAATGAAAAGTTCCTCCTTAAGATCTTACAACATAAACTCCTCATCTCCATGCTTGAAAGCACTAAGAAAACCCTTAATATTGAATTTGCAGATGACTGCATGCATGTTAAATAATAGTAACGCTCCACGGAGCGTAAACATTACACCCCCCCTTTTACTGGAACAATGATTTCTGGGTGGAGTATTGTGCGGGCTAAGTTGAATTGCAAGGTAAACCATTTTGGTACCATTAAACCCAGCGTGGCTTGGCTATAATTATGGGTAAATTTGGGGGATGAAACCTGTCCAGTGATGTAGTGGTTAGCACAATACAGATAAGTTGATCTCTCATTTCATCCATGGCGTGAATTCAATAAAACGACGCAAGGTAACTCAAAACATAAAAATATACAACACTACGTCGGTTCAGTGTAGTGTTAGCACGAAAATGACTCAGTAAACCACTTAAATGCAATGCTTAATACAGTTATACAAAGAGAAGAAAAAGGCATTTGTTAGATTGAACACATTTCCACTCCAGTTGAATGTTATACATGCCCGCCACCTAGAGGTATTTGTTCGAATTAACATGCTCAATTCGACTTCCATGTGCAAGGCCATTATTCATTCTTCTCGTTCTCATGAGTTTGTCGATCAATTTCTCATTCATTTGTACTTTTGGTGCTAAATGCGGGTAATAGTTTCTTACACCCACCTACCTTGCCAAAGGCTTTCCAAGTTTAATCACGAAGCATGTACTGTATATGAAAGTTCCACTTCGTTCTCTTTACGAGTTCATCAACCGCCCCCACCTCTTAATCCGAAATGCAAACAGTCCAGTTTGAATTTGACGGAATTTCTCACTCTAAAACAGTGACAGGAAATGATTTTTTAAAGTAGGTTTCCACTGGCCTTTCTGGCAACTCTCAACTGTAACACTTTAGAAGTCAAAAACCAGCTTTCTTCCGTCGTGACCTTGTTTTCTATGAGGCATGGTTGATAATAGTCGCAGGAGAGGGCGGCATCTGTAATTACATCATGGAATGGCGTGTTTGCGTCGAACATTGTCTCTCGCCTCCAAACGTTTTTGTTGGTGGGATGGGGAGGAGTACGATTAATATTCATTGTTGGAATCAAGTGTAACAAATAAAATCATATACAGGGATTCTAAAAAGCATTTGTACGCTGTGATTTTTTTAAAAATTTAAAATGGTATTTTTAGCAGTAATCTCGGCTCAAAGTTATGATTTGATTCGCATAAAATAGTCGCGCCCAGTGTGCAAATTAACCGGGGGGGATGCCGAATACCACCACAAAAAATGTTATCCCGGTAAAAGAAAACTATTTTTATCCCTGCCAGGGATGTTTCCATCCTCCTCAAAGAAATGAGATGGAACAAAATAGTACACAATTTCTTAACTATGTGACAAACACAATTTAAAAATCATTCCCGTCATATTTCAGCCACCAAAGATTTCTCTGCCGAAACGTATGCAACCTTGGACACCATTCTGAAACTGACCAACCTTACCGAGTCGAAACAACAGCTGGTTGTTTTCCACATAAGTTTTCATGACATTAACCTCTTCCCTGTGTTCGGCGTAATATTACGCCCTTGGTCACTATAGTTTATTCTATGTTCTAGGTCCGCGAACATCTCTGACTGAAGTAACCTGTGTTGAACGGAATAATACGTTTCTTGTTGGTGAAACATATGTTTTGCTATTGAAGAAACAACGACCTTTTATTTAGTCACAATTTTCAGTGCCGACAAAGAAGAAGAAGTTCAGAGGAAAGTAAACTGTTTTTGTGTTATGCTGACAGTGACAAAGTGCAAACGTGAGTTCGTTTGCGTGCAGCGTTTAGTAAGTTGCTTTATGTACAGTGGGATCCACAAGTATTGTTCGGCAAATTGTCCATGACTACTTTCATTAATTTCTCTCTTGTACCATGTTAGTTTTTAAGGAATTAATGTTTACTTATGCTGATGCAGAGGTTGCCAGCAGCCTATTTGTCGTTTTGTTTAAATTCTTGAAGCTCTCATTGCGTAAAATAAAGAGAGTAAACTTGGTGATGGACAATTTGCTTGGTAATACTCATGGATCCCACTGTATATTATTTTCGTGTTGCGTTATTTTAACTGTTGGTGATTTATTGTTGGTTTTGGTGTGTAAAATGGCAAAGAGGAAACGTGACAAGTGCCAAGAAAAGTGTTCAAGTTCAGATTGTTTTTCCTAAGTTCGAGTTTCTAATAGTTTCTAACAGTGGCGGGGATTAGGACGGGCGAGGGGGCAGTTGTCCCCCTACTTTTTGCCACTATTGCCCTACACTATGGTAAATATTGTCTACAAAGGGAAATATACTGTCTTCGACCCCCCCCCCCCACCCGTTTTGGCACCTTGCACTCCTTGTTTTGGAACCCAATCGCCTCCACTGCCTATCTAATAGTATTGTCAAACAGGATTGCGAAATATTTTTCCCCTCATCCCTCATACCTATTGAAGATATTGCAAAGAAACTTGGCGGACACATTACGTATAGACCACAGTATTTTTCAAGGTTAGATTATAATCGGGTACCTATATCCAGGGCCGGTGCAGAGGACCCCAAAGTTACCAAAAGGGATTTTTCGTAGGGAAATTTTAAGAATTATCCCCGATTTCCCTTTCCTCATACTTGATGTACAGTGTCTCTCAAAAGTTTTAGGACAACGACATTTTAAACTAGGCAACCCAATTTACACAAGGTGTTGGTGGGTTGCGTGTAGAGTTAGGCTCAATTTCAGGGTTGCCACATGCACAATAAATATTTATAAAATACGCGAAAGAAATAAAAACAAGTATTAGTGTATAAAAAGTATTAAAAATATCAATATTATATCGCAAGTGACAAAATTCTTTCTGAAAGAAAAATAATAGGTTTTCTAGCATTTCATCGCTGATGAGTCTACAGAAAGGAGAAGAGATGAGAGAAAACGAGAGGTGACAAATGACAGGAGAAAGAGAAAGCGAGAGGAGAAGAGGAAAAGTAGAGGAGAGAAGAAAGAGAGGATAGACGAGGAGAGGATATGTAGTGAGGAGAATGGAAAAATATTCTAGGAGAGATGAGGAAATGGAGCAAAGGAGAGAAAAGAGAAGGAAAACGAGATGAGAGAAGAGTGGAGAGTAGAGTAACGGAGAGAAAAAGAGAAGAACGAAAAGAAGAGGAGAAAAGTGCGTGGAGTCGGAAATCTAAGACAGGAAAGGAGATACGAGGAGTGGAGATGAGTGGGATGGAGATAAGATGCGAGAAAAGTAGGGAAGGAGATATGAGATAAAAGCAGAGCAGAAGGAGGGGAGAGAAGAAGGAGAAGGAGAAGAGAAGAACAGAAGGGACTGAAGAGAAGAGGTAGTTGCAGAAAATATCGTCTCAGCGTCAAGAATTGATGCATTGGTCAAATTATCGACATGAAACATTCAATAACATTTTGAAATGTATTGGAGAATGTATTAAATCGGTGCGAAATGCCTTTTGGCTTAGTTCAGAGCAAGGTAAAATCTTCCATGTGAGATCTTTGATTTTACCTGCGATTATACCACTAAAAACATGAATGTAATTTTCATATTTATAAGAATTATCCAATTTTTGTCCAATTCTCGGTTCGTTGAAATGGAGATTTTGTAATTTAATATTTCCCCTCCCCACATCGTTAATTCCAAACTGAATCATTCCGTTTCAACAATGAACACAATGGGATAGGTCTAAAACTTACGAAAATTTTCTGCCACCGGAAGGGTTTGAACCTACGATCATCAGATTGACAGTCCTGAACGTTAAACACTACACTACAAGCTTTCGTTCCTGAAAGTAAGTAGAAGGAGCTGACCAATGTGAAATGTAGATGCAACTCTCCTCCTACATGTAATGTGCAAACAATACTTGTTTGTAACAAAGAAAACGAAGGTAGTACGACTCGGAGGAAACATTTAATGGAGAATTGCACATGATGAGAACTTTTCATTCCATATTTGCGGAGGTATCCTTGCATTGAACTCGAGTGGGAAAAAGGGTAAAATTAGTATGTCCTGAATTGCCACAAATATAAATAGTTATTTCATTAATATTTGTCAATGTCTTTGAAGCAGTACAGAATTATCGTTAAACTATTATAATTCACGATCTTATACATGAAAATATCACTTTGAACGTGTGTCAATTCATTTATTTGTTTATTTTTTTATAAATTCCATTTGCAGAACAGTGTAGCTACTATACACTGCTATTACAATTAATGTTACCATGCTCTTGTTTGTAATAAAATGAGAATTAAAAAAGGGACCTGGTACCACAATCAATGCTTTCAAGAACTCTAACCAATACACTACGCCCTTTGCTTCCCTTGGAGAAACAGTTCTTAATTATTCTGTCGCGTCAATATTGTAAACGTTATCCTGCAAAAAGAAGTTCAATACTCTGATATAGCTCTGTACTTCTAGAATTACTCTATACACATGCATTTGAAAATTAACTCTAAATTTATTTCTTCGTTGTTAGTATATCTAAGCTTGTGAATATATTTTATTTGTAATTTTGTAACGGTTACATGAACATCTAGGAATTAGTTCCTTATAATAACCTCAGGTTGACCAAGTTGACAATACAAACAAATGGAACACAGATTGTTCTCGAGCTTACATTGTTAAAAAGGAGCGGGTACGCGTATTACTATCCCAATATTTATTCAATAAGGTTTCTTGGTTGTCAGAAATTATCACTTAAACTATTGCATGTTGAGCTAGTGCCCACCTAGCCGCCTCTGATGAAATCTATCATTCTTCAGATTCTCTTCAAAATTCGACTCTGGTCACTCGTAACTTGCTGGGTGCATCGACGGACAATGTTTTGCGATAAGAAGCGGCCTTGAATAGCGTGAGTGAGTCACTTTGAACGCGAGCAAGCTACGCTACCAAGGTTGTCTGTTTTTGAAAACCAAGTCATTTTTTTCACCGTTTCCGAACGCGATTGCTATTATAGAAGTATATATTCTCACAAAAGAGCAAGAAAGAAAATTAGACCAATGTTCTCCCGTCGTTTAAAACCAAATATTATCTATTAAACGAAAAGTTCACGATTGTCAATAAACCTATCTGAGCATAAGGTGGATGTAAATAATAAATTTAATACAAAGATTCTCCAAAATTTCTCTCCCACTGTCTACGTCACTAACGTCAGGCCAGTATCCAGGGGGGGCATGGGGGCCATGCCCCCCTCGAACCCTGAAATATTTAAATGTGAACCTATCAATAACTACGAAAATAACATCGTCGGTTTTATAAATGTGTAAACATTTCAATTTTGTTCTTACATAAATGAATCTGTTTCTTGCGCAAAAGTCTTCAGGCTGCATATTGGATGGTTTTAGTTTTATAATGCAATGCTAGCAGACGTCCGATTCACCGATTTAGTCAGGACAGTGCGCTACTTTCAATCCCTGACCCGACTTTTTCGAACTGCAATCGTGATGCGAGAATGTCTCTTTGTTATTGTTGTTTTCTTATCTCACAATTAGACATGTTCTTTATTGTAATAATAATTCCTAGTACGCAACATTTAATTTATAAATATATTATTTTCTAAACATAGAATTATCATGACTTTTGAATCGCGCTCGCACTATTTGAACTATTTTGTAATATCTGTATCTCTCTCTCTCACACACACACACACACATTAGGGTCTGGCCACTCAAGCAAAGAAATCCTGCGTACTGGCCTGGTCTACGTCAATGACAGAAATGCAAGCAATACTTTTATTTATATTTAACCCAATGAAAGGAATGTGGAAGAATTTAAAAGAAATAAGAAAGAGCGGAACTACTGTTGCTCTACTATAAAAATTGTTGTCCTTCGAGGAAGAAAAATAAGAAGGATTTACTCCAGCACCTTAAAACAGTGTCCCACGAGTCTCTCTTGACTAATACTGTCAAGTGTGAAGAATAAAATTTTCCGCCTGTTTACGTCTAACGTTGCGCAGATTTGGTAGTTCGCAAACGGTGTAATTATTTCGTGTTACCTTACGCAACAGCAAATACATTTCATAAGACTGTTCTGAACACCAGACTTGTGTCAGTAAACAAGCATATCGTCTGTTGCAGTATCACAGGAAAAGAACATCGTCCTGCAATGTTCAAGCCTCTAGATATTTTTCATTAATAATGTCTAATCACAATAATAAGTTAGAAGAAATAACTCGCATTTTCACAACTACCAATATTCTCGTTTTTCTTCATCACTTCGAAAATTATTTCTCGAAGATATCTGCTATACTACAAGAAAGCAATCCAAAATTAAAGTAAAAGTTCAACCACATGTATACCTAACTTCATTTACAATATTGGAGAGACAGAATACTTAAAAATTGTTGTTTCAATCGAAAGTAAGGGCGTGATGTAGTGGTTAGAGTTCTTGAAAGCATTGATTGTGGTCCCAGGTTCGATCCTCCTTAGGACGTGTTCCTTTTTTAATTCTCATTTTATTACAAACAAGAGCATGGTAACATTAATTGTAATAGCAGTGTATAGTAGCTACACTGTTCTGCAAATTGAATTTATAAAAAAATAAACAAATAAATGAATTGACACACGTTCAAAGTGATATTTTCATGTATAAGATCGTGAATTATAATAGTTTAACGATAATTGTGTACTGCTTCAAAGACATTGACAAATATTAATGAAATAACTATTTATATTTGTGGCAATTCAGGACATATTAATTTTACCCTTTTTCCCACTCGAGTTCAATGCAAGGATACCTCCGCAAATATGGAATGAAAAGTTCTCATCATGTGCAATTCTCCATTAAATGTTTCCTCCGAGTCGTACTACCTTCGTTTTCTTTGTTACAAACAAGTATTGTTTGCACATTACATGTAGGAGGAGAGTTGCATCTACATTTCACATTGGTCAGCTCCTTCTACTTACTTTCAGGAACGAAAGCTTGTAGTGTAGTGTTTAACGTTCAGGACTGTCAATCTGATGATCGTAGGTTCAAACCCTTCCGGTGGCAGAAAATTTTCGTAAGTTTTAGACCTATCCCATTGTGTTCATTGTTGAAACGGAATGATTCAGTTTGGAATTAACGATGTGGGGAGGGGAAATATCAGGGTTTCGGAGCGGAGCGGATCAACGCTCCGACTGTTGCCAACGCTCCGGAGCGAGGAGCGAGATTCTAAGAAATGGTTCGCTCCGCTCCGGAGCGGAGCGATGTCTTATCCCGCTCCGCTCCGGAGCGGAGCAGCGGGAATCGGAAAATTTCTCGCTCCGCTCCGGAGCGAGGAGCGAAATTTTAGAAAATGGTTCACTCCGCTCCGGAGCGGAGCGCTACCTTGACACGCTCCGCTCCGGATCGGAGCAGAGCAAGTCGGAAAATTTCTCGCTCCGCTCCGGAGCGAGGAGCGAAATTTTAGGAAACGGTTCACTCCGCTCCGGAGCGGAGCGATACCTTGTGGCGCTCCGCTCCGGAGCGAGGAGCGATATTCTAAGAACTTGCCCACTCCGCTCCGGAGCGACTCCGGAGCGCTCCGAGGTTGGATAATACGAGTGTATACAGAAAACTAACGATCAAAGGTTCCGAGTGCATTAGTAATTTTGTTTGTAAAATTTGTACGGCATTTGAAAATCGCCCGTTATTGTTGTTATAAAACTGATTATTACTAAAGCTAACGCCACGGAAACAGTCCAGAAAAGATTACGTCACTCACCTACAGTGTTGCCAATAAGCAAGGAATAATCCTTACACAATACACCAGGGAAGGCACAATCAACCGCATACGTACTGTCCGTGACTGTACAACGCGCAATGTGTCAACTGTGAAGCGTAGAAGAAGTGTGGCAAACCTGGAGGGCCAGGGGTGTGGAGGAGGCAAGGGGAAGCTTCGATCTTCACTGGACTGTTTTCGTGAAGAGAGCGATATTATTATTATTATTATTATTACATTTTCATTATCACTTTTACTACTCTACTACTACTTCTGGGGACAATATATTTCAATAGCAGGTGTGCCACCTGTGGTTTTATAAGTTGAGAGAATGGAACCACTCTCATTTCCTGCCACCAGGGATCGCGACTGAAACTCATTTCGGTTCAACTTCTGGTTCGGGCTAAGCACTTCGGCATATCGGCCCGACGTTACAGTCCACGCCGCGGGAGAAGTGAGTTATTCCGGAATATTGGTTCGAGTAACACTGGCGAAATTACTGCAGAGAATCCATTCGACCTTCTAAAAGGCCAGAGGAAAGGCGAAGCAACTTGTACGGAGGAAGATAAAGGCAGACGGGTGTTCATGCAAAACACTCGCTGGTGCATTATTGTCATATCTAACTTTCTTTTACGCTGGTTATGTATGATACTTTGAATGTAGCGAAAGGGAAAAGTTTAAAGTAATTGGAAATTCAGGTTGCTAATTTTAACTTTTCGATTTTTGAATGTATGAAGTTGAAAATCGGAATCATGCTTATTAATGTTACCGTCGCCCAATAAGGAAACGTTTTAATTTGAAATACAGAGTTTTCATATCTAACTTTTTAAAAATTCTGACACTAGAAAGTTGAAAACCGGCTTAACCAAAAATGTAAGTTACCACAATTGGTTTACTTTTATGAAGGTATAAAGTCGAAAATCGGAATGCTGTTTGTATACAGCCGAACAGGGGAATTTAAATAGTATGAAATACAGGGTTGTCATATCGATTATTTTCCCCAATTTTAAAGGCAGGAAGTTGAAATAGGTATTTAATGGTTACATACGTATACTACTGCAAAAATTACAAAATGTCTGGTTGCCATATCTAACATTTCAAGTTTGTAAGCAGTAACCTGGAAATAGGCATGGTGGTTATAAGAAAATTGCAAAAATTTTGGAAAGACGACGAATGGAATGTTGCTATATTTAACTTTCTGAGTCTAGAAAGCCAGAAAACGTATACGTATAAAATTAATATTTTTTGTATTGAGTACGTTGTACACAGCAAACTGAAAGCAAGTTTTCAGTAATGAACAATGTGTAGTCAGCAGATAAGTCGAAACAAGATGTATAAACCTTAATAACCGTGATAAACACAAAATGTAATATTATCTACTTGGATAGGGTCATTTCCTGAATTTTATGGTTTCATTTTGAAAAACAGGGCTGCGAGCAATACGTGCCTTCCTCACTGATGGCATTTGATTTGATTTTTGTAACTTAGCTTTGAATTTTAGCTAATCGCGACGATGATAATGAGAGAATTGATAAATGTGTACTAAAAAAAAAGTAGCGCCCTGTACCCCGATAACATAGTGGTAACAACGTCTCCTTGTAATGAAGGGGCACTGGGATCGATACCCGGTGGAGGGACATAGTGGCTCGAATCCCACTTTAGGTAGGATTTAAACTGTAGGTCTATTCTCGATAGCGTATTGTTGAGTCTTAAATCCACCAAAAGTCCATAACAAAAGGCATTGTTTCAACGTATGTTGAATGTATAATTGCATTGTATATTGTGATAAATTAATCCTTAAGCAAATATACATTTGTAATTCTGTTTAACAATAAGAGATGTCACTTTCCTTTAAATGTATTCACAAAATCATAAAAATACAACTCGGAAATTCATTTCCAAATGAACTACCTCTAATGCATATCTTTTACGTATGTGTGTGTGTGCCCGACCCTGTGGCCGAGTGGTTAGCACATCGCGCTGCGACGCCAAGGGTCCCGGGTTCGTATCCCGGTCGGGTATGGTTGTTTGTGAATGTCCATTTTCATCCATTTCATCATTTCATCACTCATCCCCATCTTCGCAAATTAGCCAAGAGGCACAAAACGCGAAGTAAAATAAACTAAATCAATCAATCAATCAATGTGTGTGTGTGTGTGTGTGTGTGTTTTTTCTGAAATCTGGCAAAGCTCTAATAATGTATTCACTTCATAAATGTCTATTACATAACAGAAAGCATCATTGGGTATTCAATATCAGACGAATAATGAATTCCATGGGAATATTTCAGCGAGTTCGTGGATTTGAGTTCAGCTCTCAACGACAAATGGTGTTGGTTTGACCCGCGTTAATGTCATTGGTGTGTTTCCTTTGTGTTTGTTTCTCTATCACAGTATAATTCTTTTCCATAGTTTCGGAGTCCTATTTTTTTACCGACTTATCTAGGATTTGTTTAAAATTACGGATCATGAGAAATGTACGATTAAAGGCAAGGTAAAGTCCGGAAAAAACAAATGGAAACTTATACTTAGTTGAAAGGACAATTGGTTATTGTTGATTACAATTATAGAAATAACTTGATCGAAATACTTGGTTTTCTTTTACATACATATTTGTAATTCATTTTGTGCACCATTCCATTCCTACTTGAATATGTAGACTATAAATAAAAACTCGGCATGGTTTCCTTCAATTCATTATTACAGTATAGATCTTCCATGATTCTCTTGGCTTATGATGCATAGAATTAACAATTACGGATTTTTTTCGTTCTTTTTTGTTCTTTTATATTGATTTAACAAATCTAGTCACCTTATTATTCTATTAAACGATACTGGTTGGAATGATTTCTTCATTCGCATGGACGTCCGGAAATGGAGGGGGCCACGCCACCCGGAAATTAAAGGTAATCAAGAAATACATATTTCACGCATATAATTTCATTTCAGTCACAGTAATATATGTTAATTATTGCAAGGGCGTTGCAGGAACATGATAACTTCAAACTGTAGAATATTTTTAATGGGAGTAATACTATTTTGGGGAAATTCTGCCTCATTCTGCCCCCCTCCCTTGGACAAATATCTTGCTTGTCCCTTCCTGGAAAAAATCCTGAAGACGTCCATGTATCAGCGGCGTTAAAAATTTCATTAAATGTCCATACATCACCGTTGACAAGCACACATAATATGCATGTAATGATACAAGAGAACACAGCTTTTAAAGGCTTCTTTTCATGACAGTGAAGAGAAGAATAACACGCGCAAGTAATACTTTTAAAAGAGAACAATCTAGCCAGAATTGTTGTAGCATAATTCTAATACAACTGGCAACACTTGATCTGTCTGGCAAAGGCGATGTCTCTACCATGTACGGATAAGTCGAACGCAACGTACAGCGTAGCGAACGAAGTTCTCAACCCCGAAAGCACACACAAACAAGCTATGTGCCAGTTTCACTCTCCTTCCCTCTTGAAACGGGCACACGACCAATGCGCTAGCCGATTGCACTGAGTCACCTGCAAGGAACACGGAATACGGCACAAAACGAAGCTGTCTGTTGTATGGGGGAGGTGGGTCGGAAAAATCCGTAAAGCAGAAAAAATTGATTGCTCGAAATTATTCGTAACCCATTCAACACATAACATTCAAACTCTTATATCTAAGAGTCACAATACAAAATTTGAAATACCCCACGGATCCCTGACGTCATAGGGTGCTGTGCTGTAGAGCGACCACAAACAAAAAAGCTTCGGTCAAAAGTCCCCGCGCACCTCCTCCTTCACCCGTTCGACTAGGGCCATAAGGAAGCATGATTCACTCTGTCCCTCCCCTCCAAGCGGGGGCGATCATACAGACAAACAACTAGAGTACGTGGAAACAGGACTGCAGGCTCTTTTCCATGTGGTCCCATTATAACCACTCCGTCACGGAAGTCGGCTTTAACGCGCCCATTCCAGTAGTAGGATCAAGCCGGTTCTGCAACCGAAAATGAGGCTCGGTGAGGCTCGCCTTAATGGATTTCTCTCGTAAGGCATGAGCCTCATTTTCTCGCAGTGTTGCCAGCTCACCCCAAGAATATTTCACCATGTGATATTTTACAGGCGAAGCTAACCTACAAATGGGAGTTGGCAACACTGGCAACATCAATTGCGGTTCAGTGTTGCCAACTCACCTCAAGAATATTTCACCATGTGATATTTTACAGGCGAAGCTAACTTACAGAGTAGTGGAGGTGGCCCGGTTCTGCGCCCGAAAATGGGGCTCGGTGGGGCTCGCAGTGTTGCCAACTCCTCACTCGAAAAAATCACCAAGGTTGTTTTTGGGTATAACCTAACCTCAAGCAAGGAGCTGGCAACGCTTGAGGCTTTCTCGCAGTGTTGCCAACTCACCCCAAGAATATTTCACCATGTGATATTTTACAAGCGAAGCTAACCTACAAATGGGAGTTGGCAACACTGATTAGTGGAGGTAGCCGGGTTCACCAGCATCAATTGGCGATCAGTGTTGCCAACTCACCCCAAGAATATTTCACCATGTGATATTTTACAAGCGAAGCTAACCTACGAATGGGAGTTAGCAACACTAGCAACATCAATTGCGGTTCAGTGTTGCCAACTCACCCCAAGAATATTTCACCATGTGATATTTTACAGGCGAAGCTAACCTACGAATAAGAGTTAGCAACACTGATTAGTGTAATCAGCTCAATTGAGCGCCATCAATTGGCGATCAGTGTTGCCAACTCACCCCAAGAATATTTCACCATATGATATTTTACAAGCAAACATAACCTACGAATGGGAGTTGGCAACACTGACTAGTGGAGGTGCACGGGTTGAGTGCCATCAATTGCGGTTCAGTGTTGCCAACTCACCCCAAGAATATTTCACCACATGTTATTTTACAGGCGAAGCTAACCTACAAATGGGAGTTGGCAACACTGGCAACATCAATTGCGGTTCAGTGTTGCCAACTCACCTCAAGAATATTTCACCATGTGATATTTTACAGGCGAAGCTAACCTACAAATAGAAGTTGACAACACTGGTAACATCAATTGCGGTTCAATGTTGCCAACTCACCTGAAGAATATTTCACCATGTGATATTTTACAGGCGAAGCTAACCTACAAATAGAAGTTGACAACACTGGTAACATCAATTGCGGTTCAATGTTGCCAACTTACCTGAAGAATATTTCATCATGTGATATTTTACAGGCGAAGCTAACCTACAAATGGGAGTTGGCAACACTGACTAATAGAAGTGGCCAGGGTTGCGTCCGAATCAGCAGCAGATGTCACCTAGAGCGCTGTTCCATCCGGGACTCAGCCAATCTCTGTTGTCCGAATTTGCGGTAGACGTGGAGTCGGAGGGAAGAGCAGAGAGGCGCGACAGATGCACGCTTGAACTCGCTGTGACGCTGCGCTTGGCAGCCATATTCTAACTTTCACTTTGTACAGACAACATTTACTGATTAGAGGATGTAAAACTCTATATTTTAATATTTTATCGATAATACTGAATGCAGAAAACGTAAATGATGAAATAGCGTGTTATATTTTTAATGTGAGTAGTTAGGTGGAAATCATTGTCATGTTTGTTTGCGCCCCAGAGCGCGGTGGGTGAAGTTCGGGCTGACACCTGGCGGGAAAAGTGACAGCCGTACTACAAGGGGACATGCAGATTCGGACGACTTGGACGCGACTTCGAGTGCACGCGAGAGCAACGGGAGAGAACAGGATGGAGCGCTTGCCAATCCGGACACGGCTTTTGTAAACCTCTCTCGGGAACAATGTGCCACACACGCGCGCGCTGGCGCCTCTTATTATTTGTGCAAGAAAAAGATGTTAAACCTGTTAAAACTGCTCTGTAACCCTCTTGTTCTTCACGTCGTACGCGAAAGACTTCTCTGCAATCAGGATGACGCTGCACACGGTATCATCGGGCAGCGCGTCGTGGAACTCGCAGACGACCTTGATGTTGGTGCGATCGTTGACCACCACCTGCTTCCTCTTCGTCGTGTTGATGACGAACATCGGCCTGCGGATTTTGAATTCGCTGGGCGTGTAGTACACGTCCACGTTTCCCTCGGTCACGCGCTTGTAAGCCGTGTAAGCTTCGTAAAGTTTGAGGTAATCGTTTTTGGTCATGTCGAGGTTGTAATTCTCGCGCGGGAACACTTCGTTCCTACCATTCTTGAGATAAACGTTCTTGATCTTGCAGTCGTCGAACTTGCTGGAATCTTTTTCCTGGTTGTTATCGCGACCGGTCTGAAAGAGCACCACGACGAAATCTGGCATGTCGAACTGTATGTTGTTGAACTGCGTCGTCACGTCGAATTCCATGTGACTTCCCGACGCCAACTTCTGCACGCACTGGTAACCGTGAAAGCGAATCGGCACCTGCGGACTCTTCAAGATCTCCGCTTTGTACTTGAGGGCGTAGTTTGTTTCGTATTCCACGATCGGCATTCTCAATTCCATGCTCCGGATGACGCACTTGGCTGCTTCGGGTAATGTGTTGGCTATCGGCGTGCCGTCGGCGTTCAAGTTGGTGTATCGCATCAGTGCGTCGTTGTCGTTGGCTGCTCTTCGAAACGTGACGCGCAATCCTCCCTTCCACATGATTTCTTTGTAGTCGGAGAAGAATCCCGGTAGCAGACGCATGGGAAAGAGCACCGTGTGACTTTTTGTTGATATTTTCGTCCCTGCTTCGAATCCTCCCGCCTGGTAGTATGCTGCGTCTGTTTTGGATAATTTCAATGTTCCCACTGCCGTCGACGTGATGCCTGGATAATCTATTCTGTCGATGACGGTGTTGTGTTTCCTCACCTCCACCTGCGAGAACAAGTGAGGTACGAAGTTGTCCACGAGTTTCAAATTTGCATTGGGCGGAAACGCTTCTCCGCTTTCTTTCTTCACCACGTCGAATTGAAGGTAGAGGTCCGCTCTGTGAGGATGAACGAACCCATCGCCTACGTCCACGTCGTATTCGATCTCCCTGTTCGCTTCGTTGAGATTGGCGAACGTGCGACGGTTGGGAGGAAAAGATTGCAATTCGTAACTTTCGATTTGCTCCATTTTCACTATGTGTGTTATTTATTATATGTTGATCTCCACGATGGCAGTGGTTGTTGCACCTGCGAAATCCACCACATCTCCTTTCTCGTTTGTCACCACCAACTCTATGTCGTCTATGCGGTTGCGACATACTGGAAAATAGATCGGCGAAGAGGGTGTGTAGATGATCGGTTCCATGAATTCGGAACTGGGTTTGAATGTGGCGATGATTCCTGTCTGCTTGTGACTTCCTAACAATCTGTCCGAGGATTTCGTGATCATGCCTTCCGCCACGTTACAGTGAACGTTCAGAGTCTCTATGGCTAGAAATTTAGGAATATTGACTGCTGTGTGCTTGATGCCAGCTTCGAGTTTTGTGTTGTTCTCGAAACCTAAAAGTTCTCCTATGGTGCCCAGGTCCACGGTCTCCGTCGCCGATACGATTTCCACTCTGTGCGTGACCGAATTTTGAGAAAGGTACGTGCCTTTGGGTAACTGAGCTTGCAAAGTGGAAAGATTGTATTGGCCTGGCGTGACGACGATGTGTTCGCTTCCGACGCTAATTTTGTTGTTGTGCTGCGTGACGTTAGGTATGAGGTACATGCTGTAGAATGCACGCAGAGCTACGGATTTAGGATAGACGATGTCATCGTGCAGCGTGAGTTTCAAGATCGAAGATTCGCTTGTGAGATGAAACACGCCCATCGTATTTAAGATTCCACAATACTTTCTGAAAATGTTCCACCGACGGGTTATTTATTTTAGACATGTATGCGAGAACAGAAAGGCATAGGTGGCCGCAGTTAACATCGGTGAAACCCTGGATGCGTTTGTCATTGTAGTAGAGGTTGGCAACACTGAGATACTTCACCAACCTGGCAGGCGGTGTGCCACCGAACGAATCAAAAACAAATGCATTGTTATCGTTAATTTTGAGGTAGCATATCCAATGTGTACCAGGATTTTTGTAACTGTCCAGGTTGACCACGCCATACTCCTTTTTCTTCACAGCAGAGGGTAGAGAATCGGACATGAAAACACCCCTGAAGTTTCTTATTCCCAACAGTTCGATCAGAGATTCAATATCGAAGTTGGACAGGGCTTCTTCTTTTTTTTATATTTTTTCAAAGCATCGAGGTTGCTTTTTTGCTTTTTGGTTATACCTTTCCCCTTTTTTTCCATAGCCAGATTATGACGTTTTTGTTCTTCCAACTCCGCCTTGTTCTTCTTCGAGTCGATGACGGTTTTCGCGATGGCGGCACTTCCGCCGGCCAAACTTCCAACGGCCCCTAATGCTGCCAAGATGGCCGGGATGCTGAATATGAAACCTCCGATCTTTTGCTGTTTCCGCGAACGCTGCAAGCGTCTCAATTGAGGTGTGCTGAGAAGTAATTTCATTCCGTGTCCTTTCGTCAAGCAAGAACGTTTCTTCTCGCGTTGTTTCTTGGTGAGTAACCCATCGAGGGCACCTAGATTTTTCAGATTGGAGTATGGTATCTGGTACACGACACCCTTAGGCTTCATGTTGATGCTCTATATGTTATTTTCACGGTATGTTATTTATATATATGTTTTGAGATTTTTTTTGTTTTGTGTAATTTTTTTTCGGTATGTTATTTATATATAAATGTTCTGAGATTTTTTGTTCCGTGTAATTTTTTTTTCAAGTATATACTTCGCGCAGAGCTGTTACACAAATTCTATTACGTGCTTCGTTTTCTTACCAAGAAGTTCCTTTGTACCCTTGTACACGATTCGAGTTTTGTTCTCGATTAAAATAGCTAGCTTCTCGTCGGATAACATGTTAGCGTATCGATCTGGTAAAAATAGACTGTATTGTGCGTTGAGCAACAAACGCGCCTTGGGACCATACTGGGTAGAAACAATTGAACCGGAAGTTATCGTGTAAGGTTTGTCCACTTCCAATTCCTGAATTTTTACATATTCGACTGATGAATTTAGCATTTGTTTTAATGCTTGGGCGTCTAGTGATTGTTTACTCATTTTTTATGGCAAACACAACTGGAGTTTTTTTTTACGTAGTGTTATTTATATACCGAAGAAATTTTTTTCACGGGTTGAGAAACTTTTTTATTTCTACACACCCCATCCAAATTTTTGTTTCGTGTTCATGGCTATGGTGGTGCCCAGTGCTGCAACTCTTTCTCCCAGCGATGCGTCTCTGCTGACGAATCTTTCGAAAGCTGCGTGCTCTAACTTTCTGTCTGCTTCGTGACGTGCATCCAGATCGGTGCGAGTGGTGTTGTAAGCGATGTCGTGATCTTTGCATGCGGCGTCCAACGGATTCACACCCTTGTCTCCTCTCTCCAATCTTTTCTCGAGTTTGGTACCCGGTCCGCAGTACTGGTAGCCAGGTAAATGCATCTCGAAAGGTAACTTGTTGATGATGTCGTTCACGAGTCCTTTTCCTTCGGTCACGTTCCAGAATCTCGGAGGCAGCGTGTTGATAATTTTGATGAGGTAACCTATGCCCTTGTCGTCGTTCACGATGAAGTTGGAAAGTTTGGCGCTGATCATGTCCACGATTCCTACCTTCTCGTTGTAGAAATTACGATTGCCTGCATTCTCCTCTCCTGCAATAACCAACAATCGGTCTATGAGCTTGCGCACGTCGTCCACCCAAACGAATTCTTTGGGCAGGGTGTTGTAGAGTTTGACGCCGCTGCCTGTTTTCACCTGGTTCCAAATCGGTTTGATGAGATTCCTGTACTTTTCGCCGCTGCTCGATTTCACCCTATTCTGCGTGGCGTCGTTGTTCTGGTACAAGGCATCCGTCATAATCAAAATTTCCTTGTAACTCTGGTAATCTTCGTCGGTGTAATCTTTCGGCTGCTTTTTGGCAACGAGTTCCCACAGTCCCACCGTACCCGGATACCTGTTCCAACTATCCTTCTCGCCTAAATTAACTTTAATGTCGTTGCCTTCGAAGGTCACCTTCGATTTTCCAATCTTCCAAACCACACCGCCGCCTTCGTTGCTCTCCATGCTCGGATACAATCCGAACACTTCATCCTTGTCGAATTTCCCCGTGCTCAGGTAGTCTCGTGCCAAAGGTCCCAACTCGATCTTATCCAAAGACGACGACGTGCTACCTATGGCTTGACGTCGTGCCGGTACGTCCCTTAGTTCGAACGGCGTCGAAGGAATGCTCGAAATGGGCGTGGGTACGGTGTAACTTTTAGCTGCAAGTGGTACGAGTTCGTTGATCAAATTTTTATTTTGTTCCGTGACGCCTTTAATTTCTTTACCTAGATCGCTGATGGCGTCGATCACAGGTTGATCTTGACGTTTCTTCTCTTCGTAGAATCCGCGATTCTCGGATTTCCAACCTTTGAAACGTTTCGCGAGGTAATCGCGAAGCTTGAGATTTTCGTCTTCGATTTTTCGTTTCGTCATAACGTTATTTATACACGTCGTTTCTCACAACGTTGCAACGTTTAGAAAGTCGTTGATTTTGTTTCTGTATTTTCCGTCGTTGGGTTTTCTCGTCATGTCGATCGTTGCGAATCCGAAATCGTCACTGTTCCAACAGTGGGAGCAGCAGCGTTCCGAAAATTGATTGTAGTTTATGTCTCCGCTTACGTAGTCATCGTACGCGTGCTTGAGGTTGGTGTGATCTTGACGAAACAAACATATGAAATTAGCGTTGTCGCGTACTAACTGTTTTGGAATTTTGGAAAACGTTTGAGCTAGGAAGAAGCAATCCATTCCTTTGTGACGACCTTGCGTGAAAAAATTGCGAATTTCATTTTGATTTTCCAGGATGACATCGTCGAACACAACGACTGAATTTTCACGACAATCGTCGAGTGGCTTTATTTCCGAAGCGAACGTTGCAATGTCCAGACCATCGTACAGTTTTATCAGTTGCTTGTATTTGGATTGCTCCAAACTTTTCGAGAACACGTACAGGTGCCTGTTCTTCCAATCTAACCAATTCGGTGCGAGGAGAAAATTGTCCACGAGCAGTGTTGTTTTCCCACACCCCGAAGGACCTACGATCAGACAGCGGATGCTGTCGGGAAGCAACTCGCCGTTTCTTTTCTTTTTTCGATTTTCCGAATCAGGTAGACGTTTCACGACATTCCACGCACTCATAGAATCACTTCGTTTGAATCGATCCAACTCGTGTCCGGAAGTCCCAGCCATTTCACCAAAAGTTTGTCGCCTCTCTTACGCAAAACTTTTTCGATAAGGTACGTGTTGGGGTATTTCGTTTTAGAGAGTTCCTCCTCGTAGAAGCGCCCCAATAAAATTTCATCGCCACTGTCCTTTATTATATACGTGTGACGGTTTCCGGGCAAAACTCGAACCACGGTAAAAAGTTCCGTGCTCCAGTTTCGTGTGAAACCCCTGTCGAACGTTCGCTTCAATTTACTGACCCTCACCTGGTCTCCAATTTTATATTTAGGTTTTTTTGTCGTGGGCGTGTACTTTGGACAGTAAATGCTGGAAATTAATCGCTGCTCGTCGGACTTGGTAACGTCAGCTGGCTTCATGCCTATCGTTCTGTGTACCGTGTGATTATAGGTATCGACGAGTTCCGGCAGAATATCGACCCACTTGTAGCTTCCCTGAAGCGTGAAGCGTGACCACATGCGCGATTTCAGAGTGCGATTAAATCTTTCCACGATGCTGGCTTTGATGTGACTGAAAGTCGAATAATGTCGAATGTCATGTTTTTGAATAAACTTTTGGAATACGGCATTGTAAAATTCTTTACCGTTGTCTGTTTGCAAAAACCGTGGTCGTCTGCCGCTGCTTTCGCGAAAAATTGTCTTGAATGCTTCCGTGACGCACGTCCCCGTTTTCGCCTTCAAAGGTAGAGCCCATGCGAATTTCGAAAATGTGTCTATGACTGTGAGGAGGTACTTGTTGCCCTTGTTCAATTTATGTACATTTTTTAGATTGCCGCTACTCATCTCCACGAGGTCACTTTGCCAGAGGTCATCGATTCCCTTGGTTACCACCGCCAAACGTTCGTAGTTGCGCCGTGCAGGTTTATGCAATTCTTCGACGATGGCTTGCCTAGACATTTTTTAGAGATTACGTTTGAAGAGAAGCACCAGCGTGATGGGATTCAAAGAGGGTGGCACCTCGCTCGTGTTTTGAATGATCAACTTATCGCCGGCACTCACGTCAAAAACGGTAAGATCTTCGTCTTCGTGTATTTCATATACGTTGCGCGTTTCGTTCCAACGTGCCAGAGGAATGTTTCCTGCTTTCTGAACACCACGATTCGATATTAAGGTCATGGTGGGAACGCTAGCTTTTCTGCCGTGAGACCAGTACGAAAATTCGTTTATCTGAATCGTGCCATCGAGGAGAAACTTGTAGTACGGATGATAAGGATGCAACATGTACAGTTTGTTACCTTCGACGAACGTGGAGATTCTCTGTTGATTGGGTACGCTGTTGATTTCGATGGCTTGCAGAGAATGCAGTTTAGCGAATTTAGTATCGACGCTAACGAGGTTGCTGTGAAGCTGTCCCAGTGTATTTTGTACGGGCAACAAATGCTCGACTATGGTATCCGTTACGGTAGAAAATGACGGTTTGATTTTCACTTCCACGTTCAACTGCTTGTAGTTTTCGTTAAGTTCTTGTAACTTGGCACCGAAAGAGGCCAGCGTCGATTCCTGCGTGGATTCCAGCACTCCAACTTGATCCCTGATGTTGACGACAATACTCTGAAGGTTCTCGACTTGATTCAATTTCGAACTTTTCTCGGTGAGATTGTTCACGATGCTTCGCATCTCGGTAAACTGCGTGTGAAGGTCTGCGACGCTCTGCGAAGTGGGCAGCGTCGACACCAGCGAAGCAAGTTCGTCTCGAATCTGTTCCACGTTCGCCGTTTCCGTTTCTAGTCGTTTCAGCATACGTGATATGTTCCTTTTTAAAGCGTGTAATTCTTTGGAGGTGGGGAGATTGGCCACCCTACTCTCGAGATCGCTCAACGAACTTTTGATGTCGCTCGATTCGGATAGTGCCGTCACCGCCGTTTTCAATTTTTCCAAATCTTCGCTCGAAGGCACGCTCGTCCGTAACGATTCCAAGTCACCCTGTATGTTGTCCAGCACGTGATGAAAATGAGCAAGATTGGATTCGACGTTCAAATTTTCTAAATATTCGATCTTCTGCTGAACCGTGCTTAACGTGTCTTGAATGCTCGTTAACGCGTTCGCTTCAGCGTGAATATTTTTAATTTCTTCGTTGATCAACTCCAGAGACGCCTGAAGCGTAGCGATGGTGGTTTGAATGTGTTCGAAATCTTGATAAGCCTCCAATTGAATTTTTATGTTCGCGACGCTTTTGCCGATGACCTGCAGTTCGTCTGACGATGGTAGGTTCGTCATGGTATCTTCCAAAGTTTGTAACTTGGATTTAATTTCTTCCAACGTGCTGGTGAATTCTTCTTGTAATTTGGAAACGACGACGTGCAAGCGTTCTACATCGATATCCTTCACGACGGTTTGAAGTTCAGAGAAATTCTTTTCGATTGCGGAAGTTCGTTCTACGATTTCGAGTTTCAATTTTTCCAAATCTTCATTTTTCGATTGAAATTGCTGTAATTTGGCCAAATCATTTTGAAGCGAATCCACGCTCAACTGTATATTTTGAACGCTGTCGTAAGAAGGTACGTCGACATAATTTTTTATGAGCGTTTTCAGTTCGGAATCGATTTTCAGAATGGGGTCGAGACATTGCGTTTGGAGCGTAGCGATCTCGGACTCTAAACTTTTGTTTAAGGTCTCCTGCAAAGCGATCAAATCGCTCCTCAACTTTTTAATTCGGACGTCCAACATAAGAATCTCTTCTGCGTGGTCTACACGCTTGGTGTGGCCGAAAATATCGTTAGGCATTTTGGTTAACGGTTATTTATAATAGGATAGACGATTCGTAATTCTACGAAGAGAGGAATGAGTTTGTCGTAATCTCCTAGGAGTTCCACGTATAAACAATCTCCTGCAGAAACATCGTACGTAATGCTAGAAAGCATCTTGTTGTGCTTGATTCGAAAAATGTTCTTGCCGGCAGATATTTTGATTTCGCCTACGTTTTTCGGATTCACGGCGATTTGAAGTTTTCCATCGATCGGAATTTCGTAGAAATGTAAATTGTTGTTGAAGATGTAAAACATCTTGCCCACATCGTCATCCAATTTCGTCCAAATGCTGTTAAGGTGAACAATCAGTAGACCGTTGAGTTTAGTTAACATGGAAGGTAGAAATTCATGATCTGTCGTTGCGCGGTGTACAGTCTCCATGTTGGTTTGTTTTCGGAAACCAAAAAGATTCATAGGTATGCTGGTTATTTAAGAATACGGTCAAAGTTTTTTTTGTAATAACAGTCAGTGTTTTTTTTTGTAATAACTAACAAAATGATTTTTTTTGTTTTTTATGAATCTTCTGTTGAAGATGGGCATATGTTGCAGGTTTTGCTTTCTGCTAAACGATAGTGTCCCCAAGGCAATGTGTGGATTCCACACTCGAGGACGCACCTCTTGTCGTCGTTGGGATCCAGGGCAATCTTCCTCACCTTGTTGGTGGTCAACACATGGTCGACGCTCTGGATGCGCTGTTCTGCTCTTAGAACCGACGACCTGGTTTTGAGGCAATCCACGAAGTCCTCGAATGTGAGATGCTCCCGAACCACCTGTCTGCCGACACCCTTGGCCTTTTTGGTAACGCTGCCCTCGGCTTTGATGGTATAGGCCTTGGCGCGAAGACCTGCAAACTCGAGAATCACGTCTCCGTCCTTCTCATCTTTGAGTTTGCCAGGCTTTTTTTTGTTGCGGGCCAGGATGCCGTACTGGTTCGGCTGGGGATAGCCCGAGGTGTCGAAGAGGTTAACCAAAGATGGAACTGTGGCTATATCCCCGTATGCGTCGGCTGTGCGAACGTGGTACACCAAGCTGTCCGTGTCCGTGTAGAGAAGCGAGATGTTGTGGCCGTAGTGTGGACGTAATATATCGTAGTACGTCTCGAACATGTGGAGCTTGCTCAGATCCAGAACAGTGGCTCCGACGTAGATGGGCTTGGTGAGCCTCACCTCACCTTGCTTCATGTGAATCAGAGCCAGCTGCTCGTTGTAGATTGTTCGAGACTTGAACAATGGACTTGCGACAAGCTGACGACATTGCTCTTTCCTCGTCACCAATTTTATGTCCACGCGATTCCGTACATTCTCCATGGTTTTGCCAAACACCGCATTATTCATGAGTTTGAAAAAATCCTTATCAAACTCGGACGTGGCTGCGGTGCGGTGTTTGGTGTTGACTTCGATATATGGGCGCAACCACGGAGAATGCTCGAACTTGAGGATGTGGTGAACTGCGTGGACCGCGACCCCTCGCTGCATCAACCACCGGAGATTCTGGTAGTGCAGGATGTAATTCTTCTTGGGTTCGAAATCCATGACGAGCTTCTTCTGGTTGGAATCGGGTGGACACTTGAACTCGGGTGCAGGGGGAAGATCGCAGAACAAATCCTGCAGCTTCTCGGAGAACTCAAGGTCCACCTCGGCGAAGAACCCATGTTCCGAATCGTCGAAACCTTTAACGTCGAAGTTGGAAGGGTCAGCCCACTCGAACCCTCTAAAGGGGAGTGGCTGCATCATGGAGTGCCCGTACAAGTTATTCACGTCCGTGTGCATGATGTAGCTCGACGGTTGGGTGGAGTCGTAGCCAGTAGCCATGTGATGGTTGTTGGCACGCGCGTGCCGTTGCGACACCTGGACCATGCCACCCCGCACGGCACGTTCCACAAACAGTACCATGTCCACGTCCGAAAGAAGCTCCAGCTCGATTTTCGTCACCAGAAACATGGCTGACCACGCCAGTCCGGGGAGACTATAGAAGTAGGCGGGATCCAGGTGGTAGATTTTCATTGCAGTCGCACGGAACGTCTGGAACACGTCGGCAAGGAGCGTCACATCAAGTTTGAGGTAGGCATTGTGGTAGTCCTCGAAAGTTCGACAACCCAGCTCGCACCACATGGACTGGGCCTGGTGATATTCTTCGTCGGTGATGTTTGAGCCTCGTAGCTGACTGTAGAACTTCGCCTGGGGAGGTAGCGACGTCTCCGCAAACTTGGTACGGTCTGTGATGTATTCGTAGGGGTAGACCCCCTTACGCGTGAAAAGACCGGGGTCCAAGTTTGGAAAATTCGCAGAGGTGATGCGCATTTGTTCGTTGCTCAGCTTTTTCGTCAGGGCATCGAGGCTGGCCGGGAGGAACCTCAGGGAGTCGAGGAAGCGAAGCTCGACGGTAGAGCCGGATTCTGGGATCGACACTAGTTTGCTCACACTGATGTAACGCTCCTCGTTCTGGGCCAGGACATTGATTCTTGCATTGTCGTACCCAAGATGCTTGATCAGGTGGTGAAAGTCGTATCCCGAGCCATTGTGAAAAAACACAGGGATAAAGTACGGGTCCCGGGCCATGAGGTTGCATCCGTTGCACCAAGGACCTACGTACCTACCGTTAAAGTGATCGTGGTGATGGACTTTACGGTTGTTGGCGGTGTACTCCTTAACGCAGACAGGGCAAGCGATGGCCTCGTCGTGTCTACGTTGATCGTCGGGGGACAGTGGGAGCATAGACTTGGGGGCCAACAGTACCTTCCCTATCTCGATGGCCTCGACAACCATCCTCTCGAGGAAGTGTTTGGCTGCGTTGGAACCACAGTACACGTAGGGCTCGGCGATGATGTGTTGGTCTCGTCGCACCACAACGTATGCGAAACTGGATGCCTCGTGAAGTTGGTAAGGGGTGGTGGAGGAAACTTCGGGATCGGGATCGCAAGTGGACAGGGGTTTGAGGAAGGCCTCGAAATCCGCGATGATGATAGCAGGGTGCTCTACCATGGCACTGTGCATGTGGAAATGCTCCACGGTGCCAGGTTTGGGCAAAACTGCCACCCCCGGTTCGTTGGCATTGCAATAAAATTTGTGGCGAGCGAGCTTCTCGGCAGCGATGTTGTGACCTCGAACATGTTGGTAACTGCGTTGATCCTGTCCGTCGAACATTGACAAACACCTGCGACAAACTTCTTTGTGGTGTTCGTGTTTGCTTGTTTGGCTCGAAACAAGCCGAGAAAGCGAGCGAATAAGGGTGTAGTGATAGCGAGTTTCATCCTTGATGAGCAGAAGGTGAATTTCCTGCGCACCGTCGTCGTCTACGTCGCTCACCCGAATGGGGTACACCACATCTTTGCCGGTGAGGCCATAAACGTTGATAGCCAACCGAGGGTTGTGTGTGCGGGCCTCGAACTTACGAATGTCCGAAAGCGCCACCGGGTAGTCGATCCCAGCCATCGCATCTTCCAGCTCTGGCTCGTAGGGTAGGTAGTGGTTAACTCGGTGTGGTTGTTTTTTCCGGTCGACAGGGTGTAATGCTGCAAGCACCGACCAGAGAAAGCACTTGGCGTCACTGTTCTGAATGTTCAGGACGGCCTTCTTTGCCTCAATTGCTTTTGGTAAAAGGACGTAGCTGGAGGCGGAGAGAGGCACAAACTTGCAAAGTTTGATGCGCAGTTCGTGAGGCTCACCACACAGCGAACCCCCCGAGCCCTTGGCTTGATGTTCTTCTTGCTTTGCCACCAGCTCCTCGAAAAACTTGTTGTAAATAACCTCGAGGTTGTCGACATCCGCCAGATGCAGTGTCTTCGCCTTGGTGTTGTGGCAGAAGCTGTAAATTTCATCAGACGGCTTCTTGTACTGGCAACGTAGCGATGCGTAGAATTTAGTGGAGGAGTGCGCAGCCAGTGCATTACTAAGAATAGAAACTATCTCTGCTCGCTTCTCCTCTAAAAAGCTACGAACATCGCAAGAGTCATCCGACAATCGGACGTAATCTTATAATATTCCTCCGAAAGCAGACCGGTCTGCTTTTATCGCAGGCTTGACGCGTTTGGCGGGTGGTGCATTGATGGAGGCTGCTTCTGCCTTCCTCTTGGTGGAGGTCGAAGGCTGGGCCCCAGATGTATTTTTGCTTAGACAAATAAGCTTATGCTTCTTGGCATACGCAATTGTAATGTGTTTATTGCATCCGGAACACAGTTCGGTGGCAGCCAAATGCTTGCCTGGCACGCAGGTGCGACAATGTCTTGCAAAATTTTTGCTTGATATGGTTGTTTTGCACACAGGGCAACTTTTCATGGAGCGCATTTTTTTCGGGGTATGTTTATTTATATGTGATCGGTTGGTGGTAGAGTGTTGTCTTCCTCAAATATGTGCTTTAATCAACCCTATAAAAAAATTAAAAAAATATATAAGAAAAATATGATTGTAGATAGAAAAAAAATAAATATTGTATGCATGTGTAATTCTATTTAGCTTATTTTTGCTAGACACAAATCTTCTTGAGATTTTATTGCCCACTAATATATTTTTCTACCAATCTAATAGAGGTGTGAAACTATGAAAATGTTCTGAGACAATCTTCTCTAGAACATTCTTCCCCAAAGCTAATGTTAACAACCTGTTGTAACCTAAGCATCGTGTGTATTGCATCCGGCGAAGCCACGCTAACGCCCAAGCAGCTCGCTATTATGTACCTGCACGCTCCGGATGTGCTGACGATCTTCCATCCCAGCTCGCTGTTGTGTGCCTGCATGCTCCGGTTATCTCGCTCGCTCTGAAACAAAATATAAACAAAACAAATTGTATACACCCAAGCGACCCGCTATTATGTACTTGCACGCTCCAGATGTTGCGGGGTAGGTGTACTGACGAGGCTCACCGTTGTGTAACTTTCGTCGTCCCAAGGCCTACGTATTGTTGATAGCACACGCAGAGAGGAGAGGGAGCAAAATTGTAGTTTTTCTAGATGTGTTTGCGCCATAATACAGAAATAATAAGAGGCGCCAGCGCGCGCGCGCGTGTGTGACACATCGTTCCCGAGAGAGGTTTACAAAAGTCACGATATACAAACATTAGTGTCCCCGGGACTTGGAAGATTACGATAAAGTGCATTCGTACTTCAAAAATGAGAAAATGCCTTATTTACTCATCACGCTGTGTCAGCGCAACGAATAAATACGCGAAACGTAATCTACCGATAGGCGCGCGCGCGCGTGTGTGGCACATTGTTCCCGAGAGAGGTTTACAAAAGCCGTGTCCGGATTGGCAAGCGCTCCATCCTGTTCTCTCCCGTTGCTCTCGCGTGCACTCGAAGTCGCGTCCAAGTCGTCCGAATCTGCATGTCCCCTTGTAGTACGGCTGTCACTTTTCCCGCCAGGTGTCAGCCCGAACTTCACCCACCGCGCTCTGGGGCGCAAACAAACATGACAATGATTTCCACCTAACTACTCACATTAAAAATATAACACGCTATTTCATCATTTACGTTTTCTGCATTCAGTATTATCGATAAAATATTAAAATATAGAGTTTTACATCCTCTAATCAGTAAATGTTGTCTGTACAAAGTGAAAGTTAGAATATGGCTGCCAAGCGCAGCGTCACAGCGAGTTCAAGCGTGCATCTGTCGCGCCTCTCTGCTCTTCCCTCCGACTCCACGTCTACCGCAAATTCGGACAACAGAGATTGGCTGAGTCCCGGATGGAACAGCGCTCTAGGTGACATCTGCTGCTGATTCGGACGCAACCCTGGCCACTTCTATTAGTCAGTGTTGCCAACTCCCATTTGTAGGTTAGCTTCGCCTGTAAAATATCACATGATGAAATATTCTTCAGGTAAGTTGGCAACATTGAACCGCAATTGATGTTACCAGTGTTGTCAACTTCTATTTGTAGGTTAGCTTCGCCTGTAAAATATCACATGGTGAAATATTCTTCAGGTGAGTTGGCAACATTGAACCGCAATTGATGTTACCAGTGTTGTCAACTTCTATTTGTAGGTTAGCTTCGCCTGTAAAATATCACATGGTGAAATATTCTTGAGGTGAGTTGGCAACACTGAACCGCAATTGATGTTGCCAGTGTTGCCAACTCCCATTTGTAGGTTAGCTTCGCCTGTAAAATAACATGTGGTGAAATATTCTTGGGGTGAGTTGGCAACACTGAACCGCAATTGATGGCACTCAACCCGTGCACCTCCACTAGTCAGTGTTGCCAACTCCCATTCGTAGGTTATGTTTGCTTGTAAAATATCATATGGTGAAATATTCTTGGGGTGAGTTGGCAACACTGATCGCCAATTGATGGCGCTCAATTGAGCTGATTACACTAATCAGTGTTGCTAACTCTTATTCGTAGGTTAGCTTCGCCTGTAAAATATCACATGGTGAAATATTCTTGGGGTGAGTTGGCAACACTGAACCGCAATTGATGTTGCTAGTGTTGCTAACTCCCATTCGTAGGTTAGCTTCGCTTGTAAAATATCACATGGTGAAATATTCTTGGGGTGAGTTGGCAACACTGATCGCCAATTGATGCTGGTGAACCCGGCTACCTCCACTAATCAGTGTTGCCAACTCCCATTTGTAGGTTAGCTTCGCTTGTAAAATATCACATGGTGAAATATTCTTGGGGTGAGTTGGCAACACTGCGAGAAAGCCTCAAGCGTTGCCAGCTCCTTGCTTGAGGTTAGGTTATACCCAAAAACAACCTTGGTGATTTTTTCGAGTGAGGAGTTGGCAACACTGCGAGCCCCACCGAGCCCCATTTTCGGGCGCAGAACCGGGCCACCTCCACTACTCTGTAAGTTAGCTTCGCCTGTAAAATATCACATGGTGAAATATTCTTGAGGTGAGTTGGCAACACTGAACCGCAATTGATGTTGCCAGTGTTGCCAACTCCCATTTGTAGGTTAGCTTCGCCTGTAAAATATCACATGGTGAAATATTCTTGGGGTGAGCTGGCAACACTGCGAGAAAATGAGGCTCATGCCTTACGAGAGAAATCCATTAAGGCGAGCCTCACCGAGCCTCATTTTCGGTTGCAGAACCGGCTTGATCCTACTACTCATTCCATTATTCATAGTTGCATTACAGCATTCGTGTAAAAAAAAAACTCCTAAACGGATCGGAGCGTGCTGTCAAAAGCACCACGCTCCGGAGCGGAGTGCTGTTGCCTCACGCTCCGCTCCGGATCGGAGCGTGCGTCTAAAAAATCTGAACCACTCCGCTCCGGAGCGGAGTACTGCTGTATCACGCTCCGCTCCGGATCGGAGCGTACGTCTCAAAAAGCTGAACCACTCCGCTCCGGAGCGGAGTGCTGTTGTTTCACGCTCCGCTCCGGATCGGAGCGTGCGACTCAAAAAGTCGAACCACTCCGCTCCGGAGCGGAGCGTGTCTCTCAAAAAGCTGAACCACTCCGCTCCGGAGCGGAGTGCTGTTGTATCACGCTCCGCTCCGGATCGGAGCGTGCGATTCAAAAAGTCGAACCACTCCGCTCCGGAGCGGAGCGTCTCTCTCGAGAAGTCGAACCACTCCGCTCCGGATCGGAGTGCTGTCGTACCACGCTCCGCTCCGGAGCGAGGAGCGGAGTAGAAATGACGCTTCGAAGTCGCTCCGGAGCGCTCCTTTAGTACGCTCCACACTCCGCTCCGAAACCCTGGGAAATATTAAATTACAAAATCTCCATTTCAACGAACCGAGAATTGGACAAAAATTGGATAATTCTTATAAATATGAAAATTACATTCATGTTTTTAGTGGTATAATCGCAGGTAAAATCAAAGATCTTACATGGAAGATTTTACCTTGCTCTGAACTAAGCCAAAAGGCATTTCGCACCGATTTAATACATTCTCCAATACATTTCAAAATGTTATTGAATGTTTC
Organism: Lepisma saccharinum; assembly: GCF_977018435.1. Lineage (NCBI taxonomy): Eukaryota > Metazoa > Arthropoda > Insecta > Zygentoma > Lepismatidae > Lepisma > Lepisma saccharinum. The sequence goes on along the minus strand of NC_139245.1, from coordinate 48,676,325 downwards.
ATGTCGATAATTTGACCAATGCATCAATTCCTGACGCTGAGACGATATTTTCTGCAACTACCTCTTCTCTTCAGTCCCTTCTGTTCTTCTCTTCTCCTTCTCCTTCTTCTCTCCCCTCCTTCTGCTCTGCTTTTATCTCATATCTCCTTCCCTACTTTTCTCGCATCTTATCTCCATCCCACTCATCTCCACTCCTCGTATCTCCTTTCCTGTCTTAGATTTCCGACTCCACGCACTTTTCTCCTCTTCTTTTCGTTCTTCTCTTTTTCTCTCCGTTACTCTACTCTCCACTCTTCTCTCATCTCGTTTTCCTTCTCTTTTCTCTCCTTTGCTCCATTTCCTCATCTCTCCTAGAATATTTTTCCATTCTCCTCACTACATATCCTCTCCTCGTCTATCCTCTCTTTCTTCTCTCCTCTACTTTTCCTCTTCTCCTCTCGCTTTCTCTTTCTCCTGTCATTTGTCACCTCTCGTTTTCTCTCATCTCTTCTCCTTTCTGTAGACTCATCAGCGATGAAATGCTAGAAAACCTATTATTTTTCTTTCAGAAAGAATTTTGTCACTTGCGATATAATATTAATATTTTTAATACTTTTTATACACTAATACTTGTTTTTATTTCTTTCGCGTATTTTATAAATATTTATTGTGCATGTGGCAACCCTGAAATTGAGCCTAACTCTACACGCAACCCACCAACACCTTGTGTAAATTGGGTTGCCTAGTTTAAAATGTCATTGTCCTAAAACTTTTGAGTGACACTGTACATATGTGCGTGGTACCATTTGAAAGCCTGTTCTATTCTGAAGAGAAAGACGTATGAACCATGATACTCGGATGAATTGTGCTGAAGCAGTAGCTTCTTAAAAATATTACTACGCAAACTCAGGGAAAAAAATACGTAGATCGGGAAAGCATTTTGTCAGAAAATTACACTGGGAAAAGAGTTCGCAAGAAACTTGTAGGTGAGTTAGATTGACGTTAAGTTTGAACTTGGCAATTTAAATTTGGTTCAGTTTTCGATTCTACTAATTCGATAGCTACAGGGTGTCTCAAAAGTAATAGCGCAAACTGGCAGGTGAAAGTACACGATAATAGAAGCAAAAAGCAGTGGTCGGAAGTAGCGCACTACCTGTAGCGTCCCGTAGTTGTAGCGAATTTCTGTAGTTGTAGTTGTACAGCTACATTTCTTCTCTGCATCATGAGGAAACTTTTGAAAGTGACCAAAGCGTTAAAAAAAATCGACAATAACGCTTACTTTTGGAGGAGGTTCATAAAGACAGTCTATTACATGGAAATACATATAATCTAGATTATAAATATCTTGATATCGCAGATTATAGGTTTCTGCGTAATATATTTCATTAGTATAGAATAAATCTAATATCCAGATAACTAAACTGAACTGACATATATGAATATATTCTGGCTAACGGCTACGCTTTTTTAGCTGCATCACTATTTTGGGAAGAAACATGCCTCGTTTGCGGCAGCTCTAAAAAAAAGGCCTCATTTGCGCCACCCCAGGAACAAATCCTGTTGATATCCATGGTGTAAGAGGCAGGTAAATGTCATTAATCTCTGTGTAAAACACAACTTGCAGCGCAAAAACGAGCGATGCAGTCTCCACTACAATGACAAAGCAATAGTGCCAGCAATCAATGGTTCAGCATTAATCATTGTTAGCATATAGGATCTCACCAGCACGAAATTATTGTTACAAGAATAATAGAAATACACTTTCTGGAATTTCAATTATTTTCGATATAATATTTTTTCAGAAATTTTAAAATTGCAATACGTTTACAACACTCGAGTTTGCACACCACTTTCCTCAATATATTTTATGATATTGTAAAAAGTATGTACGAGATATTGACATTTCTGCAGAAACGATAATTTTCTTTAGTTAATATACAGTTTACGTCGCTTTTCTGTACCTTTTGCTAATCATGGCAATGAGGATGAATGCTTTATTTTGTTATTATCTAGAGTCTCTTTCTGCCACTTTTGGCTAATTGTGAGACTGAGGAAGAATGGTGAATGATGATGATGAGCAGTGTGGGGGAATGGAGGAGCAGGAGAATCCATCCTTCCAACTAGGTGTCTTTCCTAGTTTTTGTTTTGAGTCCACTTTATGCACAGAGACAAGCTAATCCAGACTGGATCCGAACCACTAGTACCTGTGCCAGGTATCTAACCTGGAACCCTTTGATTACAAGGTGACAAAGTTTCCACTGTGCCTTCAGGGAAGCATTCCCAACAGGAAACTTACATAAAGCATATCTCCACCTGTCGTTCATTTAGCTATACCAAAGAAACACCTCTCAGCTATCCGCAAAGTTAGAGCAAACATCTAACGAATTACGCTCGTATAACGATCTACGATCGTATTTTCCAGTAAGTACAAGTATCATACCATGGGCGTCTTTTGAATATAACATACATGTGCTTGTTTCAAGTTTTTTTTATCTTATGCAGAAGTAGTGCAAAAGTAGCGAAGTGGCGAGTAGCGCATATGAGTAGCGTAGCGAGCTACTTTTTAGTAAATGTAGTTGTAGCTGTATCGAAGCTACATTTTAGGACAAATAGCGTTAGCTGTAGCGAAGCTACTTTTAAAATGTAATTCTGATCACTGGCAAAAAGTCTCAGTAAACATGGGTCTGCAAACATGCCGTTTTCGTGATAATCGTGAATGTGTGATTACAAGCAGCCACTGACTTCTTTTTTTGTAAATGTCGTCCTAGTTGGTAAAATACCAATAATACAGTATGAAAAATCAGGAGATCTCTTTGTAAACAAAGAGCAAACCTCGGAACGCGCAAGGAGTAAAGCACTCGGTGTTTACAAAATGCAATTAATGACGGCTTCTAACCACAAATTAGCACACAACATTAGAATTTTACCAACTAGGACGACGTTTACAAACAATGAAGTCAGTGGCGGCTTGTAACGACACATTCGCAGTTATCTCAAAAACTTGTCGTTTGCGGACCCATGTTTACTGAGACATTTTTGCTTCTATTATCGTGTACTTTCACCTGTGTCAGTTTGCGCTATTACTTGTGTGTATGTGTATGTGTATGTGTTTAGGTTTTGTTAGACTGTAAATATACTGTTTCATGTAAATGTTATCATTGACCTAGCTTAAAACTAATGTTCTAAGTACTCATAACAAAATCGCAAGGTAATAGTTTAGTTTGCTAACTGGTAACGTATACAAATTTGCATATTCAATAAACCTACCCCCCGAAATGAAATCACAATTACGCCACTGACTGGGTATCCGCCCCCTCCCTCCCAAAGCAAGCAGCTCAATTCGCACAGTGGTTGCGCCAATGCAAATACATATAGATAAATAAAATGTTCAAGATTGGCGCGGAAATTAAGTTAAATTAAGGTATTTATTCCTCTGTTTAGTCAATTGTTTTCCGTAACGTGGGATTCAAGGCTTCAAGCATTTAAACGAAAAGTACGATAAGCAGAGGTCAAGTGCAATTCTATTCCCCAAAAGCCTCCCCGATGGCACAGTGGTACCGTCGTCGCCTTGTAATCAAGGGGTCCCGGGTTCGATCATTACCTTCTCTATCTGAAAGCCTGATCGCTTGCTCTGGTCACGTGACTAAGCGTCAGCAACTGGAGAGATAGCCGCCATGTTTGAGTTGTTTCTTGGGAATCAATGTTGGACCTTTTTAGTGAATATGGAATTGTAATGAAAATTTATGAACTGTATTCGAGTTTACATGATGTGTAAATATGCTTAAATGTACAAAAGGTATGGTGTATAAGTGTTGTGTGCTCAATTGCAGAGGCAATTATGATGAAAAAGGTAAGAGTAACGTTCACGTTTCTTCAAGATGTTGCTGAAAATGAGAAATGTGTAGTGCAATTCAATGTGATTCGGTCCCTACGAAAAGTACAAGTTAAGTAACAAAGGTTTTATCCTCATAAATAAATAATAGAAATAGTTCATGATGTAAAGATTTCATGTGTCCGGAATAAGCATCTAATATACTCTTAGATTTGGTCAAGTTCTATCTTTTGTCAACAATTTTTTTAGAAATATCAAATAATTTACTCTGAATTACAACATTAAGATTAACATTTAAGATGCGTTGTTACTTACGATTGCAAAATAATTAGTTTCAAGATTTAGTCAATGTTTAAAATATTACGGTCATATCTACCAAAGCAGTTTTGTTAGTGTAAATGTTATGCAAGCATTCAATAACATATTCATATAATTTACACAAATGTTCAGTTTCAAAATATGCTTAATGAAAGAAAGTTATACAACTGGGCCAAATTGATACATGTGTTTATTTACATTATTATTTTACTCCGCTTTTATGCTTCTTTAGGCAAATTGGAGGATAATGGAAGAAGATACGCTATGATTTCAAATACAAGGGTACGATGTGTAACAAGAACTTCGATGAAATATTCGTGTGTAAAATTATCCAAGATTTATATTACTTATGTTTCAACATAAATGTTTTTACACAGAAAGCATTTTATTACCTAGCTATGTTAATATGAACTACAAGTGTAGTAAATTTTATAAAATTGTTTCATGTGAATTGTTATTTTATATTTTGTCTTTGTGAAGCATCGATGTTCGTAATTTTCATTATTAAATCAGTGATAATGTTTCATAATTCACTAACATTTTTCATGATTTTATTAACAGAATGTAAACACAGGGTAAGGAAATATTCCAAATGAATACGAAGATCGAAATATTAATCTGTTGTTTTTTTTCAATGATAATGTTGAACTCTTTAAGTTATTGTCACAGAACTTAATAACCACATTATCTTTCGTTCAATAAAGTCAAAAGGGTTGAATTTACAATGTGACAAGTGATTTAGGTTTAGTCTTCATTCCCAGAAATGTAACATTGCCCTTGCACCAATTTCTATCGCATTTGCTGAGAGGTTATAGAAATTAAGTTTATGTATTGAGATTGTATAGCTACACAGAATATATGCATTATCTGGTTGATTAATTTTGGATTTAATTGATTAGGTATCTTGGCAAGTCCACTATCAACCGAACATGCGGGGTTTTGATTTAATCCATTGATTTTTACATGCAAAAGTTCATACAAAAGCTGTAACGAGTCTTACTGTAGCTGACAAATATTCCGGATAATATTTTTCAAAGAAATACAATGTTTAATTTGTTTCCGCCAGGAAGTTTCTAACGGTTTTCAACTCTTTCTTTGCTATGGTAGGAATTTTTGTGATGGCCATAGTGACTTCCTGAATATTGGTGTAAATATTCAATATTCTACTATTTTCTTCTAACTATATTCATCGGGAGGGTAAATTTCAAAATTTAACATCATAAAAGAAATAAATGTACCTTAATTCTCTACGATAAAAATACGACAAAGGGTTTACAGCGTTAAGAAGATCGCCTCCAGATGATGAAGTCTTGATAGAGCGCAGTGGCCTGAACCTCAAGATGGTCTTGGTTCGATACCCTGTTAAGGCGTCGTTCGGATCCCACTTAAAACTGTAGGGCCAGTCCCGATTAGCCTTTCTGTGCATAAAGTGGACTTAACAACATGTGCGAAGGAACTAAAATAGCGATGGGCAATTTACCTTTTCTGTGAACTTTGCGGTTGGCTGTACTCTTTAATTCAAGGTTTCAATTTGACGAATGATGAAAGGAAATGCATTTCCGATCTGGGTTTAAATGTATGTGGTTGTAATAAGGATAATGCTAAGCAATCGTTGTTTAACAACCTATTGTAAATGACAATCGTTTTATACTATAAATCATTACATACAAGCTGGCCTACATTAACATTACCAAGGAAACAATAAAATGATACATCTTGGTTCGAGTTTTGATTATTTCCTCTTTTAAACGTAGAAATCATTGCATATATCCGTGTCATTCAAACTTCATATTTTATAGTGGTAAAAATTATGGTGCGTTCTTTGTGAATGTGTAGACATAATAAAATTGAGAAAATTGTTGTCTGGTTACAGTTATACGAGTGTTACAATCACGTGCTAATTATGTGAAGATAATAGCGTGTAAGAAAGTTATGACAATAGAACTGAACATGCTCGTAAAATTCGCATTGTATGTGTGTGTCCAATTTCCGAAAGTGTTTGGCAACAGTGCAGTTCCTTGCGAAGTGTAGAAACAACATACTATTGTGACACTCGAGAAAATTTTGAACAGCGTTTACGATCTAGAAAGATAAAAAACATGACCGTTTGTGACAAGCACAATAGTTACAATGTTGTGTTATGTTGAGTTATGATGAGTTTGTAATGTGAATTTATGAACGTACGTGTTCAAAATGAAACAAATGACTATCGAATATAGTAAACAGTTTGTAAAAGTTATGTACCATCAAGGTTATTAGAAGTATAGGTTGGGCCAATCCGTTGTTTACTCGTAATGACGAAACGACGGTAAGAGGTGAATTTATCCATGAAATGAATTCCAAATCTATGCGCTAGTGTTGCACTATGCAGATAGGAAACCATGCCAGAAACTGAACACACGAAATCGAGTACACAAATGAGCATTTCCACCCATTTACATTTTGTGGCTTCAGACAAATTGAAAATAAATATAGATAGGTACTTATTGTTATGCGGGACAGAATATTTTTGATCGGAACGGGAATTTTTTTTTTAAATCCCGACATTCGGGACGGGAAATATTCGCAATTTCTCGACTAGTCGGGAAATCTCAAATTCTCATTTTCACCTTAAGTGATTTTCTTTGCATTTCTGGAATGAAAACTAACAATTTCCGATAAGTTCCAGACACTTGCAATGTAGAAAACGTCAAGAATTAATACCGTTTTAAAATGACCATTCCGTATTCCCCGACTGCTCGGGATCCCTAAATTTAGGGAAGTCATTTGCTGAAGTCGTGATAGGGACGGAATTTTTCTTTCCTATCCCGGTCCCGACTTTCCGAGATACCACACACCACTTGTTATTATTATTTATTTTAGTTCAGCACAAGATACATCTTCCAAGTACGTTGAACATAATATATACGTTATATAAGTTTTTCAAAAGGATTCTTCGGTCACCGAGCTTTGGATTCGTGTGGAAACGCTAACGTGAATCATGCTAATGCTAGAATCTGCAGTGCGCATTTCTGCCCAGAAGATTATGTACGTAATCTGAAAAGTCAACTTTTAGGTTTACATCGAAGAAAGATCCTTAAGCAAGATACCTTCGACTCCTTATTATGAGCAGGAATGTAGGGAGTATAATCCTGGTAAATACTTCGCCTACCATTTCTTTGCCATTGGTGTACAATTCTCTCTCGCTTTTTCCCTACATATTCACATAAAGCAATAAAAATACAAACTGCTAACTTTTCATTCCATTTTGGTTATTTATTAAACGGTACGTGTTTGTATTAATATTTGATAAATTTACTTTGCTCTTCCGGCCATTTAAGTCAATTGAGATTATGAAGAAGTGATAAAATAGATGAATGGCCAATCACAGTTCCCCTTACTTACAAGAGCGACCACAAGAAAAAGAACCTTCCGGCATTTTGTATCTTTATACATCATATTTGGAGAAGATACAATTCAATCTATAGTTGTACATACACTGTATATAACACACCTTATTACTGACTTCCTTGACCCTGTACATCCAGGGTCAAGGAAAACAAAGAAATGAACATAATTTTCTCTTCGGTGAAGATGTACCTAAACAAAAAAAAAAAACTCAAATAATGAATTCGACAATGTAAATTGATGAGATTTAGTAAATCATTTGATGAAGTGAACTAACTCTGAGTGGACTAATCATAAAGGACATAATCAGCTCGGATCCTATTACTTCTTCATGGTATGTGACGTAAAGTTCCCGCCCAACGGTTTGACGGCGTTAGTGGTTATCGCATCTCCTTTTCCACAGCCTGTAGTACACATCCTCATCTAGACATTGTTCTTGTTCTGGTGTTTAATATCTCCATACTGCAACACTGTCGTTTTGTCATTTCACGTGACTTCACATTGAAGTGATGCATTCACTTGGCCGGTCACACGTCATCGCACGCAAAAACTTCAACCGTTACCATGGTTTTGGGCCAGGGCTGATGTACCATATCTAAGTTATGAATACATGAAATATTAATATTGGAATCTAGTTTTATGTTGATACAAATGTGTAGGTTTCAATAATTTGGCGACCCAGTTTCCAGGATTCGAATTAGTAAGTGTTTAGCTATACGTTTTTCTTAATAATATAGTTAAATAATGACAGATAAAGGGAAAAGATCAACACGAAAAGGACAAACAATTGATGAAAGCTTGATTTCTGACAATGCTGAAATCAATATCGAAAATTTGGGTTGTTGTAAGGATCCAGATAAGAATGCTAAGTGTATAACTTGTTGCAAATGTGGAAAGTTATATCACTATAAATGTCTAAAGTTAGCAGCGTTACATTCCAGTAATTCTGATACGTTTGAACAGTACTTGTGCAAAGTATGCGATCCGGTGTTTGGCCAGCATGGGGCTGAACACAATAAAAATACTAATTTTAATGCATTATTGGAGACAATAATTCATAAAATGGATGACGTTCGGTTGCAGTTTACAGAAAGTCAAGAGCAGATGAAACAGCAGTTTACAGACAGCCAAGCGCAGATGAAACAGCTGCTTACAGACAGCCAAGCGCAGATAAAACAGCAGCTTACAGACAGCCAAGCGCAGATGAAACACCTCACAGACAGCCAAGCGCAGATGAAACAGCAGCTTACAGACAGCCAAGAGCAGATGAAACAGCAACTCACTGATCAAATGAAAAAGTTTTCTGAAAGTCAGGAGTTAATAACAGCGACTCTTTCAGAAAGTTTCAATCAGTCTCTTGTTACTTTTCGCGCTGAACTCCGAGAAGAAATAAAACAGGTGGCTGATGCTTGCAAAATAAATACTAACGACCTTAAAAATGAGGTTAAAGAGGAATTAAGTGGTGTGCAGTCTAATATAGAATCACTTATTGCAAAGACGTCTTCTCATGAGGAACATCTCGTCGAACTAACGACACAAGCGGAAGAACAAGTCTGCAATATAAGTGCTGTTAAAATTACACTAAATGAACAACAAGTATGTATTTCTCGCTTAGAAGATGAGATTGGTGATATTAAAACTAAAATAGGGCACATTAGTAGTACAAAAGTGTTAGCTCCTGAGAATGGTAAAGCACCAACCGTTGATAAAATATCTGACGTGTCTGAAGCCAATCAAGTAGATGTCAATTCTCAAACTGCACAAACTACTCTAATAACAGCTTTAACTAGAAACCATGTTAAGAGAAAGAAGAAATTTGTTTCTTTTAAAGGCAAAAATACAAACGCAACTTCATCCGATACAGATGTAACAGATTTTGGGAGTGAAGATTCGAATACTACGCATGTAAAGCAAATGTACAAAGGCAAGAGAACGAAGAGAAGCAGATTAAGGGAGCGTTATCAGGCCATCAATAATGTTAATTCTAAACACTGTACAAATGCTTATTTCACTAATTCATATGTCACACGAGATATATGCGGTTGTGATAATTCATTACAAGGGCAATTTAACAGCGGTTCTGTTCACAATTCGCCTGACAATTGTACTAGCAATGTCCATGCTTGTTTCTCGGGCTGTTCAACAAATGCTATGACTACGGATTCTATTAACTGTAACATTCATACCAATTCCTGCCCATTAACAGTTTGCAGAAATAGTTGTGTGTTAGACAATAATTCTGAAAGAATTAATGCTACATATAATCGCGGCACAGGCTTTGATACTGCCAGAAGTAATGTACATTTCATAAGTCCGAATAATCAGGATAGCACAGTAGTAACTACAGTACCGTTTCACCCAATGACACCTCGTCTTCAGAATTAGATGACTTCTTTGAATAACCGTCCTTCACAAGCAATAGTAACTGGCTGTAATGAGACTATGCAACGCATATTAAAAGTGAGTGACTTGAACCTACTCCCAAAGTTCGGGGGAAATTTAGAGAAACAAAGTCCTAGAGACTATATTGATCAGTTAGTTTCAACATTCAATCTAATGGGAGTTCCGAAGGAATACAGGCTGAATAGTATATATAAGTGTTTTTACGGCAAGGCATTGTTATGGTATAATTCTCATAAGAAGAGATTTTCATGTTTTCAGGATTTCGTAGGAAAGTTTTTCCATCATTATGCTTCTGAACAAGTATTACAAGCACAATTGGCAGCTCTACGAACAAGAAAATATGATCCTAATGTTGATGAAAACTTAGCTACTTTTGCATTAAAACTCTATTCTGCCTATTCAAATTTGGAAGAAGACCCATCTGAATCTGATATGATTCAGTTAGTGTTGCGACAAATACCGAGAAATGTGTCAGAATATCACGTCATGACATACCAAGTATGGACAGACTGATATTTATTTTAGACAGAATTGATTTGGTTCATTCGGGAAAAAAACAAATCTTTTAGAGTTCCAGAGGACCAGGAAGAATTTATGAGAAGAACCAAATTTCTGAACAACAAATCAAAACAATCATTCAATGTTGGACAGGTTTCTGTCAAAACGTAAGATTTTCGTAAGACCAAAAATTTTGCATCTTCCCAAAATACCGAACCTACAACAATTGGTGGTGCAAGTAGAATTTCGAACAACGTTCAGCAATCAAATCTATGCTCAAATCAACAGATACAAAATACTTTATGAACGGATGAAGGCTTCTCATCTCCGAATTTTTCAACCAAATACACAGAGTGGTTATAATAAACGTCCAGTAAGGAACCAACGGGGTAAATGTAATTTGAACACAGTACGAAGCAACACTGAACAATCTAAACAACAATCTCAACCTTCTTTAGCTGAACCGTGGTTAAGGCCTTCGCAGAGTATGCAGGTGAATCCATTTATACCTTTACCTCAGTGGAATGCAAATAATTTAAATTCCATGGTGCAATATCCTACTCAACCGTAGATATTCTCTCCCTGCACTACACCATTTACTTTTTGCAGAACTACAGTAACTCAGACAAGTATATATGCAGCGAATAACTCTTTATGGTATGGTAATAATTCCAATTTGTTACCACAACCCGGGACTAGCAGTAACGTGACCCAAAGTCAAGTACCTTTGAGTAGTGGAGTGGGCAATTTAACAGGAACGACTGCTAATGCAAGTGAACGCTCATCCTTAAACATGTAAGGCAGAGTAATGAGCTCCGGTTCCTCTGTCCAGTTAATTACAAGGAGCATATCCATCACTATACTCCAACATCAATTGAAGATAATCTCAATTTTCAGAGCAACACATTTATTGTTCCCAACCATTCGGAAAAGGAAGTTCTTACTATAAACTTTGTACCCGATTGGTATGAAGTTGAACCAGAATGGGTAATGGACGATGACGGAGTTCTTGTTTCAAACAGAAGAGTTATTGTGTTGCCAGGTCAAATTTGTGATTTAACCATTAACTGTATTATTGATTGTGGGAGTCAAGCAAATTTAATGGATTATGCAACTTGGTTAAAATTGAAAACTATTATTCCTACTGCTAGATTAGATTCAGTGGATAATGTTATTTTCTTTTGCTGGTGACAAAAGATTTAGAGTTATTGGTTCTAAGAATATTAGTTTAATAATAGCTTCAGAGCACTGTCATATAGAGTTATATGTTATTAAGCAGTTACATGCTGAAGTAATATTAGGATTGCTATTTCTTTGGCGCTTCCGAGCATTAATTGATTTCAAGAAGCAAAATATCACATATCAAGTGATAAGGGAGTTCAATCTAAATATGTTTTAGAAACGACTGACATATTCCCTTCATGTTCTCTTCAAAGTAACTTTGTAACATTTGCTAAGAATTCTGAGGAAGAAGAGGATGAAAACTACTTAGCATCAGAAACCGATCTTAAAGCTTCTATAGCTGATAATAGTTTGTTGATTGCTACTGATGAAATGTATGATTTATTTTCTTAAGTTATTGTTAAGTTTCAGAACATTTTTTTCTGATAAACCAAGGCGAGCTAAAGTAGAGCCTTACGAGATTAAATTAAATACAACAGAAACAATTGTGGCTCCCATATATCCTATACCTATAGCTCGAAGAGATGATTTGGAGAAAGAACTCACTAAATGGAAGTCTTGGGGAGTCATTCAAGAATCGACTTCAACTTATTTAAATCCGCTACATATAGTACCAAAAGCTGGTGGACAGTGGCGGCCAGTGGTTGATTTTCGTCGTTTAAATAAACATGTGATATCTCCTCTAGTTCGTGTGGAACCGATTAATGAACTACTTCAGAGATTCCAAGGAGCTACAGTGTTTTCAACCTTGGATTTATAGTCGGGTTATTTCCAAATTCTACTTACAGAGTGCTCTTACAAGTATACAGCATTTTCATAGAGAGGCCGACAGTACGTTTTTAAATTCTTGCCGTTTGGCATAACATCAGCTGTATATGTTTTTGTGGAAAGAATGAATCAGATTTTTAATCTATCTACAAGTTCGTTCTTCATCTGTTACATAGATGATCTTCTTATATTTTCACCTGATTTGTCTTCTCATTATGAGCAATTGAAATATGTGCTAGAGACACTTCATAAGGTAAATATGTCTGTAAAATTGTCTAAGTGCAGGTTCATTAGGACTGAAATTAGATTTCTAGGACACGTAATATCTGGCACCGAAATAAAAGTAGATCCGGAGAGCAATAAGGCAATCTCCGAATTTCCAGTTCAAAAATGTAAGAAGGATGTTCGTCGTTTTCTGGGTTTGGCTAACTGGAGGAGAAAATTTGTGCGAAATTTTGCAACTGCTGCAGCTCCTTTGTATCAATTACTGAAAGGAAACTCAAACTGGTGCTGGACGGAAGATCATCAGCAGTCCTTTAATAACCTAAAGAAATTAATCTCATCATCTTCATCATTAGGACAACCTGATTTTAATAAGGAATTCTGTATTAATGTTGATGGTTCTAAGATTGGTGTAGGAGCAGTACTTTGGCAACCGGATTAAGATGGAAATATAAATGTCATTCAGTATGTCAGTCGCATTTTGAAGGGAGTTGAAACCACGAACAGTACACAGGAAATAGAATGCCTTGCTATTCTTTATGCCGTGAAAAAGTTTACAGTGTATATTACTCGTTGTGCTGGCTTGAATCAGTAAGGACACTGAACCCTAGGTTGAACCGATGGGCACTTAAGCTACAATCATACAACTTTACAATCGAACATGTATCTGGTTCTCAAAATCCAGTTGCTGGTACGTTAAGTCGTTATCCTATTAGTAAATCACCAGTGACTACGATTAAAGAAATGTACATAAATCACGTAATCTCTGATATAGAACCCAATTTCTGGCGAAGTGCACAAGAGAAAGATCCGCTTTGTTCGTCATTAAGAAGAAAATTGGAGTCTCAAGAAGTAAAACTGATAATTAAAAGGAAATATTCATGATGGCATACTATTTTTCAAACCTTATGTAGATGATAATTGGAAGATAATAGTTCCTAGTGCTTTAATTGGAGATGTTTTGTATAAACAGCATGATTTAAAGGGACATTTCGGTTATTTTAAAATTTATGATTTTTGTAAAAGGTTATATTATTGGCCTAAAATGCGTAAAAGTATTAAGGACTATTTAAGAAACTGTCTTTCATGTGCAAGGGATAAGCAATGCACCTTTAAAATTTCAAAGGAAAATTACATGTGTATTCAACCAAACCTCACTACTTACTTTCAGCCGACTTAATTGGTCCATTACCTTTGTCTAAAGGTTTCCAACATATATTAGTCATTGTAGATGTAATGAGTAAATATGTGATGGTTTATTGTCTTCGACGTGCATCCTCAAAGGAAATAATTAACAAATTTGGAATTTACTTTAATCATTACCCAAAGTGTAAAGTAATTCTTACCGACAATGGTTCGCAATTTAAGTCAACTGAATTTAAAAGTTATTTGGATTCTGTGAGTGTTAAACATGTGTTAACTTCACCATATGCACCTTTTGCCAATCCTGTAGAACGTTACAATAAAGAGCTGGTGAGACTATTGAGAATGTTTTGTAAGTATAACCATAAACTTTGGTTTAATTATGTGAATATTGTCGTTCATCTATTGAATAATTCAAAATCGGAAACAACCGGTTTCACACCATCTGAACTTTTTATGAAGTATAGGTTGGGCCAATCCGTTGTTTACTCGTGATGACGAAACGATGGTAAGAGGTGAATTTATCCATGAAATGAATTCCAAATCTATGCGCTAGTGTAGCACTATGCAGATAGGAAACCATGCCAGAAACTGGACACACGAAATCGAGTACACAAATGAGCATTTCCACCCATTTACATTTTGTGGCTTCAGACAAATTGAAAATAAATATCGATGGCTACTTATTGTTATGCGGGACAGAATATTATTGATCGGAACGGTAATTGTTTTTAAATTCCGACATTCGGGACGGGAAATTTCCCGAGGCTGTGGAAATCTCAAATTCTACACGTCATTTTCACCTTAAGTCTTTGCATATCTGGAATGAAAACTAACAATTTCCCGTAAGTTCCAGACACTTGCAATGTAGAAAACGTCAAGAATTAATATCGTTTTAAAATGACCATTCGGTATTTCTCGACTGCTCGGGATCCAGAAAAGTAGGGAAGTCATTTGCTGAAGTCGGGATCGGGTCGGAATTTTTTTTTCCGATCCCGGTCCCGACTTTTCGAGATACCGCACACCACTTGTTACTATTATTTATTTTAGTTCAGCACAAGATACATCTTCCAAGTACGTTGAACATAATATGCTGTGCATACCAGAAAAGAAAAGTTCAAATGAGCATTTATGTACGCTATATTTACATTAGGCTATGCACTTGTATTTTTTCCTCAGTGCACAACATGTTTGTGCATGTTTATATTTTAACAAATGATGATACTTGCATTCCACTTATGTTTCTGACAAACTGTCAATTGTTATAAAATGTAAAATATATTCACATTCTCATCCTCTAATCATATATTTATGCCGTGCAAATAAGCAATAAATTTGATATTTCATAACTTGAACATTTGAAGCAATGATAGTATCATTCATTTGCATGTCAGAAGTTAAGTTTAAGATGATACAAGGTATATTTATTTAAACTCATCCTCATACCTATGTGGGAATTATGTAGAAATTAATGAAAATGAATAGTAGTATTAATCGTGACAATAGATAGCGTGAATAATTAGCGATATGAAGTCTCGCAGCAGCGGTCCTTAACAATCATATGAAATATGAATTTGAGAAAGGTGGATGAATTGTTCGCTCCTAAGGATAATTATTCATAGTCGGGCATGTAATGGAGTTAAACGAATTGTAAAGAGTAAAGACACATACATTTTGATTGGAATACTTTCAATCCGTCAATACTTTTTTCTTCAGGGCAGAAATATAGTTTTCTTGAAACATTAATTTAAAACAAAATTAAAGGCGTACAGCCAACTACAAAGATTAATTCATTGAGTTCCATTCACTTGATCATACAAGTTTCACTATGATATGAGATATGTCAATAATATTAATGTCTAATTTTGAATACAATGAAATTAACCTATAGTCTAGTTTTATCTATTAAGTTAGTAAAAACAATAATACTTTAAGAAAGTTAAGAAGTAATGTAGTGTATTTTGTAATAATAAGAAAAAGTTTTAAAGTTAATGTCCATTAATGGAAAATATGATAAATAATCTTCTATATAACAAATGTTACAAGCTCCTTAGTGTGGTTCTAAATTTAGATGTATTTTTATTCTTGAAGAGGTAGATAATAGTAGGCAAATTGTCCATCGTTATTTTCATTTTTTTCTACATCCTGTGTTGTTTTAAATAATTGAAAGCAGATGTTGTCCTCTGCTTATTTCAATTTGTGATCACCGGATTGGGGAAAACAGACTGGAAGAAAATGTTGATGGGCAATTCGCCTACCATTTCTTTTGCCATTGGTGTACAATTCTCTCTCGTTTTTCTCTACATATTCACATAAAGCAATAAAAATACAAACTGCTAATTTTTCATTCTATTTTGGTTATTTATTAAACTGTACGTGTTTGCTTTTATATTTGATAAATTTACTTTGCTCTTCCGGCCATTTAAGTCAATTCAGATGATGAAGAAGTGATAAAATAGATGAATGTCCAATCACAGTTCCCCCCTTCCTTATAAGAGCGACTACAAGAAAAAGAACCTTCGTCGAAAAGTCCCCGCGCACGTTCCTCCTCTTCCGTTCAACTCGGGCTATAAGAGAGCTGCTCCACTCTCCCCTCCCCTCCACACTAGAGTACGGTGCACAGGAGTCGCGAGTCTGCACAGGTTTCTTTGCTTGTGGTTCCACTAACTATAATAGTAATATAAAAATGTACACTCACCTCACTTAGTTATCCGACAGTTTGTTTCTTTATACATCATATTTGGAGAAGATACAATTCAATCTATAGGTGTACACTGTATATAATACACCTTATTACTGACTTCCTTGACCCTGCATGTACAGGGACTAGGAAAACAAAGAAAAGAGCATAAT
This sequence comes from Lepisma saccharinum, assembly GCF_977018435.1. Classification (NCBI taxonomy): domain Eukaryota; kingdom Metazoa; phylum Arthropoda; class Insecta; order Zygentoma; family Lepismatidae; genus Lepisma; species Lepisma saccharinum. Next base: position 48,659,740 of record NC_139245.1, on the reverse strand, counting down.
TTTCTCTTCGGAGAAGATGTTGAACCTAAACCAAAAATAACACAAATAATGAACTCGACAATGTAAATTGATAAGATTTAGTAAATCATTTGATGAAGTGAACTAATTCTGACTAATCGCAAAGGACATAATCAGCTCAGATCCTATTACTTCTTCATGGCATGTGACGTAAAGTTCCCGCCCAACCGTTTGACGGCGTTAGTGGGTATCGTGTCTTCTTTTCCACAGCCTGTAGTACACATCCTCATCTAGACATTGTTCTTGTTCTGGTGTTTAATATCTGCATACTGCAGCACTGTCGTTCTGTCATTTCACGTGACTTCACATTGAAGTGATGCATTCACTTGGCCGGTTACACGTCATCGCACGCAAAAACTTCAACCGTTACCATGGTTTTGGGCCAGGGCTGGTATTTACAGCACACGGAAACTGAATTCTATGCCACGTCAGCAAAACAATACGAGCAGCTGCGTCATTAGCCTGTAAATATACATTAGGATTCAATGGTCTTGCCACGTGACTGTAAGAGCGAAACACAACAGCTCTGTTTTGTCATGTGGTCTTACGGCAGCGATTTTCAACCTCTCTGAGACTGCGTTCTGGTAAATTCATTTTTTAAAACAATTCTACTCGCAACTACCTTTCTTATCCTTTAACCTATTATGGCACAATTAAAAAGGGTAATAGTTCGATAAATATCTAGGCTTATTGAAATGACCGTATATAAGGGGACGGTTTCAACCCATCGCAGTGATTTAGTAAACATTTTACACTAATTTTATAACTATATAAACAACATTCCAAAATTTATTTAAAAACTACATGCAATTAATATTGTTGAAGTTAAAACAATTAACGTACATTAAGCCAATATTTACAACCAAATTGTTTTAAAAAAGTAATTATTTATAATTCAAGCGTGATCATTAATATCGACAAATATGTAATGACTAAAGTGCGGATCAATAAGCACTAAAAAAGTGGAAAATATGCATGCATCTATGCACTAAAAACAAGTAAAATATGCACTTAAATATGCAAAAATATAGGCACAAAAAATCCTCGAAATACATTTATTTTTTAAAGTACTACACACACATAGTGACCATTGAAGGTAAAGACGAAGTAACAACAGCATCCATGCCAAGTAAGGTTCAAAGTCTTGTATTAAATTGAATTTACTATTTCCATTGTTAAACACAATATAACGAAAATCGTTAAGTAGTTTTGAATTTATATAAATTGCAGTGCACTACAACATATCTCTCTAAATTGGTTAGAGTGAAATCTTTCCGTTTATCAGTTAGTATATCCTTGTATGAAGAAAAGGTGCGCTCCACACTACAACTTGTCACTGGACAATATTTCAATGCAGGTATGTCCTCTGGCGTGAGATCTTGTAATAGTTCTGTTGATTCAACTTGTAGCACAGCTTTTACTTTGCACAAAAAATTCAAACCTGGGTTCTTGGAAGTCACTTTATCTGCCTTTTCTGTAATAATTCTCTCCACTGATGCTGGAACGGATACAATTTCTCTCTTGACATTTTCCCAAAGAGTGAGAGCAGTTGCGTCACAATCGAAGGGAGGGATGCAAAGTGTGCATTTACGAAAGCCAATTGGCTTTGCACATTCTTATGCAGCACATAAACAGAGGTTTTCGAACATCTTTGCTTGAAAATTTTACTCTCAGACACATTCCACAGACGAAACATTAACCAAGTAAACAAATAAATATATTTAAAAAAAACATAAATTAAATTATTTTTTTCACGTAATATGCATTTATATGCGCTTACGCAGTAAATATGCACGAACACCTTAAATATGCATTTATATGCACTTTAAAAAAACCCAACTTCGGTTCGGAATGCTCTGAAACAACTTTAGAACCCGGTTGCATATTAATTAGAGGATCGGAATAAAATATGCAAATATGCAAAATCCGCACTCTAGTAATGACAATTACTATTAAAATTGTACTATCCCTGGGCTAATGTAAGTCGAACCCCGCCAATTACTGCTGTGTAAGTACATATGAAGTCCGACCGGCCAAAGAACAAACTTAGGAAACCCAGACTTTTCGCCTCCAGTTGTGGGAGTTTCAAGAGGGTAAAAGCGGTGTTGTTGAAAACCTGAAATTTGCCAGTCGTACACGACACCTTTTGCTGTCAACATGCCCCCTTCGCTCGCATTTCAGGGAGAGGCAGGGAATCGGAGACCCATTCGCCGTGCTTGCCCTTTTTGAGGGTGCCACCTGTTTTGAAAACGACTCGAAATGGAAAATATGGCAACGCAGAATACCACGAAAATTTCCCCTCATCACCGCAACTTGACCAAGCCGATTGGTTCAGCGGTTCATGTGACTATCTCTGATGTAGTCCACAAAAGTTAAGAAAGGGACCATACTACTGTAGAAGAAAGTTTAATTTTGTTTGAACGAATGTTTTCGGCTGGCGAATAGTACTGAGTTTGCACTCTGCAATTTGCTTACCTGTCGTGTCAAATTTTCATCGAAAAGTTTTGTTGCCACACAAGGACATCTTTAACAATAGCAAATGGCTACACGCAAGTGTCAAATTGAAGGTGAGACCGGTGGTTCCCAGAAGTACATCCCACGAAAAATCGTATCTATTGTTGTGCAAAGCCGAGATGGACAGTTCCGGTGTAACGGGGAATTTGGACTCCCTAGAAAAGTGATTGCGGAGAAATATGACTGCCCTTTCCAGTTCCAGACAATTAAGCAGGGGGTACAATTTCCCCGTAGAAACCTGAATGCCCCCTTAAATCCTTCTTATATTAAGAGGGGGGTACAATTCACAGTAGAAAACTGACTGCCCCCTTAAATCCTTCATATATATGGAGGGGGTACAATTTCCCAGTAGAAAATTGACTGCCCTTAAATCTTTATAATATATATAATATATTGTACCCCCTCCATATATATGAAGGATTTAAGGGGCAGTCACTTTTCTACGGGGAAATTGTACCCCCTGTTAATATAAGAAGGATTGAAGGGGGTAGTCACTTTTCTACGGGGAATTTGTACCTCCTCCTAATATAAGAAGGATTTAAGGGGCAGTCACATTTCTACGGGGAAATTGTACCCCCTCATTTAAGTGAGAATTGAGAGGCAGTCATTTTTCTACGGGGATATTGTACCCCCTGCTTAATTGTCTGGAACTGGAAAGGACAGTCACATTTCTCCGCAGTCACTTTTCTAGGGAGTCCAAATTTCCCGTTACACCGGCAATCATTTGATGACTTCGTAAGTCAGAGAGACAACTGAAGGAAAATGTATAGTTAATATTATTTTATAATTCTTTCCGTATATGTATGTATGGGGGAAAAATATGCAAAAACTGGTATCCAAAGAGGAAAAGTATAAAATAATGAAAAAAGTAGTTTTTGATGTGAACTGGAATGAAATAAATATTTTTTAAAGTAATTTCATTTACAATGATTCAACGTTATTAGTTGGTGTTAATACTCGGTACATTAAACTAAACTTACCAATCAATAAAATACTACAAAAATATTTGTTTTCGATATGTAGGCATGAAGTTCTTCATTGATTCGGTTATCAAATGTAAAAGTTGTCAAAATGTTCTATTCATTTCTACTAACGTAGCCGAGCTTTATATAGAGATGAGATTTAGTGCCATTTACACCCAATACTACTTCCAAAAGAAAGTCAATTGCTTTTTAACATGCATCAGCTCAACAGTCAAGCAGACGATTCACCATGCCATACATAATCCACGCTGTTCGTAAACTGCAGTTACTGCTTCGCTAGTAACGTCAGCATGACATTTCCTGTGACGTCTCCGTAAGCCATTCCTAAGACCTGGGCTTAGTTGCCTGGAGTTTACGAACGACAGTATTGTGAATTTGTCAACAGCATGTTTTAAGTTCTTATTTGAGATGGTTCTTCTGGCCCTGGATGAACGAAGACATGATGAATGAAGCAATACAGAGTTGCCTAAGAGGAGACGTCAGTATGAGAGGAGCTGCTGCATTCCATATTTTAGGGAGAATTTACACCAAAGAGACACGCGACATGCGACAGGAGACACGAGAGTTTCACACCGAAGAGCAGGGTTGGCATGTTTAGAACAAGTGTTTTAAACAACTTGTTTTAAACGTTTAAAACACATGGCTTTGTTTTTCACAAATGTTTAAAACATTTAAAACAAAGTGTTTTAAACATGTTTTTTTTTTTCAGACTTGTTTAAAACATATTTTGATACTTGGTGTTTGATAGTTTGTGGTTATTTGCATGTTTTATACTATGCCTTTCATTCAATGCGTGTTATTCTGTTTATTGTGTATAGAAATCTGTTCAGTGACTGAAAATGTATATTGAATTAACAAAGAAACATATCGTGATGAATACCCGTGGGTCACGTTTAAAACACCTGCACCTGTAAAGCACTTTACAATTATATCACGTGTTACTCTAGCAACATTACAAAGACACTTATTGATTTGTGATTTATCAGGGTGTATGGGATTCTGTATAATGTCGTATCAGGATTGGGGGGAAAAATTCCCTTCCTGATTAGACTTCGGGAAATGATTTCACAATTTTCAGTATCTAGAAGAGTTGTGACATTTTGAGTAGTATTGTATTAAATGTGCCTAATGTGTTTGGATGTTTTTCTTGGATGTGTTGCTATGAACTTTGAATTGCTTAAATTTTTGTTTCCCAAGTCTATCTTTTGGTAATAGTGTGGTAGAGAGAGGGAGTGGATAGTTGATTTTTGTTACTTTGCGTTTCTTTTCTGCCACTTCTAGCTAATCGCAACAATGAAGGATGGCGTGAAATTGATGAAGAGACACTCATAAACAGTGCCGCAACTACAGGGGGCAGGGGGCTTTGTCCCCTCCCCCTGATCTTGGACAGTCTATTCTAGGGGAAGCAAACATTTAAGTAAAAACAAGACTAGGAGAATCTAAGAATAGCAGGACAATTGGATACTCATGATGGAATTAGTTTTTACGTGTTCCTTGCATTTTTCCACCAGACGACCAAGGGTACTTTCAAGGAGCACAGAGGGGCAATTGCTTCCCCTCGATTTCAAATTTTATACTAATAAAAAACATTTCGTAAAATTTTCTTGCTCGCTTCGCTCGCAATTTCTACTCTTCTTATAGTCCGAGTTCAGAGCCATAGCTATGGGGCGGCAGGAGTTGGCCCTGGGAGCCAAACGATCTATATGCCCCGTAAAATTATTACACCCTATTAAAACAATTTATTTCTTTGAAACTTAATATGAAATAGTAATGATGACACTGTAATCCAAGAAGTCATTGATCAATCAAGGGATTCCTATTTGTTTGTCAGGTGTCAAAACATGTATTTTAACTATAACATAATACAATTCACACAATGTTTTGCAAAATGGTTAACGTAACCAGTAGGCAAACATTGTCTGTAGTGATGCAAGAGTCTCTCCTTTGAAGGAAATAGAGTCCGTGGTGGACTAAGAGACCCATGTTTTAATGTTTTAACAAGTACAAAAAAATGTATTAGTTACAAATTTTTATACAATTCATCAAAGTGTAGGTAATATGTAACCATTATTATTTAATTAATTCTATTTCAACGATAGACACTATAGACAGGCCCATGTTGATGCGAATGTGACAAGAAGCAGACTTTCGTGTCGATGTGTACTATGTCACCCGTGGTGCTCACATTGGCCATTTGTAGGTGTTAAAAGAAAACCGTTTGATCTCCTGGTTCGTTCTGGACTGGTTTTATTAACGTAAGTTCTATACTTTACTTGAAATAAATTTTTGGAACATCTCAATTATTTATGGAACACTCTGTATAATGTTATCAATACCTTTTATTATAGATAGTCATTCTTTTTGGGAGGGACACGTGCCCACGTGTTCCTCCCGCTAAGCTGCCAATTTTTGTGCAAGGGTCGTTCAAGGTTCACCGAGACTTTTACTTCTAGAAAATTGGAAAGTCCTACAAGCACCAAACTATGAGAGTTTTTCAAAGGAATCCTTCTGAGCATCCAGGCATCATTTTTATCATTGTGTCAGTGCTTCGTTTGTTTTCAATTTCTTCCCTCTCATATGTTCCTTAAGCGGCTCAGTCAAACAAATCTGAAAATCACCGAGGGCTAAGTCCGGCGTGTAAGAATATGAAGCAAAACCCTTTCGGAGAGTTGTTGCTATCAAATTGGCCATGTGGGGCAGTGCATTGTCATGGTGAAGAATGACATTTGCAGACAACATCCCCGGTCTTTTCTTGCGAATGGCATTACGTACACAATGTGTATGAATATGTACAGGAATATTGGGCATTAACATGATGCTTTCTCCCCAAAAAAGAACATCTTGCATGTCCCAATCGGGCAAATGAGTCACGCGGTTCATTCGTAAGCAACTAGCGTTCATCGCCAAACGGTTGACATCATTGTTCACTCTTGCCCGTGACATAGTTTGTTCCTCATACTGTGCTTGAAATCAAAATTTCAACTGACTTCAGGTTCTCCTTCACAAGGAATTTGATCATACACCGCTGCTTCACAGCTACTGACACACTACTTGCCGCCATTTTTGTTAATACTACTGCGCATGCGCCAACTACATTGGGGCTAACCCACAACACACAAAGGATGAAGGTGCATGCTCTGGCAGTTTTATCTTTCTCCAGCTATTAACACTTTTTAATTCACAAATATCTCGGTCAACGTTGAACAACCCTTGTTAGAGTTGCTGTTTTAAGTCCACTTTATGCACAGTAAGGCTAATCGGGACTGGACCTACAGTTTAAAGTGGAATCCGAACCACTTGTGCCTCCACCGGGTATCGAACCCGGGACCCCTTGATTACAAGGCAATGACGCTACCACTGCGCCATGGGGGAGGCACTTGAACAACCCTTGTAACTTGAACTATATGAGCAAATACATTTCTCATCTTGTGTCATAAAAACACGTCATACATGCCTTCCAGTCCGTACACTTGATGAAAATCATTGATCTACCTGTGTATATTACTCCTTATTCTAGAAGTAAAATCATGAAGTTAAATGAAAGTCATTTACAATGTTTAATTCTGTGACGTACATCAGCATCTAAGGTAAGAGGTTCCAAACATACTTCACTGAAGCCTCAGGCCCTCTGGCGAGGAAATCGGTGCTTGTTCTTCCTCTGTAAGAGTTGTCTCTGGAGTTGGTACTTCAGCGGTGACGTTTGCAGGGATTCTGTCTTGACTCTGAAAGAGGGAAAGTAGTCAGATTATATTCAAGACACTCTTAGTCCGCTGCGCTTTTTGACTCTCCTTGCACTTGCGCGTCTACTTGGTTACACGGTGCAACACTGAGTCGTCTACTTCGTTTATTTGGTGTCTGCACCGCTTGCATTATGTTCTGGAGCGGTGCAGAATGTGGTGTATGTTCACGTGATACGTGGTAACCAATCAAATGAACATTGAATGCGGCAAGCAGTTAGTTATTTGTTGAATCTTATGGACTTGAACAACGCTATTCTTGCGTACGGTTGAATATGATTTCGTTGCAGCAGCGTGACACTGGGATACATGTGCACTACACCGAGTGTCGAAAAGTGCACCGAGCTACACGGGCTAACGTAAACAGAAAGAAGCATATTCTAATCATCATGGTTCGAATTATTATGCCGGCCTCCATAGCGGAGTGGTTAGCACGTCACGCTAAGACGCCAGGAGTCCCGGATTCAAATCCCGGGTGTTCCTTGTGAGAGTCCTTCCATCAATTGCATCCTATCATCACTCATTCCCATCTTCACGATTAGCCAAAACTGGCAGAAAAGGGAAGTAAAATAAACCAATCAATGAATCAATCTAATTTTTATGGCCTAAACCTTTAGATATATGCATGCATGTACACTGTCCGTCAGCATAATCCGTCCGAAGTTTAAATAGAAATTTCCGTTAAATTTGACCTCAGCAGTGGTTGGTTGTCGACTAATCGAGAGATCATACGTGTGTGTAAGACGTGCAGAACGTTGAAATGGCTGAATTGGTTAGGTCGAGTGCGGGATACAATCAGAGAGGGCGATTATTGAAGGTCTTCGAGCTGGAAGTCACCGACTGAAATCATATAGTTATTTGGATACACGAGATCGACTGTGTACGACATCGCACACAAATGTGCGGCGTCGAACATGTCCGAGGAGGGTTCTACTAACCCGGCGAGAAACATTCATTCGATGGAGAAGACAACAAGGACACAGGCAGTTGTTCAAAGAGCCCAAGAGCTCATTTTGGAAGATCCAGGGATGTCGCTTAGGAAGTTGGCGACCATCTTGGATTCCTAGGACAGTAGTAAAGCCGTGGATGGTGACCGTGGCATCTGAAATGCAGTACATCTTATAGCAGAATGGTGCTCTTGCACACACGATTCATTAGTGTAACACTGGCCATCCGACAATGTTGACATGTTTTGGTCCAAGCATTTCTTGCCTCCGAATAGTCCAGATTTAAACCCTCTTTGATAACAAGTCCAGGTACCCCAACGTGCCATCTCTCCAGGCCGTATTGAGGCAGCAGCCCGACCCTGTGGCCGAGTGGTTAGCACATCGCGCTGCGACGACAAGGGTCCCGGGTTCGAATCCCGGTCGGGCTTTCTTGTTTGTGAATGTCCATTCATCAATTTCATCATTTCATCACTCATCCCCATCTTCGCAAATTAGCCAAGAGGCACAAAACGCGAAATAAAATAAACTAAATCAATCAATCAATCAATCAATCGTATTGAGGCAGCATTCGCGGATTTGGACCAAAAGCAGTTACAGAGGGCGTGCTCGCTCTTCAGGCAGTGGTCGAAGCGAGAGAGGGCTACACAGCATAACAGGACTCAGGGAGGATCCCTTCAATGACATATAGGAAGCTTGTCGGCAAGTGTACGTTTCTAACGAAGAATAAGCATTGCCTATAATACATTTTATCGTCCGGATTTTGCTGACGCACCCTGTATAGCGTAATGTAACAGGACAGTCGAAGTTTAGCTTGAAAAGGGGTGAGTCGAGACAGTTGTAGTCGGGAATTGTAAAGCGGCGAGTTTGAGTTTTGAGGAGAGAAGAGACAAGAGTTAAGTTTGGACTCGGGAGACGTCAGGGAGTTTGATTTTGAAAGACAGTCAATTTTTGTTATGGAAAGTGAACGTCAGTTTGAAAGTTGTTTGGGAGTGAAGTGCTGAGAAGTTAAGAGACTAACATCAGCGAGTGAGTGAGAGTTTAACTTGGAAACTCTTTTGATCTTCTCTTCGAAAACGAGACGGGTAATATGCTTTTCTCTCAAGCCAACCTTGCCTTTGCAGTTTATAGGTCATTTTAACCCAAAATATGAGATTTGCCATTCATTCAAAAGGTTGTGAGTTTTAAGTTTATTTAGGTACCTCCACAGTTAGAAGAAGCAGCCGAGCGAGAGCTTACATGAGCTACCGCTAACCCCCAATGGTAAGATTTACATTCATCCAAGGGCTTCTGATTCGATCCCAGAACTTTTTAAGGTTCGCAACCTACCGTGCTTCGGATGTTAACCGAAAGGTCGGTTTGTTTTACGATCGTGCCATAAACCTTAACAAATGATTATGATAAAAAACCTCTAAATAAAAATCTAAAAAAATGCTAAAACTTCAAAGTTTACCTTTAGTTAAACAATTTATTGTGTTGAAATAAAATGTCTCACAACGCGTCGTTGACCTCACAAAGATGGGAAATATAATTACAATTATAGGCTAATATTTTCTTGGTAAAAATGGAAAATGCATATGCCTTTAGCGAGTAGCTTATGAAATAGTCATAACTTAATTTGGCGTTCGTTGTCGGAGTTACACTGGGTGACAACAGGTATATTAAATTTCTGGCCAGTACAAAAATGTTTTCGCGAATAATATATACTGAAATGTTTTTTAAACAAAAAAGCTAATTATGACGAACATAAGTATGCGTGTATTATACACATGACCAACAAAATCGTCATAGTGTTCACGGAACTTAGAAACTTAAAAAGAAAAAAATTCTTAGTCATGGGGAAACAGGACAGGCCAAAAATATAACTTCTCAAAAATCCGAACTCTTATTTCGTATATAATGTTAATGTGCAATAGTTAAAGGTCATTACAACCTTCAGGAAAATCAGAAAAAGGTTAATTAAACGCGGCTGTCGTACAGAATTCCGTGATGTATGTGTATTGAAAAGCTTAGCTTGTTAAGTTTTCATTGGACTACTGTTCCTATTTCGATTTGTTTTTCAAGTTTACACATTTTATGCTCTACTACAAAGAAATAAAACTTACTTAAATGTGCTGCATTCCTTGAAATGGACTTCAAAGTAATTTGGCGCAGATCCTTGTCCTATCCTTTTCTTTTGTACGCGTTTCCTCTGCCATGATGCCTCGAACTGGAGTTCCACTCTGAGAGGTCGGCTAACCCCACCTCCCACCCTGGGTCGTTTGAGCTCCTTCTAGGCCCTGAGGACTTCTTGGACCCTCTCAGGCCTAACCTGGCTCTTTGGTACCCTCTTAGGCCCTTTCAGGACTCCCCTGAGTACCTTTAAGGACCCACGGGACCCCCTTGAGCCCTCCAATTTTCCCCTAGGGGGAAAACCAACACTGCAGAAGAGATCCTGGCCAATGGGGGAGACCAGGTCAGAGGGGGACGTGGGATACCTCCATGCCTTCCGCCCTCCTTCCCACCGAATCCCCCCTCCCCGTGGGAATGAGCCCCCCAGCGCTCCCAGACTCGGCAGTGATGGTGCAGCAGAAGAAGATCTAGGGATCAACCCTCCGTAGTGAGTGCCGAGAGGGACGAGAGAGGCCCACGCACGCACACAAGCACACACACACGCGCACATACAAAGAAAAACACGCACACAAAAAAAGAAACCAAAGCTATGAGCTAAACTAAAGAAGGATTCGGGGGTTAACTACAATGGCCCTAGTCTACTCGCTACGGTCATCCCAGCTGCCATGCAGCAGCCGGAGATCACCCTTAATCACAATTGTGGTCTCCAGCCGCTCGAACGGCCGGAGGCCACCCTTAACACTACAGTGATTCCGGCCGCCATACAGCAGCCAGAGATCACCCTTAATCACAATTGTGGTCTCTAGCCGCTCGAACGGCCGGAGACCACCCTTAACACTACAGTGATTCCGGCCGCCATACAGCAGCCAGAGATCACCCTTAATCACAATTGTGGTCTCTAGCCGCTCGAACGGCCGGAGACCACCCTACTGACAAGATATTCTGCCCATATACTACCTTAGAAATAATGGTAGCACAGAAACTCTTTTGTGTGTGGTGATAGTTTTACTGAAACAGCATGTATGCCCAGCCTCTTCGCCATTCCCACTTGACACTTTCTGCCAGAGCTTATCCTTAACCAAGATGATCTACTGAGGAGTATGAGAATTGAGGCTATGGACGCCTGCAGGAGGGGAATTCCTGATTAGGTTTGGATTTATATTGTCCGAAGTACAATGTCCTGGGTTTGAGACATTAGATAAGTTGGATATTCATTGCATTTGATAATCATCCATCTCTGTCTTTCTATCATGTGCGTTCACCTAAGGTTTTTCCTTTAGTTTATGCTGAAAATCCACTTCATGCACAGGTAGAATAATCCGGACCGAACCTACAGTTTAAAGTGCGATCCGAACCACTGTTTGCCTCCACTGAGTATCGAAACCCGGATTCCTAGATTACAAGGCGACGACGTGACGTCATTGGTGCACGCTAATGGTTGTAAAATATTACGAAGGGACTAAATGAATTATACAGCATAGTAGTCCAGCACCTCTGCTTTTAATGAGTTTCAAGTTCTATCATCAGTGAAAGGCAGGGACTTCATAGTTCAGGTTACAAGCAATGCTTTAATTCACGATTAGCCTTTGTATGTAAAGGTAATAGTTGCTCAGAATGTAAGACTCAATGGCACTTTTTGGAACATGAAATGACTAAGTGTTGAAAGATGTTTCAAGACAATTCAACTAAGTTAAATAACACAAATGCCATACCCTGTTTATTCTGGCAAGTATATACTAATGCTCTGTGTTCGGAAACTGCGTATTTTCAACCTATTTCATTGAATATTTTTCCCTTTCATCACCCAACCTTTCCCTTTACATATAGCATTTAAGCAAAAGCAGTGAACCCTGGAGACGCCCATGCCACAGTCTCACGATGGCATGGAAAAAGGCAAATTTGGAAAAGAGAAATTGAAAACCTGGGAATGATGGTGGCCAGTAAAGTGCTGATGGAATGGATATCATGTCACAACCTATTTGAGTTAATATATTCCTAACATAATCTATAACTTACATAACTTAATCTATATATCCTTTTCTTTCCCAGCTGTAAAGGCGTATTCTGTACCTAACGTGAGCTATGTAATTCTCAACTCATTAATACTTATTTTCTCACAATGCGACGTGCACACCAATGTATTCCTATATTTAATATCGTCTTAGATTTGAAGTCAGTCTTACTTCACTGTCTTAGACTAATTAATTTCTATATTTCCAGTCTCAATTATTTCTCTACATCCTTTCCCCTAACTCTACAGCAGGTATGCATTTTGCGACATTTTTGTACATTCCTCTTTTTCTGAATCTTCATTCTCGAAGTATCGTTCTTGCCTTGCTTATTCTAACCTTAGTTATATATCCATCGTACCCTATCACTTCATTTTCAATGTTTCTTTCCTGAATCTTCATTCCCGAAGTTTTCTCTTTGCTTTGCTTATTCTAACCTTAGTTATATATCCATCGTACCCTATTTCTTCATTTTCAATGTTTCTTTCCTGAATCTTCTTTCTCGGAGTTTTCTCTTTGCTTTGCTTATTCTAACCTTAGTTATATATCCATCGTACCCTATCTCTTCATTTTCAATGTTTCTTTCCTGAATCTTCATTCCCGAAGTTTTCTCTTTGCTTTGCTTATTCTAACCTTAGTTATATATAAATCTTACCCTATCTCTTCATTGTCAATGTATTTTTCCAAAATCTTCTTCCTCTAAGTTTCCTCCTTACTTTGCTTATTCTAACCTTAGTTATATATCCATCGTACCCTATCTCTTCATTTTCAGTGTTTCTATCCTGAATCTTCTTTTCCGAAGTTTTCTCTTTGCTTTGCTTATTCTAACCTTAGTTATATATCCATCGTACCCTATCTCTTCATTGTCAATGTATTTTTCCAAAATCATCTTCTTCTAAGTTTCCTCCTTACTTTGCTTATTCAAACTTAGTTATATATCCATCGTACCCTATCTCTTCATTTTCAGTGTTTCTTTCCTGAATCTTCTTTTCCGAAGTTTTCTCTTTGCTTTGCTTATTCTAACCTTAGTTATATATCCATCGTACCCTATCTCTTCATTGTCAATGTATTTTTCCAAAATCTTCTTCCTCTAAGTTTCCTCCTTACTTTGCTTATTCTAACCTTAGTTATATATCCATCGTACCCTATCTCTTCATTTTCAATGTTTCTTTCCTGAATCTTCTTTCTCGGAGTTTTCTCTTTGCTTTGCTTATTCTAACCTTAGTTATATATCCATCGTACCCTATTTCTTCATTTTCAATGTTTCTTTCCTGAATCTTCTTTCTCGGAGTTTTCTCTTTGCTTTGCTTATTCTAACCTTAGTTATATATCCATCGTACCCTATCTCTTCATTTTCAATGTTTCTTTCCTGAATCTTCTTTCCCGAAGTTTTCTCTTTGCTTTGCTTATTCTAACCTTAGTTATATATCCATCGTACCCTATCTCTTCATTTTCAATGTATTTTTCCAAAATCTTCTTCCTCTAAGTTTCCTCCTTACTTTGCTTATTCTAACCTTAGTTATATATCCATCGTACCCTATTTCTTCATTTTCAATGTTTCTTTCCTGAATCTTCTTTCTCGGAGTTTTCTCTTTGCTTTGCTTATTCTAACCTTAGTTATATATCCATCGTACCCTATCTCTTCATTTTCAATGTTTCTTTCCTGAATCTTCTTTCCCGAAGTTTTCTCTTTGCTTTGCTTATTCTAACCTTAGTTATATATCCATCGTACCCTATCTCTTCATTTTCAATGTATTTTTCCAAAATCTTCTTCCTCTAAGTTTCCTCCTTACTTTGCTTATTCTAACCTTAGTTATATATCCATCGTACCCTATCTCTTCATTTTCAATGTATTTTTCCAAAATCTTCTTCCTCTAAGTTTCCTCCTTACTTTGCTTATTCTAACCTTAGTTATATATCCATCGTACCCTATCTCTTCATTTTCAGTGTTTCTTTCCTGAATCTTCTTTTCCGAAGTTTTCTCTTTGCTTTGCTTATTCTAACCTTAGTTATATATCCATCGTACCCTATCTCTTCATTTTCAGTGTTTCTTTCCTGAATCTTCATTCCCGAAGTTTTCTCTTTGCTTTGCTTATTCTAACCTTAGTTATATATCCATCGTACCCTATCTCTTCATTTTCAATGTATTTTTCCAAAATCTTCTTCCTCTAAGTTTCCTCCTTACTTTGCTTATTCTAACCTTAGTTATATATCCATCGTACCCTATCTCTTCATTTTCAGTGTTTCTTTCCTGAATCTTCTTTTCCGAAGTTTTCTCTTTGCTTTGCTTATTCTAACCTTAGTTATATATCCATCGTACCCTATCTCTTCATTTTCAATGTATTTTTCCAAAATCTTCTTCTTCTAAGTTTCCTCCTTACTTTGCTTATTCTAACCTTACTTATATATCCATCGTACCCTATCTCTTCATTTTCAATGTATTTTTCCAAAATCTTCTTCCTCTAAGTTTCCTCCTTAGTTTGCTTATTCTAACCTTAGTTATATATCCATCGTATCGTATTCTTCATTTTCAATGTATTTTTCCTAAATCTTCTTCTTCTAAGTTTCCTCCTTACTTTGCTTATTCTAACCTTAGTTAGACTTCTTCATATTCCTTAAACTAAGTACTAATAGTGTTTGATTATAACCTTATTGTATTTTGGAAGAAGTAGTTGAAAATTTTGGGGAAATTATTTGAATATATATTAAAAATGTTGTGCCAAAATGAAGCATGGCTTCAGTAGCAGAACAAGACATATTGGATATGGAGCAATTCACAGAGAGCGTAATCTAGATGAAGACCTTAAGCATAGCAGAACGAGGCAAGGAAAGAACATAGAAGCTGTCCGATCTCCTTTTCAGTTTTTTTTTTAAAAAATGTAACCTTACCCTTCTTGGCATAGTGGTTAGAGTAGGATGCCACATAGCTTGTGGTCCTAGGTTCGAATTCAAAGCATGCACATTTCATTAATTCACAGGACCTTGATTTTTTGCTAACGTGATAACACCGGAAAATGTTAATTGTTGCAAGAAGTGTTTATTCATTACAGTGACATGTTCTGAACACATTTTTCATGCATTCGAAATCATGAAATAGCGTAAATTTGGGGTACAATTCGAATTGTGGACTTTTTACGAATTTGAACACACTGTCTGGGCATAAAGAACGAAAATTTCCTCCCAAATACAATCTTATTTTGTTTTAGACTTATAAAAGTAAAATGCACCATATTTATGGGTGTATAACGTGCATGAATTCGAAAATTTACACTCTGAAATAGCTATGGTGCGTGTTACACATGGGTAAGTGGACATTTCCCACTATATTTCGCCTTACATTTGAACGTTTAGAATCACCAAGCAAAGTCTCTGGGTTTTGGCTGGAGATCGAGTGGTCACCTGCCGTCACACGGGAGTTGCAACATTGTTATTTATTACGCCAGAAATGTTTTGTGTCACCAAAAATAATAGCTCGATTTGGGCGAAGATCAGGTGCGCACGTACCATTACAAGGGTAACATCGGTATTCTTCGCTTGTGAAACTTTCTGCGTTACCGAGCTAAGTGGCGCTGTTTTGGCGGAGATTGAGTGCTCACCTAAAGTCACATGGGAGCCGTAACATCGGTATTTGTCGCGCGATAAATAATGAAAAATAACTTATTCAAAAAATCGTTTCCAAAGTATGAAACTGTCACGAACAGACAAAGAGTGATATACAAATTGATATACTGATTTAAAAACACAACGAAGGGCGTATATTTGGCAGCGAAATGTGCTAAAATAAAAATGCAAATGATGGGAAATATAGCGCCGAAATGATAGGGGAAAAAATTGGGAATATATAACACCGAAAAATCGAGGTCCCCACCTCGTCTTCACGATGCTCCATGAACAGCAAAATTTTGGAACTCGCATGATGCCCCGCACCGAAATCAAGAGTGCTGCCGTATAGCTATGCGGGATCTCTCGATAAAAACTGGTTGTAATTCTTATGTAAAAGATGCATAGCCATGAGTGAAGGTCAAAATGTTTTTCGCTGCGCGTTACGCAAGTAATGTAAATAAAATAAGGTCTGCAGTACAGAGGCTCTTTGGACATTCTTTTTTTCTCGAAAATATTTGTTTGTATCACAGGCAGTTCAAGCTGAATTAATTTGGGCTCATCGAATTTTGAGAAAAACAACGCAAAAATTTACCGATTTCTGCATATTTTTAGAGCGAAAAATCAAGGCCCCTATAAATTCATCATCCTAATTATTCTACAGAGGTATAAAGGGCAAGCCATGAAGTTTCGTGTGATTCATCAGTTCTCATTCATCTTTATTGTTGATTAATCGCTTGGATAAGAAAAGCGATGGAATCTAAACAGAATCCAAACACAAAAAAGAGGACATGGAAGTGATAATAAATAACCAAAGACGATAAGAACAGGATGTGAAATACATGGAAATAACATTTCCACTAAGAAGGAGCAAAGAACAACAGAATGTAAGCCAGGCATGACGGCAGTTGGGTACAACAGCCAATTCAAAAAAGTTAGAGGATTCCTAGAGACCTACTGGTGGGCAATTTACCAAATAAAATGCCCCGAGTGTAGTGTGTGGTGTAATAGACACACAAACATACAAAAACTCACACAATATGCACTCACCCAAATGTTGACGAAATAGGAACCGTTATATAATGAATTAACCATAACACTTCTAGAAAACAGAAAGAAACTAATAGGTAAATAGAAAAAGTGTGTGTGTGGTCCAGTGACTCATGGTGTGTCACATACATTAGTCAGTAACTTATAGATGCCTACGTTCTAGGTTCGATTCCTGTTTAAGGCACAGATGTTGACTTTGTTCTATCACCATTTATTTTACCATTCATTCATCGTCGCGTTTAACGTGAAAAACAGATATTTTTACTGGTTTGAGTAAAAACTATGCATGAGTATAGTTCATCCTTTCATCACTTCCATCTAATCTTCATCAATCTTCGTCGTCACGATTAACAGACGAGAAAGAGACGTAAAAATACGAATGAAATATGTAATTTGCCTTTTCACAAGTACTATTAGTATGAGACTTCTAAACCTGTCTGCAAGTTAATGCAAGTTCCCTAACAGTGTATACGGCCCAGAATGTATGTGTCATTGAAAAGTTCTTGACAGATGTATTTGAATACAATGCGTCAGATCCTACCTTCTGCTGAGTGTCTGGTCACGTGGGCATGAAGGGGAACGAAGCAGCCGATACTGCCGCCATATCTGCTGATGCAGACGGCGATATTCTCGTCCACCTTCTGACATCCAGGAACCTGCAGTATATGTTTCTTTGCTCCCTTCTTGACACTTGACTGCAAGAGTGGGATGACGTAAATGGGAACAAGCTTCGTGTTATCAAGCTCATGATTGGTGCATGAGGTTTCTCGTAAAACCTCACTCCAAGAAGAGGCAATTTTAACCCGTCTTAGAATTGGACACAGCCTTCTCACCCATGGTCATTTGCTGTAGAGCCTGCACCTCCAATGTGTCGTGTATGCAATGCTATTTTAAGTGGTCGGGGTAATGTTCTCGAATGTAACGGTTTTACATTCCTGAGACAGTTAGTTTTTAAAGCTCCCATCGATTTATCATTCATGTTGGGTGAAGAATGTTTTAGCAAATGTTCTTACCTTTTGAGAAGAGCATGTATCTTTCACACTCAATGAGGAAGTTATTTTTTAGTGTAGTATCCTTAGTTTTTAATGTGTTGTATTTGTTTTGTGCAGGCTCAATTACAACCTTGCACTTCTAACCTTTCTCAAGGAGTTCTTTACGTACCTTTTTTAAACTTTAAGGTAACATAGAAGAGTGCAAAATGGACATACGCACCAATGCACTACAAAATTTTATCTCAATCATTTATTCCTACGTAGATGGAACTTGAAGGTAGCCTCAAATGGATTCAGAAGCTTTGAAAACACGTTCATGCGTGAGAAAGCCTTTTTAGAATATTTGGGAATGTGGCAAAACGAAATATGTGGGAATATTGAAATATCGTAGTGTTCAAGAAATGCACATAAAAGAAATTACTAAACGTTATTATACAATCTTCAATGTGTAAGATTTGTGGCTGCAATGTACAATGCCTATAGCTAGCTGAAGTGTTTAAAGGAATTATAAAAGTTAGACTAAGGAAAAGTTTAGCTCTTCAAAATCATTATGTGTTTTTAGAGGAAATATTAATAACATTCGACTGTAGAATCTAAGATATGTTTTCTAAACTCAGTTGAGAGCATTAGAAAAGTTCGGTTTTTATGTACATAATCTGCTCTTCCGAAGTACAGTAATCATAGATAGATATTATATTGTAAGATACGTTCTGTCAGTCATTAATGCAACATCCTCTGAATGATGTTGAAACCCTTGGGAAATGTCCTTGCAGCTTACAGTTCGAAAATGTCAGTTGAATTATTGTCCCGTATACTCTGTGAAACTGTTATGACGTGTGGTTAATGTAGGGTCTTAAGCTCAAATACTGGGTAAAGGCATGGAAACGTTATTGCATTTTAATAATAATAATATTTTGTCTCATCGTCTGCTTTATCATTCATTCCCGTTGCCACGATGCACCTAGAGAGGTACAAAATGACGCAAACTAACCAAAACAATATGTGAGCATAAAATGTTCCAAATTTTCAATATTTATTCTAATTCTGGCACCATGAGTCACTGGAAGAATACTGGAAAAAATGGAAAGGAGATCGAACTGCTTCCAGGCGACAGAGGACCGAGCGGTGTGGAGTGTAGAGGAGCGAGTCGTGCGAGTTTCCATGCAACCACTACATCCCCTGCAACCCTTCCCCTACACAACTAAGGAGGGTAAAGGGACGACCTCCCCCGCCTCTCACGAACACCGACAGAGGCGAGCAGTCACCCACGCCTCCTGTACGCCATCACACCACCCCGATACCGTGACCAAGATCTCCGAGGGGCCATTCAGAAAGGGCTCGTTAAAGGGTGGAAGTATGGAGTTTTCACCAACGACTGCTTTTTCAGCAACCCGCTGGTGCCTACGTCCCTCCCGACCTGAGTTACATCACCCGCTGACCATTCACCCCTCCGCAGTGCTGTTTCTCCCCCTCTGAAACCCCCCTTCCCCTACCCGTGAGTCAACCTTTAAGAAATAGACTCCAGTTTTCGTCTGGTCCCAAATAGAACTTTTTGCGAAGGAAGATTATTTTAAGGATACAGGAAAAAGATCCTTTTTGTTTGACACGTCAAATTACAAATAATTTACTGGAACCTGTAAAAGGAAAGAGAAGGTATTTATTTTACTACTGGTTACCGGAGATCTAAAAAGCAATGAAAACGTGGAGTTTTACAATGTTTATTGAACATTTCCTTAGAACAGTTCTCGATTTTGCATGTAACATCTAAATTGTAATTTCTCATTGTAACATATTTTTACAATCACATGTCCCTGGACATAATGTCCACATATCAGCTAAAATATTACACAAAATGAATCAAGTGCATAACCGAAAATTTTGTAAGAGGGGATATATTGTGTATCCCACGACTTCATGCTTCACGAAACGTGGAATTTGTTTTCTGTAATAACAAAATCGTGTCTAACAAATATGAATCTGACATTTTAAATAATCATAACAAATAACATTAAACATACCAGCTACAAAAGAGTAATAGTTTCTTTTCTGTTGACGTTCACCACCTAAACTACTTATGTTGTTGTTTCTCGCAATCCTGTGGAAAGCTTAGTACACTGGTATTGAACATTTTAAGTTTACGAACAGGCAGCAAGGAATTAACTTTGAAATTGGCGATAGAATACGTATTAGGATGTGCTGAAAACTGCTACGAAAATACATGACATGTAATCATCAATTTATAATAAGAAATTTTCAAAGTTATTATATTTGTGTCATGAGTAGGGAACGGATTTCTAGTTCAATACTTTTTTTTTCTCTTCATCCTAGACGCATGCTATTTAGAGATCTTTGCACTTGACGTACACAGCGACCCTCTAATGAAATTCTATGGGACCTAAAACGCCTAAATGAACCATAAATTCCTATAAATGCCTAAAAGGCCGGTTTGTAGCTACCTGAAAAAAACCTCTTAAACCTCTTGCGTAAGTTTAAAAATAACTTTTACTAAGAACGACACTTAATTTCCACCACAAAGGTTTGAGGCCCTTGAAACTTGAGACCTTGAACCAATCTGAGCAGCAAAAGAAGCAATGCAATAGCAAGGGATATCAGCGTCTCCTCTGTACAAATATCCTCCATCTTCCAGCCTGCATCACGAAATTGGAAAAATGTGGAGTGAAGTGACTGGATGAGGCGTTCGTCGTTGTTGAACGCTGTACTTCCGGGGTGATTAAACGGTTCATAGGTGTAGCATACCAAACAAAGATGCAGGCCCTTGTAGGAAGGAATGCTAGCTACAGAAATATACATTTGCGAGCACTGCCTGCCCTATTCCTGGCTTCCGACATTGTGAGTGCTTGGGATGATTTCAAGAATATAGTCGCCTGATTGGCTGTTTCGAGCGCCTGCTGTAAGGAGTAGGAATGGCAACCTCATACATTACCAATCACGTCGCCTATTTCCTCAATTGACACAACAACCTAAGTGAAAGGGGAGGGTTTACGTAGAAAACTACAACTACCCTAGTATAGTGGATGTTCATCAAACCTGTTTTTGTTTTTTTTGTGTTTTTTTAGTCAATTTTAAATTAGACCTACAGTTTATAGTGGGATCCGAACCACTACACTCTGTCCCCGAATCTTTGGAGCAAGGCCGCGCATAGCGGCAGAGAAGGGGAGGAGGGGAGAATCGAGTGTGCAGGGCGAAGCAGTACACGCTGCTGCAAAAGCTGTTAGCTGCAGTAGCTCGCCCTCCACGCAATCCCGTTCCCTCTTACGATTTCATTGGTAGAGCCATCTCAACTCGCAACTTGCGCAGAGACTTGTTTTCGTTCGCTTGCTCCAGAGATAACAGGAACATGAAAATTAAGTATACTTAATAATTACACCTATTAATTTGTTGTAGTAAGCACCTAAGAGTCATAACATGAAATTTTATAAAATCCTAAATCCCTCTTTTCTTGCACCTAAAATCCGAGAGAGAATATGGAAGGAAATTTACTTACCCATTTGTTAGATGGTTCCGCTTGGAGTATGCAGCACTCTGATCGTCTCGTCCCTGGACCATCGAGTTGCCTCTGAAAGATGCAAGGTAACACGAATATACCCAATGCTGTAAATTTATTCATTAACAACAACTTAATATAGTGTAACTCGAACTTCATCAGAGGATAAAAGTAACAATCTTCATTAGTGAGACTGTCAAGTACCAACCCCCTGGGTGTAAGGGGTGCTCCTTCCACGCAGTGCACCCAATAGTCAACCTCACTTCCACGTAGTACGCCCTGGACTGCAGACTAACGAGGCTCTGACGACTGGCCCCATGGCCAGTATAATTCTGTTTTGTCCCTATTTGTGCTGAGCGCCCTTTTTAGCCTCAGCTTTTAATAAGGTAAGGAATTTTAGTTTTCAGACACGCTTTTATTTTTGTTATGATAAGTGGCTGGACCCCGTATAGTGTGACGGGTGCAAGATAGCCTCAGTGCTGACGCACCCACAAATTATAATACAAATTCGAAAAAAAATATAAATAAAATATATGGATCAATCATTATACGTTGCAGGGTAATAATATGTACCCGACCCACGAGACGTCTTTGTCTCGGTAGCATCTCTATATATTTTCTTAACTATTGCCCAGAGGTATGCAGAAACATTTTTTGTGAAGAAATTATGTCCAGCTTGATACGGACGTGCACATCGAATAATAAGCGAAATTATGTATATATTTGCAAAACAATAAAACAGAATCCTCACCTACTGCTTTTACAGTACTCCTCTTGGCAGATGCTGTAGCCTGGATGCTGTCTTCCATCTCATTGGTTTCTCAGAAGACATGAAGGCATTGGTGTTCAGTTTCTTAGTTGAACTTGCCTGTCATCAGGCAATGTGGGTTTGGTGGAGTGTTTCGACTCCCCAAAGTATGTTGAGACACATTCCTGAGAAAGAAAAATGAATTCTTTTGTACATACCATTCAATCTGTACTACAACCTTCTCTGTAATAACAGTGAAGAAATTGTTCAAAATGCATGATTGTCATGGACGTCCGGAAGCGGAGGCAAGGGGGGCCGCGGCCTTTCCCTGGAAAATGAATGTCCACCTGAAAATTATATATTTCACACATAATCTAATTTCAGACACAGTAATTTATGTTAATTATTATAAATTCCTTGAATGAACATCATAATTTCAGACTGAAATAGTGTTTTTTGAGGGGGCGTCACTATTACGGGGAAAAATATGCCTCTTTTACCCCCCTGGAAAAAAAAAGTACGTTGCTTGCCCCTCCCTGTGAAAAATCCTGCGGACGTCCATGATGATTGTAATGTTTTGCGGCATTTACGGTTTTAAATCCTGTCCCACAGCGCTCGACTTCCTTCGAGATATCCTTTCTGACTTGTTTGGCTACAAAGTCTTTCTACTAAGAATTCTAGCTCGGTGGGAGGCGTGCTTGAATGTTATTCATATTGTTTCGAAATTTTGAAATAAATACGTGGCCTTTAATTTGCTATTTTTCTTACCATTTGCTCCCATATATTTTATATTGTAAATATATTGCAAATTGTAAAATAATATTAACTCCGTATAATTTTCCTTAAAGAATTATGTATAATGACTTCAACATCAATCTATGAGTAAATTTCTTTGATTCTAAAAATGTGACTGGTTCAGGTGAAGGTTACATATACTCATATTAATAAACACAATCTTTTATAAGGAATTTATTTTGGGTAACCTTTGAAGTTTAACACATAGTGGTTCCTTCGGATCTCACTTTAAACTGGAGGTCCAGCCCCGATTGGCCTTTCTGTGCATAAAGTGGACTTAAGACAGAAGCTCTTTGGAGTTAAGATCAGAGGAAAAAAATTCAGTTTAAGAACGTTAACACCTACACAAATTGTTTTCAAGCTTTGTAGAAAAAAGGGGGCCATGCCCCCCCCTCGAGCCATGAAATATTTTAATGCAAACCTGTAAAAACCTACAAAAATAATATGAAAGATTTTTAAGATTTTGCAAGAAATTCCATTTTCTTCTTTCATAAATGAATGTATTGTTTCTGGAGAGAGGCAGACTCCAGAAGTCTGCAGTCTACTATATTTAGTAATTTTAGTTTTATAACCATTTATGCGAAGCTACAAAATGTTCCAATTTGGTCGGGTTGCATTTTACTCCCTGTTCTGACTTCTTTCATACTGCAGTCTTGATGAGAAAATGTCCTATTATTTGGTTAATTCACATTCACATATATTCTTCATTATAAGGATCATTCCATTGCGTTGGTGGTCACATGCAAGGTAAGAATTCCCATGGCGGAAGGGGGATCTCCCACCTTCCCACCAACGATCTTGTTCTATTGAAATCCCCCCCCCCCCCCAATCAAAATGTTCCTAGGGTAGGAGTTTGTGTTATAACAACAAAGATAAGCAATTAGTTTTGGCTTTACTTGGCTTTTACATACTTTACTAAGAATAATATCATAAACAAATACAAACATGAAAGAACAAAGAATGATGTCTGCCTGTGTGTGAATGTTGCATATTCTCTTGTTCTATCTCTCTCTCTCTCTCTCTCTCTCTCTCTCTCTTTAGGGCTGACATTAAAACGTACTTCTACAGTCGTAGATAAGGTTTTAAAATTATATCAAATTGGACTAGTAAGGAATGGAGCCGTAGCTGCGACGGGGGTTGTCATTGTTACCCTAGGGCCCTGGAGCACATAAATTAACCGGCCTGTTATTTCTCTTGCATTTCTTACCTCCATTTCTCGGAAATAAAACATAGTACTTACATAGGAAACTAATCCCTTCTTAAAGTCTCTTATTTTTTGTCCCTCCACTTAGTTATATTTAATTTGCATCGAATTTCCAGATTTGAACAATACCACACAATGCTTGCATGAAGATGATGTCGCATGCACGTCCTTTTATTAGACACATTTCTTGAATGCTAAGTTTTCTTTTCTTCAGATTCAACGGAAAAGTGTAGGTACATAAAATTTCTACAATGTCTAATTATGCCAGCTACATCTAGGTAGGAGGGAGGTGCAAATTCGGAGCAGGGGGTGCGAAAAATCTATTCTCGTCCTGGGCGCTGAAATCTCTAGGTACTACAACCCTGATAAGAAAATATTTTCTTTCAAGAGACCATTAATAGATTTACACCATTATAGAAACAAAACACAAGAAAGTATTATTATTATTATTAACAAAGAGCAATAATTAACACTTACTAAAAACATTTCACATATCTTCTAATTTCTTGACATTTTAAACCAGTTGTTAAAGGAATTAATTTGCTAGTTTATAAATGTAGCAAATTAATTTGTTTATAAATATAAATGTGCGCATTTATATATATATAAAACCATGGTTTCAGCTTACCCCCCTAAAAACTCCTGAGTACGGACCTGTCCTCAGTACACCCCGGTAAGTGCTCCTTGCAGGCTAATGGGGATCTGGCGCCTGGATAATCCTATGTGGAGTCTTGTTCTTCTGTATTTTATGTTTTCGTACATGAATTGAACAAGAACTTTCTTCTTACGTAATGCACGAAATTTCATTCTAATAAGTTGAAGCCCATGCAGTTGCGAATTGTTAAGATTTGAACGACAGAACAATATACATCTATATCGTACTCGTATGTTTCATAATTTCCCTACTTACCATTCTGTGTTGTTGATTAAATTTTGCCTTTGCTGCAAGTAGTCTGAAAGACAATTGTCTCAATCGTTTTTAGTACATCACATGTTGCCTTTTGTTTGCTTTGGGCATTTTTATCAGATAAGTTCTATAGCAACACACTATCATTGTTACCTAGTGTATTGTTGCACGCCAATAATATAAATCCATTCTGATATTTAGTATAGAATATGATTAGAACAACTTGATTTTTAAGTTCACCTTATGCACATATTAACTAATCGAGACAGGATCTACAGTTTAAAGTGGGATTCGAACCACTATGTGCCTCACCTGGCATTTTTCTAGGGAATCCTTGATGATAATTATTTTAAGGGCCCGGGTATTTATGTCATCATATTTCCATCCTGTACTGTTTTTCTATGCCTAAATTCCTTTAAACACGATTCTAAGTTTTCTGAAAATCATTTCGTTGGTTTTGCTTACCATATAAATGCATTTTTCTACCATCTTTAGGGGATATTTGTCCAAAATATGGTATAAAAGCATACGCTTTAAAAAACTTCTTACGTGGACTTATCCAATATGTCGTCAGTGGCATAATATCGGCAAAAATCATTAAACTGAAGTTAGGCATTGAAAGATAATGCACCCAAATAGCAATGTTTGTAATTGCATTGCTCGGTAATATCATCGTGCTTGGATCAGAATGGTTATCAGCTTTAACACGTCCGATAACTTTAAAAATGCTGCATGGGTCTTATTTAATTTACGTCATAAAACGTATGTGTATGTTTGTAAACATTGTTTCATAACAATTCAAAGTATGTATACATTTTTTACCCATATTAGAACACCTAAAACATGAGATTGTTTATTTATTTGGTTTATTTTGCCTGGCATTTCAACCACTTTTGGCTAATCGCGAAGATGAGGACGAATAATGATGCTATGAAATTGATGAAGTGACGGACGCTCATGAAGAGCATCCATGACCAGGACGGGACTCGAACCCGGGGCCCATGGCGTAGGATATGTGAATATAAAATCATCCTGGATACGCTATAGCATCTTCATTCAACAATAATTATCCAAAATATGGATTGCAAAAAAAACATTTCTTCATTTACAAGGATAGGGATTTCCTTTTAATGCTAATACGTCTATATTTGGTATATTTATTAAATTTCATGTTCATCAGTCAAAAAAGAATAGTCCGCTTATAATTCGTGTACGAGACATGTTATATCAGTTATATATCTTTATTTATTTATTTACTCAAAGTTTCAGATACAGTCTTATTTGGCCATTTTACACTGAAACAACATAAATAAAGTAGAAACAAAAAATAACAAAAGATAAAAACAATAACAAGGTGGGATGGATTTATATGTTCTTGGTCAGTAATATACAAAAATTACGTTCTGGAAGGAAAATATCTACATTCAGGGGAAGTTGGTTGTAGATTTCAGGGAGCCTGTAAAACAAGGAGCGTTGTAGAAGGGATAGCCTAGTGGGTGGGATGTGGAAGAGTTGCAGATTGCGCGTTTGCTTTAGGGGTAAACTAAGTGTGAATTCACTGATTAGGAGATCTGTACTGATTTTGCCATTTATTATCTTGTATAAAAATTTCATGTCAGCTAGATCACGACGAAAGGATGGAGTGTGAATATTCAGAGCAGCCATGGTGTCTGATTTGGATAAATGTAGAAAGGAAGGTATTCTATGGCTAACAATTGCAAGAAAGAAACTGAGAACAGAATCTATTCTGGTGAGATTGGTTTTTGAGGCCATTGCCCAAATTGGGGAACAGTATTCAAGGATGGGCGAGATGAAATATTTAAAGAATAAAGCAAGAGATGATGGGTTTTGAATTTCGCTAAATCTGTATAGAAAACCGAGAAGGTGCATGGCTTTTTTAGTGGTAGCTATAATATGATAATTAAAAGTGAGTTTTTCATCCATGATAATACCTAAGTCCTTTTGGGTGGAAACGTTTACGATTGGATTGTTTTCAATAGAATAAGTAGACACCACTTTGTTATTTTTTAGGGTATAAGTAAGGAAAGAGCATTTCTGAGGGTTTAGTTCTAAATTCCACTGACGAAACCACTTAGCAAGTTCTGTGAGAGCATTTTGAAGAATCATCATGTCACGATGCGATGAGATCTTCTTAAAGAGTTTGCAGTCATCCGCAAACAAAAGTATATTGATAGGGAAGGAGGACAGGTTTTCAGGGAGGTCATCCATGTACAGAAGGAATAGGAGCGGCCCTAAGACACTCCCCTGAGGAACTCCAGACAAAACGGAAGAAAGTTCGAAGAGGTACCTGAAGGAACAACACGTTGTTCACGCTCATGGAGGTAGTCCTGGAGTAAAGAGAGAAATTTGCCATCGATGTTAAATCTGGATGATAATTTATGAAGAAGAAAAAGTAAAAAGGTAAAGTGTTCCCCTGTGCTTAGCACCACGCCATGAAGGCGTATAGGGGGTGCGGGGGTAACGCTCCACACTTTCTTGATCCGGTCGTGAGTGGGGGTGATGTGATCAGCACCACGCCCCTGACCGCCTTTACCCCCCAGGTACCCATATTATTCGACGCTGGGTGGGCGCCGGGGCCGCTTCCAACGTTAGAAAAGTTCCCGGATTTGAACCGGCCGTGGATCCAACCCGGGACCTTTGAGATGGTAGTCAGACGCGTCACCGACTATTTTTTTATTTATTTATTTCTTTTTAACAAAATTTTATTTTATCAGCATACTTACAAAATTTCTGTTAAAATATTGTATAGAATTTTTAACATAGCAAGTAATATAGTAAGAGTCCCATTTTCGCTATCTGATACAAGATTTTTTGGCGTAAACATACATTTGTACCTCTAATATAAATATACATTACTTCATATATTAAATACCTGTTTACACTTTCACACCACAAGTATACAATTATTGTTGTCTAAACAACACTGAGGTAATTTCCAAAATACTCATACATTTTTGGATATTGTAACATTTTCCATCTAGTTCTTTTTAAATACAGTGTGAACAAAGTGCTATTGCTCTCATACTTTTTACAAAATACATAATATATTGTATTAGCTATTAATCAAACTACTGCATTGTTTTTTTTTCTTTTCTGGAAAATATTTGAAATCTGGTCTTCTACACATAGACGGTTGAAAGTACTGGGGTGCTGTTCGACATAGTATTTGTCCTGATACGTAGTTAGGCATTTCCAAATTCCCTGTACTCCATTACATGTTACTATTCTATGCTCAGTGGTGTCTATCTCTCCACATATGTGGCATTTGTTAGTTGTTAGTCTATTGATATTATGTAAGTGTTCATTAGTTGGTATAATATCATGTATTACATTGTACCAAACATTATAGACTGATGTATCCAGAAATTTCTTATTTAAGTTTTTCCAAATATTTTGCCATCTGTTATTGGGAAAATGTTTTTCAATGCGGAGAGCCGGTATCTGCAACTGGTTGTGAAACAGTGTATATAAGTATTGAGAGAGTTTTACGTCTTCACCTTCTGGCGGAAGCACCACATAACTGAATTCTTGCATCAAACTTCGTAGATATATCGATCCTTTTTTCAATCTACGTAGATCTGGCGGATTTTGGGGTGGAAATTCCTCCGTCCATAACTGTATCCATAATGATGTAATGGAATCTTCAATGCCATATAGCGTATAGGATCTTGCCAGGAATAGGGATTTGCATTTGATCTCAATATTTGTGAGCTCCAATCCTCCTTTTAGTTCCATTTCCCATATATTTGATAGTGGTATTCGAAAAAATGTCCACACCACATAAACCAACCAATTCCTAAATTCATTATTCTGAGGTATTTTTGATTGATTGGGATCACTTGGGCCGTATAGTTTAATTTACTAAACATATATGTTTGCAAAAACCACACTCTTTGTATCACGTTTAACTGTCTGCTTCGCATTTTATAACATTGTATGCGAATGTCTCTTGCTATCTTTTGCCAATTTAATTCTAACATTTGTTCCTCGTCCCTGTGAAAAATTATTCCTAATAAAGGGTCTTTCATTAAGAGTGATACTTTTTAAAATTTGAAAACAAAATAAACCACTCAACGTATCAAAGTATATTGTGCTTAATTTTGAAGCTTAGATATTGCAGTTATGTTCTGAACAAAATATCGTTCAAATGTCCTCCACGGCTTTGAACACACTAACGCACACGAAGCTCCAATTGTTAATCACTGTGTCCAACATTAGTGGCGTTATGTCTGCGATAACCTGACGAATGTTCGCCTCCAAATGTTCCAAAGTTCGTGGCTTGTCAGCATAGACCTGGGCTTTGATGTAGCCCCAAAGAAAAAAATCCATGGGTGTTAAATCACATGACCGTGGCGGCCAATTCACACTTCCACGTCTTGAGATGATCCGGTCGCCAAACTTCTCCCTCAGCAAATCGACCGTAGCATCAGCTGTGTGGCACGTAGCGCCATCCTGCTGGAACCACATGTTTTCAATATCTATGGTCTCAAGTTCTGGCCACAGAAATTCGCGTAACATGGATCTGTAGCGGTTGCCATTGACGGTATCTGTTCTTCTCTCATCATCTCGAAAGAAATGAGGTCCAATGACGCCGCCACGCCATAAACCGCACCACACAGTGAGCTTTTCTGAATGCAATGGCACCTCATGGACCACTTGTGGGTTCCTCTCGCTCCAATAACGACAATTTTGCTTATTGACTAAGTCACTTAGACAAAAATGCGCCTCGTCTGAGAAGATGATTTTTCCACTGAAATCAGGATCAGCTTCCAACTGCTGTACGGCCCAATCAGCGAACTCCCGACGCAATCTGTGATCGTTTGGCTTCAACTCTTGAGTCAATACAACTTTGTATGGATGCAGGCCCAAATAATTTCGCAAGATTCGCCAAGTTGATGTCTCAGATAGCCGCAACCATTAAGATCGTCTTGAAACTGACACATTCGGCTCTTCCTCAGTACTGCCTGCTACTGCTGTGATATTGTCCTCACTTCTGTGTTTTACGTTGTCTTCTTGGTGTCTTCTGGTCGTGTAGAGTGAAATCTCACTCAAACTTGGCAACAGTGCGGCGTATAGAGAAACGGTGATGGCGACCCAATTCTCTGGTGAACAAACGATGAGCACCCACAACTGAGCTGCCACTTTGGTAAAATTATTTAATGATTTCTAAACATTCAGGGAGCTTGAGTGGCTGCATGATGAAACCGCAAATTGTGCTTGATATTATCATACCTGGAAGCACTCAAAAAAAATATATTAGAAACTGGAAATAACAATTTTAAAAAGTATCACTCTTAATGAAAGACCCTTTATTTTAATTTCCTGTACATATGGGATCCCTATATCTGGATATTTTTGATCTCATGTGCCAAAGGGTAGCGCCTTTGATTTTTCCATATTTATTTTGGGCCCACTAGCACGGCAGTATATATGTATCGCTGCCATCATTTTTTGCATTTGCTCGTTTGTGGTGATACAAGCGGATAGATCATCTGCGAAAGCAAACACTTGGTTTTCCTTAAAGGCGTGTATCGCGTCGGGAGTAGTTTTCCTGATATATTGCAGCAAAGGATCCAGGGTTAAAGCAAACAAGAGCATACTTAGTGGACATCCTTGCCGAATTGATCTTGTTATATTTATTGGGGACGACAGGAATCCATTGACCATTATCCGAGATTTGTTGATAGAAACCTTTCAAAATATTAATAAACGTATCACTGAATCTATATGCCTTTAGCACCTCAAACAGGTAGTCATGCGACACTAAATAAAACGCTTTTTGAAATAAAAAGAAAGCACACATGCATCAAGTTTCTGCACCATATAATAGGATATCAGATCGCGAATCTCTCCAACTGCACTGAATATACGAGGCGCATCCAGAAAGTAAGTTTCCCTATTTTTTCCCGTGAAAGTAAACATAATGAGCCGTGTAAATTGCGCATGCGCAGCAGAGCTAAGACGTATCAATCATATGCCAGGCGGACAGATCCCGCCCGGCGCCAGTAGCGAGGCAGCAGTGGTCCGAAGTGGAAGCTCGTATTCCTTCTCCCGCCGCATTCCAGTAGCGAGGCAGCAGTGGTCCGAAATGGAAGCTCGTATTCCTTCTCCCGCCGCATGCGAGGTACGGTCGGTGATAAAGTTCCTGAATGCACAAAGCATTTCGCCAATTGACATTCATCGTCAGCTCTGTGAGGTCTATGGGCCGAACATTATGAGTAAGCAGATGGTGCGTCGCTGGTGTCGGCAGTTTTCGGAGGGTCGTCAAAGTGTCCATGATGAAGAGCGCAGTGGGCGTCCGTCCCTCATCACTGATGATCTGGTTGAGCTGGTGCGGCAGCGCATCGTAGAGAACCGTCGCTTCACGATTACGGAGTTGAGTAGCCTTTTTCCGCAGATATCGCGATCCGTGTTGCATGAGATTGTCACGCAGCGCCTGCTGTTCAAAAAATTGTGTGCCAGGTGGGTGCCGAAAAACCTGACACCCGAACACAAAATGAAACGTTCAGGAGCAGCACTGACATTTCTGCAACGGTACCATGATGACGGCGATGATTTCCTCGATAGGATCGTCACGGGCGATGAGACGTGGATTTCGCACTTCACCCCGGAAACCAAGCAGCAGCCAATGCATTGGCGGCATAGTGGATCTCCGGTCAAGAAGAAATTCAAACAGACGCTGTCGGTACAGAAAGTGATGTGCACCGTGTTTTGGGACAGGAAGGGCATTTTGCTCATTGACTTCCTCCCCAGAGGTGAAACGGTGAACGCTGACCATTACTGTGAAACACTAAGGAAATTGCGACGTGCCATTCAAAACAAGAGGCGTGGAATGTTTACTGCAGATGTTGTGCTCCTCCATGACAATGCTCGGCCACATACGGCTCGGCGCACAGCAGCTGTTTTGACGGAATTTGGCTGGGAGTTGTTTGATCATCCACCTTACAGTCCTGATCTGGCACCTCAAGAAATTCCTGTCCTCCGGTGAGCACTTTGGCAACGACGAAGAGCTGAAGACGTCTGTCACACGCTGGTTCCATTCACAGGCGGCAGAGTTCTACGACAGTGGGATCCAAAAGTTGATACCACGATACGACAAGTGTCTCAATTCTGGTGGTTGCTATGTTGAAAAATAGCTGAACCTTTGCTGTACCTGTTACCAATAAATGGTTTCCTGAAACTGTGTTGGTTTTTTTTTTGGTAACATCTCTCCCTTGACATGCCTCGTGTAAACACTGGTAATATAAGTTGATCAATCCGTTTCTGTCTTTTGCATTTTCTTTTCCATACCAGCAGAAAAAAGTTTTTAATTTTGGTTTTACATATCGAACCCACCAGTCATTATGATTACTGTAATGCTTTTGTTGTTTACACCATTCGACCCATTTTTGTGCAAATATTTCATTGATATGTGGAAGCTTTAATAACTGTATATTTAGCTTCCAATATGAAGGACCCCTGACTAGTTTTGTTTCTTCCAGGTTTATTGCCATTTTTACTGCCATATGATCTGTAAATGGCGCTGGCAATGCTTCTATGGATGTTATATTTTATATTTGATCTGTATTTGTATATAACCTACCGATTCTCGATCCAGATTTATTATTAAAATATGTAAATATTATATCCTGTCTCTTCTGTAACCAAGTATCTTTCAAATGCAATTCTTCAATTAATGTTGCAAGTGCTGGACTCTTTTCATAAGCTCCTATGCAATCCCTGGGATTTAGTACCTGGTTAAAATCACCCCAAGCATTATTTTAGATTCACTTAACGGTAGCAAATATAATATTTCCTGATTATAAAATTGTTCACGTGACCATCTGTTTTGATTCCCTGATGGCGCATAAATATTTACAAAAGTATAGTTGGTACTTTGAGCTAATACCTCTCCCATCTACTAACTTTTTTACATTATTAATGGTTAGGCCGTTTCTAACAAGTATTGCTGTACAAAGTATTGCCATTTATATCAGTATTAACTATGGCTTCATAACCATATATTGATGGGAAGTCACACATACAAACTTCCTGCAAAAACAATACGTCTATTGAGTGTGCCCTTACAAATTCTTCTAATATTTTACATTTTACTGGCGAAAATATTCCATTAATGTTAATAGTGCATATTCTAGTGGTATACACCACTAATAAATGAATAATGTACCACACAGTTAAGAGTACTTTCCGATCGTCCCTCATAACTTTGAAAAAAAATTATACAAATAAGAAATGAAATATCAAATGAAATTTCCCTTTTTAGGGTTTACTTCGTCTGTTCATTACTCTATTCATACCTCCTACCTCTCTCACTGATCTCCTCTTCGCCACTGTGTTCTCGCTACCTTTCGAAGTATTCTTCGTCCGTTTTTTTCTTGCACCCATCTGCTGAGATTTTTTTCCACTTTGACACTGAAGTGGCACTTTCGTCACTTTCTTCTTCTGTATTCAATTCACTTTCCAGCTCACAGTCTATCGATGGCCTCTTGCCCTCCTCTTTTTGGACGTTGTCCTTTGCCGCTGGGATGGGAGGAAGATCAACTGAGGTCCCTTCGTCCTGCATCTGGGCATTCTGCATTTCTTCACTTCCTTTTTCCTCTTGTTTGTCTAGGTGGGAAGTTCCCGGTTGTTTTGTGTGCATCGATAAGATTTTCTGGGTGTGTTCTTCCTTTGTTGTCTCCGTATTTACCGGTGGGAACAGTTCCACCGGGCGGGTGTCACTTGGCACATTCTTTATCCCCTTATCTTGCTTTTGTTCTTTTATCACCTTTTGTAGACCTTCCGACTTGTTTTGATTATTATCTGGTTGGAACTGATTGGAACTCCTCTTTTCCACTATTACATCACTAAAATTTCTCTCTCGGTTTCTATTCACATGAAGCGTTGTTATATCACATTGCCAGCTATCGTGTCCATCTTTTCCACACGCCCTGCACGTTCTCGGCTGTCCGTCGTATATCACATGGCACTGATGAGATTTTGCTGTAATGAAATACGGAATCGGTTTTTGTAGTTCCATTTTCACTGTTCTCACCCCGTTATAAACTTGATATTTAAAGTTATCAGACCACGTTTCTTTGTCTATACATTCCACCTTCTCAAATTCCGTCATTTTTTCTTTCACACAGTCATCATCTAATTCTAGTGGTAAGTTAAACACTCTTACCGCTTTTCTTTCCCACAACGCATCACTCAAAAGCACTTTTACAGATGTACCATTATCAAGCAAAAGTTTGTTTCCGGACCACATTTCTCTAATATTAGCTTCATTATTGCTTCTCTGATACATTTTACGAAAACACATCGAAAATGCGTAGGTATTTCTATTCCCAAGATCTCATCTACGTGGAGTTGAAATTGTCCATGTATAAAGTCATGAATTTCTCGCGCCGACGGCCTCGGTGCCCCGAACGGAAAGCGTATCTGGATGGTATTTTGTCTAATGATATTCATCTTTTTACAATTCTAAAGTACTTTTCCAACTCTACTTACTCGCCAGCCAACTGCACCAAACGCCACAAGTAACACGCACAAGGCACTCACGCTCGTTGTTTCCTGAAGGCAACTTTTCACTGACCTTCACGGAGCAACTAGTCTCCGCGTCCGCTCTCTCTCTGAAGGCTTACACGGAACTCTCCCGACTGAGCCACCGCGGCCATAATTTATATTTTATATTTATAATTTATAAGAAGAAATTTATGATTAATTTTGTCAAAGGCTTTCGAAATGTCCAAATATATAGTGTCAAGTTTGGAGTTATTATCAATAGCTCTGGCAGCATTCGAAAGTAACAGAAAGACTTGTTAGGCAAGAGCTGCCTGGAAGAAAACCATGTTGTGCTGTGTTGATATATGGTGACGTAAACTGAAGTAACCTGTTTTTGATGATTTTTTCACAAATAATTGATAGTGGCGATAGAAGTGAGATTGGTCTATAGGATTTTACACATTTTTTATCTCCAGTTTTGTGAATGGGCACAATGTTGGCCCGTTTGAAGTTTTTCGGAAACATACCCTCAGAGAAACATTTGTTGAGTAAGTCAGACTGACCTAGGGACAGGTGGAGGGGCAATGAAGCGAGAAGATATTTTACTTCCTCGGGGGATGTTTTGATTGAAGATAGTGTGTAAGGACAGACAGCATTTAAGTGGGGAAGAGGGTCGGAAACTGAGGGAGGTGAGAAGTTCTGATGAAAAAAAGCATTGAAAAGTTCGGCTCTTTCTTCTCCACTAGCAATATCAGTATTACGAAAAATTTCTTTAGGTATACGTGGGCTTTGTTTTCTTGAATTTAGTAATGTGAAGAATCTCTTAGGGATTGTAGTACATTCGGTTGATATGTTATTTATATGTTCACTATATTTTTTTTCTGAGTAGGTATTTTGAATGACGTCTGATGTCACAATAGTTACAGTGAGTGTGAACATTAGGGTGCTGCTTCCATAGGTACCAAGCCTGTTTTTTTATTTCTTATTTTTTTTATTTTTTAACACAAAGAGAACTTTCTGTCGAACCAGACGGGGTATTTGGTAGATCTCGGTCTCGCAGTGGGCACGAAGTCCTTTATCGTGGCATGCAGAATTTCAACAAAGTTCTCAACGGCTTCATTCACTTCCTCTTCCATCAACAAAAACCAAGGGTAAGCGTTGATCGCGCGCTGGATGACATTCCACGGAGCTTTTCGCCATAGGTGGTGGGGGACTACCCTTGGTTTTTGTTGGTTCTGCTTGACGGATTCCTGGTCTTTCTTCATGGTAGGCAGGTGCCTTGTGACGTCGAGTGAGTCATGGTCGGAGTCTAGAAGATTTTTTCCTGTAGTTACCTACATATTAGGCAGGGTTGCCAGTACATAGTCAAGGTTGCTGTTACCACGTGTTTTATGCAAGTTGAACTGGTTTAACCCTGTAGGGACTATCCACAGGAAGGACGTGCCTTCGCGCGGACGCCATACTTGTAGCACAACAACTTCCAGTTCGTAGGCTTACAACATGCCGCTAAAGGGAGCTGAGATTGTGTCATGTATGAAAGGAACGAATGATTGTGTACAAGGAGGATGTAAACTACGATCAGGACTAAATAATCTTTCACGGATCTCACTTTATTCATTTCCTCGAGATATAGGCGCCAAAATTATTGTATTCAAGCTGTCAAGCGTGAAAATTGGAATCCCATCAGCAAGAGTAGACAGACTCCACAGTAATGACAACGAATGTGCAGGAACCCAAAAAGTCGGGACCTGAAATAAAATCCCGTTCCGATCCAGACTTCGGAAAAAATTATAGAATTTAAAAGTAGTTTATTCCCTACATATTTTTTTTTTGTACTAAATGTCCGAAATGTATTGAAATTAGCAGTTTTTATTCCAGAAATGCAAAATAAATCATCACCCGAGGGTGAAATTGTGTGTATAATTAACATTTCTTTTAGTATCGGGTAATGTTGAATATTTTCAGCTCCTATAATCTCCCAATTTAGTCGGGAAATAACATTATTTTTCCCGTTTTGAACGTCAGGACTTTAAAAATACCCCGTCCTGTTTCCTTCCCAACCAAAAATTTTGCGTCCTGCACCCCTTGCACTTCATTAAAGGTAGAAGAGAAATCATTCAAATCTCGATTTTCTCTCTGTTTTAGTGATATGAGCAAAACTATTACTTTTCCTTTCAAAAGATGCTCGGTCATAGTCAGATAGGTTACACGTTACGTTCTTGAAGTACAAACGAACTGTATTAAATATTTGTGTAACCAGATTTTTGTGTGTGTGTATTCAGAGGAAATATTTTTTTTTGTGTCGCCAGAAAATTAAGTGCGGGTACTATTATTAATTTTCGTCTTTTGCAATGGAAATCTTTTCAACATTGATAGATAAAGAGTGCCTCCCCGGTGGCGCAGTGGTAGCGTCGTCGCCTTGTAATCAAGGGTTCGATTCCCGGTGGCGGCACATAGTGGTTTGGATCCCACTTTAAACTGTAGGTCCAGTCCCGATTAGCCTTACTGTGCACAAAGTGGACTTAAAACACCAACTCAATCAATCAAATCAACATTGATGGAGAAGAGGTCCTAGGTTTGAACACCATAGTGAAGCAATGGTGTGTCATTGTGTTTGTCCCATCATTAACTTTTCCAGTACATTATTCATCTTCATCGTCATGTTTAACACAAATAGCAGAAAATTGACTTAAAATAACATTGAGCGTTTTGTATTTCTGCGTTCAAACGAGAACGAAACCAGCAAGTGTGCATTATCGCATCCCTCTGACTCGTCCTGACTGAAGAAAGAAGAAAAGAAGCTCCTTTTTCCGTTTTTTATATGTCCGTACATCTCGCACTTTTTCACTTAAAACATAAATGTATGCATTTAAGCGCTCTCGCTATGTAGGAAAAATTACTTTCTATTAAATATGTAGGCCACAAATATC
This sequence comes from Lepisma saccharinum, assembly GCF_977018435.1. Taxonomy (NCBI): domain Eukaryota; kingdom Metazoa; phylum Arthropoda; class Insecta; order Zygentoma; family Lepismatidae; genus Lepisma; species Lepisma saccharinum. The sequence continues at coordinate 48,622,185 of NC_139245.1, read as the reverse complement.
GCCAATGAAACGACGATCAGCAAATGGATCTCATCTTGGAATAATGCCGTATTACTTCCTAGTTGCTCATCCAATTGATATGCAAAAGCCTCTACTTTGCCCTGATATCTCTTATTCTCCTCGCCGTCAAGTGCTTTTATATGATCCATTTCATCCGGTATACAAAACGAGAAGAAATGCTACAAGTACGCGCTTGAATTACCCGGCCGCCGTGAACCGGAAGTTGTTGTGCTACAGTTCCACAATCGATTGTGCCGTTCGATCTGTTTTTGTTTACTCGTGGATAGCCCCTACGTGAATGAACGTATCAATAAACCACTGATCATTTTGACAGTTTATAGTTCCCGTATTTGGGCTTTCCCAATTGATGGACAGGTTGAAATCACCAAATAACATAATATCACCACTTGTCATTGCTGCTAATACCGAATCCCTGCAGGCTTCGAGGATGGAAATAGGAGAGTTCTTATGTGGGCGATAATACGATCCAATTAGCAGTTGTTGTTTTTTTTTTGTTTGTTTTTTAAAATTGAGTTCTTTCCAAATAATTTCACAGTCCTTGATTAGGTCTCTTGGTATTTTACAATTCCATTTAACATTAACGCAGATCATCACTCCTCCACCACGACGGCTTGCACGGTCGTTTCTAAATATATTGGAATGCTTTAAAAATGGAAATTCACTATCCATCACCGTGTCGTTTAGCCAAGTTTCGGTGAAAACTAAGCAGTCATATTGCAGTAGCTCGCTTAAGTGAATGTCACAGTCAGAAAGTTTGTTTTTTATACTTTGCACGTTCTGGTAATACACGGAAAAAACAGTATCATTTCCTTGGGAGGGTCCCGGGTTGACATGGATGTCACCGCCCAAGAGGTGAAAGTAACCGAGAGTGGATCGCTTACCTCGCGGTCGTTGGTCCTCGGACGTCCGTAGTCCCATCATGGCTGAATCTCGGCTTGGGCGTGGATGTTTCATCATATCATCACTCATCCCTGTAACGAACCTGAGAGTTTAAGATTTTATATTTGTAAGAAGTTAAGATTTTTAAAATGTTTGTTACTTCAAATAAGGTGCAAGTTGTCACAGACAATTATAGTTAGACTGATACAGTTGTAGTTGGAACTTTTATGTATGTTTATAAATACGTCAAAATCTGTTCGTGTTGACGTCACTTTCTCATCTCAGGCGAGGAAGTGAACCCACCTAAATGTTCCTCACCTGACGACAGACTGAGTTTAAAAAACAGGTGAAGGTGAAAAATAATAAGAACTTGGAAACGGAGAGAATTGAAGTATAGATTTTGGTTTTCGAGTTTTCTTCTTGCCGATAAGTTGAAAGTAAACAATTAATTATGTAATTTGACTTTCGTTATATGTGAGTGAATTGCCCAACGATAGTATTGAATGTTCTAGTGTTTTATTGGTAAGTGATTAGGAAATATAAGTGATTATAAAACTGCGTTTAACTTTGAAAATAGTGTTGTGTTTCTTTTCTACCCAGCAAGCCCTGATGATTTGCAAAGATTCTCATGTTCCCGACTAAAGGAGTAGCGGACTAACTTTGTGACGACGGGTGTCCAACCGGGGGACGTTGCATCCCCAAATTTGCCAAAAATGGCACAATAAGCGAAGTAAAATAAAGCAAATCAATAATAACAATATAATAATAACATTAATATTATTATTATTAGCATTATTATTTAAAATAATCATAACAATTATTATTATTATTATTATTATTATTATTGGTACGTTTATTCTGGTACCTGCCTCCCCCCCATCGTGGTTGCGCCTCTGCGATACGTAACGTTTTGACCGGAAAAGTCCTGGTTTCAGAGTCGTGTCCCGGTCGTCCCGTCGATATTATTTAAAAACACTATTTGTCCCGTTTTATAAAAGTCTAGGAGTTAGCTTGAAAACCAAGTATAAATTTGAGACATTTCCTGTACTGTTACATTTCGTGCTAAAAAATAAGTTGTATTATTTGGTTGGAGTTCCGTTATTCGTAGAGCAGTGCATAAGCATGACCAAGAAGCGAACATGCAGTTTCAATATGGATTGCATTAATAATGTAAATTAATCCGCCTTGAAACAATGTGAAACTCCAAAGACATCTCTCGCTTCGTGTCAGATTTTTCGGGGAGTTTTATTAACGGCTGGTGAAGTATAAAGCTGTTCTCATTCACTGCTCCACGTAATCGAATAATAAATAATTCTGACATTTCTCAACTTTAGTATAGCGCTAACATAAAATGCTGGTCAGAAGGGTGCTGTTGTACCGAGATTATAATTATTTTGACAGCAGGAGATCATATTTCATGTTATTGTATGTATCATTTCTGAGATTCTTACTTTAATAGATAATAATAATACGTAACAATACACTAATGATGACAATAATTTTATAATTAGACCTAACCAAATTTTCAAGAGGGGTTAAACTGACCTCATGAAATTCCCGAACATGAACGGTTATGATAGATAATGTGTGAACATTTCTAGCATAGATAATATTCACAAGTAAAATGTACATGTTATGAACACCAGATACACTTATTTATTGAATCATTCATATATCCCAAAGTATATGTACTTATTGAATTTTATTGGGTGGGCAAAAAAAAAATCCACAGATATTAAAAATGTTTCCTTCAGCAATGAATGACTGGAAACGGATCATAAATAATTCCCTTGCCAAAATCTAGTGATCTAAAATTCATTTGAAGACTTGAAAGTATCTTGGTTGATTGATTAATTTGGTGTTTTAAGTTCACTTTATGCACAGTAAGGCGACTGGACCTACAGTTTTAAAGTGGGATCCGAACCACTATGTGCCTCCACCGGGTATCGAACCCGGTACCCCTTAATTACAAGCCGAAGACGTTGAAAGTATTTATTTACTACATTCCAAGTTATAAGGAACTATTTCGTAGATGTTCTTGAAACCGTTATATAATTATAAATAAAATATCCACAAGCTTAGATATACTAATAAAAAAATCAGAGTTAAATTCAAATGCATGTGTGTATAAAGTAATTCTAATAGTACAGAGCTATATGAGTGCATTGGGCTTTTTTCTTGCAGGATAACGTTTACAATATTGAGGCGACAGAATAATTTAGAATTGTTGCTCCAAGGGCAATCAAGGGTGTTGGTTATTGGTTACAGTTCTTGAGAGTATTGTAAGAGGTCCCAGGTTCGATCCTCCATACTAGGATGTTAAACAAGAGCATGGTAACATTATTTGCAAGAGCAGTGTATAGTGACTACATTGTTCTGCATCTGGAATTTACTAAACAAAATACGTAAACATATATACATATGGATTGACCCACGTTCAAAGATATATTTTCACGTATAAGATCTTGAATTATGATACCCTAACGATAATGTTCTGCTTCAGTCATTGACAAATAATGAAATAACTATTTATATTTGTGGCAATTCAGGAAATACTAATTTTACCCTTTTCCCCACTCGAGTTCAATGCAAGGATACCTTCGCAAATATCGAATGACGAATGAGAAATTTTCATCATGTGCAATTCTCCATAAAATGTTTTGATTCGTACGTACTACCTTCGTTTTATTTGTTACAAGCAAGTATTCTTTGCACTTTAAATGTCGGAGGAGAGTCATGGATGTCCGGAAGGGGGGCAAGGGAAGTCGCGGCCTCACCCTGGAAAATAAAGGTCCAACTGAAAAGTATATATTTCACACAAAATTTCATTTCAGTCCAAGTAATTTATGTTAATTAATGTAAGTGTGTTAAAGGAACATGTTAATCGCAGACTAAAGTAGTGTTTTTTGAGGGGGCAAAACAATTATGGGAAAGATATGCCTCCTTTCCCCCCTCTGGAAATGGGATTCACTAAAAATTGGAGTACGAAGTTATTCTCAGTGGTTCAAGTTTTACCAGGGAATAGAAATACATATATAATAAAAGATAATCATAACAAAATATTGAAAGGGAGATTTTATGAAGAGGAACTTAGTAAAACAAAATATCGAGACACATATCTAATCGAGAAAATATTGAAGAAGAAAAGTAATAAATTGTATGTGAAATGGTTAGGTCTGCCAGACAAAAGTTGGATAGAAGCAAACCAGGTGATTCTTTGACAAAAACATCGAATGTGTTACAGTGTTTACCAGATGTAGTGGAAACTAATAAAAAAATGGAGAGTTGTTACCTGATAACTTAAGATGCCTCATTGCAGCCCATCAGGTTGTGGAAGAACCACTTTGCTGGTTGATAATTTCTTGCTTGCCCCAATTGGCTAGATTCGAAAAATAGACACTTGCATGTATTCTCTAAAAGTTTTGAACAACCGAAATACCAACAACTCATGAAGCGGTACGAGGGACTGGGCATAGCTACATTTGCATCAAGAATAAAACCTCTCGACCAATGTTTGAAAAATTCTGTTGTGGTATTCGATGATGTTATTCTGGAAAATCAGAATGAAATTAGAATTTTTTTTACACAGGGTCGTCACAAAGAAATAGACTGCTTTTATTTAGCTCAAACTTATTCCAAAATTCCCAAACAATGACTATGAGATAATACAAAATTAATCTGTTCGTTTCGTCAAGATCATACTAATTTGAAACATGGATACGATTATTATGTGGGAGGAGACTTAAATTACAACCAATTTTCAAAATTCTGTTCATCTTGTTGGAACAGCGACGATTTTGGATTTGTTACTATCGACATGACTCGTAAACCTAACAATGGTAAGTTTAGAAATAAAATCAACGACTTTTTAAACGTTGAAACGATATAAAATAACCATTAATCAAAAAAAATATGACGAAACACAAAATTGAAGATAATTCGAAATTACGAGAGTACTTGTCCAAACGTTTCAAAGGTTGGAAATCAGAGAATCGAGGCTTTTACGAACAACACAAGCGTCAAGACCAATCTATTATCGATGCAATTAGTGGTCTTGGTAAAGAGATTAAGAGTGTGACAGAACAAAATAAAAACCTCATCAATGAATAGGTACCTCTTACTGCTAAAAATTATGCAGATTTCCCTCCTACGCCATTATCTAGTATCCACACTCCTCTGGTATTTAAGGAACCACCTGCTGAAACAGCTATAGAAGAATCAGAGAAAATCGAGTTGGGTCCCCTGGCAAGAGATTAACAGAGTACAAGAAAATTCGAAAAAGATGAAGTATTTGGTTTGTATCCAACTATGGAGGGTAATGAAGGTGTAGCATGGAAAATTGGCAAGTCTAAAGTAACATTCGAAGGGGACAACATAAAAATTAATTTGGGTGGGAGAAACAGCTGGTCCAGATATCCTGGTACCGTAGGGCTATGGGAGCTCATTACCAATAAACAACCAAAAAATTTTACAGAATATGATTATCACAGTTACTCTGAAATTTTGACACTCTCTGATGCTTTGTACCAAAATAACGATGCCAGTCAAAAGCGTGTGAAATCGAGCAGCGGGGATAAATACAAAAATCTGATTAAACCTATCTGGAATCAACTAAAAACTGGTAGTGGTATAAAACAATACAATACTCTACCTAAGGAATTTGTATGGGTAAACGATGTGAGAAAACTTATAGATAGGTTGCTGGTTATAACAGAGGAGGAAAATCCTGGGAACAATAATTTCCATAATGAGAAAATGGGTATTGTAAACATGATTAGTGACAAATTAGCTAATTTTATTGTAAACGATCCTAAAGGTATAGGATACTTAATTAAAATTATCAATACTTTACCTCCTAAATTCTGGAATATATCAGAGGGTCGAGGTTTAGTGAATTATATTATTAGTAAACTTCCGTTCGAATTACACGTATCTGGTTACCAATATTGTGGTCCTGGTACAAAACTTGAGAAACGAATAGAAAGAGGGGACAGGGGTATTAATCCTCTGGATGAAACTTGTAAAGAACATGATATTGCATACAACACACACAAAGATCTGAATGATCGTCATGTGGCTGATGAAAAACTAGAAGAGGCAGCTTTTGGAAGTAACAAGCAGAGATGCATCATTGGGTGAAAAAATAACAGCGTTGGGTACAATCATTGCTATGAATACAAAACAAAAATTAGGGTGGGCTTTGTAATATAAATACCCTGAAAAATAATAATAAGAAGAAAACAACATGAAACCAAAAAGGAGTTATATACCAAATACCATATCATGATCTTAAAAATTTAAAACTTCATTCGATTATAACTAAAAAACAACAAGAAAAAAAGAGGCAATGTATAGCCAAAGGGAACGGAATGAAATTATTACTCAGTACGCCACAATTAAAACAATTGCAAAATACAAGAAAGAAAACACACAGTGGAGGATTTATATTCAGCATTCCAGCTATCCTGGCTCCATTGGGGGCAGTTGGGTGTTTAGCTGGGGGTAGTGCTGCTATTGCCAAAACTGTGATTGATTCGAAAGAAAAATAAAGCAGAACTAGAAGAGCAAAAACGTCATAATCTTACCATGGAAAAAAATAGGCAAAGGTGTGAAGTCTAGAGCACTCAGAAAATTAAAAAAAGAAGAAGAAGCTCTTACCAACCAAGACATTGAATCTTTAGTTCAAATATTTAAAATTAAACACTTCAGGGGGGTTTTCATGTCTGATTCTCTCCCTAAAGGTAGTCCTCGCTCTCGAAAATGTGGCGTGGTGAATTTGGACAAGTCCAAAAACGTTGGTTCTCACTGGATATGATATTATAAACAAAATGAAAATACTTTTATTTTCGATTATTTCGGAGGGGTACCCCCTACAGAATTAATTCGTTACTTGAAACATGTTAAAATTTATTACAACGACGATAGTATTCAACATTTCGATCAAATTATATGTGGCCATGTTTGCATTACGATGCTCAGAATTTTAAATGAAATACCAAACATAAAACTAAAAGAATTTCATAGAGCTGTATTATATATTAAATATGGGAATTTTTCATCTCTCCAGCGAGACTTCGGTTTTGAAACTACATCTTCACGATGATATTATCTATCGAAAATCCATAGCTGTAAGAGCATTCTACAGTATGTATCTGGTACCGAATGCAACTAACTACAACAATACTATATTAGTAGGTAATTAAAAAATAATTATTCCTCCTGGACAGTATAACTTATCTACTTTACAATTTGAACTTCCAACCACCGTCTTGCTTTCTCAAAATTCTGTAACACACAGAGTAGAGATTGTAACTACTAATGAAACAGTGGACTTATCTACCATGGGAGAACTTTTAGGATTTGAGAACAATACCAAATTAGAAGCAGGTGTTAGGCACATAGGTAAATTTATACCAAAATTCTTAGCTATTGAGACATTGAATATTCACTCTAACATTGCCAAAGGTATGATTATCAAAGCAGAAGAAAATTCGATTGGCAGTCACAAGGAGACAGGTATCATTGCTACATTTAAACCGAATTCGGAATTTATGGAACCTATCTTCTATTCCCCAATCCCACCAGTCTATTTCCCTGTTTCTATTGATAAAGTTAATTACATAGAAATAACAATTACGAATGAGAAAAAATGAAATCATTGATTTTGCCGGTGCTAATACCACTGCGACAATAGAAATTAATATTTAAAATATATAAATGAATACCAAGATGGAAAATATTGAAAGTTATGAATTACAGTCCTTCCCTCCAAACAGGAGGACATTTGCAAATTTGAATCAGCCTAATAAAGAGATACAGTATGACATCACGGTGGGGGATGGATTTATTCATCCACATAAATCTGATTTGTATATAAAATTTGATATTGTAAAACAAAGTAATGGTGAAGAATATCCCCTCCCCGGGGCTAACATAAAACTTATAGATAATTTTGTTCCATTCTTATTCTCTCAAATTGAAGTCAGAAAGCATGGTACAGTGATTGACAGGGTTGATTGTCCTGGAATTACATCCACTACAGTGGGGACATTGAAACTATCCAAATCAGAGAGTGCATATTATAAAGTTGGTGGGTTCGAAGCTGGAACAAAAATTCAACCAAAAAGTCACACAGTACTGTTCCCCATGAGATTGCTCTTTGGATTTTTCTGTGATTATAAAGAAATTATGTGGAAAGGTGGTTTTAGTGTCATATTTCGCAGAGCACCCAGTGATCACAATGCTGTCATGAGATACAAAACTTTGACTGCAGATGAACAGCTAATGAGACTAGTTTACCCGAAGCTGCGAAATGTGTGATCCAGTCTATGGAGTTGCGAATGCCTATAGTTGAATATGAATCGAATTATGCTCTCAAATACAAAGCCAACATTTTGAAAAATCCTCAAATTCCGATTCAATTTTATACATATCAATGCATACAGAAGCCTGTGGAGGGTAAATTGTTTGAATATGACCTTACTAATCAGTTCCAATCTTTGCAATATGATATGCCAGAGTTTGTAGCTGTGCTGTTTCAAACAGGGAGAGATGGCAATCAGGAAAAGGATAGCAGCCAGTTTGATAATTGTAAAGTTAAAAATGTGTATCTGAAGTATGACAGAAATGAGGTGTTCCCTCGTGAAAATTACAATTTAAACATTGCAGAACAAGATTATTTAAAATTACATGAAGCTTGTAGTGCATTTAAAAGAGTAAGTGAAGGTAACAGACATGTATTATAATCCAGATGAGTTCATAGTTCACAGACCAATGTTTTTTTAATCAGTGCGTCAAAAAGAAAATTTGTAGTTATAAATGATCGAACTAATATTAAATTTGTATGTGAATTTCATGAAATTCTACCTGAAAATACAATATGCAGTGCAATTTTAATTGTGGAGAAATCATATATTTATGATGTAAAAAATGAAAGAGTGAAAGAAAAATTTTAATAGGAGAGAATAATATATAAAAAATTAGACTACGTGTAGATTTTTTTTGATATTTTCAAAATTTTGGATTGATGTTAGGTTTATTTTTTTCACATGTGTTGAGTGCAATTATTATTAACTTCTAAACTAAAGTGCCTCCAAGGCAAAGTATGGATTCCACACTCGAGAATACACCTCTTGTCGTCGTTTCGATCCAGGGCTACTTTTTTTATTTTATTCGTTGTAATCTCATGGTTTGAGCTTTGCATTCTATTATCCTCTCGAAGTATCCTCGACTGTGAAGAAAGACAATCAATATAATCCTGGAATGTTAGTTTGTTTTCCACGGTATCTTTGCACGTTGCTTTTGCTTTCTTCGTGACGCTGCTTTCTGTTCTGAATGTATACATCTTCGAACGCAAACCAGCCAACTCAACAATAATATCACCGTTACATGCATCTTTCAATTTGCCAAGAACCTTCTTGTTGTGGGAAGGAATTCCAAATCTGTTGGGTTGAGGGTAGGAAGAAGTGTCGAAAAACCGAAGCATTGAAGAATGTTTAAGATCTTCGTAGAGGTTAGCTGTTCGTATGTCATAAATAAAACTACCGGTGTCTATGTACAAAATTGACAGCTTATCATTATAGAAAGGTTTCATAATATTATAATGAAATTCGAACATGTACAGTTTCGACAAGTAGAGAACTGTTGCACCAACATAAATAGGTTTTCTGAATTTTATCAATTTTATATCTAGATTAAAAGTGTTAAATTCTCGTTGTAAATTTTTCGCGATTTGAATCTAGGATCAGATACTAATTTTCTACATTTATTGTTATCTGAAACCAATTTTATGTCTATATGCTTTCTGACGTTCTCCATTGTCTTTCCGTAAACGCATTATTCATTAGTTTATAAAAATCTTTATGTAATTCTGAAATGGCAGATGTTCTGTGTCTCGTGTTGGTCTCAATATAAGATTTTAACCATGGAGAGTGTTTGAACTTGGAGAATTCTTCTCACATTTACTACCTGAACACCCTTCCCAATAAAAAACTGGAGATTCTTGTAGTGGACGACATATCTCTCTTTTCTCTCCAGTTAACATAAGCTTGCTTTGATTAGAATCAGGTGGACATTTAATTTCGGGAGCCGGAGGTAAATCGGAAAAAGTAGCATGCAAATTATTTGGAAATTCAATGTCCACCTCAATGAACAGACCAAATTCACGATCATCGAAACGATTAATATCAATTGAAATGGTATCTATCCACTCGAATCCTCCATATGGAAGTTTTTGTATCATTGCGAAACCGTAGAGATTGTTTACGTCAGCGTAAAATATGTAATTCGATGGTCGATTTGCATCGTATTGATTCCCAGACATGTGAATATTGTTTGCTTTTGCATGTCTCTGCGAGAATTGGACCATCCCCCCACGTATCCCTCTTTCTATAAAAAGTAACATGTCCACATCCGATATCAATTCCAACTTGGTCCTGGTCTAGAGCAACATACCAGACCACGGCAAACCAGGAAGACTGTAGAAGTATGCTGGATCTAATTTATAAATATTTATTCCTGTTTTTCTGAATACCTGAAAAACCTCAGCAAGTATTGTTACGTCTAATTTGAGATATGCATCGTGATAATCGCCGAGAGTATTGCATCTCAATTCCTTCCATATTAATTTCGCATGTTCGTATTCTTCATTCGTAATTCCGGTTTTTTTCAGTTGACTGAAGAATTCATTTTGAGGTGGGAGAGTGTCATCGTTAAATTTAGATTAATCGGTTACATATTCGTAAGGATAAATGCCTTTACGTTTAATCAGTTCTACGTGTATATTGGGAAAACTAGCTTTTGTAATTTTAAATTGTTCTTCAGTAAGTTTACTCGCTAAAGCATTGAGACTTGCCGATAGGAATCTAAAAGAATCTAGAAACCTCATCTCTATGATTTCATTCGTTCCTGGAATTTTAACTTTCTTACTTATAGAAATATAACGTTCTTCGTTTTGAGCAAGAATATCTATTTTTTGCGTATCGTAACCAATATTCCTAATTAAAAAATTGAAGTCGTAATTGGATCCATTGTGAAAAAATATTGGTACGAATTTAGGCTACTGGATTTTGAGGTTGCAGGTGTTACAGATTCCACTAATATAGTTTGCGGTGAAATGATTATGGTGAAATACTTTCCGATTCTCATCCGTAAAATCACACACCGGACACGTTTCAATGTTATTGTAAGTTTGAAGTTCTTCACTGGATAATGGAAGCATTGGTTTCGATTGCCATGAGAGGCTGCCAATGTTCTTAACCTCCTCCACCATCTTTTTAAAAAAGAGTTTAATAACATTCGGTCCGCGATATATATATGGTTTATCTATCCTATCCTGCCAAACAACAACATATCCAAAACTATTTGGATCATGAAGCTGGTACGGTGTTGTGGAAGAAAATTCGGGATCCGGATCGCAATAGGACAATGGTTTGAGAAAAGCCTCAAAGTCTGCGATGATGATGGCCGGATGTTCAAACAAGGCCTTGTACGTTGTAAATTCTTCGAATTCATTTGCTTTGGGCATCAACATGCGAGCCGGTCTGTTAACTTCACAGTAGACTTTATGTTCAGCAAGTTTTTGTTTGGCAATTTCTTGATTTTTGAAATATTGGTAATTACGTTGGTCAAGATCGTCGAATATGGTTAAACACCTTAAACAAACTGCGATGTGTGCATGAAACTTGGTTGTTTGGCTTCTGACCAAGCGGGAGAGTGAACGAATTAGCGTGTAATGATGAGCATCATTGTCAGTAATAAGAAGCAGATTAATTTCTACGGCTTCGTCATCAACAATATTAGTTATCCTAACAGGATGCACAAAATGCTTAACGAAGTATACGAATATACATTTATAGCTAATCGTTTTCCTTCTCCATTTCGTGCCCTGTTTTCAAACTTTGTTATGTCAGAAATAGTAACAGGGTATTCGATGCCTGTCATAGCATATTTAATCTCGTCTACATATTGTGTGTAATGACTAACCTGTTGCGGATTATTTGAACAATGAACCGGGTGAAGCGCCGCTAAAATGCACATCATAAAACACTTATTGTCAGTGTTATGAATGTTCAGCACGGCTCTCTTATGCTGAATTTCTGCTGGTAGTGGAATGTAGCTGGAAGCAGAAAAAGGTGTAAATTTGTTTACATAAGCGATTAATCTGTGAGGACTTCCGCATAAAAACCAACCTGATCCCCTAGCCTCGAATTCATCGTGTTTCCTAATCAATTCACTAGTAAGATTAGAATAAAAGACATTCAAATTATCAATGTCTGCCACATAAAGAACTTGGTTTTTCGTTTTGTGAAAAAAAAATATTTCTTGTACCATTGGTTTTCTCATATTTACAGATTAGATCAACATATACTTTTATGGAGTTGTTTTCCAGTTTATTATTCAAAATATTTATGATAGATGTTTTAATTTCACTCAAGAAACTAGAAATATCACAGCCTGGTTTCGAAATAAAAAGAAAATCCAGGAGTTGGTTGTTGAATGCAGATCTAATCGGCTTTTGGTCATTAGACATCTTAATTTGTTTGGAATAGAAGCTTCAGTTTCAGGATGAACAATTTTTCTTTTCAAAGTTCCATGTCCGGTTGATGCCTTGCAAATTTTCAGGTGTTTACTTAAATTAGCAATGCTAATTATTTTTCCACATTGAGTACAAGGCTTAGTAGGTAACGAACGATTTATTGTTGAACCTGTTTCGCTACATCTTGACCTATGCTTGCTAATATTAGTTTTGGAGATTAATTTCCCACACATAACACATTCGCTGAACTTGGTAGATGACATTTTTTTTAATATGATTTAAGTAAATAACAATAAGACGCACAATCAACTCAAAATTCAATAAGATTCTATTTACTAGAAAAAAACACTTTTAAACTTACAATAATTGATAGAATGTAACTTAAAAAAGACAATAGTTATAATTATATTTTTTTCATCTCTGGTATTCATATATAAATTTTCTCAGGAAAAAATACAAAATTCAATACAAATACAAATTCATACAAATTCATACAAATTCAATCTGTGTGAAAAACAACTTGAACCACCTTCAAAATAAAATAATTGTAGCTATTACGATAAAATGTTCAGCTATGTTATTTATACAGAATTTCCGGAGACAACAAGTAACATCTGATCACATCAAAAGTCAATCTGATCGAAATTACTATGAAAAAAAATCACTTGATATACTTTTTAAACTTAAAAATAATAAATAGTATGTAGCTTTAAAATAAATTAAATACTTAACTTTTAAAACTGCAACAACACATCTGTACTCTTCAAACACTCTCACCATACTAACTGATCTGTAATGCGAAAACCCTTTAAGTAACCTAAGCGCGGATGAAAACATCCGAAACAGTAAGTCAATCAGAAGACACCCATTACCCAAGAACACGTTAGATACGGGTCTGCGTAATAACTTGTTGCGTAAACATTGCGCAATACTTTACCTTACGAGCCATAGCAATGTTGCGTAATTTAACTCGTAAGAAATTATGACACTCGTACCAAGTACGAGATAAAAAAATCACAGAGTTGCAATAGTATAAAATCAACAAAAACATCATCAAAATAGGTTTACCATTGTGGTTAAATTAATAAAACAATAGACCTCGACACTCGTAGGAAGTGTGGTTTAAAAATCACAGATTTGCAATAGTATAAAATCGACAAAAACATCATCAAAATAGGTTTTCCATTGTGCTTAAAATAATAAAAATAATAGGCCTCGTACCAAGTGTTATTTTGAAGGAATACAATTATACTACTGCAATAGTATAAAATCGACAAAAACATCATCAAAATAGGTTTTCCATTGTGCTTAAATTAATAAAAATAATAGGCCTCGTACCAAATATTATTTTGAACGTATATGATTATACTACTCATATGATAACATTTACACGTAATTTAGTAACACTTACTATACTTAAGGCTACATTCTAAGAAAACCCAAACTCATACATAAAGAGAGCTATCGAACTAGTAACACCAAACGTTCGACCAAATTTCTATTGATAAGTTCAAACTTTACGTCCATATACCTTCAACATTCTTTTCACCACTTTTATACATGTAAAATATTAGCAATATGACATGAAAACGTAATTCTCGGCTCGGTGAGGTTGATCAGTTGTAGAATGGAGTCCTACTTTAATTCACAAGGTCTCATACTTTTCGAGAGAGAAATCTTTGATGGCTGGACCATTAATGGACACAAATTATTTTTCAATTGTGCTTGTTACGTAGGTAAGAAATTGTATAGGATATGCTATCAATCCCATTTTCTTTGAGGGGGATAAAAATATCCCTGGCGGGATAAAAATAATTTTCTTTTGTCGGGGACAATTGTTTTGTGGGGGGAAGAATTCCCGGCATCCCCCCGTTAATTCGCAAACTGCGAATAAGGGTGTATGGCTGAATGTTATAATTTAGCCTACCTCACGTTATTCCGGCATATGGCAGCGATATTCAGTATTTAGCTGAATATGGCAGTTTTTTAAAAAAACGATGTTAGTATAAAGGGAGACTTCGAAACTGCATTCTTCAATTTTCAGTTTTTTTGGAACAATAATTAATTTCACGTTTCTCGAAAAAATTTCGTTACTCGTAGCTCCGAAAATTGTAAGTTTTTATTTTTAAAAAATTCTTCGCTTTTCGAAAAAAAAAAATCGTAATTTCTTTTCTGTTTTCGGAAAAACGATCTTTCTATTTCGATTTTTTCGAAAAAGAGTAGCCATCCCTAGTGGAGGTCAGGAGTGACCTGAGATCCAATTCCCAAGAACAAGCAAAATGTATATGCACATGTTAATTATCTAGGGCAAATATGTAAAAACATTCTATGTGCACTATGTATGCCAACGTGGATGTGGCTTAGATTATTCTCCTTGAAGCACAACAATGCTGAAACGTTCAACAATAGTTATGCGTTGTTGAAACTCGCTGCAGTAGCTATGGATCTACATTTAACTCACAATTCATCACAAAGCAGAGATGACGGAATTTTATTCTACTTTTAACGAAGGTAACCATTTTAAATTCCAGAACTAAGACAGGTCTTCAAGAACGGTCCAGATAGAAACGATTTCCAATATTAGATGGAGGAACTCTGCCAGCTGTAGGATAGTCCATAACTATAATTTTAGAGTTCTGTTTTCGAAATTTTCATGAAGGTATGATTATTGTCCTTTGTTTCGTTCGAACAGGCACATTTGTTTAATTTGGATTAACATTGGTCTAATTTCTAGTGCATAGAGCTAAGCGTATTATCTGAATACCAGAATAACTCCCAACCAGTAAAATAGAGAATTAATATATATTTTTGCTAACTTGGTAAGCTAGTGTTAAAGAGGTTCACTGACGCTGTTGCCAATATTATAAGTTCTAAAAGATTAATTTGAACAAGTGTGCATATGCAATGTTCAAAGAATCAAGGAAGTATGAAATTAGGGAGTAAGAAACGAACAAAAAGGATTATATAATAATTTGCATGTATCTAAACAAATTGCTCTGCTGTCTTTAAGTACAACGAATAAGATATAAAGTGTTGATGTTAATGTTAGACAAATCATAGAGGGAAAATGCATGTCAAGCAGCTTTTCGTTTCATTCCGTCTAAATCAGTGCATCGAGTCTGTTGCCCCTGTTATCGAGCTTCCCAGAGACAATTATTCCTATCTGTCCAGGTAAAAATAGTTAATCCCTTCTTCCGTAGAAAAAAAACAGCACACAGCATTTGCCTGAAGCCACTTGTGTTAGGGAGTTGGCTGCGTTGATTCTCAGAGGAAAACACAATCATACAAGCACACGCTGGTTCTTTTAGGATATCTATTTTCTACCTGTAAGGAACTACAATGTAGAATAACTGAAAAGCAATACTATAAATCACATCCTTGTTAATGTCCAGCTACATGTCACCGCGATTCGCGCAATGTTGCTTCTCTCTCACTCTCTCCTCTTTCTCCTTTGCGCCTGCGCAACAGCTGATTCTTAGGACCACAAACGCCATCTCTTGATAACAAAAATTATTAAACTCACATATCGAAACAAAATAATGAAAACAAGAATAAATGAAACACATTCCTATACAACTTAAAAGGGGGTAACTCAATTTTTTTGCCAAGAGAATCAGTATATAATAATCATTTATTGACGATATATATATAGTTTAGAGGCTCCACAATGGCCTACAGGTTACAGACAGGTTTTTCTCGATTACTATACACACAAGAGATGGCAACTAAAACTGTAGAACCATTCCCGAAAAGCATATGTCCATAAAATGGCCAAACTTGGTCAAAACTTTCACGGCAGATGCTTCCCACCCCCTGCAATCGCCCTCTATTCAGGAGCTTCGGGACTCTTGCCAGTGCGAACGGGAAGGGGGAGGGACACTTACCCCTTCAGGCGAGATGAGGGATTCAAGCACTCAACCCTTTCCGCTTGGCTCGGAGACCTCGTCGGAAGTTCCACCATGCAGGTGTAGCGTCAAATCATCGCCGACAAAACATCGCCAACAAAACATCGACGGTACAAAACATCGACAGTACAAAACATCGACGGCAAAAACATCGACGCCAAAAACATCGACAGTACAAAACATCGACGGGAAAAACATCGACGGTAAAAACATCGACGACAAAAACATCGACAGCAAAAACATCGCCGGTAAAAACATCGACGGTAAAAACATCGACGGCAAAAACATCGACGCCAAAAACATTGACAGTACAAAAGATCGACGGGAAAAACATCGACGGTTAAAACATCGACAGTACAAAACATCGACGGTAAAAACATCGAAAGTACAAAACATCGACAGCCCAAAAGATCGACGCCAAAAACATTGACGGCAAAGACATCGACGCCAAAAACATCGACGGCAAAGACATCGACACCAAAAAATCGACGGCAAAAACATCGACGGGAAAATCATTTTTGACAAAGTTTTCCACACTAAGGAATTCAAATCTAATCCCGAATATTTTGAGATGGCTACCCTAAATTATAAAGTGTTTCAGTGAAACGAACAATGCGTAATGAGCGAACTCAAGTTGCGAACTTATAGTGCTACCGTGCTTAAGAACGGCCCGCGAGGTCGAAACACGCCCTCTCAATAAAGACATCATTATTATTATTATTATTATTATTATTATTATTATTATTATTATTATTATTATTATTATTATTGATAAAATTACAAACAATGAGATTGCACAGTGAACGTGATTGTTTAGTTTCTGGTAACCATTTATGACTTCTCGCCGGCAGAGTTTGTGGTCGGGGGAAAGGGAAAAGAAGGCTCCTCCGTGTGAAATATGAAAAGCCCACCGACTATTGTTATTCCTTGTTTATTAGACGCAGGAGACCGAAATGACCAATATACAACTTGACTTTTCCATAGTGACTTTCTTTCGGTTCATGCACTGGTACACACCGTGTGCAAGTAATATAACTGCCTCCTTGCAATATTGTCTTGCCCCCTTCCTCTCCAGACATTTTCCCCGGGTGTCGCACGACGAAGCGCCTTCACTGTGTATCAGTACCGCTGTTGTATTTGAATCAAGATGTCCGAGGTTCGATCCCCGGTGGAGGCAAGTTGCACAGTTGTATGGATTCTTTAAACTATAGGTTCAGTTCCGATTAACCCTTCGTGGGCCACACGAGAAAAATTACCTTGTTGATCGCTCAGGGTGCCAGAGACCGGGCTCTTAATATATGTTAAATTAAAGGTCTAAAACACCAAATCCTCAATTATTACGATTAAATATATATTGTTTTTTGTTATAAATATATTTGCAAACAATTGAGATTGTATAAAACCACGAATTGCATGTTTCAGTTTTAAAAAAATAAATAATAGGCTATTCCAAATACCGAAAATTTCAATGTTACATGTGCACCCACTGGACCCACAGTTTAAAATAGGATCTGAACCACCATGTGCTTTCACTGGGTATCGAACCCGGGACCCATTGATTACAGGGTAACACTGCGTTTATTGCAGAGACAATTGGAAAAATTAGTTTCTTTTGCAAATAAAGTTACTGGTGATTGAAAGTATTTTTAAATTTTTCACTGCACTCTTACAAATGTTACAGTGATGGGTATCAATGACCATCTGAATCAAACTGTCCATCTAGTGAGTCACTTTCCCTCAGAATATTTGCTCTTATTCCCTTATGTCCACCTTATCAGGAACGGCGTTCCAGGCGGGCTAGGGGACTGAAGCCCCGCAAAACATCTCTGGCTCCCTTCTCCCCAAGATTATTAATATTATAGTAGGTTAGACGCATTTCGACCAAAATTTGGAAAAACTAGAAGTTTTCTCACTCAATATTTTCCATTAAAAAACTTCCATTTGGCCAATCATAATTCACCAAACCTGCTACAAAAATTGAATCACTATTTTTAGGAATAGGTCTAAAAGGTGCGAAAATATTTTTTTTTTATAAGTAGGAGGACGTTCAATACCTAACGAACCTTTAAGCTTCATTTTCATAGACGTGCCCACAGGGAGGCAAGGGTGGCCGACTGTCCCACCCCTAATCCTTTACTTAGAAATGCAATATAATCTTATTGCAGTTATAATATTATACTCTAAAAGAATGTTACGAGTACCTATTTTTAAGCCGATACATGTCCAAGCAACACGGGAGACGGGGTTGCTTGTATTACTTTTTATATAATTGAACTATTCCACTCCGTTTTCTAGGAAATTTCTTGTAATTAACACTCACTCATACTTTATACGTTAGCTGTGAGTTGTGAGCTGTGTAGCTTAATATGGCTGGCGAATAAATGGCTCATACTTGGAAATTAATAAATTATGTGTAGTTGTTTTGAATCTGAACCTGAGAGATTAATTTAAAGTCACATATAATTTAAACAGTGTGATCTTTTTTTTTAATAATGCAATACATATATAGCTTAATTCCAAGTAGTCCAACAAGGCATGGTATCTTCGAAAGCATCTTAAGAGATGCAGGATAGAAACTTATTCCTTTAAGGATCCTATCTGTAACAAGATGGGTTTGCTGTGCGAATGCTATGACAGTCATAAATTCTTTCCGTAAATATTTGACATCAGGAATACGAAAGTAACTGAAGTGAAGGCAATAGAAGAGGACTGCTTTCGCAAATGAGAATGGCGGAAGCAAGGGGAACATTGGCCGTCCAAAATTTTCAGGTTTATTAAAATTTACAAGTCAATGGTACTTTTATTGACCTCTTCGGACCAGAGGAACAATTTTTATGATTTCACAAATGTGACAGTTGTTTCACAAAATAAAAATAATCTTGGACGCTATTTTCATGGCCTAGAAAACTTTTGAATCCTCTCCAAAAAACTTAAGCGGCAAGTTCGATTGTGACCCCCCTAAAGTTAGATTCCAAGTTACGCCCATGAACTTGGATAGAGAAATTAGTCGTCAAACAAAAAAAAAGATAATACGTGGCAAAATGATGTCTAAATGTGGCGGCGATTGGTTTCCAAAACTGGGAGGGGGCGGGGGGAGGACAAGGACAGTTTACTTTCCCTTGGTACATAAGGATTAGCATAGTGCGAGAGAAAATGTGGCAAAATATATGGGTGTGCAACTGCCGCCCCCACACGCCCCCATAATCTCCGCCACTAGTTAAATGTGAAAGAACATTTTTCTACTTTGCAGCAAATCATGGGTTACCTTCGTAATGGGATTGGTAACTAGAGGTTGGGTGCTGTATTTATTCCCTCAAATGTAACAGTTATTTAACAAAATAGTCCTGGATAATATTTTTATGGGATGGAAAAACTTTTTGATTCTCGATTAGTGCAGTGGCGGCGATTAGGTTGGCATGGGGGTGCAAAAGCCCCCCCCCCACCCACACACACACTTTTTGCCGCTTTTGCCCCCGCATTATGCTAAACCGTATGTAGGAAGAGAAAGTAAATTGTTCTTGATCTCCCCACCCCCAAGTTTTGGAACCCAATCGCCTCCACTGCATTTAACTGTTGATGAATAACACAAAGCTTATAAAGTTCGTTAAAGTCAATTTCCAACGTTTCAACCATTGCAGGCAGTTGCTGGAGGGTTCTTATTTCTAATTCCCTTCCATACCACAACAGTAGTGAGCGGCGGAAGATTGTAGCTTTCCGTAGTTCATATATTCGGAACTTTCTGAATTGAAACGGCCAAATTCAATTAACACATCACTTACTGTCCTTAGTAAAGCTTTCCTTTAATTTAGAAATTAATAAATCATAATTTTAATATTCTCTTAACATGTAGCTCTTCTGCTTTCACATGATGGAATAGAAATGGGCTACCATGACAGTGCACAAATTCTTTTCTAACCTCAGAAATGAGGTTAATATACATCCAACCAACTAAATACTGCAATACGGTGCAAAAATCAGCACGCTTGGGGAATGTAGGCATCCTCCTAAGACTCCGAAGAGCATTAAATTGCCCAAGCGTGCTGACTTTTGCACAAATTGCAGTATTTTATAGTGGAATTCGAGCCACTAAATGAAATGTACCCACACCAAGGATCGAACACGGGTACACTTGGTTACAAGGCAGCAGTCTTATTGCCAGACTACCTGGGTCTGGAACTCAATTTTAATATTTCTATTTCATAGTTTGTTAACTCCTTGATTTCATAACGTCGTATTTCTCTCTCTCTCTCGGAATTTTTAGCGAAAAGGATATATGTATACGGTGCCTTTCACGGACAAGGTGGCCGTTGGACGGCGGCTAGCGCGTCGGAAAGTAAGAGCACATCTACCGGCATTTAAACCCACAACTGTACGCTGGCCTTGGCATTAGACACGTCAGTGCTTCAGTATCCCGACAGCTGTTGTCCAGTTTGCACGTGTTATTAACAAGTGTTTTAGATTGTGTATTGCCAGTTTTTTCTGCAGTCTAATAATACCACTCTATTCGTAAAATTTTAAACAACGAATTTTTATATACGACTCTTACGTCATTACGAATTCTTGCAGGGAAGTTAGAATGCGTTTCGGAGCAGATTTCCCAGATGTTCCTGTTTCACACAGAGACAGTGTTCTGTTACTTGGGAACAAATTTTGGAAAATAGGGTCTGCTCTTGTTAAGGTAAAACGGCATGTGCTTACTGAGGATAAACTAGACGACGTTGGAACACGATTGAAACATACTCCTCAGAAATCTCTCCGGCGCCTTGCACAAGAAACAGACACATTTCTAACGTCATCGTGGCGAGCTACCAAGCTTTTATACCGGAAGCCATAGATCAAAAGAATTGAAAGAAAATATGAAGAAATAAATTGAAGCAATTTCAAAAGAGGAACTGATATGTGTTAGTGAAAATTTCCGATAAATATGTGGATGCAGGAGGACATCATTTCAAACACCTTTTGTAACACGATACGTGTTCATTTTAATTGTAACTGTCAATGCAATTGTACGAGCATATTTAATTACATAGCTAGTTACGAGGATGCTGCACCCAGACGCGTTCCTACTTCCCGGCGCGCTTTCCGTCGCTCCACGGCCACATCGGCCGTGAAAGGCACTGTATAATTATGACACGAATGAGAGAACATTGCTAACACTAATATTGTCGGTACTCGAATGAGGAACTAACTAACAAACAGAAATGAAGCTTAAAGGTTCTTTAGATGTTGAACGTCCTCCTGCTTATAAAAAAATATTTTCTCACCTGTTAGACCTATTCTAAAAATAGCGATTCGATTTATAGGGGAATTATACACACTTAGCTGTATGCACATATTCTTCGTCACCGTTTGAACCTTCAACAAAAGAACAACCCCACAACCACCAAATACATCCAATTATTAAAAAATTGTACCAGTATATAAATATATGCGTTAAGGAATCACAAAATATAGTTTTCTCACTCAATATTGGCATAAAATCAATGGAAACTTAAATTTTGCTGAACACCCAAGAAACTTAGACTCTGTGAAATTGTCGCGCGGTATTTTTATGGACACGCCAACTCTCAAAACGCAGGAAAAGTATCAGCCAGTATCTGAAAGTAAAATCCAGCCAGTGGCGGCGATTAGGGGGGAGGGCGAGGGGGGCAGTTGCCAACCCATTTTTCGCCACTTTTGCTCCCGCACTAAGCTGAACCTTACCTAACCCCACGGTTTTGGAACCCAATCGCCGCCACTGAATCCAGCGGATACTTTCCGATGTCGATACTATTGTTATCAGCCGATACTGATACAACGACATCGGTATAGTCTCAGCCCTAATAGGTATATATTATTTTTGTTAATTAGTTTCACTTTTCTGCCACATTTGGTTAATCGTGACGATGAGGATGAGAGATATAATGAAATTGATGGACACTCGCAAAGAATGCACATGCCTAGGTCAGGATATACGTGTATATATATTCTATATTCCGTGTCATTCCCAGAAACAAGTTCTAGATCCGCCTATGTGTATCGCGACAACCTGTGTATTTATGTCTAACACAAACTAGTAGCAAGAAATTACAGCTAAATAAATTCCAATGGACGGAATTCCTTAAATTATTCTCCTTATTTTCTTAAGTTCATATAAGGCTGTGTATTTTAAAAAATAAAACACGTTGTTTGTTAAAAACACTTCATGCACAATCTACATTTGTGACAAAAATTCTAGAAACCCTTCTGGTGTGACTGGCAGAATTGATATCAGTTGCGGGTAAACCCTGATGTTTGTGAGAGACGATGTTTTGAATTCTTCTGTCCAGTGGCTGTCACAAGGGGTCTGCTGTGTGAAGGTGGGGGGGAGGTAAAGCAAAGGGGCCCTCAGTCGGTTTTGTACCATAGTCATCAAGGAACATTTCTTCCACGTCCACAATATAACGAGCATACAACTATCCCGTCTATGAAGTTAAAAGCAGCTTGCTAGAAAGTAGAAGGAAACATGACACTTCGCATTGTGATGACTAAAAAATAGCGATGTTTTTGGCGTCGATGTTTTTACTGTCGATCTTTTTGCTGTCCATATTTTTTCCGTCGATGTTTCTGGCGTCGATGTTTTTCGTGTCGATGTTTTTTTGCTGTCGATGTTTTTGGCGTTGATGTTTTTGGTGCAGATATTTTTGGCGTCGATGTTTTTGCCGTCGATGTTGTTGGCGTCGATGTTTTTGGTGTCGATGTATTCGCCGTCGATGTTTTTGTCGTCGATGTTTTTGGTGTCGATGTTTTTGCCGTCGATGTTTTTGGCGTCCATGTTTTTGCCGTCGATGTTTTTGTCGTCGATATTTTGTGATGTCGATGTTTTTGCCGTTGATGTTTTTGGTGTCGATGTTTTTTCCGTCGATGTTTTTGGCGTCGATGTTTTTGGTGTCGATATTTTTGGTGTCGATGTTTTGCCGTCGATGTTTTTGGCGTCGATGTTTTTGGTGTCGATGTTTTTGGCGTCGATGTTTTTGCCGTCGATGTTTTTGGTGTCGATGTTTTTGGTGTCGATGTTTTTGCCGTTGATGTTTTTGGTGTCGATGTTTTGCCGTCGATGTTTTTGGCGTCGATGTTTTTGCCGTCGATGTTTTGTGCTGTCGTTGTTTTGTGCTGTCGTTGTTTTGTGCTGGCGATGTTTTGTACTGTCGATGAAATGTCGGCGATGTTTTTGTTATTGATGTTTTTGCCGTTGATGTTTTTGGTGTCGATGTTTTGCCGTCGATGTTTTTGGCGTCGATGTTTTTGCCGTCGATGTTTTTGCCGTCGATGTTTTGTGATGTCGATGTTTTTGCCGTTGATGTTTTTGGTGTCGATGTTTTGCCGTCGATGTTTTTGGCGTCGATGTTTTTGCCGTCGATGTTGTTGGCGTCGATGTTTTTGGTGTCGATGTATTCGCCGTCGATGTTTTTGTCGTCGATGTTTTTGGTGTCGATGTTTTTGCCGTCGATGTTTTTGGCGTCCATGTTTTTGCCGTCGATGTTTTTATCGTCGATGTTTTGTGATGTCGATGTTTTTGCCGTTGATGTTTTTGGTGTCGATGTTTTTTCCGTCGATGTTTTTGGCGTCGATGTTTTTGCCGTCGATGTTTTTGGTGTCGATGTTTTTGGTGTCGATGTTTTGCCGTCGATGTTTTTGGCGTCGATGTTTTTGGTGTCGATGTTTTTGGTGTCGATGTTTTTGGCGTCGATGTTTTTGCCGTCAATGTTTTTGGTGTCGATGTTTTTGGTGTCGATGTTTTTGCCGTTGATGTTTTTGGTGTCGATGTTTTGCCGTCGATGTTTTTGGCGTCGATGTTTTTGCCGTCGATGTTTTGTGCTGTCGTTGTTTTGTGCTGTCGTTGTTTTGTGCTGGCGATGTTTTGTACTGTCGATGAAATGTCGGCGATGTTTTTGTTATTGATGTTTTTGCCGTTGATGTTTTTGGTGTCGATGTTTTGCCGTCGATGTTTTTGGCGTCGATGTTTTTGCCGTCGATGTTTTTGCCGTCGATGTTTTGTGATGTCGATGTTTTTGCCGTTGATGTTTTTGGTGTCGATGTTTTGCCGTCGATGTTTTTGGCGTCGATGTTTTTGCCGTCGATGTTTTTGGCGTCGATGTTTTTGCCGTCGATGTTTTGTGCTGTCGTTGTTTTGTGCTGTCGTTGTTTTGTGCTGGCGATGTTTTGTGCTGTCGATGTTTTGTACTGTCGATGAAATGTCGGCGATGTTTTTGTTATTGATGTTTTTGCGTCGATGTTTTGACGTACAACCCACCATGCAGATTCTCCACGTGCCCCGTGCTGTGATAGTACACGAAGGTGCTCCGAACTGGTGGGAGTTCATCAGGTCTGGAATCCTCTCCCATCGGGAAAGTCTTATATTTTATTCAGCATCCACTGTTGTTCTGCTGGGGCAACACTGGCGAACTTATCCCAGTTTGGTTGCAGTCAATTTGTTCTTCCACTTTTCTTTAATGTTTCAAATTCAGAATGTGCATTCGATAGTATAAACGTTTCGAAAAGTTCCCATTCTCTCTTATCTGGTAATGGAAAAATTGCTGGCACGAATATCCTTATTTTTTGGTTTCAATGTCCGCAGTCCACCACCTTGAGGTTTTTCTGTCACTTCAGGCAAATGTTGGCTTGTAATATAATTGCCACACAATTCTTCTTTTTGGGTCTGCGAGGTAACTCAAGCTAGTAGGTTACGTTAAGTGTTATTCCGAGTTGAGTTCAATAAATAAATGAATATCAAGACTTTGGATTTATATATCTTGGTATTTGCAGACTCAAAATGAAGTGTCAATCCATGTTGTATGACAAGATCCTTCGCCGTGAAAACAAAACGTGGATCTTGCCATACACTGATGCAATCGACTCCTATGAGTTTGTTGCAGTTGGTTCTCCGGCACAAGGCTGTAAGGTACAAATGGCCTTGCGTCCCTCTTCCAACTGGAAAAAAGAGGTCCTCACAGATGGTAGAGACGTTGACGACGTTGTGGGGCTTTAAACTGACATCTACCTGTGCCAAAAGTAAAGATGTCATTACAGGGCCATAGCAGTTTCTCGCCTGAAGCAAATCGACATCCGCCCACAGACGTCTAACAGTCAAAGCCTCAGAAGAGCGGTAGTATATATATCTTCGGAGATCCTCGGCAACAACAAAATAACGTATCAGTGGTGAACAGGTGAGCTTCAGAAGTTTATTTGCAATGTTTTATCCCATCTTCATATGATTACAAATGTTAAATAGGCGTAATTCGTTTTTCTTCGGTGCCGACATTGCCAAAGGACATTTCCACTTTGACATGAAAAACGTTTTAAATCCATTCATTTTACAGATAATGACACAAACATGAGATGTGCAAAATATCTCGGCGATATTTGTTTTGGTTCTCGAGAAACACGCCTTCAGACACCGCTGAAATTCACCTCCTACGTCACGGATTTGAAAACGGCCTCTCCACAGACAGGAGGTCCTCTGACGTCATCACTTAGAAATGCGTGCAGGCAGGGCTTCTGCTCGTCCCGTCAACTTAGCATGAGCCGCGGAAGCGACAGCAAATTCACTTGTTACTGTGTAAAACAAGTATCTTGTAACTTCCAGTGCAAAAATCTGTGCTCCATTTCTGGGAGATGAATTATGTCCTAGCAGTATAGCAGTATTTACTATAATTCAGCCACTCGGTAGAGGATTTTCCCATTAGGGTGACAAAGCAAAACTTGTAACAGTCAATGGCTGAACACGTGAACAGCCTTGTTCATTGCGAATACATAGGTTGGTTCTGACTAGCAAGAACTTAATGTTATAGAAATGCCTTTTCTGGAATTACAATTATTTTCGTCATAATATTTTCTTCGCAAATTTTAAGATAATACGTTTAGAACACTCTGGTTTACACGGCAAATTCTGCAATATAAGAGGTGAACAGTATAAAAAGGTATGGGGAGTTTTTAAATTTCCTGCAGTAAATGACAGTTTTCTTCAGTTAATATATATATTGCAAATTTTTGTATTTAGCCTACTTTTACGTCGCTTTTCCGTCACTTTGTTTAACCACAACGATGAGAACGCATGGTAAATTTAGTATGTATCTTCTCTAACATCACATTTCTTCCCCCTTTTGGCTAATCGCTTCAATGAAGATGAATGACTACAAGCAGTATTCGAAGTCGGGGTGCAGGAGGACACCCCCTCCACACACACATACACATTACCACCACCACCAACAAGCACAATCTAAGTATCACCCAACCAGGCACGTATCCAGAGAGGGGGCTCAGGGGGCTCGAGCCCCCTCCGAAATTTTTCGATTTACACTAGATAAAATGAAGTTTTTGGCTTGTGTGTGTGAAATAAAATATTGTGATTATAATTTAAGGAGACATACAATTATCGAGGAAAGGCGGAGAATGTTCTAGAACCCCGAAGGATAACCCTGTTATTATTGTATGTAAACTTTTCTTGCTCTTTCGGTGTTGTCGCAACGAACTTGATCATTATTTAAAGATTTGTCAGCATTTGGAAGTTGCACAACAAAGCACTGTTGAAGGTAGCGCCACGAGTCGGGCGATTCATTGAATTACTACAAAAAAAGTGCGGAACATTCCAGAATATAATATGGATATAAATACGCGGATTCAATTTCACAGTTGGTCTGTACAACAGAATAATTCAATAAGACTTCACGAGTAAGTGTGACAGTCGATTAGTGATCAGTCAGTGTCCATTGACAGTTTTATAAGATGTAGAGATTCGGGGGGTGGGGGTGGGAAGAGAACTAGTGACACATTTTCCTGGAAAGTGGTGAAGTCTACCACTATTAGTACAAGTTCGGGCCCAAAGCTGAAGACATTGCCGACACTGTAATGCTAGTTTCGGGTCATGAGCCGAAGAGATCCAAGGTCTCTAAAGTAAATATTTCAGCAGTAATGGGCATTGGAGCATCATTTTTTGTTAAAAAAGGAAATAAGCTGCACAGATCGACTGATAATCTAAGTTTTGAGTGACGATTTATTAGTGACCGGACCAAGTTTCGTGTATGCAGTCCGAGAGTTTCGTGGGTTAATAAAGGACTTTTAAGTCAACTTTTTTGAAAAAAAAAAACACTCAAACACTAACTACCACAAAGGGGCAGCCATGAGGGCCGAAAATTTTATGAATGTCGAGAAGAGAAAGCAAGAAGATGTTGCATATGTGGAAATTTTAGCGGAAAAAGCAAGCTCGCGCTAACCTTTGTCTACCAAGATAAAGTAAACTTTTCTGCCCCCCCCCCCACCACCATTTTGGAACTGAATGGCCACCATCGACCTTAAACCTTGCGAGGTTCTATCTATACCCCTGTAAAAAATGATGTTTAGCCCCCCCCGAAAAGAATTTCTGGATACGTGCCTGCACCCAACCTGCCACGATACGAGACGAAGTTTTTCTTCTGTCCCATCTCATTTCGAAAACATTCACTTGTCCCATCTCCTTTTATGAGACGAGACGGAAAATGTCTCGTCTCGTGAGCAACACTAACATTAACAATAGAAGCATCCCAATAGCTGCCCCAAAGTCTCGAGCAAACATCCTCCCAAGTAACAATTTCCAGTTCAATGAAATGTCACTCACAAGAAAACAGTCATGCCCAGGTCGAGAGTCAAACCTGGAACATGCGACTTCCTCAGATAAATCATGAATTTTGTGTATAATAATTACAACGCCAGTTCTTTCCTGGTAATTCTGAATCTGCAGTTTGGTTTGCATATATAAGCAGGATAATATTCAGTTTTCGAAGACTCGTACCGTCGAAACGAGGAGTCAAATATATATATATATATTAAGAAAGTTTTTTTTGTATTTATAATGGCCTTTGCATACGTTGTTAATTCAATATTTTTCGAGACTTGACACGAGAACGAGAATTGCCCTCCCAAATCGAGACGGATGTTTATAAATCGAGACGAGACTGTCAATGAGACATTTACAAATAAACAGGAGACAGACATTTACAACTCAACGAGAACGAGACCAAGGCTGCCATGTCTCGTCTCGATAGGATCCTTAGTGTTGAAGTTGTGAACCAACAAATTAATGCGTTCGGGGTAACGAGATGAGGCGGCTATTTTCGCAGAACAAGATTCAAAATATATCGTACCATTTCAGAATGGGATATTGTTATACACATGGGCGTATATATAGTTCACGGGGGGGGGGGGGGTTGATCAACTTTTGGTATGATTAGGGTTGCTTTATTTCGTAAGTGAAAATCCAGGACACTGCTGGCCAGAAGCTTGTTGGAGAGCAGGAAGTGCTGGACCCGACAAAGTTGTGTGTATGTAGTCACAAAGTCACGCTACTATTGATACTTTTCTGTTCATCTTGTGTCAATGCGTTTTTAAAAACCAAATATCTTTAAGATGACTCGAGGGGTGGGGGATAACTGATTTGACAGTCTCAATGCAGTTTCTTATCGCAGAAATTCCGAAACTATCAGGAAATTGCAGACATTTGGTCTGCAGTCCCATCTGGTGTGTGGAATTACGTAATTTCCTTTCCTGTCCTACGTCTCTAATTTAAGAGAATAAAATAAGTCCGAAGAAATTTTTATGAACAAGCGGATGAACAGGTAACTCTGGTAATTTTACTGAACCAAAGGGGGTTGGACCCGTTGAACCCCCTTAAATACGCCCTTGGTTATACACATTATTTCCTTGTAATAATTATACATAAACTAAGTATTAATATGTACTGTGCAACTGATGTAATCTTGTCAGTGTATTTTCTCTTAATTGCCCAAAAATATTTGATCATAACTTCCGCAACAGAAATGAAACACAAACTGAAATTGCTTTATGGAAAATAAAGTAAAATAGGCTTTATAAATAAAGTGAAGAATGTGAAAATTCTCAATTTGCACTTTATAGACGGTGTTAAAGGCGGAGCTACTGCGGAGCATGCGCACTCGTCTGGTCCCCCTCGAACATCCGGTTACGCTTACGTTGCTATGGACGTTAATATGAAAGGGCAAAGTGGAGATTCTTTTACAAGGAAATAGAGTGTCAGCTGTGTAGCATATGGTTGCAAAGTTAAATCGGGAACAAATTTATTGAGTCAAGTATCACTTCGTAGGTTTCCGAAGGACGTAGAGAGACGAAACCTGTTGATACAAGCAGAACGAGAAAGGATTGGTACCCGGAAAGGATTTTAACGACTTGCATTTTGTTACAAGCATGTTGATCGTTTATCTGCGTATTGTGTTGTGGTGAAAAGCACGCCTCTTAGTAAGGTTTCAAACCGAAGCGACACGCGACAGCAGTGGTTTGTACCGAAGTGACAAGCGACACAGGCCCATTTAGTCTATAAATAAGCTACCGCTCATGGGGAATCAAGTCTCAGGCGGCACAATACACGCCATTGGGAATCTTAACGACACGTGCAGCTTGTCGTGTCGCTTCGGTTCGAAAAATTTCATTGATCGCTGAGGATTCACTTTATTTTAAGTGGCACGGAGATTACACACCGAAGCGACAAGCAAAGCAACAGCACCTTTACTCTAAAGGAAACAATTCACCTTGCATACGAGTACAACAGAGCGAGGCGACACGATGTATGGTACTGAGAAAACAACAGTCCAGTCCAAGCGACACGTGCATTTTCTAGTGGTGAATTGGTTCGAAAGGAAGCTTTCAGACTGCAGCGATACGTCTCTCTTGGAAACCAACATTAAAAATTAAACAACACCTTCCGAACGACAAATTGCAGGTGTCGCTTGGACTGGGCCGTTTTATGAATACCGCTCATTGTGTTGCCCCGGCCTTGTATTTGCACAAGCGTGACTGGTGAATGGTTTGCTTTAGATAGAATGCTTCTGTGCGAAATCCCGATATCGCTTGTCGCTTCAGTCTGAAAACTCCCTTGTTGCTTGAAGTAAAATCTTGCAAGTGAAAGTGGCATGCCATATCATAGGTTTTCCCTAAATCCCTCAGGCTGAAAGGTGACGTTGAAAGCACAAATATTTACTAGCATTTCTTATGTGTCATTACTTCTGCAGATTTGTTGGCAAAGATTCACTTAAGCATATTTTATAATATAATAATATCACTAGCTTTATAGAATTATCTTTCCCTCTCTTTTCCATTTACAAAATAATTCAATATATCTAAACGTTCGTCCTGTGTGTACATGAGACACATGTATGTACGTAGTGTGCTATACAACTGGCGGCCACAAAGACACGTTATATTTTAATAATCTACTCTGCAGTTGATCATCCGACGGATTCTACACGTCCACTCCTTCACTTCCTATCGTCGCATAACTGATGAAAACAAGAGCTCATTTCTTACTTCATATGCCGGTGAATCTGCACTGGCAACATCGGGGACTGGTCTAAACCGGAAGTTCCGGGGGGACCGGTCAAGACCTCACCAATGTTTATGTTTACATTTTTAACACGGTCTATAGGTTACGGTAAATTTCGATAAATATAAGTTTAAAATATATATATTTTTGAAAGTTTGGTCAGCAACCAATTTTACAAGCAATATTTTTTCGCATGACCTGAGAACAAGCACGCAGCAGAACCCTTTCATTTCTCTTGCACGTGAGCAGCAGGGATATTTCATGGAAGAATGATCATTACAAAGCATGGCTTTCCTTTCCACTATCGCTCCTTCTTCCATTATTTAAATCTGTACAGATTTGTAAAACTGCTGCACATGTTCGCTCACCGCGGGCTACCCGCAGTAAACTGGACGCCCGAAGCAGACGACAAACGAGCTCTCTCTAAGGCGTGACGTATTAACATGGCAGCGGCGTGTTTTCAGCGCAACGCTAGCCTCGCAACTTTGGAAGTCTCGTTTTTGCCTTAAACTGGACGCAGAGAAACGCGAGAACTTGGAGGGGTCATTTTTCCAGGGTGTAGTTTTTTAATTTATTGTAAAAAAAATTGAGTGGAAATGTCCAATGAGTGTCGATAAATCTAATACTGTGGTCACATGGAGCTGCAAACGCGATGTCACCTGCTAGCAGAAGCGACCGTAGTTAACATTGGCCTGGACATGCGTGTTCTTTGTAAGCGTCCATAATTTCATCGTATCATCAGGGGGTGCCCATCACCCCCAATGCTAATGGCGCAATCCCCCCAAATCATTTGGTAATCCACATGAAGTATTTAAATACGATAGCGTGTCTACTGAAAGTAACGTTTTTTAAGCTTTATTGAACACGATACTTGATCTGCCCGTCCTCCTTAAACAGAGGTTTCCCTCCCCCAGATAGACCGTGGATGCATTACAAATCAAAATATTCAGATCAAGTATCGTGTTCATTAAAGCTTAAAAAACGTTACTTTCACTGTCCATATTTTTTAATGGTTCAAATTTTCGAAATAACGAAAGCTAGCAATCTCAAGTGTCATAATTATATAAATATGTAGTTAAACAGTGTTTGTGGTTGGAGAAAGTAAAATTCGTGTGGGTAGTAATATGTCTGACAAATTTACAATTCATGATGGGTTAAAACAAGGAGATGCATTATCTCCATTGCTCTTTAATTTTGCCTTAGAATATGCTGTTAGGAAGGTAAAAGAAACTAAAGAAGGACTAAAATTAAATGGTGTGACTCAGTTGTTAGCATATGCAGATGATGTAGACTTACTGGGGGATGATGTGAATACAATTAAGAATAATGCTAAAATATTTTTCAAAACTGCTAAAGAGATAGGTTTGGAAGTTAACAAAGAGAAAACTAAATATATGCTTACAGGCCGAAACCAAGTGTTAGGTAATAATCAAAATCTAATTATTGATAACAACTCGTTTGAACCAGTTTCCAAATTCAAATACTTAGGAGTAATATTAACAAATGAAAATTATATTAAAGAGGAAATAAAAAGTAGGCTTAATTCAGGAAATGCATGTTACTTCTCTCTTCATAAACTTTTGTCTTCTCGTTTAATATCTAAAAAACTAAAAGTTAAAATATACAAAACAGTAATTTTGCCTGTAGTATTATATGGGTGTGAAACTTGGTCCCTTACATTGAAAGAGGAACATAAATTGAGAGTATTTGAAAATAAGATCCTTAGAAAAATATTTGGACCTAAAAGGGATGAGGAGACAGGTGAGTGTAGAAGGTTACATAATTTAGAACTACATAATTTGTATTCATGTCCAGATATTATTAGAATAATTAAATCAAGAAGACTTAGGTGGGCAGGCCATGTGGCACGAATGGGAGAGGAAAGAGGAGTTTACAGGATTCTTGTTGGGAAACCTGATGGTAAGAGACCTGTAGGAAGGCCAAGACGAAGATGGAGGGACAACGTTGAGATGGACCTAAGGGAAATCGGGTGGGATGGAAAAGAGTATATAGATCTTGCTAAAGATAGGGAAAGATGGAAGGCCTGTGTTGCTGCAGCCATGAACCTTCGGGTTTAAGAAGGCTAGAGAGTTAGTTAGTTAGTTGTGGTTGGAGAACAAGATTTTTAATAACCCACAATTTGGGTATTTAACACAAAGTCTTACACAACTTAAATCGAAAATTACAGAACCCTAGCTAGAAATTCCTAAGGCCGGGACAAGAATGTAATAAGGTGGCTCCTTCAAAGAACTCATCCTCTCTGCTTGGGGTAATTACAATTTTTTTTAGTAATCCATACCAATAATTACATGGGTTTCATCTTAACTGCAAATTTCACTGCAACAATAAGTTAGAAATGCGAATTTGACACTATTTATTTTTCTGTTTTATCGAGTAATGTGCAAGGCGTTACTATGAAGTACACAGTTAGTACAACTATTGCAGCATAGTCTACAGGGAATCAATAATACTGCTAATAGAACCATATCATCAAAATGACTCGTCTGCTTTAAATTAAACAGTATACCGACTTAAACATTATAGTTGTATTTTAAGAAATTATATTATTAGTAAATATCGAGAATATTGTTTATGTATTGCAATGCCAGACACGCTTTTTTTGTAACGCAACATTGCGAGGGAAGCGAGCAAGAAAATCTTTATATCCATTTCTTTGCAGGATTGCAAGAATATTAATTTAATGGGACGTCAATACTTTCATAGGATCCCTCGATATTTACTGTTTCCACCTTCTCTTTTCCCATGTTCGGCGCAGAAAAGTGCGCATACCATATCGCTAAATATAGTTCCCAAATATAATATTCGAACCCTAAAGAAATCCCCTGACAATCTAAGATTTTACACTTTATTAAGAGATCCATATCTCCTCCTCTCAAAATTAATATTCAATAATCCAAACAACATTTTGGTCTTACTGTTGATATTGAAGAGTACCTAGATATTACCCCTCTAAAAGAAAAAAATCTCCGTCCCGAAACCACATTTTGCTCTACAATCTCAGTTGTAATATTAATACACAAGAGTTGGATATCCCCCACCAATTTAATGCTCAGCCCCCCTAACTAAAATCCCAGGGTAATCTTAGATTTAACACAGATTGAGTGGACGGACGTCCATCGATGGCACTGCGCATCACAAGAAGAAGAGGCACTGGCCTGGGTAAGGAATCTGTGCTGAATTATAGTCTGTGTTTGATCGGCTTTTATCTCTTCGCGTATGTTGACAAGTTTTCGTTGACAACGAAGTAATCAAATAATTCATAAATACAAATTATTCTTCTTACATATATAACCTTTCGTTTTTGTGTATTATAACATATCCAAAACATATATAAAGAATGGGTACCAAAAAGCACAAGAAGCATAAATCTGAGAAGAAGGAAAGATACGAAGGTGAGCTGACAGCAAAGTATTTTTTAGAAGTATATTTGTTATAACTTGTATATTAATGTATAATAGAATGCAAAATTTCTACACAGGGCCTGTGAAATTTTACACTGGAGCCGTATTCCACCAATTTCTGTTGACCATACACAGATGCAAGTAATTCAATAGAAAACAAATGGTTAAGTTGTAACTTTGTCATGAAATGTATGGAAAATGTACACACACACACACACACATATATATATATATATATAGTGGATACATGGGCGTCAGGAAGGGGGGAACAAGGAGGGCCGTGCTCCCCTGGAAAATGAAAGTCAACCAAAAATTATATATATTTCACACATATAATTTGGTAAAATTTTGGTAAGACTCTAGTTTACGTCCTTTTCCTAAGGAATACGTGTCTTATATCGTTGGAAAGCTTATTTTATAAGGAATTCAACAACGTAAATCTCAAAGCGAGGAAAAATTTCCTGGAGGAGTAAATCGAGAAAAACCGATGTTCGGATATGCGTAATTGAACGTA
This sequence comes from Lepisma saccharinum, assembly GCF_977018435.1. NCBI lineage: Eukaryota > Metazoa > Arthropoda > Insecta > Zygentoma > Lepismatidae > Lepisma > Lepisma saccharinum. Next base: position 48,587,564 of record NC_139245.1, on the reverse strand, counting down.
CTGATAAATTTTTTCGATGATGAAGCTCATATTTAGGGGTGAAATGAGTGCTAATGGAACCTAACCTAACAGGCATCACCTAACCTCGTAGGCATACCTCGCCCCCGTGAATGATTAGTGGGGCTATCGTGAACAGAAAGTGTAAAAAGGAAAAGGTACTTACCCGAGAGATGCCGGCTGCCGGACCACAAACGCGCACCGCGAACGCAAAGAAGCAATCACCATGCAGATAAGGACGTAAAGTACAGTCTAGCCAAAATTTTATTTCAGCCACAATAATACACTCTGTAAAAAAAAATAGCATCACTTCATTACTTTTGGTCGTCAGCATTTCACTCGTGAATTATCAGTTGTTTTATTGATTTAATTGAACTTGTCGATTTGTTTTCCTAACAAATATGTAAAACACTATATCTGTACAATATATTTTTATTAAGTCAAGTCATAGTTACGTACATAATGCACTTTACAGAACTAATAACAAAATTATTGCAAATATAGCTTGTGGAACGTTTTTGCACAAAGACAATTTTTACAAGTATAAATATTGAACAAAGGATTTAAATGCATCATGATATGTCAATTTGTAATGATAGTAAGTAAATACATTGACTAGTACTTAGTGTGGCCACCCCTGGCCTTCCTAAGTGCTTCCAACCTTCGAGGCATGCTATGAATGAGATTTTGACAATATTCGACCTCAATTTCATTCCAAAAATGTACAATTGCTGCCATAAGTTCCTCTTTTGACCTGTACATCTGATTACCAAGTTTTTTGCACATCAAAGCCCACAGGTTTTCTATAGGATTCATGTCTGGAGAGTTGGGCGGCCACCAAAGTCTTTCAATATTCATATCATGAAACCAGTTATTCACCACCTGAGCACCGTGACAGGTTGCATTATTGTCTTGAAAAATAAAGTAGTCCAAATTCTACCCAGAAAAATGATCTCCTGCAGTTTGTAGAACTTTCCGATTCAGGATTTCCAGATATTGATCAGCCTTAAGGGTCCCTGTGCAAATATGCATCCTGCCAATCCCTTTTGCAGAGAAACATGCCCAAATCATAACACTGCCACAAAACTTTTGAGTTTCTAAAATACAAGATTTTGCAAGTTCTTCTCCCTTCCGCATCCACAGTTTAACTGAGCTGTCATTCCCCAGCAATTTAAATCGTTTTTCATCAGAAAATATCACATGTTCCCAATCTGTATCATTCCATGCACCATAACGTGTGACAAACTCCCGTCTAGCTTTTGCATGTGCGTCAGTTAGTCTGGGTTTTTTACGTGGGACGTGTTTAGAAACACCCTGTTTCTTTAGTCGGGATACTACAGTAGCATGAGTAAGATTAACGCCCACCTCATTTTGAAGTTTATGTGCAATTTGGCGTGAACTCATTCCTCTGTTCTTCAGTGCCATGTTCTTTAGCATACAATCCAGTCAAGGTGATGTCTTTTTCTTTCTGCCACAGTGACTTCTCAGTGATGATTTTCCATGTTCTTGTTGCTTTTGCAGGCAGCGGCTAACTCTAGATTGATGCATTTGAAGTTGTCGACCAATTTCTCTCTGAGAATGACCATCCATATGCAAAGCAAGAACCATTCCTTGCTTACGTGGTGAAATGTCACACTTTCTGCCCATTTTTTTCGAGAAAACATGCTCAAATACACTACACACCGCCAGGACACTTCACAAATATGATAATGTATACAAACTGTCAATAATGAACATGTAGTTTGCAACATAAAACACGTCACAAGTTGCACTACTAACAATCGTTTTACAGATTCCTGACAAATGATTACAAAGCCTTGCAGCAGCAACTGATTGCAACACCCTCTAGCAGACACTCCAAACACTAAATCAACAAAAGAATAACACCACACTACGCAGTGATACCAGACCAATGCTTCAATCAATTGATTTCAAGTTGTGCAGGAAAGATGCATGCATGTGAAACTCAAAATTGTCAACATCCGTAATAAGAATACAGTGATGCTATTTTTTTTTTACAGAGTGTATGTGCTGATTATTGCTCGAATATGGTAAATTTTAAATTAAGCAATATTTTTTGAGGGAACAACACTATCATTGGGGAAAATGTGCCTTGTTTGTCCCCCCCTGGATAAAAATATTTTCCTTGCCCCTCCCTGGAAAAATCCTGCAGACTTCCATGAGTGGATATATAATTCACAGGAGCTTCAATTAGATTTTTCAGAATTTATTGTATTTGTTGTGGTTCAAGTTTCGATTGTTTAATTCCGTACTAATCATGGTAGGTTACACAGGCATTTTTTTTTGTATTTGCTTTGATTTATATTTGTCTGTTAACAGAGTTCAGTTTAGTGATAACTTACTGCATGTTTTATGGAGAACGATTTTTCCCTTCCGTATACTCTTATGATTCTATGTTTATAAGCAGCCATTCGTTTACTATCACCTTGGATACGAACTGCTGCTGCTATACTTCACAAGCATAGTGTGATGGGTATTACATCACTAAATGCTTTCATTCTTAGGTTAGCCAGGTCATGTTTAGGCTTCTTGGAATTAATAAAACATCTCGAAATTCTAAACACGCCTCAATCAGAAAATCTTCGAATCTCACAAAACAAATGTGTCAGAACTCTGTGTCTAAAACACTATAAATACATAAATAACAGCTGCTCTCTGCGAAGTTCAGATGCTTGCGTTCACTCCAGCAAACCCACTAGTAACTCCAGTACATATCCAACCAGAATGATATTTTCTATTTGCATATGCCATTCTACGATCAATTCCAAAATATTTAATTAATTAATTAGAGGAATTAGGCAAAATTTTATTCTCGCCTGTTTATCAAAAACATGGGTTTAATGACGGATTGATTTTTATTGATCGTATCCATTCAAATAACAATTTCTTCTGTAAATAATACTTAGTGAAGCTTTTAGCTGTGCTAATTAGTTTACAGTTACTTCCACAATCATTTCCAGTATTCTCAAACACTTACTAATTCTCCTATAAAACTTGCGAAATATCATTGAACATTTGGAACCATTACCTTTGTTACAACTCATATTTATTTTGCAGAAGTTGGAGAATTATTCGTCCATTCCATATCTATTTCCCAGCGAAGAAAGTTTACCCACTGTACCCCCCTCGAGAATCATGTCAAAATTTTTGGTAAAATTTTGATCTCCGCAAAACGTATTTCTTCAATTTTACAGGAGAAAGTACTTACCGAACTGACTTTCTGTACACTTTTGAAAGGTCGTGGAAGTGTTTTTTCCCATCGCTTAATTTATTTCGCCGGTAAATCATGTATTTTTGAAGATTAATGTGTCTCCGATGCACGGAAGCTATTGCCTCTATGTCCTTCCACGACGTGAACCAAATGTTGCGTTCGTTTGATGATGTAACCCCTGGTCAGTGTTTCCAACCATGCCGTTGTTTTGCAAGAACATGACAATTTTGAAGATGATAATTTTAACTATGTTTGCCTAACCTTGCCGTGCATGGTTCGTGGGGCTATCCGTGAATGGTTCATGGGGCTATCCATGCATGGTTCGTGGGGTTTTCGAACCCGGAAAAAAATACAAAATCAGTAACACGAAAGTAGGTATTTTTCGGGGAAGAAGTTTGGAAACACTGCACACCCACTGATCATAGACAACGCTACAGCCGGGAAGGAATAACCTGGCAGTAACGTCACTCCCTGCTAAGTCAGCGTTGCCAACTACTATGAAAAGAACCATGGCACGAGTAAGAGTACGAGCAGTAAGAATCGCGGTGCAACTACCAATCTTCAATTTAAAGTTAGCACTGCTAGATGTTTATTTTATGTCTGTTTATTTTAATTATTTCATATAATTCGGCTTTCAGCAAACCTTCTGCATGCGGAGTATTGTGAGATGATAGCCACGACTTCATTTCATCCTTCTGCTGTTTGATGTTGGAATTTTTTTCAGTAACTTGTTGTGGTATGGAGGATTGTCACACACAATAACAAGTTTGGGGGCAGATTGGGAATAAGCTGTTCTTTGAACCACAACATAAAATTGTTAGTGTTCATCTCCCCATGATAGTCACCTGAAGTTGTTTTTGAAAGGAACACTAACTACACCCCCTCCACAAATCCACTTTCACCACCGGCATGCACAATAATAAACTTGGGACCCTTTCCTGTTGGCACTTTTAACCCCCCCCCCCCCCTCCCCGAATCTTTGGAATCCAGCCAAACTTTGGGGACAGTGTGGTGTGTGTTCACGAAACTTTCATCCATGTAAATGAAAGACCGGCGGTTTGCTGTCTGCGCAGTTCTTTAACTTCACGCAAAAATGATCGCCGCCCGCAACGCAACGATGCTGTTTCGTTCAAGGAGTAGCTTCCTGCTGCCTACGCTGTGCTTTTTAAAGCTGAATCCTAATTTACTTATGATCATACGCAATGACCAACGCGAAACATTAAAATTAACATTTTCTTGCAGTTCCTTCATCAGTTTATGTACGGTAAACAACAATGCCTTTCGTGTATAAATCATGGATTGTTCGGCGCATGACTGCTTCATCAAAAGAATCCATATTTGTGACACGTTGCTGGGCGTTCGATCGGTGTTTGCCCGCCGTTGAAAAAGGTTTCCCACTCGCAATAGCAACACTTTTGTCTTTCTCCTTCAAAATTCTCCACACAGATCTTTCACTGACACCTGTCGCCACGGGCGTTCTGTGAACAGCTGTGGTTTTGTTTTCATCGCAATCAAAGTACTTATACACATTGAAAACTATTTCTCTTGTATCGCTGTGCAGGGGCTTACCTTTCTTTACTCCACTGCTCATTGTACAACAATGACAAAACCAGCCAAAATAACCTTTCTAACAAAGAAACAAAATAGCCTGCAATCCCTCGCTCGTAGCTGCGGTTTGTTAGACTAATGTAGCAGTGTGGGGGATTGCACGCCTGTATCACTCCTCTCGGAATGATTTCGATTGGTTTGCACGTCACCTTGTCGTCCGCTCTAGCGAATGAGCCTTTGCTTTTGGAAGGAGAGGTGAAGGAGGGAGATGACGTCACTGCCAAGCTATTTCTTCTGCGCTGTAGTCAAGATTTGCCTGAAATATTGTGTGTAACACAACCGAAAAACGAACAAACAATAATTACTCGATATGTGGAAAATTGAAAAAAATTTCGTGAAAAAAAACGAAATCCCACCTTTAGGAATCCGTAGCAATGCAGAATACGTAAGTACCAATGTGAAAAAGAACAAAATAAAGGAATTTCAGATGTTTGGCGGAGATTGAAATTGTCATCTATAGCATTGTACAAGTTTCTTAAGTATGGAAAACTGACAAAAAACGATTCTTTTTAACTATGTTTGCCTAACCTAACCGAACCTAATGTAACACTACGTGAATGGTTTGTGGGGCTATCGTCTGTTTAGGGTATGCATTGTTTCTAGTTTTAACCATTCACAATAGCCCCACAAACCATTCACGTAGTGTTAGGTTAGGCAAACATAGTTAAACAAATAAATACATAGTAAAAAAAATCTTTTTGGTCAGTTTTTCATCCTTAAGGAACTTGTACAATGCTATAGAAATTCATTTCCGTAGGTAGTTTCTTCTGTAAAAATGAAGAAATGTGTTTGTGGTATAGTAAATATTTACCGTAACTGGAACCATGCCACCTGCCATCAAAATCCAGTGTACATATCCCACCTCAACTGCATAGCATATGTGGTAGCTTTCCAACCTGGGGTTTGTCAATTTGCTCTTTGATAAACATAACGGAACACTGCACTATAGCTAACTCCTATCAGAAATATGTTCTCGAGAGCAGATCTGCACTGTCAGAACATAGCACTTCTCTCTTTCTCTCTCGGCCTGTCTACCATGAATGGCAGTATTTGCTTTTGTATGAGTGGATGTGCCATGTTGAAGTTATATTGACTTGTGTGTAGTTTGCTAACATGATAAGTAGTAAATCAATATTCATTAGCGTCGTCATAATGCTGCAACATAAGTACACTTTAGAACAAGTAGCTATTCTTAAGTGAAAACAAATTTTTGTAGAAGTGAGGAGGCCATTTTTAGAGGAACTTTCGGCATGAGTTCACAATACACAATTTCTAGAAAATTTCGCCACTTACTAATTTTGGTGTCCTGATGACGTATCTGTAGTTCATATTTGGTGGTCACTTGTTAAAATTGTACATTTACGTGTAGAACTTGTATAATAACCTTGAGATTTACCACGGTGGTTATCCCTACACAGCAATTTGGAACCATCTTTCTTTCGCAATTCGTTAATGGTATTCCTTTACGCACAACAAACTTGCTACCTTGTGTATTGACGTCAGACGAGGAATACCTACGAGGTTAGGTTAGGTTCCATTAGCATAAGTAAAAAGAAAAAAAATAATATTTTGGCTAAGAGAACTATACCTTGTCTTGCGTTGATTTCTTCATGTTGGGAAAATGGCATCTTACGTGGAGCTACTGTTCTTATAGTAGGGTTACGTTATGTTAAGAAAACATAGTTTATTTCGTTTTTTTCTACGAGGAACGCCTACGAGGTTAGGTTAGGCCTGTTAGGGTAGGTTCCATTAGAATAAATACAAAGAAAAAATAATATTTTGGCTAAGAGAACTATACCTTTTCTTGCGTTGATTTCTTCATGTTGGGAAAATGACGTGTTCCGTGGAGCTACTGCTCTTATGGTAGGGTTACGTTATGTTAAGGGCATGCGATACATTCCCAAGCTCTTCCATCCATGGCAGTGTGCCAACTTAGCTCTCTTGGAGCCAGATCTGGCTCTTTCGTGCACTCTAGCCGGACCCTGTGGCCGAGTGGTTAGCACATCGCGCTGCAATGCCAAGGGTCCTGGGTTCGAATCCCGCTCAGGCTTGGTTATTTGCGAATGTCCATTCATCAATTTCATCACTCATCCCCATCTTTGCAAATTAGCCAAGAGGCACAAAACACGAAGTAAAATAAACTAAATCAATCAATCAGTCTTTCGTGCACTCGTTCGGCTGTGAACTGGGACGCCCACCCCCCGTGCCCCACTATGATGCCATCTCTGGTTCCTACCCACATAGACCATCTTTCGTCATAATTATACATTTTGCATGTGACATGATATTGTTATATTGGCTGAGTCGCTCCACTCTCTTATCTCCCCAGCTACTTCTTTATAGCGCAATGTTAGATGTGAAATTGACATAATATTGTTATCAGGGAATTCTTTACTTTCGATTTCATATGACCATCGGTGAATTATTGAGATGGGCGATGCCGCCGGATCTAGATGTTGAAAACTAAGAATAAATTGTCATCAATTTAGAGTTAACGATAATAGCAGTGCCCCACCCCTTTGACAACTAACATTACCCTAGAAGGCACTTTATCCAGCCATCGTAAATCTAGCTCCATGAGAGTCAGTTTTAACTCCATTTAAGGTGAAAAAAGCATTGATCATATGGGAGTATGATTTGATTCATTCTCTTGTGAATATAAAACTTCCGATGGAATAGAAAGAGATGTCAACGGGAAGAGGGCAGTTTGAAGATGAATTTCACCAGCGGAAAAGTCGAAACTTCCATTTGATTAGCCGTAACTTGATGTTGAAGTTGATTCCCCATAAGGAATACGTGGGATTCCAAAAATTATTATTCATCATATTTTTCAAACATCGTGTCCAGCTTAATAATCAACATAACAAAATGTTTGCACTTGCAACATGGAGAGAAATTCATACTCTTGGATACACCCAGGGTTTGTTTTAGTAGCAGTGCCCATTGAGGCGATACTGAAATAAATGCACAATTGGTGCGTAATTGTATCTCCTTGCCTTAAAAAAAAACATAGTTTATTTTGTTTTTTCTCGATTTTGATACTCGACCGCCAATTATTACATGCAGATTCGTGATTAGGAGTTCACAATTAGTGAGTAGGCAAAATTTCATAGAAATTGGAGAGTGGTCCGGTATTGTAAACTCATTCCGAACTTCTCTCAAAATGTGTAAAAGGTGTGGCAGTACAAAGAAAACATTTCTAACATCATCTGTGATGAATGTAACAGTTGGGCTGAAAAGTTCGTAGGCTAACATAGTAAAAAATATTTTTTTGACAAAATTCGATTTTATTATTCAATATAGTTGCCTTCGAAAGCGATACAACGATTATAGCGGTCATACAATTTTTCGATGCCATTTTTATAGTACGATTTCTCTTTAGCCTCAAAATAGGCCTCAGTTTCGGCGATTACCTCTTCATCAGTGCTAAATTTCTTTCCAGCGAGCATTCTTTTAAGGTCTGCAAACAGGTAAAAGTCACTGGGGGCCAGATCTGGAGAATATGGTGGATGGGGAAGCAATTCGTAGTCTAATTCATATAATTTTGCCATCGTTTTCATTGATTTGTGACACGGTGCATTGTCGATTGTGAGCACGCGCGGCACCCATTTTGCACACAGCTTTCGCATGTTCAAATATTCATGCACAATATGTCCAACACGTTCCTTTGATATTTTTAAAGTCTCAGCTATCTCGATCAACTTCACTTTATGATCATTTAAAATTATTTTGTGGACTTTTTTGATGTTTTCGTCGGTAACAGCCTCTTTGGGGCGTCCACTGCGTGCATCGTCTTCGATGCTCATTTCGCCTCGTTTAAATTTAGCAAACCACTTCTCAACGGTTGATTTTCCTGGTGCAGAGTCCGAATAATGTTTATCAAGCCAAGCCTTGGCTTCAACAGTATTTTTTTTTTTTCGCCAAAAAGCAATGCTTTATTAACACACGAAATTCTTTTTTTATCCATTTTTTCACAATAACAAAAGCTGCTTCACTCACAATGCTATATCTCACGAACTAATTATCCGGCAGCTGTGAAATTTATACACGTATCTTTTGAAGGTTAGTACTAAGTAAAAATCACATTGATTTAATTCTAGTAATGCCATCTATGAGTCAGCCTACGAACTTTTCAGCCCAACTGTTACATGATTAGTTTACTTTGTAATTGTGGAATTTTTATTAAAATATTTGAACTAAATCTGTGTGCTTGAGTTGAGGTGCTACACACATCTGAGTTAACTGGCAAGCAATGTGGTTCTGGACGGTACATGAGCTGCATTCAAGTAGCATAATAACCAAATGTATGTACTGTAATAGATATGCCATATTAATTAGTCAAACTTTAGTTTGGTTGATAATTTTCTTAAGCAGGGCCAAACTTGCTCATGGTATGATGTTTGCAAAGTTTTCATAAAGATGAGGAAAATTTTGAAATGAGTATGAATTATTGTTTGAAGTTTTGAGAACATGGTTTTTAATCAAGGAAAGCAGGGTTGGCATTTTTCGAGCGGTTGCAGTTACCAGCCTTCACAGCAGGGTGTACTGCTTCACTCTGCCCACTCGATTTCCTCTTCTTCTCTGATGATATGCGTGACCTTGCTCCAGAGATAGCTGGGACAGGGTATAGTTGACAATCAAAAACAATTCAACATTTCTGATAACATATTCTGTTCTAAAATATTTGTCCAACAGTTTTGATTCTACTCTTCCTGGATGGTGAAATTAATACTGTTGCTTTGTGATCAATTTTCAGGATTGCATTCCCTGATAAGGCACATACTTTGGTGCATCCAACAATCAGACTATGGTGGGGTGGGGGGAGGGGGTAAAAATATGGTATAACCAGTGCTTTTTCCCCCGGCAGTCAACAGTGGTACTCCACAGTGGCACCTTATTGATTTGAATGTTGATTTGGTGTTTTAACTCCACTTTATGCACAGTAAGGCTAATCGAGACTGGGCCTACAGTTTAAGGTAGGATCCGAACTACTATGTGCCTCCACCAGGTATAAAACCTGGGACCCCTTGATTACAATGCAACAATACTTACTACCACTGTACCATCGGGGAGGCCCCATTTGACACCTTATTGTAGATGAGGACGAATAACATTTTATTTTAACAAGAGAAATGCCAGAGGTCCTGGCTTCAAATCCCAGTCTGAGCATGAGTATTCTTTGTATGTCCCTTCATGAATTTCGTCATATCATCACTCATTCTCATCTTTGCGATTAGCCAATTTTGGCAGAAAATGTATTAAAATAAACCAAATCAATCAAACAAGAGTAATGCATGCGTGTGTGTGTGTTTGTGTGTGTGTGAGAGAGAGAGAGAGAGTGAGAGTGAGTGTGTATACTTGGATGCATCATCGTTTATGAAGATAACACAATTTTAAATTTTGTTGTGATGAACACATTAACAAAAAACACAGTGACGTAACGAATGAACTTGAATAGTGCCGGAAACATTCTTTCCAGTAGAAAAAGCAATAACTGTAACATTTTTACAGTGAGACTGAATTTTATCAATCAGGTTTGTTACTTTCTTCCCCCCTGCAACGATACTCAAATTTAAGCATGTTAAAGTATATGTTTTTCAAGATGCAGCACATTTTTATTAAATACTATTTGTGAATATTCCCTTCTGAACTTCAGTTTATGAAACAAATTATTTTGTGAATGCAATGTTCTGTCAATATTGGAATGAATCATGCTACAGCTATAAACACATTTTTTTACCTCATTTATTTAATTTCCTTACAAGCTGCGTAGACCATTAAATAATCCAAAAATTCTATGCAACACAATGTTTTAAATCTGCTTCAATACAGTTTGTTCACAGTTGTGTTTTCCCATAATTTTTCTGGATGTTCCAAGCAAGCATAAATACCTCCACCGTGCATTAACCATTCCAAATTACAAGTTTGCCAGATTTAATTGTCTGGCTGATTTTGTCCTTATAAATATCCTTCAAAATATCTGGCTGATAAGAAAATCGCAATTCCTATAGTCCAAACATTTGTGCCCCCCAATTTGGTTCCAATGCTCCCTAAAATGCACTATATTTCAAAACATTTATTCTCAAACTATAGCTTAAGTGACGCCATAAAATTCATACAAGAGTTTTTTCATTATCTCCAAAAATGTAGTTTAGGTATTTTAAAGTGTCATCAGAATTTGGAATCTACTTGAACATATGAGAAATCCATTTTTCATCTAGAATTTTGAAATGCTTTGAACAAATGCAAAACAAAATTGCTCTTGAGGTGTATCAGTTGCGGTTAATTTTAGCTAAAAACCTCTAAATTTGCTGCAGTTATCCTGGTCTCAAAATTGGCGACTTGCTCCCACCCTTTCTAAAACACACTATATTACAGAGTTTTTATTAAAAACTAAAAACTCAGTGATGCCATAACATTGCTGAGACCTGTATATCTAGAAATATATAACCTAGTCAAATATGAGCATAATTTAAAACTCTCCCAAGACATGTTAAACCAGTCTGTCCTCTACTATCTTTAAACATGGTGACCAATTTTCCTCAAATATGCGACCAACCCATCAAGATATCTTGCAATTATATAAATTACAACTCAAAAGCTTTGCATTTATGGTGGTTATCATAAATACAACGTTTGTGATTTTGCCACCACTCCTCTCCTAATCCATTAATTATTATTTTAAAAGCTTTACTGCAAAATTGCGGACCAATGAAATATTGTATTCTAGACAGTTTTGGAAAAAAATGTAGAGCATTGTATAGAGTCTGCAATTCTAAATTTGCAGCAGTTATCATGACCAATAGATGATTTTTTGGCCGCGGTGGCTCAGTCGGTAACGCGTCTGACTACCATGCTAAAGGTCCCGGGTTCGATCCCCGGCCGGTTCAAATCCGGGAACTTTTCTAACGATGGAAGCGACCCCGGCGGTCAGGGGCGTGATGCTGATCACATCACCCCCACTCACGACCGGATCAAGAAAGTGTGGGGCGTTACCCCCACACCCCCTATACGCCTTCATGGCGTGGTGCTAAGCACAGGGGAACACTTTACCTTTTTTTTTAATAGATGATTTTTCCCTGTCTGCCTATCCACCCTAACTCATACATCATATTTTGATATTTCTATTGTCAAATTATAGTGCAAGTACATAATGCTCTTGTAAGTTTCATACACAAAGGTTAAAACAATAGTATATTCAAAGGTTTAAAAATGTCAAAAATGAACAAAGTGTATGAAACATGTATATGAAAGTATACATTTACACTGAATTTACTTGAGTACCCTACAACCTAAAAAAAATAAAGAAGAACTGAAATTGTGGAAGATCATGATGGTGCACGACTTAGAACTCCTAACCAGACATAAATAGCATTATATCGAATAGGCAAGCAACTCATTATGATGAGAAATGAGAAAAATCATTTGAAGAGTGTTCCGATTTAATTATACCGTAATTACCAACATTTTAATAAATTCTCTCTTGTAATGCTCAAACATGCAAAAACTTTATTGTATCAATTGATCATCACAGCTGAAACTATCATGTGCCACCAAGGTTTCGCCCACATAAGGAAGTGACATAACCAAAGTGGTACCACATTTCAAAATTATAAGCTTTGTTCAAGTATGCTGCATCAATAAATGCAAAGGTTTCATCTAAAAAATTCTGATACTTTTTCCTTTTTCTTTCTTGGATATATACTCTTTATTTCTGTTAAAAGTCCATTTCTAGCATGATTTGAGGAAAATAGCCTGAAAAGATGCACTATGACTTGTACTGTATTCATCATTTTTAGTATATAAGCTCTGCTAATCCTTTTCTTTGCAAGTTTTTCAAAACATTTAGACAATCATAGAACCTCACAAGTATTTAAAGCAATAATAATTTTCTCAAAAGAAATGCTTATTGACTGGGTTTTTTCAAGTTTTTTTTCTGAAAAAACCATGTGGGGAAAACTGAAGTTGTATTCTGAATTGTATAAAACCTGAGGAAAATGAGAAAAGCATTTGAAACTTGGAAAATTAATGTGAACTAATGTTTCAATCTTGCAGTCTGTGAATTTTCCAATTTGAAGTCTTGGTAAGGGTGAAAGTTGCTACTTAAAGTAAGATACTGAAGTTTTGAACTTGAAAATTTTTACTGGAAATGTTTTCAGCTTTAAAAAGTGTACCCTTTATACTCATTTTATTTTCTGAAAACATATTTTTCATGAAAATTGGAGATTGGTAGGCCAGAGTAATAATCTTTTGGCTGTTATAATGCACTCCAAAGTCAAGAGTTCTAAATACGAGGGCATATCGAAAAGTCTCTGCCCCAATTTTTTTTCAGCTCAAATAATAAACATGCTGGGAAATCAAAATATAGGAATTGTTCTATGTACCTTGCACTATTTTCCCACATAGTCACCACAGAGGTTAAGGCATTTGTTCCATCGCACCATTAGTTTGGAGATGCTGCTGTTGTAGAATTGGGCTGGTTAATCGTGGAACCACCTCCTGACAGAGGTCTTCGCTTTATTGTCGCAAATTAACCTCTGTCTTCAGTGGACCGAACACATGGAAATCACTGGGGGCGAAGTCTGGACTGTATGGTGCATGCTCCAGAATCTCCCATTCGAATGACTGAAGTCTGTCGATGGTCCTGTTTGCCTTGCGGGCAATGTTTTGCATTGTGAGTGAGGAGCGAGGACGCTTCCCGACCACTCATTATCATGAAGGTCTTCTTGGACATTTTCGAACTCACAACACCACCACCACCGCACACTTCTCGAAGCAAGATACTTGTCTCCATACATCGGCTGCATTTCCCTATGTATGTCAATGGGCATTCATGCTTTGCTCCATAGAGAGCGAATAACACTTCGCTGCTCATACGACGTGGACATGCTGAGTACTACAGCCATCTTTGCAAACTGACAGCAGCGCCATGCCACAGAGCCGATGGTCAACGCTGGGCCGTTCCAAGAGAAACCTATTTCATTTTTGTTTCTCAATCACACTAACATTTCAGCTGGGAAAAAATATAGGGGCAAGGACTTTTCAATTTTTTGTAGTTGTCTGCTGTCACTGAAATACACATAAAGGATGCATTCCATAAGTCATAACAAAACACACAAATCAAACAAAGTAACTGGCCTCGTGAACCTGGTGAAGCAAGTTATTATTGTGACTTTTGGAACAACATCGACTGTGTTTTGTGTGGAATATTTATGAATGGCGGACCTAAGAAGGCCTGCTATATTAGCGGCAATAAAATGTGCTGCAGATGTCATTGTTATAACAGTAAACTACAAAAGAAAAAATATTGGCAGCTGCATTGAATTGTGCTTTTCAAATAAAATGCTCAAATCTACATCATAATGTATACATCTACACAAATAATATACAAGCAGCTCATCTCAGTACATCCAGATTTCCACCAACTCTCAAGTACGTTATTTCAAAGACGTTCTTAACAATTTTCTTAATTTATTAACTTCAATACTTGTGCAAATTTCACTTGCACGTTAACACATGTTTCAGATGCTTTCCTCTAGCCCAACACCTGCCTGGATGCCCACATACCTGCATAAATTATTAAAAATTGTTGATTATTGCACAAGCTGTTAACAATTTTGCTACAATATTTAAAAAAAAGATAAACAATATCTAGGTACTTTGACCAAGAATGCACGCTTGCAACATTTCCTGTTTTGGTACACTAATTTATGATCTCTTTCTATCCGGTAATTTCCTCGCTAGAGGCCCCAAACTTTTGTCTATAAAAGTGCCATTTACTTAAAGTTTGTCTTGAAATTTTGTATGCACATACCTTCAACAATGTAAAACAGGATCTAACCCCTCGCAATAGGTTTGGACTCTTCCAGTGACCTTCATTTGTTTTGTTCCGCGACCGTGCATCTCGGTAGTGTTGGCTCGAATGTATAGGGATTACAATGTACACAATCGAAGAGCGTGTGTTCCTCGTTCGGAAATACTGACAATCTTTGGCCACCAAGATCTCCTGATCTCACCCCACCCTACTTCTTTCTTTGGGGCTTATTGAAGGGAAAAGTATACAGAAATAACCCCCCCCCCGCACAATCGCAGCCCTGAAGAGATTGAAGCCATTACCGAAACCACTTTAAGAAAAGTATTCCAGAATTTGGAGAGACGTGCACAAGAGTGATTGCATGTGGAAGGGGACAGTTTTTAGCATCGGATATGAGCAGATCCTGTTTTACATTGTTGAAAGTATGTGCATACAAATTTTCAATACAAACTTTAAGTAAATGGCAGTTTTATAGACAAAAGTTTGGAGCCTCTAGCAAGGGAATCACCCTGCACTACAAAAAACTGCAATACTTGCTCAAAGAACTAGCATGCTTCATAATTTCCTCTTGCTTCCAAATTGAATTACAATTTTCACACTTGTACATCACACATGTTTACATATAAATTAAAGTGTTGGCAGTGTAGAAAACAGTATATTTGTGCTGTTCATATTGTGTAATGCTCTTTTGGCAAAACTTGCCTTAAGAATGGATTGGATACATAACAAATGATAAAATGTAGTACTAACTATTGGAAAAGGTAGTACAGTTAAAGGCAGGAGTAGACAAAACTAAAAATAATTCAGGTGCTAGCTCCTAATGCTCGGGAGTCACCTTTTTTTTGCGGGGATCAAATATCGGCTAAGAAAACCTTGAATTCAACTGAGATAAGCTATAAAATGTGATCTTAAGAAATTTAATTTATTAATTAATACAATGTTCCATTAAAAGTAATATTTTATTTCACTGGAGTGGCCCTCCTGAACAAGGCTCAACTGGTAACAACATGAATAACTATGCAATATATTCTAATATGGCCAACTTATCATATTGCAGCAGATTTTTAAAATTTGGCTAGCAACAGTGCAGAAATTTATCATGGCATGTTTATTATTCTTATTTAATGATAAACATGAAACGCACAAACATTAAAAGACACATACTTGTTATTAAAAAAAGTGAAATGGAAATTTCCATACACAATCAGAATATGAGAAAGAAAAATTTAGAACTGAATTTAAAAATTGAGGCATATGGGTGATAGGCACCCTGTATTTTTCTACCCCTGGTTGAAGTGGAAGATTAGTAATGAGCAGGGAATGGATTTATGTGTAGTAAAAATGTGCTAAATATGTAAATACATATTTAGTTATTTTCAACAAAATATGGAGTTAAATATGGATTTAAAATTTTAAAAAAATACCTTTTTAATAATTCC
The DNA here is from genome assembly GCF_977018435.1 of Lepisma saccharinum. NCBI lineage: Eukaryota > Metazoa > Arthropoda > Insecta > Zygentoma > Lepismatidae > Lepisma > Lepisma saccharinum. The sequence continues at coordinate 48,571,474 of NC_139245.1, read as the reverse complement.
CGAGCTACATAAAATACAGTATGCTTACATTGACATTAATTGTAAAACAACACAAAATATGTTTTCATTTTCTGTTTCCAAAATAATGAATAACATAAATTTCAAACTTGAATTTCCTTCTGTTGTCCCTTATGTTGACTAAAACTGCATACAAAATCCCAAGAAATTCACCTAACTCTTTGTCATACGGGGACATGTAGTTATTGTAGTATATGTTGAGAAATATTCTGAATCATGGAAATAATATGCAAAAATTTGTGAAATTTGAGCCAAAACCTAATATACAACCTTAGTGACAATGAAGTTCGACCAGTCACAAATATAGGAGTGCGTTGTGAAAGAAGGAGATCACATGCATATGCTGAACATATTTTATTCAGCAGGCTACATGGAACAAAGGAAAACATAAATTTCCGCTGCAACGCAGCAATGTATGGTGTCCACACAAAATAAAACATTTTCGTCCATCTACACGTGACATTGAAGTTCGACCACTGTTAGAGGGGATCCTGTTTACCATGGTGTGACGCCGCCCCGTCGGCGAATAACTGTGCCAATGCGTCGGGGCATGCTGCGGACGAGTCGTTCAAGGTATTCCACATCGATGCGGTGCCATTCCTCCTGCAGGCAGGCGATAAGAGCAGCCACTGTCGTGGGTCCCCTCTGTTGCACACGTCGCTTAAGAACACGCCACACATTCTCAATGGGCGAGAGGTCGGGACTCGATGGTGGCCATGGCAGAGTTCGCACGTGATGGCGAGTCAACCATTCTCTTGTCAGCCGCTCGCTGTATGAGGCCTGGCATTGTCGTGTTGAAAGATGAGACGCCGCCTGTGGAACATGTGCCTTCGCACTGTGGGAAGATGCCGCTCCAGTATGCGTGTATAGGCGTGTGCATTCACAATGCCCTCACAGACGTGTAGTGGGCCAACCCCAGATGCTGTCATGCATCCCCATACCATCACTGACGCAGGTTTCTGTACCCGATGTGCATAACATTTTGCTTCATTCTGTTCCTCCTTCCGACAAATGACTGTTTTCCGTATTTTCCCGTACACAACATTGAAAATAGATTCGTCCGTCCACAAAACCCTGTTCCACTGCCGAAATGTCCATCCCCGGTACATTCGTGCCCACCGTAGTCGATTGCCTTTGTTCAACATGGAAAGGAAGGCTTTACGTTTCGCCTTGTACACTCGGTAACCGCATCGCTGTAGGTAACGGCGAATGGTTCTGGTTGACACTTCAATGTGAAAGCGTTCTCGAGTCCACAGTTGTAATTCGGCCACAGAAACATGATTGTTGGTCTGGATATAGCGCCTAAATATCCGTAGGTCACGCACGCTCAGCAGGCGTTTTCGACCAGGGGCCTTACCTGGCTCTGTAGTACCCGTATTTTGGTGGTGGTTGATGATGCAGTGGACGGTTGACTTGGGTAAGTTCAGTTGGCGCCCTATTTCCCGTTCACTGAGTCCATCCCGTTGCAACTCCACCACTCTTCTCCTCACGGTGTTGTCAATAGGTTTGCCCCTGGCCATGGTGATGATGCACTGCGGTTCCTCGAAGCACAGCACACGCTTATATACGGCAGACTCCCTTATCGTGTCCGTGACGTCATGCTTCCGTCGAATGCGCCACTATCTGGAATTTTCCGTATGGGTCTGGTGCCTGGTCGAAGTTCAATGTCACGCGTATAGTTCCCCGTTTTCGTTCTTTACGTGACCTTGTGTGCAACATGCTGGGATCACGATTCTTGCCTGCTCACACGCCTCCTCTTACACACATGTGTCACTTCTGCGGGTCACCCATTCCACCGCCTATGCCTCTGTGCATTTAATCACGTATTCCTTTCTGGTCCAACTTCAATGTTACCAAGGTTGTATATATATATATATAAAAATATGGAAAATAAAAACTGAATTTTTTGACTATATTCCATGATGCGCAAAGAGAATACAAAATATAACTGATTTCAGCTCTGTACATAAATATGTATTTACATTTAAATCCGTTTCCTGGTAATGCCTGTTTGAGTTGTAAGTGTATTGAGGAAATATATTAGGTTTTTTTACAAATCTACAAAAATGTTTTGTATTAATTTCTCCTCCAGAGAAACAAGCTGCTGCTGGTGACAAGCCAATGGGGTTGAAGCTGATTCTGAAAGTTGGTAGCTCCTCTACTCCAGAGCATAGTGATTCTCCAGGCCCTCCAGTGAACGTCAATTACAGTGTAGCACCACCTCCTGCAGATGAGGAGTCGCGGCATTCCATCATGTCACAGCATGGTGAGGACAAACATGGTGAGAAGCATAAAAAGGCTAAGAAGAAGAAGAAAAAAAAGGAGAAGGAGAAAGACAAGGAACGAGACAAGCATGAAAAGAAACACAAGCATCACCATAAGGTAAGATGTTATAATTTTTTTCTTGCTTCAACGTTATTACACAGTTTTAAACATTTATGTTCAGTTTGACAAAGCTACCGTATTTACGCGTGTATAATGCACATCCTGGATTTTGATGGGGAAAAAGTGACAAACAATTATGTCTGGTATATAATGCACAGTATAATCCAGGTTCAAAAAATGGCTTTCTTATTTGTAAGTCATAAAGCTGTTGCTATGCCGATCAGGAGTGAATGACATCATACGTATTGAATGAGTCACCTGTTGCTATGTGGACCAAGAGGAGAATATCCTCTTGTGTACACAATAAGCCACCAACCCATGCCACCTTCCCCCTCTTCCTCCACTGTGTTTAGCATCCCAAAGCTTTCACTCTTTAGTCACCTTACTTATTCTCTAATAGTATAAAGCAAGATCAAAATTACCTTATGGATTTGCAGTCCTCAGGAACTTATTTTCTATTATTTCTCGTTCAACATATACCGCTGATACACAGCCCATGCGATGGGAGGTGCATGATCGAATTGTGCCAGAATAAAAGATCGTGGGAAATGGCCTTTAACTTTTATATGTGATTTTGCTAATTTCTTCTGTACTTTTTCTAAAAAGAAACTTCAAAATATGTACTTTTTCCGTGATTAACGTAACATTTATATGAGGCACATTCAGGACCCTCAAACCAGCAGTTAGCAGCACAAGATTTCTTCCTTTAAGGCATTTATACACTCCATATATATTATATTATTTGGCCAGTAATACATTTTAATTATTATATATTTTTTTATATCTTTTCTTTCATCCAAAGTACCATAAAAATCAGAACATTCCTTTCAATTTGTGATGACCTTATTTCAACCGCATTACACATTAGTGTCACCATCTTGAATGGAATACTGTTGCCATATTCAGAAACTGCAGAATTTAAGCTTTACAACGATATATAACATGATAGGGTTCCGTAAACATGAAAAATCAATGCGAGTGTCACAAAATCGTGGAATAATCCTGTATGGATTCATGTTGGCTGTTTAAATTATTCCGTGCATAATGCGCACCACAGATTTTGGGAGCAAATATTTTGGAAGAAAAGTGCACATTATACATGTGTAAATATGGTATAAACACCACTATAAGCTATAAAGGGAAATATCTGGGGCGCATTATTTGAGGAGGTTCATTCCCAGTCACATATTTTGATCCCGCTTGCATTTTGCGTGCACAGTTTGTGTCACGTCAACATTTTCACTTTCAGGAAAAGAATCGCCGCTTAGCAACAAAAATACTCTATATCTGCGTCACTAATACTATATCGGGTGATTGCTAGAGGCTCCAAACTTTTGTCTATAAAACTGCCATTTACTTAAAGTTTGTCTTGAAATTTTGTATGCACATACCTTCAACAATGTAAAACAGGATCTAACCCCTCGCAATAGGTTTGGACTCTTCCAGTGACCTTCGTTTGTTTTGTTCCATGACAATGCATCTCGGTAGTGTTAGCTCGAATGTATAGGGATTACAATGTACACAATCGAAGAGTGTGTGTTCCTCGTTCGTAAATACTGGCAAACTGGTTCATTTAAAGCATGTTAAAAGGCATTTCAGACTGAATTTCATGTGACATGTGTACCTTCAAAGTGCTGTATCCAAAAATTGGTAGAAAGTTAGAGACAACGTTAAGGAAGTCTTGTCACACAGCATCAGGAGGCCGGAAAATGTCTGAAGAGACAAAAAGTATTTGGCCACCAAGATCTCCTGATCTCACCCCACCTGACTTCTTTCTTTGAGGAAGGGAAAAGTATACAGAAATAAACCTTGCAAATCCCAGTCCTGAAAGAAGTTATACGTCAAGAGATTGAAGCCATTACCGATGCCACTTTAAGAATTGGAGAGACGTGTACAATAGTGCTTGCATTTGGAAGGGGACCATTTTCAACATCGGATATAAGCAGATACTGTTTTACATTGTTGAAGATATGTGCATACAAATTTTCAATAAGAAAAAACTTTAAGTAAATGGCAGTTTTATAGACAAAAGTTTGGAAACTATAGCGAGGGAATCACCCTGTATTTTCTTCTGCATGTAGCCATGCTGCTCACGATAGTAAACAAAGTCACAAGTTTAACAATCTGTAGAAAGCTTCACACATGCTGAGAGAAAAATTTACGAATGCAAAGCCCAACATGTACTCTACACAGAAAACACACCACAAGCGTGATCTGTGAGGGAAATAGAGAACTAGAAGCAAACACAGCATAACCTGTGTGCCTGTGTGTCAGACACATCAAACGTGAAACCCAACTGGAACCGTGTGTGCGAGACACACGAATTCCATCTCTCTACGACAATTAATTCTCCTGCTTTGATGTATTTTTGTACTTCCCAGCATGTTTGATAAATACATGCTTGAAAAGACCCCGTCCGCAGATGCTTTACCTTCGTGCGAGGCTCCATCCTCTAAAGGTTAAGTGAATGTGTACATACTCTGTTTAAAATGTAACAAGGTGTGTTTGCTTTGCTATTACAAGTGAGATTAAGATGTACAGGGTGGTGCAGAGCAACTTGCTTATTTAGAAATTCAATTACAAAAAAAGTAATGCAGATATATATTTAATTCTTTGAACAGCATCAAGTACAACAATTAAATTTTATGTTTACACAGTTTTAAATATGATATCAGGCAGATGGCATCCATTATTCTCAATACACTGCGTTAATCGAACTCGGAAGTTTCGTTAAACTCTTTCCAGCATATCGACGGGTATGTTGGCGACAGCTTGACAAATGTTGTTCTTCAGGGAGCCAGGGTCGTAGGACGATCGGTGTAAACAAGTGATTTTAGATAGCCCCATAAAAAATAGTTGCAGGGGCAAATCAGGCGGCTGTGCTGGCCAGCGCAGATCGTGTCTCAAGGAGATGAGGCGTCCTGGGAAGTGTTGCTCCAAAACAGTCATTGACACACGCGCTGTGTGTGCCGTGGCACCGTCCTGCTGGAATCATACATCTCCCACATCCATCTCGTTGAGTGTTGACAGGAAAACTCCGGGCAGAGCGCTGAGGGGTATGGCAGAACAGAACGCCTTACCATGTCAATGTTTTGGGGTGACCTTGCTGTTTGTGGAAGCCCAGGTTTGTTTTTCTTCACATCACAAGTTTCCCTGAAGTTGTTTACCCATGAAACAATCGACTGCCGGCCAGGAACACGACTACGGGGCGCAATATTGAAATGGGTGCGGAATTCATGTTGCGTGGCGATGATTGAGCGACCGTTAGAAAAATATGCCTCGACAGCAAATGCGCGCTCCACCTTCGTCCACTACATGCTGCTAACTAAACCAATCAGAGCTACAACTTTACGCCCCGCCCTCTCGAATGTGCCTACCCCACCCTCCTCGGAGCAACCATCACTTCAGGGTGCCAAATTCAAATTAGCAAGTTGCTCTGCCCCACCCTGTAATTTAAACAGTAGAGCCTAGAACCGAAATTGTGAGTCTTGTTGTTGGAAAAAGTACAGCTTTTTGATTGATTGTTTCTTGGTACGAATAAGGCCTCGGGAGTGGCATAAAGTAATGCTGTTTGTAATAATCAAGGGGTCTCAGGTTCAATCCCCAGTTGTTCGGATTTCTTGTCAAACTGTAGGTTCAGTCCCACTTAGCCTACATGAGCATAACTTGGAGACTTAAACAATTTTTTTTCTGAAAAAGCCAGATTTTTTAAATAATCCTTTTGCCATTTGTGGCCAATATTATTAGCTTCTGCCTCAGTATTAGGCCCGCTGTGCACTAGGCCAGTGTTTCTCAATCACCGAACAGCAAGAAGTTTTTTAGAGCCATTGGTTAACAACTAATGTAACTTTAATTTTATATTTGTGGAATAGTCTAAACATAATTGGACTCTTACTCTTTTCGGTTATGCCATAATTTATTTATTAATATTTAATTTCAGGAGTGCGTATTAATTAATGTTTAAAGTTTAAAAGAATCACATAGGTATTCATGACTAAAATTGTTGGGATTGTGTTGAATTTTAAGAAATGAAATGACTGACTGGGCTGTATTTTCACACCACACTAGTTGGCCAAAATACACTATGATTTGCGTCACGACCAGGTTTTGCAGTCATTGTCAAATTATACTTGATACACTTGAAAGCCAGAATACAAATATTCTGTTGCTGAACACAAAAGTAAAGGGGTTTGATACTAGATTTTCTAACGATGTAGCAGAATTTTCTTTTTCTTCTTTTGCTGTATGTGCATGGTTGCATGTCAAACTCAATGTTGAAAATCATGTCATACTATTAGATTTTATTTGTAAATTTATTTTTTATTTATTTATAGAAATTTTACTTACTCATTTATTTATAGAAAATGCATAAAACTACTGTAGGTGTGTGAATGTTTTTATATACTATATAAACATATTTAATAACCAAATTCAAACATGAAGATAACACTAGCAAAACTGTCCATTTAAAAAAGGCATTTTTTTTAAAAACAGTGACTTATGTCAAGCTATAAATTCCACTTGTTAACTTTTTTCTTACAGGAGAACTGTATAATATTGTACTGCATAAAAAAGCATGCAAACTAAATTATATCAATATCTTATCTGCGATCAACACTTCGAAGTAAGAAAGTGAACACTGATTCCATTACCAATTCTGGTATCTTATTTTCTGCTGGTGTTCATATATTGCAGACCATATTTTCATGTTTCATATTAATTCATATTTTGTCATATACCTAGTCAAAACATTGAGGAAATACATTTTAAGGCATTGCATGAATTCTGTTGTTATATGCCTTTTTTGTGTACATTGGACTTTTAAAATTCAAACTAGGATAATTTGTAGTGCTCCATAATTTGAATAGAAGTTTTTTACCCTGGATATCATCTTTAATGATACAGTTTTCGTTCTCAGATTTTGGATAATTCAAACTTTTTTCCAGGTCCCTTGTAGTTTGATTTAGAAATAGTCCACTGTAGTTATTAAATGGCATCTCAGAACTGTGTTGTGTGATTTTTTTAAATTTACTTTTTAATATTGTGTTTTAACTTAATTTTAGTAAATCAAAGTTAAGAGTTGATCTTTATGCATCTGGAATTGGTAGATTTGAACTCTATTTTTTCAAAACTATTTTCAGGAAAGAAGAAAACGGCCAAGAGAAGAATCGAGTCAGGATGATGTGAGTATTGGAGAAGAATCTCTTTCAGAACCCCCAGTGACAAAGAAAAGTGCAATTGACATAAAGACAGAACCAGATCTTCCATTACGGGAACCAAGAACTTGTGTTTTGCGACAGCGGCAAGAAAGAAACCCCCTCCAGAAATTGCTGGACTATTTATTGAAGGGCTTAGAGAAGAAGGACCCCCAGCAGTTTTTTGCATGGCCGGTAACAGATAATATAGCCCCAGGTTATTCTCAAATAATTCAGCACCCAATGGACTTCAGCACAATGAAACAAAAAATTGATGACAGCCAGTATAATACGCTGACAGACTTTGTAGTGAGTATTTACGTGTCTTGGAGATAAATTCATTTTTTTCTGTACTTTCTGTGTTTCTTATGCTTCGGTTTGTAGTAATGATATAATTTGTTTTCTTATAGCTGGGTGTAAAATGACAAACCTTGCATTGGAGTATGTGCAAGGTAGGGCTGAGCTGAATATAAATAACCAAATAACCTGTGGCGCAACAGTCCTTGAGTTCCAGGGCCTACCTATCGACTGCCATCCTCACTCCCACTTGCCGAGGTGGAAGGTCATCCAACTAGTTACGGTGTAACGTGTGGCCAGCACAACAAACCCCAGTTGTTTTGAGTTTCCATGACTGGGTCACGTTACTCATTTGTACAGTAGCTCCCCAATTTTCTCAGGATGATGGGTGGCCACCCATCCCATACACAGGCTGAAATATCACGAGAAAAGTTGTTATGCTTCCTCCATTATGAATCATTTTATTTGTTAGCTGTAATCTTATAGCAGATTTCGTCCATGTACACAATAGGTCTAGGTCGGTCTTTTATAATTTGCAAAGCGGGTTAATGTTACATAATAACAGTTTACAGCAGAATCAATGCATGAATGTATATGTAGAATTAATGTATCATTTTATATGTTGTGAATCAAGACAAGTTTGTATTATCTTAAATGCATTGTTTATATCGCGTATCAAAATATCATATTTTCTAAACAATTACTTGCTACAAATGTATTGTGACAAAATGAAACAAATGAAAGTAGGCTTCTCCTGTTCTGTGAACAAGATGTCTGATGCAGAGGCATCAGATGTGTTTTGAAGACAATAGAACCTCCCGCAGTTGGACACATCCAATAAATGAAGAAAGGAATGTACATGGCTTTTTAATTGAACTACGTGCAGATTCATCATTTGTTCGCATTGAGTACATATGCACAAAATCATCCACAATATATTTGTGTATTGTAGAAACAATATTTTTTTCATGCAATTTTATTGTGCATCATTATAAAACTGGAACACATATATTATTGAAGAATTAACTGACCCCCTTTTATTGTGGCCAGAATGTCATGACCTTTACACTTTGAACTGCACCAGTGGCATATTCTCCAATATCTGGCTTACCTCTGGCGAACCAACTTTTTTAATGTATGAAGTTGTCGGACTTCTTGTTTTATTTGTATGTAATATATGCAATAAATAAGAATTGTTGCGATAAACTGGGTCAAATTTTGAGAATACGCCACTGAACTGTACAATTTCCAACCATGTATGCACGTACATATCACAATAAACATTATTATTTACACGTTAAATAAATAAATTATTAGTAGTTGGATGTTAGAAATCCATGTAATCGGCATTAACACTCATCCAGGTTTAGAAATTCTTAAATGTCGTATTTTGCGCAAACATTTTCTGCACCAACATTAATCTGCTCATCGAGATTTTCTCTTTCGGTGATCTACTGTGCCAAAATATAATCACGTTGAAATAAAAATATTGCCACCGTGATACTGTTCCCCAGTTCGGAATTTTTGGCCTGAACTTGCTACCATTTCCGGTCAGTAATTAGATGTCTGTGGCTGAATTGAATTGATTCACGCATGCGCAGATCGTTTTCTGCACCACCATCCTTCTAATCCTTGCGATACCAAATTCACCACACATTCGCTGTTTCGTCCTGTATGTGGCAGCCCATAGTCGGTTTGCAACGTAAATGGCTCGTCGCATTGCTTTTTTTTGGATCCGGTGTGCGGCTGGCCTCAAACTGCAGGACAGTGCTTAGCCGATACTCCTTTAAACTGATATCCATGCTGATGCTGATACTCTTACCAATTGCACCGATACAATTTGAAGTTGTTCAAAGTATTGATTAATGTTAGTGTATCATGTTAGTACGAGTGTAAGTCAGCAAGTAGATTCCAAGCATTTCTTAAAATAATACTAAGTGAGATACTGGCTTGGAAACCATTTTTATTTTTCAACATAATCTCTACCAACATTCATACATTTATCCCATCACTTCATCAGTCCTCCCAAAACCTGCTGCATAAAAGTCTTTGATCTCTTGTCTCAACCACAGTCACACCGCACTTTCAACATCATCATCCGTGGAACATTTGTTGCCACCATGTGCAAACTTTTCAGAAATATCAACAATCATGGATTATTGTTACATTTTAAGCCATTGTTCAAACCTGATACTGTGTAAAAATTAATATGCCGAACTGAACTGGAAACTAGAAGTTTTTTTCTGAAGCCACAGAACAAGATGAACCAAAAAAAAAAATTAAGTTGCTTCACAGAATATCTAACACATGTGAAAAAGTTGCGTGAACACATTTGATTATGAGAATCTTTTATAACAAAACATTTTAACAATTTTCCTTACGCAAGTATGCATAAATCATTATTTTTAACCTAACTGTGATACATAATTGTCATGCACAATTTTAGATACAGGTTTTGTTAATAAATCAGCAATCATATCATTCGTTGGTTGATAAACCAAATAAAAATCTCCTTGTTGAGCAGCATCCCTAATATACTGATGTCGTACATCAATGTGTTTTGTACGCCTATGGTGCTGAGAATTTTCAACAATTTTATGAGCACTTAAATTATCATTAAAAATTGTAATTGGCACCTTAATATCAATTATCTCTGATAACAAATTTTTCATGAATTGTGCCTGTTTAACATCATCACCCAAACTATAATACTCTGCTTCAGTACTTGATTAAGCAATGGTTCGTTGTTTCCTTGATTCCCAATTTACAATTGAACCTCCAAATTTTACAACTAGACCACTGTATGATTTACGATCTACCAAATCATTAGCCCAGTCAGCATCTGTGTACACTTTTACTTCCTTTCCACCTTTTTGAAACTTAAGTCTATAATTTAGTGTGCCTGCCAAATATCTCAAAAAATGTTTTGCTACAACTCAATGTCTTTCATCATAACAATTATTGAATTGACTGAATTTACTACAAGCTAAAGCAATATCTGGTCTCGTACCAGGTGTGCCGGTTAATAATTCTTAATTTCGTCGCTGGATGGTGCTGGAAGCAAGGTTTGGTGCACAATCTCAACTGTTATGTCAGTGTGTTGCCAGGACAGTACCTGTCAAAATGCCCTGGATGTGCAACTGAGTGCGAGTGATCGTGATACTGGGTTTGTGTGGGAAAAATGTTGACCTTCAAACCAAATAAGGAGCATGTGCTTTTCTTGTTCAATCAAAATAAAAACGCGAGTGAAAGCCATCGTATCCTTGTGGAAACGTACGGTGACAATGTCCTAAAGCAAGATGCGTGTGTGTGTTTGTTTCGTCGATTCAAAAGTGGTGATTTAGACTTGAAAGACAAAGATCACCTGGGCCAGCTGAAAAAATTCCAAGACGCCGAATTGCCAAGCACTGTTGGACGAAGACGATATGCAAACACAACAACAACTGGCAGAGAAGTTAAATGTTGGTCGCCAAACCATATCTGATTGTCTTCATGCCATGGGAAAGATCCAGAAGGCAGGAAAATGGGTCCCACATCATCTGAACGACAGACAAATAGAAAAGCGAAAAACGGTGTGTGAAGTGTTGCTTTCTCATCATGAAAGAAAGTCTTTCTTGCATCGGATAGTGACTGGGGACGAAAAATGGATCTACTTCAAGAACCCAAAATGCAAAAAGTCATGGGTTGACCCAGGACAACCTTCAACATCGACCGCAAAACCGAATCGCTTCGGAAGGAAGACAATGCTGTGCATTTGGTGGGATCAGAAGGGTGTGGTGTACCATGAGCTTCTGAAACTCGGCGAAACAGTGAATGCCGCTCGCTGCCGTCAACAACTCATCAATTTGAACCATGCATTGATCAAAAAGTGCCCAGATTGTGCGACAAGACACGGAAAAGTGATTTTGCAGCACAACACCACCTCATCACACACAGCGAAAGGTGTCAGAAACACCATTTCTGCACTTGGCTGGGAATTCTTGCCCCACCCGCCATACTCACCAGACTTAGCCCCTTTGGACTACCACTTGTTTTCATCGATGTCTCGCTCACTTTCCCAGCAACACTTCAACAATTACGAAGATGTCGAACAATGGCTTGCTGACTGGACCACCTCAGCAATGGCAGATGCATTCTAGGTAGGATGGCACCTCCCTCAACTGTTCCAGAGCTGAAATTGTCCAAAGTGAAGAGTGGCGAGGAACCCTCCAAGCTCTTATCGAGTCCATGCCACACAGATGTGCAGCGGTGTTGGCCTTTCGAAATCACATACCATGCTAGGGGTGAGTTACTGCTGTTACCATGTCCGTTTCTGAGCTGTTCTATTGGTACACACATTGCTCTATAGTGATGCACATCATGTGAGCATTTGTTCAAGCGACTTTAGGATCTTTGTTACCTGTGCTCATCCATACTCTACTGTATCTGTACTCCGAATGTTCTTTCAGTTGCATAAACATCGGCCGTACATGGTTTTCGTCTAGTTCTGTTCTGTTTCTCTCTTGAACCAAGAAGAAGCCGGTGGATAGTTATGGCAGGTCAATTATCAGACAAGACACTATTTGGTTGAATTATTGTGACAGCACAGAATCGGAATCTTCAAATGGGCTTTCTCTTAGAACCAATATCATGGGCTTTAGAGACATACTTGCAGAAAACTGTTATCCACCCATCATGGGCTTTAGAGACATCAGAAAACTGTTATCCACCCTGATAGTATGGAGAGAGTTAAAAGAAGAGGAGTCAAACTTTGGTGAGGTCTATCTGCCTTTCCCATTACTTTGCAGAGGGAAATAGGAGTCCAAGAATCAATGTCTGTCTGATACGTACAATGAGACGTCTATAAAGAACACGAAAGAACAATCACATGGGAAGAACTCGGGAATCAGCCACAGAGCATCTCATCTTCTCAGATTGTCAGAAAGTGAAGGAAATTCCTAAGTCATGTAATGAATAAAACAACTCTAATTGCATTTTTTGTTAACGAATGTAGGAAACCAGAGCATTTTGTAAATCTTTTGAATAAAACACTTCGCGAACTTTGGAGATAAATGATGGAACATCACATCTGAAGGGAGCCCCAAAGTACTCAATCTCAACAGTAAACATGAAGATGATATGGCAATTTGTTGGTGAATACTGCCACTGCTAATGAGGGGTATGAAGCGGTAATGAGAGGCTCAGATGTGTGTATTGTGTGTTTCAGATTCCATGAAAGAATCATGGTTAAATTCTTCTGAAATATGTATAGTACCAAAATACCCATGATGGTCCTTGACATTAGGAAAATAGCTTCAACTCTTATTAAAAATGTTTGTCGAGATATGATAAGTCTCCATGTGCATTTGCAGGAAAAGGAAAAGTAAGTGCATCCTTTCTGCCAACAGACAAACAAAGGAAATATTTCGCACCCTCGGAGATCAATGGGATCTCAATGAAATAGTAATGGACAAACTGTAGTTCTCTTGCTTACTGTATGCTCCAAAATCTTCTGTACATTATGTCGTCTATTCTGTGCAAAGAAAGGTGAGATGGACATTTATCAACTTGCAAGAAACATGCTTAATGTGCGATTATCAATCCGCTATAAGCAAGAGATGTCTTCTCAATGATCCACGTACACCTAGACCAAGTGGAAAAGGGTGGCCATTGAAAAAATCACGATGGAGCAGAGGAGCTGGTAATGGATTGGATGGGATGGCAGTCAGCATCTTAAACTCTGTTAGATCTACTAGCTTGCGACTCCATTACAAACTGTTTCTCCGATGGTGCAGTGGTAGCGTAACCACCTTGTAATCAAGGGGTCCCAGGTCAATACCTGGTGGAGGTACATAGGGGTTGGAATCCCAGTCCCAATTAGGGTTACTGTGCATAAAGTGTACTTGAAGCACCAAATCAATCTATCAACCAATTCATTAGAAACTACAAACTGCTTATTCTGTGTAAATAACATCAATAGGGTCCCGGGTTCGATACCCATTGGAGGCACATAGTGGTTCGGATTCCACTTTAAACTGTAGGTCCAGTCTCGATTAGCCTTACTGTGCTTAAAGTGGACTTAAAACACCAAATCAATCAATAACGTAAGGTGCACTGACAAGTGCCGACTACCCACGTGTGAAAATCAGTGAGTGATGACACCTATCCAGATGATGATGATGATGAAAGTAAATAATAAAATTTTGTTTATGTTAAATTATAACATACATGCATATTTAATCTTTAGGTATACAATTGCAATTGCTTCAGCCCAATATCTCTTACTTAGATTAGCATCATGAAGCATGGTTCTAGCTTTTTCTACAGTTGTTCTGTTTAGTCTCTCAGAAACTCCATTTTGTCGTGGAGTATATGGATTATACGATGCTCACTGAGATATGCAGAACATTTCTTGTTACAGTATTCTGTACCATTATCTGATCTAAGTTTCTTCATTTTTAAATTACACTGATTTTCTACAAAAGCTTTGAACTACAAATTTTTCAAATACTTCATGCTTAAATTTAAGAAAATATATAAATGGTTGGCGCGGTGGCTCAGTCGGTAACGCATCTGACTACCATGCTCAAGGTCCCGGGTTCGATCCCCGGCCGGTTCAAATCGGGAAATTTTCTAACGGAAGCGGGCCCGGCACCCACCAGCATCGAATAACATGGGTACCTGGGGGAAACCCTGGGGGGTAAAGGCGGTCAGGGGCGTGATGCTGATCACATCACTCTCGCTCACGACCAGATCAAGAAAGTGTGGGGCGTTACCCCCACACCCCCTATACGCCTTCATGGCGTGGTGCTAAGCACAGGGGAGCACTTTACCTTTTTTTTTATATATATAAAACTCTTGCGAGTATAATCATCAGTAAAAGTAACAAAATGTCGTGCACCATCCCAACTTGATTCAGACTTTGGTCCACAAACATCAGAATGTATTACCTCTAGTTTTTGTTTAGCTCCTTTTGCCATTCCCTTGGGATAAGATGCAGTTTTGTGCTTCCCCTCAATGCAAGGAATACATGGTTTTGGGGTGTCATCCTGAAAACATACTCCATCAGCTAAATTATCTCCTCTTAGATTCAAATGATGCCATACATCTTGTGAAGCATTAACTGACAGCATAGCTACTGTCTCTTCACATTTTTCTAGAGCATTTACAGTAGTATTGTTTAAATTCATCATGGACAAATTTCAGCCTGGTCTAACTTATAAATACCACCTACCTTTGTTGCTGTAAATTTTGGAGCAGCCTTAATCTCAATATCAGCTACATTGTAACCACTACACCTTTTGTTATCAAAAAGCATAACATAACCTTTTTCAGTAACTTTGTTAACAGACAACAGATTAGCTGTACTATCTGGAACATACATCATTTCAGATATTAGCTTCTGCACATTATTTTTGAGATTTACTTTAACATCACCAATTCCATTACTTATCACCTTTTGATTATTTGCAATGGTAATTTCAGATGACGTAATTTGAATAATTAACAAACCAATCTGTATGTTTACTCATATGTGAAGTACAGCCTGAATCTAGTAACCAGTCATCATTATTAAACACTTTACTGCCAAGAGCACTGTGGGTAATCAAGAACAACGAACTATTGTGTTGCCAAGAACTTTGTCCTTGCTTCGTAACTGTAGCGGGTTTCTTCATCAGCTTTTTGGACTTCTGTAGTAGGACGTCTTGGTTTTATACAGTCTTCCTTCTTTCAATGGTGGTAAATAGGCACAAATAGACCCTTCTTTTTATCTGAAGCTAAATATGAAGAATCCTTGGAAACACTTTCACTTCGTTGAATATCACCCTGCACGAGTCGGGACTTCACAAACTCGCTTGTAAGTTTCGTCTGAGTTACTTCAATACCCATTACCGAAGGATTATACTCTTCAGGTAATCCAATCAACATAATTTTGGCAATTTCTTCATCATCGATACTGCATCTCATGTCCGCTAACTCTTGTTGCAATGAGATGATTTCACTAAGGTACAAGTCCATTGAAGGAAAATCTTCATATCGCACTATGGTTAGTCTTCTTTTAATTGCTAAGTGCCTACTTATACCTTGGCTTTTAGCTGCCTTCGCACTTTTAGCATTTCTAAGATGTGGGTAGCAAACAAATCTTGGCATACGCTTTCTGGTCTCGAACTGGATCCACTGGAGTAGTAGCTTCGATGCAGTCCCATAAAGCACAATTGATCAGATTTAATTTCATTAAGAACTTCCATGTGGCATAATTCTTAACACCGTCCAGTTTCTCGACGTTTGGCTGTCCACCACTATTTATCACGATTGGAGTAGTCACTGTTCTTACAGTGTATGTAGCATCAAGTTTGTTTGAATATTCTTGTCACCGTAATGTACGTACAAGAAAAATTACACACCACAAATTTCGATTCAAAGCTTCACAAGCACTATATGCATTATTATGTGATCAGTCATAAGTACATCACAAAATTACGATAACAGTTTTCAAGATGAAACAAACTCCAAATTGCATTTCAGCGTACTTCATAAGTCGCCTGGCCTGGACCCATAACCTGTTAAATTTTAAGCCATTGTTCAAACCTGATACTGTAAAAATTAATATACCGAACTGAACTGGAAACTAGAAGTTTTATTTCTGAAGCCACAGAACAAGATGAACCAAAATAAAAATTGAGTCTCTTCACAGAATATATAACACACATGAAAAAGTTGCATGAACATATTTCAGTTTTGTAACAAAACATTTTAACAATTATGCTGTAGGCTAAACCATGAGAACACCCTATTGTAGTTGCTATGCTGCCTATCGTCACTAGTCCCTCAGCTCAAATCATCTCCTCTACCTGTGCCATCTTCTTGTACTCTCTGCCAGCATGCTCATCATTTTTAAACTTAGCTGCCCATGCGTGCATCTGCTATCATCTCTAGCGACTGCCAACTGAATATCATCAGGCTGGATTGTGCTGCCACCTAATGACACGTTTAGAAACTACTCACTACTATTTTCAGCTAACCCATATCAGTTTGTGACTTACTACTTCCCCTCGTATTCCACTCCAATCATGTTCATCAATTTACGTGGAATTTGGTTTAACTAACATAAGAATGTTAAACTGGGTGTTATGTAATCACAAAACTGGAGCAAGATAATCTATGATTGAGTTCCGCTTGTGATGCTTCCCTGCCAACATTGAGCATTTCGAGGTATTCAAGATGGAATCCAAAATGCCTGTAAAAATCCACCAGGTGAAACATTTATTAAGAAATTGCATGGTGGTTTTTCCTCACATTTTTGGCTTCAGGGAATCCAAAAGAGAACAACAATTAATCGATGTAATTATAATTTGTCCTGTCAGTCTAATATTTATTCAATTTTAGCATTACTGCTTTCATATCTATACAAGATATAATTTCTAACCATGTAATGTCAGTGAAATTAAAGCTTAGCTTTAAACTGTATGACATTTGATATTAAATTTTCTTAATACTTCTGATGATTTAATTATAGCTGATCTCTGTAGTTAAGTGGCTTATAATAATAAAGATGATGATAATCTGAAGAAGTATTTTCTAATAAGCTACAAAATTGAAATATTTGCAAAGGATCTGTGTATTCATATTTACAAGAAAAAAATATATTAATAAGAACTCTTATTTCAGGTTGATTTCAGACAAATGTGTGATAATGCGATGATTTACAATCATCAAGAAACAATCTACTACAAAGCAGCTAAGAAGCTCCTGCATGTTGGCTTGAAAATGATGAGTCAAGAGAAGTTGAAGCCTCTGCAAAATGTGTTGACGTACATGGGAGATTTGACAAGAGAGGAATTGGGCTTCGATCTGTGTGATGATGCTCCAATGATAAAGATAGAACCAGAAACTGGTGATGAGGAGACCCAAGATTCCAAGAAGGAAGTGAGGAGAAAGATGAGATCCCCAAAACCAATGTAAGTGTGCCAATGGCTTTTTAAACAACTATATTGTATTGTTACGAATTATGATGCATGAATGCTCGAAGGTATGCTTGCATGGCGGTTTCTTCTACATAAACTGCAAATCTTGAAATGTCATATGAAAGTTAAATAGATATGATTGTAAACTTCTAATTTTCTTGTGTGTACATGTTGCTTGCAGAGTACAATTTTTCTTGTAATCTGTTGTAACAAACATGTAAACATGTGTTTTGGTGCAACATTTCAGAAGAGCACACATTACCTTCATCAGACATTTATTTGTAATTTGATAAATGTGGCAGTTAAGACAATAGGAGAAATTTAACCAAAGCAAAATAGAAGTATTTATACAGGGTAGAAATTTTAAGTGAAAAATGCTGGCTCGACCAGGACTCGAACCTAGGCCATACCATGCAATTGCTCTAACCACTGAGCTACCGAGCCAGCCTGGCCTCATCTGATTTTTCGCTATCACTGTTTTACCTGCGTGGAATCATCTCTGCCAGTGCTATTGCAACGGGATCTGTTGCCTGGTTCCTCCCAGCATAGAGATGTTAATTATTGTAGATTAGGCACACACAGGAGATGTACTACGTAGAAATTCCACGGAGGTAAAACAGCGATAGCGAAAAATCAGACGAGGCCAGGCTGGCTCGGTAGCTCAGTGGTCAGAGCAATGGCACGGTATGCCATACACCCGGGTTCGAGTTCTGGTCGAGCCTGCATTTTTCACTGAAAATTTCTACGTAGTACATCTCCTGTGTGTGTGTGACTAATCTACAATAGTTATACAGAGTGTCTGAAAAGTCAGGCAACCAAGACTGTGAATGTACGTAACTTGTATAAAAAGCGATAGAGACATGGAACTTACACTGGTTATTAACTTTGTCTATGTGGATATTTTTTAAATATTAAAGAAGAAAATCATGCTCTACATGAACGTTAAGTATGCAGAAAAAGTTGCTAAGGCATGAAAAAGTTTTTGTGTGAAGTAAAGAAAAACCTGGATAAAGGACAGATGGAGTTGCTTGCAAACATTTTCAATGTGTATCGATAGTCTATGTGGGTGTTTAGCAAACTGAACAGTCAATTTTTACACATTTTATGCATTACAAATGATTTTATTGGATTAGTTATAGCATATGCATAAATTTGTAGCTATGTTTTTTTTAAAGAAAAATTAGGCGTACTGGCAACATTTGTCAGGTCAGAGGTCAGTACCAAATGTGTCTCGCATCTAGTTATGTTATTCAATCAGTACCCAGATGAACTAAAAGATTTATCGCACAGAAACCTAACCCACCCATATTTCTGTACGATAAAGTTCACAATGACGGTTTTAATTTTAGTAGCTTAGTGGCTGTATGTGCTGATGATTTTGACACGCTCATCTCCTGAGAAACACGGCGTAGAGGTTTGTTTGGAGAATGTTCTAACGCTGCACCAATTTCATCGAGTTTTGCTTTGGTTAGAATCCGTCGTTTTTGCTTAGGTGTTTTAAAATTTAAAGATCCAGTTTCTCGTAATTTAAGGACAAGATGTCTAACCGTATCTCTATGGGGAGGTGAGACGCCTGCGAATTTCTGTACAAATTGCCTACACACGTCTCGACACGAGTCTGTTTTCACGTAAGTGTCATACATAAACATTCTTTGTTCTAACGTGTACCTTGCGGCTTGCATTCCAATCGTCTCACTGACACAACACGCTGCAATAACACAAACAAGTAACGGCAAGTAACCAAGAATAACACTCTTGCACACAGTATGAAATTAACACATCCTTGGTTTACATCTGCTCGCCACTATATTCACAGCTCTGTCTTCATCTAGTCGTGAAGGAACAAAAAACTCGAGTTCGGAGATTTCGGATTGCAAGGAAGCTCACGAAAACCATTGACTTTTAGCGGTTTCGTCTGCAGCGTAATCTTGATACAGTGTTGCACATTCGAAACCTCCAAACGATCGCCATCGACACAAAACTCTTTCAAGGATATAAACTTAAGCAGGACGTTACTGGTCAAAACTATGATTAAAATGTTTTATTTTCTGTGGCTCTTAACATCGTTACTAAAGCGTATTTATTTGTGTATATAAGGGCAGAACTTGGATGAATTACAGAAGAACTTTTACATGTTATAACACAGGTTAGTGCTCGTTTTGCAATATTTAAATAAATGTCTTCCTATGTCCATAAAAATAAGCGGGCATTACAGGCCGCAAATGTTGGCATCTCCGTCAGCGCCAACCGCCATGCTTCTCCCGATCTCTCGGCTGAAGATCGAAATGGACGCACGGTATTTTGGCATAAGGCTGAAATGAGGAACGGTTTTTATTTCTTTTAAAAAGTCCAAAGTTATTGATCATATTACAAACAAATCTTTTGTGAAGGGCCTGGGTATTCTCCTGAAACTTTAATCAAAAAAGGTGTCTACTTGCTTGTATGAATGTTATGCACAATCAAGTAGAAAAAACACAATGAACATACTATTTTATGCCTGAACAGAATGAAGAGATTTGTTTTTCCAGTTTTGACAGTACAATAACACCAACTAACTACTTCATAACTAACTCTCTAGCCTTCTTCAACCTGAAGCCAATGAAGCTGCAGCAAACAAGTCTTCCATCTGTCCCTATCCTGGGCAATAGCAATCCAATCTTTTCCACTCTTAGCGATTTCGCTTAGGTCCATCTCAATGTTATCCCTCCATCTTCGTCTTGGCCTTCCTACAGGTCTCTTACCATCAGGTTTCCCAACAAGAATCCTGTAAACTCTTCTTGTCCCCTCCCAATTAACTATAACTAAATATGTGGAATACCAGTTAGTAAAAGTTTTGCAAGTATACAAAATTGTAAAATAATGCTTTTCTTTTCATTCTAATTTCACCACATTCTGAATTTAAGGAGTGGAAAATATCACAAAAGTCAAACATATACCATTATGCTTCAAAGGAACAAACCGTGAATTTGAGTGAGTATATCATAGATTGTTTTTCTGCAATCAGTTTCATCCTGAACATTACAATTAAATGTAAAATAACTCTCGGAGATTGTTCATTGTGATATAACTTCCTCAGCCATCACATTGCATGACCATAAGGATGGAGCTGAAACTACTTTGTGTTTATGAATTTATTTATTTATTTTAAATTGGTGAACTTTACGTGATGTTATTTTGATTTCAGTGGCAAATTTGAAGCGATTCCTGATGATTTAACTCCTGAAGAGATTTTGGAGCAAGCACAGAGAGCTGCACAAGGTGCTGCAGACAGACTTTCTCTGAGGAGACCCAACAGCAAGGTGAGTTGTTTTCTTAATTTTCTATTTATAGCATTACATAATTTACTTTTTCAATCAGTTATTGTTAGATCCACATATTTATGGTGAATAAAAGATCAAGATTTCGGTACAGAAACTGGACATACTTTGGGTATTTCGGGATCTAAAACAGTATATGAAATGGCAAATCAGTGTTAAAATGGTGAATAAAAACCAAAATTTGATTAAAAAACTATACTATAAGAACACTTAACATTTCACTTCTAATAGCACATTTATATAGTTATCAGCATATTAATTTTATTCCTGTGTAATCTAGTACATTTTTGATTCTCAAATATTTACAGCATAGTTAAATATTTTTCCATGAATTGCATAACTCACAGGATAATTCAGACCTCAGAACGTGTTGCATTGGTAAATATACCACAAGTTCCATTTTTAAGAGTTTATTTCGCATTTTACATCATTTCGTGACAAGACATGCCAACAAAATGCACCTCACACTTCCTAAAACATAGAAAATTAACATTACAATGTGTTATTTCACATTTCATGTTTTCGTCAAAAGTGAAATATGCATGCCCCTATTTATTGTTTCTCAGTTATTGATATGTAAGGATGAATGGAATCTGAAATTGAATCCTCAGAAATGTTTCTGCCTCACTATTTCCTTAAAAAAAAAAAGAAAGGTGCATTCTGTTTATTCTCTCAAAAATAATCCCATCAAAAAAGTTTGCTCTCAAAAAGATTTTAGTGCTATCATCAATGAACAACTTCCAAGTTATGTTGCACTTTATCTTTGCAATTTAAGAGGTGAATTCGTAATTTACTTAAGTTACTTAATTTACTTACATCGAAATATAAGAGTTGGTTTGAAAATACTGTAATAAGCATGTAACAGCTACTATGAAAATATCTCTCTAATTTTTGAATACTGCTTCAGTATGTGAACCATGGATTCTGAAACTATTCTTTCCAGGATTCATTCTATCCTCAACTTTTTTTTATCTAATTTCCTTCTCTGCAACACCTCTCCAATATATTCCCTTTTCATTTCGTACAGTTGCTGGTTTATTTTTGAAGCATGGAACACTGTACTTGTTTTGCAATTGTTTTGTGTGATTTTTTTTATACTTGCAGTTGCTTTTGTTGTGTGTACATCGACTGGTTATTTTATTTCATTTTCTTCTTGTTTGTTTGTTTAATTTTCACTATCACAGACATACAAACCTGCAAGAGAGCCAATCAAATTATGCTGAAACTTTGATGTAGGAACTGTTCATTTTGTTATCATCACTGCTTTTCTACAATAAATTGTATTTTTTATTTCAACATCCAATTGTATTATAGAGATGTTAGTGCCTCCCCGATGCTGCAGTGGTAGCGTCGTTGCCTTGTAATCAAGGGGTCTCGGGTTTGTTACCCAGTGGAGGCACATAGTGGTTTGGATCCCACTTCAAACTGTAGGTCCAGTCCCGATTAACCTTACTGTGCATAAAGTGGACTTAAAACACCAAATCAATCAATCAATCAATTATAGAGATGTTGGATGGAAGTTTATTTCGGTAATTGTGAATGCATTTATATTTACAGATCAGTTTTCTCAGGCAGAAGAAGGACGGTACAACATCGTTGAATATCCTTTGCCCCAATGAAGGAGTACTTCCTGGGACCAATGAAAAACCAATATCCCTGGGAGCTTTCACTGGAAAGCTCACTCATGGAACCGGCCAGTTACAGGGATTCAGGGAGGATAGGAGAAATCTTGCAAAAGCTGGTATGGAACAAAATCTTACATATATTTTCATAGCTGTGGGAGTGACGAGGTTAATGATATATCTATCAAGTTGTAGATGTATGTCCGAACCATTTGCCTTAATGTGCTCGCTCTATATCTGCTTCTTGTTTTAGCTTTACAATATGTTTTGTACTACATACATTAATTTAACGTTGTTTCAAGTTTTATTAATACCAGATGTTAAGAAAAGTATTGTTGTTATTGCGTGCAATCTTGAAATTATTGTGGTGTAAGAGTTAGAATAAGAGGATAAAGTTCAGTTGTAGGTTATTATTGAAACAGATAAATGCATGAAATCAATGATTGAAGAGCAAGCAGAGAATTAATGTTCAGGTTTTGAACCTAAAACTCAGTCTATAAAGCTTTTGTTCATCTGGCATCATCACAAATTACACAGATGCTCCACAACTGATGTTGATCACCATGGAACATTGGAATAATACAATTGGCAAATTAATTTCAACATGGAAAACAGGTAGAAAATTGTGTTTTACCTAGGTTTAAACTTTCTGCCTCTGGTAATGCCTGAAATTTCCCATCTTGCGATTGGGTGTTTGAATTATTTTGCATGCCAGTTGCAACAATATTCCAAGAAAAGACTATTATGAGTTGGATATTCCTGTGTGTAGCTCTTTTTTTTTTTGTTTAATGCTGGATGTCATGTTACTTTCTATAGTGGAATCTTGATTACACGATTTTCAAAACTATAGTTGCCAAAGAGCTTCCAATGCAGGAAAATGTATATTCTTGGAACATAAAGTTAAGGTTCCTCTGTATATATTTTTTAATTTATGAATTTAGCACCAGAGAATTCCTTGAATTTTGGAAATTTCATGGAATTTGTATGTTCTATGATTTAAACATTGATCTGCATTGAGTTTTTTTTCGCATACATGAAAAATTCAGTGTGCTGATATATAATCCAAAATATTTTGAACTGATGTATTACAGTTGACTCAGTGGCCAAGCACGTTAAGTGTGGCTGACTTTTTGTTTTACCACCAAAGTTCACAGATTCAAGTCCAGCCTAGGCATGGGTGTTCTTTGTGAGTGTTACTCCATCAATTTCATTAATCACTATGCATCCTCATCTTCTCAGTTAGCCAAAAGTTTTCTACACTAAATGACATGTATAATGTGTTTAGACCTCACTTTAAATTGTAGGTGTGGTCCGTAATGGAATTTCTGATGTGATTCATCCAAGAGAAAGATACCATGAGTAGCATCTTCAACCTGCTGTTTTTAAAACAAAATTACATGTGATCATTCTAATTATTCTGTGTCTGCTGTTAGAATAAAGTCAGTGTAATCAAGTACAGGGGCACATGTTGTATCTACCAACTTTAAATGCTTGTAGTAACTTTAAATGGTTATGAAATAATAAAGTGCGCATAGGTATTCATACAGCACATAATATGAACAATACAGACATCAGTGTACCTTGAATATAACTGTTCTAAATGTCCTCCTTCTGCTTGGATGCACTGTTCGAGGCGATACGGAAAGGCTTTCATGACACGCATCTCAACATGTCCTGTGCAGTAGCAAGTATTTCACGACAAGTGATGGTTCACAGCATTACCTGTGGCTTTCCACTGCCTAACCCACCTCAGAATGCTGTGTCTCTGTAACAAGTGCATGGCGATCTTCATTGTTCCACTGGATTGCCCGGTGCCTGTGCACTGGCCAACGCTCCATGGTATACTCGTTGCCTTGTAATCAAGGGATCCAAGGAACTTAAAACACCAAGTCAACCAACCAACCAGCTCCATGGTATACTAATTGCCTGACTCCCAACTCTCCACAGATGCGCTTGTGCATTCTGGCAGGGTTGTCAACTCAGATTGGTAGATACAATTTGCACCACCCTGTACATGCAACTTGTGAGAAATCCTATTGTTTACTTCAATGGCAGCTGAGCAGGAATCTTGCATGCACATATATAGTGCAGACCTTACCGGTGGTGCACCAGGAAACTGAAACACCTGGCATGGAGACACTAACTTTTATAAGCTGCCAGTACAGCAGCACTGGGGCAGGACATGAGAGGGATTTGCAGCCATTCCTCTTGAAGCACACTGATAAGTTCACAACATGTTGTTGGTGAAGGGAAACGTTGTTGCATGCGATCCTCCAAAAGACCCTACAAGGGTGCAATAATGTACAGGTCCGGTGACTGAGTGGGCCATTGCAGTTGTTCGTCGTCATGTTCATGCTCATCGAACCACTCTGTGACCTGTTTAGCAGTGTATATATTTGCACCATGGACTGCAGATGGTCCTCCAGAATGCCCATATAGTCCTTGGCAGTGACATGTCCCTCTAGTTGTCTCAAAACTGCCACGCTATTGCACCCCACACCATCACCAATCCATCCCCCATGTTTCACTCTGGGCACTAAACAGTCTGGTTAGTGTGCTTCAGATGGACTTCTCCACATGTAAACTCTTCCAGATAGACGATATCCTTGTTATTGGTGAGGAGGAGGAAGTAGAGAAACTATTCGTAACCTTAGGGGAGCAAGAGGAAATAATAAAATTTACTAAAGAGGAGATGGATGACCGTAAGATTAGTTTCTTAGACCTGGCAATTCGTTTAGAGGTAAAGAAAATTCATACAGGGGTTCATCATAAGGCATTATCGGGAGATCTATACATCAACAAAGAATCAGCCGATGCCAACAGAACAAAGAATAACGTATTTCAAAACTTCTTGCGGGCTCACAGATTATGTAACAACCAAGCAGATTTGCGTAAAGAGATCGAATGGGTAATGAAAATAGGAAAGAGGAATGGATACAGAGAAGAGGAGTTAAAGGGGAATTTAGGTAAAGCTAAGGTCACATACGGGAAAGAATTAGAAAGGAATAAACAGAAGAAAGACAGAAAAGGAAAAGAAGAAGAAGTTAGAGATGAGGAGGGGGAATATGAATATGTTGGGATTCCATACTTTCCCGGAATATCGGAGAAAATTGAAAGACTTGTAAGAGGGTATGGTGTAAGGTGTGGGATGCGAGCTCCAAAAACTTTAGAAAAGCATTTCACCGGGTATAAGAAAGATGGAAAAGAGGAAGAAATAAATGAGGGAGGGATGAAGGGGGTGTATGAAATAGTTTGCCAATGCGGCAAGGAATATGTGGGTCAAACAGGAAGAAGCATGAATGTTCGGTGGGGAGAGCACGACAAAGATATAAGGGAGGGGGTTCCCAAGACAGGGCTCTCCGAACATATCCTTGACGAAGGCCATGTTATCGCCAAACGGAAAGTGCTTAGGGAAGAGGAAAAACCTATAAGAAGGAATGTATATGAAGGATCGTATATATGTAAGGGAAGAGAGAATAAATTAAACAGAGACGATGGGAATATCGACGAGATGTGGGGGAAGATGTTCAAGAAGTGGGATGGGAAGGAATACGTAAAAATAGGTTTTAACGTAACCCCGGAAGTAGCACGCCAAGCTCAAATGGAAGAGGAATTCTGACTTGACTTCACGTGAACTGGAAAGGAGAAGGTGTGGGGGGAAAGATGAGGGGAAGGAGAGGGGAGGTGCCCGACCTCGTGCTCTACGAGGAAACCTTAGAGTATTGCAATTGCAGCACACGTGGGCCGTGGCTATTTAGTTTTAAAGTTTTAACGTTTCAAGGAGCAGTTTTTAATCAGGAAAACAGCGTGGTAATATGACGTGCACCTGTTATGGGTGTTAGGTTTTTAATGTTTTTATCCACACACATTTAACCAATCCCATACCCTATACGTAATAAGAGGTCGACGCGGTTATGAATTGTATATAACCTAAAAGTGAACATCCTGAAGAAGGGAGCAGTTGCATCCCGAAACGTCGCAGAAGCAACATAGATACTCGCAAATTGTAAGTTATTAATATATTTTTTTTACTGCAGTGACTTTTGCAGCGGTGGTTTTATGTTTTTTGGACACAATCCTCTTCAAATATAATCTTATAATGCTTTGTAATTTTTAAGTTAATGTTTTCAATCTTATGGTGTAAACTTCAACTTTCATTGAACTTTATTTCTGTGTTAAACTAGCCTATATGTAATACTTCTGTATGTTGTTACTCTGTCAACCAATAAATTATTTTGTTACAGTGAAACCATTGTACTATGGTGCTTTCGGTTCATATGCTCCATCGTATGACTCAACATTTGCGAACCTTACCAAAGAGGAGTCTGATCTAGTTTATTCTACCTATGGGGATGAAACTGCCGTGCAGTATGCTGAAAGGTATGCAAACTGTACTTTCACATCTGTGAATAATACATGTAAGGTTGGACCAGAAACAAAATTTAACTGCTAACGATAAATGTTCATATATAGAAATTTGCCACTACCCATAATCCATATTCTACCGATCTGACATTATATTGCAACTGTTCCTTGAATGCATGAGTGGTTCATTAATGTACATTATTAGTATATGAATCTAAATGACTGTAGTGAAAATCAATTTTACATTTTTCAGGGGACTAAAGTAACAATAAATGTATGAAAATGTAAAATCTTGGAAAATTGTATAGCATTGTGCTTTATTGGAACCATGAAAATTCAGAGTATAGTGCAATCAATGCAAAATCCAGGAACATGAATTCTGGGTTCCACTGTACATATTTAGCCATTTACTTTACATTCTTAGAGCATGTAAGTTTTATGTTTACATTCATGGAAAAAATAGAAACATTATAAGGCGAGGATGTTAACACTATGCCATCGGAGAGGTCTGGACCCTCCAATGTGTCATGTTTTAATTGTCATTTTAAGTGTTCAGCGTATTCTTATTGAATGTGCCGTTTTTTATTTTCTCAGGCAGACTTTTATTCTTCCCACATGTTTATCATCCCTGTTGGGAAAATACAACAATGTTTTAACAAGCGTTTTTAGCTTTTTGAGAATAGTTGGTGGAGTTTTTTTAAGTGCATTCTTACCTTTTTAATGTATTGTGTTTGTCTTGTGCAGGTCCCTTTACAAGCTTGCAGTTTAATTTTTCCCAAGGGACTTTTTACACTCCTTTCTAGAATTGTAGATAAGGGGCTATTTCTCCGTATATATTGAATGGTGCAAAATGGCCGTACGTACGGTTATTACAAGCATAAAAACACAGTTTTTCGTTGTGATGTTTCAGGAGAACACACGGTCCCTTCATCAGACATTTATTTTTAATTTGATTGATTTAGTTCAGTTTGCTTTTTGGCCTCCCCGATGGCTCAGTGGTAGCATCGATGCCTTGTAATCCAGGGGTCCCAGGTTTGATACCCGGTGGAGGGACGTAGTGGTTCGGATTCCACTTTAAACTGTAGATCCAGTCCTGATTAGCTTTACTGTGCATAAAGTGGACTTAAACACCAACTCGATCAATCAATCAATTTAGTTTGATTTGTGTGTTCTCCTGAAACATCACAACAAAAAACTGTGTTTTTATGCTTGTAATAACTTTAGACTACAAGAGAAATAATATATTTCCTTTTTGCTCACAAATGGCAACCATCAAATTTGATACTGTAATAAAGCACATTGTTTCATATTATCAACGTACAACCTATATCAACAGTTTTATACATTTTTGGGATGAATAGAAATGAATAATGAATTTGTTGTATCATCCTTGGAAAAAAAAAGTTTTCCTGCACTTGCTGCTGAAATTTGTGCCGTGGAAGGTCACAGAGTGACTAATGAAAGATTGACAACAGAATGGTTCAACCATTTTAAAGAAGGGATAACCAGCCTCAAATATGAGCTTTCTCTGGAAGATCCTCATTGTGAATTGAGAAGCTGTGCAGTAAGCATTGAAGCAGACTCGTCTCAACTAGCATGCACAAATATCAGCCTTCAAAGTCCATGGTACACTGCTCCAAATGCTACCTGACTACCCTGAAAGATTTCTAAGTCCAGAAATCGTTAATTTGGCAACATAGCTCTTGAGAACCATCAGAGAGTAGCTAACTTTACTGTAGGTCACTACTAGGTGAGAAACCCTGTGGTGAAAGATTTACATTATTGTTTATAACATAAAGTCAGAAACTATATTTGCCCAACATAGTAATAGAAAACAAAACGAATAATTTAAGAAAATACTTGTGATTCGACATGTTAAAATTGGAATCAGAGAAACTATTGTGACGTTGGAAACACTGCACTCGCTCATGGTCCACCTGGAGAAAATTGCTGTCAAGTGTGAACACAAGCATTACGAATAGTGTATGCAAATAATATATAACAACAACTTGCAAACTACTGTGCAATGAGCGAAAAGTGATAATTATCGCAATTTGCAACGAAAATGTGTTTGCCCCATAGAAAAGTGGCAGCTTGCGCAATCATCAACATGTTTCAAGGCATTTATGGATCATATTTGTAGTTAGTCCCCTATTTAATTTTTTCATTGGCATAATTGTAATTTGGTTGTTTCGGTCAGTTTATTTTTCTTAAATTTCTTTTACTCGGGTTCATGAAATCACATATTTTGACCGACGTTTTACAAACAGAATTAAGAGGAAAATATTGTGGGATTTTCTTGATCAATGCCCCCATCAATCAATTTTGTCATTACTCGCCTTTTTCTGCATTTCAATAGGTATTTGCCTTCTGACAGCTCATTTTCTATGCACATAACTGGGTTACTTATCCTCTGCAACGGGCTGAAGACTGCTACTGAACCGTATCAGACATTCACATCAACGATCGAGCTTTGCAAAGTCAAGTTCCACCCTCTCACACACCGGTCAAATATTCTTCCCATCCGATCGTGACCGGACCTTGTGCTGAGCGTGATCGAACGAACCTTGACCGGAGTGCTAGGTGTGCATGCTTCTCTTTAAAAACATTCAATGATATTTAACTGGACCGTTTGGAGAGGGTGATCCGAGTGTTACTGGAGCATAGATGTAAATCAAGCTTAATAATCGAAACTCTACGTGAGTGTCTATATAGGCAACCTGCAAAGATGTGAGCTAAACAATATGTACGAAGCCGTGAATTGGTTTATGGCTTGCTTACTGCCATCAACCCACCAATGTTGTAAGCTGGCTGTCAGTTCTACGAGTGTTCCACAATTGACAGAGGTTTGTTAGCTACTATAAGAGCCTTGCAGCCCAGCCTGCGTAATTTGCTGACAAATGGCAGGTGCAGTTTCTATTCAGATTAGGATTAGATGTAGAAAGAAACAACTCTCTTCTGCATAAAACAATTGTCAGGCCAGCAGTTTGAGCCTGTGGAAGGCTTATGTTGATGCAGAAGTGAATCTTTGTTTCTAGGAATAGCAAAAAGGTAGTTTATTCATTTTTACAGAATTAGAAATAAGTAGTATAATTGGCTATCGGATAAGCACCACTTACAAGTGTAGAAAAGAAGAGGTTATTTGATTGAACAACCTGATTTGCCTACACTTAAAACAATGCCAAGAGGGGCTTATACCCTAATTCTTCAAGTGTAATATGCTCTGAATTTTTAAGAATTTTGAATTCAAGTGTAGAAAAGATGAACCCCTCTCAGACAGATTTGCCTACACTTAAAATTATGCCAAGTTCCCATATCATCTTATTGTTTATAGTGTGTTTTTCTGTCAAAATCCCAGGAATCTTGAATTTAAGTGTAGAAAAGATGAGCCCCCCCTCAGATTGATTCTAGAGGGGGCCGACTCAAACCTAGAAGCCTCTAGATTACTAAACCAAAAATACTTATATAAAGCTCATAGCTTCTGGGTTCTGAGACCCAGTAGAGTGTGGTGCATAGCCCCATGGTTTTTATTGCCTTGTAAACAAGAGCTCTGAGTTCAAGTCCTAGTAAAATGTGAAGCCTCCCCTGATGGCAAAGTGTTAATATTGTTGCCTTGTAAACAAGAGGCTCGGGTTTGAGTCCTGATAAAATGTGTGAGATTGAAATACATGTGGCAAAATAATATGTCCACACGTGAGATTTTGAGAATAATTATTGCTAGTTGATATACAACTGATAGCTCCCAGATCTGAAACCTGGTAAAAAGTGTTATACAACAGCATAAAAGAGCAAAATTATTTTATATTGGGGATCACCAGAGCCTAGTTATTGCTGTTATAATTGTTTTGGCATATTGTCCGTAGTTCTGTTTTTTTGGACCAGGAAATTTTATATAAATAAACAACAAAAATGCCAAAACAAAAATATTGCAATCAGTGTAATAAAAATATATCTAGTTCTAATTGGTCTAGGCACCGGCATATCTGTGACTCTAAGAAATGCAGAAAGGCCACAAAAATGTGTCCAAGATGCCATAAAATATTAAGCAAGGCATATTACAAATGGCACAAGTGTAATTCTTATGTACAGTCATCAATATTGCCCCCACAACCATCTACATCTGGTCTGAAAAGAAAGCAAGAAACACCTGTTAATGCTAGAGCAGCAAAGCAGCCACGCTATGCACCACCTATCCATAGCAGTTTTAATGGCCAATTAAGAGATTATCGGTTTGTATCAGAGCCAAAATGTGGTATTAAGAATTTTTTGAACAGTGTAAATCCTGATGTGCAGGCAATTCTAAATACACAAAATGGCTCTTATAAGCTGTCCCTCAAATTGTTTACACAATATAAGAAACCAAATGGCACAAAATTTACACAGCCCCACATAACAGAAACTGTACCTGTATATTCAAATGCAAATTCAGACAAAATAATAAGCAGTTTGATAGATCAATTGAATATTAAACACTCTGAATTTGCAGCAAAAGAGTCTGATGGAGCCTATGCGGATCTCCACACAAGTTATATGTTAATATTTCTGAATTCAGCCCATTACAAGGATCTACATATCTGCTATTACCTGCCAATATTAAAAATAAAAAAGCCGTGGTTAATATAGAAAATAATGATGAGAAATGCTTTTTGTGGTGTATTTTAGCTGCTTTGTATCCAGTTTCAAGAAATCCTCAGAGAATAACTCATTATAAACAATATGAACACGATTTTGATGAGGCAATGGAGGGTTTAGAATATCCAATGTCTCTTCAGAATATTGATAAATTTGAAAAAAAGGCCCGGGATATTAATGGTAAACAATTATCTATTAATGTATTTATTTGTTCCACTGGCCGTGGCAATTGCTTGATAGCACCTCTCAGAATCAGTACATTTGATGATGATTCTGCTGTTCCGATTGATCTGCTCTTAATTGAAGGGGATGACACATATCATTACACTCTGATACATAATCTTGAAGCTTTAGTGAGAACACAACTAGACAAATCCAATACAATATTCAAGTTGTGTAGAAGATGTTTAACTGTATTTGATGGTAGAAAAATGGTGAATGGGGTTCGGGAAGTGAATGCAGAAATTGCTAAAAACAAGTTAATTGAAGATTTAAAATACTGTAAAAATTATAAACCTGTTCATATGGTGATGCCAATGCCAAGTGAAAATACAAAATTCAAAAAGTTTGAAGCCTTGTTTTAACACCCAGCATATATAGTCTGTGATTTTGAATCAAATCTCAAACCTCTTGCATTCTGTAGCCCAGACCCTGAGGAGTCTTCAATTACACCATACCAGCTACATCAACCTTCTAGTTTTTATTATGTTGTTGTACAGGATGGTGTTGTTAGTAAAGAATATTCACACATGGGACCAGATGCCATCAAAAAATTTGCACATAGAATAGAAAATGAGTGCCGTGACATAGCATCTAATGTCTTATTAAAATCAAAACCCATGTTGCCTTTAACAGAGAAACAGATTGAAGATTTCAACAATGCAGAAAAATGCCCGGTATGTGATTCTGAATTTTCACATACAAATATCAAGGTGAAACACCATTCTCATACAGATGGTAAATTCAAAATGGCCCTGTGTAATAAATGTAATATTAAGATCCAGAGACCAAAATTTGTCCCTATATTTTGCCATGGGGCATCCAATTATGATTTTCATCATTTGATCAGATACGAGGGGTTTGACAAGCAGAATTTAAATATTTTAGCTGAAAATGATGAGAAATATATTGCTATTAGCAAAATAATTAAAGTTAATGGTGTTCCTATTCACTTAAGATTTCTTGATTCCTACAGAATTTTATCTGCTAGCCTGGCTACACTGGCCACTCAATTATCTGATGATCAATTCAAAATCACATGTGCTTTGTTTCCAAATCAGGACCTGAAATTAATTAGGCGGAAGGGTGTATATCCATATGATTATGTTACAGATTTTTCTAAATTTGATGAGTGTTCTCTGCCACCACAACAAGAGTTTTACAGCAAAATCAGAGCATCTGGAATCACTGATGAAGATTATCACCATGCCCAGTTGATGTGGAACAATTTAAAATGCCAGACATTTGGTGATTATCACAATGCATATTTAAAACTTGATGTCACTCTCTTAGCTGATATACTTCAGGCATTCAGAAAATCTTCTATGCAAAATTATAAACTGGATCCAATGTATTTTTACAGTGCTCCGGGCCTAGCATGGGCTGCAATGTTTTTAAACACTAAAATACAATTGGATCTGATCCAGGATCAAGACATGTATCTGTTTATGGAGCAATGTATAAGAGGAGGGATGGTGCAATGCTCTCAGAGATATGCCAGAGCAAATAATAAATATATTCCCGATTATGATCCAGCACTGCCATCAAATTATATACTGTATGTAGATGCCAACAGCCTCTATGGTTATGCTATGATGGATAAACTGCCATATGCAGGGCTTGAGTGGGTTGAAGATTTCAATATTGAAGATCTTAAGGATTTTGATGACAGTGACTATGGCCTCTTCTTAGAGGTTGATCTGACAATTCCTGATGATTTACACAACAAATTTTCTGATCTGCCCCCAATTCCTGAGGTTAAGTGCTCACCTGGCTCTAAACAGAAGAAATTGATGATGACTCTGGAGCCAAAACAGGGTTATGTCATATATTACAAAAACCTCCAGTTCCTGATGCATCATGGTGTCCAAGTGACCAAAATTGGCAAAGTTTTGAGGTTCAGGCACTTAAAATGGTTGAAGCCATATATTAATACAAACACAGAGCTTCGAACATCTGCAAAAAGCCAATTTGATAAGGCCTTGTGTAAATTGATGGTCAATTCTGTATATGGCAAAACTATTGAAAATGTCAGAAAACATACCGATGTTAAAATAATTACTGACCCCAGCCTGAGCAAAAAATTGATTGCAAAGCCTAATTTCAATTACAGAAGAATTTATGATGAAAATATGGCACTTTTCAACATGAAAAAAACAAAGATTAAGTTTGATAAACCTATTTATGTAGGGGCTGTGATATTGGAATTGGCCAAATTACACATGTTAAAATTTGTATTATGATGTGTTGAAGCCTTTTTATAAGGATCGTGTAAAACTGATGTACATGGATACAGATAGTTTTGTTCTTGATATTCAAACAGAAGATGTTTATCAAGATATGTCCCAGCCTGCATTGCTTGAATATTTTGATACTAGTGAACATTCAAAAATTCACCCCTACAACAAAAAGGTGCCTGGCAAGTTAAAAGATGAGACACTTGGTGATGTTATTGTGGCATTTGCTGGGTTAAGGGCCAAGATGTACAGCTTTGAAACATGTAGTGGTGCTGTTGCCAAAAAGGCCAAGGGCATTGGCAGAGTAACTGTAGACAAAGAGCTTGAATTTGAAGATTACAAAAATTGCCTCAAATCATGTAGCACAATCAGAACATCAGAATCCAGAATTCAGAGTGTGGATCACTTGCTGACTAGCAATATTGTAAGAAAAGTGGCTCTGGACCCACATGATGATAAGAGATGCATTTTATCATGTGGCATACATACTCTACCATGGGGTCATTGTTATTTGAAAAATGGCAATCAATGCCCAATTTTTCTTGTATGTACGCATTGCTTGCATTATAGAATTATTTTCCTGTAGTTTACGGTTATTACAAGCATAAGAAAACAGTTTTTCTTTGTGACGTTTCAGGAGAACACACGCTCCTTTCATCAGACATTTATTTTCATTTTGACTAAAGATACAGTTATAACAATGGTTAGTAATTTTTAAACAAAAAGAATCTGTTTTATAATGGATGTTGCCAATGTTACATTGTTGTAATATAGCAACTTAACTGTGAAAAAAACAGTCTGTTTTATTTTTATTTAAATTATGAATCCAAAATATCATCAGGCAATTCAAATTCATCATTGTTTTCACAAAGTCTCTTGATGTTTTCTGTTACATTAAATTTTAAAGATGGTGGCTTACTCCATTTGTGAAAAAGAAAACTCCATACTGGATCTATGTTACCATTTTCATTATTTAATTTATTCCAGTGTTCTTCTGCAATTAACGAAGCTTCCCAGACATTCAACTCTGTGTTTCCCGTTAATCTTTTTAAAACCCTTCTCTTTTTAATCAAATGCTTCTCTTCGATGATATGAGTTGACAAACCTGTTCTTGGGTTTAGATTTATAATGTCCAAATCGTGTTCGTGCCATCTTATTGCCATTTTCCTTGCTGTTTGTCCCACATAATCTTTTGAACATGAACAACTTATATTATATATTCCTGTGGTTTCCACATCTGGTAGAGAGTTTCTCATTTTGAATTCATTAAATGTACATTCCAAACTTCTTGGTGATTTAAAAACAATTTTGAAATTAAAACTTCTAAAAAATTTTGCAATTTTATGTGAGAATCCCTTGTGGAATGGAATGCACACAAATTTCTTTTCAACAGATTTTTCATCTTTGTCTGTATTTCTCTTTTCCTTTAGTTTTCTTGCAACTTGTTTTTTGATTTGGTTTATTCTGTTAGTGTGAAAACCATTTTCTTTTGCTATATTAAAGAGCCTTTCTTCTTCATTTTTGATATCCTCATCATTAGAACATAGTCTTTGTGCTCTCAGGAAAAAATTTAAAAATATGTTATCCATTGTTATACGCGAATGTTCTGATTTGGCATGGATATATTTTTCCCCCGCTATTTTTTTCCTATGGACTGATGTTTGAATTGTTGAGTCATTTGTCTTAATTTGCAGATCAAGGAAAGAAATTACATTGTTATTCATGGGTTCGTAAGTGAATTTTATGGGACGATGTGATTCATTTAATAATTTACATACGTCCATGATGGTGTTCTCATTTTTAGCGATAATTAGCACATCATCTACATATCTGATGTAGAGTTTGATATCCGCACCTATCGCATTAACAATTGGAGATTCTATGTAATGAAGGAAAATGCTGGAGATGATTCCGGATACTGGGTTTCCCATTGATAGACCATTACTTTGCTGATATATTTTGCCATCAAATAGAAAGTAATTGTAATTTGCACGTACAGTAAACCATCGAACCATTTCCCATGATTCTACTGGGTTAACCTTCATCTCAATAAGCCATCTGTGTAATGCATCTGTGGCACCTTCTATTGGGACACTAGGATATAAATTTTCAACATCAAAACTTGCAATACGATACTCATTATTCCAAACAATATTTTTTAGTTTCTGTTTCACTTCAAATGCATTTTTAACACTGAATGGTGTTTGTTGTTTAATTATAGCAAGTCTTTCAACTAAATATTTGGATAGTTTGTATGCAGGATGTGTGAAAGTTGCAATGATGGGTCGTATTGGAGTTCCCGGTTTGTGAGTTTTTGGTAGTCCAAAGGCAATCGGCAGGGTTGAATTCTTGACAATGAGTTTTTTCTTCATTTCTCTTGGTATCGTGATACTGCTTTCAATTACTTTCTTTACCTCATTTATTATTTTAGTTATAGGGTTTCGAGAGGTTTCTGTGAAATTGTTTACTTTGAAACATTCTTCCATTTTTTCTTTATAGTCCTTAATTCGGATAAGGACAGGTTTATTTTCCTTGTCCGATTTTATTAAGAAAATGTCGTTTTCTTTCAACCAGATCTTGAAACTATGAACTTTTTTCCCCAACCTTATATGCTCTTTCTCCCGTTCCGTGTATTTTGGACCTCTGTTATTTCTTCTGTTGTATTCAAAACTTAACCGTTCGTCAAGAGCATCATGTGTGAGACTTCGTAATTTTCTCTTTTCCTCCTCATCATCTAAGAAATTCAGTGCTTTCTCTATTGAAATCACAAAATCTTCCTTGTGTATATAAGCACTACCAACTGAAAATTTCATTCCGAATTGAAAAATTTCTATATACTCATCAGGTACCTCAATATCCGTAAGATTTATAAATAATCTGTTGTCAATGTTCTTAGTTTTTATTTTACCAGTGACTGCTTCCCTTCTTTCATTGTTGTTGTATATAACTTGTTCTTCTTGAATTAGCTGGTAGAATTTCCTATCAAGTCTCCTTTCTGAAAGCTTGATGTAGTGTTGTACAACTTGTTGTGTAGCTCTGTTTACTTTATCCCATATGAGTGGATGCAAGGAATTTGACAATGTTATGTGGAGATCATATGTCTTTCGAGAAAGGCTGTCCAATTCTGAGTACGAGTCCCTCATTAGTCGTCCTATCATTAACATTTGTAGCTTTCCTTTAAATTCACTGGTGTAGGTATTACGAGTTCGAACTTTCCACTTCAAAAAATTTGGCACTATATTGTTTAACTTGCATCTTCTCAAAAATCTGATTCTCTGAAGTGTTGTTTGAATCTTGATTTGATATTGCTGGAATGTACGTACCTCTCTCCCCGTAATAGATGAATAATAGTTTTTCTTGTATGTATGCATTGCTTGCATTATAGAATTATTTTCCTGTAGTTTACGGTTATTACAAGCATAAGAAAACAGTTTTTCTTTGTGACGTTTCAGGAGAACACACGCTCCTTTCATCAGACATTTATTTTCATTTTGACTAAAGATACAGTTATAACAATGGTTAGTAATTTTTAAACAAAAAGAATCTGTTATATAATGGATGTTGTCAATGTTACATTGTTGTAATATAGCAACTTAACTGTGAAAAAAAACAGTCTGTTTTATTTTTATTTAAATTATGAATCCAAAATATCATCAGGCAATTCAAATTCATCATTGTTTTCACAAAGTCTCTTGATGTTTTCTGTTACATTAAATTTTAAAGATGGTGGCTTACTCCATTTGTGAAAAAGAAAACTCCATACTGGATCTATGTTACCATTTTCATTATTTAATTTATTCCAGTGTTCTTCTGCAATTAACGAAGCTTCCCAGACATTCAACTCTGTGTTTCCCGTTAATCTTTTTAGCGGGGGAAAATATATCCATGCCAAATCAGAACATTCGCGTATAACAATGGATAACATATTTTTAAATTTTTTCCTGAGAGCACAAAGACTATGTTCTAATGATGAGGATATCAAAAATGAAGAAGAAAGGCTCTTTAATATAGCAAAAGAAAATGGTTTTCACACTAACAGAATAAACCAAATCAAAAAACAAGTTGCAAGAAAACTAAAGGAAAAGAGAAATACAGACAAAGATGAAAAATCTGTTGAAAAGAAATTTGTGTGCATTCCATTCCACAAGGGATTCTCACATAAAATTGCAAAAATTTTTAGAAGTTTTAATTTCAAAATTGTTTTTAAATCACCAAGAAGTTTGGAATGTACATTTAATGAATTCAAAATGAGAAACTCTCTACCAGATGTGGAAACCACAGGAATATATAATATAAGTTGTTCATGTTCAAAAGATTATGTGGGACAAACAGCAAGGAAAATGGCAATAAGATGGCACGAACACGATTTGGACATTATAAATCTAAACCCAAGAACAGGTTTGTCAACTCATATCATCGAAGAGAAGCATTTGATTAAAAAGAGAAGGGTTTTAAAAAGATTAACGGGAAACACAGAGTTGAATGTCTGGGAAGCTTCGTTCATTGCAGAAGAACACTGGAATAAATTAAATAATGAAAATGGTAACATAGATCCAGTATGGAGTTTTCTTTTTCACAAATGGAGTAAGCCACCATCTTTAAAATTTAATGTAACAGAAAACATCAAGAGACTTTGTGAAAACAATGATGAATTTGAATTGCCTGATGATATTTTGGATTCATAATTTAAATAAAAATAAAACAGACTGTTTTTTTCACAGTTAAGTTGCTATATTACAACAATGTAACATTGACAACATCCATTATATAACAGATTCTTTTTGTTTAAAAATTACTAACCATTGTTATAACTGTATCTTTAGTCAAAATGAAAATAAATGTCTGATGAAAGGAGCGTGTGTTCTCCTGAAACGTCACAAAGAAAAACTGTTCTCTTATGCTTGTAATAACCGTAAACTACAGGAAAATAACAATGCCCAATTACAGAGCATGATTTGAAATAAATAAACATGCCTATGAACTTATTTGGGTTCAAAAAACAGGCTATTATGGAGCTGCCAACACCATCACCCTCTTCTGATATAATATCTAAACTAAGTGCTTTGTTAATTATTCATCTGAACAGCATACTTACAGATGTTGATGATGAAACAGGCAAAACATTGTACATATTTAACAATAATTTAAATTATTACCAATTACCTGTAGGTGGGCAATTACAATTTATTACAACTCCTGAGGGTGATGTCAAAATTTCAGTAGGGAGAAATATTTATAGAATTAAGCACTCAAACATGATTTCTGGCACTGTTTATACTGTTTCTGCTGGTGACTGCTTATATATTGAGGTCCCTGGATCCTATGACAAGCTTACACCTTTTTTTATAGAATTAAGAATTAGATACTCTATAATAAATAACCAATAAATCAAAATGCCTAATGATATATTTGGCCATACAAGACATGAAGATCACAGTGATGAGATTCTGATGCTTGATGTCAGAGTCAAGAAATTAAGAAGTGATTTACAAGCTTTACAAACCACACTCAATGCCAGTCTTCAATTAGAAATTACAAATTTACAATCACAATACATGGACCCTCTTCTTAAAATTGATTCTGAACTCAAATTGCTGCTTCAAAAATATACTGATTTAGCCACATTGGATAATTTTCAAAGTTTAGAAGAAGCTGTAGCAGCTCTTCAAGCCAAATTTAAGACCCAGGCCACCAACTCTGAGCAATTGAAACAACAATTGGAAGAGCAGATAAATAATGTCCAGACACAGCTCCAAACAATTGTCAAAAGCATAAAATCACAAGAAGATTTTGATCTAGTGATTTCTACTCTAAAAGAACAGATTCAGTCACTCCAAATACCTAATCTGGGCCCTCTGAACAATGCCATAGCCGAGGTTAAAGAAAAAATTGAGACACTTGAAAATTTTGTGAACAACTTGCCATCTTCTGATGCTTTGAGTGCAATAACTCGGAGTGTAGCAAATATTAAGCTGCAACTTGAAACATATGAAGATTTTGGAAAAATTCAAAGTACCATAACCCATCTTGAAGGTACAATAGCAGCAGTGCAAAGTGATTTGGCAAATGTACAAGAAACTCTAGAATCCCGCTTGCCTGGGATTGTAGATACCCTTGTTAGTGTCCAGCAACAGATCACAAAACTTGAAAACCTCAACACTGAATCTGAGCTATCTCATTTTCATCACTTGATTGATGATATCCAAACAAAGCTTGAAATTTTACAACAATCAACACCCTCTCAGGCAGATATAGCCCTGCTCCAAAATGCTATGCAAAATGTGGCTGATGCTTCTGAATTAAACAATGTGAAATTGGCACTTGAATTTTTGCAAAATACTGTATCAAATCTGCCTACATCACAGGAACTTAAAAATATAAAGAGGGCAGTGAATCGCATATTGAAATCAGAAGATATCAAAAATATCCAGACAGAGATCAAACAACTTACTCAGACAGTGGCCACTCTTCCAACCAATCAACATATTAATGAACTGCATGCCCTGTTTGAGGATATCAGAAGACAGGTCCATGATCTTACTGCTCAAAATTCAAAATTGGCAGTTGTTGAATATTTACAGCAAATTGTTGCTAATATCAAGCAACAGCTAGGGACCATGGAATCCAATCAAGCAAATGCTCTGTCTGTGTTTGCCACCCAGCTACAAGAAATTGTGCAACAATACAAGAAACTTGTTGTGGACATAAAAATCAAGTCAGGCCATGATGATGTTGTTAGGACTATCAATGAGCACCTTGAATCTGTAACAAGTAGATTGCTTACAGCAGAAAAAGAAATAACAGGCATAATTGAAAATCCTAAACATACAGTAATTCTTGAATTGTACAGCATCCCCAACAAAGAATATGATTCACCATTTACACCAGGTGGCAAAATATATATGCTGTCCCCTGCACAATTTTATTACCAGTTTTTTGTTGGGGGCACACTGAGACCAATCAAGATCAAATATTGGCTTCAACCACAGGCACACCACTACCCTACCTTATCAATAACAAATGCTGATAACAAAGTGAAAATCACCAGTGTAGAATTAGAGGATTTTACAGATCCCAATACATTAGAAACAGCCTATGTTGAAGATGATGGCTCTTTGGAATTTAAAATACAAATAGGGGACAAATTATATTTAGAAAATCCTGTAGTATCAGCTGCTGAACACCCTATAGTTGCAATATTCTTGTTTACATATTATGTCTAGACAAATTATTGTTGATGAATTACACAGACAAGCCAGACATAATTTTAAGAGACTGCCAGTAGTCACAAAGGGCATAGATGATTTATGGCAGATCGACTTGATTGAGATGGCAAGTGGACAGCTGAAAAACTTAGACAAAATCAACAAGGGCTACAAGTATCTACTCACTGTAATAGACACATTTTCAAAATTTGCCTGGGCTGTGCCACTCAAATCCAAGACTGGAAAATGTGTTACAGAAGCCTTCAGGACAATCATCAATCAGAGTGGAAGATCACCGCGCTATTTGCAAACAGATAATGGCAAAGAATTTTATAATTCTGTGTTCCAACAATTTATTAAAAGCCAGGCAATACAACATTACTCGAGTTACAGTGATCTCAAGGCCTCAATTGTAGAGAGATTCAACAGAACCCTAAAAAATCATATGTATAAACAATTTACACTTCAAGGTAATTATAAATGGATTAATATTCTTCCAGAACTTCTACATAAATATAACAACTCGGTCCATTCCACAATCAACATGAAACCCTCTGCAGTAACTTCATCTGATGAGCAAAAATTGATCAGCACTGTTTATTATCCTAAATATCAGCCAACAACAAGAAAAGCCAAATACAGGGTGGGTGATCAAGTAAGAATCAGCAAATATAAGCACTTATTCAAAAGAGGTTTTACAAGAAACTGGAGCACTGAATTATTTACAGTGGTTCAAGTTAAACCCGGGACCCTTAACACATATATAATAAAAGATCACCGACGAGAAATTCTCAAAGGCCGATTCTATGAAGAAGAGCTCAGCAAAACTAAACAGCCTGACACATATCTCATAGAAAAAATCATCCGCAGAAAAGGCAACAAGTTATTTGTCAAATGGCTAGGACTTCCAGAACACAGCTGGATCGATGCAAACAAAATAATAATATGAACACCTGGGATGTTATAAAGAGGCTGCCAGAACCTGAACAGCAGAATAAGAGAAATGGCAAGTTGCTGCCTGATAATATTAGGTGTCTTATTGTTGGGCCATCTGCTTGTGGTAAAACTACACTAATGGTTGATAATTTTTTATTGGCACCCAACTGGTTAGACTGGAAAAACAGGCACTTGTATGTCTTTTCTAAGAGCTTGGAACAATTAAAATATCAACAGCTGATGAAGCT
This sequence comes from Lepisma saccharinum, assembly GCF_977018435.1. Classification (NCBI taxonomy): domain Eukaryota; kingdom Metazoa; phylum Arthropoda; class Insecta; order Zygentoma; family Lepismatidae; genus Lepisma; species Lepisma saccharinum. The sequence goes on along the minus strand of NC_139245.1, from coordinate 48,528,854 downwards.
ATATGATGGATTGGATATTGCCACTTTTGAACCAGATGTTAAGCCACTTCATGAATGTCTCGATAATTCTGTTGTTGTGTTTGATGACATTATACTGGATAATCAAAACAAGGTTAGAAATTTCTTTACACAGGGCCGGCACAAAAACATTGATTGCTTCTACCTGGCACAGACTTTTTCTAAAATTCCGAAGCAGCTGATCCGAGACAACAGCAATTTTATATGTGTGTTTCATCAAGACCATACCAACCTCAAACACATACATGATGAATATGTAGGTGGGGACTTGAGCTACAATGATTTTTCTAAGTTTTGCAGCAGGTGCTGGAACCAGGACAGTTATGGGTTTGTCACAATTGATATGACAAGAACACCCAATAGTGGCAAATATAGAAATAGAATCAACAATTTTCTAGACATTGAAACATAAATAAATAACCATGAAAAGGCCAATCATTGATGATCTTAAATTAAGAGATTATCTTGTAAAAAGATTTAAGGGATGGAAATCAGAGAACCGAGGAATTTATGAAAAACACAAACAAACAGAACAGCCTATAATTGATGCTATTAGTGAATTAGGTAAAAATATCAAAACTGTTACAGAGCAAAATCAAAATTTGATCACAGAGCTTGTACCTGTAGCTGCTAGGAACATATTAGATTATCCATTCACCCCACTTTCCAGTATTCATACACCTAGTCCTATTGCTCCTAGAAGAATTGAAGCTACTCAGGATCCTATTGAATTGGGTCTTCTTGCTCAAAAATATTTAAGCACATCTAAAGACAACAAAGATGAGGTTTTTGGCTTATATGCTGACACAGAGCGTGATGGTAGCATCATACATAGAATTGGCAATTTCAGAGTAACATTTATGGGAGATGATCTGATTGTATATTCAGAATCTCGTCTTGGAGAAAAAGGTGCTTTTGTTAAGTACCCCGGAACACCTGGATTGTGGGAACTGATGACTAGGAAAAGGCCTGGCAGCTATACAGATCAAGATTATGAATATTACAAAGAAATATTAATAAAATCAGATGCTCTATACCAGAACAATGATCCCACACAAAAAAGAGTCAAGTCTAGCAGTGGAGCAAAATACAACAATTTAATCAAGCCCATATGGTCACAGATCAAGACTGGCAGTGGAATCAAACAATACAACACCCTGCCTAAAGAATTTGTGTGGGTTGATGATGTCAGGAAACTTGTAGATAGGTTATTGGTAATAGCTGGGGAGGAAAATGCTGGCAACCACAATTTTTACAATGAAAAGGTTGGAATTATGGACATGATAAGCACAAAATTGTCTAATTTTATAGTTAAGGACACTAAGGGCATTGGATATCTTATAAAAATTATTAATACTCTACCCCCTAAATTTTGGAATATTTCTGAGGGTCGGGGCTGGTTAATGACATTATAAACAAGCTGCCATTTGAACTACACATTCCAGGCTATCAGTATTGTGGTCCAGGCACAAAATTGGACCATAGATTAAACAGAGGTGATCCTGGTGTTAATCCCCTAGATGCTGCTTGTAGAGACCATGACATAGCATACAACACACATTCTGATCTTGACAAGAGACATGTTGCAGACAAGAAATTAGAAGAGGCTGCATTTGGTAGATTTGTAAGCAAAGATGCTTCTTTAAGTGAAAAAATAGCCGCATTGGGGACCACCATAGCTATGAACACCAAACAAAAATTGGGGTGGGGGTTGTGAATATATATATAATAAACCTACAATGAAGGCCAAGGGTGTTATGTATCAAATACCTTATGCAGGTCTTAAATCTCTTAAAACTATTGACAGTCTTTTAACCAAAAAGCAGCGCAAGAAAAAAAGCTCTTGTATTGCCAAGGGCCATGGTATGAAATTGTTGCTTAGTACCCCCCAATTAAAAAAATTACAGCAATCAAGAAAAAAATCACATGTGGGGGGATTTATATTTACTATCCCTGCCATCTTAGCTGCTCTCGGGGCTGTTGGGAGCTTGGCCGGGGGATCAGCCGCCATAGCAAAAACAGTAATAGATGCCAAAAAAAATAAGGCAGAATTAGATGAGCAGAGGCGCCATAACCTGGCCATTGAGAAACAAGGCAAAGGTGTTAAGAGAGCCATGAATAAGTTTAAAAAAAACAAGAGCCGCTTACAAACCAAGATATTGAAGCTTTAATCAAGCCACTGGGCATCAAAAATTTTAGAGGTGTGTACATGTCTGATTCTTCGCCAGAACAACCACTCAACAAAGAGTGTGGCATTGTTAATTTGGATAAGTACAAAAATCAGGGCACTCACTGGATCTGTTATCTTAAATATTTAAAAAATGAGGCATTTGTGTTTGATTCATTTGGAGGTGTTCCACCTGAAAATTTAGTAAAATATCTAAAATCAGCTAATCTTTATTACAATAATGCCCGTGTTCAAAATTTCAAAGATGTTAATTGTGGACATTTGTGTTTATCTGTTCTTAGATATATGTCTCAAATAAATAAACCATCAATTGAAAATTTTCAAAAAGCCTTGTGGTATTTAAAACATCATGGGGGTATTCCATCTCACCAGCCAAAATTCAATATTGAAACTCAAATTACATGATGACATAGTGTATCCCAAAACAATCGCTCTCAGAGCATTTTATGGCATGTACTTGATCCCTAATATTACACACCACAACAACACAATTGCAGTAGGGGATCAAAAAATTGTCATCACTCCAGGGCAATATAATCTGTCCACTCTAAATGCTCAATTACCCAGAGGTGTAGTGTTAAGTCAAAATTCTGTCACTCACAGAGTAGAGATTGTATCTGCTACAGAAACAGTGGATCTGGGTACTATAGGAGAGCTGTTAGGCTTTGAGAACAACACAAAACTTGAACCAGCCATCAAACACACTGCTATTAATATACCTAAATTCTTAGCCATAGAGACTCTGAATATTCACTGTAATGTGGCCGAGGGTATGATCACCAAATCAAATGGCATAGGCACTCACAAACAAACTGGGATTATTGCAACATTCAAACCTAATTCTGAATTTATGGAGCCCATCATCTACAATCCATCCCCAACATTATATTTTCCTGTGTGTCATAATAGAATAGATTATATTGAATTGATGGTCACTAATGAAAAAGAAGAATTAGTTGATTTTGCTGGAGCCACAACAACTGCAATCATAGAGATTAATATTTAAATAAAAATACATACAAGAAAAAAATGGAAAATATTGAGAGTTATGAGCTACAATCATTCCCCCCAAACAGGAGGACATTTGCAAATTTAAATCAACCCAACACAGAGATTGAGGTTGATCTTGATGTAGGGGATGGATTTATACACCCTCACAGAGCAGATCTATACATCAAATTTGATGTTGTAAAACTCGATGGTACAGATTATCCGGCAAATTCAAATATAAGATTGGTAGATAATTTTGTGCCTCATCTGTTCTCTGAAATTGAGATCAGAAAACATGGTGTTGTTATAAACAGAGTGGATTATCCGGGTATTACCTCCACAGCTTTGGCCACACTAAAATTATCCAAGACCGAGGCTTCTTACTACAAAATAGGTGGATTTGAGGCTGGTGATAAGATATTATCTAAGAACCACACAGTGCTGTTCCCCATGCGCCTATTGCCAGGATTCTTCTCAGATTACAAAGATATTATGTGGAAGGGTGGTTTAAGAATCACATTTAGAAGAGCTGCAAATGATAACAATGCTTTGATGAGGTACAGCACATTAAACTCTACAGGGGAAGCTCTGCCTAATACCCTACCTGATGAGGGCAAGTGTATTATTCAGACTATGGAGCTAAGAATCCCGGTTGTTGAGTATGAAGCCAGTTATGCTCTTAAATACAAAGCTGATATCCTAAAAAATCCACAGATTCCTCTACAATTTTATACATATCAATGTGTACAGAAGCCCGCATCTGGTACCTATTATGAGTTTGATGCTACAAATTCATTCTCCAGCATACAATATGACATGCCGGATTTTGTGGTGGTGTTGTTTCAGACTGGAAGACACAATAATCAGGAAAAAAATTCAAGTAAATTTGATAACTGCAACATCAAGAACATATATCTTAAAAATGGCAGAAATGAGGTATTTCCTAGAGAAAATTATAATTTAGAGATGTCCAAGGATGATTTTCTTAAATTATATGAGGCATTTTCATCATACAAAAGGGTCACTACTGGCAATACTGACATGTATTACACACCAGATGAATTCAAAGCACAGAGACCCATGTTTGTCATCAACACTTCAAAAAGGAAACAAGTTGTGGTTAATGACAGGACAAATATTAAAATTATCTGTGAATTCCATGAGGCATTACCTGATGACACCATATGTAGTGTTATTCTCATAGGTGAAAAATCATATGTTTATGATGTAAGAAATGAGAGAGTCACAGAGCAATTCTAGAGGGCCGACTCAAACACAGAAGCCTCTTAATTACAAGGCAATAAAAGCCATGGGGCTATGCACCACACTCTACTGGGTCTCAGAACCCAGGAGTTATGAGTTCTATATCAGCTAAATACATTTCAAAGTGGGACTTAGAAATGTGGAATAAATATGGTGTAAGTCCCGCTCAGGCATATATTAACACAACAAGACAAAACTAGAATTGTGCTCAGGTTTGCATGACAATATCCAAGAAGCCAGTATTATTATTACTAAGAATTTCCTCTTTGAGTTAATAATATGATGGATGACATGTAATTTTCTCTGAAGGGGTACAGTGTAGATAAGAATTTTTCTTTGAGTAAATAATATGATGGATGACATGACATGTAATTTCCCCTGAAAAAACACAGTACAGGTTATATTTCTTGCATGCCAGCAGATATAATCTCCCAGGCGTACAGAAAGAGGCCATTATTCTCTTTACTAAGAATTTTCTTTTTGAGTAAATAATATGATGGATGATATGTTATTTCTCTCTGAAAAAGACACAGTGTAGATTATATCTGTTGGCATGCAAGAAATATAATCTCCCAGGCATGCAATAATTTATTGCTGGCCCAGACATAGGACTGATCAAAGATTAGAAAAAACATGGAAGCAATTAATTATGTTTGCTCGCTCCTCTCCCATTGTATTGATCGGGCAGTTTTGCCTGCATAAAAATATAACAGCAGTTAATGGCTGAGCTGGTGATCCCCAATATAAAATAATTTTGCTCTTTTATGCTGTTGTATAACACTTTTTACCAGGTTTCAGATCTGGGAGCTATCAGTTGTATATCAACTAGCAATAATTATTCTCAAAATCTCACGTGTGGACATATTATTTTGCCACATGTATTTCAATCTCACACATTTTATCAGGACTCAAACCCGAGCCTCTTGTTTACAAGGCAACAATATTAACACTTTGCCATCAGGGGAGGCTTCACATTTTACTAGGACTTGAACTCAGAGCTCTTGTTTACAAGGCAATAAAAACCATGGGGCTATGCACCACACTCTACTGGGTCTCAGAACCCAGAAGCTATGAGCTTTATATAAGTATTTTTGGTTTAGTAATCTAGAGGCTTCTAGGTTTGAGTCGGCCCCCTCTAGAATCAATCTGAGGGGGGGCTCATCTTTTCTACACTTAAATTCAAGATTCCTGGGATTTTGACAGAAAAACACACTATAAACAATAAGATGATATGGGAACTTGGCATAATTTTAAGTGTAGGCAAATCTGTCTGAGAGGGGTTCATCTTTTCTACACTTGAATTCAAAATTCTTAAAAATTCAGAGCATATTACACTTGAAGAATTAGGGTATAAGCCCCTCTTGGCATTGTTTTAAGTGTAGGCAAATCAGGTTGTTCAATCAAATAACCTCTTCTTTTCTACACTTGTAAGTGGTGCTTATCCTATAGCCAATTATACTACTGAAATAGTTGCCATTGAATTAAGAATGTTTTGGTAGTTGATTTGTTACAAAATAATTCACAATTAATTTATTATACAGTGAAACTCAAATTTTACATTCCTAGATTTTTCCTAGATTTTGCATTTTTCTGTATTTTTACTTTTTCATATTGATCCCATAAAAGCATAAAATTAGAAGTTCCACTGCATATTAATACGTACTCTCATAAACTATTATTTTTGTAAAAATAATGATGTTTTCTTTCACCTTCTTTACGTTGAGTTGTTGTTCTTCTTCTTCCTCTTTCCCCTTTTGCCTCATAGCGTCGGGGTTGCCTCTATCCACTCCTTCCATCTCTTCCCTTCCTTTGCCATCCTCTTCATTTCTCTTACTTCTTTTCTTTCTTTTGTCCTATTTCTTCTATTTCTTTTTCAAATGTCTTCCAGGGTCTACCTCTTGTTCTCCTTCCCTCTGTTCTAGCTTCCAGTAATTGGTTTGCTTTTCTATCTTCATCCATTCTTACCACATGTCCGAACCATTTTAATTGTCTTTGTGTCAGTTTCTCTTCTATTGGCAGTTGCTTCCTTGCTTTGTAATCAAGGGGTCCTGGGTTCGATACCCGGTGCAGGCACACAGTGGTTCGGATCCCACTTTAAACTGTAGGTCTAGTCCCGATTAGCATTTCTGTGTCTGTGCATATAGTGGACTTAAAACAACAATTCAATCAATCTTCTATTGGCTTTTGATTTAATTCTTCTCTGATTCTTTCATTCATTCTTTCATTCATTCTTGTTTTACCAACTATTCTGTGGAAGCATTTCATCTCTACTGTCATTATTTGTCTTACTTCTTTTCCTCTTACTGGCCAACTTTCACTTCCGTATAGTAAAATTGATTCCACTACTGACTTGTACATTTGTAGTTTAGTTTTTTTATCTGTTTCCCTTTTTATGAAAATGGTCTGGCTTAGTTGGTAGTATGCATTGTTAGATTTCCTTACTCTATTCATCACTTCCTCTTGTATTCTTCCTGTCTGGCTTATGATTGTTCCCAGATACTTGTATCTTTCTCCAGTTCTATTCCATCGCATATTATGTGTATTTTTTTTTACCTCTTCCGTTCTTCCTATTTGCATCACTTTGCTCTAATTTGCATTTACCATCATTTCTTTAGCCTTTAGCACTTTTATCCATTCTGTAACTGCTTCCTGTAGCTTTGTTCTCTGTATCTGCTATTAGTATTATGTCATCTGCATATACTAATGCTTGGCAATGTATCGGTTTCATATTCCAATTACCAACTTTTGTTCTTGCTGTTCTTCTTTTGCATATCTTTAGAACTTCATCCATACATACTATAAAGAGTAGCGGGGTCAAGCTATTTCCCTGTTTCACTCCATTCTGCATCTGAAATGTGTCTGACATCTTTTCATCCAATCTTACTATTCCTTCTACTCTTTTTATAAATTGATTTTATTACTCGAATGAGTTTCCTGGGATTTTTCTTTCTTCTAATATTGTCCATATATTTTCTCTGTGTACTGAGTCGAAAGCAGCCTTCAGATCAAAAATACTAAGTTCATATTTTTTCCTTTTTCTAAGTATTTATCACATATTGTTTGGCTGGAAAAATACTTAGATAAAGGAAAAAATGAACTTAGCATTTTTGGATTTAAATTCACGTCGAAATGGATGTTGAGTTTAAATCTATTTATTTAAAAAATGACAATGATTGGAACAAGTTGTATGCCTTGTAATAACATGTTTTTCTAATTGACAATAGTTTAATACATGTATACATGAAAAACAAAAGTTTTAGCTCTCTCCCAGTCAGCATAGATTTTTTTTTTTGAAAGATCTTGTGACATGCAAGTGTATGGTCTTGTTCAGTTTTTCAAATGTTGAATTCCGTTTTTTTCCCCCAGCATTCTGGACTTTGCAAAAGATTGTGACTACACATTGCATTTAGTGGATAACTTGCTAGATATAATGACCGGAAAAGAACACAGCAAAACAATGAGGATTCTGGAGGAAAGGAAGCGAATGAGGGAAGAAGAGGAGAAGATTAAGCAGCTGTTAGAAGGCCAGCCAGAGGAAAAGCAACAATCGTCATCGTCTTCCGACGTGAAGATTGATTTTGACTCTCTGAAGACTCTGACTGACATTGGCATTGATGTTAAATTCCTGGAGTCTGTAGGTAAGTGGTAGAAAGACCTTGCTAAGATTTTTTAAAATTATTACAGATGATGTGAGATCATCAAGAGTTCATTTCAGTTCAGATTCAATCCAAAATTAAACTAGTGCTCACCTGATACGATACCAATGTATCGGTATCATCCAGAATCAGTGGTATCGGTATCAGAAAGTATCAGCTAGAATTTAACCTTTATAAGACAGAGCCTTGCGTGCCTGTCTATCCTCTGCAGACGGAACCTTTTCAAGTGTGCACTTTTCAAACTTGCTGCAAAGTAAAAGAACAGTGTACCTCAAGAACTAATTGTCGTAGCAAGATGCAGTTGGTTTTGTTTTCTTTCTTAAAGACGGGGGCTTTAGGGGGGTTAAAAATTATACATTGTGCCTCTGAAAAATTAGTGTTAAAGGAAGAAGAAAAAGAAAAAAAAGCATCCAGCAATGCCCTTGTGGCCCCCACAATTGACCGAAGTGAAAAAAAAATGTAGATGTAGTAGTGGTACATTCCTACAGCCATGCAAAGTTTTGTTGAAACCAGGCTGATACTTCTTGGGTAAAAAGAAATAATAACAATGTATATGTCGGCAGTATTGCCAGTTACGGAATCCATGTCCAGAATTTTGCTTCTTGAGTCTGCCCTACGGACACTGGATGTATCGAATTTTGAGGGAAGCAAGACAAAAGACCACACTTGAGGTTTGTAATGCCCATGCCCCAACCTTCCTAACAATCCGAAATTACTGGTTTCGGAATTTTTGCGTAATTTCTGAAAATGTCTAACTTTAGGCCTTTGCCCTTGCATTCCCTCCCTGGACCCTTAATTGTTGCATGTTCCTTTAAGTAGTGCTTTTTACTCATTATTACAAGTTAAATGTAAATTAAAAAGAAAATGCAAATTAATTATTACTACAATTATAGCCCTTTATCTAATATTTGAAGGGCTTGGATGTAAAACATGATAAGTGACATTTTGATCATTTCTGAGGTCATTAAGAATAAATGTTATTAGAAGCTATACTGTAGATAAATTGTTTTCGTGGTGTGTTTATTAATTTCAGAAGGCTTCATTGAGTCCAATGCAAAATGTATGACATGGCAATTTCATTCGAAACTTGAAGTATGGCACATTTTACTTTGTAACTCAAAAATTACCAAAATGTCACACCCGAGCCGTTCATTTATCCCATAGTAGCAAAAGGAAAACAAAGGACATTTTCAAATGCTGCTGGTTAATAATAGTAACAGTGGATATATTGTTTTGTAATTCGAATATGTAATACCTTTAGAGACATACTAATAAACAAAACAGACAGAACTGAAATGTCATGTATAGTTTTCAAGAAATGGCCTATTAATTCTGCCATGTGGTTTGGGCATATTTTGAAAATCGTGCCTTTGCCCCCCCCCCCCCCTCTTTTCTGAACCCTTAATTGTTGCAGATTGCTGAAAATGTTGCTTTTTACTCATTATTACATGTAACTTTTTTTTTTAAAATAATGCAGTGGTTTAGGAGTTAATAGCCATTTTTATAAATGTGTCCCATAATACGAGGGCTAGTCAAATAAGAATGAGAATGAATTTTTTACTTACGAAATACGTTGATATGGTCTTTTTTGAAGTAGTCCCCATCGAGTTGTATACACTTGGCCTAACGTGTCTGCCAGTCCTGGCAGACGTGCTGGAACTCGTCTTTTGACATTGTCTTCAGAACTGCCTCCACCTTATTCAGAACGGCCTTTGATGAGTCGAAGCTCCGATTTCAGAGGAGGAAACAGAAAAAGGTCACACAGAGCAAGATCCAGGCTTTATAGAGGGTGCGGGACACATCAATGTTTTGTTGAGCCAGATATTTGGCAACAACGTTGGAAACATGAGGGCATGCATTATCCTGGTGTAGGCACCAACCAGATGGATGCAGATGGATGGTCGAAACGCAGCCCTCCTTAAACTGTTTTAACCACCAAAATGCGTTTGATTGTGGAAGGACATCTTTGCCGTATGCCTGCTACAACATTTCGTATGCTTCTGTGGCAGATTTCTGCAGATGGACACAAAATTTCAAAGCTGCATACTGCTCCTCACGAACAGACTCCATTTTCCATATGCAACTTCTGACCATTCGTGTTTTATTTGCACAGTGTTGCCAGATGCATGCGCATACGTGCTTGCAATTTTATCTGCTGATTCCACGAGACACGTTCTTCTCTTGCAAATTTGTTTCACCGCTGCATGTTCACTGTGTGATATAAAAGAAATTCATTCTCACTCTTTTTTGACTAGCCCTCTTATTACAAAGGGTAACAAAGAACTTTTCCAATCTCTGCTTGTTATCAATAGTAATAATAGTAAAGTAAAGTAAAAGTGCTCCCCTGTGCTTTGCACCATGCCATGAAGGTGTATAGGGAGTGTGGGGTTCTGCAAGGGAGTCACCATCTTGTAATACACCTACGCCAATGTGACCGATGGGAAACAAAGGATGGGGTTGCTTCCACAGCTGTTCCACAGCATGTACGATGTAAACATTCACCTTCATATGTTGCAATATACCAATGACTTGAAACCGTGATAATTATTTGGGACACACTATATCTCCCATCCGTCTGCTAAAAGTTAATCACCGATACTGGCTGATACTTTTTTGTAGTCCGAGTGACACTTTTACGGAGCCTAAATATCCTGGAAATTATGCACAATCCATACTGGGATTTTCAAGAAAATGTATATTCACTTTAAAAGTGTGTCATAAATGCGATATGCTTCAATTTGCGTTGGCTACGGGTTCAACATGTTGTAATATCGTTCAGAAACAGCAACAGAGAGCGTTAGTGTTCAGTGATGCGATGCGATGCAATAAGTTGGGAAAGTGCAGTGATGGCACAAACACTGATGTTATTCGAGGTGCAAAAATTCTGAAGTGGTATTGGAAGTCTGTGAAGTGCAGAATGCAACGTCAATGGAGGCAGGGCAACGTAGTGTAAAGTAAGAAGCCACGTTTACTAGTGAACCTATGCCATGAAATTGAAATGGCTTGTGAAGCAATCCCTGTGACTACTCTGGAACATGTCATCAGGAATGTACAGCATTGTGTGCAAAGGTGTTTGCAGGCTGGTGGTTCGTAGTTTGAGCACTTATTGTAATTGCACACAGGAACTGTGTCTATGTTGTAACTTTTCCCTATATATTGTTCTAATACTCACAATAATATAGCAGATATTCCATTACATTTTTTTGAACGCCCAGTATTTTTTATTGTTTTTACAGCAATATTGTGAGTAGAGTTGGATATGTGATTAAGTAATTACGTCACGAGAAATTATGAATATTTTGAAGCAAAACTGGCAGATTACTATGGTATAGTTTCAATGGAAACCTTTATATTAGCATTTATGAATATACTGAACCACTTATGCCAGCCTCACACTATGATGCCAGGGGTACTGGGTTCGAATCCTTCCCTGAGCATGTGAGTGTCTATTCATTAATTTCATGATATCATCACTCATCCCCATCTTCGCAATTAGCCAAAAGTAGCACAAAAGTGATGTAATAAAAAAATCAATGGAATCAATGTGAATCACTTTTAATTGTTACAGTTTTTAAGTATCAGTATTGGTGGGAATCAGTAGGTGCTATGCTTATCGGTTCAGTTCTAAATTGACCTTTAACGGATGGATGGGATATTTACACCCTGTGTTGCCAAACCTGTTGACGACGGTTGGGATATACATATCCCAGCACCACATGGCAGCGATTAACATGACAATTCTTGAAACTACACATGATATTTCACATGTCTTTTTTGTTCATTAATATACATACCAACTGACATTTGGTTTTTGCCACTGTGGGATAAATATTATATAAATGGCTATAACTCCTAAACCACTACTTTTTTCTTATATATATCATAATTTACATATAATAATGAGACCAAAGTAACACTTCAACAATGTGGGGACCCAGGTGCAAAGGCCCAATTTTTAAAATTTTCTACAAGTAGGTCATTCGGAAATGTTGCATAATTATAATTTCCGTTTCCTTTTTTCAAAGTTGGGGCATGGCAACTGGCAATCTCAACAAGTGGTCTTTGGTCATGCTTCCATCAAAATTTGGTCCATCCAGCATGCATAGGGTGATGCTAGATCCAAACGGAAAATTCCTTCCTTAAGCTGGTAACACTGCAGCTCTTATACATTGCTATTATCCCCCCCTCTGTTTTCAATGAAACTTTGCATGGTTGTAGAAATGTACCACTGCTACATACTACATTTGCCCTTCACTTTGATCTATTGTGGTGACCACAAGGGCATGTCGAATAACGTTTTTTTAAAAAATCAATTTTCTTTTCTTTTCCTTCTTCGTGTAACACTCATTATTGGGAGGCATAATGTATAAATTTCACCTCTGCTGAAAGCCCTTTCATTGCAAACAAAAAGAAAACCATTTCATATCTCTACGGCAATTAGTTCTAGAGCTATGATTTTTTTTTTTTTGTGCTTCACAGCAAGTTTCAATAGCGCATGCTTGAAAAAGTCCTGTCCAAATAGGGTTTACCTTTGTGCTAGGCTCTGTCCGCTAAAGGTTAAACTCTATTCATTATAATTCAAATACTGAAACATTGTTCTGTTTGAACCACAAGTATTCAGTCAGTAGCATCTGCCATATGAGAGACCCAAGTTCATTTCCTGGTATGGCAATTTATTCAACACTGTCCCTGCAAGGCCTCTTGGATGGCCGAAATCTGGAATGTGTGGAGCTTTACCTCCACACTCCTTATGTACGTCCATAGCATGATGCCCATGCCTAGCCTATAGGATTAGTGCATTAACTTGACATTTTTTTGCATAAAGAGGAAAATCTTTTCAAATTAAAAGAAAACACACTTTGTTTAATTCATGTCTGTTAAAATTGTGTAGAAATAACATTTTTTCTTTCTTTTTTGATGTCTTATCAACCTTTTGACAGTTACTTAACTTCGTAAATCAGATTTTTATCACATCATCTGTCCAGTGAGTTCAATTAGTAATGAAGGTAACGTCATTGCCTTGCAAGGGGTCCCAGGTTTGATATCCAGTGGAGGCACATTTCACAGTTGTTCAGATCACACTTTAAACTGTAGGTCCAGTTCCGATTAGCTTATCTGTGCATAAAGTTGACTTCAAACAACAATTCAAGCCAGTGGTAAAGGCACATATTTTTGGTAAATAAAAAAGCAAAATTTCGGTACAAAAACAGTCAATTTCGGGTTCAAATGCGATAAAAAAAATGAAATTTCGCTGTTATAGCAGTGAAAAAGCAGCTTATAAAATGACATTTTGGTTTTAAAAATGTGAATATAATCCAAAAATTGATGTAAAAACTGCACTATTACACAAAATAAACATATCCAGCACATTAAATCCTTAGCAGAATATTAAGTTTATTCCTGTATAAAGGAGTCCATTTTTGCTCCTCAAAATTTTGCAGCAGAATTAATCAATTATCTGTGAATTGCATAACTCACAGTCAGACTTCAGAAAGTGTTGTGTCGGTTTATAAATGGTAAATTTCGTGTTTAAGAGCCTATTTCGCATTTTGCAGTTCATTTCACATCATTTCGTGACAAAACAGGGTAGGAAAATGCACTTGACACCTTTCAGAAACATGAAAAATTAACATTACAGTGTGTTATTTCACATTTTGTGTTTTCATCAAAAACGAAATATGCCTCTAGTGATTGGGTTCCAAAACCGAGGGGGGGGGGGGGGGAGACAGTATATTTACCATTGTAGATAAGATTTAGCATAGTGCTGGGGCAAAATTTGCGAAAAGTGTGGGGGGTGGGGCAAACGCCCCCCTAATTGCCGCCACTGATTCAAGCAGTTAGCAATGGACCATTCATGGAAAAGCTCATACCATGACAGGGTAAACTTCTTTTTTACTTAATTTGTACTATTTTTAATCTAGTTATTAACAATTTTAGACTGTTTAAAATTATGTGTCGGTGAGTTTCAGGAATTCAAAAGTAATTGGTATGTCCACTCCTATTCACATCAAGAGGCACACATTTTAACTGGTCAACTCTCTTAAATGTACCACTTTATGTGAACAGGGGTGTACATTGTATTTGGAAAATGCACATTTGAAGAAATTTCTTCAGACGAAAGAGTATTAAAGTTGTTTTTAAGGGAGAATTACAATAATTAGTTGTCCCATTTTTTGATACAGAACAGCAGTATCGAAGTGCCGAAGCTCAGCGTAGTGCCGAGGAAGCCATGCAGACAAGACTAGATCAAACATCTGAGTTGCTGGAGAAACTACAGAAGGTGCAGCGAGATAGGCTGAGCCAGAATCCCCCGTCTCATTTGTCACATGTGCCCCAACCATCTGAAGCTGAGGTTCAACTAGGTAAGCAATTTATACTTTTTCTCTATAATATTTAACACCACAATGATTGTGTGTGACCAAGTGCATTGAATGTAACTTACGTACCAATGTATTTCATTGAGATTGACGTAAAATCGTATTGTACCTTCAGTTACCTGAAAGCTGTAGAGACGGGCTCACCTCCTTGGGTAACATACTCTCGGTATGGGGATCGATTTCCTGGGGTGCGTAAGCTCGATCCTATTTACACACTAATTATAAATAATGGTAAACCTACATGGCCTCAGCTGCAAGAGGTGAAAACACAACCTTAAAAGAACTTTAAGGACTTTCACGCTCAAATGCATTTTATATCGTCATGGTTGGATCCGGCACATATTTGGATAGGAAAGTAAGGATTCTTACCCGTCTCAACAATAGACGTGAATCTCCTCGGAACTCCAGAGATAATAATCAATTCCTGTTTCACCAACGACTCCCAATTCAATCCCCACTTCACTCTTTTCCCACAACCATTTATTCTCTCTTTCCGCATAACAATCCCCAGTTATTCAGGTGTCATCCTTCCTACTTGCACATTTCCTGGTTATGCCGTTATGCCCCTCAGTAAATCCAACTCGGCAATACCTGACATAAGCATTCCATTAATATTTCCTGACTGGGCTGATTGCTAACTGTCTGGGAGTAATGACATATTTTATATTACTAAATTTCCTCTTCCTGATTTTCAATTGATTATCCTTCCTTTCTTTTTATACATAATTATCATCTCTTTACGAAATACAGTCCAAACTCTGCTTGGTTCAACCAAAGTTCACTTACACAGAAATGCTTTTCCTTAACCTGAAGCAAGATTAGTAGAAACCGAGGAAATAATAGACCTAAGGCTGATGTGGTTTGATTGACTCAGACTCCAGACTCCAAAAAAATATCAAACACAATACATTATTATGTATAATAACAGCCTTTATTACATTCTTAATTTACTGTACCTTGAGAAAGTCTGTAACTGTTTATTAAGGCATACTGCTTTAATATTTCTCTTGTAGTGTATGGTTGTTATAAGCATAAAAACACAGTTACACTCAACTCTCGATTCAACGACCTTTCACAGTTCCCGGGAAAAGGGTCGTTATTTCGAAAGGGTCGTTATTGGAATTTGCCCCAATTTTCTGCTTAAACGGAGCTCAAACGGACACAAAGATGCCTAGGAGATGGTAACACCATTTATCCTGGTAGTTATACAACCTGTTATGAATGAAAATAGAACATGAAAACGTTTTCACAAAAAATAATTTAAAATAATGTTACTTTCTTTCAATTGTGCACAGTCGTTGCTTTTCCAGGAAATTCTTACAATTATAGTTCATGAGAAACCCGTTTGCACCTAGACCTATGGAAAGGAAAACAATCTCTCGCTTATTGCAAGTGAAACTCGAAGAACCTTGACACCAGTCACACTGGCACCAGCAAAAGTCGGAAGATAATCGGGCAGAATGAATGTTGGATTTTATACGGGTCTACTGGAGCATTGTCTGTTACAAGATTAACTGGTAAGATTAGATCTCTATGGAGAAACAACACAACCTTTCTAGGCACCAGACAAAAAAAAAAAGGCGGGGCTGTTATTTTCGTTCTGGTTCGGCTGTGTAAAATACATCGTAAAAAAAAAACACGTTTTCTTTGCTTCAACAAACTTCATTCACCCTCCCCTTTCCCCATTCAAGGGAGCAGTCCAAACTCCTTCCTTGACCTGCATTGTAATCCAGTGTGAAAAAGGAAATGCGCAACTTGCGATCTGTCTTCACCCAAATGCGTATTCTAGGACACATCATTAAACAGCGTCCCTGTCGAAAGTCATGTAGGTTTGGAATTGAATTTCACTTTAAACTGTATATTTAGTCCCAATTAGCCCATCAGCATAAAATGAACTGAAAACAAGCTTTATGAATCTGTGCATTTTTACATATCAAAATGGTAGATCGTTATTTACTCTCACGTTAATCGATGATTTAATGTTGGATTTAGGAGTATTCTCGATGTCAAACACCCACCGCTCCAAACGTTTTCCCCTTGAATAATGTCTTTTTAATCTGTCTCAGCGACCATTCCTACACTGAACACTTTTTTTTCCCACATGAATGGTTCTGAAGAAAAGCGGATGCGAATTAAATTTACAGTTATGCTTATCAGAAGGCGCACAACATGAAGTTATTTTAACTCTTGTTTTCCTTTCTGGAGATCGAATTTTGTTATCGTCAAATGAAAACAGCTTTGCGAGATTCAAAACAACAACTTTTTTCTTGTGCTGGATGAGTAATTGCTGTTATCGGCAAGCAAGAGCTTTACAGATGCTAGACAAAACACTGGCGCCAGCTGCATCGTAAAAACAAGGAGACCAGCTGGAAGTTCGAGCAACAGGTGCGGAAGAGAAAACTCCCAGCATTTTAAAGATAATGCAACTGTCGAAGACGGGACTTTTAACAGCTGTGTAAAGAAGTAAGAAATGACCCTTGCTTTACGTTTTAGTATACAACAGACAATAATACGGGTAACATTTCCTATGCAGACAACAGCATAAAAAAAAAAAACAACTGAATTCTGCAATTATCAACATTGCCGTGCACAACAGTGGCGGAGAATGAGCTGGGAAGAGGGGGGGTCACTTTTTTTTTTCCTTTTCTTTCAAGAATATATCGAGAACTGGTTGCCCCATTTTAGACGTCAAAGGAAAGGAAGAGGGGTGGGTCCACTTCCACCCTCGCCTGTAATCAGCCCCTCCCCCCCCCCCAGGACACTTTTTTGGCAGATATTACGACACAATTAGGAAAACGTATGAAGTGGGAAACGGGAGTTACGATGCACGTAAGATCGAAGTAAACTTTTGGGGAAACCTGGATGACAACGCATTAAGCGGGTTGACGCTATTTATTTTGCGTATGTGGCTTTGATTATCTCTTAACATTTTCGCTTTTTGATGAAGTGTTGCAGGGAACAAAGAACATGTTTTGAATTAAAACGGTTACTGGAAGTTGCCGGCTACAAACGCCGAGAGTAGCTCACTCATGGGAACCTACTGAAATCTAGGTCAGAGCTGGACAGATGGGCCAGACTTCCAGGTGCCACGCATCTGTATATTGGAACATTCCTGCAATCTTCTCTCTCAAGGTGGTGTATTTATCGATGAAAGAGCTTGACCTGCCATACACATTGGCAAATACTGCAAGTCCAGCAGTCATTTCGGGCTGCTCCCCCCCTCCTCACCTGCGAGATTTCAGCAGCTCTTAGGACAAGGAAACAAGTCAAGGTCGATTTAAAATAACATCCAAGCACATTCGATCTTCTCTTCTCGCATATCCAAGAGAAAGCATGGCAAAACAAGCCTGGCCAGTGTTGCCACAATATGAGGGCACACTTTCCCTCTCCTAGGGGCAAAATTTCCCTTTTTGGACCAATTTTTCCCTTCACCTAAGCTAATCATACAATAATAATAATAAATATTAGTAGTGGTAGTAGCAGTAGCTGTAATTATTATTATTATTAGTGGTGGTGAAAGCAGTAGTAGCAGTATTTCCGTCGGTCCGTGTCCGTGGAATAGAAGAAGTTAAATTTTCACATTCGTGTCACTTTCATAGCTCCCTGACCAGATGTCCCAGGTTTGGATCCTGGTCAGGAATCCATTTCATCGTTAATCCTCATCGTTAGTATTATCTGAAGGTGCAGAAAAGCGATGTACTTAACAGAAATATAAATAGATGCAGGCTATATTCAAGGGAGCAGAAAAATGAACAGAAAAAATGAAAATGTGAATATGAAACTGGAGCATAACATAAACTGTAATAATGTAGTCAGATGTCTTAAAATTTCCCTTAAATTGTGGTATTTTTAATCGAAATTCCCTTTTTCCCTTTTGGCTAAAATTTCGGTCCAAATTTCCCTGCAAAAGGGAAATTTCCCTTCATGTGGCAACACTGAGCCTGGCACATTGGGTAGCGGCCGTTGGGTGCGGGGTAACATTGGTGCTCTTGAGGGAGGGGAGGGCAGAGGTCAAGTGCTATTGGTTATCACTCAAGCATGGCGTGGTGGTGTATCTATTTTTAGTTCAGACCCAATTGTGAGCAGTAGAGCACTCGTGAAGGGAATGAGTGGAAAAAAACAACAATGCATTTTTCGGCCGATTTCCTTCAATTTTTCAACTTTTTTTCCAAATTTTTCAACTTTTTTCTAAATTTTTCACAGTTTCCGGGAAAAGGGTCGTTACATTTCAGGAGAACACACTATCGTGATATGCTAGCAGCGCAGTTTGGAGTTACACAGTACAAACACCTTATATATATATATATATATATATATATATAAAGTGAAAGAGGAGAGGAAACACTCACCGGACAAAGAAAAAA
Organism: Lepisma saccharinum; assembly: GCF_977018435.1. Classification (NCBI taxonomy): domain Eukaryota; kingdom Metazoa; phylum Arthropoda; class Insecta; order Zygentoma; family Lepismatidae; genus Lepisma; species Lepisma saccharinum. The sequence continues at coordinate 48,509,998 of NC_139245.1, read as the reverse complement.
TTCAAATTTTCGTGATGGTATGTCACATCTTCAGGAGTAGAGAGACATTGTAGAACTAAGAGACAAGATGGAAGAGTAAGCATGACCTGCAGTGTTGCCAGGTCCCGAAAAAAAAAAGTGTTGACAGTACCACAAAATATATATATATAGATGGTTCTTTCGCCTGGCTTGTCGAAAACTGTGAGTGGTGGGGAGACCCAATCTCTCAAACCTCTCCTCTGGCTCCGTTTCATCGATGACATCTTCATGCTTTGGATGCATGGAGAACCTTCTCTGACCACCTTCCTAGACAAACTTAACCACTTCAGCTCCATCAATTTCACCTGGATTCACTCCACCAACCAAATCACCTTCCTGGATGTGGATGTGCACATGAAGGAAGGACATTTGGAAACCTCCATCCACATCAAACCTACCAACCATATTCAATACCTACACTTCTCGAGCTCCCATCCATTCCACACCCAAGAAAGCCATCCCATTCTCCCTGGCCCTCAGATGTCAACACCTCAACACCTCAGCCACCTCCCGACAGAACTATAACCTTCGCTTACACCAAGCCTTGACTAACCGTGGATATCCTTCCACCCTGGTCACCAAACAAATATCCCGAGCTGCTTCATACACTCCCACCAAGAAACCTGCCACCAATCCCCCTGCATTTGTCACCCAATATCACCCCAACCGCAACAAAATCAGACACACTCTACGTTCCCTCCTTCCCATCCTGCACAGTGATCCTGACACCAGAAATATCTTCCCCGACAAGCCCAGAGTTGTCTTCAAACACCCTCCCAATCTCCAAAACATCCTGGTCCACCACAATCCACCTACTCACAATCAACTCGCACATGCCCACAAATGCAACCGCCCAAGGTGCAAAACCTGCCCCATATTTGTCACTTCCCGCACCCTCCAGGTCCACACTGCCACCGGCAAATTCACCCTCTACCCCAAAGGAACCTGCTACAGCTCTAACCTAATTTATATCCTCACGTGCAACATCTGTGGGAGCTTCTACCTGGGGGAAACATCCACAGCCCTGAACCTCCGCATCAACAACCAGCGCTCCTCTACCCAAAACCTGGACTTTGCTGTTGCCATTCACACCAATCACCACAATATTCCTTTTAATGACTGCTTCCAGGTAGCGATCGTCCACTCCTTGCCCCAATCCACCAACACCTCAATACGTAGAAGATGGGAGAGGGCCTACATATCGACCATGAATACAACCACACCTCCAGGCCTGAACAAGGCCACCCAGTAACGCCCCTCATCCCCTATCCTCACCCTCACCACCACCTTTTCCCACCCCCCCACCACTCACAGTTTTCGACAAGCCAGGGGAAAGAACCATTGTGGTACTGTCAACACTTTTTTTTTTTTTCGGGACGTGGCAACACTGCAGGTCATGCTTACTCTTCCATCTTGTCACTTAGTTCTACAAGGTCTCCCTACTCCTGAAGATGTGACATACCATCATGAAAATTTGAATTTTTACTTTGTCCGGTGAGTGTTTCCTCTCTCCTCTTTCACTTTTTATTTAGCCCTTGTGGCCCGCCCTCCTTCCTTTTATCCTATATATATATATAAATGAATACAGAAATTTATGAGAACCTGAAATTAAACTTGTATGGACAAAGTACCTTTGGCCCACCCTCGCACAAATTATAATCGTTTTGACAATAGCCAGAATCACCTTTGGAAAGCAAGATAATCAATTGAATGAACTGGATTAGCAAACACTGGCCTATTACTAATAATAAGGGCAACTCCTTCAATGGTTTAACTCACCAAATACATGTACCAGTATACATGTAACAAGTTTTCCACCTGGAAGGAAGATTCGTGATTGTTACACATAATTCACATTACACTGGAGCGATGTAGAGTTGTATATGGTGAAATGTAGTCACTGCATGGATTAACAATGTTTTTTCTAAAACTGTATCCCAAACAAACCAAAAAGTATTTAACCTTACCAGTCCCAGTGGCCTTCATATTCTGTTTAGTATTACCCTAAACTTTGTCATTGTGTTACAAAATAATGAGGAATATAATAATGTTAAGTTACAAGATGTACTGAATAGTATGAACGGTAAATATGGTCCAAAAATCGGATGTGAATACTCAGGAATACAAAATACAAGACTCTTCCAGCTTAACTTGTCTGGTAATCACTGTAATGTTGATAATAAAACTGCATACTTAAATTTACCAATTTTATCAATAGCTATCCAGACTTTTCTTTTCATGATAATTAATATCCTCTTCTAATGCATGTAATTAAGCAACCAGCAATCATTGCGAAGAGAGAAAGTTTTGATTCGTGTTCGTCAAGCACAACGATGATGTGACATCCTTCTCTGCGTTACGTTCACCAATAAAACTCATATGTTAGTAATATTTACATGTTATTTAGCACGTGCACATCTTATTATTGCAAAGCAAGATCAATATGCCAAAAATTGCATACGACTTGAATGGAGAACTTGTCGAAACCGGTGCCACACTCCTTACCTTGTCGTGAACGTCACGATCAGTCTCTTGTTACCTCAATGTGATGCACCTTCTTTTCCAGGTTGTGCATACTTGCAACATTTTTGGAGGTAACATTACAACAACTGCTACTGCATGTGGTACATTCTTCCCAACACTGCTCCCAGTCCAAAACAGGTTAAATTTTGAGGTTCTCTTCGCACCAAAACATTACGTTTTAACCCCATATTGACAACCACATCGCAGGCCATTTTCCTCCCCATGCATTGCTTCTCCACCACACACGTCACTCACAAAATTGTCACAACTAACCCAACAGTCGTGAAACTACCTACTTACGTACATTATGTGTGTGTGTCATTGCTGAATACAATAATTATGTTTGAAGAAGCACACAAACTATTTTGCGGATTAGGATCCACTTAATTTTTGTAAGCATCCACCAAACCTGTTCTTTTCTTCCCCCTTTTCTTTCGGTGGCAAGCATCGTTCAGCAATCAATGCCCAGAAGAGTAGGCTGACTCTGTTACAAGTTAAGCCCCTATTCTTGAAACCTTTTTGCTTAAATTTAACATTGCAAGGTGCAAGAAAAGCATAATTTTGAAGAATATACAAACAATGTCCAAAAGTACACAGTGCTACATCCTGCAGGGATTAGATACTACAAAATTACTACTCCATGCCGAATTCTGCCACAAATAATATTTTCTTAATTAGAACGCTGGAATGAGCATATTATCTCCCACACCACTCAACTGCTCCTAACACCACAACAAATGTGCGCTCGCAGCAAGCATTAACACTACTGCGACAGGGTTAATGACGGCTTCATGATAACACACTCCTGTCGTCAGACATTTATTTTTAATTTGAATAAAGATACAGATATAACAATGGTTAAAAATTTTTTAACAAAAAAAAGGATCAGTTATTCAATGTTACAATGCTGTAACATAGCAATTTAACTATGAAACAGGCAGTCTGTTTTTATTATTATTTTAGATGAAAATTGTTAACACATTTTTTAATTCTAAATTCTAAATGTCATCAGGCAATGATCTCTTTTACAGAGATTCTTGATGTATTCCATTACATTAAATATTATATTAAATATTATAGATATTCACCCCACTTGTGAAAAGAAAACTCCATAGTGGCTCTATGTAGCCATTCTGATTATTTAATTTCTTCCAGTGTTCTTCTGCCGTGAACAAAACTTCCCAGACAGTCAAATCTATGTTTCCCATCACTCTTTTTAATCATATGCTTCTCCTTGATGATGTGAGCTGACAAACCGTTCTGGAGTTTAAATTTATAATTTCCAAATTTTGTTCGTGCTATCTTATCACCATTTTTCTTGATGACGTGGTTCACTTATTTGAAAAGTTTGGAACATAACATTACGTGTGTATGGGCTCTAATATGGTACAAATAATCAAAATATTATTGTATGTTTTCTTAATGATAAACTGGGTAAGTAATATCCGTTTCAAAATAGTTAGTTGGATGTTTTATATAAACAAATTCAGTAGCGACACTAAATTGGAGAAGAAATATTTTACGTCTTTTGTCATTTTCATATTTGTAAACGTAATTGAAAAATAATTGTTTTCCGTCATTCCCCTCAATTTCCTACCCCTTGTCTGTAGTAAATTCTTGTGCTCATATTTTGAAATTCCTAAAGTCTAGCATAATTCAATTACAGTAGTTTTCGGTTTGAAATAAATAAATAAACTTTCTTTAAGTTCCCTAGCAACACCCGTTTCCATGGTCAACAACAAGCACGGCAAACTCATATGTTATTATACCTCTAAACATTTCATTAAAACAATCACGATGTTGATATTTTCGTATTGAGTATACCAATATCTAATTGTATCTGGGCTGAAACTCCTTATGTAGATGTCAGTCTCGTGTGAGGCAGGAGTTGATTCATCTGTTTTTAATCTGTGAGAAATAATGTAGGTAGAAAATCAAGAAATGAAGGTAACAATGTGTGCTGAAAAAATGCCCATGGCAACTGGTTGCTAAGGACATGAAAAAGGGCATTTTCACCCTTAAAAAAGGGCAAAGTGAGCGATATTTTAATTTTCTCTGCCTTTTGGGACAATTTCATGGGGGGTCGTAATCAGGCATTTTTTTTTGGCTCTGGGGCTTCCTTTATGGAGAACATTTATGTCAGTCAGTGAGTGAGTGGGTGGGATTGGGACTTTATATACACTGTTTACTTATGCAATTATCGTCTGGAAATCTATGATATTTTATGTCAGTTCCTTTAGTTTTCTGGTTGCTCCTTTTCATAGCTTGCTACAGCAGAATTAGACGTGATTGCAGTCTACAAGTACAAAAATACAATAAAAATAAATCTAACACTACAAAATCAACAACTTGCTTGTTCCGATTTTTGCAACGCGTTAGTAGCTGAATGTGCCCTGCACAAAACCAATCCTCCCACATGACGTAATGCATCCACGGACGACTGCGCATACACACTGCACATAGCAACGAGCACCCTCTGAGTAAACACTATCTTTTACGTATCCCCAGAGAAAAAATCACAAGGAGAAAGGTCAGGGGAATGAGGCAGCCATGATAAAAGGTTTTCATCCTCCTCACTCCCATGTCCAATCCAACGTTGTGACAATTTTCTTTTGAGCAATGATTGCACTTCACAGTGGAAGTGGGGTGGGGCTCCATCCAATTGCATGATGAATGTGTTAGAATCTTCTTCCACTTGAGGAAATAGCCACTCATTTAACATATCCAGGAATGTCAATCCTGTAACAGTTTTCTCCATGAAGACCGTACACCTTTTCTTGCGACACAGCACAAAAAACATTCACTTTAAGCGAGTCCCGAACCAACTCAACAAACTGATGAGCATTTTCTGTTCCCCATATGCACACATTGTGTGTGTTTACTTTTCCACTTAGGTGGAATGTCGCCTCGTAAGTGGAAACGAAATTCTTGATGAAATTTTCATCGTCAGCCATGAGATTTTGCATATCGCTGGCGAACGTTTCCCGTACACGACGGTCGCTACGTGTTAGCTTTTGATGCAGACTTAGGTGGTATGGTTTCATGTTTAGCCGTTTTCGTAGAACACTCCATAATGTTGTCTTCGGAATGTTTAGTTCCTTGGATCCAGCAGGAATCAATTTCTTCGGGCTCCGTAGATATGTTTCACGAACTCGCTCCACATCATGTTCCAACACTGATGGTCGACCACTGCTTTTGCCTTTGCAAATGCAACCTTTTCCTTTGAACTGTGCATACCACCTTCTAATCGAATTGACGGTGCATCTTTCGATATCATGCACGAAAATGTCGTTGCACAACTGTAACGGACCTCGTTGCGTGATATTCAAGGACACAGAACATCTTCTCACTAGTAATAAACAAAAATACGTTAGAGTATTGAATTTTGTCTACTTACGTAAGTGAGTATGTATTCGTTGTTGGGAAACCTGATGGTAAGAAACCTGTAGGAAGACCAAGACGAAGATGGAGGGACAACGTTGAGATAGACCTAAAGGAAATTGGTAGGGATGGAAAAGAGTATATAGATCTTGCTCAGGATAGGGACAGATGGAAGGCCTGTGTTGCTGCAGCCATGAACGTTCGGGTTTAAGAAGGCTAGAGAGTTAGTTAGTTAGTTATCAAAAGAAGTAACAGTAAATTGGATAGGAACGTATACGAAACGGCACTTATTTGTGTGGGAATCAGAAATAAACTGAACCAGGATGATGGCAATTTGGATGATGTATGGATTAGCTTTTTTAAAAAGTGGGACAATATGAATGACAAAAATGCCTCGATAGGCTTCCATGTCACCTCAGAGGTAAAGAAAGCAGCCAAAGTGGAACGCGAATTCTCCTTGGATTGGTGACGACGAAAAAGAAAAAAAAAGGAGGGGAGGGATCTCTCGTGGGAGGGGAAGTACCCCTCCACTCCGTAGCACGGCACCAGCTGCTCGCACGCTTCACCTTGGCAGGGAACTAGGGCTTTCAACGGCCACTCAAGTACACCGTGGTGGTGGTTTTAACATGATTTTTCAAGAGTTTTAAGGGTTTTTAACAAAGGTAGTTTTAATTCTGTATATGTCGAGCACTATGAAGTGTTTTTAACCCAAACCTTTCACCTAATATCCTCGCATGACACTTGTCCGAGGTGGCTTGATGTTCCGAACCTAAAATACGACAACCTGAAGAAGGAAGCAGTAAAGCTTCCGAAACGTAGTTTACAACGAATACATACTCACTTACGTAAGTAGATGAAATTCAATACTCTAACGTATTTTTGTTTATAGATAGTGAGTAACACACACGTAACCAAAATGCTGTCACTAGTAATATCCACCATTTTGGAAAACTGCCGCTTAATGGCAGAATCAGGAAACAGAGGTCTATGAAACAAATAAGGAACAAAACGTGTTGAGTTTCTCAACAATATCGTGCATTTGTGTTCACCGTGTCATTCACCCAGATCGATTACAACAATGAGGAAACCCCGACAATCGTTTACGAAAACCCGGTATATTGGATGTAAACAGATGGAGAATATTTTTACCATTTGAATTTTTGCTCTATTTCAAGCACAGGGTAGGAATAATTTAGGAGGGGCGAAGAAATTATTCAAAACCTCAAACTTCTTATTCTTCTTCAAATAAAGGGTCTTTCATTAAGAGTGATACTTTTTAAAATTTGAAAGAAAAATAAACCACTCAACGAATCAAAGTAAATTGTGCTTTATTTTGAAGCTTAGACATTGCAGTTATGTTCTGAACAAAATACCGTTCAAATGTCCACCACGGTTTTGAACACACCGACGCACACGATGGCTCCACTGATCCTGATTTCAGTGGAAAAATCATCTTCTCAGACGAGGCGCATTGTTGTCTTAGTGGATTCGTCAATACACAAAATTGTTGTTATTGGATCGAGAAGAACCCACAAGTGGTCCATGAGGTGCCATTGCATTTAGAAAAACTCACTGTGTGGTGCGGTTTATGGCATGGCGGCGTCATTGGACCTTATTTCTCTCGAGATGATGAGAGAACCGTTACCGTCAATGGCAACCGCTACAGATCCATGTTACGCGAATTTCTGTGGCCAGAACTTGACACCATAGATATTGAAAACATGTGGTTCCAGCAGGATGGCGCTAAGTGCCACACAGCTAAATGCTACGCTCGATTTGCTGAGGGAGAAGTTTGGCAACCGGATCATCTCAAGACGTGGATGTGTGAATTGGCCGCCACGGTCGTGTGATTTAACACCCATGGATTTTTTTCTTTGGGGCTACATCAAAGCCCAGGTCTATGCTGACAACCCATGAACTTTGGAACATTGGAGGCGAACATTCATCAGGCTATCGTAGACATAACACCACTAATGTTGGCCAGAGTGATTAACAATTGGAGCTTTGTGTGCGTCAGTGTGTTCAAAGCCGTGGTGGACATTTGAACGATATTTTGTTCAGAACATAACTGCAATGTCTAAGCTTCAAAATAAAGCACAATTTACTTTAATACGTTGAGTGGTTTATTTTTTTAAAAAAATTTAAAAAGTATCACTCTTAATGAAAGACCCTTTATATAAAACATGTAAGCATAATTTTGGCTTAGAGTGAAGCACTGATGTCTAACTAGCCAGAAGAGTGGCCAGGAGAAACAACTTATTTGTCAAGTTTTGTCCTTTTCAAAGATTTGTTCACCCTTCCTTGTGACTTGGGGGTCCAAAACAGGAAGTTCCATGTAAATTTCCTAGAAATGCTTTTCCTCCTGGGAAGCAGATGACAAGATGACAGGCAGGACTAAAATGCTGCACCCAAACGTGACATTGAAGGCATGTGGTCAACGCTGTGTGGACATTTTCAAAACCAGCATTATTGTCATGCTGGGCTGATTCCGGAGTTCTTGGGAAAGGGATGAACGTTACTGTGGGGAGGGAGGGTTGTGAATTCCTACCCTTCTGTGTAAGTATTTCTGACTCCGTAACTAGCCTTTATTTTAAACTTGAATTGTACAAATATTGGTATCAGTTGTAATTGGTCAAGGTATCTGTATCGGCAAATGCTAGTATCGGCTCAGCCCTAGTTAAGAACATGCATCATTGGCCACGTAACATTGAATTGACATAATGGCAGTTATCAGTCCATAAATTTTTTATCAGTACTGTACAAGTTAAAGTTTCATTGTAATTGACCCCTAAAACAAACTGAAGAAAAAATCTCATATTTTTTGCAGCTGAAAAAATTACAGAAAGCTTGAAGGATATGGCAAAGAAGGTGAATCCCGAGGATATAGCTCCCGTCCCAGCACTAAGAAAGGCAATGGGCATTGGTTTGGGTCCCAGTTCACCTTCTTCCCCCGTATCTTCTGAGGAGCACGATGTGGCAAGCCAGGATCAGCAGGAGCCAATAGAAGTGGACATAGAAGGAACTTCTTCACAAGCAGAAGAAACTGGAGATTTTGAATCTGAGCTGCACGAATTTCTGGAAAATGATCCCAGCCTCAGCACTTATCCTTTGCAGGATGACAAAACGATTGAAGAGATCGAAGAAATTTTATCTGAATCTTAGACAGGGAGATAGAGAGAATCAGTATTACATGATTACATGACGTGGTGTTCATGTTCAGATGTGTGTATGTTGGTTGTGTGTTTGCAAGCAAGAATAATTTATCAATTATCTATAAATATTTCTTAGAAATTGTGTGTACACAAATTACATTGATTAATCATGAAATATAATAGGCAGTACAAATTACTAAAACTTGAATAATGTTAAAAGAGAATTGTGTGATTGATTGCAGGTATATGTGTGTGTGTGGAGGGGTGGGGGTGGAGAGAGAGAGGGTAACATATAAGAACTGTTTATCATGATCATATTGACATCTGGAAGCCAGTTCCTCTTGGATAAAGTTATAAAATATTATGAATATTTGTATTTAAATGGAAATCTATACGTGTTTTAAAATTTAATTAATAAATTCATGTACAGATACAACAAAAATAAATAAAGGTGCATTTTAAATAAAATTAATGCTGTTGTCAATAAATATGCTGAAGTTGTTAAAAGATGATGCATTCCACTATAGATTAGAAAGCAAGGAAAGTTGGGTAGGAAAGGCCAAACCTGCAGGTTGCATTGAGATTTATGCAGGTTTTTTTAGATTTTTAACTTTTTTAACTTTTTTACCTGTGAATAGGTCTACTACATGAGTTTTTTTAGGGAACGACTTGGTTTTTACGTACTTGAAATAGCAAAAACTTAATATTTTAAATGTACCCTAACCAACCCTTAACCACAATCCTCATATTACATTTCTGACGCAGTACTATGCCAAGTACTTAGTTTTTGTTTTTTTATACGAACCTGAGGAAAGAGATAGTCAATCTCTGAAACGTCGTTCTACAATAAGAGCACTATACTCACATACGTAAGTACAATTTTTAACTTTCCTTTTTTATATTCTGGATTTGTGAGTAACACGCGACAAACCTAAAAATGTCGTATGTAATAAATACATAATTCAACAAAAAGTAAATACTGCCTTCATATTGTCATTTTAGAACCAGAGGGATGTAACTCCAATTTATAAAATTTACAGGAGAGAGGAAATAATGTATTCTTAGGAATAACAAGAGTCAGTAATTTATACGAGGGCAAATCAAAAAGTCTTTGCCCCATTTTTTTCAGCCGAAATAATAAACATTCAGGGAAATCAAAATATAGGAATTGTTCTATGTACCTTGCACTATTTTTCCAGTCACTACAGCGGTTCAGGCATTTGCTCCATCGCACTACTCGTTTGGAGATGCTGATATTGTAGAATTCAACTGGTTTATCGTGGAACCACCGCGGTCTTTGCTTCGTCGTCATAAATGAATTGAACCTCTGTCCTGCCAGAACTTCTTCAGTGGACCGAACATGTGGAAATCACTGGGGGCAAGGTCTGGACTATATGGTGCATGCTCCAGAATCTCCCATTCGAATGACTGAAGTCTGTCGATGGTCCTGTTTTCCACATGAGGCCTGACGTTGTCGTGGAGGATCAACACATTGTCCACATCGAGAATCCCTTGGTGCTTTTTCCTGATGGTAGCTCGCACATGTGAGAGTGTGCCACAATAACTGTCAACAGTGGTGGTGTCACCTCGTGGCATGAAATCCAGCAGGAGTGGTCTTTGGCGATCCCAGAAGACTGGGAGCAATGTTTTCCGTTGTGAGCGAGGATAGCCCGACCACTCATTATCGTAAAGGTCTTCTCAGCCATTTTTGAATTCACACCGCCACAGCACACTTCTCAAAGCGAGACACTTGTTCCCATACGTCAGCTGCATTTCCCTATGGATCTCGATGGGCGTTATAGAAAATTAATAACACTTCGCTGCTCATATGACATGGATGTGTTGAGTACTACAGTCGTCTTTGCAAACTGACAGCAGGGCAGTGCCACGGAACAGCCGAGAGTTAATGCTGGACCGTTCCAAGAAAAACCTATTGCATAGAATGTATATCTCGGTTTCTCAATCATACTAAAATTTCGCCTGAAAAAAAATAGCAGCAAAGACTTTTCAATTTGCCCTCGTTGATACGTGACTCCACCTTACTGCTAAGGATTAGAAGTGTAGATATGTGGATCTGACTCCAAATAGGGACTTTATTGAAACAAAACTGGAAACCACATTTTTGGAGTTTTGTTCCTCTGGTTCTCATATGACGATATGTTGTTACTAATCTTCTTTTTAATCAAAAACACGTATTGAAGCAATTATTATTGAACTAGCTGATTACCTGGCGTTGCCCGAATATTTATTTATCCCAATCTTGTATTAGACAGGAAAATAATGAATTCTAACTATAGTGTAAAATGTAACTAATTTAGATGTGATCGTGAATGCCACCAATTAGCTGAGCGACTATGAAAACTATGGATTATTTCTCACCCCCATGCCGATAGGTGATGAACTTGGAGTTGAACTGCATTGGGAGTGTCACGAAAACTTTGGATTCCATTCGCAACACAGCCTGAATGTTAGGCAACCCAAGAAACACTATCATTTTCGGATTGCATAGAGTCATGGATGTCTGTTTGTGTGGAATCGAATATCAATGGTTCTCGATTATTTTTACATGTCACCCTTTCCCACCCCCACCCCTAGGGGTGCCAGGGGTGTCTTACCCCCACAGTATTTCTTTCCAGGTTGCAAGTGATACGCGTACCAAGTTTGGTTGTAATTGCTCCAGGCATTTGAGAGTTATGCCGGAACAAACAAATATACACACCCACACACACACATACATCCATTTTTATATATATATAGATTAACAAAATTCATATTTACATTTGTATGATGAAAAACAGTTTAGGGAAGTATGGACATTTATTTATTTCCTGAAAATATATATTCTGTTTTACATTGATGGATTCTAGATGATATGATAAGGATGCCCTTCAAACATAATTAAAAATCATGACAAAAATGGCATGATTTTCCACTGCCATGTTGTTTCTAGGATTATGCAGATGGATGGCCTATACAGTTTTCATTGATCTTATTCCACGTGCAGCTGCAATTTCATTCTGAAATTTGAAAAAATGTTGTTAGTAACTGTAAAAGATTTACAAGGTGGATCCTAAGTTGATGTTTTTTACCACTGCCTATTCTCATGGAGCTGGAAGCAGGGTGCGAAATCCTGGAGGGGACTGGGGGATTTCCCCCCACCAACAATCTTGGCCTCAAAAATCTCCCCCACCAAAAATTTCCGGGAGGGAGAGTTTTTGTTCCAACAAACAAAAGATAAGCAATTACTTTTAATTTCAAGTATACTTTACTAAGAATAATATTGAAAGCACACACATTAGTGTAGTTGCGAGTGTTCAATGCCATTTCTCTCTCAAGAGATCATTAACAAATCTACATCAATGCGCACAATAAAAGTACAACAAGAATGGAAAATAATAATAACTATGAAATCTAATTGATTTATATTAACAAAAAACAAAAGCTAAATAAGAACTTAACATAATAAAACCACTTCAACTAGTATTTCATAATTTATTAACATCTTTAACCAGTTAGTAAGGGAATTAGTTTGCTACGTTGTAATATCTGATATATGTAAAAGTAACAAATTATTTTCTTTATGTGTAATTAATTATAATAATACTAATATGTTTTAAATTTAGTAATTAATTTTCACTTTTAATTTAACTTTTAACATTATAAATATGTATATCATCTAATATATATGTAGGTATGTTTGTGGGGGAGGAAGTTTGTAGATTAAGATATTTCTCCCCCCCACCAGTCTTAAATGATTTCGCACCCTGGCTGGAAGCAACAGGGAGTTCTTACAGAACCGAAGGGCTAACTAAAAAAAAATATTATGCATAGAATCAAACTGCTAAATGCTAAACTGCTTCAGTGTGTGTGCCCTTCATTGCATGCGAGATGCTCAGATAGGTAAGTGCTCTCCAGAATTAGTAGTACTGTATAAAAGTTTCTTTCGTGGCAGCATCATCAGTAGGGATCCCCCCCCCCCCCCAAGTTAGTTCTGTAATGACATTGTGTTGTGATAAAAGATAAAAACTGTTTCTCTTGAACAGTTTTACCATTTTGAAGTATGGAATTGTAATTGCCCAGACATCAATAGAGCTAGTACAGCATTCATAAATGAAACTTTACAAGTTGCAATTTCATATTCTGTGGGTTGTCCCCCCATTTTATTTTCAGTCGTTTGTATCTTTTGCATTTTTTCCAAAAATCCACAAATTAATAGTTTCTCAAAGAGTGATATTTTGTGGTGCATAAATTCAAGAAACTAGAATACATAGCTACTACTAGAGCCAATAGAATGCTTCGAATAGATGGCAACATAACTTTTTTGCTATGGTATAATATAAAATAATTATTATAATACATATTAATTATTAACAGTTTTCAAGTAAGCATAATTGTAGGTACGTACATAGTAGTGGAACATTTTGGAATGTTTCTATTTATTTTTGATTAATGTTCAGGCTGCTGCCCCCTCCTCCCACAAATCGTGAGTAAAGTAAACTTATTTCTTCTAATTGCATCTGTATTGAGTTAGAATGTCAACATTGTACATCCTGAAAGCCCCAGACTGATAGCGATTCCCACAAATACCAGTACTTAAATATTGTAATAATTAGAAGTTGTTCAAAATATTGATTAATATTAGTGTGTAAGCATTCCATTTCAATTGTATTCATCTATTCACCAAGAGTGTTGCTTTAAAATATTGAAGAATTGCATCAGAATATTAAAATACATGTTATCACATAATCTAGTTCTTTTTACACAAAGTTGGTGCTAAATAAGAAGAAACGTTAAATTTTGCATAATTTCCAGGATAATTAAACTTTGTGAAAGTGTCACAATATGCTGAAAAAGTATCAGTAAATAATTCCAACCAGTAGTTTCAATACCGATACATCGACATTGGTATTGTCTAGGGATGGATGATATCGGAAATTTGATATTGCGATATATCGTCAACAAAACATTGTCACAGACGATACAATATGATATTTTTTCCATATTGTGATATTGGTGATATATCGTGTCCATGATATATATTGCCAAATATGATGACAATATATCGCCGACACGATATATATCACCAAAATATCGTAACGATATATTGTCTAGTTGATATTGTGTGGACGATATTTTTTCAATATTGCAATATATCGTCTGGACGATATATCACCCAACACTAGTATTGTTTAAGCCTTACTTTCTCTACAATGAATGGTTCCCATTCCATGAATTTTTAAAAACATTTCTGTACATTTGACAAGCCTGAGCTTTAAAATTCTTAATCAATAAATAAATAAAACCTACTTCTGACAAATTTTCATAGCACGTCATACCTTCATACAAGAAAACAAAAACATCTAGTTTTCAAGACATAGCATGCCAAATGTTGGCATTAGAAAAACGAAAGGTTTGTTGCTGATATGTCATGTGGGAAGAGATACTTTTGGGCAGCAACAGCTTGCATCATTCGCACGATGATCACTGTAGCTAATTTGACTTATTTGGAGCAGATCTGGTTCTTCTGTGCTTGTATTTAGCAGCTCCAATCATGCAATTTTCCAAGGAGCTTGTTAGCATCAAGAGGTAAACTCTAGCTCCAAATCTGGACCCTTTTAGCATGGACAGCCCTTGCATAAATTACCAGGATCTACACATCACATTGATTGGCCTAGTTTGTATTTTGTCTTGTAATGCATGATCTTGCATCATTTTATTTGGCACTTTTATTTGTAGCACGGGGTAATAGGAACAAAGCATGTAAGTAAACTGAAGAATTAACGTAAGGTAAGGTAAAGTTCCCCATGCATGTAGCAGAGTGCCATCAAGGAACATTTAGGGGACATGCGTGATAGATCTCGCCCATATTAGAGGTGATGTGATCAGCATCATGCTCCATCTGCATTTACTCCCAAGGGTTGTCCCCAGGTACCCATTGATTTGAGGCTGGGCAAACCCCAGATCTGCTTTATGGGCAGACAAGGATCACCCACCCTGGGAATTGAACCTGGGTCTCCCACTTGGCAGTCAAACACTCGACCAATTAGATCACCGTGGCTCTGAAAACGGAAGAATTGATTAAGAAAAATGCCCATGGCTCTGGATGCTCAGTCTTAAGCAGTGATCTGTGCTTTATGCAACAAGTCGTAGTATACCCCAGCGGTGCAGGTAGAATCATGCCAAGACTTGTCTGAACTAGGGATGGCCAGATCCGGATCCTAGCGGATCCGAAATCCGGATCCGGTTGGTTCCGGATCCTAAAATTTTTCGGATCCGGATCCGCGGATCCGGAATTTTCAGATCCGGATCCGGATCCGGTACTTTCGGATCTGGATCCGGATCCAGTACTTTCGGATCCGGATCCAGAACTTTCGGATCCAGATCCAGAACTTTTGGATCTGGATCCAGAACTTTCGGATCCGGATCCAAAACTTTTGGATCCAGATCCGGTACTTTCGGATCCGGATACGGTGCTTTTGGATCCGGATCCGGATCCGTTTTGCCATCCCACATGCGCTTCTTTGGAAAGTAACAATGTGCTTATAACATATTGTTACCAGCTAATATACATATAACAGTTGGGCTGAAAAGTTCGTAGGCTAACAAAGTAAAAAATATTTTTTTGACAAAATTCGATTTTATTATTCAATATAGTTGCCTTCGAGGGCGATACAACGATTATAGCGGTCATACAATTTTTCGATGCCATTTTTATAGTACGATTTCTCTTTAGCCTCAAAATAGGCCTCAGTTTCGGCGATTACCTCTTCATCAGTGCTAAATTTCTTTCCAGCGAGCATTCTTTTAAGGTCTGCAAACAGGAAAAAGTCACTGGGGGCCAGATCTGGAGAATATGGTGGATGGGGAAGCAATTCGTAGTCTTAATTCATATAATTTTGCCATCGTTTTCATTGATTTGTGACACGGTGCATTGTCTTGATGAAACAGCACTTTTTTCTTCTTCAAATGGGGCCGTTTTTTCGTGATTTTATCCTTTAAACGCTCCAACAACGCTATGTAATAATCGCTGTTGATGGTCTGGCCCTTTTTGAGGTAATCGATGAATATAATACCATGCGCATCCCAGAATACTGATGCCATAACCTTGCCAGCCGACTGTTGCGTCTTTCCACGCTTTGGATTCGGTTCATCACGTGCAGTCCACTCGGCTGACTGTCGATTGGACTCTGGAGTGTAGTTATGGAGCCATGTTTCATCCATTGTTTTATATCGACGGAAAAATTTGTGTTTATTACGGTTGAATATCGGTAAACATTGCTCCGAATCATCAAAACGTTGTTGCTTTTGATCGATTGTGAGCACGCGCGGCACCCATTTTGCACACAGCTTTCGCATGTTCAAATATTCATGCACAATATGTCAACACGTTCCTTTGATATTTTTAAAGTCTCAGCTATCTCGATCAACTTCACTTTACGATCATTTAAAATTATTTTGTGGACTTTTTTGATGTTTTCGTCGGTAACAGCCTCTTTGGGGCGTCCACTGCGTGCATCGTCTTCGATGCTCATTTCGCCTCGTTTAAATTTAGCAAACCACTTCTCAACGGTTGATTTTCCTGGTGCAGAGTCCGAATAATGTTTATGAAGCCAAGCCTTGGCTTCAACAGTATTTTTTTTCGCCAAAAAGCAATGCTTTATTAACACACGAAATTCTTTTTTATCCATTTTTTCACAATAACAAAAGCTGCTTCACTCACAATGATATATCTCACGAACTAATTATCCGGCAGCTGTGAAATTTATACACGTATATTTTGAAGGTTAGTACTAAGTAAAAATCACATGGATTTAATTCTAGTAACGCCATCTATGAGTCAGCCTACGAACTTTTCAGCCCACCCGATATATATAATATACATACACACACATATATATATAGTGTGTGCGCGCGTGCGCGATTTGTAATTAATTAATACACTTACAAGGGAGGTCTAAGTCTCCCTCTCCGATTTCCATGAAACTTGCAGGGCCCAAATGAAGAAATACGTGTTTTTTTGTTTCGGCAAAAAATTTGTTCTAGGGGGCAACCACCTCTCAAATGTCAAGATGAGGACAAATTGAAGTGGGGATCTGACCCCTGTGTTCCCCTCCGATTTCCATGAAACGTGGCAGGTGTATAGTAGGGATGGTCAGATCCGGATCCTAGCGGATCCGAAATCCAGATCTTTATTTTAATTTGTAGAACTGTAACTGTAGAACAATTGTATAATTTTTGTATAACATTTCTATCTTGTTATATGTGTTAAAGGTTTCATCCTGGAATGGAATTTCTCACATTTATGTGTGTTTTCATCCCCCCCCCTCAAATGTCAAGATGAGGAGAAATTGAAGTGGGGATCTGACCCCGAAACCACGTAAATATGGCATAGGAAGAAACAAGGGGCATACGGACTCTCTATACACCTGTCAAATTTCATGAGAATCGGAGGGGGACACAGGGGTCAGATCATCCTCACGTCAATTTGTCCTCATCGTGACATTTGAGGCAGGTTTTCCCCCTAAAACAGTTTTTTTTAGCCGAAACAAAAAAAAAACACTTATTTCTTCCTTTGGGCCCCTCTATATACCTGCCAAGTTTCATGAAAATCGGAGGGGGACACAGGGGTCAGATCCTTACTTCAATTTGTCCTCATCCTGACATTTGAGGGGATTTTGCCCCCTAAAACAGTTTTTAGCTGAAACAAAAAAACACGTATTTCTTCCTTTGGGCCCCACTATACACCTGCCAAGTTTCATGGAAATCGGAGGGGGACACGGGTCCGATCCTCACTTCAATTTGTCTTCATCTTGACATTTGAGGGGGTTTTGCCCCTTAAAACAGTTTTTTAAAACAGTTTTTTAGCTGAAACAAAAAAACACGTAATTCTGCCTTTGGGCCCCACTATACACCTGCCAAGTTTCATGGAAATCGGAGGTGGATACTTAGATAACCTCCCTTGTAATTATTTAACACTGCATATATTATAATGTTTTATTTTAATTTGTAGAACTGTAACTGTAGAACAATTGTATAATTTTTGTATAACATTTCTATCTTGTTATATGTGTTAAAGGTTTCATCCTGGAGTGGAATGTCTCACATTTATGTGTGTTTTCATTTCCAATACATTTGAATGTATACATATTCGTTTCAATGGCATTTACAAAATCACCTCTGACATGTGTGCACGAGTGTGTTGGCCGATGCGTAGCAAAGTATTTTAGGAACAACACTTGAAAAAAATTCTTGTTGGACTAACGAAAAATTTCTTTGTAATAGAAGATCATAATACCTTTTAAGTTGTGGTAATATTATAATGGGATTGAGATACGAAACTCTCGGATCCGGATCCGGATTTTCGGATCCGGATCCAGATCCGAAACTTTCAGACCCGGATCCGGAATTTTCGGATCCGGATCCAGATCCGTAACTTTTGGATCCGGATCCGAACGGATCCGGATTTTTCGGATCCGGATCCGTTTGGCCATCCCTAGTCTGAACTTGCATCTCGATTTTGTTGAGGAGAGGTTTTTGACAGGAAGTGGCAGGATGCCGGCCTTAAAGGGAAGGTGAGTGACAGGTAGCAAAACTAGGAGGATTGAGATGAAAAGGGTCTTTTGTTGGTCATCGCTAAGAGGAGTAAGACTGCTGGTATAGAGGCTACTCGCACCGAACAGGGTAAGTTATCCTCATTCCTGTAACCTGCCGTTCTCAGTCAGAAGGGTTGGGACAAAACATCTGTCATGTCTTTACTTATGCTAGGTTATTTACCTCACACCTGGCCATTTTAGGGCCGTGGGAGTGTTATTATTATTATTTGGGGAATGAGCTACTTCCCCATTGGTTCAATCCCCCGTTCTACAGGGTAGAACGCTACGTGGTGGAGATGCTGGGCAACTGGTGACACTATCTCCCCCCCCTGCCTCGGGGAAGAATAGAAAGAAGGAAAAAATAACGTTGACTTGAGTCTTGCGACAACGCATGTCCTGAGTTTGAAGAATGAGAAGTAAAACCACAAATAATCTGCAATCGTGCTTTCTATGCAGAGATTAAACTTGCATGTTGAAACCTATTGTAATCTGACTGAATTGAAACGTGATTATTTCCTAAAGGGAAAGCCTATCAAGATTCTTCTTCATTCTTTATAATTATAGGCAATATTAGCAAAACTTTGTTATTTAATGAAAAATGACGACCAGTTTTACCTTAATTTAAACAACCTTTAACTTTTATCGCTATTTAGTGAGTTAGTGTTTTATGTTGTGATGTTGAAAGTAAGACGAAAATGTAGGTATTGAATGCATATGTATCACATACTTACGGTGACTTTTATAAGGTTTGGATGATATTTAATTCCTCCCAGCTCGTCTACCTTCTTCATATGCTGCTTCTCAGGGTCACCTGCCACTAAAACTGGCTTGTTTGGATCAACCTAGAAGGGAAGAATTTGCTGTACTCCTTGATTATCACTGAATTGACAAAGGGAGAAACTATGTTATGGAAATTCACAGACTAGAGATACAATTTATTGTGATAAATTAACAAACACTATCACTTATTTTAATATAATACAAATGTATTATTATTAAAATTCAGTCTATAAGGATGCGCTTGCCTGAAGAACAGGCCGAGGTGACAGCATGGACTTTATTGAGAAAACGACCCAGTCTGAGCAACATGTGTTGCTTGTTGAATGTCACTTCAGTGTGAAAGCTCCTCAGATTTTAATATCATGCATTTATATATTAAGGTTGTGTTATACCATGAGATTTGTTTATAATACAGTACCAATACATTATTAAAATTGTTAAATATTATAAATTTCCATATTATTTGTAGCCCAAAAATTATAAAATTGACTAATATGAAGACTTGAACATCAACCATTCAGCTTATAGTTATGGTTTTAACACGGAAGTCGACTAATTTAGCAAATTTCACATCCATTACAATATAAAATAAATAATTTCCATAGGAACCCATTATGAAATTTTGCACACAAATAGTTAATTGATGTCTTCAAAACACATATTTTTTTTTAAAAAAATGAAAAGGTGCTTTTGAGATTTAAAAAAAATAATCATTTTTCGATTTTTTAAAATATTACAAAATTGATATAGAAAAGCATGTTGCATTTCAAATTAAAGCCCATTAAAAGAAGAAGAGAATGACACCAATTTCAGCTCTCTAGGTCAAATAGTTTTTGATCTACAACTGTTTAAAGATTTCAAAGTGTCGTCAAATTTTCGGATTTTTGCTTTTTTGAAAGTCAACAATTCAAAAACCAACTGACCAAAGAATCTGAAATTTGGCAGTTTTCGTCAAATTTGTTGGTAATAGTACCACTGAACCAAAAAATTTCAATTTCTGAGATGTGAAGGTTCAGACCATTATTGGTTGATTTGACATGGTAATTCCATGTCAATTATGTCATATATGATGGTTCATAACAACCAGAAGTACTTGGTTTCTGATTTTCTTCTTTGCTTTCTGATTTTCAGTATGATCTAGCAGCTGATATCTTTTTCTCTCCAAGACCTTTTCCATGTTAACCATTTCTTTCAGTAAATCTTTCTGTCCTTTTTGGGCAGATTTTGCCACAATACATGTCACTTGGGATCGGACAATTTCTCAATGAGGTTCAAATACAAAGGAAAAACATTGTATTATTTTTTACATAGTTTGAAATGCTTGCTTCATTCATAACATCAAATACAGTACACAGCACACACATATCCAGAAGACATTTTGTGGATATTTTCTGGATATTCATGTTGAAGTTCTAGATAGCCATAGGATATTCAGGAAATGTCCAGTAGACATCCATTGGATATCCCCTGGACATCCACATGTTTGTCCAGAGGACATCCATAGGATATCCTGGAAGAATATGATTTAGACATTCTCTGGATATTTCTTGATTTTTGGATACATTTCAAAGATTCGGTGGATCATTTTTGGACATGTTTTGAACATTCTATGGATCATATTTGGACATATTCTTGACATTCCATGGATCATATTTGGACATGTTTTGGACATTATAAGGATCACTTTTGGATATTTTTGAGACATCAGTTTGACTTGGTTCAAGTGTATGTTATATCTGGATGTTTTTATTTCATTGTGAATAAAGATATATTCTGGACTAGACTTGGATCTAATCTGGACATTATCCTGATATTTTGGATATGAAATGAACATTCGTGAACTAGATTTACACATATCGAATATCTTGAGCACACATATGTCTATAGCAAGTACTCCTCTCTCTCTCGCACATCCACACCCAATAGCATGACACAGTAATGTGCACACAAACACACACACCCCTACACATCCAAAAAATGTTATACATTCACAAGTATATTCATCATAAGAGGAATATGCACTGATTTTGAGCTCATTTCTCACTAATACGTTTAAGCACTGCAATGTCCTGAGTCTAAACTGGCATGGGGAGGATAAACGAAGCTAGCAAAGGAACTTTCACCTAGCCTTGCGTGCATGCACTACTGGGTGAGATAATGGGCATGTGAACTACATAATGCCTTAGAAGAAAGTTTGTGAGTTATTTGAGACTGCATCACAGTTTGCATACAAACATGTAGTGATTGACTGAACATTATGTATGAATCTTTCCACAGACATCAAAACATATATGCGAATTTTTAATAACACGTGAACTGCATATTCCCTGAATATCCAGAACTGTAGATCTCATGGATATCCAGGATGGGATGTCCTCTGGATATCTAGGTTGGGATATCCTCTGGATATCCAGGACCGGACATCCTATGGATATCCAGGATGGGATATACTATGGATGTCTAAATGGATATTCACAATATCCATGGATCTGATCTGGACATTTGTGGATATCGTATGGATATCCCTTGTAGATTGATGCTGTATGGGATGGTCCAGTTGGTAGGTCATCTGGTATGTGGAAGGTTTAGGTTTGATTCCTTGGCTGTTCAATCCCTTACAGAATGTTTTTATGTCAATATTTGTGCCAAAGTGGCACTAGAGCTCTGCAAACTGCTTATCAGTTGTAACTAAGGATGATTCTTGGGAGTATGGACAATTGAAGCATGGTTTTGATCACACCAGCTATGGCTGAGATTTAGAATGTGTAGATCCTTGTTTCCACTCCCTTCTCTCTTAATTGTCTTTATGACATCATGCAACTTTATTTTTTACTTTTCTACAATAACTTCTGGAAATGGCATCCTTCATTTCAAATTAGAAAAATAAAAGCAAAAATTTACTATTTGGATAGCAAATAATAGAAATAAAGTTCAGGTAACTTATAATCTAGAAGAATAATCTAAGGAAAAACTGAGTCCAAAATTCAGCAAGTGGTTCAAAATTTTATGTTTTCGTATTCCACCACTTAAACAAAAAAATAAATCGTTCTATTCTGTCAGTCTTTAAAATGTTAAAAAAATAGATTTTTATTTAAGAAGTGGCACAACGTAAAATTCAGTACTAAAATTATCTCCTAACTTTCAAAACTTTTCTTCAACAAAGTGTGTTAAAGTTGATAAAATAGAAAAATTATGCATTTCAATACATTAATGATATGCAAGTGAAAAATATAGAAAACAGAGCTGAGGATATTCATTCATTTGGTGGCTGAGTTGAAGAGTCTACTCAAGGATATAATAACAATAATAGTAACTAATAATTAATTGGCAATAACATAATAGTTTTTATTATTTATTATTATTTGGTTATTATTATTTCAGTTTTATAGTGATACCCTCCCCTCAAAAAATTATATGTCCCTGCTCACACACCTTTCTTCAAAAAAATCTAATACAGTAAAACCTCGTTAATCCGGACATCGATAAGCCGGACTTTGCTTAATCCGAACAGGCAAAAAAAAAAGAAAGAAAAAAAAGCAGAATGCAAGGTTTTAAATGTGACTAGAAGTCAAGAAGGGAACTTGCCAAAGAAAAGGCAGTCAACCACTGATGAAATTCTGTTTCCCCAGACTTTGTACTGTATGTACTGTATAGTGTATTTAGGCCTATGCCCTTTAAGTACTGTATGTATGTACTGTATAGTGTATTTAGGCCTATGCCCTTTAAATACATCATAATAAACATGTTTTGTTGCTATAAACAGAGTTTTAATGTACTTTCTAGTGTTCTTTTAGGTTATTTCAGTTAATTCGGACTGTCATTAAATCAGTCAACTTATCCCCCCCCCCCCCCCATTAGTCCGAATTAACAAGTTTTTACTGTACTTGAAAAATGGTAAAATATAGCACTGCTTTTACACATGCCATTAAATTTGAAGAGAAACATGATCAAATATTTTCATTTGCTATTAAACAAATCACACAGATACTGGGCTCGAATCCTGAGTATGGAATGGGTGTTTGTGTTACTTCATCTATTTCATCACTTCATCATTCATTCTCATCAATGACATTAGGGAGGTAGAGAAGTGACATAAAAAAGCCTGAATACCAGTGGTGAAGCGTGGTCTTAAGTAGAAGGCATGCAATGCAATACTCTAAAATAAATTATACAGCTTGTTGCTCCAGTTTTCCTAGGAAAGAAAGGGCATTTTAAATAAAAATAATATGAAAAACTCAATATGCTGACCAAGGCAGAAATTTATTTTTTAAGACCTTGCTAGAAGGTTGAAACGTTACATTTAGTTTGTTTCATAATAAAATAAATTTCTGCCTTGGTCAGCATATTGAGTTTTCATATCATGAAAACAAGGCTTAATGGTGTTATAAAAATAATAATATATCACCCCCACTCCTCTCTCAATGGCCATGCTTCTTATTTCAAAATTCTTGGTCACGTTATTGATATAATAAAAATAATTGCTATAGTTGCAGCTTCCTGTATACAATTTGAAATATCCAGGTTTGTTTTGGTAAATTCGCAACACACCAAACAAAAGAGAACATTCACTTCAACCATAGGGTCTTCCCACACAAATAGAAGATATCCCGAAAAGCTCCGAAACTAACAGAAAAGTGATACCAACCTCATCGTAAAAATTATTGTTCATGGGAGAGCAAAATAACTGACTTGAAGCTTAAAATTAAATTAAGCTTTGAAATCGTAGGTCATTACAACAGTAAGAAAATGCACCGGTTCATTTTTTAATAATGTATCAGATTAATAAAAATAGTATTTCGAGTTTGATAGCATTTAGGACAACATTTTTGCCTTTAGCAGGTCTCAGAAGAGAATTACATTTCTTTCTTCAGATCAAAGTTTTATCCAGAAACCATCAGTTTATTGAATTTACTTGTATGGAAACTCATGATAAATATCGTGTAAATCATGTTTGTCTTAACCCTTGAACATCAACATTATTGACAAGTTTTACAAATCATGAAACTTAAAAGTAATGCTTTAAAGTTTGTGTACATGGAATTTGGAACAGTAATAATAATATGAATATGAAAACTAGGGTTGCAGAAGGTGGTGCTGTCCTGAATTCAAAGGATGTGCACTAGGGTGATGACTTTTTTACAACCTCATTTCCCTGTATCATAATTTGATGAGCTTTCATTAAAGATTACATAAAATCTTACTTTCAAGGTGATTAGATAAAAAAACCTCACGCACAAAATGATTTAAAAAATTTTATTTATCAGTTTTTTTGCCCATTTTTTGAAGTCACTGTAAGCAGATATAAAATTGAACACAAGCTTTAGAGTCACATATATACAACATTATATAGGGTCATCAAACACACAAGGAAGTCAATTATTCATGATAATGTCATTGGACAGGATGAATCTCAGTGGGAGGTTGTCCTTGTTGTGCCAGGAGTCTTGCAAGTCTTGCATAACTTTGATCGCACGCTCACAGCACTGGTTGCTTTGGGCAATGTTGATTGGAGATTCATCTGTTTTCCAGTGGGTTTTCAAGCGTTTGAGACCTGTTGCGTAGTCATTCAGAACTGCAGATAGTTCATCAAAATCTTCGGCGCTGAACAATAGACTGCTGAACCAATGGTCAGCCCACGAGTAGGAAATGAATGAACAAATTTGACGCAGCCTGTTCCGGGTTTCAGGCATCAGAATAAACTCAAGAAGGGCTATAATGGCATGAGAGTTCCATCGTGCATTGCTGATGTTTGGGATCTGTTGAAACTTCATGAAGGGGATCTCATTCCTGTCAGTGAAATGACGGAAGACACGAGTGAGGTGGTAGAGAAACTTCATGTCGTCTCTCCAGCTGCCTGTTTCCTTTATCTCAGTTTTACCGTTGCTGAAGGCTGCTTTCAATTTATCATAATTGCTCATCAAATCCTGCACAAAGAAGTACTCGATGTTTGGTGATTTAGTCGAACCATGGAGCTCATCGTCCATGACAACACGAAGAATGCGATCCAGCACATGGTGCTGGCAACTGATGAACTTGGGTTTGGGGTGACCTTTCTCTTCGAACATTTGCTGCAGCCGAACAACAACGCCCGTCTTCTTGCCGGTATTCACGCTTGTTGTGTTGGCAACAATCATCACACTTGATCCACACAGGTTGAACTCCTTTAACACATCCTGGAGTCCTTCTGCGATTGTTTGAGCTTTCCCATCTTTCAATTTGAGTACAGACAACTTAATTTATTTTGCTTCATTCTTGAGGACCACGGCCTGATATTCAAAGCCATCAATGTGTTTGCCGTCAAAGTGTATGCTCCACTTCTCCAGATGAAGCATGCTCAACAAGTGCTTCTTCATCTGAGCAGCTCTCGTGTAGATAGCCTTGTGGATTGCTGACTGACATGGGGTTGGGATTTCAATGCCCTCACCAGAAAGCTGGCAGCACACCTTTGCTGCTCCGTGGGACGACAGCTTTGAGCTTGTAACAAGGCGTCTTGCAATGCCTGTTGGGTTATGCTTCCTTGTGCTCGTTGATGCTTCATTCTCATCCTCCCAAGGACTGTCTCTGCTGTGTAACTGTCGGAACAATCAGGTGGCGCTGAGCTGGTAAGTGTTGACACAGTCGCTTCCATTGCCTTCTTTCGCTTGGATGGGTGGATGGTCTTTGCACTAGCATGTTTGCAACTGGAATAACCAACCTGGCCCTTACTCTCAATTTGCAGTTTGTAGAGGTTTTCTCATCCTCTTTGCACATCCATTCGCCTTTCACCTTGGTCACGTCAAACAGTTCATTCAATGAATCAAAGTTTTATTTCTTTCTGCATCGCTTATAGTTTTTCAGAAGGTTTGCTAGTTTTGCACAAATGGCTTGATCAGATACATGCGGGAAGTTCAATGTTTTGCTACATAGGGCTTTAAGCTCCACAGCAATTAGACTTATCCTCTCTCTCCATTCTTTGGCAGTGGATTCAAGAAATTTGAAGCGTCCAATGACGTGGCTTTTCAGGGGGCTGCGACTCCGTTCACTCAAGGGTGCTTCATAAATTGCCACGTTGCCTCATCTTGATGGTGCTTGAAACTGGACTAAGTTCTTTGTCCAGGTTTCCTTGTTCTTCTCTGTGTTAGAAGAGGTCTTCTTGAACGACATGTTGTCTTCTACTCAGCAACAGAAATAGAAAAGGCCTTAACGTGAATATTAAATACGTAACAAATTAAAGAAACTGTTATTGAGTTTCCATATATTTTATTTAAAAACAAGCAAAAACAATTATAGAAAATAAAAAAAGACCACCAAATAATACAAGGATTTCTTTATAATATACTCTGGATAATGCGAAATTCCGCATTGCGCAATAGTTATAAGGCAACAATAATGTTGACACCAAATTAATCTAATCAAAACTCAACTACCCACTTTGAACACCTCGCTTATATAGCAGTTTATACCATCCTGCGAAACAGCTGAATAAAATTTTAGTACTGTACAGAAGCTTCCCATGTAATCACGTCACCGTGACGTCGCAATCTGGCCAGACGGCGCACAGCGTTCTATGATTTTCTGGAATATTCCATACAATTCTCTGGTGCTTAAATTATTGCACAACTCTGTTTGCTGAATTATATTATATATAAATATTGTTAATACAATTTTTTGAAATGGTAAAATGGCATACATAAAATTTAAGAATTGTTTGTGCGTGACCTTTTTCAATATTTCAGTGGAATATACCTCATTATAGTCATTAATAGGCAAAAGTTCATCCATTTGTGCTACAGGAAATATTTTTTGAGAAAAAAAATGAAAAAGTCATCACCCTAATGTGCACTCATTGGCCTGACACACCCCTGGTGTCATTAATGACTGCAATTGTTGTTATCGGCAGGTAGGAACTTAATCTGGTCCCTCAGATGTGCTCCTTTGGTACTCATTGGTCAATTGGAATATTTCCCTGAGTTTTATTATTATTTTTTCCCCCAAATTTACTGATTTCCAAGATTTTTCGTGGTGTTTTTTTTTTTTTATTGATTTGGTGTTTTAAGTCCACTTTATGCACAGTAAGGCTAATCGAGACTGTACCTACAGTTTTAAAGTGGGATCTGAACCATTATGTGCCTCCACCAAGTATCAAACCCGGGACCCCTTGATTACAAGGCGAGGATGCCATCGGGGAGGCTCTCGTGGTGGAGGGGATAAACAGTTTTGGTAGAACATATTTATTAAATAATAATGATATAGTCTATTAATAAGCTTGAAGTAGGATATGGAACAGTTACTTGGGCATTTTTTATGAAATACAATTATTTTTCATTAAAAGTAAATGCATATGAAGGCAGCTATTTCTACCTTTACACATAGTGGCTGCAATTTTGACAAGAAATTCAATGAAATAAACCTGAATTTGGAACCTTCTTCTACATTAAACAACACTTGGTTTTCAAAAGTGTATTTACGTTATCAACTTATTATACACAATTCTGTGATATGTACTTATTACTGTCAAAATTGTTATAGAATTGTTGGACAGCTTGGTATTTGCATGAATATGTGTATGTACATGTGTGTAAGCACCAAAATAGGAAAAAATGCATTTCCACACTTTTGAATTTTATCCTTAAGCTTTGAAAGTATCACCTTACAAAGCTGAAGTTATACTTTATAACTATCTTAAGAATAGGTGAGTTTTTCCTAGATTTTCTTTTTAGTCTACTGATGCGCAGAGAGGCTAATTGGGAATACACGTACAATTTAAAGAGAGATCCAAACCACTATGTGCCTCCAATGGGTATCAAATCTGGAATCCCTTGATTACAAGGTGATGATGTTTTGTCAAAATGTCCTCGATTTGATTCCTGATGGAGACTCAGTTACAAAGCTAAAATACTATTCAAATCCGATTACAAGCATAGCACTTTAAACTCATGTGTATCCACTACTTAATTTGCTTTTCAACAAACTATGTATTGCACTATATTTTGACTGAATTTTCTTCTTTTTTTGGGTACCTGAATGTTGTAACAGTAATACTGTCACATTGCAATCAAGGGATCCTGGTTTCATTGCTGGCTGAAGTACAGTTCCCAGTAGCATATGCAGGATTTCATGAAAAGTCGGTGGTGGTGGTGGGGGAGGTCTTTATAAAACTTTCTCTCCAAATTCACATTACCAGTGTTTATTACACTTTAATTAATTAATTAATAATACTTATAATTAGTTTAATTACTACCAATAATACTACTAATGCAGCTGCAGTTACTACTAATACCACTGCTACTATTAAGTAGTAGAGATCTACATAAATATATTTATGAAAGCAATAGAACGAAATTACTTTTTACTCATTCAATTTTTAACAAATTCTAGGAGCATGTCAACTTTGTTACGAAATGATTGTGTAGCCAACAGTTATTTGTTTATGATAGGTGAGACATTTCAAGTGTGAAGAAAGTCCAAAAGAACAAGCAAATATATTAAAATAAATGGAAATAATCAAAGTATGGAACTCATCCAAGGAGCCACGGTGTGGTAGGACATCTGACGACTATGTGGGAGATCCGGGTTCGATCCTAGGGTTGGTAATCTAAGGTTGTAATTTTTCCGGTCTTGTCCCTGCATAAAGTGGCTTTGGGACTCACCAGCCTCAAATCAATGGGTATCTGAGAGCAATCCTGGGGTGCAAAGGTGGCTGGAGCATAGTGCTGATCACATCACCTCTAAAATAGCCAAGATAGAGAATATGGGGCCCCACCTCTACATGTGCCTTTATGCTATATGCACGTGGAAATTTACATTACGTTTACCTATGGAACTCATTCAGGATGATGATGAGGCACGATGTAGAATACATGTTGCTAAATTCCACTGAGTCTATTTTGCGTTCAAAAGTAAGCATTAAAACATTGCAACACATTTATCACTTCTAGGTGATTCACAAAGTGCTTCTTCAACATTATTTAGTGATGTGGATGTAGATTTATCATCACTTGAGAGTTCACAAAGGTATGCAAAGTCAGTACCTGGAAGAACGTTTGCAATAACGTCAACACAATGCGACAAAGCAAGGAATTTTCACAATTTTCGCAAGATTCACTGCATGACTTTTTTGTAATAAAAATAAATAAATAATTAAAAAAGCAAAATTGAACTTTGCAGTCCTTTAGATTGTTTAGACATTTTGACGGATCCCAAACGACACTGTAAATATTTATGAGAAACGTGCCAATACTGCTCTCAAAATCTATCATGCACCTGCGGGGTAATTCATATCTAGATTGTCTTGCTGTTCTTATTATACCAATAACGCATTTCATAATAGTTAAGCTTATTGTCGTTCGAATTCAGAAATTCAAATGTGCTGCGGTAAAGAATGGAAATTGTGACTTGTGACTGTGTATTCTTGTCGGTCTAGTCTTTGTCTACATTAACCACTTACAACGAACCAAGAACTTTGTTTAGTTCATAGTTCACAGTCACAGAAAAAAAAATACATGTTCGTTGGACATTGTTGCAGCTGAGATACAAACAACTTGCAAATCATAGTTGCCCTCACATTTTACTTTCAAGAATTGTTGTTTATTTTCAAGGCATTTAGTCCTAAAGATGTGGGTGTTTGGAATACTGTGCTTTTCTCCTTGATGCATGGGAATAATAATTCAAATTATTATTATTATTATTAATAATAATAATAATTATTATTATTGTTATTAGTATTACTGTCACAGATCATTGATTGTGATAAATTGGCCATTTCAATTTTTTTTCACATCGTTTTCCATAACATTTCAAAAGGTCAAGGGGGGTTAACCCAGTAACCCCCCCTTGCATACGCCACTGACAGTTCCAATTAGCCTATTTGAACATAAATTGCACTTAAAACAACACACAAAATAATTTAAATAATTTTGTGCTTTTGAACCTGTATTGCACATGTGTTCACCTTAAAAATTAAAACTATCCAATATCACAACTGGTGGACATTTACATGACAATACAGAAAACTGTAAGTAATATCTAAATGGAAAAATATTATTAGAACATGGCTTAAAATATACAGTGTGTACAAAAAAGAATGTCCTAGTTTTAAATTGTTATAACTTCTTGTAGAATACGTGAACAGCGTTCATTCAGTGTTCATTCATGACTTGAATGTTTGAAATTTTGTTGGTGTTCATTAGTTTTCCGTTTTCCAGGTTGGCGGTGCTGGCATAGCAAAGGAATAGAATAGGCAAGATGGCGAGCCCCGAGCAGAAGTCCTTCTGTGTTCTGAACTTTGCGAAATGTGAATCAGTGATATCTGTGCAGCCTGCTTTACGTGTGAAGTTCCATGTTGAAGCTCCACTTGCGAAGAACATAAGACGTTGGTATAAGCAATTTGAAACGAATACGAACAGCTGTAACCTCAATCACTACAGACATGCTTGTTAGAGTGTGGGAAGAGCTGTTTTATCGTTTGGATGTGTGCCGGGTCACAAAAGGGTCACACATTGAACATTTGTGAACCAAAAAAACTGTGAGTGTTACTCTTTCATTTAATATATATATCATTGTCGTACGCCAAATATGTATGAAATAACAGAGGTTCAAAACTAGGTCATTCTTTTTTGTGCACCCGGTATAATGCAAATCTTTTAAAACTATTTCTCTTACAGGCTCTAAATTCCTCAGATATGTCAACATGTCACCCAAACGATCCTCAAAATTTGGAGCAAAGCACTTGGGATCAATAGCCACGAAACACTGCGCCAGGTTCGCTTCCCTTTCTTTACTCAACCATGTTGGAACATTCGGGCCATAACTTGCATCTGTGTAAATAGAAGACTTAGCAAATTAAACATTCTACATCATGACATTTCATAGCAAATTAAAATATTTAAATTTGAAAGGTGCATTTCAAACAGTGCTTGGTTAGCTGGGGGGATGTTCCTATGGTTTAACATGGTAACAATAAGCCAGCTGGGAGGATGTTTCCAAAAATTTTGTTAGCTGGGGGATACCCTTCTATTGCCCCCCCCCCCCATTTGAGCACTGATTTGAACAAACAAATGCAAGACCTCATGATCTTGCGTAGCCAGTTGCCAAACTGAAAGATATGGAGAAAGGTCTACTTGTTGTTGGAGGGGTGCGAAAAATAATAATATAAATTCAGCATGGTCTGAGAGCTGGTTTATGGTCCAGGAATTTTAAATTAATTCAATTCCGGTCTGGGAGAGAAAATCAGCAAGCGTAAATGAGTTCTGGACCGTAAAGAACCTTTTCATTTGTAAAGTATTTCTATTCGATCCAGGAACCTTTTCTCCAGATGAATTTAAATATGGTCCAGGAACCTTTTCTCCAGATGAATTTAAATATGGTCCAGGAACCTTTTCTCCATATGAATTTAAATATGGTCCAGGAACCTTTTCTCCAGATGAATTTAAATATGGTCCAGGAACCTTTTCTCCAGATGAATTTAAATATGGTCCAGGAACCTTTTCTCCAGATGAATTTAAATATGGTCCAGGAACCTTTTCTCCAGATGAATTTAAATATGGTCCAGGAACCTTTTCTCCAGATGAATTTAAATATGGTCCAGGAACCTTTTCTCCAGATGAATTTAAATATGGTCCAGGAACCTTTTCTCCAGATGAATTTAAATATGGTCCAGGAACCTTTTCTCCAGATGAATTTAAATATGGTCCAGGAAACTTTTCTCCAGATGAATTTAAATATGGTCCAGGAACCTTTTCTCCAGATGAATTTAAATATGGTCCAGGAACCTTTTCTCCAGATGAATTTAAATATGGTCCAGGAACCTTTTCTCCAGATGAATTTAAATATGGTCCAGGAAACTTTCCTCCAGATGAATTTAAATATGGTCCAGGAACCTTTTCTCCAGATGAATTTAAATATGGTCCAGGAACCTTTTCTCCAGATGAATTTAAATCCGGTCCAGGAATCTTTTTTCCTGGCTCAACCTTTTTAAAGATCAGTTTAAATAGGGACCAAGTTCCACAGCAGAACCCAATAGAACACATTAGAATCTTTGGGTTCCTGGACCTTCAATAACCCTGGTTAAGGGTTAAGTAAACAATGCTGTAGTTTATGTATTTTTGTGAATTTAGAGCAGTAACAACAGAGGTTAAATTTAATGGTGATGATTTGCATACTCACTGACACAAATGCACACATTTTCAAATAATTGTCTACCTAACATCAATGCTACCCCAAGTAGTGAAATGACAGCATATCCCTGATTTCCAACAACTCTATCTTGCACATACAAAAGCATTCGATATTTCTTACTTTGAAATGGTATTTGCTGAAACACTTAACAGAAAGAAAGTTAAGATTTCCCAAGATCTATTTTCTGTAAATACATTACTCGATCACATAGCTATCATCCAGGGTATGGGTGTTTAATTGTTCTCAAGTTTCACTTTTTTTTAAAGTAAATAAAGAAGAATGAGTTAAAAGGTAAGGAAAGTACAAGCAACAGTCAAATGAAAAACTTAATTTGTTTTCGTTTTTTATGTAGTAGGGGAAAGTGGGGGAATTGCGACAACCTAAGGGAGATTTTAAAAATCTCAAAAACTGTATGCAGTGAAACAAAAAGAAAATGTGGGCCTGAAAAAGCAATGTTTGTAGTACATCTCTGCGTATTACTTTGCTCCCTGTCGTTAATAGTTATCTCTGTAAACGTCAAAAAGTAACAATGTGCGTGTGAGCGCAATTGCCCTATTGGTAGGGTAATGGCACTCAGTAATCATCCTAACAGTAAATCAATACCATTTTTGTACTATAGAGAAACTATATCTTTAAGTACTTATATTTATTAATATGCAGATACAAATTAAATTGAGCACAATTTTGCACAAAAATGCACACATGGGACGCTTATTATGAGAAACATCTTTGCACCCTTCATGTTCCCATCACAAACAGTGTGAGCGTCATTACCCGATAGGCGCCATATTATGTTCTTTGTTTCACGTCTCATGAAGAACCTCAAATGTTAACTTTATAATAATTAACAAATAAACAGGAGATACTATTATTATATCTGTAAAATTTTCAAGACTCTAGCTTAAACTTACCTTGCACTTTTTCCCTTCCCAATTTTATAACAAAATATGACGAATACGTTTTTCGCACCCTGCTTCTTAAAAGTCAACTCCACATGTGCCGCCTTTTGTTTGGTGCCTCGTAGTACTGGGTTCTAGATGTCAGCACAGGTTACTCTTCAATAACACCCTCCATAACGACTACAGAGGGGTGAGGGGCATTGCCTGCTGAGCGCCATTCCCCCACCTTCCCCTAGATTTCTCCCATATGTAGAGTTGCACTAGTTTGCTGCATTTTAGTATATATCCATTGCTGATCCACATATATTTTCAAGTCTTGAGTTAGCACCTGTATATCTCAGGAAAAAGAATCTTTGAGATGCACGTACAGTCACTTGTAAACCATTGCGAAGGTATTTCCACCCATCTGCCTGTGAACTGAAGCCATTGTCGTACTTCTCCCTCCATTCGTAAACTTGCTGGCATGCACAGAGGTATTGAATTCTCATTTCACAGATAATTTATAAGTTTTAGGCTTCCAGAGGGAAAGAAACCACTGCTCGTCAATGACAAATATGGTGTTGTGAGGTTCATTTGATCCATGTTGCACCCTTGAGGTCGTTTTTTAACAGTTGATACCTAATGTAAATTTGACCTGTATACAGTCTATCGTGTAATTTTTATCGGATTTTAATGTTTTCATTTCACTCATGTGATACAATCAGATTAAAACTCTTTGTTCACTGAACTTATGATTGTTCATGCTGGAAAGTTCTGGAAAGCAGAAATAAGCTCACCTACACCTAATTTTTTTGTGCACATAACCAATTTTAACAATGACTTCACACGAAATCTTGTTAAGAAGCCTTTTCAACCTTGAGAAGAAATCTAGGAAGCTCTAAAAGTTTAGAAAAGAGAAGTGCAACTTTTTCAAGGTTAAGTTAGGATATTGTGGTGCTTGGTGAAAACCAACTCTTTTATAGCTCAGAGAGGCAGAAAAAGCAACATTTAAAAATTAAATAGAAACATAAATATGACAGAGCAAAATAAACTTAAATTTATATTCTTCACTGTTTTTTCTGGTTTGTGAATTATGAACCACAGAAACCTTGAAAATAATTTCAAATCACTTTGTATTTTATAATCACTATATTACTAAAGTGTATTGAAAACATTTTACCTGCTAAAATACCACAAAAGATCTCTACCATAAGAGCCAACCCATATCCTTTGTAGCCAGAAGTGGTTTCTGAACCTCCAAGTGGAAGCATTCTATGTGAAGCAAAAGCTACGTTGGGATCTGTCGTTGGCTTCCCATCAAAGTCCAAGGCCCATCCTTCAGGTATAGGCTCACCTTTTCTTTGCTGAAGTTCAACCTGAAAATGTTTCAACAATTGTTGAAATTTCTACACCAATTGGAAATAAAATCAGAATTACCATAGATAAGAAATGCACAATTAATTATTTGAAGTTCTTTTCAGCAGTAGTCTGCAAGTACACTAGGCTTCCATCCACCCTGATAACATTTCTCCAGTGCTAATTAATACATTAATACCTGATAATTATATTCCATAGGAAATTTGAGCACTAATTTTTGGAGTCTAGCACTTAAGTTAATGAACATGAAAAGTTGCCTCAACACAGGCCCGTACCCAGGGGCCGGGGGCAAGGGAGCAATGCCCCCCCCCCCCTCGAGCCATGAAATATTTTGATGTAAACCTACAAAAATAATATGGATAATTTTTAAGATTTTGCATGAATATGCTGTGAATATAAAGTAAAACTTGACTAATTCCATATATGTTTGACCCTCATGGCATTATAATAGCTATTTTTCGCAATCCGCTTGCAACGCTCCACTCTCAACACTCGTTCTAGCATCTTTTTTCAATGCCTTTCCTGGCCGGACGCTGAGCAGGTTTGGCGTAAAAGACTCTATATTCCTTGCTGTCTTTCTGGAGGGAAAGCTGCGATGTCTACAGCACGTGCGTAAATGCTCTCTCATACGCCAGCGTACGGAGCAGCAGAGGTCTACCGTGATTGGCTCATGTGACCCTTCCTGCCTTCTGAAGCAGACGACAGTGACAGCGGTAGAATTCCTACCTGGTGCTCGTGCTATGTGATGCTACAATACGCAATATTGACTGACGTAACTTTACCAAACTCAAATATACCGCTTCTTAATGACCACTGCATTGTATAATTTATCGCACGAACAGCGATGTGCATTAGAAACTAAAAGATCAACACAGTTTTTGTTGGTGAAGTCCTCGAGATAGAAGTTCAGCCTGTGGCTGCTCTACCACTTAACCCGCAAAACTATTTTTTTTTTTATTGTTATTATTTTTTCATTATTGTCGGACTGCTTAATATTGTGTCAATGGGAATGTTTACCATTCATTTGAAAACTCTTAACATCGAATTGTCTCTGGACAAAATTATTTTAAAATGTTTATCAGCATTCTCAAGATGTAATAAACAGTGGTCTGAATTACTAATCGGCACTGTTATATCAGTAGAGTGTACGATATTTACATCATCCACCTACCTCCGTGTCAGAGTGCTTTGCACAGTGTGCCAAGACGACAGAGGTCTCTGGTTCGAATCCCGGCATCATCACGGGTCTTTTTTGTCAGTGTCCCTTCATCAATATCATCACTCATATTCATATTCGCAATTAACCAAAAGTGGTAGAAAAGCGAAGTAAAATAAACCAAATCAATCATTAGTTGGATCATCCACAACAATGACGTCTACTGTTGCGCAGAGGCGCTTGTGATTCAGGTAGGTTTTTAATGAATTGCATCATGCAAAAAGGTATAAAAAAAGGTATAAAACACCAGAGTTCAAAACATTTGTGGCCTAGTGAGTCATCTAATTTTCTAGCTAAAACATGCATGGATGATGTTTTATTGAAAACCCAGCTGACTTCAGGCAAATAAACAATACCTGTGGCGACTAATACCATAAGTAAATTATTAAGCAAGAAAGGGCCGACCCTTCCTTCGGACTTGGCGTTCCCACTCGAAATGTCCATGCTACGCCTCTGCTATCTATATCTCCATCTCTCTCTCTCTCTCTCTCTCTCTCTCTCTCTCTCTCTCTGTCTCTCTCTCTCTCTCTGTCTCTCTCTCTCTCTCTCTCTCTCTCTCTCTCTCTCTCTCTCTCTCTCTCTCTCTCTCTCTCTCAGGACTGGTAACAGCATGGGGTAAAAACATACTTCTACAGTCATACATAAGATTTTAAAATTATATCAAATTGGACTAGTAAGAAATGCAGCCGTAGCTGGGAAGGTGGTTGTCATTGTCACACTAGGCCCCTGGAACTTAGAAATTAGACCGACCTGTCATTCATTTCTCCTCCATTTCTCACCTCCTTTCATTGGGAATAAAACAGAACACCTACATGTTAATTTAATAGGAAACTAATGTCTTCTTAAAGTTTCTCATTTTTTGTCCCTCCACCTAGAAATCTTTAATTTGCAATCGATTTTGCAGATGTGAACAATAACACACTGCTTCAATAAAGAAGGTGTGGGATGCACAACCGACTGTCCTTTTATTAACCACATTTCTTGAATGCTAAGTTTTCTTTTCATCGGATTCAATGGAAAAGAGTAAGTACATAAAATTTCTACAATGTCTAAGTAGGGGGTGCGAAAATTATTCTCATCCTGGGTGCTGAAATCTCT
The DNA here is from genome assembly GCF_977018435.1 of Lepisma saccharinum. Classification (NCBI taxonomy): domain Eukaryota; kingdom Metazoa; phylum Arthropoda; class Insecta; order Zygentoma; family Lepismatidae; genus Lepisma; species Lepisma saccharinum. The sequence goes on along the minus strand of NC_139245.1, from coordinate 48,472,827 downwards.
AGCTACAGCGCCTAGAATAACGTAGTGTGGAAAACGGCATGCTTCTGCGCTCTCAGGCTGGTTCCACTCGAAAATGATACCGCTAGAGGCGCTGGTGTCGGTACACGTGCTAGGCATTCGTCTGCTTATAATGGAAGTAAATGGAGTTTTCGCTGCAACGTCTGATTCTTTTACATGAAGCATTTCTATGAATGTGATAATTGCTATGATATTTGGTACAGTGGTCGCGAAGATATTAACGAACATTCTAGACAGTCGACCACGTCCTGTTATCGTCATACTTTCGTTAATAATACGGGAGAAAAAATACGCGTGGAATGTTCTTGGCAACTAAATTTTTGTGTATGAATTAGGTTCATTATTATTATTATCATCATCATTTCTTTTAAAGATATACACACTGAAGCATTTGTATTTTGGATATTTATCTCTTTTCTTCTGCTTTAAACTAATCGCGGCGATGATGATAATGATGATTGCATGAAACGACAAGGGGAACCCCACAAAACTTTCTTAGTGCCATCGACATGAGTGTAAGGCAACTTTCAAACCAATGGGACAAGCGACACGGGATGTTCACACTGTCACACTAGTGACACACACTTCCAGATTGTAAAATAGCATTCATTGCACATGAGGGTCCCAACTAAGTGACAAGCGACATGGTGCCTTCAGTCTATTAGCAAGCGTTGCTTGCGAACAACAGATAGGCGACACGATAAATCGCACATTACAACAACAGATCTAGGCGACACGATAAGCCACACGTGTCGCTTTGTCGCTTCTGCGTCGCTCAAACTGGGCCATTTCCTCAATAGCTTGCAACATGTTGCCGTGGTTTGTTGTTCGCGCATACGCGATGCAATGAGTGTCTTGCTTTAGTGAGATTGCGCACCATAGCGACAAGCGGCACGCGACACTTATCGCTTGAGGTTTTCACCAACCGAACGCTGGCCTGTGCTTCCCGTCATGCCGCTACGATGTGAAATGTTGCTCTTGATTGGCTCCTTTCCAAGCAACATGTGTCACTTCGGTATGAAAGTTGCCTTGGACCGAATGACCCGTGTCGCTTTGGTGTGAAATCCTCGTATCGTTTGTCGCTTTGGTGTAAAATCTCCTTGAGGAAACGGTGCAGTCAGAGCTTTTGTCCCTACGGTTCGAAAGGCTGCATTGATTTCCGACTGCTCGCTTTCAAGCGACATTTGTGGTTTGTCGCCTCGGTATGAAATATCTCTCAGGATACTATTTATATTCTAATAACATAGAAAAATAAACTCTAATACACAGTCCAAGACCTGACGTCCGGAATCACATTGCGATGTTTCTTCTTGTGTTAAGCATGCTATTTATTTATTAATTTTATTTTACTTTTCTTTCCAAATTAATGCCATTTCTTGACTGCAAATCACTCCACAAATATAACTGTTTCCATCAATTCACTTACCGCCTTTCTAGAGAAACAAATCTACACAATATATTCCAAAAACTAACTAAGCCGCATTACTTTCATAACAAAATTAGCAGCTGTGTCGATCGCACTGCCATCTACTTGTCATCGTCTCGGGGAACCAGTTTCTTGGGTCGTTTTCCACACTACGTTATTCAAGGCGCTGTACTCTAGCTACAACTCCGATAAGGAAATATTTCCTTTCACCATTATTAAACATAACAAAATAAAAGTATGAAAATGTAATTATCATTTTTAATAAAAAGCAATAATTAAGTAATATCTAACACTTATTAAAAACATTTCACCTATCTTCTAATTTCTAGACATTTTGAACCAGCTGTTAAAGGAATTAATTTACTAGTTTATAAATATAGCAAATTAATTTTTTTTATATATGTTCATAAATATAAATAAATAAATTAATTAATGGTGTTAATAAATTATTTAATAATTGACATATTGCATGACAATCATATATATATATATATATATAAATAAACCAAGGTTTCGGGCTCCCCCCCCCTCCTTTTGAAAAAATCCTGGGTACGGGCCTGCCTCAATATATGTAACTTATGTGTGGATCCACAAAATAGACCTGCTGTAGCTTTGTGTTTACTTAACTCTGGGAAAAATATTTTAAATACAGAAAAAAATATATGTACTGGAGTGGTACTTTATGAACTCACACCTAAAAATATTGAAGCAACTTCTAAATTTGCGCAAAAGTACAATTTGTAGATGTTATACTGAACCTTTTGCAATAGAAGCTTCACAGCACTGTAATACTTGCTCATTTTAATGGAATAAGCATTTGCACTGGTGTGTAAATGTTGCAGGTGTTAGCATTGATACAAACATACACTTATGCTTACTTACACTGAGGTCTATTTGTGGGTCCACAAAAAAGATGCAGATTTGAGGAAGCTCTTGGTTTTCATTTACTGTAACATACTCATTACGGGTAATATAACATGTAAGAATCTGATACTATTGTGTATTCTATTGTCCTTTGCTTTTGATCACGTTATGTTCTCTGCTCGGGGAGAGAATGCTCCGCCTGTTAAGGAGTTCTTCCTTCCTGAGCAGCCGCAGTGTACACACATACTAGGTTGGTCTGTCTATTAGTATTAGTTTGTAAGAGACAAGAAATAGTTGCAATGTTATATCATAATTAGAGCCCGGAAGTTTGGTAAAATGCCTCTTTTTATCTACTGCATATATTGATAAAATTTTTCCGGATATATGTTTCTTATGTTGTTTCGGATGTCTTGGAAGCCTTTTCATTTTGCCTATTTTGCCTATTTGGGACCCCACTGCCTATTTTTAATTATAATGCCTTGTTTTTTGCCTTTTTCAATGAAATTTGACATTTTTTTTTAAAAAAATGTGTATATAAATTATTTTTCTCCCAAAAAACGTTGTTGGCATTTATTTTTCTTCCGTTTATTATGTGAATAATTTTCGCCTTATTTAAGTAATATTGAACTCACGCATGTTTCAACATTGCTGAAGGAGAAAAGTGTGAGAAAAAAGTATTTCATGCTGAGTCAGGATATTGCCTTTCGGTTAACATTTCTCGTGCATGATTGACTGCTGAAGTGGACAGGTTGATTTCGAACACAAAGAAAATATTTCTGAAATCTCCCTCTCGAACCCGAAAATTTCAGGAAGTTGCGATTGAGCTTAGTTTACCTCAGCAACCAGTCTTGACGAGATAGGGAACCTGGATATCAGCAGCTATATATTATGCTAACAACCTTAAAAAAATCAGTGATGCTGATTCCAGAAAATGAAGCAGCTTCAATTCGTGAAGTGAAAAACTCCTGTGCTATTCAAGTTTACTTTTGCACATTATGGTGCATTGCCAGAGACAATTACAATTATAGCATCCATGAAAATCTTCGAGGAATCTATGCAGCAGATGATGGAAGTGCCAGGAGAAAAGGGGTGAGCTGTTGCGGAAAAGTGCTAACGGGTAGTGAGTGCAAATGAGGACTTGAAACAATTGAAAACAAATTGTGATATTCTAAAAGGTGAAAATGCTGTTACCAAAATGAGTCCAGCTACATTAGCTTGTTATATGTATGCTCCAATAACTTCTGTCGAAGTAGAAAGATCATTGTCTATTATGAAAAACATTCTCTCTGACAGACGACTATCAATGAATGTTTAGAACTTAAAAAGCACCTTGTAGTTATGTGCAATCAAGACGGAGAAAATTGAAATGCTCTTCCCAATTTAGATTTTAACATTTTGCCAGAAATTATAGATAAAAGTAAGCTACTTCTAAATGTGCCTTTTTTTCGGTTTATTTTGCCTTTTTTCATTTTTAGTGCCTATTTAACACATTATAAATGCCTTTTTGCCTGCCTATTTTAACGAAAATAAATGCCTGAACTTCCGGGCTCTAATCATAATAATTATACTTTGGTTGTCCATGTAAGGACCATGCCTTGTATTTGCATTATAATGTATGTTAATGAAATAGATTCAAGAATTCTTTGAACAATTATGTAATAAATAAGCTTGTTGTCAGTAGTTCAAAACATGTTTTAATTATTGAAACAACAAAGACCTCTGGTCGAATGTATTAATGTGCCTTCTGCTATACTCTGCTATATTTAGTGTAGTTACCATTTGTAACATCAAGGTGGTTACACAACTAAAATGCTGGACTTCTTTTAAAAAAAATATTAGTATTGAGGAAACTAATAAAGCATAAGTCAGTTCAGAAACTGACTGATATGATATCTCAAATGGTACAAAGAAAGCATAAAATCATTAAAAAGCACAGCTAGCAATATTGCAATACTAATAATAACAGGTGTAGGCTAAGCAAAAAGAAAGTTACAAGAAACAATGAATATATTAACCTGCTGTTACTCGTGGGTGAATGTGGCGCTCATCTCATGTATTTTAGTATTTGTAATGACTTTGTTTACTAAATTTGATTCAGATCAGGAATTTAATGCAATATATGTGTATTTTGCTTGTGAATAATACACATTCGAATATAACTTACTTTATTTTAGAAACAAATAAAATCTATTGTAACTCATTACCAGGTGAAAATTCAGTTGCTTGCAGGTGAGCACCGTGCTCCCTTCTCATGCTTCCGACACAACTGAAACAAAAATGGCTCAGAGAACGTTAGAGAAGAATTATATTTCGGATTGCGGGATTTTATTGAAGGGGGTACTCGGAAGGGAAGGTAGACAAGAGCTTGGTGTTCACATTTTCACGAAGCTTGAATAACTAGCATTTGAAAATGAGAGTGAACACAGCGCCCACCCGTGAGTAATGGCAGGTTAATACAATGCATAAGTATGTCCAAATAAAATTCTAATAAATTTGATTAGATAGAAATTCTGCTAGGTGAATTCAATTCCTATGTATTTTTGGTCTAGGAATGTGGTCTAAATGCAGAAAAGTTTGCTTTAGTTGAAATTGCAGGTTACTACATGCATTATATCATAGATCAGAGCAGAACTGCAATATATGCAAAAGAGTACAACAATGATATAACATATTTTTGGTCTAGGAATGTGGTCTAAATGCAGAAAAGTTTGCTTTAGTTGAAATTGCAGGTTACTACATGCATTATATCATAGATCAGAGCAGAACTGCAATATATGCAAAAGAGTACAACAATGATATAACAACAGTAAGCTCCATAAACAATTATTCTGGAATTTGCTGGGATTGAAATTAAGATAGAAAACCAATCAGTTAAGGTATTAGCTATTTACAGAACAGCAAACATTGAAGCAAATCTCTTTGTAGATAACTTTGACAACATTTTGAGTTTTTGTTTTATGCAGAGATAGACTAATTAGGACTGGACCTACAGTTTAAAGTGGGATATGCCTCCACCAGGTATTGAACCCAAGACCCCTGGATTACAAGTTGGAAATTTGACAACATGCTCGATAAAACACAGACTCAAAGTAATTGCTCATGCTAGGTTATATGAATGTAGATCTATTAAAATCCTTTGCAGTAAGTAAACAATATCTAATATATTAAGATCGCATAATCTTAAACAATGAATAAATGAAACCACAAGAATTACAGAAACTTCAGAAACACTTCTGGGCCATGTAGTAACAAATATTACAAATGGAAACATAAATATCCAAGTGGTATACAGCCTAATATAAGACTGTGTCAGATGGTTCAAATGAATAATACCACAGCTAAACCAGGGTGGCTACTCTAGGATTATGATAAAATTCAAGTATAACTTCCGATTTTCAAGGCGAACTTTACAAAAATTCAAGGGTACAATCAGATGTTGTCTCTACTTCAACCTTGTGTATTACTGCCTCTCACCATACACGTACTCAAATATATTAACAATATCAAGGGTCTGTGTGATTCCAACATATCAAAAAATTCTAATTCTATTCAATTAAACAGTATAGATATTGAATTTAAGGTGCAAAGTTTACATATGCCATTTCACATACTCAGACTCAAAATACATCTACAAACACAAGTCACAAGTGTTATGGGATATACATAATAATGTACGAAAAATTGTTAATTGTATGAAACTTGCACACTCAAATTTACCTAATCAACTTCAAGATATCTTATCTTGCAAATAATCTTCCACCTGTCCGGTAGATTGTTTTGCAAAGGACACTAACATAGCAAGCGGATTGAGACAATTCTCTTCTATTTTCCATGCAGCCTTCTTCTCTTTTTCTTCCTCGATAAAAATCAAAGCTAAACTGTGGAAAACGTCCCTCAGGTCATTAATAAGAGCCAATAATTCTTGGAATTTAAGAAATTCCCGGCGAGTAGCTATTCTGTAAACACAATATTATTTTTCATTGTTTTTATGCCACTTTTGGGTAATTGCAAATGTTAGGATCCGTGATGATTGGTGAGATCAAAAGTCAACCATGAAACATGTTCAGCCACTGATCTGGGTTAAATTAAAATTATATTACTCACCTTTCCAACTGCTACTGCAGTGCATGCCATATCCAATTCAAAAGTATCGCCATTTTTTGCAGGAGCAACTAGTGATATAGGGCAAGTTCCAACAGCCACCTATATAAATACAAAACAAAATTTGATAGCTCATTTCAGTTATTCCATAATTAGAGGATGACAAAGAATTTCCCATAGTTTTGCAACTATATTTAAAGAAGTGTCAAAGAATAACAGCAAGTTAAGAATGTGACAGTAAAATATTTCAATAATGCCTCCATTATATAATGATAGCTTTTAATTACTATTTCTTCAAAATTTTATGTGGATATATAAATGAATAGACAATTTATTATTAATGAAAATATCCCTCATTCCCTCACACACACCATTCAGCTTAAAATATTAAAGGACCACTTATACATTTTCTTATGATTTTCTGCATTACAAAATATGAACAGAAAACAGTGCTAAACTGGATATTCAAGTATCATTTATCCATATTGGAAATATTTTGGTGAAATTTTTTACTGTGCTCAACATTCATATGAACTTGATCTTCAGACAGAATGTCTTCCTTCGGTATCTAATGTATCCCTTCACATTAGATACAACCACTTTGAAACCTAGTATTTTTTCTCATACATATATACAGGGTGCCCAAAAAAGATAGTTTGAAGATTAAATATTTTTATTAGATTGGGAATCAGGATCATACACAGCATATAAAATGAAAGCATAATATCTCAAGTTTCATCCCCTATTAGTGCAACTCAATGTGTGCACCAATAACAGCACGGCAGATATCAAAGCAGTATTCTACCTCAGGCCACACACTCGACTAAGCAAACTATTGGAAATTGTTTCTGTTGCTGTCTTCATTCACTGGTGCAGGGAAGCAGCACTATTCTGTGATTGTGTGGAATGCGCTCAACAATCAATTCCCAGGTAAATTGAATGTCCCCTTGAAGTCTTGATTTGATGCCAATGGATTTCTTTTTCTGGGGCTACGTTAAAGACCTCATGTATTAGGATAAAACACAGTCCCTTCATCACCTAGACCAAACAGGTCCCAGTCCTGACTTGCCATGGCTGATTTGTGGTTTTGTGCATCTCTTTATGCAATTTGCATCTTCTCTTCAAGAATGAACAGGTACCGCTAAACATGCACTACAAATGTGCAAATTTCTGAAGCATTGCATATGTGCAACAAACAATAAAAATATATTTTAATATGCTTCTTGTAAAAATTCTAGACTAGACAATTATTGTAGATTAGGCACACACAGGAGATGTACTACGTAGAAATTTTGAGCGAAAAATGCAAAGGCAACAGATCCCATTGCGGTAGCACTCGCAGAGATGATTCCATGCAGGTAAAACAGCGATAGCGAAAAATCAGGCGAGGCCAGGCCAGCTCGGTAGCTCAGTGGTTAGAGCAATGGCATGGCATGCCAGAGACCCGGGCTCGAGTTCTGGTCGAGCCTGCATTTTTTGCTCAAAATTTCTACGTAGACAATTCTTATCATCCATTTTTATTTTATTTTGCTTTTTGAGAAGTACAGGCCCTTTAAACTGTATGTAAGTTTATAGTACCTTACATTTTTTATGTGTTGTGCATGTCCTGTGCAGGACCCTCTACAGCCTTGCACTTTTGATGCTTCTCAACCATACAATTTTGACACTTTACAATCCTTTTTTTTTAACTCTAAGGTAAGGATTTTATGTAAGGGAATTTCCCTCTGTACATTCTGAAGGGTGTAAAATGGCCAAATGTTCTGGCACACCCAGAAATTTTAATTCACTCACTCACTTATTTTATTTTAATTCATAGTCAAGTAACAATATTCCTTGCAGAAAGATTTACCTGGTCAAGGGAAAAATGATTATGCAAATATATTGCATTATAGATAATGAATTTATTAATTGCTCTTATTTTCTAATAATAGAAGTTCTTAAAAGTATAAAACTTCAATATTTTCTGGATTAAGTTTGCTTACCTCATTGGTTCTAGGAACACACATGGCTGGAGATGAATTAGTGAATCCCATTCCCTGTAATGATATAAATTATGTTCTTAGTTAATTAACACCTTTACACAAATTATAATAATTTATTTCAGTACAAAACGCAACGACTTCACTACTGGTTATTTTTCTGGAAATGACTTTTGATTTTGTAAATTTTGAAACAGATTTTCATCACTCATCTACTAAAAGTTATTTTGTTGAGTTTCTACTGCATTTATTATTTAGCATGTTCTGGAAAATCATACAGATCCCAAGTTCTAGAGTCAAATACAGCATATACAGTAGTGCATATGTCAGGAATGCTACTAGCCAGAATTTTGTTTCTATCAAGAGGAAATCTGCAACTTCGCCGATGTTTGACATGTTTCTTCTTTTGATTTCAGTTGACACTACATTCCGGAAGCAAATAATTTATGTAGCTATAGTGCAAGGTACATATTCTTCATATTTCTCCCAGAAAGTAGTAGCAGATTCCATCAACTGACTACGAGTGTATTTCGTTAGGGTGTTGGGGTTTAAGAAGGTGAAGCTTTCTTTGATTTGTTTCATACTCTGAAATCTATTGTTTACTTGATTTACTGGAATATCTAAAACACGGTAGAAAAGTACATATTCTTGACTGTCATCTTCCCTTCGGTCATGTAATCACTGACTTGAACTATTCAGCTAGAGTGCGCGTCAAATCTCCTGCATATGGCCTTGAAAGGCTGAACAGCACCAGCGAATCACAGACGTGCGGCGTTGCCTAGTTCAGAACCTGTTTCACCTCGCTACTGAATCGTGTACCTGGCGCTCGGATATAAATAGATTATTTCAAGTGTCAATAGTTCAACATATTGAAAGATAATGAATTTGCGAGTATGTACGAAAAACAAGCGTGATTGTAGCTTATAACGTTCCCTCTGTAGAAGCAATGTTATTATAAACGTATTTGCATTGTATCGTTTTTGCTCTCCCTTCGTTCCTGCTGCATTCCGAAACTTTCCGATTAGCGAGGGGAACAGGGTACATTCGTTCCCGGTGATGGTAGAAGAAGTTGACGAAGAGGATACCGCCACTGATCGTTTTTTCCGTGTGTTTAGTGGGTGTTTGCAGCATGTCATTGAGTAAACCAAGTGGTAGTGAGTGGCAGAGAGTAAGTGGGTATTTCGATCAAAATTGACATCAGATTTATCACAATGAAATGACAGCTTATACATTTAAAGACTGGTTTCTGAACAGGTTCCTTAATTACTTGGAAGAAGGAAGCATAAGTATTATGGATAATGCAAGTTATCATTCCGTAATAGTTAACAAAATTCCGAACACCACTACTCGCAAAACTGACATTCAACAATGGTTACAGCAACGTGGAATAAATTTTTCACAAACAGAAACTAAAGCAGAATTATTACAACGTGTTCTGCCGTTTAAAAATCAGGACAAAATATATGAGCTCTATCAACTTGCTAATGAAAGGGGGCATCAGATTATACGACTGCCGCCATACCATTGTCAGTACAATACAATTGAGCTTGTGTGGGCTCAAGTAAAGCGTCAGGTTGCCAATAGAAACAGTACATTCAAAATTGTGGAAGTTGAAAGACTTGTTAACGAAGAACTTAACAATGTAACACAAGAACAATGGGCCGCTTGTGTTAAACACGCACAACAATTACAGGAAAACGATTTTGTAAAGGAGATATGTCGGGATAAAATTTTGGACCCAATTATAATAAATTTGAAGGACAGTGACACAGAGGGCGAAAGTAGTGCAGTCAGTGACGACGAGGACAACGACGGCAGTTGTTGGAGTGACGAGGAGCTCCTGGCAGTCCCTCTGGCATAATCAGGTATGTTCTTTTCTCCCATTAAGTTTATTATATGTTATATTATCTAATGTTCCGTGCTCTCCGTGACAAGGTGTTTCGCCCAACCACGCTGTCTCTTTTCCGTGTGAGATTTCGACATGGCACCGCCGCAGTGCGCTGCTATTGGCTATCGCCATATGCAGGAGATTTGACGCGCACTATAATGAAGTTTTTTATTCTAATCTGTTACTTCACTTTCTACTTTTCTAGTGATTAACATTTTATGTTTGCAGTTGTAGGGGCATAAAAATAGGTAAAATGATGGCATAAGAATAGAGATGCACATAACAGCACACATTTCTTATTTAGCTAATGTGTATTTAACCCTTAAACACTAGAACGGAAGTTCATCCAGTGATATTTTCTAACAGTTGCCAGTAGGTAACAGCATTTTACACAGGTTTGTACTTCTGGGTATTCTCAAGAGGTTCAGTGAAGAGTATAATTCCGGGTGTGTTTAGTGTTGTAGTTTTGGCTGCGCTGGGTGTGGGTGGGTGAATTTTCACCCATCCTAGTAATATTGTCTTGGTACCAAATTTTTCAATATTTATAGATTTAGTGTATGAAAATGGCATAATATAAGAAAGAACTATTTGATTTTGAAAGATATGTTGAATTTAGAGGGTCAAAACGTGGATGAGAAGGAGCGCCAAAATTTGTTGATTCTACAGACGACCACATGGATGAAGACCATGTAGAACTGTACGCAAAACCATCTATGACACTTAGTACTTTCATTGTGTAAGATTAAATGTAATTAGATACAATGAAATTAATTTATCTTTCTACCTTTAACAAAGAGCTTGAAATTTTTAAAACTGAAATACACGTATATAATTTTTTTACAGAAGTTTTAGAGTTAATGTACACTATAATAATTAAGAAGAAAATGATGTGGGTACTGATATTCACCCATCCTAGCAATAGTAGACAAGGAAAACATTCTAGTGTTAAGGTCGCCAAAATTTATATAAAAACAACTGTCTTGGAAATTAATGTCAAAAAGATAATAACCCATGGTGTAACAGGCCGTGAGAGCCAGAGCCTACAGACTGTGAGCCTCACTTCCACCTGCCAAGGTTAGAGATCATCTGACCAGTTAGGGAGTGATGTGTGGTCAGCATGACAAACCCCCAGTCGTTGTTGTAGGTTTCCATGAGCAAGTTACGCTACTCATTCGTAGATCCCCAATTTCCCCACATTGGTGGCCTGGCCACCACTCCCATACAGTGGCTCAAGTCTCAGAAGAAAATTTATAACTCTTCCCCCAAAAGACTCAAACTTGCATGCATCCCATAGTTGGAGCCAAAAGCATGATGCCTTAGACCACACGGCCACTGTGCGGGACTATGTCAAAAAGATAAAGAATTGAATATTTATTGAACAAAAATAAAGGATGTTTGATCCAGTTGACAAAAACAAAAGTTTCTGATAAACATTTTACTGATTTTATTATAAGTAGTAGTGTGCAAGTCCCACACCATGGCTGTGCAGTTTAAGGCTTTGGGGTGGGCTACGTGGTTGATTATAACAAATAAAAAAAAATAAAACTGATGGAACAATGCAAAAAAGCATGAGTGTTCAAAAGCTTAGTTGTCTTGGCTTAGGCCATTCCATGAGAATATTTTGGCCTTAGCATCCAGAGAAGACACATGGTTGATGACATATTTGGTTAGTTCTCCCTATACTACAAACTTTCAAGTTAATGATTCAAGTGTGATGTAATAACTGTACAAATATTGAAAAAACTTTTGATGATATTATATATTACATATATTGCAAAAAAAAGTACCTGTGTTACAGTTTCTGACAACCTCTGAACCACCATACGTAGAAATCTATACCTTAAAAACTCATACGATGCAACAGAAAATAATGGAAATGCCAGCGTCGAATGACATGGGTACCTGGGGGAAACCCTGGGGGGTAAAGGCGGACAGGGTCGTGATGCTGATCACATTACCCCCACTCATGACCGGATCAAGAAAGTGTAGGGCGTTACCCCCACACCCCCTATACGCCTTAATGGTGTGGTGCTAAGCACAGGGGAGCAATTTACCTTTACCTTCTATGAGCATGGACAATTTGCCAAGCAATACCTGTGCATCCCACTGTACAAGTAAGTAGTTGCTTCCAGGCACTAGAAACAACACATTTTAATATTTAAAAGAAATGTTTTGAAGATAAAAAATAAATTACAGGTTAAAAATAAGGAGACAGTATGAACAGAAGATATCTAATTTAACACATATATTTTTCCAGACCTCAGGAAAACAATGTGTTGTGTAATAAAACAGTCCTTTTAGTTTTCTCAAAATGAGAATCGTGTTGTGTGTTGTTTCTGAAATAAGAAATTCAATTTAAAAGTCTGATCTGGCTTTAAGTATTTATTCAAGAAAATCTCAAAATATTTTTTTTTTCATCTTTCTCCCTCTCTTTAGTTTTCTTGCATGAATATCACAAGAAAATGTAACATTTTATTTATATTAGTGAAATACAAATTAAGATGAGAACAAATCTTATCAATATAAATTATCTCTATTCAAAGTATTCATTACCATGAGTCCCTGTTCCAATGCTCTTAGAGTGTACCATGCTACAATGCCAAAATGATTGGAACCTGCAAAAAGATATACTAATACTGTAAGACACAAAGAAATGGTTACAAATGAAAAACTGCTCAAATTTGTTAACATTGTTAAGACTGAATTGTTATGTTGCTTTTACTATTGGCCATAACATCAAATCTCCAAATTCCAGGAAAGAAAAAGGCAATACAAACATCAAATCATCTTACTTTAATTTGATTCAAAATTTACAGTTGGAATTGTTGTTATACTCTATGTGATCAAAAGTATCCGGACACACCGCGAAACGTGTGTTTATCATAGAGGGCGGAAAAGTACTGCCATCTACCGCTTGGAACACATAGTCAGCGAACTCAGTAGTCTGCAGACAGTGTGAGACAGCAGTATGGGATGGTCTGAGGTACTCGCAGACTTTCAACGTGGTCAGTTGGTTGGGTGCCGCTTGTGTAGGATGTCTGTGTGTGAGATTTCCACTCTCCTAAACATCCCTCTGTCCACTTTTCCGATGTTATAGTGAAGGGATGTGTACAACACAAAAGCGTTAAGGCCAACCTCCCATGTTGACCTCCAGAGACCATCGAGTGTTGAAGAGGGTCGTACACCATTATCGTCAATCATCCATCGCCACCATCACACAGGAATTCCGAACTGCATCAGGATCTACTCCAAGCACCATTACTGTTTGGCGCAAGGTGCGGCAACTTGTTTTCCATGGACGAGCAGCTGCCCATAAATCAAACATCACACGGACAAATGCCAAACGCCGCATCATGTGGTGCAAGGAGCGTCGAAACTGGACCATAGAACTGTGGAAAACAGTTGTGGGGAGTGATGAATCACAGTGCACAATGTGGCGATCCGATGGTAAGGTGTGGGTGTGGCGAATGCCTGGTGAACGACATCTACCAGCCTGTATATTGCCGACAGTGAAATTCGGAGGGGGCGGGGTTACAGTGTGGTCATGTTTATCCTGGAGGGTGCTTGGCCCCCTTGTTGTTTAACAAGGCAATGTCACGGCAGAAGCTTACGTTGACATTTTAACAGCTTTAATGCTGCCTACCGTCAAGGACCAGTTCGGGGATGACCATTGTGTCTTTCAACACGACCGAGCACCCGTCCATACTCCACGGCTTGTGGGGGAATGGTTTGACGACAACAACGTTCCGCTAATGAACTGGCCTGCGCAGAGTCCTGATTTGAATCCCATAGAAAATCTCTGGGATGTTTTGGAATGCCGAATTCGTGTTAGACCACACCAATCCACATCAATACATCTTCTCATTTTGGCGCTCTGCGAGGAATGAGCTGCCATTCGTTAGGAAACCTTCCTGCACCTGATTGAAAGTATGCCTGTGAGAGTGAACGCTGTCATCAAGGCTAAGGATGGGCCAACACTGTATTGACTGCCAGTGTTTCCGATGGAGGGTTGTCCAAACTTGTACTTTATTTTCAGGTGGGTGTCCGGATATTTCTGATCACATAGAGTATATTAGTCAATTTGGATAGATGGTGCAACGAAAGTCCAACTTTCAAATAGAAGTATCTTTAATCAGTACACAGGTAGAACTACACAGAAGGATTACATACAACAGGTATAACCATAATTTATAGTGTGATAATATATACGTGTGTTAGGTCCAATAAAAAAGTGATTTTCTTCTTTTTCTATTACTATATTTATGAACCAGCAAAGCTGTTCTCTATCAATTTTAATACTTTTGTGTTTTAAGATATTGCCAATTTTTCTTTCTGTATCAGTTAAGTTTTTGCTAATAATGCATTCATAACATTTTTTGGCATAGCATGTCTACTTCTATAAGGAAAAAAGTGTTATAACAAAGATGGCAGCAGTGATTATGACTTCATTTTCGGATAGGCAGGAACAAAATTTCCTACTTTATTATGTAGTATGAATTAACATGACAAATTCTGTATCTGCTTCTAAATGTCTCAATTTTTATGAACTTTGTTAATTATTTTAGCAACATAATTTTGATGATTTTTCTACTCTTGACATATAATGTATAAAACGTATGTGTAATAAAAATTAAAATATTTTCATTAGACCAAATATTTGGAGGATTGGAGGAAGTGAATGCTTTTCTTGGCTTCTTAGTAGTTTCAGCAGCTCTGCAAGACAACCTTTTGCCAACACGTCTTATGCTTGATGACTCATACTGTGGTTTTAGGTATAGAGCTATTATGTCCAAAGAGAGAAATTCGATTTCTAATAAACTGTTTAAAGTTTGATGCATGAGAGAAACAAGATAAGAACATAAGTGTGAAAGCAACCCAAGTAACCAAAAGTGGTTGTCCCAACATTGGGCCAACCATACTGAAAATGGTTGGCGAAACGTAAGAACATACCGTTGGGCAATTATAATTTTGGCCGTGGTTCCAATTGTTACGTTCCTGGTAACTCTTCTTACCCTTTTCTCCAGTAGCCATGGACATCAAGACTCTAATGGTCTTCAATGAAACCCATCTCAAGGTAGATTTAGGAAGAATCCAACCAAGGTTGTAAAGTTTTAGATAAATGTTTAATATACCACTTGTACACTTACAATGAGTAGGTAGATGACTTGTAACTGGAACTTGAAAATCAGCTTTTTGTAGATAAAATAATACTCACTGGAAAGTCAATACTAAGGTGGCCCAAATCTAGGATTTACAGAAGAGCGGCTTTAACCTATAGGCTTGAACCTATATAACTTCTTCCTAAATTGGAACTTTCATCCCATTCGGCCAACCTAGGGTTTACAGAAAAGCGGCTTAAACCTATAGGCTTGAACCTATATAACTTCTTCCTAGGTTGGAACCGTTCCTATTTGGATAGTCTAGGTTTTACAGAAGAGCGGCTTTAACCTATAGACTTGAACCTATATAACTTCTTCCCAGACTGACACACATTCCTCAAGGATTATTTATATGAGGATAACCCAGCCCGATAAGCCATGGCGGATGCATAGATCACTAAGAGGATACGGAAGTTACTATACGACATTTCCGTTGGAGACGGAAGTTGCTAGTGCCATCTAACTGTTTGGATGATAACTAACAGCCCTGTCGAGGTTGCCTTTAGTCCATGATCAGAGGCTAACTCATAGAACGATCGTATAAATTTAAGGGATGTACATTATAAAGTATATTTGTATTCAATTTATGTAGTACTGCGTTACGTCGTACATATTCAAGCACTTGAAACTTTTAATGAACTGTTGTAAAGATTTTAGACTTTCATAGAAAATTGTGACGCTTTTCACTATTCTCAAAGTTGGTTATTGACTAACCTATGGTAACGCATCATGGATCAAGTTTTTGTTATAAGTACATTTCGATTTAGTGTGGCTATATTTTACTTTCTGAACCAAAATTTAGGTTCATTGTGGAGAATTTAAGAGCTTTCACAATTTTCCTTATGCTATTCCTTGAATATTTAGGAATTCAGTGGTAATTGGTTTTGTGATTAAGTCTGGTACTGTGAAATATGTGTTCGATGTGTTTAATGTCTTATGTCAAGCATAGTATATTCGTGTTTAACATAGATATCTCATTACAAAACTTTTACATGCATCGTTTACCTTCTATATTGATTAAATACCATCCTCTAAGAAGTCTCAAGAACACAGGTTGAGTTTGATCTACATATTTTATGTGTGTATGTATTTAAATTTCGTGTAGAATTAAATTTAAGTTTAGTTGGGAAATAAATCTTTCTTGTATCCTACAAATGGGTTTTGGCTGCATTCGTAAATAGTTATTGTTTTATAGGAAAACCTAGACATATTTACAACATTTTGGAATAGTAAAAGATTTTTAATTAATGCCAGTAAGAAGAAGACAATGTGCAAGTTCATCACTGACGAATCAAATAAGAAGAACGTATATAGTGAATGTTTCAATTCTTACAGTTTGGCATTATGTGGCTAATTCTTCCTCTATATTTGCATACGATGAATTTTCATTGTAACTCCAGAGTACAATATTTATTTTTGGTAAATGTGCTGCGTTATGGGTAGTTTGTTATTTTAGTGCAAGGGGGAGATATTTCGGTTCTATTTTATTGTTCATCTCATTGCATATCACGTGGATTGCAATCATTAAACTCCAAGGTGAATAATAGAAAAATCATGAAATCAATTACAATAATGAACCATCAAGTAAGATTTTTAGTGTAAGAATTAAAATGTTGTTTCTTGTCTTGAATTTTATGAAAACCAGAATTTGACCCAATATCATAATATATGTTTAGTAAATGTATAAGAAATTAGAATATTTTTCTAGATATTTCCTTTGGACAATCCAAGACTAGACTCTACAATTTTAATTATTCCTTTTTTAAATTTATTACATTCTAATGAAAAAAGTCGATTTGCTTTCCAAGTATCGAGCTCAAACATCGATATGCGTATCAATCGATAGTTCCTCACTGTTCGAGTATGTTGTCTTCCCCCGCCAGATGGCTCTGCTTGTACTGGGTATGAATAGTCTGTGGTTTATAAAGCCTTAGAAAAGTGTTCACACAAGTCAATGGAGAATATGCTCAGTGTCCCATCCTGTCATAGATTAATCCTTGGACTTCCTTTCTAAGCCAAAATGCTCGTATTTATACTCAAGTTTCCAGCCTCGAACACCGGCCTTTAGGTAATTTCCTGATACAATATTCTGAATTATAACAGATAGATATTCGAAAAATACATAGTTTAGTTTTGAGTAATTTACAAAGAAGGTTTACATATTAGTTTGAGTTAACAATTATTTCTTTAAAGTTCATAAACTTCTTACACTTTGGAAAATATATACATTTAAATGTTCCGCCATTATCTAATTACGATTTGGTTAGCTCATTAACATTGGTAATCTTTGATTGGCAAATTTATACTTACAGCATAATAAATGCATGTTGCGTTAAATGAGCTGACTTCATTAGACTAGTACATAAAGGTTAATACATTAGATCATAAGCACCCTAATAGGTGCGTTCATGTTTGCGTCACAAATTGAGCCATACAACATGTAAATTTTATAAACATTATCACGAAATCAATGTGACACTATATATTCCTTCCTTTACTAAGTACATGCAAAGTTACTAATTGTGCAAGGTCGTAACACAATGTTGACCCAATGTGTGGTTTCTATGTTGGGCCAACTTGGTTTTTACGTTGGGCCAATGTACTGTATAGATAGAGTTATGTTCTGATATATATAATTTATTGTGAGGCCAAATATAAACTATAGTACAAATTATTTGTGTAAAATTAGAAGAAAAAACACGGCACTGTCTCATTCACATGGTATAATTGCTTTAAAGACACCTTCAAGTGGTAGCACAAAACACTTTTTATAGTTTACTTAGTTTTCCACCTTTTATGGAATTGAGTTTGCACATAACATTGTTTTACCACCTGTAAAAATGTTCTTAATCTGCTACAGCTAAAGAATGAAACGATAAGCAATTCCCAGCCTAGAGATATCTTTCATTCAAGGTGGCTGACAAAGGACTAGTGAGTGACTACAAGTTAAAAATAGCTTCTACTTTCATTAAAAATATATTATATTTCCAGTATGTGCTGTGACTGAAATATTCGAAAAGAAACACTGTTACATGTCACTTAATTTACACTCTAGAATTTACAGCATACTCTCGAAAGTTGTCTTATCAGAAGAAAGTAGTTTTTAAAACTGATTTTGACTCACTTCTCCATGGTTGGGCAAACGTTGGCAACAACCACTGTCCCAACGTAAGACCAACTTCAATTTGCCAACCAAGGTAAACCCAACCTTTCCCACATAAAAACGGCGGTTGGCCCAACAGTTGTGGTTACTTTGGAAGCTTGCACAAGTGAAAGAGATATGTTTGTACAAGACTTTAAATCTAATTATAGAGTTTACATTGAACAATAGACGAGCAACTTGTAGCCTTCTGTGGAAGATGTCCTTCAGAGTTTATATGGCTAACAAGCCAAGTAAGTATGTATTGAAGACTGTAATGGGAATAGGCAGTACTCTGGCAGGAAGATATGTGCCTTCATATTCTGTGAAACAGTTGGTATTAACAAAAAGTGGCACCTAGAGAAATATAACAATGGATAATTGGTTTTCCACAATATTACTACTGAAGAAGTTTATTGAATATTTCCAACTAATGAACTGCCAATAACAACATCAGAGAACAGCCAACAAAGTTTGTTAATCTGAAGGAGCTACAGAATAGACTTTTAGACTTCGTTCATATTCTCAGAAAATGAAGACATTGTTGGTGTTTCACTCAAACCAAAACTGACAAGCTTGTGATACTTGTCTGAAGTATGCATTGTCGATAAAAGCATTCACATTGCTTCAAATGAATCGGAAATCATCCACACATTTAATAAGTTAAGCTACTTCTTATTTTTTTCTTCTTGTAGAAATTCAGTTTTACAGGAATTTGGTCTTATCACATGTCTATTAATAAAGCAACACAACATCAGTCTGAAAGATAAATTCTGATTCTGAATAACAACTCTCAAAGAAAAGTTTCGTAGTCATGCAAATATTCAGAAGAGAAAAAAATATGCTGAATACAGAGAGAAGAAATTCCAAGGAGCAACTTACGTCTGGCAACAACCCATCCAATCCCAACTTCCTTTGCTTTCTTTATTGCCAAGTCCATGCAGAAGTTGCCTACTGTTGGCCCTAGTCCATTTTGACCATCCACGAATGCAGTTGCTGCTGTTTCCTTTATAATCATAGGCTTTGCTGCTGGATTTATCATTCCAGATTCAACCATTTCAATGTATACATCTAAAAATTAGATTAATTTTATATGGGTTAAATACATAATAAAAATCACCACTAAAGATCTTAATTACTCGTAGGCTATATGATAATTATTATTATTTCCATTTTACTACATCCATAGGCATGGAAAAGCCACACATGTGTGGTGTAGAACCATAGTGAACCAATAAGTGATATCTTACAAAATTATGAGAATAATGAATCTAATTTTCTTGTTGTTAAGAAAATTCTCTCTTTAATTTTCCAAGTACATATTTTTATTAATGTTACAAAAAATTTTTTGCCACAATTTTAGAGACAAATACACAATATTTGATATTAAAACATTTAAAAATAGCGTTTTGGAGATAGTTCAGTATGGCATTTTCTATAGGTACAAAATGTTCTTGGTTCAGAATGTAGCCACACTGGAAAAAAATATCAAAATGTAAAAGAAAAAAAAAAAAAAAAGTGCACATCCATCAATGTCATCACTGATGTTTTTCCTAGTTTGAAAATTTTCATTTCCATAGAATTGATGCGGAATCAATGTAACAAAGTGTAGCAGGCTGCAGGCATAGGAGGCCTCCCTTCTTGGTTTCTGTGCTCTCATGTATTTGTGAATACAAGTGATGGAGTATATCAGAGTGATATGTCAGTCTATTTTCAGTATCTAAAAAGTCTCCGTTATTGGGCACAAAACTTTCTTCAAATGAATTCAGGTAACTCTGAACAATATGCATCGACATTGAAATGACCTTGGAATTTCTGTTCTGGCGACACATCCACAACAAGATATGGATTTTACATAAATATTCAATATATTCATACAACTGTCATATTATTTTTTACACAACTTGATAAGCACAATGACGAATATTTACAGTACGTGCATTGATCGTGAAAATTTCTAGTAAGAAAGTTACGCAGAAAAAGTTTCCTGTCCAACATGACTACTGTCAAAATCTTCTTCAGACATGCTTGTAAATTAAATTCATCCTTCTGTTCGACGCGAAATTTCGAGTGAACTCACGACCTCCCTTCTTGCACACTTGTTCTAGAATCAAATACGCTGTAGGTTTTATATGTTTATTTTAGACTTCTGGTAGAAAAACTTCGCACCAACAATTTCGCCACACTGTTCATTGCTACAAATGCACAATTACAGCACACAACTACCGAAAAAGCTTCACTTGTCCATGGAAAATGAAGAAACAACAAGTGTCAATACTATCGTCTTCCCATTCAGTCGTTTTATTGCTTCGGGGTTCCCAGACAATTTTGCCAAATTATCAGAAATTTGTAGTTCACAGGTTCCTGTAGCGGCTCTTGGTGAGTTTAGATGACGAGTTTCTAATTTATTTAACAGCCGCCTTAAAAAGAAATTTGGCAACTTTGTCACATTATCACGATTTATTTCAAACGTGCTGATCAAGACATATAATTAAATATACATGATATACTCCACATCATTGTAATCCAAATGTACTTTCCACTAAACTCGGAAAAAATACAACGCATATATGCGATAATTTTGGGAGTAACACGAATCTATAGTCGACTTCCGTGGCTAGCATACCGCATTAGAAACGCAGGGCTTCTGGGTTCGAATCCCGTGTGTTCTTTGTGAGTGCCCCTCCATAAATTTCATTATATCATCACTCATTCTCATCGTCGTGATTACCGAAAAGTAGCAGAAAGCGACGGTAAATAACAAAAATCAAGCAAGAGTCTGTACTTTTTCAGTTACCGATATTTTCTTTCCTAATTGGAAATTGCGTAATTTATTGCTCTACTCTTATGTCATAAATGAATAAGATTATGGAATACAGAATGATTTTTTTCAAGGGTTGGTAATTTTCTATCATCTGTTAACTTCATTGCTTCTGGCAACTCTTCATTGTTTACCGTTCTCCGGAGAGAGGGCCAGTTTCGCCCACGGACCTTGGGTTTCGCCTAGGGGGTGGGTTTCGGACGACAAACCCTCCGTCCTCCCATGTACAGGACCTGTGCCTGTTATTCTCCCAGTTCCCTCGCCTCTTACCCCTTGCGGCTGCGCCTGAGAATGCTCTACTCCTAAAGTGGGAGGACGGCGCCCCGCCACATTTCTCTCTAAGTTCCCTATTCTCCCGCACGATGGCGTGCAAACTTTACAATTGTTGCGGAAGAATGAATACAGAACTTACTAACCAACGATCTATAAGCAACGGAATATTTGCAATTCAGACAATGTAAAAGCTAATATATAAATGTTAATGTAATGGTTGTTCACTTGTGGTTACACACGGCAGTGCGGCGTCCGTATCGTCCTTATGAGCGGCCGCCCCTGGTAAGAACGTACCGTTGGGAAACAGTAATTTTGGCCGTGGTTCCAACGTTGGCCCAATACGTGGCCAACGTGTGGTTTTTACTTTGGGCCAACGTATTGTTTTACTTTGGACCAACGTATTTTTTTACTTTGGTCGGGACGGAAAAATGTTCGAAATTTCCCGAAGCTCTGAATATCTCGAATTCTACACGTCATTTATCAGAAAAGTCGGGATTTTTCCCCCCGATCTCGACTTTTCTGGATCCCGCACACCCCTAACGATAAGTGAAGGGAAGGTGCACGTGATCAGTGCATTGTAATCAAAGTCCTCACCAAAGAAGGCTGCAAACAGTCTGAAATTTGTGCCAGATTGAAACAATAATACAGTGAGAATATGCTACCCGGTGTTGTGTATAATTGATTGAATTGGTGTTTTAAGTCCACTTTAGGCTAATCGGGACTGGAGCTACAGTTTAAAGTGGGATACGACCTACTATGTGCCTCCTCTGGGAATCGAACCCAGGAGACCTTGATTACAATGCGGCGACGCTACCACTGCGCCATCGGGGAGGCCCGATGCTGTGTATAAGTTGCGCAGTACGTTTAAGAAGGGTTGGGAAAAGCAGAGAATGAATGCATGCATCCTAGCCCAAGATGTCCTTAACACAAGATAATATATTGCCCAGTTTTTTCTTGGACTCCAAAGGATTTCCACACGGAGCATCGTACAATCAATGCAGGAAATTACGCAAGGTTCATCAAATGTCCAGTGAAGACAGCCATCAGGAACAAGAGAAAAAGATCACAAACGATGGTGTCATTTCTACAGGATACTGCCCGTCCACACGTCGCTGCTCGAACCATGGCTACAACCCAGAAACTTAAATGGAACCTTGTCCCGCATCCTCCATACAGTCTGGACCTTTTGTCATCTGACTATCTCCTTTTTGGTCGCCTCAAGGAGCATCTGAGCGAGTAAAATTTGGCAGTGATGAGGACGTCATACATGCTGTTCAACAGTGGGTACGTCACCAACCAAATAACTTTTTCCTGGGCGGCATCCACATGCTTCCGGAGCACTGGTGCAAGTGTATTGACTACGAAAGAGAGTATTTTGAAAATGAGCTACCTTGGTTTCAATAAAGGTATTAGAGGTATGCATCCATTTTCGCATTATAATTCATATTTTCACAAGCTATGTAAGTAGACATTTGTCACCAAGCACTCAAACAAATTTGACACCAAGCACTCAAAGAAATATGATAAAGAGAGAGAGAGCGATAAAAGAGGGGAATATAGAGCGATAGAGAGGATAAAGACAGTGAGAGATCATAGATGATGAACAGGAGAAAAAGAGAAGTGGATATAGAGAGATAGAGAGGATAAAGAGGGAATATATAGAGATAGAGAGGATAAAGACAGTGAGAGATCATAGATGATGAACAGAAGAAAAAGAGAAGTGGATATAGAGAGATAGAGAGGATAAAGAGAGTGAGAGATCATAGATGATGAACAGGAGGAAGAGAATGAAGGGAATGAGAAAGAGAGAGAGAGAGAGAGAGAGAGAAAGAAAGAGGATATGAGAAAGAGAGAACACACATACACACACACACACAGAGAGAGAGAGAGAACACAGTGAAAGGCAGAGACAGAGAGAGAGAGAGAGAGAGAGAGAGAGAGAGAGAGAGAGAGAGAGAGAGGGAGAAAGAGGAAATGAGAAAGAGAGAACACACACACACACACACACACACACAGAGAGAGAGAGAGAGAGAGACAAAGGAAGAGGGAGAGAGAGAAATAGTCGGAGAGAGAGAGAGACAAACCGACATACACAGAGAGAGAAATGGAAAGAGAAAGGGTTTTAAAAAGGGTAGAAATGTGCTTTTAGGTGTTTATTTTGAGATTTAACACTCAAAGAATAAAAGAGACGATAGAAAGTGGATAACGAGAGAAAGAGGGAATAAAGAGGCGAGAGATTATAGGTGGCGAACACGAGGATGGGAGAGATTTGAAAAAAAAAAAAAAGGGGGTAGAATGGTGTTTTTGGGAATTTATTGTGATATGTTTGACAAGTAACCCTAAAAAAATAAGAGACAATAAAAGAGGGGATATAGAGAGATAGAGAGGATAAAGAGGGTGAGAGATCATAGGTGATGAACAGAAGAAAGAGAGACAGGCGGAGAACGATGTTTTGGATATGTTTTTGTTATCTACCACTCAAAGCCCAAAAAGAGACTATTAAAGAGGGGATATAGAGAGATAGAGAGGATAGAGAGAGTGAGAGATCATAGTTGATGAACACGAGAAAGAGAGAGAGGTAAAAATGGCGGAGAACGATGTATTTTGGACATGCTCTTCACATCTATCTCTCAAAGAAAGAAGATAAAGAGAGAGAAAGAGAGAGAGAGAGATGAAGGAAATGAGAAAGAGGGTGAGAGAGAGAGAGAAAGAGACAGGAAGAGGGAATGAGAAAGAGGGTGAAAAGAGCGAGTTGAATAAGTGGTAATTGTTGGAAGAATATTCGCACAAAACAGAGAGAGAGAAAGAGAGGGGGAATAAGAAAGAGGGAGAGAGATAAAGAGGAAATAAGAGGGAGAGAGAGAAAGATGAAATAAGAGGGAGAAAGAGAAAATGAAAATGAGAAAGAGGGAGAGAGAGAGAGGGAGAAAGGAATAAAATAGTAGCCTAATTGATGGAAGAATACTCGCACAAAACAGCCATGCTTTGTTTGGGAATCGAACCCAGTGGTGAGTTTGAAGGCGAGAACGAAATCTGAGCTGATTGAGAATATAGGAAGAATGGCATTGCTGATCATCCGTGGAACTGTTGTCTTGTGCTGAATTTTTGAAAGTAATGAAATTTCCGATGTTGTTTTGAAAATCCTAGAATGGAACTGTGACACCCTTTCTCCAGCATATTTACTGGTTTCCAACGGGAAGGTGTTTGAAAGGCACATTTTTTTGGATCTATGACCGTTCATCGGCAGGAAGTGCAATTTCTACTTTGATGTCGATTGTCTGTTAATACCCTGAAGTGTTAACGGGAGACGCACTATTTCGGAAGATTGACTTTCTCCGATTGTGTCGTAGGATTAAAAATAGAGACAAACAAGCACAATGTGTTTGCGGAAAATTTTGTGCATCGATGACGTTGAAGTAGTTACTGTATCTACAACAGTATAAAATTAGATGATTGTCACCAGCTGTCACATTTCCGAAAGAAGCTCAAGAAGACGCAAGCTGTATTTGCCGACTTGTATCAGTAAATTAATACCAGGTAAGACTGTAGTAAGTTGTTATAATTTTACTGATTAATATTGCATTGTGTATTTGAAATAAAAGTTTAATGTGAATTTTGTGCATTTTGTTAACTTTATATTAGACTAATTGCGATGATGATGATGACAAAATTAAAAATGGCTTCTCAAGTTTATTTTATGCTCGGATAGGTTAATCAGGACTGGGTTTATATTTTAAATTAAGATCCGAACCAATGCTCTGTGTTTCTAGACCGATATTTTAATACATCAGTCGCAGTGAGGGTTCACGAGTGGGAAACGCCACAAAGATGCGAACTTAGAATTTATTATTTTTTTATTTTTTTTTGGCACACTAGGATGTTAACCAACCGCTACGATTCTTAACTTTTTGCTTTGTAGGTACTGTCTCGGAGAATGGTAGTAAGACATCTGAATGTCTTTCAAAATAAAATTTGTGGTGATTTTAGTTTAGAGTAAAGATGAATTGAAAAATTTACCGAAAACACTAATATTATTTTTTCTTTTCAGATTAACACTGCAGAATCGCCCTTCTACTTTGTGTGAACCATATTTGAAAATAAAAAAAATCGGTAAGTAAATTTTAAAAGAACATTATTTTTTTAAATTAACGATTCAGTGAATATTGCAGTGAATATATTGATATTATTCCTATGTATTGGTTATTGCTAATTTGAAAAAACCAGTCAGTGTGCAATATCTTTCTAGACCAAGATTTCCTTGAATACATCGCGACGATGAGACTGAATGTTGACAAGATGAAAACTGTTTTATTAAGGTTATTTTATACTCGCATAGGTTAATTTTGACTGGTTCTATATATTTTAAATACAGATTATATGTAGTGTGCAATGTTTCTACGCCAAGACACATCACAACTATTACTGTATCATCGAGTATCAAAAGTCAAACATAAAATAGGATTCGAACTTAGATTTTTTTGGCATTATAGGATGCAAACAATTTTTAACGATTTTGATTTTCATTGATTGATTGATTTGCTTTATTTTATTTTGTGCTTTTTGGTTAATTTGCGATGATGGGATGAAAATTGATGAATGGACACTCACAAACATTTATGCCCATTTATGGACTTCTAGCGTCGGAGCGCGATGCTAACCACTCGGCCAAGGGATCCGACATTTTAACGATTTTGAATTCTATGCTTTGTAGCTAACTTCACCGACAGGAAGAATGGTAGCAATGCATGCAAATAATTTTAAAATAAAATTTGTTGCATACGATAATCTGTTTAAATTTATTAGTTTTAATTAACCTCTTAACATACAGATTTTTTTAAAAAAATGTTTCGATTTTAATGTAATTTTTTTATTACTTGGTTGAAATAATCAGTTAAGAACATTATAAATGGTTATAATAATGTTGATTGTTGACAACTCAACAATGAGATACATGCGTCTAAAAAGCCCCTAAAATAAAATCCCGAGTATACTCGTGCTATCAATGAGTAAAATATTACAAATAGAACTTGTTAAAAAATCAAGATAATTTATTTTAATAATCAAAATAAACACAAAATAGCAATGAAACACTAATTAGTGAACTTGAAAACAATTGTTTATATTATAGGGACTTTGTCATTAGTCTTAAAACGTGTATAAGTGTACCCACTAAACGTGAAATACATTGTTTATAAGTTACTGGCTGTGTGATAAGCCCTGAAACATGGATCAATGCACAAAGCTACACTGCATTCCTCACACATGTATCTGGATTCTCTTCTAGCCTTCTTCCCTCTAGCATCACGCACACTGCTGCACATTCTTGTAGGATTTTGCTTCTCCTCAGTTGAAGGAATCACTGAAGGAAAATGGCGACCAACAAGTCGCATTGGTGTTGCAGTTGCTGACGGGCGACCAGCTGCTTTCGGCGAAAATTCTTCTCTTTGATGATGAGCAACCACTTTTTCAATGACAGCGACACGAAAGTCAAGGCGCTCTCTTCCGTCCTCCATGTTTTCTGTAGAGTACGAAGGCATTCCACACAGCAAGTTCTAAGAGGTGGAAAAATATTTTCTTATAATATTTTTTACCTCGCTTTCGTAGCAATGGATTGTTTGCAATGTACTGATCTACCCCATCAACACCTCCCATTGTATCATTATATGCAAACACGACCACAGGCTTCACAACATCTTTGTTCCTTTGTCTGCGTGTTTCCATTTCCGCACTGTGGAAACTGGATAACATCGAGACATCTCTTTTGTCTTTCCACTTCAGTGCAAGAAGTTTACCTCGTTGGAATGCTATAGTATCTCCTTTCTTCAGTTTCATCCTTTGAAACGATGGAGGCATATTCTTTCTTGTGGGACGCACAGTGCCATACACATCTGTTCTAGTAGATATCAAAATGTCGGCAAGCTGGGGAGAACTGTAGTAGTTGTCTACAGTTAGGCAGTGTCCCATATTCAGCAGGGGTTTCATGAGTGTCATGACAACTTGTGATGACATGGGTAAATCTTTATAGTCCTCATGAAATTTAGTGCCAGCGCCTGTGTATATTATTAGGGATCAGACATATCCAGTTGCCGATTCACACAGCATGAATGACTTGATGCCAAATCTGGCTTGTTTCATAGGTATATATTGGACCCATCCCAACCATCCTTTGTATAACATCAGACTTTCATCAATTGTCACATCTTGTTTTGGAGTACAAGCAGATTTAAATTTGGTAGATTAGTGATCCAAAATTGGCCATATTTTATTCAGTTTTGGTTGAGGATGACTCTCAGCGTCATATGTACTATTATCAGAGAAATGCAGATTTTTCTTCAAATTCACAAATCTATGAAACAGCAAAATTTGTCGAAAAATTGGTGTAGCTAAAATTGGATTCTTAGTCCAGTACATTTGATAGGTAGGTTTCTTTACAATACTCTGTAACAGTATGAGTGAAATAAAAATATACATTTAGTCCATTGTTGTGTCTTTCCATTCTCGTCCCAGTGTCTGCCTTGCATATCTGTTAGTTTCAGTCACCAAAATTCCTACAAAATCATCATCAATAAACTGACAAAAGTAGTGCATAACATCCTCAATATGTGGCTCGAAATTCACTTCGGGTTTACCTGTGAAAGTAAAGCGTGGTCGGGCAGTTGGAAGTTGTCCAGAAGTATCAATTTCACACCATTGTCTGGCACTTGCAAAGTCACTTTCTTCTGAACTTTCTTCATGACTTTCTTCGGAGCTATCTGAATCACTAAACTCAATATCAAGCTCTTCTTCACTCTCCATTTTCACAAAAGAAGAAAAAACTGCCAAGAAACATGGAAGAAAACAAAGGCAACCTAACTGACTTTTTCACACCTACGCCGTAGACGAAAATAAACGTCAAAAGAAGGAGATTAGTGACATCTACCAGAAAGACAAAAAAACAACAACTTCAACAGCACTATTAGTGACATCTACCAGAAAAACAAGTAAACAACAACTTCAACAGCACTATCTAGCGGAAACATGCAGAAACATAGAAAAACGAGTATAATCGTCCTTTTAAAATGTGTATGGATAAAAAGAAGTTACCCCGAATATACTCGGGATATTATATTTTCGTGGAAATTAAAAACCCGAGTATACTCGGGCTTTTATGTTAAAAGGTTAATTGAACAATGTACGGAAAACACTAATATCATTTTTTTATTTTCAGGTTATTCGTGCGGATCATCTTTTCTATTTTGTTTGAAGTGTATTTGATATTTGATAATACGAAGCGGTAAGTAATTTTTAAACAAGAACAATATTTTTTGTTTTATTTGTAATAGATTCAGTTACAGTGTAGTGCATATAATTATTTCATTACTATGAAAACGAGTGATGTTGCTTCGGAGTTAACTATTGAGAGGGACGGTGGAAGATGAAATGTGTTAATTACATTCACAATAGAACAGTTTGTATTACAGTGAGGATTTTCTTAACTACCCAAGAAGCTATCGTTATTTGAAAGAGATAGATATTTGTATTTATAAAAAGAGAGACATTTGAAGAAAATGGTTCTGGCGCATTTACGATTCGAACCTAAGACTTTTGATTTTGATGTGCACCAAGATTTTCTATTTTTATTTTATGTTATTTTTTCTACCACTTTTGGCTAAACGCGACGATGAGTGATCATGTGATGAAGGGATACTTACAAATAACATCTTTGCCTAATTCGGGATTCGAACAAGGGACCCCTTTGGCGCGCCAGCATTCTTAAAATATAACTTTTGTAATTCAATGTAGCTTTTTCTACCGATGCTTAACCGCGACGGTGAGGATAAGTGATGATATGATGCAATTGATGAAAGAACACAAAGAAAAAACACCAATGCAAAAAGAAAAAACAGGAATCGAACCTAGGATCTCTGGTGCTGTGCTAACCACTTCACCAAGCGGTAGGATATTTGGGAATATGGTTTTTTTGGCATAAAGTTATGTGCATCGGAATATAATATTGTGTCAACCATGTAAATGTATGTATCTTCACGGTAATTTCGAGGAGGGCGCCCCTCTGCGGAAATTTTTGTGAGTTTTTTTTTTAACGTGTGTGGCGATGCGGTTTCAATTTTTAATCCCATTTTAAATTGTAGGTCCAGTCCCAATTAGCCTTACTGTGCATAAAATGGACCTAAAATACCAAATCAATCAGCCAACAACCACACGGTATGATATTTGGGAATCTGGTCTTCTGACATAAAGTTATGTGCATTGGAATATAATATTGTGTCAACTATGTAAAAGTATGTACTTTCACGGAAATATCGAAGAGGAAATGATTGATAGCAATTGTATTATATGTAATAAATTTATAAAATTAAAAAATAACCACCTTGAGACTTATCCAGATTTTATTTTTCAGCGAAATGACCATCGACGCAAACATGGTAATTGTGAACCCCACGGAAGTGGACGTAGTGTGTGTATGAAACGACCAAGGATATTATTACTCATGTTTTCACAGTCGAGTATTCATGATGGCAGGGAAGAACACCACCGAAGTAGACAATGATATTGTTACGGAAATTTTAACGTTCTGTACATGTTCGCACGATTATGTCGACGTGTACTGTCTCTGGAACTCATTGAAGCGTTACACTCCAGATTACGCTGTGATTTGCAATGGCTGTTACGAATGTTTGGATAATCAGGATGGACATTCTTGTGAGATGGACCATTTCTTGAAATGCGGCGGCAAAGGTGTAGAATCTGAATGTCATCGGTGCATATGGAGCAAGATAAGAAGTGTGAGGCAGTATTTCCAGGAACCAGAGAATACGTTACATGTATTTCAGTTCTATCAACGGAACCACCCTGAATTCAAGGGAGATCCGCTAGGAGATGAGCAGGTATTCTACAATTCCCTTTGCACTCTTTGTGAGATGTCTTCACTGTTGAAAGAACTGGTGGTATGCATTGCAGAGAATGAGCGGACATATGGTGCGACCAGATGGCGAGATAGATAAGTGATAATTTTTAAACAAGAACAATATTTTTTTTGTTTTATTTTTAATAGTTTCAGTTACAGTGTAGCGCAAATAATGATTTTATTACTATAAAAACTAGTGATGTTGCTTCGGAGTTTACTACTAAGCGTATTGAGGTGGCGGTGGAAGATGATATGTGTTAATTATATTCACAATAGAATAGTTTCTATTACAGTGAAGATTTTTCTTTACTACCCAAGAACCTAACGTTATTTGAAAGAGATAGATGTTTGTATTTAGCAAAACAGAGAAATTGAGAAGAAAATGGTGCTGGCACATTTACGATTCGAACCTAAGACTTTTGATTTTGATGGGCGCCAAGATTTTATTTATTTTATGCTATTTTTTTTCTACTACTTTTGGCTAAACGCGACGATGAGTGACGATGTGATGAAGGTATATTTACAAATAACATTTTGACCTAATTCAGGATTCGAACAAGGGACCTCTTTGGCGCGCCAGCATTCTTAAAATGTAACTTTTGTAATTTAATGTCGCTTTTTCTACCTTTAATGTGAGTGAAGTATAGGTTTTGTTTAAAACTGTTGGTCCACTGCTTTTTCTATCCCCCCGCCAAAGAAAAAAGTAAAATGGGTGGATAAGTTATTGTTAGAGAAAATGTTTGTCTTATGAACTTGAATGTCCACAAGTGGATAGTGAGAAGCGTTCTTTCACGCTGTTGAAAAATACCGTGGTATTGTGAAAAGTAAAAATGTGATAAGTATAGAGAACATGCCAAACGTGAAAATGTAAAAACACATGCAATTAAATGTTTGGAAATTATACTGTTGTTTATTGTAATGATTACAAGAAATAAAATATGTTTAAAGTTTATGAATGTTTAGTTACAATTTTTGAAGTGCATAATTGGTGCATATATAAATTATTTACAATGAAATGAATGGTGATGTATATAAATGTATGCAATATGTAATAAGATAGAGGGCATGGTGGTTCGGATTTCACTTTTCAAACTGTAGGTCCTATCCTGATTAGTCACTTTGTGAATGAAATGGATGTAAAAACATACTGAATCTATTAACTCAGAGTGGTTGGAATTCGACATTAAATTAATTAACTTAATGAACTAATGATGTAATGGTAACCTATGTTATTGTCTTGTATTTAGCTGTTCTGAGTTTGACACCTAATGAAAATATCTATTCTATGTCCATCTCAAATTTACCAGCAGTAATGTTGTCACTTTGTAATAAAAATACCTGGCTGAATACCCGGTGGGAACACATATTGTCCGGACCCACAAGGTCTTTGGAGATGTGTGGGGAGAAAGTTCTCGGAATTGTAAGATTTGGGCGTAAAGTCTTGGAAGTTCACAACAGTCAAACTTGATAAATGTGTGTAAATTAAGAAGAGAGATTCCATAAATAATAGAAGTGGTTAACACATTTAATCTACGTGAATATGGAAAAGGTAAAATAATTGAGAGAATTATTATTATTATTATTATTATTTTCGCAACTTGTAGTTGTAATGTTGTTAACATGCAATGATGCAAATAATATATTTATAATACCGGTTAACACAAATGTTCAAGGTTCCAAGGATGGAAACATGGTGGAGACACCAGTCTACGGTCGAACCAGGGACTTTTGAAGACAAATTTAAAAGGTTCAAAGGTTGCTGGTTAGATACCCGATGTAATTACCATCACTCCAATTCACATTGTTGTAATGAGAGAAAAGTGGCAGGAATGCGACAGTAAAGAAATTAAGATAATCAAGCAGTGACATTATGATCAAGGGGTCCCAGAATCGATACCCGATGACGATACACCAATTTCAAAGTTGCATCTTATGCCTTGATATTTTAACAAAGCTGTGTTTGAGATTACAAGTTCGAGTTCTTTTGATAAATATGTCCAACAGAAGTATTATTTTATCGCGTTTTCTGCAAATGAACCGATTCGTACAACGGAACTAACATTTTCTAATTTTGCATATTAAGACAAAACCGGTGCCAAGCGGAAAAATAGCATGCAGGGAGAAAAGAGAGATGAAGATAAAGAGAGGGAGAAGAAATAGAAAGAATAACTATTTTTCTCTTTTGTTTTTCCATGTGCGACTGTGAAAAAGGAAAGAAAGAAACAGAGATAGAGTCAAAGAGATAGAGGAACAAAGCAGAAAATAAAAAGATATACAAATTCCCTCCTTTTGTCTTCTTCCTTTTTTTGATCGTGACTCGAAAGGAGAGAAAAATAAATAAAATACAAAGAGCGATAAAAACAAACCAAAAGAAACATAAGAGAAAAAAACACTCCCTCCCTTTTGTCTCTCAGAGTATATCCTTCACTGCTGTTTTCTCTCTCTTTAGATTCACACAGAGCTGCGACAAAGTAATAAAGCACAACACCAATCATTTGTCGAGCAGATAACTGAACAGTAAACTGACTCTCGAAGACAAATTTGAAAATGTCAAAGTGTCCCTGGTTCGAGACTCGATGGAGCATTCGCCTACGAACATCTCAATTTCACCTCATATACCTATTTCATATGTTGATAAGAAAAACCGTTGGAACAATTTGTGGGTGTTTTTTTAAGTGTGGTAGGGGGAAAATGTTGAGAAAGGAAGAGAGTAAAGAAGTGGGTGAGGGTTGGAATTGAACATTGAACAAACGTTTTACAAGGTTGAGAATTAAATAGTATCCAAGAATGTTCCAGGGTGTATTAGAATTTTGGAAACGAATAACCTGAAAATAAAAAAATGATATTAGTGTTTTCCGTACATTGTTCAATTAATTAAAACTAATAAATTTAAACAGATTATCGTATGCAACAAATTTTATTTTAAAATTATTTGCATGCATTGCTACCATTCTTCCTGTCGGTGAAGTTAGCTACAAAGCATAGAATTCAAAATCGTTAAAATGTCGGATCCCGTGGCCGAGTGGTTAGCATCGCGCTCCGACGCTAGAAGTCCAATAATTGGGCATAAATGTTTGTGAGTGTCCATTCATCAATTTTCATCCCATCATCGCAAATTAACCAAAAAGCACAAAATAAAATAAAGCAAATCAATCAATCAATGAAAATCAAAATCGTTAAAAATTGTTTGCATCCTATAATGCCAAAAAAAATCTATGTTCGAATCCTATTTTATGTTTGACCTTTGATACTCGATGATACAGTAATAGTTGTGATGTGTCTTGGCGTAGAAACATTGCACACTACTTATAATCTGTATTTAAAATATATAGAACCAGTCAAAATTAACCTATGCGAGTATAAAATAACCTTAATAAAACAGTTTTCATCTTGTCAACATTCAGTCTCATCGTCGCGATGTATTCAAGGAAATCTTGGTCTAGAAAGATATTGCACACTGACTGGTTTTTTCAAATTAGCAATAACCAATACATAGGAATAATATCAATATATTCACTGCAATATTCACTGAATCGTTAATTTAAAAAAATAATGTTCTTTTAAAATTTACTTACCGATTTTTTTTATTTTCAAATATGGTTCACACAAAGTAGAAGGGCGATTCTGCAGTGTTAATCTGAAAAGAAAAAATAATATTAGTGTTTTCGGTAAATTTTTCAATTCATCTTTACTCTAAACTAAAATCACCACAAATTTTATTTTGAAAGACATTCAGATGTCTTACTACCATTCTCCGAGACAGTACCTACAAAGCAAAAAGTTAAGAATCGTAGCGGTTGGTTAACATCCTAGTGTGCCAAAAAAAAATAAAAAAATAATAAATTCTAAGTTCGCATCTTTGTGGCGTTTCCCACTCGTGAACCCTCACTGCGACTGATGTATTAAAATATCGGTCTAGAAACACAGAGCATTGGTTCGGATCTTAATTTAAAATATAAACCCAGTCCTGATTAACCTATCCGAGCATAAAATAAACTCGAGAAGCCATTTTTAATTTTGTCATCATCATCATCGCAATTAGTCTAATATAAAGTTAACAAAATGCACAAAATTCACATTAAACTTTTATTTCAAATACACAATGCAATATTAATCAGTAAAATTATAACAACTTACTACAGTCTTACCTGGTATTAATTTACTGATACAAGTCGGCAAATACAGCTTGCGTCTTCTTGAGCTTCTTTCGGAAATGTGACAGCTGGTGACAATTATCTAATTTTATACTGTTGTAGATACAGTAACTACTTCAACGTCATCGATGCACAAAATTTTCCGCAAACACATTGTGCTTGTTTGTCTCTATTTTTAATCCTACGACACAATCGGAGAAAGTCAATCTTCCGAAATAGTGCGTCTCCCGTTAACACTTCAGGGTATTAACAGACAATCGACATCAAAGTAGAAATTGCACTTCCTGCCGATGAACGGTCATAGATCCAAAAAAATGTGCCTTTCAAACACCTTCCCGTTGGAAACCAGTAAATATGCTGGAGAAAGGGTGTCACAGTTCCATTCTAGGATTTTCAAAACAACATCGGAAATTTCATTACTTTCAAAAATTCAGCACAAGACAACAGTTCCACGGATGATCAGCAATGCCATTCTTCCTATATTCTCAATCAGCTCAGATTTCGTTCTCGCCTTCAAACTCACCACTGGGTTCGATTCCCAAACAAAGCATGGCTGTTTTGTGCGAGTATTCTTCCATCAATTAGGCTACTTTTTTATTCCTTTCTCCCTCTCTCTCTCTCCCTCTTTCTCATTTTCATTTTCTCTTTCTCCCTCTTATTTCATCTTTCTCTCTCTCCCTCTTATTTCCTCTTTATCTCTCTCCCTCTTTCTTATTCCCCCTCTCTTTCTCTCTCTCTGTTTTGTGCGAATATTCTTCCAACAATTACCACTTATTCAACTCGCTCTTTTCACCCTCTTTCTCATTCCCTCTTCCTGTCTCTTTCTCTCTCTCTCTCACCCTCTTTCTCATTTCCTTCATCTCTCTCTCTCTCTTTCTCTCTCTTTATCTTCTTTCTTTGAGAGATAGATGTGAAGAGCATGTCCAAAATACATCGTTCTCCGCCATTTTTACCTCTCTCTCTTTCTCGTGTTCATCAACTATGATCTCTCACTCTCTCTATCCTCTCTATCTCCCTATATCCCCTCTTTAATAGTCTCTTTTTGGGCTTTGAGTGGTAGATAACAAAAACATATCCAAAACATCGTTCTCCGCCTGTCTCTCTTTCTTCTGTTCATCACCTATGATCTCTCACCCTCTTTATCCTCTCTATCTCTCTATATCCCCTCTTTTATTGTCTCTTATTTTTTTAGGGTTACTTGTCAAACATATCACAATAAATTCCCAAAAACACCATTCTACCCCCTTTTTTTTTTTTTTTCAAATCTCTCCCATCCTCGTGTTCGCCACCTATAATCTCTCGCCTCTTTATTCCCTCTTTCTCTCGTTATCCACTTTCTATCGTCTCTTTTATTCTTTGAGTGTTAAATCTCAAAATAAACACCTAAAAGCACATTTCTACCCTTTTTAAAACCCTTTCTCTTTCCATTTCTCTCTCTGTGTATGTCGGTTTGTCTCTCTCTCTCTCCGACTATTTCTCTCTCTCCCTCTTCCTTTGTCTCTCTCTCTCTCTCTCTCTCTCTGTGTGTGTGTGTGTGTGTGTGTTCTCTCTTTCTCATTTCCTCTTTCTCCCTCTCTCTCTCTCTCTCTCTCTTTCTCATTCCCTTCATTCTCTTCCTCCTGTTCATCATCTATGATCTCTCACTCTCTTTATCCTCTCTATCTCTCTATATCCACTTCTCTTTTTCTCCTGTTCATCATCTATGATCTCTCACTGTCTTTATCCTCTCTATCTCTCTATATTCCCCTCTTTTATCGCTCTCTCTCTCCTTATCATATTTCTTTGAGTGCTTGGTGTCAAATTTGTTTGAGTGCTTGGTGACAAATGTCTACTTATGTATCTCGTATTGTAGAGAGAAAAGGGGGGACATCATAAAAATACATAATTTCCGAGGCCATCCATCGGTACCCGGTCAGGCGTAACAAACAACATTCCACTGCAAGATCAGTAGTGACATAGGAAACGCACAACATTCCTAATTCACTGCCGGGTCCGACGGCTGAAATAAACAAGTAAACAGCCGTCGACTCGGAACGATAAATCAGTAAAACGTCACGCCGTCAAAGCCGAATAAAACCCTAAAATCGATTTTCGGACAGTTGCAAAGAACCATCAGATGTAACCAGAGAAACCAACGACCATCGTGGGAGACCCAGGGCAACCGCCGTGCCTCACAATCACCGCACAGTAGCTGGGCCTTCTCCACCGTGCCGGCCCGACTGCTTGCTGTCTCCTCTACAACGCATCACGGGGCCCACGCTCGCTCATCATCCTTCACGCCGCAATTTCCGCGATTTCACGCCGCCTGAGAACCACACCAGCTGCTCATCGCATCGGTCGTTCCCGTTCACCTGCCGACGGGCCGAAGTCCATTGCTCGGTCGTGAAGATATATCGCTCCAGACGACCCACGACGTCCGATCGCCAGCGCCTGGTTAACCCTGCTCGTCAGGACGAACATCGCCAGCCTATCGGGGACGCTGGCAAATATGTGAGTCCATCTCCGACGAACTCTTCAGACTGGCTGATCGAGAGGTGAGTTGTCTCTGTTGCTTCTCTCCACACCGTAGCAAGGGAGATGTACGGGGTCCGATACACTGTCTAACGCTATCATCTGGCATTAAAGAAGCGTTCGCAGTTCGATCCCTGTGCAAATGTCAAATAAACGAGCGAACGCATCATCGTTGTTTGAAGGAGTCAAGAGCCGCCGAAGCCTTCACCGCCTTTCGGCCACGAAGTAGAGCGAACGGGCGTCGCCAAAGGAGACCTTAGGGCGGCAAAGTCCCAAGTATCAACATCGCTATGTCTTGGGCCAATTACGTTTGTCGTGACCGCGCCGCTTG
The DNA here is from genome assembly GCF_977018435.1 of Lepisma saccharinum. Taxonomy (NCBI): domain Eukaryota; kingdom Metazoa; phylum Arthropoda; class Insecta; order Zygentoma; family Lepismatidae; genus Lepisma; species Lepisma saccharinum. Next base: position 48,435,258 of record NC_139245.1, on the reverse strand, counting down.
CCGTCTCCAACATCTCGCCATTGACTCTCGCCCTCTGCAACACGATCTCGACCAAGTACGGAGAATTGCCGACAGAACCAGGTCGCCAGCGCCTAGCTAGCTGCTCCGTTGCCGAGACAACCGTCGCTTGCACAGCAGGGGCGAGGATCGCTGTTAGCCCGTAACGAAGGACTGCCGACAGAGGGGTAAGATATCCACGCACTGTGTCTCCCTCTCTCTCACACCTTGGCTGGTCCATCACGATCCCTGTGCAAGTGTCAAAGAAACCAGCTAACGCATCAATATACAGTGTGTCCGGCTTAAAAGTACAATAAAAGAAAAATTAATAACTTTCAAGTATATTAAGATATTTCCGTACAACTTTTCTTCTATGTATAAAGTAACTCAAAAAGTTTTTTTACATATCTATTACACCTCAATATGTGCACGATTAGTGGTATGACAACCTACGTATATTCAAGCTCCGCGCGCATGTGTTGTACAGCATTACTTTACTGGCATCACATTCCAGATTGCAGCACAAATGCCAGGTCTTAGATCAACAAGGTCAGGATCTCGTGTTTGGTACACTTGAAACTTTACAAAACCTCACAGAAAAAAAATCAATAAAATAAATCTTCGTAGTAGGGTGCTTAGAACTCGATTCGGATTCGGATTCCACATTAAACTGTAGGTCCAGTCCCGATTAGCCTTTCTGTACATAAAGTAGACTTAATAACAAACTGAAACTCTAATATTTCTCAGTCTTGAAGTTCCTGGTGGTGGTGCCAGTGTGGTCTGGAAATTGAGACATTTTTCAATACCGAACGTCAGGATTATTAATATTCCTTCTCAATCCTGTCCCGCAAGAAATTTCTGTCCCGTACACCCCTAGTTACGGCAGTCAACATGATTCTAATGTGAGTCAAACCCTGTGGCCGAGTGGTGTCGACCTCCGTGGCGAAGTGGCTCATTTTTCCGCGACGAGGCGAGGTAGAGAGCAGACGTGTCTAGCGAGCGCTCCCGAACATTCGTCAAGTAGAGTAGAATCAACACGCGGAATTAGTTTCTACAGACAGGTGAATATTATATTAACAGCAGAGCGAGCAGCTCAGTATCAGCGACGTTAAGTGAACGTATGTAATTTCTCAGACATGCCGGTCAAAAGGTTAAACACTTTGCAATTTTCCTTCGCCCGTGTGCAGCAAAGACCGACCACGCTCGCCATTCATGAATGGATGAGAGATGTAGTGAAATTGCGCGTAGCGGACGTTTTGAGTATCGAAGTAGACTTCGTAAAACATCAAGTGTTTGTTAAAGTAAGCACCGAACAATTTTGCACGGAAATAATAGCACGTAGTAAAGGAACTTTCGTATTCACAGACGACACGGGAGAATATGATATACCAGTACATAGAGCAGACAAACCTGTCACAATCGTTCGTATTCATCTAGTGCCCATGGAATTACCAGACACTGCCATAACAACCGAAATGTCCAAATACGGAATAGTACAAACAGTACGAGATGAAGTTTATTCCACATCTCTCCCCTACCCAGTCAGAACGGGCAGGAAGATAGTACGCATTATCCTACAAAAACCGGTGCCATCTTACATTATGTTAAATGAAGAGCGTTATTGGGCCACGTATGAAGGGCAAAACAAACTCCCTTTTAGATGTAATGCCCAGGACCACTTACATCATGAGTGCCAGCATAGGGTGGCAAGGTCGACACGCACTGCTGGATACGCTGCAGCGGTGGTTAATACACTCCCCAGTTCTTCACACCCTCCTAGGGAATCAACTGCTCAAGACCAGAATACCCGAACCATTATACCAGTACCGGCATACCGACAGGCTACACCAGAGAACCACAAGGAACAACACGAGCAGATGGTAGTCACTGAAGACAACGAGACCAAGGCAAGTACTAAGATCCCCAAACCCCCACAGTTAAATCCGCAAGAAGATAATGCAAGTGATGGGAACAAGGAAAGTGTGCACGAAAGTGCAAGTGAAAGTGTAAGTGGGAACGAATCTATAGCTCCAATTACCCTATTCGAATTCCCGAATCAAGACCCCCAAATCCCAACAAGTTCGATGTTCGCAGAAGCAGAATTTCCAGAACCTACCCCCAAAAAAACCCGCTCACGATCCGCCAGGGATGCGAGGAAAAATGCTACAGACCATATGACCTTACGTCCGAAGAAACAAAAAAAGGATGACGTGGTAAGTACAGCAGTAGAAGTAAAGCTTAAGCCCAAGAGAGAAAACCCTATTCAACCGAACCCTTTTTTAGGAAAAGAGGAAAAAAGTTTAGAACTAATAGGGGCAGGGACACATAAACCAAGTGATACAGAAATGCCGGTATAATTTAACAATACAGGGAATTTCTCCAATTTGTTTGAATTTTCGGTTACTTACTAATTTGGGTCTCCTAATCACGAATCTGCACTTAAAATTTGGCGCTCACGTATAAATTTGGCGCTTATTTTGGGGCAGGTGAATCCGGCCACTTTCTAACATGCCCTTAACAGGGAGTCTATAGATATAGGCGGGGCCGCGATAGCGGTTGGGGGCGGTAGGTCGATTACCCCAGGGGCGGAGCCCGGAACCGGCGGGAAATTCGGAAATCGAGGGTGTGGAAATAAGAATTTAATTTCGATTATTTTGCTATTTCCACGTGTGAGCGCCAAATTTTGACTGCAGATTCGTGATTAGGGGGCCAAAATTAGTGAGTATGCCGAATTTCAAACAAAATGGAGAAATTCCCTGTATTGTAAAATCGCTCCCAATTGCAAAGCATAAAGTACTAAAAATTATTAATGCATTGCTTAAATAAGTTCCTGACATCCCTAATGTACATATTTACATTAGCAACGATTAACCTTAACAAATTACAAAGTCAGAATAAACTAATGGCGTTAAATGATTTTCTGTCACAGTCGGATATTGATATAGCTTTCCTACAAGAAGTAGGCATTGACAATTTTTCATCTTTGGCAAGGTACAAGGTTCATAATAATTTTACTGCCACATATTAAGGCACAGCAATAGCGGTGCATCAAAGAATTGATTTACATAATGTCACCTTCCACCCATCAGGAAGATTAATAAGTGCGGAATTAGGTCCTTTGTTTTTATGCAATGTATACGCGCCTTCAGGAAGTCATAATAAGCATGAACGAGAACATTTCTTTTCAACAATCTTAAGTCCAGAATTAACATCGCATATATTAAATGCGTTAGTGGCTGGCGATTTCAATTCCGTCCTAGACGGGCAAGATCAACAACCAGGCTATAATTTCTCCCGGGCACTATATGAATTAACAAAGGGCTTAAAGTTACAAGATGCATGGGTTTGTAACCATAGAGACCAACCAGGATTTACACATTTTACAACTCAAAGTTCTTCACGCATCGACCGATTTTATATAGCGAAGGGTTATAAAGAAAATGTGCAAAGTGTAAGTGTGTTTCCTGTTTGTTTCAGTGATCATAGTGCATTAATATTAAAAATAAAATTGGAAAAAAACAAATCATGTATGGGAAGAGAATACTGGATGCTAAATTGTTCAGTATTGGCGGATAAAAATTATGAACAGCTAATAAAAGACACTTGGCTAGAGCTAGTTAAGCGTAGATCACCCAGTAAGACCCTAACAGACTGGTGGGAATTCATTGTAAAACCAAAATTTCGGTATATTAGTAAAATGTATAGTATAGAAAAAAGTAGAGATTTTAACAACATGTATAATTTCTATTATGCCGTGTTACATGATTTACAAAGTCTAGCATTACAAGGTAATGTAAATAAGCCTTACATTAACGAGATGAAATCAAAATTACTCTCTCTACACCGAAAAAAGAGAAACATTGCAAAAATTAAAAGCAAAAAGCTACCCTTGGATAATGATGAAGAGGCAAATTTATATCATATTTTACAAGAGCACAGACAAGTTAAAAGTCACCTAATAACAGAGATAACAGACGACACAGGAGAGATTACAACTAATCCCAGAGTAATTCAGAATACATTCTACAATATTATTTAAATTTAATGGGCCAAGCTCATAATCCCGAAGACTCCAATTGGGACTTTACGAACCAAGTAACAGAAAGATTAACTGAAGAAGAGCGAACGGAAATTAGCAAACCCTTTACGAACACTGAAGTAAGAAATGCAGTTTTCAAAGCGGCCAGAAATAAATCAACGGCAGAAGATGGCCTGCCCTCAGACTTTTATCAAACCTTTTGGAATCTAATTGGGGATGTTTTTACGCAATGGGTCAATGATGTATTACAGAGTGGGAAATTAGGGTTCTCAAGTAGAACAGGAATTGTGGTTTTCGTTCCAAAAAAACCGAAACCTAAAGTGGTTACTGACTACCGCCCGATTACAATTCTAAGTAGCGATATCAAGATTATCAGTAGATGCATAAACATCCGCCTAATTCCTTACATGCATAAACTAGTAGGGGACACACAATATGCATGTAACCCTCAAAGAACAATTCATAATTTATTACAAACTATACGTGATGTAATTATTACAACACAAAACCAGCAAGTCAACAAAGCAATTTTAACAGTGGATTTCTCACAGGCTTATGAGTTAGTCATAAATATATGTACAGTGTTTTAAGGGCTTTTGGTTTCGGAGATACCTTTACAAAATGGATACAAATTTTGTACGGAAACACTAAATTAAAACTAAAACTTAATGGGTGTCTTACGAAAACATTTCAAATGAAACGAGGTGTTTTACAAGGAAGTCCACTCAGTAGTGCATTATATGTATTAACACTAGTTCCCTTACTTAAAAGATTACAAGAAATAAATGAGGGCATTTCTGTCATGTCTAAAACGATTCAAGTTAGTAGTTTTATGGATGACATTACGTTATTGTTAAATAGCGAAAGGGATTTGGAAAATGCACAAAAGTACTTGAAATACTTCGAAAATGTCTCGGGCGCAAAGTTAAATTTAAACAAAACGTTTTTGTTACCTTTGGGTGTCAACAATTTGTTTAGTAATAACACTAGTGTACGTGTAGCACAGAAAGTGAAAATACTAGGTATATATTTTTATACAAATATCCGAGATACCATCGAACATAATAGTCGGATAGTGACCGAAAAAGTTATATATACTTTACGTGCAAATCAACTAAGGTTTCTTTGCTTGAAATCGCGAGTGAGATACGTAAACATCTACGCCTTATCGAAGTTTTGGTACCTATCCAAGACATTGACCTTGTCAGCGAAGCAAATAGCTAGGGTGAAGCAACAGGTTGGTAAATTCCTCTGGCACGACTCGGTGTTCCGCGTGGCCATGAGCGAGCTATATCTCCCGGAAAAGAGGGGAGGTATGAACTTAAAGAGTGTGGCGATACAATCAAGAGCATTATTTATTCAAAGCGGTCTTTCAGCGGCATATTCTCCAATTGACTCCACTACGCAACAAATACTAATTACAGTGTTAAAAGATGTACCATTAATAGCACCAATGGACATACAAAGCATTCCCAGAGAATTAAAGTTTTATACCGAGATCGCTATTCATACATTTTATAGAACTGTGCAACATACTTATGACTGTCCTTCTGTCGGACAGATTTACAGAGAACAACTTAACGCAAATATAATAACAGTTCGAATCGAAAGAGAAAATCCCAAATACAATTGGAAACAAATATGGAACAATGTAACGGCAACACATCTAACGAACAAGGCATTATCTATATGGTACAAAGTGATTCAACAAGTAATTGTAACGGCAGATAGATGTCATAAGTATGGTTTCAGTAATTCTCCAAATTATTATAATTGTCATGTTCCAGATTCGATTATCCATAAGATAACAGAATGTAAGAAAGCAGTCACAGCTTGGCCAAAATTAAGAACAATGCTCAGCAGAATTTGTCGCACTTCACCAAACCAAGTATCAGCAAAAGACATTATCTTACCAGAGTTTCAATTGTTCCCAAGTACAAAGCAAAAATCAGTTCAGTGGCTAATAGCACAATACCTAATGTTTTTATTTCCTGTGGGAAAAAATTATAATTACTTGGACTTGGGACTAACTCTAATACAAGAATATGAACAAATGTCTTTAGATTATAGAAAATCACATTATGCCAACTTTTTAAATGTAATACTTGAATAACATACCTGTAAGAGTTGTAAAGATTTACTGTATTTGTTTGATTTAAAATGGAAATAAAAAAAAGTGGCTAGCAGAGCGCGCTACAACGCCAGGCGTTCTGGGTTCGAGTCTCGGGTAAGGCATGGGTATTTGTGTTCGTCCAGTTGATAAGAAACAAAGAAAAATGTAAGAATTGAAAAGTGTAAAAGTGAGAAAAAGAGTGAATGGTGGGGATACCTCCGTGTAGGGGGTATTTCTTTAAAAAAAAAAAAAAAAAGTGGTTAGCACAGCGCGCTGCGACGCCAACGGTGCCGGGTTCGAATCCCGCTCGGGCTTGGTTGTTTGTGAATGTCCATTCATCAATTTCATCATTTCATAACTCATTCCCATCTTCGCAAATTAGCCAAGAGGCACGAAACGCGAAGTAAAATAAACTAAATCAATGAATCAATGATTCTAATGTCTCTTGACAAAAAGTTCTCTCTTTATTTTGTTGGACATGGCAGTTAATTGCTGTAACTGACAGCCTGTAAATCGCAAAAAACAATATTATTTGTAATAAAATATCGCTACAATGTCACTGTTCGAATTGCATGAACTTTTTTCCAGGTATCTCAGGGGGTTCAAGTGCCCCTTGCCTCTATCATGCGGGCTCCCTGGTATATATCATAAAAAATAAACATGTTTTAGTGGTGAAGCTACTGCAAAAACTCTCAACAGATTCCCTTTAGAAGATTTGTGTAATCAGAACCTCATTAACCCATTGCAAGGTCTTATTACAAAATGGCAATGAATACAAACAACCAACCTATTCTGTTCAATCCGTGACTATAGTGACCTCTGTAGTCAGCAGCAACCAGAACATCTGCAAAATCCTTAGCCTCCTTTTCCGGCGTCCCAACCGATAGCATGCATTCTTTTATGAACCTCTTCACTTCATTTGTGGGAACAACGCACTCTTCTTGGCTAGAACTCGCCATCTCTTCCCAGGCAGAAAACGACACACTTCCTGAACAATGGATACTTTGATGCAAATGGTTAAAGAGCGATAAGTGAGAGAAGTTGTGACATGCTTTCCTTATCCTCTAAATATTGTGCAGAGCTCTTTCTATGATAACCCAGAACTTACAACTACATTGACCTTGGTTTCACTTCAGATAACGGTGAGCCTTCACTTCGCTCAAGAGCTGTTACATAATGGGTTACGTATGGACCAGTTCACAGTCCGATATTGAAATCTGTTATGTTGCGTTCACTAAATATAGTAAAATTTGGGAGTTTGCACTCACTTCCTAATCGTATAATCAATGGCTCATCAGACGGTTAGTAAACGCGCCAATATTACAATCGATACATACACACTACGGCTGAGCCGATACCACTTTGAACCGATGCTGATAATCTTACCGATTCCCACAGATACCGATACTTGAAAAATGTAATACAGTAAAACCTAGTTAATCCGGACTAATGGGGGGATAAGTTGACCGGTTTAACAAAAGTCTGAATTAACTGAAATAACCTAAAAGAACTGTAGAAAGTGCATTAAAACTCCGTGTATAGCAACAAAGCACGTTTATTATGGTGTATTTAAAGGGCATTAGGCCCAAATACACTATACAGTACAGTACATAGTCTGCGGGAAACAGAATTTCATCAGAGGTTGGCCGCCTTTTCTTTGGGAAGTTTTCTTGTTGACTTCTAGCCACATTTAAAACCTTGCATTCTGCTATCCTGTCCGGATTAAGCGAAGTCCGGCTTATCGGGATCCGGATTAACGAGGTTTTACTGTAATTAAAATTTGTTCAAAACATTGATCAATATTGTCGTGTAAATAATCTTCATCAACTCTATGCATAAATTTACCAAAAAATTTGCTTTAGAATATTCAAGAATTACATCAGAATGTTGATTGATTGATTGATTGATATGCTTTATTTCACTTCGCTTTTGTGCCACTTTTAGCTAATTTGCGAAGATGTGGATGAGGGATGATATGATGAAATTGATGAATGGACATTCACAAACAATGAAAACAAAGTTTGAAGCTTGCTTGATTTTCAAGATAATTAGAATCCGCGAAAATGTCGCGCAACATTTTTTCGGACTCCGTATACTGGTAACGTATCAGCTGGTATCGGTAGATGAATTCCAACAGATACTTTCCGATACCGATACATCGGCATCGGCTCAGCCCTAATACACAGACTCGCAAAATCATTCAGACAGATAAGGTTTTCCGATAACAATGACAATAAACTTCATGATATGTAACCATCCTATATATATATATATATATATATATATATATAAAATAACATGGAAAGAAAGTAAAATATCCTTAGGTTTTGAAATAAAAAAAGTCCTTCCCCTTGCTTGCAGAAGAGTCAGAGTGCGCTCAGCTGTATGATGTCGTGCTCACTGGATCGACTTCCATGAATTGTCTGCAACATTGTCTGACAACACTGGCGGTTATGAAGTCCGGTCCGTACACCCCACGCAATTGACGGTGGATATCGGCTGATATTCGATTGTAAGCGAGCAAAAACCGGATTACGGCACGTTCCTTGCAGTCTGCGGGAAACTGCATTAGAGCTGCCATTTCCCCCCAACCACTGTCTTTAAACGACTACTTTTAGAGGAGTGCGACTCCACCAGATTACAGCCACATACTACGTATTCCTTCCTGCATAGACACGTCACGCTCCGACCACTAGCGTTGCCTATAAGAACGCCATCGGAACTTACTTCCTGGACGCGCCTCGCAGAATCATATGGGCACATAGTGCAACAAATAACGTCAATTGCGAATAAATATGGACAAAAATCTCGAAATCTATATTGAATATACAAACATCATATTAGATGAGCATATGGATGGTTGGCGATATATTTTCATCAATTGAGAGACAAGACGAAATCCTGTACTTTACACTGATAACTCTCTTATTTTTATCACGCTATCCAACAGGAAAAAATTTGGTAACACGCAGTCTCTGGCGTGGTAGAAATGTTCAATTTTTGAGGTCTCGTAGCATCCAAATGAGACAATAACGAACAAAATGGTAATTGAAAAACCCAGAATAGGGGAAAATAGGACACTACATTGTGTTATCCACTAATAGTGCTTTTTCGTATAGTAAAATGCTCTAAAATAGACTTAGTTCACTCCATACGCCTAAATCATCCTTTACGGTCAATTTGAACTCCTACAAAATTCCTAAGTAGGTTAGAAGTCCTCCCTTAATTACAACAATCTTTAAATTTATTCGTGTTGTCAGATTTTTCATTCTTAAGCTCGTCCTTGAATCTTTCATTGAAATATGGATGCTTTAGAACAGTTCTGGACTAACAGCATTTATTCATCATTGAAATCTAGAACCTGTATTTTTACAAAATTATCTTAAAATATCACTGAATATATTTATTCATAAAGAGCTTGGAAATAAACAAAGTATTAGTGATTACTTGAGGAGTAATACTTTCGAGGTTCACGTTCAACATTAGTTTAATACACGATATTACATTTATGAAGTAGCTGTAGCAGATTTTCTATATTTTTCCAACGCTCTTTCCTTTTTTGCAATGATTCGGTGCAGCCTTCTACTTTCAACTCTAGCCTGAAAATGGATAAATTATTACAGAGACAAAGATCTCATATTTCCACTTTATTTGTATGATTATTGAACGATATACATACACTGCATGTACTCGTATGCAGTGAATTCTTCCATATGTCACAAATGACCAAACATCCAATGACATAATAATTTTTGTACAACAGTTTTTTATTTATGCATTTTACAAAAAAGATCGAACTTCTAGGATTAATTAATTTCTAGATGTTTGTTTCTCTTTACATTTCAAACAAGGCCGCCCGCAGGGTTTTTCTCAGGAGGGGGGCAGCAGTGCTTAATATGTGGGGAACGTTAAGATAATTCTCATAAAGCATCCACAGCTGTCTTTTACAGCACCCCATGTCCATCTTTTCACGCTACAATTCCAACATTTGAATTATATGTAGTTTTTTCAGATATCTCAGGGGGAGAGGCAAGTGCCCCCTGGGCCCCCTCTGCGGGCGTCCTTGATTTCAAAACTAAAGACTAACGCATCTTAATGAGAAAAGAGAGTTCATAATAAAAAGGTAAAGTGTTCCCCTGTGCATAGCACCACGCCATGAAGGCGTATAGGGGGTGTGGGGGTAACGCCCCACACTTTCTTGATCCTGTCGTGAGTGGGGGTGATGTGATCAGCATCACGCCCCTGATCGCCTTTACCCCCCAGGGTTTCCCCCAGGTACCCATGTTATTCGACGCTGGGTGGGCGCCGGGGCCGCTTCCACCGTTAGAAAAGTTCCCGGATTTGAACCGGCCGGGGATCGAACCCGGGACCTTGAGCATGGTAGTCAGACGCGTTACCGACTGAGCCACCGCGGCCACATAGACATTGCTAACTAGTACAGAAATCCTGAACAGCCTCCTCAGGTTGAAGAAATGTAATTTTTTGGGTCATTTTTTGGTCATTTCTTACCATTTTTTATTTTTCGGTCATTCTTTAAAATTTTGCGTCATTATAGGTCATTTTTTTAAACTTTTGCGTCATTTTAAGGTCATTTTTTTAAAAACTTTTGTGTCATTGCATGCTGAAACATAAGAAGTTCAACAATTCCTGTTTTGTCTGAATGTTATCTTACTCTGTGTTTAACTACCAGCGCAACAAAGTCTGTCTGTAAATCGCGAAATGCAACATTGTCGAGTTTCTTATTCACAGTCCGTACAACACACCAAGGTGAAGAAGCAATTGTTAAATTGTTTGTCTTGGAATATATCAACTATTTTCAATAAGCAGATTGAGTTTTGTACGAATTTTTGGGTCATTTTTCAAAGATTTTAGGTCATTTTACAGGATTTTTGTTGTCATTTTAAAGGTCATTTTTCAAACATTTTTAGGTCATCAAAATCGGAGCCCTGCCTCTTGTATATCTTCCTCAACATACAGGTGGCCCAAAAAAGGTAACCGAACACATAAGGTAACGGTTCTACATTTCGGATACCGTTTTTGGGCCACCCTGTACTTCATTAATTGCATTGGTTCGAGAAAATTACTGAATGTACGCATTGAACTTCTTAATTATACGACACTGGACATTTTTTGTATTTCATGTTCATCGTCACCATTCCATACTTGTGAGAAAAATTAAAAAAATATAAACATTAGAAAATCCACATTTAAGATGTAATTTGATTTGAGCATTAAGATACAGGGTGGCCCAAAAAGAAGGTAACCGAAATGTAGAACTGTTACCTTATGGTTCGGTTACCTTCTTTGGGGGCCACCCTGTATTTAAGGATGCATCAGCACGGAGGCTATTTCCTCCTTTTTTCTAATATGGGGACATAAACCTCTTAACGTAACAAAATCAAAATTTGATTTTAGTTACTAAATGAATACAACAAATGCTTTGACTATAGCGAGTATTGCGGATATGAATTCATTGTCAACAATATTGTGAAACACATCTAAAAACAAATAAGTTATTACTACTGTTTTGGTAAACGTAATAGGCTATACAGAAGCACAAAAAATGGGCAAGGTAAAAGAACAATGCACAAAACACTACACTGGCTGTATGTCCAGTCGTCTGCTGTGCCCGAATCTAGTATACAGGGTGTACTATACACAGAAGTTGCATTCCATATGTTACAAAATATTGGTAATAAGTATACAAGTGAATTTATTTGATTAATTTGGCTAATGGTTTGAATTTCCATTCGACCCATGCCATAGCACTGATAGCAAGCCTAAGATTAAATGTATACCTGTGCTTATCATATGCTTACCAAGATTGAAAGTATACACATACTTGTTACAGCTATAGCATGTAACACCATATCTACGATAGAGTTTCCCATGAAGGCTCTGGAATTCTGTGCGTTTTTTTCTAATTTCTACTCGAGACCTGCAAGATTGAAAAAGCAAAGAATAAGATATGGATACTAAACACGATTAGAACAATTTGTGAACTGCCAATGATTGTGCTGGTTGAGACAGCATAGGTTTCCGTAATAGATATATCATTCCAATGGCTACTTAAGGAGTTGGTTTGATCGCACGTGCGGGCCTATTGCAAGCTTCAATATATCAAGACGATAAAACAAACTGAAATGATATAATATTTGACAAACAAGTGGTTATAGTTCATTGAAATAAGGCCGTCCTCACCTAGGAAAATATTTTAATTACATCATTGTAATTTCATACATAGCAATACCTTTTCTACGCAGTGCAGATTGTTGGGCAGAAAACGACATATATGAATATCTTTTGTACTAGAAATTTTGCAAATTTATAACCATTCAATGAAAACAATGATAAGCTTTGAAAAAGAAAGGGAAATATGAAATACGCGTGAAAGAGGTAAAAGGATACAAATATTCATCCACTGTCAGTACAGGAGATGTGTAGAACGTCGAGATCATATACTTTAAATCTCAGCTCTCGACCTACAAAGACCTCGCCTTTGCTAAATATTACTTACTTTACATTCAAATGGTGTATGGTAACTTCACAATCACACAATGGAACATTAGACTGCTACAATAAATATTTGTGTTTTTTCTTGCAAACCTACGTTGAAAGTGCCTTCGACTTACTTTCCAGATGGAAAACTAGCACGAATTAAATATAATTTCGAATTTAATGTTTAAGGGCAGGAGGAACAGTTTGTGTCCAGCCAGATGCGAGGACCCTAAACTGCTCCTCCCCCACCGACCTTTCGCCGCTGCGAGCTGGGGAAAGAGAGGTCTGTGCTCTGGATACTTGTAGGAAGGGAGAAGACTCAGTATTACGCTTATGGGAGTATTATTTTACTTGTTCTCTTATAAATACCAAGCTTCTGATGGCGTAGGAAAACACATGAACGGAAAGAGGACTCGGAAGATTTGATTTGTCGTAGGGAAAAAGTCGAAAACTCCTATTTTATTAACAGTAACTTGATGTTGCATTTTTTCTCCATAAGGAATGAATGGGAATCTGGAAATTCTCATTTATCATATTTTTCAAACATCGTGTCTAGCTTGGTAATCAACTTGAAAAATCGCTTCCAATTGCAACATGGGGAAGAAATTCATACTCTCTTGTTAGTCGGGTTTCTATTTAGTAACAGTGTCCTTTCCGACGATATTGAAATGCTGGTGCGAAACGTCACTCTTCACCTTATAACGTTGTCAGGCCTAACTAATATGTTCTTCTCTCCCATAATTGCATTCAGGGTAAACCTTTCTTGTACGCATACTTCCAGTGAATTATTGCATTGCCATTATCAACATTTTGAGATTGCTATAAAGTAGTAAAACTGTTCTAAATTTAAATAGTATTTTTTACAATAAATTGAGGGTTAAATAATTTCATAAAGGGATTATAGATAAAAAGATCTGTGAGCTGTAGCTACGTTTATTTATTAGTCTCGTACATGTGTAAATGAAAAAGGTCGGTCTATGGATATAAAACCTTTTTCTAAGTCTTAAAGACTGTAATACCATTTAATAATGCAAATATTAATTTCTTCTTTTACTTTTTGATATAATTTTAAAAGACACAAAGGAGTAAAACTGCAATTAACGATATTGAGGATACTCGAAAACGCAGCATGGTAGACTACATATTCTGGACGCTACTCTCTATAAGTGAATAGTTACAACACCCCTTTTGTCATAAGCATAACTTATCCCAATAAACATAGTGTGACGCTCATTTATTTCATCTTAGTATCTAAATTTCAATCCCAAATACAGATTGAGTGTGAAAAGAATCATAAAATAAAATACCAAATATTTTTTGTATTTCTTTGCACCTAAATATCTTTGCCTGCCAACTGGAAATGCTTTGTTTCCGTGGTATCTGTTAGGAACTCAAGGTGTATACACATAAAACATTGTGTAGCCAACAATGCTTTCAATGTTTTATACATCCATTCATAGTTACCATGGAATGAAGAGAAGACTACACTACAGTGAAGATAATAATGTGAATCTATGATTCTATATGATGATATGATTCTTCGACTATGTCCCATGTTCACATTTGAAGAAGGAGTGGCGGCACAGTGGCGGCGATTGGGATCCAAAACCGGGGGGGGGGGGGAGGGACAAGGTGCCAAAACTCGGGGGGCAAAGACAGTATATTTTCCTTTGTATATAAGGTTTAGCATAGTACGGGGGCAAAAGTGGCGAAACATGGTTTCGTTTCACTTTTGTTTTCTTTTAAGTTTTACCTTGAAGTCAACTTTATCCACAAACACGCTATTGATTTATTGTTTCAAGTCCACTTTATGCTCAGTAAGGCTAATCGGGACTGGACCTACAGTTTAAAGTGGGATCTGAACCACTTGTGCCTCTACCGGGTATCGAACCCAGGACCTCTTGATTACAAGGAGACGACGCTACCACTGCGCCATCGGGGAGGCCCCACACGCTAATTGAGACTGGACCTACAGTTTAAAGTGAACCACTATGTGCCTCAACCCAGGACCCTCAAGGTTGGGTTGATGTGGATCATACCGCTCCCCCCTTTAGGGCCAAGTATTCCTTAGAAAAAAGAACGTCAAACACAGGAAAAGATTGCAAAATGAGGAATGACAACTAAAAAAAAGTACACGTAACTCCCACTCCCTTTCGAAAATAAAAAAAACGATTTGATTTGACTACTAAGCCAGAGATCCTGGGTTCGAATCTCGGCTTGGCCAAAAGTAAAATAAACCAAATCAAGCAATCAATCAATGATGTGATTTCATTTCTACTTAGCGTCGCTTTTTTGTCACATTTGGTTAATTGCGAAGATGATACGACAAAATTAATGAAGGCACAAGCACAAAGAACACCCATGCCCAGGTCGGGGTTCGAACCCGGAACTCCTGGTGTCGTAGCGCGCTGTGATAACCACTCCCCCATGATTGGTTGATTTAGTGTTTTATGTCAACTTTATTCTCAGAAACAAATCACACTTTTTTGTAGTTTCTTCAATAATATTTATTTGGCTTTTTGAGTTCTGAGATACATTTTTCATTCCAAATTATTTCATTATTCACTGCGGAGTACAACACATACAAAAAAAGAATGCGCGCTCATCACGGGTTCGAATCCTTACCTGGATTGTTCTTACGAGGTCCCTTCATCAAATCATCATTCATCCTCATTTTCGCGATAACCAAATGTGGCAGAAAAGCGAAGTAAAATAAACCAAACCAACAACAATATGAACGCGCGTTCTCTTGCCCAGATATTTATGACTGTTAGAGCCCAAGAGATTAGTATATTTAAATTAAACATTACTAAAACGAGAGTGAGAAAGAGCCTGAGCACATATTTGAAATTTAATCATTATATATTCCACATTTGAAAGAAAAAGGAAAGACAGAAAGTATAACATTATTCTCTGAACATAACACGTTCCCGTTTCATAAATAATAAAACTACATACCATATTATACATACATATTGTACAACGTGTAAAAGGTTGTGTAAATACAGAGAACATAAGTACTGCAGAAAATTTTCCCCTGAGTCCTTTAGAGAATTTACAAAGGAATCCCCAATCTGTCCTATAGGAGATAGACTGGGGAGCCTGAAAGTACGGGCTTTCAACCATTGCAGCGGAGGCGAGAGGGCAAGGGAGGAAGAGGCAGAAATATTCCCTTTTCCTTCGGACGGCCGTTTATACCTGGAACTGGTGAGGCGAGCTAGCCCAGCTTTGCCCGCGGATCGGATCGAGGGACGAGAAGCGCGTGAAAAAAAAAGTGTATTATATGAACTATGGCTTTAACAAGACACTAAATATTGTGATTTGAAAATAATTAGAGATGTGAGATTGATTGATCTATCTCTGCTTGACTAGCTACTCAGTGCACGTCACTGCCTTTTTTAATTTCAGTACTAACATAACTCTCTGCAAATTTGGTCCTCTTCATGATTTAAATATTCCCAGTGATTTTTGCATAATTTTAAGATAAATTGAACAAATAGTAAATTATTATACTTATGTGTTTCTATGTGACACCATATTTTCGTTACAAATGATATTAGAAAATTATCCCAAGAAAAGTTGTAGAGTATTAAATTATATTTCATTTTATACCAGTCATGACAAGCTTGCTACTAAAATTTGCCGTGTAGCGAATAAAGTTTGAACGCGGGCGCGAGCTTTCAATCAATATGTGCGCTCCCCTATCTCGCGCTGCCTCCCTCAAAAATTGAGTTCCTTAGTGTACTGAATGCACACGATGATGTTTTTTGTTCATATGTGCTACATTTAGACAATATTTTTAATATTTTGTAACATTTCAAGGTAGCCCATGTGCAGTAGATAGATAGAATATTAAATTTTAATTGTCTTATTTTGAAAATATTAAAAATGACCTGTATGCAAATATTTACATTACTTATCTCAGAACAATATCATTCTTGTCTGCCATTCTCAAACTGTTGAACTTTACACATGATGGTTTCAAGTAATTTTTCGTAGCTTAGTTACACTCTGTACCAGGAATCTGTGGAGCAGCGCTGCGCATAACAGTAGAGAAGGGGGAGACCGAATGGGTGGAACAAAGCAGTGCACGCAGCTGCAAACAGCTGGTAGCTGCAGCCGCATTTCCCCTCCTTGAACTCATTGGTCGAACCCTCTCAAGTCCTACCTTCGCAGAGAACTCGTTTTCGTTTGCTTGCTCCAGAGTTTCCCGGGACAGCTTTGAAAATATTCATCTTATTTACACATGAGTCATTCCATGCGAAATCAACACAGCCCCCAACCTGACCATCTCCGATTTTCATGAAATTTTGGGAGTTGAAACTATGCATGGAACTTAGTAACTATGAACATTTTTAGTCTCGTGCGTCTTGTAATTGTTAAATTATTCAAGGTCAAATTTCGCAAAAATTGCTCTTTTTGAGCCCGCTTATATATACTCAATGTGCTGTAACTCCGCCACTATTTCGCCTAGGATGCTCAAATAAAGCTTATTGTACAGGGAATTAAACAAGCTTTCCAGTGATATTTAACAAGCCTACCTTTGGATAAAAATATAATTTTGTCACGTCACCTTGGCCTTTGACCTTGAATATCTCGAAACATGTCATCACCAAAAATCGTGAAAAAAATATATTTGGTCCCTCATGCCATATTCTAAAACATATAAAAAAATATATACATATAAAACATATAAAAAAATCATTCTGGGACTGCAATGGGATCAGAAGATACAAAATATTTCTTTCATGACCAGAATAACTCCTTTACATTTTGTAGGGGGTGTTAATGGACTTTTGACTCATCCTAGTTCATGTAATGAGGCTTTTATCAGTCACATAGTTACACATATTATTTTGTATCTTCTGATCCCATTGCAGTCCCAGAATGATTTTTTGATATGTTTTATAGTATAGCATGAGGGACCAAATATATTTTTTTCACGATTTTTGGTGATGACATGTTTTGAGATATTCAAGGTCAAAGGCCAAGGTCACGTGACAAAATTATATTTTTATCCAAAGGTAGGCTTGTTAAATATCACTGGAAAGCTTGTTTAATTCCTTGTACAATAAGCTTTATTTGAGCATCCTAGGCGAAATAGTGGCGGAGTTACAGCACATTGAGTATATATAAGCGGGCTCAAAAAGAGCAATTTTTGCGAAATTTGACCTTGAATAATTTAACAATTACAAGACGCACGAGACTAAAAATGTTCATAGTTACTAAGTTCCATGCATAGTTTCAACTCCCCAAATTTCATGAAAGTCGGAGATGGTCAGGTTGGAAATTGCACATATCTGTGTTGATTTGGCATGGAATGACTCACATACGCACACTATTTAAAGGGTTCTATGATATTCTACAACTAACGTTGTACATCTAGTTCACTTTCGTGAGCAAACAAGACAATTGTGACAGGAAAGTCTGTTACAGTGCACATAGCAGTGCAGTACAGCTATATCCTGATCTCTGGCAACCAAAGAAATGTCTCCACAAGCTGCCCTGCAGCCACGTAAGTCATCAGGGGATGGTTGTCATTGATTTCAGATCTTGGTCAAGTTCTTTTCCGTCCCTAGTCAAAATATTTTAATTTGTTTTCAAACCATGTCTACAAGGTGGAGACACATAGTCGTTCGGATCCGACTTTAAATAAACTGTAGGTCTAGTCCCGATTAGCCTTACAGTGCATAAAGTGGACTTAAAACACCAAACCAATCAATCAATAAAACCAAACCATGTCTGGATGTGTAAGTGAGCCCTGGAAATATGTTGACATGTTGCTGAGGCAGTTGGACGAAGCTCTTCTAAATCAAAATTACCTTTTTAATACGATTTGCTGTTCTGAATTAAGAAGCTGAAATTAAAAGCTTTTTCTAGATGTTTGTATTAACCAATCCAAACATCCAAACAAGACAAGACAAGACTAGACTTCTTTCCTATTGTAATCAATTCGTGATGAGAGCATCCTCCTTGGCTGAAGATGACTGCCTGACTGGTCTTTCGCATCAGATGATAAGTTCTACTGCTTTTGTCTTCCCCAACCCCACTCCCTCTCAGTAAAGAAGCTCTTTAATGGCCATGTGAACACAGATATCTACGATCATCTCGGTGAAGCAGAATGAGCTTTTGCATACTGCAAAAGACAGGGGACTTCGGGGCCAGTGCAACTGCAGGACTAGGAAATCTACATCTGATCCAACAATTGTAACTTTTCACTAATCATTAATTTTTGTATGCCCACCTAAATTATGTCAACATCAGGAACCGCTTCTTCAAGAACTACTCCTAAAACAGATTTATGAGCAACAGCATTAGCTAGTCTTCTTTTGTTGGATGCATTAGCCTTGTTGTTCTTTCAAATTTTGGCCATAAAAAAATAGTGACGACACATTTGATGATGTTTCTGAAAGGGCCCTGAAGCAGTGCTAGAAGTGAGGACGGATGGGATTAGATGTAATCCCTAAGCTAGAAAGATTTTTGCAAAGCATCATCCCAGCTGGCTAATATTATTGTTACCATGTTAAATCATAGGAGCAACCCCCCAGTTACCCCATGGCTCGTCCAAACATCCCCCAGATAAGGTGCTTAGTTTGTTTGAGTTTGGTTTTTCAGGCCATTTTACACACAGAAAGGCTACTCGGGACTGAACCTACAGTTTCAAGTGGGATGAACCACTCTGTGCCTCCACCAGATATCAAACCCTAGACCTCTTGGTAATAAGGCGACGACATTACCACTACGCCATCCATACAGACAATGTAACGGTAATGTCGTGAAATTTTAATTGGTGACTGAAATGACCATTGACTGACAGCTGATATTATCGCATTAGTTATTGCTATTGATCTGTAAGTACAGAATCATAACCAATTTTCTTCTTTGCTCTCTTCGTAAAAGATTTAAGAGATTCAGGCCTACCTTCTCCTCCAAGACTTATTGATTCCAGTGAAGTGAATTAATCTGTGGACCATCTTTTGGATGACTTCGATTATTAGTAACAACCGCGGCCGATACAATCCACAAGCGTTCTATAGTAGGGTCATCCCTTCTATCCTTTTATTACTGAGCCACAAGTTTGAGCTTTGAGTGCCAAATAAAGTAAACGAAAGCAAGTCCCCTACGCAATTAGGACTCGAGAGGGTTCGACCAATTAGTGCGTGAGTTGCAGGAGGGGAAGCGTGGCTGCAGCTACCAGCTGTTTGTAGCTGCGTGCAAGGCTTTTTCCCTTCCACTCGGTCTCTCCACTTCTCTATCTGCTCCACAGATTTTCGGTACAGAGTGTAACTGAGCTACTTAAAAGTACTTGAAAAATCATGTGTAAAGTTCAACAATTTGAGAATGACAGATAAGAATGATATTTTTCTGAGATAAGTAATGTAAATACTTGCATACAGGTCATTTTTAATATTTTCAAAATAAGACAATTAAAATTTAATATTCTATCTATCTACAGCACATGGGCTACCTTGAAATGTTACAAAATATTAAAAATATTGTCTAAATGTAGCACATATGAACAAAAAACATCATCGTGTGCATTCAGTACACTAAGGAACTCAATTTTTGCGGGAGGCAGCGAGATATAGGGGAGCGCACATATTGATTGAAAGCTCGCGCCCGCGTTCAAACTTTATTCGCTACACGGCAAATTTTAGTAGCAAGCTTGTCATTACTGGTATAATATTATTATTATTTACATTTTACTTGGGATTACCGCTAAACAGTTTTTCCCATATCTATATATGTACTGTACATAAACTTACATTTTTTAGTACATTGTTATTAAAAGATACTATCAACAATTTTTTTTTTCTACTAAATAGTTAAGCCACATTTTCTAAAAAAATATAACAATATATATCCAACTGTAAGGTTAGGTTCACAAATCAAAGATTCCAAACACTGAGGAAAAGGAATTTCACAGTTTATAAGAGTTTTATAGAATGTCTCTCTTTCTTGTGTGTATCTATTACACTCAAATATGATATGGTGTATATCTTCCTTGTTGCCACATGTACAGTTTGGGTTTTGTAGAATCCGGATCTTTTGTAAATGACTTTTAGTAGTTGTATGTCCTGACCTAATACGATTTAGTAATACTATCACATTCCTTGTACCTTGAACTTTTGTAAACCAAGGCCTGATTCTATTGAAACTAGCTATCCTCTGATAAAAGCTGCCTGCATTTTGAAATTCACCTTTGCACCATTCCTTCCAGTTTTCCTTCAACTTTTTCTTCACCCTCGGTAGAAGTTCTGTGTACCAGGTTTTCAGCTCAGTACAGGTTGTATTACCCTAGCTTGTTTTGCATACAAATCTGCCATATCATTTCCTAAATTTTGAGAATGTTCTTTAACCCAGGTTAAATGAATTATCTTTCCCCTGCTCTTTAAATTTTGTAAAGTTTTTACACAGTTTATAATGTATGGGGAGCATTTAAATAATAAATCGTAATTGGACTGAATTGAATATAATACACTATTGGAATCTGTTAATATTAATATCTTTTTTTTCTTGCAATTTATATGTATAAATTAGTGCTTGGTAAATTACATAAGCTTCAGCTGTAAAAATGGAAAAATCTTCCGGTAAATGTATCATAATTGATTCCTTCTTCTGTACATCATAAACAGCACATTCTACATTTTGACTACTTTTTGAACCGTCTGTATATATAAAGTAATAATCTTTCCATCTTTCCATGTAATCATATTTTGTATATCGTTCAGAAAAATAAATATCTCTATATTCACAAACAGGAAAATCTAGAATATAAATGGGCTTACTCCTTACTTTCAATAATTTTTCATGATCCTCATAGTAGGGGAGAGCGGGGCAAGTTGATACAATTTGAGAGTTTTATTTTTTATTTTTTATGTTGCTAGCAAGAAAATAAAACATGTTACTACTCGATAGCTTAACTCTTTACATTTATAAAAAGCACATAAAAATTTCACAGATATAATTTGTAAGCTGACGAGAACCTAATTAGTAACGCAGGACGCAACGTCTTTACTTGCCCCGTCGTGGGGCAAGTTGATACTGGTATGGGGCAAGTTGATACTAATTTGAAGTAGGTTGATAACGATGTGACATAGTTTGATTAAATAAGACAAAATACAAGAAAGTAATTTTGAATTAAAGTTTAGTATTCAGGAAAAGCATACAAACATGAACAAAATATCGTATCATGATGGATAGCCTACATGCAGTCAGTCTATCACTTTCTGTTATGCACATATCTGATTTACAGTGAACACAGGTGTACATAGAACTATCGTATCCGCATTTTAAGTTAGCCCCTCTACTGCAGAAAATGCATTGTATCCATTTTTGACCAGGCTTAGAAGCTGAAAATGGTTCGAGGCACATTAGACACAAGCTTTCTTCATCTTCTGACTCTGACTGAATTACTCTTCTTCAGATATTTCCTGTTTGCTATTTTATTTTTTTACCTTGAGTTTCTCTTTCGGTGGTCCATTATGTATTTTCTTATTATTATTAGCTGACTGACTCCCTTTTTCCTTTTTTCAAAGAATGGCACAATCTTTTTTCAACTCTTTCTGATCTCAATAATTTATTGTTAACTCTTGTTAGCTTCATTTTCTAATCTGTTCTTCACTGGTGTGTCTGTAAGAATTGACGATATCATTCGTTGTTTCCCTTTTCGATTTGCTTTTCGTTCTCCACCCTTAGGGTACAGACGTAACTCTTCTGGGTTTACTGACACACGATGCAATTCTTGAATGTCACTGCTGGTGGAAGGGGTGGCTTTCAATTCCAAGACGTTGGTTTCAGAGATTCTACTTCCATCAGGTAAACGATCTTGCTCATGTTCTTCGGTCATTGGTCGATCAGTTACGGAACATGGTAATTAATATTTTTCAGTAAAAATATCTGGATTGAATGGTTTCCGTTGCTTGAAAGCCTGATTTAACATTTTTTGATGTTAGAGCATTGGGTATTGAACTAGTAACGACTCCTGGTATGTCGTATATAGTAAAGGTCTTCCCTGGATTGCTGGTCATCCAACTGTCAATTGCTGCAAAATAAAACTTCTTAAAAGGTCCATAAACCGATCTGACCAGGGGTTGGAGTTTGTGTGAAGTATGAGGCGGAAATGACAACATAATGATCCCGTTGTCCTTGCAGAAATTCAACACTTTAATCGACAAGTGAGAATCATGATTGTCCAGTATCAATAGACATGGGTGATCTTTACTTGCTTTCACGTGGCTCTGAAAGTATTTCATATACAGCAAAAATGAAGACGCTGTCATCCATCCTGTGGAATATGAAGTTCCAATACAACCACGGGGTCCGCTCTGAATAAAGTGATCTTTAAAATAGACCCTTCGAAATATGAACATTGGGAGCACGGAGTTTCCAATCGCATTTACGGTAGTCCTAATATTTATGACATAAACAGAAATAATTATCTCAAGATTGGAACTTCATAATTAATATATTAAAACTTGTAACAAGGTGGATTACATGATTAAAACTTAAACATCCCTAAGACAGATTAACAAGATGTATAATCGTTGCTATGCACAGACTATATACATTGGCCATAACTGCTAGTTCACCATATACAATAATATATTTTATAATATATATCAATCTTCTCCCCTTCCAGAGAAAAACTTATGAGGGGTAAAACACTCTTGTCCTTTTTACTCTCTGAGATTTCCTTCTTCCCATCGAACTACGTCCTAGACCAAAACTATTCCCTTGCTTCGAAGATGAACTGGTTCCTGGATCAATATTAATTCCTCCCTTCGAAGATGAACTGGTTCCTGGACCAAGTCTGCTCGCTTCCTTCGAATATGAGCTACTCTCTTGCTTCGGAGACGATCTCTGAGCATTGTGTTCTTCACTGTCGCTTAGTTCCTCCCGATGCATTTCATTTTTAATTGGAGGATATAAATATGCATGATACGCACTATCGTCATATTCCTTGGGTATTTCTGACTGATTTGAATCTCCTCCTGTTTCATGAAGAATCTTTAAAAATGAATAGTGTACATTTCTGTATCTGCCACTTTCTATATCTTTTACTTTATACACAGCAAAACTGCATCTTTCAATAATCTCTCCTTTCCGATATATCTTTCTTTCAGGGCAGTAATAATATACTTTACTCCCAATTGAAAATTTCTCACATTCATAATGAACATTTTTAGTGTCATCTTTAATGATTATATTACTTGCAGTGTTGTAACAAAACATTAATGAACTTGGAGATGTTCCAGTTGATGGCAATGAAGTGTTGTTATGCCAGTGTATTACTGTACGCAGTGGTGATTCTACTTCAGTATTTAATTTTCTAACATCCCCTTTTGGAAAATCTCCTATGAGGGTTAGATACCTTTTCACGGTATTGACTGTTCTCTCAGCCAACCCGTTTCCCGAAGGTTTATATGGGCAGGAATGCTTTAGTTCAATGCCCAACCTTTGGCAGAACATCTTAAATTGTTCACTTGCAAAGGGTTGTCCATTATCTGAGACTAACTCTTTTGGAGAACCAAGTATGTAAAATTGGCTTTTTAAATGTCTAATTGCTTCCTGAGCCGTTAAATTAGAACATTGCCAAACATTCAAAAATTTCGTGTGAGCATCAACACACAACAGGAATAAATAACCATTGAAATAGAAATTATCGACATGTACACGTTCCATAGGTTGTGATGTCGGTGTCCATGATATAAATTGTCCTTTTGCTGGAGCTCTTGCATTCGTCTGACAAGCATCACATTTTGCAACAAAACTTTCAATGTCAGAAGTCATTTTAGGCCACCAAACTAAATCTCTGCAAATCTGTTTTAATCTCACTACGCCACTGTGCAGTCCATGAATTTGAGTGAGAAACTTGCATCGCAGTGTCTCTGGCAATACAATTCTATTTCCCCACATCAACAATCCATCTTCTGTTGACAGTTCCAGACGTTTCTTCCATAAAGCTACTGCTTCCTCATTGATTTGTGGATCAATTCCTCTTGGCCAACCATTCTTAACGTAAATTGTTATTTTAGACAACAAACTATCGCTTTTTGTATGCTCCTTGATCTCAGATATGCGTAACGGTTGTAACTTTTGTTCTAGATCTGCATACGCTGTTAAAACCAAATCTGATTGCAATTCTTCAGGAAGTGGTAATCTTGACAAAGCGTCTGCTATTGGAACCTTCTTAGAATACACTATTTCGTAATTCAGAGATGCCATGAATATTTTCCATCTCTGCCAGCGTGCATTGTGTTGCATTGGCACTGGTGTATTCGAATCAAGCAATGATTTCGCAGTCGTTGAATCAGTGTATATTGTAAATTTTTGACCTGCCAGATATAAATAAAAATGCTTAACAGACGAAACAATGGCTAATGCCTCTCTTTCTCCCTGACAGTAATTCTTCTGAGCAGGTGAAAGTGTAGCTGAAAAACACGCCACTGTTCGATGTTCGCCATTTATCTTGTGCCCTAATCGTCCTCCAACACCGTAGCAAGAACTATCCGTTTCTAGGATTATTTCTTTTGAAGGATCGAAAGGAATTATAGCAGGTGTCTGAACAATCTTATCTTTAACAGCCTTAAATTCCGATATACATTGATTAGACCACAACCATTTTTCGCCTTTCCTCAGAAGTCGATATAGGTGTGGTATTGTAGATGACAAGTTGTGTAGAAAACGGCTTTGAAATGCAACCATTCCTAAAAAACTTTGTAGTTGAACCTTATCCTTTGGCTCTGGACTTTCTAAAATAGCACGCACATGCTTTTCAGTTGGTGTGATTCCATTTGCCGTGAAACGTCTTCCTAAGTAAATCACTTCTTGCACTAGGAATTCAGATTTACTTAAATTGACTTTAACATTATAATCTTTAAAGCGTTCCAGAACTTGTTTTGTTCTTAGGAAACATTCTTGTAGACTATTTCCGGAAATGATAACATCATCAATAAATGCTGCAACTCTTTCCAATCCTGTTAAAATTGAATCAATTACCTGTTGGAAAAGCTGAGACGAAACATTTGTACCAAATGGTAAACGTTGCATTCTGTACAAGTGAGAATCATAATTTAAACACAATATGTTTTGTGAGTCTGGATGCAAACTAACTTGTAAAAATGCTGAACGTAAATCAAGCCTGGTGTAGTACTTTCCTATTTTAACTTTTTGTAAAATATCAGGAAAGTCTGGTAGAGGATACACTAAACCATCGGTTTGAAAATTAACCGTTTTCGAGTAATCTACACAGATACGTATAGAATCGTTTGATTTCTTAACTGGCACAATAGGACTTGCCCATTCTGAATGTTCTATAGGAGCTATAATATTCTGCTTACACATATTATCTATTTCTTCCTTTATTTGATCTCGTAATGAATATGCTATTCTGTACGCTTTCCTGAACACAGGCCTAGCATTCTTCTGTAAAGGTATTGATACCTTGAAATCTTTAATGGGTGTACTAATATCCTCATTAAACAATTCTGCAAAAGATGTCAGTAATTGTGAACGACAGTCTTCAATGTTCATTTGTTTTACATTACTTGAATTATGTACGTCGGCTTTATGTTTGTTCAGAATCATGACTTTGCTAGTTTGCCCTTGTACATTTGATGTTCGTGAACATTCACCCACGTCATCAATCTTCTGTACATGTACCTTTGGAGTATCCATTATGCCTGAACGCTGAATTTTCGAACAAGCATCTGGTAGCGAATCTTTTGATTCTAGACCTAAGCATGCATGTGTAGAATCTCCCTTTTGAACATAATCAGTTTCAGGAAACTCATTTAGAAGTTTGCTGCGCCAATCACCAAATAATATGTTCATTCCAACTCTGCCAATTAA
The DNA here is from genome assembly GCF_977018435.1 of Lepisma saccharinum. Classification (NCBI taxonomy): domain Eukaryota; kingdom Metazoa; phylum Arthropoda; class Insecta; order Zygentoma; family Lepismatidae; genus Lepisma; species Lepisma saccharinum. Next base: position 48,408,757 of record NC_139245.1, on the reverse strand, counting down.
TATATTTGTATTAATCTTATCGCCAACAACAAAAGGCATCATGTACATTTTGCCATGATAGTAAAGTTTTAAGTTTAATTGGCCTAATAAACACAATCTTTCACCTGATATCGACGTATATGAATTTAATAACGGACTCAGTGTGAAGTTGCCAATAATATTAGTTAACAAATCTTTGGAAATGAAATTAGCAAAACTACCAGAATCGACAATAGCTTCTAACGATTGGTCTTGTATTATAATATTAATGTACAAAGGTAAACGTTCATTTCGCAATGAAATCTGATCAGATGCGTGTTGCAAATTAGAAATAGATTCGTTTGCTTTTTTATTGTACATTTGTTGCGTGTTTGTAGTTAAAAAAGTATATGCACTATCTTCTTGCACAGAGAATAAGCTAAGTTGAGAATTGCGTTCTCCATAACCATTACCTTTGGTATCCAAATTACTGTTTCTCATTTCACAATTTCCTTTATAAATACTAGATAAATTGACTGCAGGTTCCTTCCATTGTTTATTTCTTTCGAAGCATGCAGCCAAGAAATGTCCTTTCTTCTTACAAAAACTGCAAATAGCATTGAATGCAGGACAGTTCTCTTTGAATGTACAACCTAACCTTGCACAGCGCTTACATTTAATATCCTTTGCCTGATTTTGCCGTGATACAAATTTTTGGCTAAATGCAGTATGTGGTTTAGATTGTGGCATGCCTTTGTATGCACTATTTGTTCCGAATCTTGAATCTCTTGTATCTTGTTGATTCTTTGAAAAATGAGCATTAGCAAACGAATTGTTTGTACCGAATCTACGTGAGCCTTGTATTTGTTTATTTTCACCTACCAAAAATGCATTTTGATTGACTTTATTTTTATTTGTGCGTATTATCTCATGTTGGAGTACTACATCACAAACCTTTTCGAATGTGTTGGGCATGTCTGACAGTAATCGATCTTTTAGTATACTATCGGGTAGTCCAAACACGAGTTTTTCTCTAAGACGAGTGTCTAATTCATCTGATGTAAACTCACAAGTTATTGCAGCTACTTTTAAACGATTTATGTACGATGTAGCTGTCTCATTTTGCTCTTGCTTTATTTGCATAAAAGCGAATCGTTGAATCCATTTATTAACCTGTGGTGCATATATTTTTCGCAATGTATCAAAGAATTCCTCCAAGGTGCAATCTTGTGGATCCTTTGGACTTAATCTGTGTTCAAGCTCTTGATATGGTAAACTACCGATTACAGAAATAAGAGTAAACACTCGTTTCCTTTCTTGTATATCGTTAGCCTCAACAAAAGCCTTGAATCTTTTAATATACGAATTTATATCCTGGCTTGGGTCATAAGCCTCAAATGCAGGTATAAAACTTATGTGTTTTTCCATACTGGCTCACTTGGAATTAATTACTATAATTCTACTTACAGTAGTAATTATTTATCTTCTTTAATCCCATCCTCGTCGCCATTTTGTTATGTCCTAATATTTATGACATAAACAGAAATAATTATCTCAAGATTGGAACTTCATAATTAATATATTAAAACTTGTAACAAGGTGGATTACATGATTAAAACTTAAACATCCCTAAGACAGATTAACAAGATGTATAATCGTTGCTATGCACAGACTATATACATTGGCCATAACTGCTAGTTCACCATATACAATAATATATTTTATAATATATATCACATGGGTGATCTTTACTTGCTTTCACGTGGCTCTGAAAGTATTTCATATACAGCAAAAATGAAGACGCTGTCATCCATCCTGTGGAATATGAAGTTCCAATACAACCACGGGGTCCGCTCTGAATAAAGTGATCTTTAAAATAGACCCTTCGAAATATGAACATTGGGAGCACGGAGTTTCCAATCGCATTTACGGTAGTGGCAAGTGTTACAATTGTGCCCCTCTCTGCTGACGTTGTCTTGGCTACTTAACGTACACCCTTTTCTGCAACGATTTTCCCAGGGCGCTGAACAGTGTGAATACCTGTTTCGTCGGTGTTCCAAATATCTTTGCTCTCAAATTTGTACTTCTCCAGAACAGCTTTTAAGTTATTGAAAAATATGCTACGTTGTGTCGGTTAAAGCTAGTACCACGGCTTAGACTCGTGCCTTCAGGCTCTATAAGAGACAGTCTAGGATGCCTTTTCATGTATGCAGTAAACCATTCTTTCGAGGCAATTTTATTATTTATCCAAGTGTAAGGAATTTTCACCTTGTTAGCTACTGCTAATTCACATGCAAACTCTCTGATGTTTTTAGGCGTCAAACCATAGTAGATCCTTGAAGAGTGGACAATGTATTCGTTTAGTTGCAGTTCTAAATCTTCACTGAAGACCTAACGATGTTTGGAGTAACCCATTCGTATTTTTGTATCCTCACTGTGGTTTACCTCATAAGAGTCATTTTGTCGATCCCATATGTCTTTGCGACTTTTTTCAGTGACAAGGTACCATTCTTGACATCGGCGTAAGCTTTCTTAAATGTTTCAATTGGTATTTCTCCTCGAATGCCGGACCATTTTCTGTAAACAAACAAATAAAAATAAATTAGAAGCAGCTGGGGTAAGTTGATACACCGTATCAACCCGCCCCAATTCAGCCGTATCAACTTTCCCCAACCGGCGCCATTTAGATTAACGAACTATAACGTACTACAGACAACAGAAAAACAAACAACAATAGCCGAGTTTTCTTACCTTTTAGTGGCACAACACACATCCTCCAAGACAAAATTATCAGGAGCATGTGCAGGTTCGTGTTTATTATTACATGTTACCTTCATAATAAATTCATCTTTCCAGGTTTCTTTGAGTGATATTAATCGAGGGGTATGTGGTTTGCGGATTGATTTAAATTTAGCCCACACGGTACTGATACACTCTTTGTTATTTATGTCTTCACAATACTTTGTCCACGATTGTCTTTTTGCACTGATATAACTTTTCTTGGTCTGCGCTATGCTTTCTTATAATTAATCCAAGTTTCCTGATTTGATATTGTTTTATAAACTTTTGTAGTCTCAATTTTCTGTATTTTAAAATTTTGGCAATCTTTATTCCACCAGTGTACTATTGGATACTTTTTTACAACTTCCTCTTTTGTCCTTGTACATGATCTGTCCATAACAATAATAACAGAATCTACAAAATAATCATATGTACTCTTATCAATATTATTTAAATCTGTATTTTTAAATAAGATTGTAAGTAATTTAGAATATTTATTCCAATCAGCTTCATTAACTTTCCGTTTTCTGAGCGGAATAGTGAAAGATCTCACTGAATTAGTATCAGTATAAAAGAAACATGGATAACGTTCACTGGTTCTTTGATCACTGTTTCCCACTGAAATTGACCACATATATCATCTGACATTAAAGTTAAATCTATAGCTGTTGGCCGAGTACCTAATCTTCCTATATACGTAGCAGACCCGTCATTAATTACAGTAAAGTTGTTCAAATCCATACATTCTAATAACACTTTCCCCAACTTATCTTCATCCTAATCTCCCCATATTGTGTGACGGCAATTGAAACCCTCTGCTATAATAAAAGGCTTTTCTATGCATTGAAACATTTGCGATAATGTATTTGTCATTAATTTCTGTGACTCTGCACCTGTAGGTATATTATATATATATATATATATATATATATATATATATATATATATATATATATATATATATATATATATATATATATATATATATATATAATACTAACTTTTTGATCCATAAAAGCAATTTTAATTCCTACGACTTCAATTTTGTATGTGTCGTATATAGACAATGTATAATCAAAAGGTATAGGTTCAAATGGAATGTTTTCATGAATCATAATTGCAACTCCTTTACTATTATTATGTGATAATGATTTACTTTAAAATAATTTATGTTTGATGAGTTCACAAGTTCAGGTCTATATTCATCTATTAATTTCACCAGATTTTGCTTTCTTTCTTTCAGTGATCTTACATTCCAGTGTACCCCCCACGAATGTTTTCCATTATTTTTTCTTCCACACACTAGAGTGTCTCTCCAAAAATTTCCAAATCCTCAATAATTTTCTGCACCTGGCCATTTATTTGTGAGCATTCTGTTAGTATTTCTTTTATTATTAATAAGTCAGCATTTTTAGTTAATGTCGCCATAAGTTTCGCCATTAATTGTAACAAATTATACATAAGATCCTTGTGAGATGTTATGTGTGGAAAGTACACGATTTTTTCTGTTCTTCATTGTTGTAGATTCCGATGTTCACTTCCTGCATGCTTCTATTTGTACTATCCACATCTTCCTCATTATTCGTTGTCTTAATTACAGTTCCTGTAGACTTGCCATTTAATTGTTTTTGATTACTTTGTAATTTCTTTAGAGAACCTTTACTTGATTCTCCTTGAGAATTTCCATTATAACTCTTTGTTTGTGAATAGGAATTTAGTCTGAAATTTTTTCCATATTTATTTTCAAATTTGGAATAGTCTGTATGATGTTCTGGAGGAACTCTTTTCCATGAAACATTTTCCAAGTATGTATCTGATTTTCTTTCACCACAATCACTTAAGGCTTCAAATCTGTTTTGTATTGTTATGCTATTTCCTACAACACCAGTCTTTCTTGTGTAAATTTCACTTACTTCACTTTTGTTTATATGGTTTTTTATTTGATCAGCATATGAGTTGCCTTGTACAACATAATTGCTTGGAACATTACCTGTTATTACTTTCTCTCTTGCTTCTTGCCGGGATAAATTATCATATGCCATAACTCTCATGATTTCTCTTTCCATTTCCCATTTTACACATAACTTATCAGTAGCAACATGTTCTCCTCCGCAATTTAAACACTTCGGAGTCTCATTACAATTTTCATGCTCCTCTCTTCCACATCTAGCACACTTAGCTTTATCCTTGCATATGGCTGCTGAAAGTGCAAATCTGTAACATTTCTTACATTGCATCACATTTCTAACTTTAGGAGTAACATCGAAAATGTGACTAAAAACTGTAATCTGTTTAGGCATTTCTTGAGATCTAAACGTGATTGATATTAGCTTAGTAGGAACAAAATAATATGATCCATCATCTTTTCGAATTCTCTTTTTCATTCTTTCCACTGATATTACTGTCGGGTCTTCAATACTTTCCTTAATTTCCTCCTCTTCAAATTCAGTGGGCACACCATATATCAATCCTTCCCTCATCAATAAGGATTCTGGGATGAATACCGTAGATATGCATATTTTTCATGAAATTGTTAGCTTCATTCCTGGTGTAAAAATAAATCTTTACTCTATATAAGCCACTTAGTTGGATATATCTGACCCTTATATCTTTGTTTCGCAATTCATCCCTATTTTCATAGAGTTAAATTTCTTTTCTGCACCTTTTGTACTAGTCATTATTACTAAATATGGCCCATTATGTGTATCATAATACATTTTACACTTGTCTACATTATTTTCTCTCCGACCTTCTCCAAACGTGTTTACTTTATCTCTATTATCTAACTTGTCCATCCTTACCGCTTTTGCTGGAACTTGATCATCTTCAGGAGATCTGATTCTTTTAGCTTGTTTCCTAGATGTTTCTTCTATAACAATTTCATTGTGTTCTACCAAATTCGTTATAATTTCTACTTGATTATTAAGTTCCATATAACCTATGGCATCCGCCATGGCCTCACGAAAATCACATTAATGTGTATATTTCCTTTTTCCGTAGTTTTAAACTTCAACTTAAATAAGTATATGGTTTAACTCAATTACAGTCACAAAATTCTCTCTTTAAAAACAGTACTCACTGAATTAACAACTATTTATACTACCACAATATTACACAAACAGCTCAGTTTCCATCAACCACAGGCTATATCATTACTGATATAAAATGAAATATAATTTAATACTCTACAACTTTTGTTTGGATAATTTTGTAATATCATTCGTAACGAAAATATGGTGCCAGAAAGAAGAAAATTAAGCATAACATTTTTTTCACTGTCTTAAAATTACACAAAAAACATTTTTCCCTAATTAGTTCCGACAACCCCCCATTTCTTGCCTTAGTTTCCTGGACTAAAATGGATCGAACAGGTGTGTTTCATGCTTGCAAGTAGTGTTTCCTTGATTTTTGGTAGAAAGTGCTGATACTTTCGATAAGTTTCTCAATAACAATGATAAGATGCAAAGTTAAATTCATCTTGATAATTGTGTGTTTCTGCTTGATTATTTATATATATTATATTTATCACAAGCTGTTATAAATTGTTATCCGATCCATGAGAAAAGGTGCCGGTAGTAGGTCATGTTATGCGTACTATCAGAAAGTGAAAACACTGCTTCGTTAAAACATATTAATGATATATAAATAAAAGTATCCCAAATTGATTGATTGATTTGGTTTATTTTACTTCTGTTTTCTGCCACTTTTGGCTAATCGAAAAGACGAGGATGAGTGATGATATGATGAAATAGATGAAGGGACACTCAGAAAGAACACCCATGCTTAGGGCGGGATTCGAACCCACGACCCCTGACACCGTATCGCGCTGTGTTAACCATTCTGCCACGGAGGCCGGCATATCTCATAATACCAAAGCAAGGAGTGAAATTACGGGTTTCGAGCACCTCAGCATTTTAAATTACAGCGCTTGACCAAACCTTAAAAGGAAACAGTCGATAATGGCGGAGCCTTAGAATTTACAGTTAATCTGTATTGGATGTAAATATTTCAAGCAGAATCCGAACCACTACTAATAAATACGAAAACAAATTGATTCCAGGTAGCTGGGTCAAGTAAATAAACACATGTGAACTGCAGTTGGCCAAAGATGTACACCTCTTTCCATTTCGTTATTGTGCAGTTCATATGGATTTACACCGGAAAAGAGCTTCATTTTTCTTTATATCTTTTTTTGTTGACTGCGCAAAGAGTTTACATGAAAATATTACCGCTATTTCCAGATGGCACAACATTGTCATTAATTGTATACAGTATTACCGACATTTTACACAGTACTAGAGCTCTCGCCACAAAAACAGTCCTGTCAAGGTCATCCACTTACAGTGTTACCAATGAGCAATAATTTCAACCGACGAAAGCAACCGCATATGTACAACGCGTGAAGTGTCGACCGAGTAGCTTAGAACATAGGCGTGAGCAGACCCTCTGATTATGGGGGGTGGGGGGGCAGAGCCTTGATGAAACTTCAGTCGGGAAAGAAAAACCTAATTTTATCTCACTGTTTAAGTTTTATTGCAGTGATGGGTGTATGTATATATACACCCCCCATATATGTATATGCCCACTGCACCCCCTTCCCCGTAGTTGCCTTGAACTTTCATTGCTTGAAAATACTTCATTTTCTTTAAGAGTAAAATATTTTTTAATAATTACGATTAAGATTCCTCTATCTTAAATTTCTAGGTGAAAATATAATAATATAGGGGCATGGACGTCTGGAAGGGGGGGAGGCGGGCAAGGATGGCCACATCTCCCCTTAGAAACCGAATGTCAACCCAAAAGTATATTTTCACACGTATAATTTGATTTCAGTCATAACAATTTACATTAATTATTATAATTGGGAAGCAGGAATGCGATGATTTCAAATTCCAGAGGTGTTTTTGAGGGGGCAACACTATTATCGGGGTAATATGCCCCATGGAAAAATACCTTGCTTGTCACTCGGTGGAAAAAATATGCGAACGCCCATGATTAGAGGGGCATTTGCCCCACGTTCGCACGCCTATGGCTTAGAAGTGTGGCAACCCTGGAGGGCCAGGGGTGTGGAGGAGGCAAGGGGAAGCTCCGACCTTGACTGGACTGTTTTCGTGGCGAGAGCTCTAACAAACGTACAGTTGGCACAAATGAAACGAACGCTAAGTGGCGGGTATTTCTTTGCAGACGACAAACTATTATCGGCTGTGCGAATCCTGACGTCACATAAACCCCACCTATAGAAATCTTTCTCGTGTACAGTAATAATAGAGGTTTCCATGAATTGTGGTGTTTCTTGAGACTATTGTGAAATATATGTTACAAGGTATACCTTAAAAGTTATTTAGTTAACTTGAAATTAACAAGTTTCTGTAGCTAACAATTTATACAGAATAGAATATTGCATATGAATAAACAAGTTATTGATCCAGTTGTTGTTCTCGATGTTTACCATCGCCGGCCCCCATGGCGGAGTGGTTAGCACATCGCGCTGCGACGCCAGGTATCCAGGGTTCGAATTTTGCCCTGGGCATGGATGTTTGTGAGTGTCCAGTCATTATATCATCACTCATCCCCATCTTCGCAATTAGCCAAAAGCGACACAAAAAGCGAAGTACAATGAACCAAATCAATCAATCGATGCTTACCATCATTTTTGTCATCCGCGCGCAAACAGTGCCCTTCAAATCTTTAGCTCTGTGAGAAATTCCTAAATAAAAATATTGCCAGCGAAAAATGGAAGAACAATTTCAAGTTTATTTCTTTGATAACTAATATTATTATAATAGTGTTCCAATACTTCCAAGGCCTGTCGCCACGTTTACTCTTTCCCATTTGCCTCTCTTCATTCCGTATTTAGGTACGGACCTTCTCCACCTCTAATTGATTGATTGATTTGCTTTATTTTACTTTGGTTTTTGTGCCACTTTTGGCTAATTGTGAAGATGGGGATGAGTGATGACATGATGAGATTGATGAATGGGCACTCCGTAACATCCATACCAAGGCCGGGATTCGAACCCGAGATCCCTGGCGTCGTAGCGCGATGTGCTAACCACTCCGCCACGGGGACGAGTTCTTCACTTCTAGCTAGTTCTTAACTTGAAGGTACCGTATCGTACCCAAGGTATTGGGTAAGAAGTATAAAGTCTTAGCATAGCAGGAAGCAGAGAAAGGAATGCAGAATAAGCAATTAGGCAAACGTGAGGTGAGTGTTGGGGTTGTCAGGAAGTGTGATTAGTTGACGAGAATAGGAGAGAGAGTAAGGACTACGGACTGTGAGAGAGGAACAAAGTGGGGAACGATTATTGGACGATGGGGTGTGACAAGAGACAAGTGATAGTTGACAGGACAAGCTAGGAACAATCTCCATATATTTGTAAGGCAAGTAATATCCTTTCCTTAACCAATCCATATCGGTTCAGTAATGGAGAGTATAAAATCCATATATAAAGGTTGGCAATCTAGATTTATTCACCCCGACATTCTCGAAACTATCCAGTTTCAAGGTAACATTCACGAGGATGTATTAAAATTCATTGACAAATTTGAAAGTTTAGCTATTCTTAATGAGTGGAATGACTTAAAGAAAAGGCAATTGCTACCGGCATTTTTGGCTGATTCAGCATTGGAATGGTTTAATACTTGGAGTCGAACTCAGGAAGCACAGGATATAGATTTTGTAACTTTAAAAACTAAAATTGTGGAAGAATTTACGGAACCGGGGGACACTTTTCAATTAGAAGAACAAATCAGATTACGCTTCCATCAGGAAAATGAATCTGTTTCAAAATATGTGAGAGAAAAACAGTTATTGTTATTAAAATTAGATCCTGCCATTGACATTAGTGAGCAAATTAAGCAAATAAGCGGGGGTTTACAACCTAACTTTATGAAAGAAGTTTATAACAGGGAATATGATTCAGTGCATGAAATGTTACGAGACCTGAAACATGTTGAACAATTCAAATATCTCGTGCAAAAACGTAAAATTCTAGAAACTGAATGTGAGACAATGAAAGCTCTGTCGTGTTCTGAATCGAGTCGAGCCTACATGCCGACTCAGCAAGCTATCACGTTGCAGCGCACGGTCAATGATCATGTTGACATAAGTTATTCTCAGGCTAATCGGGAGATCGAGGAACGATTAAATGCACTGCAACAAGATCTTGATCAATTACAGTCAAACACGGGACTCCAGTCTCATGAGTCAGATTTAGTTTTGCAATTTCAGAATCTTGAGGCTAAAGTAAATGCACTTGCAGAACATCGGAAAAAACATTCATTCACTAAGTCATCATTCTCATATCAACTTAGAGAAAATGTTCCTAGAAATAGAAAGAATAGGAGAACCTATTATAATAATAGTAATCATAGAGCTCAGAATAGAAATACTTGGCATAATATCCACAATGATAATCTCGACACACAGTCGCAAAGCTCGCGTAGGGGGCGATGCCGTAATGGCGGTAACCCTCGATTTCAGCGTTCGCATTTTTCATCTTCATCGCCGCGAACATTTTTGGAGCAACAACACGGACGCGAAGATCCAAATAACCATACTAATCAGGTTGTAAATACAAATCATTCTACTTTTCGTCAGAACAGAAGCAATTTTAAACGAGTAAGACCTGCATATGACGGGGACCTAAGTGTAGGACCTTCGGGGAAAACTCTAACGGTGTCTACTTTTCCTTCTGAAGATCTGATTTACATCAATGTGAAAGTAGATGGGGAAATTAGACAGTTCATCCTGGATAGTGGAAGTCAAATTTCGGTAACGGGAGATAAGAACATACCAGTCAATGCCAAGCGATTTAATATAAATACTGCGATTAGAGGGGTCACTAATAGTCAACTGACGGTTAAGGAAATTGTGTTACTACCATTTTCTATACATAACCAAACATTTGTTCATCCATTTAGAATCGTTAAGGATTTTAATCAAGTTACTATATTAGGAAATGATTCCTTGAAGGGACAAAAGGCTAAGTTAGATTTTGAGGAAAATAAGCTTACATTGCATAGATTCGGCACACCTCCTAGAAATCAAATTAAAAATGAGAATAAGAAAGCTTTTGACGTGTCAATCAAAGTTTCCCATTTATTACAGCATGTTTTGCAACCAGAATTTGTAGCTGCTAAAAAGATAAAAGTGAAACCCAGGACACATTTGTGCATTCCATTGAAATTGGCTAATTCATATGACAAGGATAGAACACTCTTGGAACCGAACCTACAGTTTCAAGAGAAAACGGGATTGATGGTTGCCAGAGCAATTATTAATCCGGATTCGAATCTCATTTGGATCACAAATCCTTTAAATTACAATGTTACAATTAAGAAAGGCACTATTATCGGGAAAGCTGAAACATGGGATAGGCCAATCATGAGTAACACTAATGATGAGAATAAGGATGAGATTGGTGAACAGGCACAGGTTTTCGCGACGGAGGAGTCAGGGAACGTCAGTGACGCACGGGCGGACCCTAGTCGGTTTGATGTGAATCCGAATTTAGAACCTCAGCAAAAGGAGCAACTTTTGGCTGTTTTAATTAAATATCCACATGTTTTTGCGTGGTCAAAGGATGATATAGGTAGAGCCACGAATTATAAACATAGAATTCAACTAAAAGATGACACAGAATTTCACTTAAAATCCTACCCGATTCCAGTTCACCTTCGTGATGAAATTAAAGATCAGATTGAGACTTTATTAAAGCAAGGTGTTATTTCTCCTACAAAATCACCCTTTAACTCTCCAGTTATCCTTGTAAAGAAGGCAAAGGGGGGTTATAGATTATGCCAGGATTATCGCAGATTAAATGTTTCGTCTGTATTTGACGCTCTGGGTGTGAATAACATCAATGAAATATTATACAATATGGGGGGCAAGAAATACTACTGTACGGCAGACTTGAAGAGCGGATTCTTTAATATTCCTCTCACCGAGGACAGTAAGAAATATACAGCATTTACAATACCAGGAATGTCACAGTATCAAATGAACGTCGTGCCACAGGGCCACGTCAGTTCATCAAGTGCAATGACTCGTTGCATTCACCTAGCGTGCTCAAATTTGGATCCCAATCACTTTGCCCATTATGTGGACGATTTATTTTGCTTTGGGAATACCTTTGAAGAAATGCTCGTAACTCTGGAGAAAATGTTACAATGTTTACAGGCCGCGGGATTGAAACTTGCAATAGCAAAATGTCACTTCGGCTACACAGAGATCATTGCTTTAGGACATAAAATTTCGAAATTTGGCTATCGGATCAATGACAAAATCATTGATTCTATCAAGAAATATAAGACACCTACAACTGTGAAACAAGTTCGCAAATTTCTCGGATTAACATCTTATGTCAGGAAGTTTTTAAAATCATATTCCGAGATGGCACTTCCCTTGCAAAAATTGATAGGAAAAAAGAAGAAATTTCTCTGGGGGAAGAACAGCAAACTACGTTTGAGAGGTTGAAAGAAGCTTTACTTACAGCTCCTGTATTAATGGCATATGATCCATCAAAAGAAGTAAGGGTATATACGGATGCAAGTAGTAAGGCTATTGGCGCGGTGATTTTACAACCGAATGCGAACGGTGATTTTCAGCCTATTTCCTACTGCAGTAGAGTTTTAAAAGACCATGAAACTCGACTTTCAACCATCAAGCAAGAATTGTTGGCAATCATATACGCATTTAAGTCATTCAGATTCTTTTTACTTGGGAGACATTTCGAATTATTTACCGACAACCAAGCAATCACATTCATTCGCTCCTCAACGCAACTTTCAAACAAATTATTTAGATGGTACACGTTGATGGCCGAGTTCGATTTTACGCCAATTCACTGTAAAACTACACAAAATATGGCGGATGCTATAAGCAGAGAGACAGAACATAATCCACAGTCTGAAGACGAGGAGCTTCCAGAGCCACGTACATTGTTATTGTTAGATGAGACAATTGATGTTGCTATACACCAACGAGAGGATTCTTATTTTGGAAATATCATGAATATTTTGGAAGGAAAAGAAGACGAGGGGGGCAACAACCCACCTAACCCCTCCCTGCAGAGGCAAGCTTGCTATTATATTATGGAAAATGGACTTCTTTATAGACAACATAAACTGGGAGCTACGACTAAAAAATTATTATGCATACCGAAGTCACTTCGCAACACTGTCATTGAGACATTGCATAGTTTACCAGCTGGAGGAGCGCATTACGGCTTCACTAAAACATACAAAAATGCACTGGATAGGATTTACTTTCCATTCATGAAGAACCATATTCAGAAAATGGTCAAGGAGTGTGTAATTTGTCAGCAGAATAAGCGCATAAAAGGAGCGCCATATGGAGAACTTTTAACGTTCAACTCACAGAAACCATTCGATAGGATCGCTTTAGATTTTAGCGGACCGTATCCACCAAGTGGTTTGCTCCGCCATAAATATATACTTAGTGCAATCGATCATGGTACTCGATTTTTAATTGCTCAATCAGTAGCAAATACTTCAAGTGAGACAGCAGCTAACTTCCTTTTTGAAAATGTAATTTTACGCTATGGATGTCCTTCTCATATAGATACGGACAGAGGTACTTCATTCACAGCTAGTTTATTTAAAGAACTATCGGAGAAATGTGGAATCCAACTTAAATTCGCACCAGCAGCTAATCACAATTTAATCGGATTATTGGAACGATCACATGCTATTTTACAGGGACTTATGAAAAACTTCGTGAACTCAAAACACACAGATTGGCTTTTATACTTGCAATCGGCCGTGTGGTCGTACAATGTTAATTACCAGGAGAATTTGAAGAACAGTCCATTTTTTCTTCTTCATGGATTTACGCCTAGATTAGTCTGGGAGAGCGGATTACATTTAACGCCCAGTGTGAATGTAAACAACGAGATGAGATTCAAGATTCTCGAAAAAGCACGAGCAGCAGCTTATGAGTCTCTACAGAAACGCCACCGACAAGCAAAAAAGTACTACGATAAACGTCACCAGTCCATTGAGTTTACGCCAGGAGAATTGGTTCTAGAATACGATGGCAGTCATCGTGTACACACCGCTAAATGCTTTTCGGGAGTATATAAAGGACCTTGTAAAATTATAGCAAAAGAAAATCCCAATGTTTACAAAACGAGGACAGACAGTCGTAGACTCAATTTCGGTCCAGAGATTGAAGAAATACTATGCTTCGGAATACGGTAGCGGCGATGAGAATGTAAATGGTGATGAGACTGAAGAACAGGAACAGTCAGGAGTGAATGAGTGAGAACATACCTTTTACCCTGTACGTAACTTCCTTTTCAGTACTCTGATGCACTAAATAAATTTTACATCTTGCAAATAATTTTTTTTTAAACGAACAAACACTAAAATTATGTGAAATATTATTGTTTAGCCCTTAATAATTGCACGGAAGTGTAAAACTAGTTATTACCACACTAAAATCATTAGTTATAACACGTAGACATCGAGGTTTCATAATAATGAACAACAAGTACAGGAACGCGCAAAAATAATAATTAATATTATTGTATTCACGGATAGTGAACAAAGGGAATGTTGATGAATGTAAACAGCGCGCAAGAAATTTTCCTCAGATTTCTGTAGGCCTGCAGAGAACTGATGGAAATAATCTTTTGTGAACTACAAAAGATAAATAGTGTAAGTCAATAATAGACTTTAGTATTTTTTTTATGAATAAAATGTGTTAAACACATTCGGTAAGGAAAATGAGAATTAAAATTCTCTATGATTCAGCGTGGTTAGTCAAAATAGGGTTTAAACAAGTACACATTTTAATATTTCAATTGTTAAATTTAAGTTAATTACATTTATAATTTTAATAACTAAATAAATGACAGAAATAGGAGATTATCAATTTTATAAGATTTAAATAACGTTAAAATAAAGAGAACAGTTATAATAAGAGCTGAATATGCATACAGCCATTAAATTATTCAATTAAACGTAAACGAGCTACAGATCAATAATAACTAAATAAGAATTGCGATATTAAGAATTATAATAAAGATAATAATAATACGAAGAGAATAGTGAATATTTTGGTTCTTGGATAATTATAAAGCTCACATAAAATGTATCACATGGAAATAATATAAATATTAAGATTACCTTTATAATTATACGCATTTTACATTGAGATTTAATTATTTTGTATATTTTTCTTACATAACTTTACATAAAAGCTAGATTTGAAATCTAATATAAAGAGTAATAAGTCAATTAAGAGCATAGAAGAAATAAGTAGTATTTTACACATACAGTTACGATCATGAGTTATCAGCAGCCACTTGTCACATTTTATTAACAATTTAACGACACAGTCATGAGATGAATTACGACAGTTTTGAAGAAGTAAAGTATCTTTCATTAAACATGTAGACATTACATTGATCCATCTAATTTAGGATACTTCATTCCAAATACGACTCAATTAGTTTATTGAATGTTATAATCAAGTTACTTAGAGTACTTCCTAATTTTTTCTTCCGCATGGTAGAAATTTCCCATCTTGTGAAATTCCCACTTAAAATTTCCCTCACATGTACTTCATACTTCTCGAAGCGATATCCAAAGTCAATTTCAACTGCCTTCATGGTAAAATGTCTTTCGTCAGCAAAAGGATAAAGTTCAACTTGGATGCACCGGGAAAATTCCTTCCTCTTTAAGCAATGGGGAAACTGGAGTGACATTCAGGAAGACAGAACAACTGAAGAAATATGCAAGTGAGGCATTCTATTCGTTTCTTCCGGCAACGATATCTATTTACATCGACAGGAGCAAAATTCTCTCTTAACATGAAGTAACCAACACGTTGCAAATTAAACAGCAGATATCTTACATTCCACATTAGCCGGGGAACTGAATAATTTGCGACAGAGCATTCTTTCAACTCAGGTTATCAGATCGAAAGATACAAGGGAACATGGAATTGTATGTCTGTTCAGAACGATATTTCTTCATCTGGCAACATTTGGAATATAAATTGCAATTAAGTTTTCATTTTTATGTTATTTAATGTTAGGTGCATATGCATATAGTTACACACTACCAATTGTCAACTTTCATTTTTTTTTCTCTCCATATTTTTTTTTGTATTCTTAGGCTGATTGCAATATCATTAAGGGAGAAAGAGTCTATAATGGACAACGAAATTTCGGATTCTTAGAATATTATTTTACGTATTCCAATTATCATGAACACTATCAGCAAGTTGTGTATTTTACAATTAACCTTTATTAATGACGTTATTTTTAACAATATTATACTAATAGAAGGGCGATCGTTCGACACATTATTTTTTAGGTAATATTTAAAGTATTTCATTTCATTCAATTGTTATTTATAAATATTTTCAGTCAATTTAAGCATTCATATATTTTCAGAAATCAATTATAATTTAAAATTTTGCTATAGTATACACTATACACTCATAAAATCTTCAAGAGTATATACAGCATTCCATTCCATTCATATGTAAAGTTCAATTTGCTTTTAGTAATTATTAGTAGTTATATTTATTTATTTTCTCTTCTCCAGATTGTAATTATATTTGGTGTGTAAAGGATGGCATTAATTAGAATTTGGGTAATTTATAGTAAGAGTAAATGTTATGACTGAATCGGTACTCCTTTTCAAATTCCATTTCCTCAAATATAACAACCCTCAACTACAAGATTTTTCACACTTGTAATATTTACAAGTACTACTTTCTTAAAATAAGGGTGACTTAGAGGCGCCCTTGTCTCAACAAAACCTCTACACATACCGACATATTAAGTTCTCTCACACACACAACATTACACTAACGCAGACGGGGCCACTCCGCGACTTGCACGTTATTGGCTAGAGCTTGTGACGTCACCAAGCGGACACGAGCAGAAGAAAGCTACGCGTAGAATGTAGCAGATGGCTCATGAAACGATGTGTTTTCATGCATCTTTTGATATTATACACCAAAGTTGTTAATTTAATTTGACAACAAAAGATCAAATACGCGATAGAAGAATACACTTATTCCGAAACAATGCATAGTTTATTTTTCATACATTATATGCGTAATATCTTGTCCCTGTAGGCTGTAGTCCACTGCCAGCTTTTCTTTCCAGCTAACCTATTGCATTTATTTTAAATGTCTAATTATAAGGAAAGTTCATGTCCGGGCATATTCTCATATGACTTTTACTGAATGTCCTGGAATTTCCCTTTAATAATTTTACGTTACTTTTCAGATTCTTCAGTTGATCGCCACGATGAGGATAAATTTGTTTTTGTTATTTAGCGTCTTCTTCCACTTTTGGCTAATCGCGACGAACAGGATGAGTGATGATTAGTTTAAATTGATGAAAGGACACTCGCAGCAGGTACGTATCCAAGGGGGAGCTTAGGCGGCTCGAGCCACCCCGAAAGTTTGCGGTTTACAAGAGTTAAAATGAGGTTTTTGGTTTCTTGTGGTGTGAAATAAAATAACGTGACGATAATTTAAGGAGAGAAATAATTATCGAGTCAAGCACGTATGCAAGGTGGGAATCAGGGGGCTCCAGCACCCCATTCAGGAAATTACGCTACATAAAATTAGGTTCATGGCTTCTTAAATAATGTGATGATAATTTGAGATAAATAATTTTCTAGCCAAGACACAGAATGTTCTATAACCCTGTTATTGTTAATAGTGCGCACCCAAGGTGGGATCAGGGGGCTGGAGCCCCCCCCCCTTAATTTTTTCAGTTTACACTACATAAATTATTTTTTTATTATTTGATTTATTTTATTTTACTTCGCGTTTTGTTCCTCTTAGCTAATTTACGAAGATGGGAATGAGTGATGAAATTATGAAAATGATAAATGGACATTCACACACAATCATGGCCGAGCGGGATTCGAACTCGGGACCCTTGGCGTCGCAGCGCGATGTGCTAACCACTTTTTTTTTTTTACCATTTTTCTTTCATACAGTAATTTTACATGTTTTGGATAACAATAGTTCTTTTAACATTCCATCAGCACCTTTAAAAAATGTGCAAATAATATTGTTATTTTATCTTGAGACACTTTATGATATTCCTGTTTAACATATATTAAAAATTGATCATGAAAATCTATACCTTTATATATGCAGACAATCAATATATAATGTCCAACCAACCACTGTACACTACGCAATTTAGTACATGGAAAATACGAAAACGTAGGTAACATTATGTTATGCACAGTAAACGAATTGGGATGGGTGCGACAAATTTTTCCTAATAACACACATAGATATTTCCATGTTTCATGTGTCCGTATGCATTCACTTAGCCAGTGTAAAATCGAACCATTTTTTTTTACACCTACCGCATAGTGGGTCTTGTAACAATTTTAATTTATGTAATTTCTCTTCCGTCACCACTATATCCTGTACCACACAGTACCACGCAGATTTTACCAAGGGCGACAAATGTGGTGCGTGAACATTGTTCAATATTTTATGCCAGGGATGGGTTGGTTAATTAATCATTATCTTGCAGCTAGGCAATGTTGCCAAACAACGTGACTGGTATAATTGAGATACTTTTGGTATTTCAAGAGGTTTCGCTGAAAGTAGTATATAACAAATTTCTAGCACTGATTCTCGTAAATATTTATACTGCGGTGGCACCGTTGCTATATCAATCGGAGACTGCAATGGTATGGTGTCCAACATCTGCTTTAGTATCACACCCGTTAAACTGTCTGGGAAGTTTACTAACATTGACATATCTGCTTGTACTCGGAGAGCCCGGCTTTTTAAATCCACGTGAATCAAGCCAAGCCCCCCGCACCGTACCGGCAGACATACATTCTCGTGACTCACCCGCAACATTTGGTGTGCCCAAACAAACCAGTTTATCGCACTCCTTATCTGTACCAAATCCAATTTCCTCATCGGAAGCACTCGTGCCACAAACCAGAGCTTTGAACTCGCATAAATGTTTACAAAAGCTACCCTGGCAACCAAGCTAAGGGCACGAAGTTTGTTTTGTTTAAGCACACTTTTCAGGCCAGCAATACATGTTGAATAATTTTGAGCAATCATTTCTTGTAAAGAGTGGGTAAAAATTATTCCAAGTATTTTCAGTGCATTTACTTTTTGAATTTTATCATTTTGATACGATTGGTTTGTAGCATCTAAGTGCATCCAATGAGTTTTATTATAGTTAATCTTTAGTCCAGCCACCGAACTGTACTTTTCTATCACATTTTCAAGTATTTCCATATCTGTTGGCAAATTCACAAATACCGTGACATCATCAGCATAACCTAATAATTTTATCGTTGTTGAGTGAATATTTAACCCCTGCAATTTCATTTCAAGTACCTTTAAAAATGGCATTAACGCTACACAAAAACTTATCATAGACATGGGATCACCTTGACGGACACCCCTTTGTATAGGAAATGTCTTAGTTAAGAACCCATTGATTTTTACACACGATTTGGCATCAGCATATAAACTCTTAATCGCATTTACAAATTTTGGACTACAACCCATCCTTAAAAATACAGCATATAAAAATTCGTGCTGTACAGTATCAAAAGCATTTTGAAAATCCAATGCCACTATACCATGGTGACCTTGTATGGTCGTATGTCCATAACTAGTTATAACATCACGAATTGTCTGTAAAACAGTAAATATCGATCTATTATTACCATAACAGTATTGATGGACACCGATCATTCTTTCCATATAAGGCAAAAGACGACGAAGTAAACATCGTGCAAAAATTTTATAATCCGTGCACAACAAAGATATAGGTCTATAGTGTTTTACTATCGTAGGGTTAGGAACTTTGGGAACCAGGACGATTACACCTGTATTGCTCGTCCTACCCAAGCAGTGTTGGTTATATACTTCATTTATCCAGTCTGTCACAATATTACCTACAAGTGACCAAAATCTTTTATAAAATTCTATGGGAATACCATCTATTCCTGGCGATGAGTTATTCTTCATTCCTAAAATCGCTTCGTACACCTCAGCAGCTGTAAAGGACTTTTCCATCCGCAAGTTGTCATTAACAGAAAAAATTTCCGGAACTTGTTGTAAAAATATTTGTTCCTGATCTGGATCATAACTTGTTCCTTGAAATCTAGAGTGATATGCGCGGTAAAAGATTTCCTTTATGTCAGTCACATTACTATACTCCGAATTATCTTCGTCTATTATCTTATGAATCGTTTGGCGTTTTCCACGATTACGTTCTTGTAGAACATGACTAATATTTGCCATTTCAAGAGGGTCAAAAGGTAAAAGTTTACTACGAATTTTGCAGCCACTTCTTTTTTGCGCGTGTAATTGCAACAATATTGCCTGTACTTGTTTAATGTTCTGTTGCACTTTTCCCCCTCTTACCCCTTCATCAGTTAGCTCTCTCAACACTTTATAATAAAAATTGTATTTATTATTCCAATCCTGATTCCGTTCCCTACTATATTATCTACAAAACCGTTTGATGGCTGGCTTTAGATATTCATCCCACCACTTAATTATATTTATTTGTTTCGCTCTTAATCGTTCCCAATATTTCCATTTCTCTTGGAATTTGTCAGCAAAAAGTGAATCATCAAATAACGATATATTCATTTTCCAATATCCATACCCATATTGTATATTTGGCAGTTGCATATTTACCGCCATTATAATTGCACTATGATCTGAGAAGCAAGTTGGCACCATATTAACATTAGTGATATTAGGGATAATTGATGGTGAAACATAAAATCTATCTAACCGTGACGCTCCCCCATCCTTTACATATGTGAAGCCTGCACTAGTTGGGTGCAAAGTGTCCCATGCATCTTTCCATTGAAACCCAGTTACCAACTGTTGCAGCGCATTGGATGTATTAAATCCAGGGCGCTGGTCTTTTGGCAACAACACACAATTAAAATCGCCTCCACAAATAATATGTTGCTTATTACCTTGAAGTTCCGTCGCTACTTCAGTTGCGAAAAATTCATTGCGTTGCTGCCTTTGATTACTACCAGAAGGCGCATACAGATTACATATCCACAGGTTTTCCACTTGTACAGTTGTAATTCTACCACTCGGATGGTATTCTACATTTAATACAGGTATATTATCTCGAACTAATACAGCTGTCCCTTGCGCTGAATATGTGGGATTATTATAAACATTATAACTAGAGGGTAACTCATAATTAGTTATTGCTACTTCTTGAATGAGAGCAATATCTATAGCGGACTGAATTAGAAAGTCCCCCAATGCACTTTGTTTTGTTTTGTTTTGTAGTTTGTTTATGTTTATACTAGCAAGTCTAATGGTGGTAAGCATCACTATGGATATGTAAACACTTGCTTTTACACTACTGTTAAATATATACATTGTTTTACTGTTTTTAAGTCTACCTTACACACCAAGATTCTTAATGTGGGTGTTCATCACAACAAAATCAATATTATAACTTACCAAGAATACAGCATGTCGCACCTCATCCTGGAAAAACATATCGTACCACACCAAAACACACCATATACTAACGCGAAAAACTAACCAGCACCAATTTATCATATTGAAAAATTCTAATTTTTCTCACTTTCAGTTGCGAAAACATTCGTATTTGGATTACTCTGGGATCTTGTGATACGTGCCGGGGATGGATACGGAGAAGGTCGATCGTCAGGTTTTTTTTCAGAAAGTGAAGTCACCTCATTCTTTGCCTGGCCTTTCTTCCTTTTGTGTTTGCCCACCTGTTTCTTACTTATGTTTGAATTGGAACAATCGGGGATGTTTTGAGGCAATGGGTTCTGTAATTGCTCTGTACTGGATAGTTTCATAGCACCAGTCGGATGAAACACCATACAAGAACTATCACTTCCGTTCAGCTGCAAAGAGGAGGGAACCTTTTCCGCGTTTGTCTCGGTATTATCAGACATCAGACTTGAACCCATTTCACTATCTTCAACTTCCTTTATCCACGAAGAACTACTCGTCGGGAATTTCTCATCCTGCCGGATTTCGGAGATATTTTCCTCTTGTGGCGAATTTGTTAGTACACACACTGGTTCATCCTTATGTATCACTGGCTCTTTCGGCACGTCTCCTATCGTGGTGTGAACTGAAGATTGTAATTCAGTCGATCGAAATTCCATTGTGTCCTCCGCAAGGGGCAACTGGATCGGAGAGCGAAGCACACTTTGTGCATAAGTCACTGTTGAATGGGAAACACTGTCAGAAATCGTTGCGGGAGGGCGAGCTCCCCCAACTACTGAACGGGTATATGAACGTCTTTTCGGGCACATTATAGCTGTATGGGACACTTCCCCACACAGTCGACAAGTAGGCTGTTGACCCGGATAAGTTGTCCAATAACGAATACCTAGAATTGTCACATAAGACGGTATTGGTTTCTTGAGTGACATTTCAACTAGCTTCCTTCCAGTACGAACAGGGTATATATGTTCACCTGAATAAACTTCATCATAGATAGATTTGATTTCACCATAGGATATCAACACAGCCCGAATCGCGTCGTCCGAAAGTTCCATAGGCACTACATGTAATCGAACCAACACAGTGTTTTTATCCGCCCAGTCAATTTTCACGTCATGAGAACCCTCTTCGTCACTATATTTCAGAGAAGCACCGCATTTAGCTATTAACTGTTCACACAGAACTCGCGAAATCAGTTTAACATACACACTTTTCCGAAAGTAATCTATCTCAATACTTAGCACTTGATCAGGGGTCAATAACAGCTTGTCACTAATGAAACGATGAATATTCATAGATGCCGGTACACGAGATACAGTCGTAAAACACAATTTCAAAGTATTCACTCGCTTAGTTTCCATGGTGCGTCACAATCTATTCGATTTCTCGCGTCAAGCTACCGTGGCCGAGCACCAGTCCACGCAACACACAGGAGCTCACAAGCGATGTTGCTCCTTCGAAGGCTGACCTTCGACTACCACTCAGCCACAGGGTCCGGCAAAATTAGGTTTTTGTTTTCTTGAATAGTGTGCCGATAATATATAAGGAGAGAAATACTTACCAAGGCAACACGGAGAATGTTCTATAACCCTGTTGTTGATAATATTGCATTAAAACTTTTCTTGCGCTTTCGGTATTGTCGCAACACTATGCAAAGACTTGTCAGCATTTGGAAGCTGCAAACGTAGCGCCACACGTAGGACGATTCATTGTAATTTTTTAATCTCTGGAAAGCGCGAGAGGGAACGTTCTTGAATAAGAGAAGGAGTCGAACTACTGGCAACATTAACGAATCGTTTTATCTGTGGAACGTTCTAGAATATAATGAGGTTAAAATACGCGGCTTCAATTTCCAGGTTGATCTGTACAACAGAATTGCTTAGTGCGTATTCAAAGGTAAGTGTGATAGTTCATACAGTCGATTAGTGATCAGTCAGTGTCTATTGGTGGCTTTATAAGATCTAGTGATTCGAAAATGAAAAGGACTAAATACCATAAAGTAACGAAGTCTACTACTAGTTCCAGTTCGGGTCCAAAGCAGAAGGCATTAACGACAGCGGAATTTCCGGAGCCTCAGTGTAGTGCTAGTTCGGGTCGAGGGCCGAAGAGATCGAAGGTCTCTCTCTAAAGTGAATATTTCAGCAGTAACGGGTATTGGAGCGGTTAATTAAAAAAGAAATAAGCTGCACAGATCAACTGAAAATCAAAGTTTTGAGTGATGAGTTAGTTGTGCCCGGACCAAATTTTCCCAGAATTTTAGAAGAGGAGGGTTATGCATACTATTTTTGGTGGTCAGTCCTCATTTTGCCACCTTTTCCTCTCTCATTTTTTTAAGGAATACTTGGTCAAATTGGGTTATGACCTCACCAACCCTCCCCTGGGCACGTCACTGGAGATAAATGAGTAAGCATTTAATCATATTGGGAGAAGAAACACTAGATGTGTTGGGATCGGAAGGGTTTTCATTGTGAATTAATTGTTTCGAACTGTATTCGAGAAGACTTACTTTGTTTTGTGCCAATATATGACAAGACTGCGGAAGTTGTGACAGACAATTGTGAACCCTTGCATGTGCTTAGGCTTCAATATGAATAATTTGGTGGGTTTCGGCTTTTATAAGAACTGTAAACATGGGAGGACAAGACACAGTAGTGGTGTTCAGGCTCGAATCAGAGAGAAATATTCGAGAAATTTCTGCGTCCAGTTCGCAGCCCACAGTTTGAGTCTCGCGTTGTCGAGTGGATTGTCCATCCCGTGCGTGTGTAACAGCTTCGTAAAAACACTCGAAGACGCCATAGATGTTTTTATGTCTGAAGATAAGAAATGGACAAACACACATACTGAGATGGTTCCGGCACACAATGTTAATGCATGGAAACAGAGGAGTTGAGTGGTAAAAACTGTTCCGATTTCACGTTCTGAATAATTTGGTAGCCTTGAACAGTGGCGACGATTTTGGGGATAGTTGCTCCCCAATTTTCTGCCTTCACACTATGACCTCTTTATGCTAACCCTTGTATACCAAGGGAAGAGAAAGTAAACTTTTCTTGCAACCCCCACTTCCGTTTTGAACCCAATTGCCACCATTGGCCTTAAACATACAATTGTGAGGTTCTATCTTAACCCCTTAAAAATATGGTGTTTAGCCCCCCACGAAAGGAATTCCTGGATACGTGCCTGACTCGCAGAGAACACCTATGCCCATACTGGGACTTGAACCGGGAACTTCGGAGGCGAAATCGAAAGTCGACCACTTAACGCCCTCGGCTACCGAGCCGGCGAATGAATTAGATAATTGCTATTGTATAAATGGTGTCTTTTCGGGAAACATTCAAATAGCAATATTTCTTCCAGATAATATATCCTAGGGACTTCAATCTTGCGGGCTTACTAGGTTCTGGCATGTGGGCCAACAATCTGTGTAGTACTCTGTACTGTTTGTGATCCACATGGATTTGTGATCATCCATTTCATCTACTCACCATTCATTTTCATCTTTGCGATTAGCCAAGGGGTAAATTATACTTGAAATAAAACAAAAGCAATACAAATACAAAACAAAAATAATGGAACGATTATGCTGTTACGTTTGCCTGTATTTTAGGCACGTCGCATTTATCAGCCAACAGTCAGAGATTGCTTTTCGGTCGAATGATACTTCTAATAATCGGAGGTAAATGCAAGCTGAGAATTATAATTTGATCTCTTATCCACCTGAGTTGAGGATCTAAATTTTTGGATTTTATTTGTAACAATATTTACTACTGCGAGGAATTAAAAAAACTTACGGCTAATTTCGTCACTGGCTTCCTATTCTGTAATAGTTACATTTGTTGTAGGAACATAATACATTAATTTACTTTGTATAAATATTACGTTATTCATCGCTTTTCCTAATTAAATCTCATACCATATCCAACACACACATAAAATGTGTTTTACTAATAATACAGGTAGGTTTGGTTTGAGTTGGTTTTTTAAGTCTACTTTATGCACAGTAAGGCTAATTGGGACTGGACCCACAGTTTAAAGTGGGATCCGAACCACTTTGTGCCTCCACCGGGTATCGAACCCGGGACCCCTTGATTTCAAGGCGATGACGCTACCACTGCGCCATCGGGGAGGACGTGTTCCTTGCATTTTTCTTCCAGACGGCCAAGGGTACTTGCAAGGGGCACAAAGGGGCAATTGCACCCTTCGATTTAAAATTTTATACAAATAAAAATACATTTCGTAAAATTATCTTGCTCGCTTCGCTCACAATTCTCCTATTCTTATAGTCCAAGTTCAGAGCCATAGCTATATCGGGCGGCGGGAGTCGGCCCTGGGAGCCCCCGTAAAATTATTTGCGCCCTATTAAAACAATTTCTTTCTATGAAATTTAATATCAAATATTAATGATGATACTGTAATCCAAGAAGTCATTGGTCAATCAAGGGATTCCTATTTTTTGTCAGGTGTCGAAACATGTATTTCAACTATAATATAATACAATTCACACAATATTTTGCAAAATGGTTAACGTAACCAGTAGGCAAGCATTGTCTGTAGTGATGCAAGAGTCTCCCCTTTGAAGGAAATAGAGTCCGTGGTGGACTAAGGGACCCATGTTTTAATGTTTTAGCAAGGTCAAAAAAGGTATTACAATTTTTTCCACAATTCATCAAAGTGCAGATCCTAACCATTATTATGTAATTAATCCGATTTTGCTTGTACAACACAACACAATGGTGTTGTTGGATTCTCGATAGATTCCTTTGTGCGTAAAAAATCTTGCGTACTGGAAACTAGAGG
This sequence comes from Lepisma saccharinum, assembly GCF_977018435.1. NCBI lineage: Eukaryota > Metazoa > Arthropoda > Insecta > Zygentoma > Lepismatidae > Lepisma > Lepisma saccharinum. The sequence goes on along the minus strand of NC_139245.1, from coordinate 48,382,704 downwards.
GAAACATTATGAAGCATGATTTATAAAGGGCTCCCTTAATCAGTTCTGCAGAGAGGCCCAAAGCTGTTGTTAGTCATCAATTAACATTATCGACCTGTAAATATCAAGTAGGGTGAAGGCACATAATGGTTCGGATCCCACTTTAAACTGTAGGTCCAGTCCCAATTAGCCTTAGTGTGCATAAAGTGGACTTTAAACACGAAATCAATCAATTACAATATCAAGTAGGTACAGTCCCTATTAGCCTATTTATGTTAAACTTTATATTCTTTGGCAACCTGGAAAGGTCATTATCGAAATATTTTTTTTTGTTCGTTGCAGTTTCAAGATACCATCCCTTTTCTGTTACTTATAGCTTTTGAGGGATGGGGCAAGTGCCTCTGTGTAAACTACCATAACATGTGCCAATGCGACACAATATATTAAAAATTTGCCCCCTCTAGGATTGACTTCGCCCCCCCCCCCCCCTACAAAGAATTCCTGGCTACGGGCCTGATTGAATAGCTTCTTTGGTCATTATTTACATGACAGCTCTTCTCATTGATTGACGAGAAGATTGAAAGGATGTGCAGGGGAGGAACGCCTGTCCTGTAAGTCGTACATTATATTTTCAGCACAATTTCTCAACAAACGCACATAAAGTAAAGTAACAGTGCAATTGTTAATTAGTGTTCGCTACCTACGAGATGTTCAAAGTATTATTTTCGCGAACGATGTTTCAACTTCAAAGCTAATAAATCTTATCTTGCTCTCAATATTCAATGAAGCAATACTTAGAAACTGAGTTCCGATTGTGTAAAGGTTTTTGAAAGTTGCATACGTGATGATATGGAAGGCGAGTGTGGAAGAAAAGGCCAGAGGCGCAACCACGAATTTTTATCTGGAGGGAGAAAGTACCAGGTTAAACGTACCAATAATAATAATAGTAATATTAATATTAATAATGGCATTATTATTGCTAGTGGTAGTAGTGGTAGTATCAAAGACGTTATTATCCTCATAAATTACGCAAAAGGTAGGTAGATGTCTGTGCTAAAGCATTTATTTGGAACAAACGATTTGAAATATTTTTTCAACACCAGGAACTTTACATTAGCTAATAATTGAAAACAAGCACACAAACTGTATTTTTGAATGGCAGAAAATGAATGATAAATGCATGCCGAAGATTTTTTTTGTACATATAACATGTATAACTTTCATATGTTTTACACATATGCAACATGGAGCGGCATAAAATAAGAAAATGCATATGGAAGATGCTAACACTAAATTATGTACGTATTCAAAGTTTTTTTCATTACATATATACAAAACATATTATTTAAATACATCACATTACAAAAAAACAATTATATTGCGAGCGAAGCGAGAAAGAAAATTTTTTGATCCAATTTTTACAATTTAAAACAATATTGATTTAATAAGGAACAAATAATATCACATGGCGCCAAGGCATTCTCTCTTTCACATTTTTTTAAAAATTAGATTATTTGGCGTCCATGGCCGACTCCCGACGACCCCTAGCTACGTCTCTGAACTTGACGAGACTGAGAAAAGCTGGCACTGCAAGCAAAGCGAGCAAGAAAATTTTACGAAATGTATTTTTATTTGTATAAAATTTGAAATAGAAGGGGGCAATTTCTCCTCTGTGCCCCCTGTAGGTGCCTTTGGCCATCAATGTTTGCCCCCCCCCCCTAGAATTGACTTCCGTCGAAGGTTGGGGGACACCCCTGCCCTCCCCTGTGGTTGCACCACTGAGTAAGTCCGAAATTTGGAGGAACAAATTGAATCAATCCTGCTACAGCAACTTTTTGGGAAGCGATGATCGCTTTATTCCAGGCGATTTTCTTCTATTATTATTGCACGTGGCAAGAGCACAAACAGGTTGATTTTTTCTCATTCTACCGGCATTCAAGAAAAAGTGTGTATAAGTAAATTATCGACCCATTTATCTCAAGCTTCCGTATACGATAACGAAGTAAGTTCCATTCTGTCCTCTTAATGACGTCATAGCGCGCACAGAATCATGGGAGAAAATCTCGGAACCTCGGGAATGGCCTACCTTATAAAGGTACCTTGACACTAACGATCAGGAGGAAATGTCTGTTCGGTATATGAAGCAAATTTCCTTTCCAAAACCTACCTGAATTGCCTCACAGATAATTCAAATTTTAACGGTGAAATGAACGTTTTAACAATATTATGAAACCATGTTAACAGTCCTCAGTTCAACTTTTTCACAGATGTCAACGTCTAGAGATGGTCACCAGCTAAAACCTTGGAGAAATAAGAAATCAACACGATTTACACCTGAAGGACGCAGAGAAATTATTTGTCCTACGATTTTTTTTTGAGAATTTCTCAACATTTTTATTTCTGAGATTTTTCTTTTAATTTTTTGACACGTGGAAACATGAATTACAATTAGACCTTTCATCAATTTTAATTACGCAGTTCAGCGAAATCAGTCGATAAGCACCAAATCGTTTAACACGGATCTCCTTCATTCTATTTTAATTAACTCCTACTGAAGTCAAGTAGTAGTGAGACCTGATATTCAACGCTGATAATACATACATCGATTTGAAGGAATATTTACATACAACTAAATACTTCACATTCACAATTCGACGATATGCAGTTTTCTACTATACGTTTTTCTTCAATGACAATATTTGTAGCTGCAAAGTTAATGCATCAAAGTGAAAAACATTTTTCACGGCCACAAGGAACTAATATATACATATATACGTAGTTTGGTTCAAGAAGAAACTTCATTGCTATACGCAGAGACTATTAAGTGATGATAACAAGAGTAAAATTATGGTATTTTACTTGAACTCTTTGTGAGAATCAGGATAACTCAAGGATTATTTTATGGACAAATGTTAGTGCTGTGATTTTATCTATCGAACACTATTATATTCTTATCTTCAAATACATAAATTCATGTACATATATTATTACTCAAGGACAGTTACTGATACAGTGTATATATTTTGATTAACTTCAAGTTTTTTTAATTAAATATTTACTGTGATAATTGACATATATTATAAATAAAAACGACAGCGATATTTACATGATACACTAAAGTAAGAGACGGTGAAATTTACATCGATAATATGACATATGTGTGCAAGTGTAACTCGGATGAGTATCACAAGTTGCTGATTTTGTAAATATTAACTTCAAAATATTTAATAGTGTTGTGCAGTGTCAGTGTTTACAGGATTGATGACATATTACCTCGCTAGTGTGTTACTGTGCCATACACCTTTTAACTAGGTCAATACGGATGGAACAATAACCTTATAATTGTGTCACGTGTTGTGTGTTTACGTATTTTATGCATAGACAATCACAACGTCAACGTGTGTGACGTAAAACTCTCAATCATTGCATACATGAGTCAGCATAACAAACTCACATGTCAGTGTTCACCTTTCATACACTGACAAGTATTGTTTATTTATTTTGTTTATTTATTGTTTATTTTTCTCCATTCCTTTTCCTTTTCCAAGAACAATATTACTCAAATTTCATATTTTCGGTTATGGCATGTTAATTCAATAATTTTGGGACTATATTTTGTAATAAAAAAAATCTCTCCATAGAAAGGATCGATATGGAATACAACTTTAATTTTTTCATCTTTAAGTGAAAATCAAAAGATTTTCATTAGGGGGTAGAGGAGCGTATCGTACCCAAGGTATTGGGTAAGAAGTATAAAGTCTTAGCATAGCAGGAAGCAGAGAAAGGAATGCAGAATAAGCAATTAGGCAAACGTGAGGTGAGTGTTGGGGTTGTCAGGAAGTGTGATTAGTTGACGAGAATAGGAGAGAGAGTAAGGACTACGGACTGTGAGAGAGGAACAAAGTGGGGAACGATTATTGGACGATGGGGTGTGACAAGAGACAAGTGATAGTTGACAGGACAAGCTAGGAACAATCTCCATATATTTGTAAGGCAAGTAATATCCTTTCCTTAACCAATCCATATCGGTTCAGTAATGGAGAGTATAAAACCCATATCTAATCTAAGCTAATTTCTATCGCCATTCCTTTAAAAGGTAACCTCTTGCATTTATCACATTTAGGCCAAGCGAGTGATAACCATCTGAGAGATGAATGAGGAATAGCTACATCACCCAATTAAATCTAGAGGTTCTTGGTTCGATCCCAAACGCAGCATGGGAGTTGCGTTACGGTACTTTTAAAGAACCCACGACATGTAAATTACATATTTATACATGTATGCTACAAGATGATCTAGTAAGAAAATTTAAATGTTCAACGAAATCATGTGGTTCTCGTTAACCCTCAATCTTGTCTACTGTACTCATCCACATGTAAGAATTCTTGTTTACCAACTTAAGCTTAGTTTTGCTCGGAGCGGCTGTTGCGACCATCGCCATCTGCTGCTCTAACCAGGTTCTTTTAGTTCCGTTTTCCTCCAAGCGTCTGTCGCTAGAGGCGCTAGCGTCTCCAGCGTGAGACGCAGACCTGACCGCTCCAAGACCAGTTGGAGACGCAGTCGCGAGCGATTATTGCGTTGTGTAGCACGTACTGATATTAAAAAAAAGTACTCCTAATGAGAAATTCACTTTTTCTTCTGAACAAGATGATAAATTAATAGAGGCGCTAGCACCTCATCCTGCGCTATATGATTTGAAACATGAGCTGTACAGAGATCAGCGGCCCAAGGACAACATATGGATAACAATTGCAAATGAAGTGGGGAGAACCGGTAAAGGTAAAGGTAAAGGTAAAGTGTTCCCCTGTGCTTAGCACCACGCAATGAAGGCGTATAGGGGGTGTGGGGGTAACGCCCCACACTTTCTTGATCCGGTTGTGAGGGGGGGAGATGTGATCAGCATCACGCCCCTGACCGCCTTTACCCCCCAGGGTTTCCCCCAGGTACCCATGTTATTCGACGCTGGGTGGGCGCCGAGGCCGCTTCCAACGTTAGAAAAGTTCCCGGATTTGAACCGGCCGGGGAGAACCGGTAAGTTTATAAATACATTATTATTGTAATTATCAATTATGCTTTATAATTATATACTATAATAATTAAAATAATACTATACTAATTCTAAATATATTAAACATAAGAAATACCGTTCATTAGTGTTCCAAACTGAATAGTGTACGAATTCAGTTCACAAAAAACGTGTTGTATGTACAAAACACTACCTCTTGATTTCTTGACACATTTTCATAATTTTAATAATAATACTTAATGTGTTTTACTGTTGTTGATGTTATGTAATATCTGTTCTGTTAACTATTTTATTTTGCCAACTGACACTTCCCTCGTTCTTGAAGTATGAATTTCTTACTGTAAATCCGTTAGCGTTAGCAAAGCCACCTGCTCTTCTTAAAGGCATCAAATTCTCACTCGGCAACTCCTGTGAAGGGTCGAGATCGTATGTTGCGAGTCCCTTTTGCGAGAGGTAACCTTCCCTTAACATGTTATGCAAGCAGCATGTCACAGTGATTATATCGTCAACAGTTTCGGGAAGCACGTTGATGGAGGTGTAGGATATTCTAAAAACTTGAGCAAGTATGCCGAATGCGTTCTCTGAAGTTCGTCGAGCACGACACAATCTATAGTTGAACACAGATTTTGTGTTGTTGCCAATAACAACATCCTATCTCAAGTATGGTTTCATCATGTTTGGACGTAACCGGAAAGCGTCATCTCCAACGAGTACATGTGATAGCAATAGTTCAGAATTCGGGAGCTGGCGAGGAGGGGGCAGCAGAGTACCATTGTAAAACTTTTGGCCCGTCACAGATTTCTCAAAAACACCACTATCACCTTCCTTACCGTACGATCCAACGACAATATATATGGATTTATAATTTGCATCAACTATGGCAAGGAGAACTATCGAATAGAATCCTCTGTAGTTATAGTACAGAGAAGCAGATTTTGGTGGGCACTTGATTCGGACATGTTTCCCATCTATGGCTCCTACACAATTGGGGAAATTCCATCTCTTGTTGTATTCTCTTGGCTTTTCTTACAAATCCTCGTGAGATAGAGACGGTAACAACTGTGGTACAAGTTTATTTTTCAATGCAGCTAAGGTCATCTTTACTATATTAATGATTTCACACACTGATATTCGGAACTGCAATTGCAGCGAGTGGTAAGTCTCACCAGTTGCGAGGAATATGAGAACAAAACACAAACAGAAACTCTAAAATTTAATTTCATACACATTACACGAAATTAGAGTTGAACATTTTAGGCCTTTTTTACATTCTATATAATGCTCAATAGAATTGTTGACTATACTATATGTTTACATAGGTCACGAAAGCAAAATACATTAACATGTAAAATTAACAGTTGCAGGTTGTAAAAAGCGCTGGAAAAACATCAAGGATACCTATGACAGAAGATTAAGAGACAACAATCGAACCGGATCTGAGGCTCCACCTTTGAAAAAAACTAAGAAATGGGCATTACAAGAGAGGCTATCATTCCTTCAAACAGCTCAGGATACTCGAAGGCAAGTGACAGATATAAAATGTTACAATCAATTAACCTTATAAATTGCAGTTCATTCAAATAATTTCTATTTTTAAAGGAACCATATTGTTTATAAAAAAAATTCAAAAATACAAATATGATATTGTCACTAATTGTTACGATAACAACAAAAATTAAATGTAAATTAAAGACAGTTGCATAGGTTATAACTAGGGGGCGGATGTATATGATATATCCTTTTTTTTGCCTTGGCATTATTTCAGGAATTTGGCGACAAAATGGATTGTATTGGTCATGTTTTTATGTTCTTTAGGTCATAAATGCATGCATATTTCCTACGTCATAGAAATCCGCCCCCTAGTTATAACCAATCCCTTTTTTATGTTTTAGAGGCTTCTGTAACATTGTCGACGAAGCTGTGGCTCACAATGAAGATGCAGCTGACACAGGTGACGTTATTGAAGATTAATTCATAGGCAATACACAGTCGGAAACAAGTTCGCCTACCGTCACAACTCCATCACAATACCCATCTTACAGCAACGCCTCTGTACCAGAGGGAAATAGTTTAATAAGTAAGCCTTTACCAGGAAAACCCAAAAAGTTAAATTACAGGGAGAAAATCTGCTCCGAACTAGAAAAACGGTCGAAGGAGACAGAGGAAATAATGAAAAATCTGCTACAGCCCGAAGACGAACCTGATGCAATAGATCTCTTTATTAAAAGCATTGCAAAAACAGTCAAATCGTTTCCCTTACATCTCAAACAGCGGCCAAATTGGAAACGTTAACCCTAATCTCAAAAATTGAAATGGACATGTGGTCAACTCACCCAAGCTCTTCTACGCGTACACCAACCAACTTCAGTTGCACTCCGTCGCCTGCACCGTCTGGCTCTTGAGTTGGCGCACACTCTCAGGATTTTGCACCAGTGACAGTAGATCCCATGGAAAACCAGAGTTTGTATTTTGCAATACGAAATGGAAACATATACGACCAACAACGTGAAGATAACCATCAGCTCCCACTCTTTCATTGTGAAGTGCATTGTCTAAAATTGTAAAATTACTTTTATTACAATTACTACTGTTATTAGAATTATTTACTTTTATTAGAATTACTACTTTTATTAGTATTATTTACTTTTATTAGCATTAATACTTTTCTTAGAATGTCCCTGTTAACGTTTTAGTTTCTTAGTATCTTTATTTTGTTTGTGTGTAAGAAAACATAAGGTCGAAAATAATTTCATCACTGTGATTGTTGTAATTCCACATTTCAGGTTTTGCAAACACATCCCTTGATATAATTGGGAAACACGTATGATTACCTGCCTAAATAAATATTTTGTGGTTGTAGTGTCGTGGAAAGGGAAAGTAGAGTAGCGGTATCTGAATTAGATTTTTTATTTTTCTGTGATAGCCTGTCTCACACTACAAGTAGCTGATAGTGTTATTTAAAATTACTTACTTCAAGGTTAGTGCTAGTTTCTCTTCTGATGATATGCGATGAAGATTTCTATTGTAAGACACTTTTTTCATGTCCTCTGCTATTGAACTTAATAAGAAATCAAACTGGGCCATAAACAGTATGAAAAACTCTACGAACTTATATTCGTCCTCGCGTAAATGGTTCATGATCAAGTTTTTAAAGTATCCTTCAACAGTTCTGTAACTAAATACGGGATGTATCATTTGTCTTGGTCTTATTCAAGTTTCAATAATACCGTCGTCTTCCATTGCTTCCACTATTAGCCACTTCAGTATACATTTCTTTTTCTACAACTCATCGCAACACTTAACACCAACCAACCTCACAAAACCCCAGAACTCACCCCCACCTCAGAACTCACCCCACTGACAAAACTACGCTAGCGTTCCCACTTCGAGGAAAACAGCCCAGGGTAGCGACTATCGCTCAGCGATGATCGCAACAGCCGCTCCGAGCAAAACTAAGCTTTAGCTGGTTTTAAAAGATGAAATTTTATAATTCGTTTTGACATATATTAGGACACGACGTTTTCCTCTTTTCCCCTTCTCTGAATAAAGCCGACTTTAGACGAAAGCATTTCCTTTAACATTTTTGCTAGCATAAATGCTACGTAAATGCTTCCAAAAATCTTATAACAGACAGTACTTTACACGAAAGCATTTTATCCAACATTTCTGTTAGCTGTTTCAATTACAATGTACAATACTGAATACATACAGCACGAAAGGTACGTCGAGATACACCGTCAATGCTGTGTGCACGGTGTTTACAATTGAAAAAGCTAAAATATTCTGCCATACGTGTACAGTAAACGTTGTAAAGTATGTATTTAATCAGCGCCATTCTTCTCTACCTAAAACCATTTAATACGAAGCGATATTCCTCTCCGTTGAATAGTTATCGTCGTTTAAAAGTGTGAAGTGATACGTTGTTTACATCTCGCCCGACCGCCATTACAACTGCACTCGTGACCTAGAGGTCGCTTCTGATTGGTTACGCTACGAAACATGATACGGACCGAGCCTATCCTTGAGAAATGCCATAAAATATGCCATGGCATCTGAAATGCCATAAGATTTCTTACTTTACACGGTAGCTTCTTGGTCATGGCATAAATGTTAAGAAAAATGATAAGGAAAATGCTTTCGTCTAAAGCTGGACGCATTGCCCTGCCCCCTTCGCTAACGACGCTCGTGTCATGCTGTCAGGCCGAATCACTCATAACAACACTCTGTATTGACTATCCCTGGAGCAAGCGAGACCGAAAACAAGTCTTTGCGCAAGTAGTGACACGAGACAGTTTCACCAATGAACACGTGAGAGGGAATGGGATTGGGTGGAGGGGTTAACAGCCTTTGCAGCAGCGTGTACTGCTTTGCTCCGCCCACTTTCTCTGCCGCTATGCGCGGCCTTGCTCCGGAGATTACCGGGACAGGGTAGAGTGTACACAAGGTATACACCTTCAAAACAGAAAAGTATTGTATTTCTGTCATTTATCGTCGCATTTCGGACACTTGTGGGTAATCGCCATCGATGGTATAAAAGAGATAAATGGACACTCGCATAGAACACCCATGCTCGGGCCGGGATTCGAACCTGGGAACTTCAGTGGCAAGATCGATAGTTTAGAACTTAACATGCTTAACGCTGGACAACAGAGTCAAATCGAAGAAAATACAAAATATGTGAGAGTTTATCAAACAAACTGTCTAAAAGTAGGGGAGAAGGTGGGAATATGGAACACTTTTTTGTTATCCACTGTCATTACACAAGTTGCTGACTCTGATTATTTTCACGTATTGCAGAGGTAAATATACTCTTTAATGTTGGTATTACCAAACGTAAAACTGTGCACTCATTTTGGAAATATACAATTTTAGAAAAATATTGTCAAAATTGAGGGCATGGAAAATGGGGTGGTAATATGAAATAATGGTAAGGTTCAGAATAAAAGCCGATCGACTGATTAGCCAATAAAGTGTACTCTAGGATAATTACATTGCCTGATGTTTTTCTTCTTTGGACAAAGTTGTGTTCGTAGCATCGTGTACCTGAAACAATGGAAAGCGGGATTGTGATATGGAACAGTGCTTTCGAGAACACGTTACTTTGTGTTGCTAATAAAACTAATAATGCATCAGAAACATGCACAATTCTTACCTTACAACAATTGTTTCATGGTATAAAACCTGCAGCTCTTGCCTATGACGACGTCCCTAACTCAACTGCGTCCAACGCGATCTAGTGAGCAATGGTGAGTATTTTGCAAGTGTTGCCAACTGCCAACATTAGATCGCACCAGTGAATAGAAATTATAGCGAATTTCATATTACAGCCATGTTTCATATTCCTACCTTCTCCCCTATAGTTGAAGTCATGATTCAAACGCTACTTCACTTCAAATAAAGTTCCGAGGGATCGGTTATCCTCTGTTCACATGAGCCCATTATATCCTCCCCTTAAACCTTTCCCACCAATAGCGTCCGGTTTTAGGAACTGACATAACTTGTGAAGTCCACGTGGATTAAAATGTTGCCAATTCTGTTTCTTTAGAGATTTCATAACGTGAGGTTGTTCTTATCTTTGCTAGGTTGTGTTATTTTTTATACAATGTGGAGACCTTGGGAGTGTAACGTCGTCGCAGTTGGATTGGAAACACTGTGGGTAAAAATGGCAACAGCGCTTCTCAGAAAAACAGGTGCTGGCTCCAAACTAAATACGCGTCTGGTCGGCTTCCTGTCGAGCTATGTCAAAGATACCGAACTAGCGTTCGAATCAGGACTTCAACTTTAAAGTTAATTTGAAACTAACGAGCACGCTTCTAATCTATACCCTGTGGCAGCTAACTGTAGAGCAGGGCCGCGCATATCGGCAGAGGAGTCAAATCGAGTGGTGAAAGCGCAGTGTTGCCAACCGTACGGTCCAGACCTTAGTCCGTACGCTAAATGCACGGCTTGTCAAAATTTGCTCTTGCAGTTTTATCCCTAATATTTAGTAGTATATTTAATGCTATAATAAACCCAGGAAAGGAAGAGCCCCCCTCAAGCAGATTTGCTTACACTTAAAACAAGCTCAACATGAGCATATGAGCTTTTTGCTCAAGTGTGGAACCCTGTCTAATCCAAGATTTTTGTAAAAATGCCCTCGGGAATTTTTTGTGAAAGGAAGAGCCCCCTCAGATTGATTTGCCTATACTTAAAACAATGCCAAGAGGGGCCTATACCCCAATTCTTCCAGTGTGATATGCTCTGATTTTTTAAGAATTTTGAATTCTAGTGTAGAAAGGGGGAGAAGCCTCTCAGACAGATTTGCTTACACTTAAAATTATGTCAAGTACCCATATCATCTTATTGTTTATAGTGTGTTTTTTCTGTCAAAATCCCAGGAGACCCAGTAGAGTGTTGTGCATAGCTCCATGGTTTTTATTGCCTTGCAATCAGGAGGTTTTTGGGTTTGAGTCCTCATAAAATATGAAACCTCCCCTGAAAACCTGGTAAAAAGTGTTTTACAACAATATATTGTACAAAAACTGAATTTCCCAATTTCCTTATTTTCTCTTGTTTTATAACCACTCGCTCAATACAATAGAAGAAGAGCGGGTAAGCATAATTAATTGCTTGCATGTCATGCCGGCACGCAAGAGATATAATCTATACACCTAGAAGGGAGTATTAATGATTTTTCTGTGCGATTCACTGAAGGGGCCATTAATCTTTCTGTGCGACATGTAAAAGTGTAACAAAGATTATTGAGATAAAGATACATATTTTCTGACATAGTGGCAATGAACTGCTCTTCATGCTGAAAAGCAATTCTATTCTGATAATATGAGCCTAGGCAAAGACTTAGAAAATATTATGACAGAAACAAAATCCAATTTTGTCTCTATTAAGGTCTCAGAAGCCAGTAAAATGTAGGCATATTCCATTTGGAGACGTGTTAATATTGTGGCCTTGTAATCAGGGGGCTCTAGGTTTGAGTTCTGATAAAATATATAAGATTGAAATACATACAACTGCCCACACATAAGATATTCACTGCTAGCTGATATACAGTTGAGGTTTGTGTGTTGTACAACAGGATAATAGAGCAAATATTTTCTAGAACTGCTCTGTGACCCTCTCATTTCTTACATCATAAACATATGATTTTTCTCCTATGAGAATAACACTACATATGGTGTCATCAGGTAAAGCCTCATGGAATTCACAGATAATTTTAATATTTGTCCTGTCATTCACCACAACCTGTTTTCTTTTTGAAGTGTTAATTACAAACATGGGTCTCTGTGCCTTGAATTCATCTGGAGTGTAATACATATCAGTATTGCCTGTAGTAACTCTTTTGAAGGAAGAAAAAGCCTCATATAATTTGAGGAAATCATTCTTGGACATGTCTAAATTGTAATTTTCTCTAGGAAATACCTCATTTCTGCCATTTTTAAGATATATGTTCTTGATGTTGCAGTTATCAAATTTGCTTGAATTTTTTTCCTGATTGTTGTGTCTTCCAGTCTGAAACAGTACCACTACAAAATCAGGCATGTCATATTGAATACTGGAGAATGAATTTGTAGCATCAAATTCATAATAAGAACCAGTTGCGGGCTTCTGTACACATTGATATGTATAAAATTGCAGAGGAACCTGTGGATTTTTTATTATATCTGCTTTGTATTTAAGAGCATAGCTGGCCTCATATTCAACAACAGGGATTTTTAACTCCATAGTCTGAATAATGCATTTGCCTGCATCTGGTAGGGTATTAGGCAGAGCTTCTCCTGTAGGGTTTATTGCACTGTACCTCATCAAAGCATTGTTATCATTTGCAGCTCTTCTAAATGTAATTCTTAAACCACCCTTCCACATAATTTCTTTGTAATCTGAGAAGAATCCTGGCAATAGGCGCATCGGGAACAGCACTGTGTGGTTCTTAGATAATATCTTATCACCAGCCTCAAATCCACCTATTTTGTAGTATGAAGCCTCGGTTTTGGATAATTTTAATGTGGCCAAAGCTGTGGAGGTAATGCCGGGATAATCCACTCTGTTTATAACAACACCATGTTTTCTGATCTCAATTTCAGAGAATAGATGCTGCACAAAATTATCAACCAATCTTATATTTGAATTTGCCGGATAATCTGTACCATCGAGCTTTACAACATCAAATTTGATGTATAGATCTGCTCTGTGGGGGTGTATAAAGCCATCCCCTACATCAAGATCAACCTCAATTTCTGTGTTGGGTTGATTTTAATTTGCAAATGTCCTCCTGTTTGGGGGGAATGATTGTAGCTCATAACTCTCAATATTTTCCATTTTTTTTCTTGTATGTATTTTTATTTAAATATTAATCTCTATGATTGCAGTTGTTGTGGCTCCAGCAAAATCAACTAATTCTTCTTTTTCATTAGTGACCATCAGTTCAATATTATCTATTCTATTATGACACACAGGAAAATATAATGTTGGGGATGGATTGTAGATGATTGGCTCCATGAATTCAGAGTTAGGTTTGAATGTTGCAATGATGCCAGTTTGTTTGTGAGTGCCTATGCCATTTGATTTGGTGATCATACCCTCAGCCACATTACAGTGAATATTCAGAGTCTCTATGGCTAAGAATTTGGGTATATTCATAGCAGTGTGTTTGATGCCTGCTTCAAGTTTTGTGTTGTTCTCAAAGCCTAACAGCTCTCCTATGGTACCCAGATCCACTGTTTCTGTAGCAGATACAATCTCTACTCTGTGAGTGACAGAATTTTGAGTTAATACTATACCTCTGGGTAACTGAGCATTTAGAGTAGATAGATTATATTGCCCTGGAGTTTTGACAATTTTTTCATCCCCTACTGCAATTTTGTTGTTGTGGTGTGTAATATTGGGGATTAGGTACATGCCATAAAATGCCCTGAGAGCTATTGTTTTGGGATATACTATGTCATCATGCAATTTAAGTTTCAATATTGAATTTTGGCTGGTGAGATGGAATACCCCCATGATGTTTCAGATACCACAGGGCTTTTTGAAAATTTTCAATTGATGGTTTATTTATTTGAGACATATATCTAAGAACAGATAAACACAAATGTCCGCAATTAACATCTTTGAAGTTTTGAACACGGGCATTATTGTAATAAAGATTGGCTGAATTTAGATATTTTACTAAATTTTCAGGTGGAGCACCTCCAAATGAATCAAACACAAAGCCTCATCTTTTAAATATTTAAGATAACAAATCCAGTGAGTGCCCTGATTTTTGTACTTATCCAAATTAACAATGCCACACTCTTTGTTGAGTGGTTGTTCCGGCAAAGAATCAGACATGTACACACCTCTAAAATGTTTGATGCCCAGTGGCTTGATTAAAGCTTCAATATCTTGGTTTGTAAGCGGCTCTTGTTTTTTTAAACTTATTCATGGCTTTTTTAACACCTTTGCCTTGTTTCTCAATGGCCAGGTTATGGCGCCTCTGCTCATCTAATTCTGCCCTATTTTTCTTGGCATCTATTACTGTTTTTGCTATGGCGGCTGATCCCCCAGCCAAGCTCCCCACAGCCCCGAGAGCAGCTAAGATGGCAGGGATGGTAAATATGAATCCCCCCCACATGTGATTTTTTCCTGGATTGTTGTAATTTTTTTAATTGGGGGGTACTAAGTAACAATTTCATACCATGCCCTTTTGCAATACAAGAATTTTTTTTCTTGCGCTGTTTTTTGGTCAAAAGACTGTCAATAGTTTTAAGAGATTTGAGACCTGCATAAGGTACTTGATACATAACACCCTTGGCCTTCATTGTAGGTTTATTATATAATATTCACAACCCCCACCCCAGTTTTTGTTTGGTGATCATAGCTATGGTGGTCCCCAATGCTGCTATTTTTTCACTTAAAGAAGCATCTTCGCTTACAAATCTGCCAAATGCAGCCTCTTCTAATTTCTTGTCTGCAACATGTCTCTTGTCAAGATCAGAATGTGTGTTGTATGCTATGTCATGGTCTCTACAAGCAGCATCTAGGGGATTAACACCGGGATCCCCTCTGTTTAATCTATGATCCAGTTTTGTGCCTGGACCACAATATTGATAGCCTGGAATGTGCAGTTCAAATGGCAGCTTGTTTATAATGTCATTAACAAGGCCCCGACCCTCAGAAATATTCCAAAATTTAGGTGGTAGAGTATTAATAATTTTTATAAGATATCCAATCCCCTTAGTGTCATTCACTATAAAATTAGACAATTTTGTGCTTATCATGTCCATAATTCCAACCTTTTCATTGTAAAAATTGTGGTTCCCAGCATTTTCCTCCCCAGCTATTACCAATAGCCTATCTACAAGTTTCCTGACATCATCAACCCACACAAATTCTTTAGGCAGGGTGTTGTATTGTTTGATTCCACTGCCAGTCTTGATCTGTGACCATATGGGCTTGATTACATTGTTGTATTTTGCCCCACTGCTCGACTTGACTCTTTTTTGTGTGGGATCATTGTTCTGGTATAGAGCATCTGATTTTATTAATATTTCTTTGTAATCCTCATAATCTTGATCTGTATAGCTGCCAGGCCTTTTCCTAGTCATCAGTTCCCACAATCCAGGTGTGCCGGCATATTTAACAAAAGCACCTTTTTCTCCGAGACGAGATTCTGAATATACAATTATATCATCTCCCATAAATGTTACTCTGAAATTGCCAATTCTATGTATGATGCTGCCTTCAAGCTCTGTGTCAGCATATAAGCCAAAGACTTCATCTTTGTTGTCTTTAGGTGTGGTTAAATATTTTTGAGCAAGAAGACCCAATTCAATAGGATCCTGAGTAGCTTCAATTCTTCTAGGAGCAATAGGACTAGGTGTATGAATACTGGAAAGTGGGGTGAATGGATAATCTAATATGTTCCTTGCAGCTACAGGTACAAGCTCTGTGATCAAGTTTTGATTTTGCTCTGTAACAGTTTTGATATTCTTACCTAAATTATTAATAGCATCAATTACAGGCTGTTCTGTTTGTTTGTGTTTTTCATAAATTCCACGGTTCTCTGATTTCCATCCCTTAAATCTTTTTACAAGATAATCTCTTAACTTAAGATCATCAATTATTGGCCTTTTCATGTTTATTATATGTTTCAATGTCTAGAAAATTGTTGATTTTATTTCTGTATTTACCAGTATTAGGTGTTCTTGTCATATCAATTGTGACAAACCCATAACTGTCCTGGTTCCAGCACCTACTGCAAAACTTGGAAAAATCATTGTAGCTCAAGTCCCCACCTACATATTCATCATGTATGTGTTTGAGGTTGGTATGATCCTGATGAAACACACATATAAAATTGCTGTTGTCTCGGATCAGCTGCTTGGGTATTTTTGAAAAAGTCTGTGCCAGGTAGAAGCAATCAATGTTTTTGTGTCGGCCCTGTGTAAAGAAATTCCTAACCTTGTTTTGATTATCCAGTATAATGTCATCAAACACAACAACAGAATTATCGAGACAGTCATGGAGTTGCTTAACATCTGGTTCAAAAGTGGCAATATCCAATCCATCATATAGCTTCATCAGCTGCTGATATTTTAATTGTTCCAAGCTCTTAGAGAAGACATACAAGTGCCTGTTTTTCCAGTCTAACCAGTTGGGTGCCAATAAAAAATTATCAACCATTAGTGTAGTTTTACCACAAGCAGATGGCCCAACAATAAGACACCTAATATTATCAGGCAGCAATTTTCCATTTCTCTTATTCTGCTGTTCAGGTTCTGGCAGCCTTTTTATAACATCCCAGGTGTTCATATTATTATTTTGTTTGCATCGATCCAGCTGTGTTCTGGAAGTCCTAGCCATTTGACAAATAACTTTTTGCCTTTTCTGCGGATGATTTTTTCTATGAGATATGTGTCAGGCTGTTTAGTTTTGCTGAGCTCTTGTTCATAGAACCTGCCTTTGAGAATTTCTCCTCGGTGGTCTTTTATTATATATGTGTTAAGGGTCCCGGGTTTAACTTGAACCACTGTAAATAATTCAGTGCTCCAGTTTCTTGTAAAGCCTCTCTTGAATAAGTGCTTATATTTGCTGATTCTTACTTGATCACCCACCCTGTATTTGGCCTTTCTTGTTGTTGGCTGATATTTAGGATAATAAACAGTGCTGATCAATTTTTGCTCATCAGATGAAGTTACTTCAGAGGGTTTCATGTTGATTGTGGAATGGACCGAGTTGTTATATTTATGTAGAAGTTCTGGAAGAATATTAATCCATTTATAATTACCTTGGAGGGTAAATTGTTTATACATAAGATTTTTTAAGGTTCTGTTGAATCTCTCTACAATTGAGGCTTTGAGATCACTGTAACTCGAATAATGTTTTATTGCCTGGCTTTTAATAAATTGTTGAAACACTGAATTATAAAATTCTTTGCCATTATCTGTTTGCAAATAGCGCGGGGATCTTCCACTCTGATTGATGATTGTCCTGATGGCTTCTGTAACACATTTTCCAGTCTTGGATTTGAGTGGCACAGCCCAGGCAAATTTTGAAAATGTGTCTATTACAGTGAGTAGATACTTGTAGCCCTTGTTGATTTTGTCTAAGTTTTTCAACTGTCCACTTGCCATTTCAATCAAGTCGCTCTGCCATAAATCATCTATGCCCTTTGTGACTACTGGGAGTCTCTTATAATTATGTCGGGCTTGTCTGTGTAATTCATCAACAATAATTTATCTAGACATAATATGAAAACAAGAATATTGCAACTATGGGGTGTTCAGCAGCTGATACTACAGGATTTTCTAAATATAATTTGTCCCCTATTTGTATTTTAATTCCAGAGAGCCATCATCTTCAGCATAAGATGTTTCCAATGTATTGGGATCTGTAAAATCCTCCAATTCTACACTGGTGATTTTCACTTTGTCATCAGCATTTGTTATTGATAAGGTAGGGTAGTGGTGTGCCTGTGGTTGAAGCCAATATTTGATCTTGATTGGTCTCAATGTGCCCCCAACAAAAAACTGGTAATAAAATTGTGCAGGGGACAGCATATATATTTTGCCGCCTGGTGTAAACGGTGAATCATATTCTTTGTTGGGGATACTGTACAATTCAAGAATTACTGTATGTTTTGGATTCTCGATTATGCCTGTTATTTCTTTTTCTGCTGTGAGCAATCTACTTGTTACAGATTCAAGGTGCTCATTGATAGTTCTAACAATCTCATCGTGCCCCGGCTTGATTCTTATGTCCACAGCAAGTTTCTTGTATTGTTGCACAATTTCTTGTAGCTGGGTGGCAAAAACAGACAGAGCATTTGCTTGATTGGATTCCATGGTCCCTAGCTGTTGCTTGATATTGGCTACAATTTGTTGCAAATTTTCAACAACTGCCAATTTTGAATTTTGAGCAGTAAGATCATGGACCTGTCTTCTGATATCCTCAAACAGGGCATGCAGTTCATTAATATGTTGATTAGTTGGTAGAGTGGCCACTGTCTGAGTAAGTTGTTTGATCTCTGTCTGGATATTCTTGATATCTTCTGATTTCAATATCCTATTCACTGCTCTCTTAATATTTTTAAGTTCCTGTGATGTAGGCAAATTTGATACTGTATTGTGCAAAGATTCAAGTGCCAATTTTACATTGTTTAATTCAGAAGCATCAGCCACATTTTGCATAGCATTTTGGAGCAGGGCTATATCTGCCTGAGAGGGTGTGGATTGTTGTAAAATTTCAAGTTTTGTTTGGATATCATCAATCAAGTGATGAAAATGAGATAGTTCAGATTCAGTGTTGAGGTTTTCAAGCTTTGTGATTTGTTGCTGGACACTGACAAGGGTATCTACAATACCGGGCAATCTGGATTCTAGTACATTTGCCAAATCACTTTGCACTGCTGCTATTGTACCTTCAAGATGGGTTATGGAACTTTGAATTTTTCCAAAATCTTCATATGTTTCAAGTTGCAGCTTAATATTTGCTACACTCCGAGTTATTGCATTCAAAGCATCAGAAGATGGCAAATTGTTCATAAAATTTTCAAGTGTCTCAATTTTTTCTTTAACCTCGGCTATGGCATTGTTCAAGGGGTCCAGATTTGGTATCTCCAGTGACTGAATCTGTTCTTTTAGAGTGGAAATCACTAGATCAAAATCTTCTTGTGATTTTATGCTTTTGACAATTGTTTGGAGCTGTGCCTGGACATTATTAATCTGTTCTTCTAATTGCTGTTTCAATTGCTCAGAGTTGTTAGCCTGGGTCTTAAATTTGGCTTGAAGAGCTGCAACAGCTTCTTCTAAACTTTGAAAATTATCCAATGTGGCCAGGTCAGTATATTTCTGAAGCAGCAATTTGAGTTCAGAATCAATTTTAAGAAGAGGGTCCATGCATTGTGATTGCAAATTTGTAATTTCTAATTGAAGACTGGCATTGAGTGTGGTTTGTAAAGCTTGTAAATCACTTCTTAATTTCTTGACTCTGACATCAAGCATCAAAATCTCATCACTGTGATCTTCATGCCTTGTATGGCCAAAAATATCATTAGGCATTTTGTTTATTGGTTATTTATTATAGAGTATCTGATTCTTAATTCTATAAAAAAGGGTATAAGCTTGTCATAAGATCCAGGGACCTCAATATATAAGCAGTCACCAGCAGAAACAGTATATACAGTGCCAGAAACCATGTTTGAGTGCTTAATTCTATAAATATTTCTCCCTATTGAAATCTTGACATTACCCTCAGGGGTTGTAATAAATTGCAATTGCCCACCTACAGGTAATTGGTAATGATTTAAATTATTGTTAAATATGTACAATGTTTTGCCTGTTTCATCATCAACATCTGTAAATATGCTGTTCAGATGAATAATTAACAAGCCACTCAGTTTAGACTGCATATCACAAGAGGGTTGTGGTGTTGGCAGCTCCATAACAGCCTGTTTTTTGAACCCAAATAAGTTCATAGGCATGTTTATTTATTTCAAATCATGCTCTGTGCTTGGGCATTGATTCCCATTTTTCAAATCACAATGACCCCATGGTAAAGTATGTATGCCACATGATAAAATGCATCTCTTATCATCATGTGGGTCCAGAGCCACTTTTCTTACAATATTGCTAGTCAATAAGTGATCCACACTCTGAATTCTGGATTCTGATGTTTTGATTAAATTCTGGGATTTGAGGCAATTTTTATAATCTTCAAATTGGAGCTCTTTGTCAACAGTCACTCTGCCAATGCCCTTGGCTTTTTTGGCAACAGCACCACTACATGTTTTAAAACTGTACATCTTGGCACTTAACCCAGCAAATTCCACAATAACATCACCAAGTGTCTCATCTTTTAACTTGCCGGGCACCTTTTTGTTGTGGGGTTGAATCCTTGTATGTTCACTGGTATCAAAGTATTGAAACAATTCAGGCTGGGACATATCTTGATAAACATCTTCTGTTTTAATATCAAGAATAAAACTATCCGTGTCCATGTACATCAATTTTATATTATCACCATAAAAAGGTTTCAACACATCATAATACAATGTTAACATATGTGATTTGGCCAATTCCAATATTGCAGCCCCTACATAAATAGGTTTATCAAATTTAATCTTTGTTTTTTTCATGTTGAAAAGTGCCATATTTTCATCATAAATTCTTCTATAATTGAAATTAGGCTTTGCAACCAATTTTTTGCTCAGGCTGGGGTCAGTAATTATTTTAACATCGGTATGTTTTCTGACATTTTCAATTGTTTTGCCATATACAGAATTGACCATCAATTTAAACAAGGTCTTATCAAATTGGCTCTTTGCAGATGTTCGAAGCTTTGTATTTGTATTAATATATGGCTTCAACCATTCTGAGTGCCTGAACCTTAAGACTTTGCCAAGTTTGGTCACTTGAACACCATGTTTCATCAGGAACTGGAGGTTTTTATAATATATGACATAGCCTTGTTTTGGCTCCAGTGTCATCATGAGCTTCTTCTGTTTAGAGCCAGGTGAGCACTTAACCTCAGGAATTGGGGGCAGATCAGAAAATTTATTGTGCAAATCATCAGGAATTGTCAGATCAACCTCTAAGAAGAGGCCATAGTCACTGTCATCAAAATCCTGAAGATCTTCAATATTAAAATCTTCAATCCATTCAAGCCCTGCATATGGCAGTTTTTGCATCATGGCATGACCATACAGGCTATTTGCATCTACATACACTATATAATTTGATGGCAGTGCTGGATCATAATCAGGAATATATTTGTTATTTGCTCTGGCATATCTCTGGGAACATTGCACCATCCCCCCTCTTATATCTTCCTCCATAAACAGATACTTATTTTGATCTTGGATCAGATCCAATTGCTTTTTGGTGTTTAAAAACATTGCATCCCATGCTAGGCCCGGGGCACTGAAAAAATACACTGGATCCAGTCTATAATTTTGCATAGAAGATTTTCTGAATGCCTGCAATATATCAGCTAAGAGGGTCACATCAAGTTTTAAATATGCCATGTGATAATCACCAAATGTCTGGCATTTTAAATTGTTCCACATCAATTGGGCATGTTGATAATCATCATCAGTGATTCCAGATCCTCTGATTTTGCTGTAAAACTCATGTTGTGGTGGCAGAGAACACTCATCAAATTTAGAAAAATCTGTAACATAATCATAAGGATATACACCCTTCCGCCTAATTAATTTCAGGTCCTGATTTGGAAACAAAGCACATGTGATTTTGAATTGAGCCAGGCTAGCCGATAAAATTCTGTATGAATCAAGAAATCTTAAGTGAATAGGAACACCATTAACTTTAATTATTTTGCTAATAGCAATATATTTCTCATCATTTTCTGCTAAAATATTTAAATTCTGCTTCTCAAACCCCTCGTACCTGATCAAATGATGAAAATCATAATTGGATGCTCCATGGCAAAATATGGGGACAAATCTTGGTCTCTTGATCTTAATATTACAGCTATTACACAGGGCCATTAAAAATTTAACATCTGTATGAGAATGGTGATGTACCTTGATATTTGTATCTGAAAATTCAGAATCACATACCGGGCATTTTTCTGCATTGTTGAAATCCTCAATCTGTTTCTCTGTTAAAGGCAACATGGGTTTTGATTTTAATAAGATATTAGATGCTATGTCACGGCACTCATTTTCTATTTTATGTGCAAATATTTTGATGGCATCTGGTCCCATGTATGAATATTCTTTACTAACAACACCATCCTGTACAACCACATAACAAAAGCTGGAAGGTTCATGTAGCTGGTATGGTGTAATTGAAGATTCTTCAGGATCTGGATTGCAGAATGCAAGAGGTTTGAGATTTGATTCAAAATCACAGACAATATATACTGGGTGTTCCAACAAGGCTTCAAATTTTTTGAATTTGCAATTCTCACTTGGATTGGGCATCACCATATGAACAGGTTTATGGTTGCCACAATATTTCAGATGCTCAATTAACTTGTTTTTGGCAATTTCTGCATTTTTTTCCTGAACCCCATTCACCATTTTTTGACCATCAAATACAGTTAAACATCTTCTGCACAACTTAAATATTCTATTAGATTTGTCTAGTTGTGTTCTCACTAAAGCTTCAAGATTATGTATCAGAGTGTAATGATATTTGCCATCCCCTTCAATTAAGAGCAAATCAATCGGAATAGCAGATTCATCATCAATTGTACTGATTCTGAGAGGTTCTATCGAGCAATTGCCAGTGGAACAAATAAATACATTAATAGATAATTGTTTGCCATTAATATCCCTGGCCTTTTTTTCAAATTTATCAATATTCTGAACAGACATTGGATATTCTAAATCCTCCATTGCATCGTCAAAAAAGTGTTCATGTTGTTTATAACAACTTATTCTCTCAGGATACCTTGAAACTAGAATCAAAGCAGCTAATATACACCACAAAAAACATTTCTGGTCGGTATTTTCAATATTAACCACGGCTCTTTTGTTTTTAATATTATCAGGTAATGGCAGATATGTAGATCCTTGCAATGGGCTGAATTCAGAAATATTAACATAGAGCTTGTGTGGAGAGCCGCATAGGCTCCATCCAGACTCTTTTGCTGCAAATTCAGAGTGTTTAATATTCAATTGATCCATCAAACTGCTTATTATTGTGTCTGAATTTGCATTTGAATATACCGGTACAGTTTCTGTTATGTGGGGCTGTGTAAATTTTGTGCCATTTGGTTTCTTATATTGAGTATACAATTTGAGGGACAGCTTATAAGAGCCATTTTGTGCATTTAGAATTGCCTGCAGATCAGGATTTACACTGTTCAAAAAATTGTTAATACTGCATCTTGGCTCTGATACAAACCGATAATCCCTAAGTTGGGCATTAAAACTGCTATGGATGGGTTCATAGCGTGGCTGTTTTGCTGCTCTGGTATTAAGAGGTGCTTCATGCTTTCTTTTCAGACCAGATGTGGATGGTTGTGGGGGCAATATTGATGACTGTGCAGAACAAGTATCTTTATGTGTATATGTGAAGTATTGCATGCTGTATTTTCTATTGCATTTGGGGCAAATTTTTGTGGGAGTTCTGTATTTGTCTGGGTTACAAATCTTTTGGTGTCTGGCCCAATTGGGGCTGGATATATTTTTATTGCACTGATTGCAATATTTTTGATTTGGCATTTTTGCTGTTGTTTATTATATACAATTTCCTGGGTTTCAATTCAAAACTTTATACTGAATAAAAAATATCAGTTGGGTTCAGCTGTGTGATTTGTGTGTATATATATGTGTGTATGTGTGTTAATATTTTTGGCTTTGGTATTTATATAAAATTTCCTGGGGTTCAAATCAAATCTCTATGCTTATCTTATGACAGGTTGTAAAGCCAATAGCCCACAAGTGGAAAAAGAGGATAAATATTCATTCACACTGACCTTCCGCAAATACCTGCACAAACATGCATGTCTAGAATGGTAATAACCTTGTTATGTATTGATTTTTGTATAACAGGCTGGGACAAATATAAGCTTGACTCTAAATATGAGTGGATTACAACAAATATCAGATTTTATATTGTTCATTAAACCAAACAGGCCTGTAAGTATGAGAAGCACTGTATCAACACATCTATTCTCCTCAACCACTCTCACAATACTGGCTGATGCAATACTCGGGAATTTCTGTAAGTACTGGCGCTGAGGAGAAACATGCAAAACAAAAATCAATACTACTGTCTCGGGAATTGTACACACTAACACAGAGGGGAAACATGCAAACATATAATATAAGAAATGAGAGAATCACGGAGCAATTCTAGAGGGTCTCTGCATATTGCATTGTTTTAATATTAGATTGAACCTGGTATCCAATTAAACTTAAACCAGAAGTAAATATGTATAAGTGTGGGTATGGGTTTTTGCTTAATTTCAGGTGTAGCCAAAAAAATATCAATTTTTGACAAGTTTATGGACAAAAATCTGGCTGATGCAACTTTTGTAAGTGTGGGGAAATCAATCTGAGGGGGCTCTTCCTTTCACAAAAAATTCCCGAGGGCATTTTTACAAAAATCTTGGATTAGACAGGGTTCCACACTTGAGCAAAAAGCTCATATGCTCATGTTGAGCTTGTTTTAAGTGTAAGCAAATCTGCTTGAGGGGGGCTCTTCCTTTCCTGGGTTTATTATAGCATTAAATATACTACTATATTTCCCTAAGAAATTCTTAAACCAATCGTACGGACATGAAGACAAAAATACGGTCCGTTTGCCATGTGCGTTCGGTATTATCCTTTTCAAAAGTTTGCAACACTTACAGAGAGCAGGAGGAAATCGGGTAACTCCCGTCGCCCATTACACAATCTCGTTTTTCTCACTGTTCATTGGTGGAGCCGTCTCGCGTCACTACTTGCGCAGAGACTTGTTCTCGTTCGCCTGGTCTACAGTTAGCTGGTACCGAGTTTACCTTTGAATGTTCAACAAAATCCTCCATGTCCGTCTGGGGTGCGTCAAGTTGCTCAGCGAGCAACGTGATCGCTCAGCAACTTGACGGCCAAATAAGCGTTGCTTGGCGAGCGCTGCTCACTTGATCGCTTGAGCTTTGCTCGCCACAGGTACACTCACCTCAATTAGTACTCCGGCAGTTTGTTTCTTTATACACCATATTTGCAGAAGATATAATTCAATCAACAGGTGTAGCAATATACGCTGTACAAAACACACATTTTTACTAATTTCGATGACCCTGTAGTCTGTACACGTATAAGCCACAGAATACATCGTTCTTGTGTTTCGATCTCGTGAGGCAAAGAGTAACAGAAGGAGAAATATGTAAAGATGGCGGCTAGTGAAGAAGTATTTGCACAGAGAACTATACTAGCTCTAATACTCTCTGGTATTTGTGATTACCTGCTTTATGTTTAAAAGTGGTACTTTTCACAGTTAAATTCTTTGAGGTTGCAAAAGTAATCAATCTTATACCATTATCATTACTTAATTCAGGAAGACTTTCTTTACCAATCGTGGGTTTAAATGTCTCTTCTTTGCCAATCTGTGCATTACAGTCTCCTAACAGAATTTTCATATCATACTGGGAAAATTTATCAAAGACCTGTTCTAATGCTTAAAAATCATCTTTAGTATTATCATCTCTATCTTCCGTTGGTGCATGTATGTTTATTAAAATAATTTTACACCACCTACCCTGTAAAACTGCATATTATATCCTATCGTTAATAAATTCTACTGTTTTAAGGGCAGAGATAATTCTATTATTTATGAAGAAGTCTGTTCCAAAATTATGATTTTCAGTACCACCATAGAAAAAAGTATAATTTTTAGTTTTACAATTCCCTTCTCCTGGCCATCTAACTTCCTGGACAGCTACTACATCTAATTTATACTTAACTATCTCATTAACTGTACACTGAACTGGCAGACAGCGTCAAGTAAATGATCTGTCTGCTCAACGAGCGAAAATCTTGCTCAGTGAGCATCGCTCGGATACTCGACGCGCCCCTATCTCAAGAGAAGATTCAGAGGAACAGACGTTGCATGACAAGGGTCAATCAGTTGCGTAATCGTGGCTTCGCTCTTTGTTCCCCATCAACTGTCATTACGTCAATTTGAAAGACCAGGCTGGAATTAGTTTGTCCTTTAGCTTGGTGCAAGATGGAGGTTCCCAACGCACTGCTTGTTCTCCTGGCTCTTGTAGTGATTCTTCTTGTTGCTTTGTACAAATACATAACGTGGCATTACGGCTCCCTGGAAACTTTGGGAATTCCTGTGGTGCCACCGATCTTCTGTTTTGGCAGCGTTCCAGATTTACACCGTCAAGTTTTCCAACAGATCGACATCGAGTTTTTTCACAGGTTTTTATCTATTTTAATTCTTTGCTTTCAGTCACGTGTCCTTAAATCCATTTCGTTTCGAGGGGGAGGGGAGTCCTATCCAAGTGTCTCAGAAATAATAATAACAAAAATAAAAAAATAATATAATATATTATAATTTACAGGCCTATTTATTTCTAAATTAATATTATATTGTTGTTAATAAAATATGTAACAAGACGGTATAAGAATAGAGATATGACACCACCAATAGCATCAGGTATTCATTGTATATCTTACGTGTAGTTTAGATCGCTAACATTTTTACAAAAACAACTGTCCTGACAGGGGACTTTAATATAAATAAAAAGAATTTATTTAATGAATATCAAAAAGGATGTTAAATCTAGTTGCCGAAAATTAAAGTTCCTTATTGATATCGATTGCTTATTATTATATTATTATTTGATTAATTTATTTATTTGCTTCATTTTACTTCGCTTTTTGTGCCACTTTTGGCTAATTTGCGAGGATGGGGATGAGTGATGATATGAAGAAATTGATGAAAGGACAAACATCTATGCCCAGGCGGGGATTCGAACACGGGACCCCGGGTGTTGTAGCGCGATGTGCTAACCACTCCGCCACGGGGGGCGGCCATATTACTAATTAT
Organism: Lepisma saccharinum; assembly: GCF_977018435.1. NCBI lineage: Eukaryota > Metazoa > Arthropoda > Insecta > Zygentoma > Lepismatidae > Lepisma > Lepisma saccharinum. The sequence continues at coordinate 48,355,719 of NC_139245.1, read as the reverse complement.
TACAATTATAGACCTCCTTGGAGGAGTCGTTATCACAGCGCGCTACGAGGACAGGTGTCCTGGGTTGAAATTCCGGCCTGGGGATTGGTGTTTTTTGTGTGTGTCCATTCATCAATTTCATCATTAGGGGGAGTTATCCACACCCCTAACATCGTCACATAATTTCATCAACGCCCCTTAAAATGTTTTACAAGGGCCCAATTTAAGGTCATACTGGCTCTAAATTTACACTTACACTCCCTTAAACACGGGCTTACAACGCTACATTGAAAATTCAAAATAAACCCGTACGTTCTACGCCCACAGATATTGACAAACACAAGTATTTGCAGTTGAAAGTATCTTACTGTAGTAAACACAAAGGGTTCATTTTCTCTACCATAAATAGTTCATACCGTAAACACACTTCATTGTGCTTCGCGTTAGCTTGTTGGATCTGTAAACGAGGCTAATCCTTTTGAAAGAAGGTTTAAAGTAGTTGAAAATGATTACAAGAAGATGAAAAAGGAATTTGGCCACAAGTTATTGCCACTTTGTACTTGACATTTCTAAACAAGTTAGCGTTTAGAATACATGACGTAAACCTGATTTAGAACAGCATGAGATTGAATTTTACTCCTCGAATTGTTCACTGAAACATTAAAAAAAACTAAAATATTATTCGCATTTTATTCAAACATGAAACTTAAATTTTCAAATTTGAGACTTGCTTTTAAGTGGCTTCAGAAAATGGCTTCAGTTTCAGAACCATTTGCCCCCCACCCTCTCTCTCCCAGGGATATCTGGGAAAAATTCGAATGGTGAAATTGTAGCAGTATATTGTACAATGAATATTGTCTGCTGTGATTTAGAGATTGTATCTAGCAAATAACTGCCATGTCGAACAAAATAACGAGAGAACGTTTTCACAACAGATATTTGAATCATGTTGACCGCCGTTACTAGGGGTGTGAGGGACGGAAATATTTTGGTCTAGACGGAATTGGAAGGAAGTAGGCCTATTAATAATTCGGACGTTCGTTACTGAAGAAAATCTATTTCTAGACCAGGTAGGCAAATATGGTGAAAATCTTGAATTGTACACAATACTCTACCTTCATGTGATTGTTTTTTACACTTCTAGAATAAAATCTGTTAATTTCAAGAAATTTCAGCCACTTATAGTGCAGAAAATATCAAGATTTAATCTCCTTTAAATAAGATCCTTTGAAATTTCTAGGCTTTTCGGAATTAACAAATGTCGGGATCTGACGTTGATAATTCACACCCCGTCATTTTGAATTATTACTTTCTTTCAGTACCCTTTGGCATGTAAAAACATAGACCAGAGATATCATGAATGAAAGTGGTCTCTGTTCGATATCTGTGCATGGTGAAAAAAGTACATTAACAACAAAGTTTGATTGATTCATTTCCTTTATTTTACTTCGCTTTTTGTGCAGATTTTGGCGAATTTGCGAGGATGGGGATGAGTGATGACATGATGAAATTGATGAATGGGCATTCAAACATCCATGTGCACGTCGGGATTCGAATTCGGGATCCCTGACGTCGTAGCACGATGTAATAACTACTTCGCCAGGGGGGCAGGCATCAACAAAGTGATAGATGTTTTTGGAAAGGAAACAACGCGATTCCAGTTTCTATTTTTAACTGTAGACTCAAGTCTGAACTTGTATACAACGCCAAAGTGTTTTCAATTCAATTTGATTCTTTTATTTGTAATGTAATTATTATTATTATTGTTTCTATGGCTGAAGGGCAAGATATGAAATAATAAATGAAATCTTACTCTGCCCGCTTGAGAAAAAACCCTGCGGTGGGCCTTGCTCCAGACGTATTTATTGAAATGAAACTGGAAACTGCATTTTTGAGTTACGTTCCTCTGGTTCTCATACGATGAGTTGTTACATAACTGTATTCATCGCCTGCCGAGACTTTTACCAGGAACGATGATCTAAATGGATAGGCTATGTAAAAAGTACTACAAGTTTTATGTGAATTTGGCATTATAGAGTTAACCATTCGTTGATATACGTGTTCCAGAGTAACGCGGATAATATACGGTGATATGATTTTTTTTTTTTTTACTTTTCGAATAACTTTTACATTCATCATATTAAAAATAATTTTAAAATATTTATTGGCTAATATATATCATTAAAGTGTATCTTATTTGTTATAACAAAATGACATATTTTTTACTGCAATATTACTGATTACCTATTATACGTAAGAGACATTATCGAGAAACATAACAATTTTTATAATTTTATTTGGAATTTTATTTAACTTTTGATGTTAACTAATTTTAAAAACATTAGTAGTAAATTCGCGAATTTATTGCGTGATGACAAGAGTTATGTACTTACATTTAACTTCGTAGTTTCATCCTGCTCAATGAATTGAGGAAAAAGAACATACGTAAATATAAGTTCATATTCAAAAGGAGATTGATCCATGTTGCAATCATTATAATTTTTCAATAGCTCATCAGCAACATTATCTTTGTCCTTAGAATCAAACACATCTCATCACTTGATTCATCAAGCCATGCTCAGATCTGCTGTTCTTCATTTGTGACGAATTTCAGATTTCAATGTTCACTTAGCGAGAAATAGTAGCCGCAATAAATTAATAGAGTCAAATAAATTAAGGTAACAGTATGATATAGAAAAAAACACATTTCACTCGTTCATTTCGTCATTTTGTACATTCGTACTTACCTATTATGCATTGCGAAACATTGTTTAAGGTGGGATTTCGCTTTTTTCACGAAAATAGTAATTATTGTTCGTTCCTTTCACACACAATATGGCGGAGATATCTTGACTAGCGTTGTCGATGATCAGTGGGTTTGCAGTGTTACAACCTTCTTCACCGAAAAATACCTACATTCGTGTTACTCATTTTGTATTTTTTTCCGGGTTCGAAAACTCCACGAACCATGCACGGATAGCCCCACGAACCATGCATGGATAGCCCCACAAACCAATCATAAATACACAAACCATTCATAAATAGCCCCACGAACCATGCACGCAAGGTTAGGTTAGGTTCTGGTGAGGTTAGGCAAACATAGTTAAAATTGTCATGTTCTGGCAAAACAATGGCGAGTTTGGAAACACTGACCGGAGGATACGTCATTGAACGCACGGAATATTTGGTTCACGTAGTCGAACGTAATGGAGGCAAGAGCTTTTGTGCATCGGAGAGACATTAATGTCGAAAAATACATGATTTACCTGCCGAATAAGTTGAACGAAGGTAGAAAACACTTCCAAAAGTCTACAGAAACTCAGTTCCGTAAGTAGTTTCTTCTGTAAATTTGAAGAAATGTGTTTTCCCTATACCATACTGTTACCTAAATTAATTACCGAAGAATCAAAACAGAAAACAGTGACACAACACGAATTCAATGTAACAGAAATATAATATATGTGCAGAAAATGATTACGGTTGGTTCTACGTGTGAGCATGGCGCTCACAAAACACGGACTGCTATCATTATGACGTGTCTGCGCAGACAGAGAACAATGCCACAACCTTTAACTGGGATAATCTGACCATAGACATTCCTAATTACATCTACACAAGACCAGAAAGTGATAACATAATCTGGTCCTCAAAAACTTAACTCTCATATCCTACGGCGAGCTTCGCGCTCACACGTATACTAATGGAGGGTTAAATAAACGAATGCACTTAACTATTTTGTTACGGCCAACAACGGCCAAATAATAATTCAACCACAACATAAACTGAACCTCCAAAACTGCTTGCGATAAATATGGCATTTGACGCTGCGAACAATCTAAAAGGAGGCATTTTTAAAATGTTTCCTAACAAAGATCGTAAAGTTAATTGAATTCCATCATTGAGATATATTAATACTCGAACTTCGGATAGGATATATTGTTAAGTCCTCGTCGTACCTTCTCAACTTCTTATTTGACCGCCCCGAAAGAATTCTAAGTCCGAAAATCGTAAACTTAGCAACATTGCACTTCAGCGCCAGCTGAGAGTAGCCAACTTGGAGTTCGTCATTCAACTAGACGAAAAACGCTGCGGTGAAAGGATTCCAATTTCGCACATTCCATGAACTTATAAACTATCAATCGCTAATATAATACACACTGAAACTGAAATAGTAAATTGAAATAAGAATAAGAATGAGAATCGTGCGAAATTGTAACAATTCTGCGTGCTCGACTTGATATCACATAGGTTTGAAACACTGAACAGGGGTTTTCTCCACCTGGAGTAAATCGCCATCAAGTTTGAGTAGAAAGAGGCAAATTTCTGAGGAGTTTATGCAACATTTTATTTACAATGCCCTGCACAATATCGAACAGATCTAAAAGAAATCATTTATTTCACGACTTGTGGAGAAAACATGCTGGAACACAGGAAGATCGATTTTATCATAAACATCTACGTGTTTGTAAGGGAATGTTGTCATTAAGTTAACGTAGAGCAGTTGGTTAGACGCTGGTATCCATATTTTTCAACATACTTGAAAGGTCGCGGGTTCAAATCCCACCCTCTATTTTTTTTTTTTTGTGTGTGTGTGTGTGTGTGTGTGTGTGTGTGTGTGTGTGTGTGTGTGTGCTAAACAGAGACAATTGATATTTCAACACTGTAAAATATCCGATGCACACTTCAAGGGATATCTCTTCTGCACATTTTCTCCCTAAGAAGGTTAATGCTTATTCAGTTGCTTGCCAGGATTTAAGGTTAAAACTTTTTGTATTTTAGCTATTCGTCATAAGCTGAGTTAACACACATTATGACTAATTTACATATAATATATATGCATTCAGGATGCTGTAGGTAATGGTATTTAATCCTGGGTTCGAATCCTGGTCAGGCATGGGTGTTCTTTGTAAGTGTTCCTTCATCAATTTCATCATCCCATCACCCATTCTCATCTTCGCGATGAACCAAAAACGTCACAAAGGCGAAGTAAATTAAACCAAATCATCAATCAAGTAATGGAATTTAAGATAAGTATTGTGTACGCTCTTCACTCCACAACTAAAATATTAATTATTTCAAAATACTAACACACAAACACACACAATTATAATAGGAAATAATCCACTACATTGATGTATTGAATTTTTGTAACGAACGGGAGAGTTTAATGTATTCAATTCGCTAAGATTGGTTATGTGATGTCGTTTATTTAGTAATGACTGTTCTTGTTCCCCTCACTTCGATCTTCCAATGCATCTAAATCTAATAATAAATCCCCAATAAACGTAAGTAAATACCTTTTGCGACCGAGGCCGATGCGATAAAAATCTACTAATAACTATTTATATATTACGTGACATCTAATAAATGCAAAACTTGAGAATGATCATTAATTCGGCACTGCTTTATATCCAAAATACTTGTCTAATTTCAACAAAATAATACTGTTATTTCAACAGAAAGTATATCTAACGAACTTTCCACCAAATTCGCAATATTCAAAACAGCCACCCTCAGACTTGCTTATACGTTACTTGATTCTGCCATTCCACGTGGCACGTGATTCAGTAATATAATTGAAATGGTTTCCGAAAATTCTAAACGCTTCATCATTACTGCCACCTCCTGATATACACAGAGAGATCATCCAAGAACAGTATATATATATTTTACGTCCGATGCCATACTCCTTCCGAAAATAAAATTCGGCAGCATGAGGAATCGCAGTTACGACCACGCTTGCCAGTAACAAGCACGTTATCCGTCATCCCTTCAATCCCTGAAGATAAAAGAGCTCTCGAAACCTCGGAAGCCTATCCAGAAATAACCTCGTTGATATCCCGGTAAATCCTCTTCATCAAAGTTCGCATGAGTTTAGGCAAAATTTGAGCTAAAATACACTGCAAAATACCGGGCATTTGTGTAGAGAGGAACTTATCCACAATCTGTGGCAAAGAAATGTTTGGAGCACTGGCAGGTGGTTGTTGCCGCAACCATGTTAGGAAACTTTTTGTCTATTTCCTTGTAGAACAGTTGGTAAGACGTGTATTTTCTTTTATCTAAAATGAAAGATCACAGGTTCAAATCCTAGCCGCTCAATTTATTTTCTGTTGAAGTGAACACAGAAGTACGATATTTACTGAATACAAAAAATTTGAAATAATTAACCTTGAATATAACAGATTACTCTATGAAAAACAAATCGCATGATTACAACTCTAGAGTTTCAAGAGTATTCCTTACGCATACTTTCATTCGACTTCTTGTGTATATTTCTATAATAACATGAGGTTTTATATAAAGCAATGTGTCCCCAAAACTGTTTATTGTTCAATTTCCAACATGAACATTGAAACTTGAATGTTTCGGTGATGTTGCATTAAGACCCGAAGGAATCAATTTTATGAGTGGAATAGATTTATTAGTCCTCCTCCGTAGTCGAGCGGGTTAAGGCGTTCAATCGTCTTGAGATCGTTCGCTGCGGGACGGCGTAGGTTCGAATCCGGCTCTGGTCGGAATTTATACGGCCTACGTATAGGGCCGGTGGCAACCCACCATCGTGAGGAAATTGGGGAGCTCCGAGTGAGTGAGCGTAATCCGGTCGAGACGACCTACTATAACGGCTGGGGATACGTCGGGCTGACCCCCCGACTATTCCAACACTGGTTGCAGATCTCCACGCTTAGAGGTGACGAAGGAAAGTGTGGGAGGGAGACCGGCAGTCGGTAGGTATGCCCAGGCCCTTCATGGGCTGTTGCGCAAAGGATTATTATTATTATTATTATTTAATAGATTTATTATGTGAATAAATATGATGTTGCAATTATTGTTTTGGGGAGAAGATCGTTTAATTATTGTTTTTATTGTTTTTTTGTGGACGAAAAAATTGTGACAAAAACTTTACTAAGTATTACATAAAAAAAACGTGAAAGCTGAGCCGGGTTTGAACCAATACCTCAAAGAGAAAAGATGAACGCAAGAAGATGTATGCTTGTCTGAAACGTTACAACTACGCTACAGATGATCCGAACGTGTGTGCGTGTTTAGTAATACCAAATACTTTTACACATGGATGTAAAGAGCACTCGTTGTAGCACATTTGTCATAATTATTCTTTATTTATTTGTTAAATGAAAGTAATGTAATTGTAAATAATGGTTAAATTTATTTTATTATTCTTGACATCCTTTTCTGGTATGAATTCGTACGAAACTTTTCATGGCTGAATGTAATTGGAAGTCGTCTTTGAACCAACTGCAGCATCACGTGATTAACTATACCAATAGAAGACCTTATTTCCTTTGAACTACGCTCTAAACAGAGGCATGCAACATTTCTTTCTTCAACCTCGCGAAGAATGGAGCACTACAACAAATCCACAAGAGAAAGAGTGATCGGTTTGATCGAGGGAGCTGGATTGTCACCTGGTTTAGCTGGCGAGCAGTATGGCGTTCCAGCACGGACAGCAAGGAGGTGGTGGGCTCGATACGAAGAAACTGGTGAGGCATCACGGAAAAGACGCGAGAGCTGGGGCCGTGTTTCGACACCAGTGCAAGACGATCGGCTGATAGCGGAGTATGAAGCCAATCCATTCCAGTCAGCCACTCAACTCAAGGCAAGGGCCGATTTTCCTGGTTGCCCACAGACAGTTCGGCGGAGGCTGGCTGCTTCTGGTTTACGGGCACGAAGGGCAGCAAAGAAGGAGGTCTTGACGGATGCACACAGAACTGATAGGCTAGCATTTGCTGAAGAAAATATTGATAGGATTTGGGATAGAGTAATCTTCTCAGACGAGAAAGTATTTTCTACTGCAAATGATGGTCCGGTTCTGGTCTACCGGCGTCAAGGACAACGATTTGATCCCCATTTTTTTGCTAACTCACGTCGGCGTGGACGCGTGAGCGTGCCTGTCTGGGGTTGGATATCTCTCGGTGGCGGAGGTGACCTACACCGCATAGAAGGACGTCTCAACGGGATACAGTATGTGCACATTTTGGAGCATGTTATGGTTCCTGGCGTGCGAGCTTTGTATCCCGAGGGAAATATTGACTTCCAGCAAGACCACTCCTCCATCCATGATTCAGCCATCGTTCAGCGTTGGTTTTCTGAACGAAACGACATACATCTAATTGACTGGCCACCCATGGGATGCGACATCAACCCAATTGAAAATATGTGGGCCGAGGTCGTTCGATGTTTGAAAGAAAGCTGGCCCGATCCACCACCTCGCAGAAGTGATGAACTATTTGACCACGTCAACAATGCCTGGAATGAAGTGTGCACTTCGCACAGGTATATTCGACATCTTGTGCAATCCGTTCCTCGACGCCTGAGACATGTCATAGATGCAGGTGGCTACTGGACAAGATATTAAATAAATGTTCAATTTTCCCAAACAGTCCTTTTCAGGACTAACAAATTAAAAAAAAATACACTCGTGTAAGAAATAATTTGGAACCTTTCATATATTATTGTCTTACAGGCCTCAATATAAATAAAAATATCCAGATGAAGTGAGGCTCGAACCCTAATCAAAGACACAAGTGGAACTGGAAATGGGTGCCTTTACCGGCTGTGCCACAAAGCTACAACAGAATGAACTCCACAGCTAATACAATATCTTAATTTTTGTTTTCTATTCATGCATACACCTATTCTATCTGGAAAACGGTTTTCTTTTAAAGATTTAGATCACCTATTTTTAACCCTAAAGATCGTAAAGCATAACCATTCATTAGTTATTTCCTTGCTTTGTTGGGGATTTTCCTGTAACGAAGGCACTGATTTGCAGCTAAAATCGAGCTTCCCTTACCTGCTGATCTTACCGAATTTAACACATGTTCGTTTATCGTTTGTGCAACAATGGCCTTCTTAAATTATGTTACATTGCACCTCTGAGTGAGAGAGAGAGAGAGAGAGAGAGAGAGAGAGAGGAAGAAGTTGTGTAGCTTGTGGAAAGCAGGCTAGAATTATATTCAACACTTCATAGAAAAATATATTGAGAAACTGGAAACTATGGAACGATGTTTTCGCGAAAGGAAAACTTATGTAAGAGGAAAGTGAACATGCAGATAGAGTAATTTTAATCACAATGCCGAGCTGGACACAGTAACGACGTTACAAGAAAACAACCTCTAGTTACCTTCAGTACAGAAACGTCTTGTCAATTTCTTAACTTATTATTATTGACTCATAATGTGTGTTAACACAACTTATGACGCACAGCTGAATGAATTTGATTGAATTTCTGACGAGTATTGACGAGCATATAGGGCCTTGGCCTATCTCCCGACTGCCAGTCTCCTTCCCACAATTCTACCTAGAGGTGTGAGTTCTTCAACTGGTATGAGGCCGTTATAGAAGATTTTTATGACCGGGTTACGCTACTCACTCGTAACTTCCAAGCAAAGAACATTCTATTTGTATCAGTGGTGTATGCTGGTTCTAACGAGTGGGTAATCTCCGACCTTTTCATCCTCAAACTCCAAAAGTTTCCGTGCAATTTATGTCAAGCTCCATATTGGATTTAGGAATATTGTGTCGGAATATTTGTCTTATTGCTACGATCACAATCAATTAATTCTCGTTATTGCAGTTTACTATACGTGTAGAATTTCAAATAATAAAACAAGACAGTATTATAAAGCTATAAAAAACAGCCTGTGAAATATAAAATGAAAGACGTGCACTAGTGAAATAAAAACCCGCAATATTAATTTAAGTGCAAAATTCAACTTACTCCAGGACCCGATCACTTGTGCCGTACCACATCCAAAGCACGCTGTTTGTCCAGTTCACGTCAATACGTGTCTTTGCGAAAGATTGCAGCTTAACAAAGGAAGTTATGTGACTTTTGGATTTTTCATGTTTGACACAAGTGTTGCAAAGATTACAGTATCAGCCACGCGTCCATACATTCTTTTCAGCCCCGAAAAGTAAGCACGGCCAACAAAAATGCAAAGCTTATTAACACTTATACTTCCTGTCAACCATGGTGTTTTGTCATAATTTGCTTGCGAATATGCCTCACATATTCCCGATTTTTGTCTTTGTGTGTAGAAATAAGTTCAAGCGATGACACTGGCCTACCTGTATTAACAATTTGCAACTTCTCCTGAAAAGATCTTGTTCCAAAAGGTTTCACCAGCAAATCTTGTATCACATCCATTACCCTTTAACACAGCACTATCACGACAAACACTAACACCTTAATAAATAATAAACACGAAGCCAACGACTACACGCATTCAGTTTCACGCGCCAAACTTCTGTTGTTGTGTTCCTTGCTCAGAATGAAATTCCCTATGAATGATAAAAAAAAAAATCCCTTTCCGAGCTCGAAATGACAGGTTTTTAAAAGTTCGAATCATTGCAGGTCAGAGCCAGAATTTTATTTCGGGATGGGGATCATCCCTTATTAGCAGCCGCCACATAAAGTTGAAACAGTGGGGTTAGAAGTCCTGAAGATGAATCTCAGATTATTACAACGTATTATGCAAAGTGTTTAATCCTGCTAATGAAGTCAAATTAATTATCACTATACACTTTTTAAATTAGATATTTGTAGGATTTCGGGGAGGGGGGGTTTCAGTCCTCCACCTGGTTACGTGCCTGATGTGTTTTTTTCGTTTATGTTTAATTCGTTCATCTTCATCACTATTAATCTAAACAGGCGTAATATAGCAACTTAAATTAACTAATATATATAATTTATTTTTCATATCTTTCCCTTTAAAAAATATTCAGTTCCGTGAAAGAAGTATTCTCGCTGCTTTTGAAGATTAGAGAGGAGAAACAATCACTATTTTTGTAAATACAAGGATTGGGGGGAGTCAGCAAATAGGTGCTTTAATTTCTTAAGCTTTGAATTTTAATTCAGTTTGCTTCATCTTCAATATTTAAGTTTTTCCCTTTTGATAAATTTATGTTCAAGTAACAGAAATCAGCAAGACAGAAGCAAATGTAAAGTGAAAATTAGCGTAGAATTGGTTTGCCCATGTTATTCAGTTTTCCTGTTCTTCGCACTCTACCGGGTATGTTTTCCCTATTCAGCGGAGGGAATGGAGAGGCTCTGAAGGTTGAGAGTGCGACCGGTGGACTCTCACAAGAAGGAGCTTACCCTGGGCACGGAATCACCAAAGAGAATAATAGGATGAGAGCTGGCACTCAGCCCCTAATGTGGAAATCGTGCGTCGTCTGCTAGGAGGGGAAATGAGGGGAGGTAGGGGACTTGAGCTACACTAGCGGCATCTCGTCCTGGTCCCCCGAAACTCACGAACTAACGCAGCGCTCTACTGTTAACAAGTGAAGGAAGCGTTGCACGTAAGTTTGAATTTGAAGTAACCGTCGATGTTGCTCGCGTCGGTAGAACGCCAAAATTCGTTCGTTCTCCGTGTTTGGCGTGGTGTTTGGATGTTTTTTTTGGCTGTATTTTTTTTAGGCGATTAGCAACAACTGAAGTGCAATTCAAAGCCCACCATGCCTCGTAGATGTAAGTTACGAGTTCGACTGATTTACGGGAAAAATCTACGAGATCTGAAGCTTGGATAAATTCGCGTTTCAGAATTCCGAAGGATCCAGACAGGTATGTACAATAAATCTTACGAGACATTAGGAAAATGTAGTTAGAAAATTCTTAGTTTGTTAATAAATAATGCGATCACCAAAGGTAAACATATTGGTATGTACATATATATATATATATATATATATATATATATATAGGTTGTAAACAATGATAACACAGATGCATGATACTTTGGTCCACCCTCTATTTTCACGAAATTTCACACTTTTGTCCTACAAGACGTGTTGGCTGGAGCTCAAGGGATCCAAAAGGAACGGATATCCGGTGATTCGGAGTCTACCATCGAATTTGTGATTTTTTTCCCCCTATCTAAAGGAGACTTTTAAGAATACTTTTAACATACCAAGCCCCTTTGGAGGCAAAATTGTCAGTTCGAAACGCAAGAAGCTCAGCCTGTGAAGCACGTTTTTCTGCAAATAATAAATGCTTCTATAATGCAGATTTTCTGAAAAATTGAAGAAAAAATATAAACAAAAAGATATTGTGTGTGTGTGTGTATATATAAAACTTCCAGGGAAGAAGGAAATCAAGTACATATCTGTATAACACACAGTATTTGAATTAAATGATATAATAAAATATAAAAATAAACATTGTGTGAAAACCTTAAAATTTTACAAATTCTAAGTTCTTTGGATCTTAAATACCATTTGCACACGTAAAATGTGTTTAGATCTGCTTGTTAGAGTGCATGTGATGCAATGTGATTGTATTTGTACATGGAACTGTAAATTATCAATCTAATCAATACAATTTTAACTTATGTTTTATATTACAGATGTTCCCATGGTTGACCAGTCCTGGAAGCCCAAAATGTGGAGAAATACTGTGCAGTGTCCATACATAACATGAAAGTGATTTCTGCTACGATTTAGTGACAAGTGTGAAATGTGATAAAAATTTATTTTTACTGCCTCACTGTGGACTCAGCTCACCAATAAAGTCTTTAGTATAGGTTTCAACGTTCCAAAATCTTCTGATATTGAAATATTTTCTTGGTGCATAGTTTACCTCAAGAAAAAAGTAATTGGTGAGAGCTTTGATTCTTAAAAAGTTTAATTGTTCTTGTTGCCATTTCTTCATTTGAGTGCGGATGTATATAAGTGAGAGAAACTTGTGATACACTGTGAGAAATTCCAAATGTAGTGCCTTTTGCTCTTTTTCTTTATGAGATGTAATGCATATTTATTCAAAAAGGAAACATGAGAAGACTATATTCGGATCGGTACATGAAAAACAAGGGAGTATGTATTTTGTGATTAATAGTGTCAGTGTTATGAAGAAAATTGCATGGATTCAAACGAAGTGCTTGTTTTGACAACCATATTCTCATACTTTCATGCAGCTTGGGGTATGGATTACCTCCCTTATGGTAAGAAACCACATTCAAATTTTAACTCCGCTATATCACTCTTCTGGTTCCACAAGTTTTAAGGCAATTCTTGCTTCTTTCTAATTTACTAACCAAAACATATTGACTGCAATTGACTCATTGGCCCAAGTTCCTTTTGTTTTGTTGCGATTTCAACATGCTACGAATGCAATTTTTACATGGTTCAATTTCGGTGTACGTCTGTTAACCATACTGCGGAGTTTTAGCGATTACTTAAGGTTTTGTTCAATATATGCTTTCGTGGTTAGGTTAGGCAGGTTAGGTGTGGTTTTCTTAGCATTAAAATAAAGTCCCTAAATGCATTCTACTAAGTTTCCGATTTACTTCTACATTCATTCCCACGCTTCTACGATATTTACTGTCGCTTGTCGACAGAATATCGTGTCCATGAGAAGTGCGTAAGGTAATTTTAAAGTTGTCTTTTTTCAACATAAGTAACTTTTTCGAGTCCAAACAGTGCTCATTACTTTAAGGAAGGTTGAAATTTCGTGTGACAATGATTTCCAAAATTCTACGATAATTAGTCTTTGTGCTAGGATAAATCATAAAACAATCGGAACCGTTACCGAGTCATTTTAGAAATCTAGATTGTGAATTAAAACCAGTGTATTTTAGGAAGAAAAACATAGTGACAATGCTCTGCATTTGTGGTAGTTCACTAGTAAATTTATTAAAAGTATTTCCAGTTCTCAGTGGCACATTTGCTTGTGTGCAGGACCCAGTACTGATTGCATTTGGGCAGCTAGTAAAAATAATGCTCCAACACAGTGTAGATACAACACATGTTAGTCACTAAAATAGGTACTTTAGTATTATACAGACTGCCTCATTTCAGACCGTGTATTTAGGGACTTTTTTTTAATGCTAAGAGAACCAAACCTGGCCTGCCTAACCTAACCACAAAAGCAAAGATTGAACAAAATGTGGTTAGGTTAGGCAGGCCAGGTTTGGTTGTCTTAGCATTAAAACATGTCCCTAAATGCACTGTCTGAAATGAGATAGTCCGTATAATACTAAAGTACCCTAAAATATAAGTGTTTTGTGCAACCTCAACATTATTTTTTTAGAATATTTTTAGTGCTACCTCAGGGTCTGAACACATGAGATAATCTCATAACCAAGTCCAGTTCAAGTCTGGGCCAGGGCTTGGTTATTTCTTTGTGCGAGTCCCTTTATGTCAGAGAAGTGACCCATAATTAGAAAGCTTTGAGTACAGAAGGGACGGATTAACTGATAGTTTACTGGTTTCGGCTAATATAGGAATAAGTAATGAATCAGAATTTTTTTCATCCACCCCCACCTTCGGCCGTGATCAAGAAAGTGTGGAATCCACACCCCCTATAAGCCTTCATGGGAGCACTTTTATTTTTTTAACTTTAATATATAGGCTCAATTGTCATACCAATCCCATATTAGAGGTTAAAATGTCATCTCAGTCTTCATTATAAAATTGAGTGAAGTTTTATTCCTGTAAGTTTTGTTATGTTTACAAAGAGGAACAGTTTCACCTATGTAAAAATAATAATTTACATAGTTTTTCATTACATGTCTGTACTGTTATAATGATTTGGAGACAATAATGAAATAATTTTGAGTATCTGTCTTTGTTTATATTATCCTTTCTTTACTTGCCTATTATTACTGCATTTCTCCACAAAAGACATACAGTCGAGAGTCGTCAGCTATTAGAGGTTGAGTGTTCTGCACTGCAGAAGTGTGTCAAATGAAAAGTGCTACTGTTTCATGTAGAAATGGCTGTGCGCTCAATTTATCATAATATAATATATATATTTACCTGAGTTCAGTTTCATTTAAATACTGATGAAAATACTTTCTTCTACATGCAGAACACTCATCATACATCCACATGTAGATAATAAAAATGTAATTAGTACATTTACTTACTACTGGGAAAATATCGTAAGTAGGATCTGATGGAATTTTGTGATACATATATTTGTCCTTGACAACATTATATGGATTACGACTCAATTAAATTCCTTTTTTTTCTTTTTCTTTGTTCAGTAAAGATGTGAACGTGCGAGTCGTGATGAATGGGATTTATTTTTAATTGAATTCAGTTTACATTTTTTTCATGGATAATGATGATGAATGATGCTTTTTACCCTATCATTGAGTTTAGAACAGTGGTGTATTCATCCATATTATCTGGTATACCATTGTTAAACAAGCTTTTTGCATACATGTGGAAATTGCCTCAAAATTTGAAGTTGTTGTAATTCAATACTTGTTTTACTTGCATGCCTGCATTGGTGTTTTATTTCTTTTATATCTAATATATAATAAACATATACAATAAGTAAGAATTGTTCCGGTAAACCACGTAAAATATTACGAATACGCCACTGGTTTTGATTTGCCTCCAGCTATGTGCCACAGGAAAAAGCATGTTACAATTACCTGGTGATTGGAATATTTAGATCCTATGTGGGTCAAGGTGGTAATGTAATGCAAAGCTAAATCCTAGGCAGTGCTTTTTTCTGGTGGTATGCAAACTGTATGCCATACCGGTATCTTTTTACATGTGAAAATAAAAAATAACATCATTTTATTTTAATGTTAGAAGTTTGTGTTTGTGTGTAACTATATGAATGCAGGATCACATGTGAATATACCTTACTATTCTGGGTAGTTCTTATGATGAACACAAGAACAAATTTTTTGGAGAGTACTGGAACTTATCTTCCCAGAAAAAAAGTACTGGTCCTAAGTAAGACCAGATGATTCTGTGCCAAAGTTTGAGGTTTAAGACAAATTTATGCTCAGATAGGCTAATTTTGAATTTAAAATTGAATCAACCACTGCATTAAGCCTCCACCCCCGACTTCTCCTGATTACAAGTCAACATCATCAGAGAAGCCGAGATTATCCTTCAGATCACTAATGTAACTGCACAGGGTGCGAAATCATTGAAAACTGGTGGGTGGAGAAAGTTCTTCATCTACAAACCCCCTCCGCACAAACATATGTGTAAATTATGTGATACATATTTGTAATGTTATTAAAAGTGAAAATAGTAGTAGATTTGTTAATGATCTCTTGAGAGGGAATGCATTCAATACTCACGACTACACTAATTTGTGTGTGTTTTCGATATTATTCTTAGTAAAGTATATTTGAAATTAAAAGTAATTGCTTATCTTTTGTTTGCTAGAACAAAATCTTTCCCTGCCTGGAAATTTTTTGGGGGGGGGATTTTTGAGGCCAATATTGTTGGTGGGGGAAATTCCCCGCAGGATTTCGCACCCTGTAATTGCCACACTTTATTCGAGAGAGATGAAATTATTCATTTATGGAATTATTTACACATTTTCAGAAAGTAATGTGTCAGGTAAGGGTTTCAATTTTCTTAATGTTTAGTTTTGAATACATTCTTGCTTTAACTGTACAAGGTGTTTAGGAATGAGCAAATCATCTTGAGGTGAAATGTGTGCATGGTCATCAGGAAGGTGGGACCCCCCCCCCCCCCCGTTGTGATTATCAACTTAAATTTATATTTCACACATGTTCTTTCATTTAAGTAACAGCAATATATGATAATTTTTATAAGATTACAGTCCTTCAAGATGAACGACTGGTTTTATGGGATTTACTGTTTTTTTTTTTTTTGCCTGCCCCCTCGCTCCTGGAAAAATCAAAGCTGTGGCTGCATTATTACTGATGTAATATGGTGTTTGTTTTTTGAAACCTCTATGATGTGCATATGTTTTTCGTAAAATATTGCTCGCGCATGAAGATACATATGCAGAAAGTTCGTGAATGATTGTAAGAATCGCCTTTAGATGGTGTATGCTGAAATAAGTAAGTTCCCGTCCCTTTTTTTACGTGTAATTTTCAGGAAAAATCCTAATTTACGTTTAAATTTCTACACTTAGAAAATTACAATACTCTGTAAAGAAAAAGAAAAAAACTAGCGGAAACCTGAATTCCTAAATACATTTGTTTAAATTGTAAATGTTTTTATCTTCGAAAGTTTACTACGTTGGTAATAATTTTCAGCAGTCAGGCAGCTTAATTTAGTGTGTCCATATTTCGCCATGGAATTTTTCCAAATATAGACGTGTGTTGAGACGTAAAAATGGAAAACCGTCTACGCAAAGCGCGTTGCTTCCGGCGTTGCTATGGTAACCGCGGTAGTTCGGGGGACTTGCGTGTGGCGGCAGCATAATCTCTTGCTTTTTCCTGATTGGCCGGTCTCGTTTAAATTTCTCATTCCGGATTGGCTGTCTTGTAAGCCGGCTGCTGAAAAGTTTCTATTGTGGGTATAGGAACTTTCTTCTCTCTTTACATCCCCATTCTCTTTGGGAATCACCGCGCCTGAAAAGCAATGTTTCCTCCCCCTCTTTCCTTTCTCCTCCCTCCTCGCCAAGGGTTGCAAGGGAAGCGGGAGGAATGACGTCAGGGTGAGATTCCCTGTAGACATTCCACCGGCTGGAGAAAGGTTCCCGGACATTCGGCGGCAAACGATTGGAAGTATTCGCGCGCTGGAAGCAAGGAAATGTATGCATCGAAATTGGTTTGGAAGAAAATTGGGAAGAAATGTGTATATATATACATTTTTTTTTAAAAAAAAAAAAAGAAATACAGCCGGGTCATCTGCTATTACCTAGATGACCCAGAGTATACGCCGCTGATTTGTATATGTTTCTCTATTGTTGTTTTAAGTCTACTTGCTGCACAGACAGACTATTCGGTACTGGATCTATATTTTAAACTAGAATCCGAAGCAACGTGCCTCCACCGGGTGTTGAGCCCGGGACCCCTTGATTACAACATCCTGTTTAAGAACAGATATTAATGACATATAAGTTCTTAAATACGCGTATGTGTTAACATAACTTATGACAGCTGAATGAAAGGATAAGTTTTTCCTACATCCTGCCAATCACTGAAAGTTTAAGAACATTAGTAGAAATGTTACTTGAGGCATGCACAGTGGCAACGATTAGACGGGGGGGGGGGTAGAGGAACAGTTGCCCTCCCACTATGCTAAACCTTATCTCCCAAGGGAAACCCCCAGTTTTGACACCTTGCCCCATCAGTTTTGGAACTCAATCGCCGCCACTGAGTATGCATCGCATAAATATTTACAGTAATATCATATAATCTTATATTACGTTATTACAACACTTCGTATTCGGTAAATAAAAAAGAAAACATAATCAGGTAGGGGTGGGATTTGAACCTACGATGTTTCGATCTTGACGAAAACAGTAAAAAATGAAAAGTGTTGTCATCTAACCAACTACTCCAGGAGATTTCTAACGAAAACCTCAGTAAAGCACGTTGATCTCAGTTGAAGAAACCTTGTGCCGGAGTTTCGAACCATTTTTTGCCAATAACCAAGGAAAAGACACACTTTGGAGAATCGTTTGGTGTTGTGCAAGGTATCTTTCATAAAAATTTCGTATAAAATCATCATGAATTTGCCTCCTTGCATTCAAATGTGACGGCAATTCTTTCCAAGTGGATGAGAACTTGTTCAGTGTTTCAAAATGCACATAAATTTACCTCTTTTCAAATTCAGAGCGAGGAATCTTGAAATATTTTCAACATTCGTATTTCTACTTAACATTTTTTTGTCTACTCATGTATTTTATTAGTGCTTTAGGGTATCTTTACTTTATGGAATGTGAAAGAATGAAAAAAAAATTCACGAGCGTTTTCATTCAGGAAGAAGAAATGTTGCAAAGTTGGCTACTCTTAGTTGGCTCTGAAGCGCTATGCTGCCAAATTTACGAATTCCGGACTTTGAAATTTTTCAGGGCGGTCAAATAACATGTTGCGAAGTGTACAAGACAACTGAAGTGAGCTCTTTTATGCGCATCAGGTTTGGTAACACTACCAGGATGGCTGTATGAGGCAAGGAGAAAAGCATTATGCTTATGGGAGCATTATTTTATTCGTTCTCTCGGAAATATTAAACATCCAATGACGTAGAAAAGTACATGGACGGAAAAGGACACGTTGAACTATGGCATAGAAGTAGGAAAATCTAAACTCCCATTTCATTAGCCGTAACTTGAAGTTGATTTCCCATAAGGAATACATGGGGTTCTGTAAATACTTATCGGTCATATTTTTCAATCATCGTGCCTAACTTAATAATCACCTTAAAAAACCGTTTCCACTTGCAACATGGGAGAAATTCATACTCTGTTGTATAGTCAAGTTTTTTTTTTTTTTAGTAACAGTGCCCATTCCGATGATATTGAAATAAATGCACAACTGGTGAGAAATTGTCACTCTTCCCCTTAATACGTTGGTAGCGTAAACTTCATCGATTTGCCCTTCTCGAAACCTTCCTTAAATCAGTTCGTCGATTAACCACAACAAGAGAAAAAGAAATTTTCTTGTGCTTCATCCAGTTCTTACGGAAGATAACAGCAACAGCCCTTGAGGGCCAGGGCTTAGCCTGTCGGTTTCACTCCCACCTGCCGAGGGGGCAGATCATCCGACCAGTTTCGGAGTGACTTGTGGTCGGATACATGTAATTTTTAAACTCGTCAACCATATTCACTCTATTGATACCCGGATACTTTACTCTACTGCTCAAGTGGTCCCTATGCACATAAAGCTTGTTGTTTAATGCATACGAGCCCTGAAGTACGAACAGTGGAAGATTCACGGCTTAAAGTCTGCTTAAATTGATATGAGGCAGTATGCTTTTCGAATGTATAGATACAACACTGTTCAAGTTGATGCGAGTTTAGTTACATAATGTGCAAGCACCATTAGACTAGATAAATATAATTTGTTAGATGAACTCGCTGAAATAAAAACATTGTATATTATCATTTAGCCAGTTCGATGGATATACAATCAACCGAAGTAATAATGAACTAAATTTCCCTCTTGCCTTTTTAAAATTTAACTTAAAGAACAATGATTCACTGTTAAATCACTTCTGCACGCAGTATGGAAGAGAACGTTCATGGTGAGTGAGTGCAAGCTTGGAATTTAAAAACAGTATGGAATGTACTTAGCCTTCATCTCCATATCACGGTTGCTCGGACACCTTAACAACGTGTCTACCTGGAAGAAATACCACTTCCTTTCCCTGTGTCTGAATCAAAAAATGTGCTGCGTGAAGGGCTGCGAGGGTGTACAGAGGCTTCGTTATGACGTCAATGCGTAACTGATTTTATTTACCTCTGGTGGCAATAATAAACATGATTCCATCAAACTGCCACAAATGAAAGCGAGATAAACAAAATGGCTTCGCGCGCACTATGGCCCATACCAGTGGCGGCCGGTGCTGCAGCCTCCCCCAAACAAATTATATTTTATTGCCATTAGTGCAAAAATTAAATATTTATACTTCCGCTATCTTACTGCGTCCCGTTGCGCTGTGTGGAGCTTTCAAATTCACTTGGCGCACGACAAGAGGCAAACTGGTATATGAAACCGCTTCCCCCTCGGGGAATGCCAGTATTTCTCCATGTTAACTCTAACGTAAGCACTGCTTCCACTTCCCTCCCTGCAGTCTAATGTACGGTGGCGCTGCCAAGTGGTAGAAATCGAAAGCTCTCACACTATGATACGGCGACACCACGCATAAACATGCGATTACCTAGAGAAACAGTGGCCTGCCATGCAACGCGTCCTTTTCGCTTGTCAGTAAGTGCGTGATAGTTTAAGTTTTCGAATCGAGTCAAAGAGTTATTTGTTTTCTGGCAGTAAGTTATATAATCTGGTGTTCTGAATGGTAAATCGTACAAGCAAAAATGAATAATTCAGTACAGTATTTAAAGTCTGTTCGTTTTAGCTGTTTAACGCTACAATAAGTAGCATGAGCCGCCACTGGTTCATACTCCTCCCCAAACGATATATCTGGAAAGACTTCATACAATTTAAATGGTGAAAGTGTAGCGTAAAAACATGGACATGTCGCGAAAGACAGTAGATAAAGTACCCATGAAAATTATCCTTGTGCTGAGGATGATTTGTGAGAATTCTCTTAACTGGGGGAAGGCATCACCCAACGTTGCCCCATTTTTAGCACTGCTAAACCCACCGAGAAAAAACCTACTGCTAATCGAAGCAGTTCATGTGCTTTCACTGCTAATCAAAATAGTTATTTTTGCTCAAACAATACAATACTTTTTTTTTTAATTTGATTTGCTTTCTTTTACTACTCTTTTTGTGCCAATTTTGGCTAATTTGCGAAGATGGGGATGGGCGAGGACGTGATGAAATTGATGAATGGACATTCACAAACATCCATGCCAAAGCCGGGATTTGAACCCAGGACTCCTGGCGTCGTAGCGCGATGTGAAACAATACAATACAGCAATATCAATCAGGGTTGTTTAAGGTCCAGGAATCCATAATTTCTAAAAGGTTCCGTTGGGTTTGGTACAAGTTGCGTATTGTTTGATTGAAAAATGGTTCCTGGACCGAATTTAAATTCAGCTGGAGAAAAGGTTCCTCGGCCGAATTTGAAATACTTTAACCATAAAAAGGTTCATTACGGTCTAGAGCGCATTTATATTTGCTGATTTTCCCTTCCGGACGGGAATTGAATTTATTTTAAATTCCTAGACCATGGGATTTTTAAATACCCAGGAACCCATACATTATAATGGGTTATATTGGGTTCCGTAACAGGACCGGAACCTCTTTTCTCGCACAATTTGAATTCGGTCCAAGTTGCGTATTGTTTCATTTCAATACGGAACTTGGACTTTATTTAAACTGATCCGGAAGAAAGGTTCCTGGACCATATTTAAATTGATCCCGAAAAAAGTTCCTGGACCGAATTTAAATTGATCCTGAGAAAAGGTACTGGACCGAATTTAAATTCATCCGGAAAAAAGGTTCTGGACTCTTTAAGGAGATCTCATCGCATCATGACATGATGATTCTTCAAAATGCTCTCACAGAACTTGTTAAGTGGTGTCGTCAGTGGAATTTAGAACTAAACCCTCAGAAATGCTCTTTCCTTACTTATTCCCTAAAAAGAACAAAGTGCTGTCTACTTATTCTATTGAAAACAATCCAATCCAAAACGTCTCCACCCAAAAGGACCTAGGTATTATCATGGATGAAAAACTCACTTTTAATTATCATATTATAGCTACCACTAAAAAAGCCATGCGCCTTCTCGGTCTTCTATACAGATTTAGCGAAATTCAAAACCCATCATCTCTTGCTTTATTCTATAAATCTTTCATCTCGCCCATCCTTGAATACTGTTCCCCAATTTGGGCAATGGCCTCAAAAACCAATCTCACCAGAATAGATTCTGTTCTCAGTTTCTTTCTTGCAATTGTTCGCCATAGAATACCTTCCTTTCTACATTTATCCAAATCGGACACCATGGCTGCTCTGAATATTCACACTCCATCCTTTCGTCGTGATCTAGCTGACGTGAAATTTTTATACAAGATAAAAAATGACAAAATCAGAACAGATCTCCTAATCAGTGAATTCACACTTAGTTTACCCCAAAAGCAAACGCGCTATCTGCAACTTTTCCACAACCCAACCACTAGGCTATCCCTTCTCCTTGTTTTACAGGCTCCCAGAAATCTACAACAAACTTCCCCTGAATGTAGATATTTTCCTTCCAGAACGTAATTTTTGTATATTACTGACCAAGAACATATAAATCTATCCCATCTTGTTATTGTTTTTATCTTTTGTTATTTTTTGTTTCTACTTTATGTTGTTTCAGTGTAAAATAGCCAAATAAGACTGTATCTGAAACTCTGAGTAAATAAATAAATAAATAAATATTTAAATTCATCCGGAAAAAAGGTTCTTTAAGGTCCAGAACCCATTTACGCTTGCACATTTTCTCTCCTTGCTCGGAATTGAATTTATTTGAAGTTTCTGGAGCGTTATCAAGCCTGATATGAATTATAATTATATTTCAGGTATGGTAAAATGTGGGGATTGTACGAAGGTCGCCAACCAATGCTCTTCACCGTGGACGCTGACTTTATTAAAGATGTTACGGTGAAGCACTTCGACAGTTTCCACAGTCGCAGGATATTCAGTACGAAGCATCCCTCTGCGGAAATGCTGGACCTAGTCATTGGAGAAAAGTGGAAGGTTCTCCGTGCTGCTCAAACGCCCTCCTTCACCTCTGGAAAGCTGAAGCAGATGGCGACCATGATGGACAAATGTACAGAGAACCTCGCCAGAGATCTCCTGCAGGAAGTAAAAGACAAGCCTGTTCAGAACATAAGAGGGTGAGTTAAAACTATAGGACTCCTGGAAACTAGTTACTTAAAATGGGCATACTTTGGCCGTGCCCGAAAGATGCAAGACTGTATTTGAAGCGAGCATCCTCCGAGTATGGTCTTGCAGTGCGGTCTTGAAGCCGTGGACTGAAAGTGAAGGTCTTTGTAATTGCACTTCGACTGCAGCGTCAAATACAATCAGTAGATAAGATAAAACTGAGGACACGTTGTTTGGCCCGTATTTTAAACACTTGTTTTCCACCATAGAAATCACATAGCATTTTCAAATGTTATTATACATACATTTCCACACATTACAATAACTTCAACCAACAAGTTTGCTGGCTTATAACGTATATAACCTGTATTGCTGACTTTCTAGCTCCGTGATTTTAAACAAATGAACAACGTGCCAGAAGCTACGTGATCAAACCTGCAACGATCCGTGCTCCGAGCTGTGGTCTCGATGGTAGCCGGACAATTGCGATGAACACAGTTACAAGTGAAAGTGACAATTGTGATGACATTTTTAAGTCTTCTATCAAATTCAAGGGTGACTTAATAACCCGTAAAATACCTCTTACAAGAGAATTATGTGAAATATTGATGATATTTTCGAATAGAACACTGATTCCTCTCACACTTTGTCCAGGCTTGAGACTGACAAGGTTAGGTTGTTGTTACTCACTAACCTTCCCATACAATCTTTAGCTTTCTCCTGCAGACACATCCACGTAACATTGTCTTATTTACAGCAACTTGACGATAAGAGTGACCATCGTACAGTGCGGCAGGTTTTCCTTTCTCCGTTTGAATAACTTCCATAATTAAGTATGCTATCCGAATTACTACCAAGTGAAATGCACCAGAGCAAGTGTGGATCAGCAATGGCAGATTTTTAAAGCTTCACCCCTTAGCAATCTTCCGCTGCTAGACGAAGGGTGGGTGGGGTATTCCAGATATTTATGACACCTGCACACAAAACCTGTATACCGCAGGACAGATAAGCAGACGCCTAGATTCAACTTCCTGTGATTTCAGACTTGGGGGATAGGAATGAAGGGCTGTCAATTATGGTGCACCTGTGGTTTAGTCATCCTGATCGTCGCAATTGTCCTACCATTAATTTTAAAATTACTTTCACCGTCAAAATCATTAAAATTGTCCGTGATTTTTGCTTTCTCGCAATTGTCCTAGATTCGGTATGGATTGCTCGTGTACTTGGCGCTTTAAAACTGCACTAGGTGGCGTCACTTCCGTCAAGACTACACTTCAAGTCTGCTCTTTGTACCTTTCGGACACAGGCTTTGAAACCAAACAGAATAACTTGAGATACTTAATGTTAAACTTTCGGAAAGCCACACATCAGTGTAAAAAATTTTATATTAATTTATGTGCTTAAGTTCTAGCCTCATGAACGCCTTCATCATGATATTTCATTGCATCTTACAATGAAAAAAGTTGCACTAAAATTAATTCCGCTTAACGGAATCTCGTACTTAATTTGTTGTGTGTCTTGGAAAATCCATTACTGACAGGATCGTCATCAGTTGCAGAAAAAACCTGTTGGAGAAAGAGTTAATGTTTCCATTATACATTGGCGTATGCAGAGGGGGAGCTGATGGGGCTACAACGCCCTCCGAAATCTTGTGAAAATCATTATTTTCAGAAGTTTAGAACTCGGGCAAAATCAGTCTGGTATACGACTGTCATTTTTGGAGGTGGAAAGTTCTAAAATATCTTATTGTGTATGCAGCCTCCTACAAATTACAAAGCAGCTACATACTATCCGCATTTACAATTTCAGCACCTCCCGGGAAAAAAATCCTGCGTACGCCAGTGCTCTAATATGGTTGTTTTTGTATTGCAGTCGTTGAGGAATCTTTGTTCTATAATGTAAAGAGTATACAAAATTCTCCTCTATGAAAATTAATGTAATAAATTAATAACATTGTTATCGAAGAAACCATTGAATAACCAAGGGATTCCAATTTGTTTGTTGAGCGTCAAACAACTGTTTTTGAATCGTAAAAATTCAAAACAATTTTAACAATGTACACAGTTTTCTACAGAATGTCTTACATAACCAGTACAATGTATACAGTAGTGCAAGAGTCTTCTTTTATAGCAAGTTCGAGCTGAGACGATGAAAGTCCTAAAATGGATTAAAAGAAATGGACTTTCCCCGACTAAATCGGGACGTCTGGTAGCCTTGCATCATCAATGGTTATAAAGGGAACAGAATTTTAGGTGGAGCACCTTTCCAAAAATTTAGCTGTTTTCATACCGATAGTTTGAGATATGTATTTTAGGACATGAAATCAAGTATGAACACACTTTGTTGCACCTTTTTGCACCTTTTCATGAGATTAGCACATTTATCCCCTTT
This sequence comes from Lepisma saccharinum, assembly GCF_977018435.1. Classification (NCBI taxonomy): domain Eukaryota; kingdom Metazoa; phylum Arthropoda; class Insecta; order Zygentoma; family Lepismatidae; genus Lepisma; species Lepisma saccharinum. The sequence continues at coordinate 48,330,160 of NC_139245.1, read as the reverse complement.
TTATAACCTCCTTGATGCTTCTATACTTTTTCCTTCTTTTTCTTTCATGTTTCTTTAAAAAATTGGACAGAAAAATAAATGATTTTCACTCTTCTTGAGCATCTACATAAAATCCTATAGTCTCATTTTGTAGAGCAGAACGAGAGGTATAAAATGGTGTAATATAATCATTGCAGTCCCAATAGTTCCCAGGATAATGTAGGAGAACCCGCGAGAGAAAACGCGAACTTCAACGAAACCTATCCGGCAGAACCACAGTTCTCTATGCGGTCCGCGCACATTACATATAGAAGGCGTAGAAAAGGAGAGCATTGAATAAAGGCATTTTATCAGCACATTTTTTTACACCTTTTTGGAAACATTTTCAGAACTTTTTTTTCCTTTTCCCGACAATAATTTTGCACCTTAAATTCCTTTCCCTATATAGAACTAAAATTACCAAATATTGCAGATCTTTGGATCCTGCCTCTCTCCAGAAACAATCCATTCATCATCTTCTTCTTCTTCTTGAGGAACTACAACTTCATGCATTGAATTTTTGGCCTTCTCAACAACATCTCTCCACTTTTTCCTATCCTGGATGCTCTTCGTCCGGTTGTTTACTTCAATGTCTTTGAAATCTTGAATTATTTCATCTTCCCATCGTTTCTTTGGCCTGCCTAAAGCTCGTGTTCCGATTGGTTTCCATTCGCAGATTTATTTCACTAATCTTTCATCAGACATTCTATTTATATGCCCAAACCACCTTAATCTTTGTGATTTAATTAAATTTACTATGTTTTCATTCCTTATTAATTTATTGAGTTCTTCGTTAGTTCGTATTCTCCAATTTCCATCGGGTTCTTTCAGAGGTCCATAATTCTTCTTAAGATTTTTCTTTCAAATATTAAGTTACTGCTTACAGTTCTTTCAACCTGTCTTTAAGCCTCATTTTTTTCTCCTACGTACACACTCTGAAATCATTTACACTTCACTTCGTAGATAATCCCTTCCTCTTCCTCTTCTCTGTTTTCCTTTTTCTTGTTCGCATTCTTCGCTATTCTTAAGATGCTTTGTCCTCCCTTCCTGTAAGTTTTAATGCTCGCTTTCCTAAGCACTTTGCATATGTTTTCTGTGGTCTTCCCCATACTCCTTATGCCAAACCACATCTCTTTTCCTTTCTCTTCATCTTTTTCTTTCTCGTGCTCTTCTCACCTGCCACTTATCTTCCTTCTTCTTCTGTTTATGTTCAGTCTATCTTCATTCTCGTAACCATTCTTTTCCAGCTGTTTCCATAGGCTATTTATTTTTTCTTTTCACATTCTGTCGTGCATATTTTCTTGATTCTGTCCTCCATATTCTTTATAAAATTTATTTTGGTCACCTCACTTACATCACTTCTCTTGTGACAGAATACCACTGCTGCACAGTTCATCTGATGCCAATTTCTTGTCCTCTCTTCCTTCTTATCAATATATCTAGGTAGCTTATCTTGTCTTCCTTTTATATTTTTTTCCACCTGGTGGAACACCTGGAAAGGAATGTTCCAGATAAACAACTTTCTAATATTCTTGTGTCTGGAGGGAAGTGATTTTTGTGTATATATATCTTCCTGTTTTGTACCTTATTTCATTTGTATTTGGTGCAGAGTCTGAAGAAGACATTGCTAGAAGGTTTAAACGTAACGTCTAGTTTATGTTTTAAAATAAAATAAACTCTGCCTTGGTCAGCATATTGGATATTTGTTATCATGGACACATGGCTTAATGGTGTTATCACTTGACTCTTGCTTTATTGTTGGTTAAGGTTAACATAATTAGTCTAATTAGCTTAGATGGAACTTCATATAATTTTAAATCATCTATTACTTTGTTCCTGTGCACTGAGTCAAATGCATGAGCAAAATCTATAAACAAGTTGTAGAGTCCAATATTATATTCATACCATTTTTAAAAAATCTGTCTTACTATGACTATATTTTCTATAGTTGATCGGTTGGCTCGGAATCCCATTTGATATTCGTGAAATTGTATTCAGTGCTTTCCATTAGCCTTCTATTTAGTATTATAGCCAGTATTTTATATGCAATGTTTAAGAGTGTAATTGGCTTGTAATTATCATAATCTCCCTTTTTGAAAATTCGACACACTATACCTTTATTCGATAGAGTTGGTAACTTTTCGTCATTCCATACACTTAATATCAACTTGTGCAACTTCTGTTTCAATGTTCTCCCTCCATTTTTAATTAATTCTGGAGGGATGTTGTCTGACCCTGCAGCTTTATTTGTTTTTAGATTTTGTATTATGTGGCTTATTTCATTCCACGACGGGGGATGTAGTTCTTGTTGATTAATGTCGTTCTGTTCTATTGGTGTCTGCATACTTGTTGTTACATTATTATTAAGAATCTTTCTAAAGTATTCTTTTCATCTATTTAGGACTAGTGTTTTTTCAGAGATGATGTTACCTTCTATATCTTTACACATCATTCGCGATACTGTTTGCTGTTGTTTAAAGGATTGCACCTCTTTGAAAAAATTTCTTGTTTCATTCTACTTATAATTCACTCACTTTTGTATTTTATCATTCAACCATCTCTTTTTCTTATCTCTACACATTTTATTAGCTTCTTTCCTTTTTATATTATATATTTCTTGGCTGGCTTGGGTCTTTACTTGCATTGCTCTCTTTCTTGCTTTGTTCTTTTCTTGAATAATCCTTCTGCAATCTCCATCCCACCATTCATTTTTTTGATTTTTCTTTCCTTTTGTATAACTTTTGTAGCTGCTTCGTTTATCGCAGTTTGTATGTTACCCCATTCTTCATTAACATATTTACTTTCCTGGATATTTTTCAATTTTTCATGTAATACTGCTTGATATTGCTTCAATTTTTTTAGGGGGTTTTGCAGGTTTAATTTATCCCATTTACTATTTTGCGAAGATTTTATCTTATACATGGCAGGGATAGTCTGTTTTAGGATTACTCGCACCAATATCTGGTCAGAGTTAATATTTGGACTTCTTAAAGATCTTACGTCATTTATCAGATGTTTTTGTTGCTGTTAATCAACACATGTTCTATCTGATTAATAGTTCTCTGGTCAGTTGATATCCACGTTCCTTTATGTATTCGTTTAAGCTAGAACTGGGTGCTTATAACTATCAGGTTATTTGCAGCGGCAAATTCACACAATATTTCTCCATTCTTACTTGTTACATTATGTAATGTGTGCTTACCTGATATTTTACTATATATTTGTTCTTTTCCAGGCTTTGCATTAAAGTCACCTAATATAATTATTACATCACTTTTTGGAACATTGTCTACCAGATTTTGAATATTTTCATAGAAGATTTATTTTATTTCCTCTTCTTTATCTTCAGTTGGTGGTTATGTGTAGATTAGGTTTATATTTTTATACTTGCCCTTAATTGTCAGTTTACATAATCTTTCGTTGTTAGGTATAAATCTAATTATGTGGTTTTGGATTGTTTTTTGTACAATGAAACCTGTACCAGCCTGTCCTCTTTTATTGTTTGTACCACTATAGAATACTGTGTAGTCCCTTTTATTTATTATACCATTTCCACTCAATCTAGTTTCTTGCAAGTAAATTATGTCAATTTGTGTTTTCTTTATTTGCTCAGACAATTCTTGCATCTTTTCTGGCTTCAGGAGTGTCATTACATTCCAAGTTCCTATGTGTAACATATTCTGAGTCCTTTTCATATGCTTTTTTCGACATCCATGAATCTGTCCGGCTTTTTCTTGTTGAGAATTTTTAGCGGATGGTATTTTTATGGTGCTAGGGTGCTGGCCTCGCGCTCAACACGCATATCTTGGAGGAACAGGAATTTATTTTTAGGGTTATTTCCCTTAGGAAGATTGGCTTCCCTACGCCTACTGAGCTCCTCCTACCCTTTGGTTTTATTTTAGGAGTTTCCTTCCCTTAGCCTTACTGCAAGGCTGCAGTAGCTGAGCTTATTTAGTGGTGGCTCTCCTCGCCACATCGCAAGATTTTCTTCGGAGCCTTGCAATATTTACTGAGATGCAGACACCGCATCTCACTGCCTCGTCCAATCCTGCTGCTGCTTGTCCGCGACTGTTTCCAGCTAACCAACATATCTGCTGGCCGATCCACTATCCGCAATCTGGGGTTGCGCCTGGTGGAATGCAGCTCTGAATCTGGGAAGGTAACCCAGCCCAGGAATCCTTTCATCTATGCACGGACAAAATCGAAATTCTTGCAAAATTTGAAATCATCAACGTTATTTTTGTAGGATTTTAAAATATTTCATAGCTCGATGGGTGCATGCCCCCTTGTTACGGCCTGGGTTTTGTGTGTGTGTGTGTGTGTGTGTGTGTGTGTGTGTGTGTGTGTGTGTGTGCGTGCGTGTGTGTGTGCGTGTGTGTATGAATTGTACGTAAAGATATTATTGTATTTTTTTTAGGATCCTCTCTGCCTTGGGAACTGACGTCATTGGACTTACGGTGTTTGGAACTAAGATCCAATCCCTGCGAGAACCAAACAGTGAATTCAGGGAGATGCTTGAAAGAATAGCTCTGCTCGGCCCCGTCGACAGTTTGATACCTGTCTACATAAGCAGTAAGGGCACTTGTTCATTATACTTTTAACTTAGGGGAAACATTCCAAGCTCTTGAATGTACATTTAATAAACCAATTATTAAACTTGATAATAAATCAATGCGCTGTTATAGGGACGTAAGGGGTAGTACAGTGGGATCCATGAGTATTACCATGTTCGTGCACTTTATTTGACCCAATAAGAGCTTCAAGAATTAAAAGAAAATTCAAAGCAAGATGCTGACAACTTCTGCACCAGCATATATAAAAATACATCGCTTAAAAACACATAGAATGTAAGAGAAAAATTAATGACAATAATCATGCACAATTTGCACGCTAATATTCATGAATCCCACTGAAATGTCAACCTCAATTCCACCAGGACCACACTAGCACCATGATAAAATTCAAGCATAACTCCCGCGAACTTTAAAAAAATTCAAGGGTGTACAAGCAGATGTTTTCTTCATTTCAACCTTACGTATTACCGCCTGTCACCACCCACACACACATACACACACAAATATATTAACAATATAATGGGTCTGTGCTACCCCAATGTATCCACCAAGTGGAGGCACATAGTGGTTCGGATCGAACTTTAAACTGTAGGTCCAGTCCCTATTAGCCTTACTGTGCATAAAGTGGACTTAAAACTCTAACTCAATCAATCAAAACCCAATGTACATTTGCAAATTCGCACACTCAGACTAGGAATACATCTATAAATACAAATCACAAATGTTACGGGATATAGTAATATACGAGAAATTGTTAATTTCATAAGAATTTCCAATTTACCTAATCAAATTCAATATATTTTGCAATAATCTTCCTGTGTGTCAGATTAGATTGTTCTGCAAAGGACACTAAAAAAACAAAAAGGAACGAGAGAATTCTGGTTTATTTTCCACGCAGCTTTCTCTTTTATTTTCCTTCCTCGATAAAAATAAAGGCTAAAGTGTGAAAAACTTGCCTCAGGACATTAATAAATATGTATTCATTCAATGGGATTTATATTAATAAGAATTCCAATTTTTCACGTCTACGGAGAAAAATTCAACCAGAATTCACGCATAATTCCCAGCGCCAAAAATTCATGCATAAATCCCGGAATTCAAGGAATTCCCGGCGAGTAACCACCCTGTCCACGCAGTACACCCAAACAACAACAATAATAATAATAATAATAATAATAATAATAATAATAATAAAAGGTAAAATATAAGTTATCCTTTTGCAGATTTTGAAAATCCTTAAAACTAATGCTTATTGCTGAGGATAAATATGTTGTAATTGAATTCTGATTTCGTAGAAAACTGTTTTGAAATATTTCTATTTTCCAGCTCATCTGCCTTTTCTCCAGCGCTTCTTCGATGTATTTGATGGCAAGGCACTGGATTACTTTACTGCAATGACAAGAGACCTTATCAATCAGAGACGTAAATCGAACCAGAAATTCGGAGATTTCATTGATTCTATGTTGGAAATGGAACAACAGGTAAGATTTGTCAATATTAGTACCATTGTACTTTAAACACACATAAGTTAATCAACGTAATAGGGAACATATGCGGGAGAAGTCTCTCTGTGAAATGCTTGCATATTTACCTTTACATCCCCAAGAAAACATGCGTTCAACTGCGTGAGGAATTTATAATTGCTAAAACCATGTGCTTAGCAATGCTTGTATCCCACAATGTTTATTCTATATGTTACAATTTAGGCTTACATTTTTATTTTTTATTTGTTTCATTTACAAATTAGATTACATTAGAAAGATCTTTATTGAATACAAGTGTTCCGCTCTTGATTGATTGATTGAAAAAGTTTTAGGTGCATCGGCACTTAAGGCCATTTTGCACCCTTCTATGTATACGAAGAAATATCCCCATACATAAAATTCTGACTGAAAGTTAAAAAAAAAAAAAGAAGAGCCCCTTGAAAAAAATTAAAAGTGCAAGGCTGTAAAAGGATCGGCACAAAATAAGCACAACACATTAAAAAATCAGAATGTATTAAAAGCTTCCTCACAGACGGGGAAGAAACCAGCTCTTCGCAAAATCTAAAAACTTTGGATAAAATACTGTTGTCATCACCCAACAGGGATGACAACTAGCTGGGTAGATTAAAAGTCTGTCTGAGGATAACGAAGTCGGCACATTCAATAAGAATATGCCGAGCACTTAAAACAACGTTACAAACATGACACACAGGAGTGTCCAGCCCTTGCAGCAAGTGACCATGGGTTAGACCGCTGTGTCCAATACGTAGTCTGGTAAGAATAACTTCATCTTGACGAGAGGGAGGGGACGAGGAACGCCCTGCACGTGTGGTGGGCTTAATAGCGTGAAGCTTGTTCCCCGTTTGCGCATCCCACTCGGCCTGCCAAGTGTCAAAAAAGGCAAGAACGGAACACATTCTGCAGGTTGCTAGCTGGCAGCAGGTCCGGTATATGCACACGTGGCTAGGGACCCAACAGAAGCGGACATCGGCATTGGCACACAAGGACACTAGCCATCGAAAGATACGCTGCACCACAGGATGTCTGGAATTCGATAATTCCAGACTCTGGAGCATACTGGTGGAATCTGTGCATACAAGAACTTTCTTCATAAGGTGAATATCTGCGAAATCCAATGCCTTTAGGACAGCATACAGCTCTGCTGTGTAGATGGAACGGGCAGGGTGTAGGACGAAACTGTGACTTTCAGAGTCCACAACAAAGGCGCATCCTACCGATTCCGCAGATTTGGACCCATCCGTGTAAAACACATTAAAATTCGGGTACTGAGAGCGAAGCTCTAAAAACCGCTGCTGGTACTCGACCATTAGTGTTTCTGCATTTTGAAGAGCAGTAAGCGACAAGTTAAACGCTGGAGCAGGAAACTCCCAAGTTGGGAGAGGCGGAAAGAGTGGAGAGACGCCAGGCAGATCACAATTAACATCAAGTGCTGATAGGATCTCGTCTGCAAGAACACCGAATGATCTTGTGGCACGAGGATGTAGTCGGTACATGGTCAGCTTTCTCTCGTCGGAGATGGTATGATACAAAGGATGAGAGGACATTGAACGAAGATGGAAGTAGTAGTTCAAAGTAAGTCGCTGTCTACGAAGAGACAGCGACGGCTCAGATGACTCAACATACAGACTTGCGACTGGACTCGTACGAAATGCACCGGAACACGTACGAATACTAGCGTGATGAACAGTTTCCATAATTCGAAGCCGATATGGTCGGGCTGACGAATAGACAACACAACCGTAATCGAGCTTCGCCCTGATAAGTGAACGGTACAGGCGGAGTAGTACCGTTCGGCCAGTACCCCCAAGATGTATGACTTAAAACGCATAGAATGTTAGACAGGAGAATTTTAGCTGGCGGAGGTGAGGTAGCCAAGTAAATTTCGTATCGAAGATGAGGCGGAGAAAATTCGGATCTCATTCACGAAACGCAGGGGCGATCTTCCATGTATAGGTCAGGTTTAAGATGATAGGTACGTTGACGACAAAAATGGACGCACACGGATTTCTCGGATGAGACGGTGAAACCAGTTTGGGAGGACCACTCAACCAAATGGATTATAGTCAGTTGGAGTTGACGAGAAGCTGACGTGAGATTCCGTGAGCGACAAAAGATTGTCAGGTCTTCCAAGTAGAGGGGACCATGTACAGAGGCAAGAATGTTTGCCATAACACAATTCACTGGTATGGTAAACAGAGTCACACTAAGTACGCTGCTCTGCGGAACACCATTCTCCTGTAGATCAATGTCCGCAAAGGAGTTCCCACCATGTTCGTGGAAATCTCGACCTGACAGGAAGTTTTGAACAAAGTGCGCCATATGGCCACGGACACCACAAGAGTGAAGCTGCTTGAGGATATCAAATCGCCACGTCGTGTCATAATCCTTTTGGATTTCCAAGAAAGTGGCAACTAAATGTTCCTTGTTGAGGAAAGCATCCTGAATGTGCGTTTCCAGCTGAACCAGATGATCCAGTGTGGAACGATTGGAGGGAGATCCACATTGATAGTTACTTATCAAAGAGTTCCCCTCCAAGAACCAGGTGAGCCATTTGTTGACTAACACAGCTAGTTAAGGCAATGTGCCTGTAACTCAAGGCTGCGGTGCGATCTTTACCTGGCTTCAGGATGGGAACAATAATAGCCTCTTTCCAGGACGAGCGAAAATAATCCTCCAACCGAAGCCTGTTGAATACTGTGAGAAGGAAATGTCTAACAGCTGGAGGTAGATGACGAAGCTTCTTGTAGTGGATCCTGTCCACTCCAGGAGCTGTGTTTTTCGAATCCCGAAAAGCATTATCGAACTCCCACTCCTTGAATGGAGAGTTGTAGCGCTCGGTGTTATTGCTTCGGAAAACAAGTTTAGATCGTTCTTGTCCTTTTCACGGCGAGAACGTGGCTGGTAATTCTCCGAGCTGGATGCATTCCACAAGTCCGTGGCCAAGATATTTGCAATGTCTCCAGCGTTGGTAACTAACGTGCCGTCATGTTGTAGTGCACTCAGTGGAAGAGTCGATGTATCTCTCTCGATGCGACGTACTTTGTTCGAAACGGCTTTCAACGAAGCCTGCTTCGTCGGAAAAGACACATATTGAATCCAGCACGCCTTCTTACTTGCGCGAATGAGCTGATGAACACGGGCACGCTTAATGCGGAGCTGCTGAAGGTTCGCGGCAGTGTGGCTTCTGTTGAAACGATCGAGAGCCCGATTCCGGTGCTTGATGGCTGCACTGAAATCCGCAGACCACCAGCGGACTGGGTAATGCTTCGCAGGTCCACTGGGATGTGGAATCGAAGCATGTGCGGTATCAAGGACACGGAAATTGAAGTGTTCAAAGGCGTCGATAGGAGGCAAAGTCGGCGCAAGATCGATATCAACTTGCAGTGTTCGTTCGTAAACACCCCAGTCAGCTCGACTGAGATGCCAGTGAGGAAGGTGTCCCGTTGATCCCTCAAGATGGTTAAAAACGAGATGTAAAGGAAAATTATCACGCCCAGAGAGATCGCTATGGACGCTCCAAGAAAGAGTTGGAGCCAGACTGGGACTGCAAAACGACAGATCCTGTGCGGAATGCCTCCCACAAGATGGGCTGAAGTATGTGGGAGTACCATCGTTCAGGAGTGCTAACTCGGACACTTCACGGAATTCTCACGGAATTCTGCTAGAATCTGACCCCGGGGCTCTGTACGAACTGATCCCCATAGACGTGGTACGAATTAAAATCGCCCAAAAGAATCAGAGGTGTAGGTAGTTGATCCTACAAATACCGAAGATCCTCAAGAGAGAAACGCTCCTTCCTTGTTATGTACACGCAGCAGATGGTAATCGGTTCCGATAAATATACTCGCACGGCGACAGCTTGAAGGGGAGTGGTGTTGAGTGGATGGAGTCTCGAACACCAATTGCTACACCACCGTGTGCACGACGACTCTCAGGAAGCTTGTCGATGCGGTAAAGCGTGTAACCATTTAGAATCACTGACTCGTTGGGGCGAAAATGTGTCTCTTGGAGACAAATGAGGTCAGGGTCAAATTCAGGGATTAAAAGTTGAAGTTCTTCAATGTGTATATATATATTGACTTATGTATATATTCATGTTGATATTATTCTGCTGAAAAAGCAGCTGACGACCCTTAGTACAGCAGTACGTATAAATGTAAAGATATGTAAGTTACAAATTTATGATACAAGATTTGATGATACAAATATAAATGTAAAAGAGAAATACTAAATACATTAAAAAGTATATTAGAATATACATGATACATACATAAAGTATACATGATAAATACATTAAAATATACCTGATGGCTCTGCCCCTTGATCGGGCTCACTGCATTTGCCACATAAGGCAGTCGTGGCCTTGCAGGAAGGCTGAGTGTGCCCAAAATGCTGACATTTGAAGCACCGCATCGGGTTGTTGATGTACGGCCGGACATTCAGGGTGTAATATCCAGCCCGTACCTTACCCTGGAGAGTGGTCGTTTGAAAAGTGGGTATAAGTGAAGCAGTTGGTACAAGTTCTCCAGACTTTCGCGTCTTTATTCGCTGCACTGCTGTGATATGTTGATTTGATAGCTCTTGAAGGATTTCCTTCTCAGTGGCGTTCAACAGATCCCAGTGGAGAATTACACCTTTACAACCGTTCAGTTGACGGCGAGGTTCGACCTGAACAGGAAAGTCACCCAATGTTCTAAGCTTAAGGAGGTTGTTAGTCTGGCGATGTCTACTTGTCTGGATGAGGAGGCTTCCGTTGCGCATTTTTTTGATGTCAGGTACATCACTTCCAGCGGCATAGTCCACTTACTATTTGATAAGGAACGGTGACAGGTCCTTTAATGTTGCCGCTCCATTTTTCTTGTTGTTGGCAGATTCATCGTTACTATCTGTCTTTTCGACAATGCTAACTACAAGGTGTCGTGGCACTGACGTGACGTCACTTGTCTGTTCCAACATACTAGGCGGGTTCTGGTGCCTCGCACGTTTTGGAGGTTTCCCTCTGTTTGAAGCTGATCTTTTTCCCTTAAACAGTAAGATTTTCTAAGAAGGGTTCATAAAAGGTCACCTCGACACGCCCTCTATGCCGAAGAAGGCCTACCCCCCAAAATGAAGGTTACGCAAGGACGAAGCCTAAATCCCTGCGGCCACGTTCGCGACTGCAACTACCCCTGCAGCCAACACTGTCCCATCGGCACGTGAAACAAACACCTTGGGATAGGGTTTTTTTCTATCGAGCTTGTCTCCTCTAGTAGGACCCTTAGTTATAGGGAGGTCAACGGGATGGAGACGAATGACGTGATGGAATGGTGAAAACGTGAGATACGGATATGAAGAATGAATGAAATGATGAGATGAAAATGGCCTCCCTACTAAGCCCCTTGCCTCGTCAAGGCAGTCCCACACGGAGGGGGAGAACAAACTCTTGTCGGAATTATAACATTAAAAAGACAAATAATATAATTATAAAAATGAAATATGGCACGCTTAGTGAAACTTATAATGGAATTAGAACACAGTTAAATGTATAAATAATGGTTAAATAACAGTGATGATTAATAATTACATTTGTTGGGCTAGCAACAACTTCTTAAAATTTGTGGTCAAAGTATGTGAAGCAATAGTGTATGCATTTTGTTCCATTCCTTGCACCGTTCACTTATCAGGTCGAAGCTCGATTATGGATGTATTGTGTATTCGTCCGCCCTGCCTTCTCGGCTTCGCATCCTAGACACAGTGCATCATGTGTGTGTTCCGGTGCTTTCCGTACAAGTCCCGTCGCCAGATTGTGCCTTCGCATCCTTCATATCATACCGTCTCAGACGAAAAAGGCTGGCTCTGTACCGACTACATCCTCGCGCCACTAGACCATTCGGTGTCCGTGCAGACGAGATCCTGTCAGCACTAGGCTTTGACAGTGATCTGCCTGGCGTTTCTCCACTCATTTCGCCATTCCCAACTTGGAAATTTCCTGCCCCTGTCAATGACATGTCTCTCACTGCCCTCCCAAAGGTAGAGACACCAATGGTCAATGGTCAATGGTCGTATACCAGCAGCGGTTTTTAGAACTTTGATCACGGTAGTCCACTTTTAACATGTATCATGCGGATGGGTCCAAATCTCTCGAATCGGTCGGATGTGTCTTTCTTGTGGATTCTGAAAGTTGCAGCAATATTTTACATCCTGCGTGTCCGAACAACACGATTGAACTTACGCAGTTCTAAAAGCCCTGGACTTTGCTGAGGTTCACGCTTATCAACCAGTGCTTCCATGCACAGATTCCACCAGTGTACTCCAGAGTCTGGAATTGCTGACTTCCAGGCATCCTGTAGTACAGCGCATCCTTTGCAGGCTTGTGTCGTTATCTGCCAGTGCTGAAGTTCGCTTCTGCTGGGTCCCCAGTCATTACAGTGAACATAATATTTTGACCCAAAAATGGATTCCCAAGGAGGTCAGTTTACACCCCCCCCCCCCCGAACCTTGTTCTAAAAACTCGGTTAGGCTTAATTATAAATAATTGTTATTATTAACGTATTATTACTTATTAAAGTGTGGATCCCATAAATTATATATCATAAGCAGTATATTAAATATGATCTCCCCGTTTTCAAATTGTATTTCGTAATTCTTATAATCTCGATATGAGTTCCAGGGTCCGGATTTTGATAAGATGTCAAATCCTGAATACGAACCTCTGGTTTTAAAAATGTGAATTTTATTGTGCATTTTTTTCATCATATTTTCTATTTTTTAAGTTACAGGTAATCTTTTTAAGTTTAACGTCATTTTTTGATCCTTTTTTCGCGTTTCACGTCTTTTTCTGGTTGTTTTTGTTTTCTGCGTAAGTTCAAAAAGGCGTAATGTAATTGTATTACCTTTCACTCAGTCATTTTTAGCCTAGAACTGACATTTATCACCTTGATGTTGGTAACAATGAAAACTAGAATTTTATCGCCACATGATTGAAGGGATAAAGCTACATGCCGCTCGGCATTACTTACCGCAATAATTCTGAGTAAGGTAAGATTTTTATACCTAAAATTCACATACACTTTGTAATTTCAATTCGAAGGTTACAGAAGTAAGAATTGTGCCGTACTGTCATACCCTGAAATAAAGACATAATTTATGTGATTTTTAGGTCGTTTTATTTATATTTTTAGGTCATTTTATAGATCATTTTTCAGATATTTTTACGTCATCAAAATCCGGACCCTGCTTATTACGTAGTGTTTTTGGTCCCTTCTGATCAACCTTTGATGTTAGTCCTACGTATGCTGAAGTTGAGGAATGCCAAAATTATTTATCAGAACAGCGTTATTTTTCACCTTGATACTCGAGAAACTCACGCCACATATCTGACACAACACGAGATTTGACTTTTGAGTTTGTGCCAAGACGCAGGAATTTTAATTCTTGTTGCAGTTCCGTATTGAAATAACATGTACGGTACTCTTCTTGACCATGTGTATTCACTGCTCTACAAATAACCGTATACACATGAAACAATACAACAATGCAATGCGAGCTAACGTAAAAAGTAAACTGGTGTCTGCTCGAACGTTCGACGACAATGGAACATTTTGATTTTTATGAAATGCTTGAAACGCAGTCCAAATTCCATCAACAGTTTTCAGCATGAAATGTCTCTCAAATTTAGACTTGATTTTTAAGTTAACTCCTAGATTTTATATAACGGGACAAATAATTTTTAAATAATATCGACGGGACGACCGTGACACTCCTCTGAAATTATTAATCTTTATACTCAAGATTTAATATTTCACTACCCCTTGAAAGAAAATTGATGCTTCTGGATGAGAAGTAGTAAGATTAAGAAATTTGTCCACTATTTCACATGCAAAGTCTAACGAATGAAATATTAGCAAATAGCATAAGCCATTTTTTACCCGAAGTCAGAATAATCCTTCTGTATGTGTAATATTTAAAATTTTCGTTCATATTGGTTTGAATGTCTCACTCCACATACAATTTAGCTTATTATTACTGGAGCTCCAATAAAATTCCATTATCAAAGGAAGGGTATAACTTTCTCTATCTTTATCCATAGTCAAACTATTTTTAGCTTATTCCCAGTTTCCTAGCGTGTTTTACAGTGTTTGCATTCTTATTGTCCTTAGGTAAGCCAACTATGATTAGAATAGTAGAGAAACGAAATGAAATAAATGGGAGAAACACCTAGTTGTACCCATAGTCCACACATTCGGGGGTGTGCACTTATTGTCCTGGTGTTTTACGTTTAGACCAGGACGTCTTTCCGCGAAAGTTGTACGGTTCCCCCGTATATTTTTTATGAACTGTTTATTTATTAACTATTAATATGGTTACAATATTATGTTTGATACAATACTCATTTTTTGTTTAATTACCTAGTCTGTTGTGGTAACCAGTGCAGGCTTGGTTTACATGAGACGTGAAAATTATTTGTGTAAATCAAGTAATGTGAGATTACTTTTTTTTTTTGTAGGCGATTGTTCCGGAATGGGATTACGAGACAGATCCTCGATTTAGTAAAGGTAGAGAGTAAAGTTTCAGTGGAGATGGAATAGGTAGTACTGGTATAGCTTAAGTACAGTAATCCTGGAAACTTCAGGGAACAGGGGGGGGGGTGCCTGGGATGCATCAGGATGGCTTGTGAGGAAAGGGGATTTAGATTGTGTAGCGAAGGGTTTGTGTCAGTTCCGTTAGGCATTTCGTTAAGCTCCGGTGCCGGTTGCTCTGGTGATCGGAGAAGTCTCTGGTTCTGCAGCCTTGGTGATCTTCTTTGCTCAATTACAAGTTTCTGTGGAGTAAGGAGTTGAGGTATTGGGAGTTGGTTTCGTGATGATTGGTATTTTCGCAACTCAGCTGCTATTACAGCGTCTGCCAGGTAGTTTAAGGTGTTGTAGTGGTATGTCTCATAGTTTGGGAGCTCATGCCATAGGCGCGTTTTCTTCGTGTCAGGTGTGGGACAGTGGTAGAGCGTATGTTCCGCTGAGTCCACCACTTCGCGACATGTAGGACAGTATTCTCCTTGCCTTTGGTTAAATCTAGCCAGATGTTGGCCGTAAGGCCCGTGGCCAGTTAGAAAGTGAAGAAGGCCGCTAGATGGTTGTACGTGTGTCATCGCTAATCTTTCTTCTATGTTTGGGAAGAAGTTGTAAAGTCTTCTCCCTACTGTAGCTTGATTCCATTCTTCCTGCCATTTATGAATCAGATTCCTATTAATATCCGACATTGTGGGAACGAATTCACCTATAACTTCAATAATTTTGTTGTCCATTCCTTTTAATCTTTATTTATTTCAGAAATTGAATGCAACAGGTATATTACCCAGTTATAATGCTTTAAGAAATCTGCACTCCCATTGGTTAATTCATTCTGAGCGCGGTGTCTTGTTACCGCCATATCTTTTACACTCTGCAGTTTTCAGTGTTCGTGTAGAAGCCACTCGGGCAACAGCCAAAAGCCGTCGTGTCGCGGACAATTATGGATAACGTAGGCCTAACATGGCTACGTTTCATTCGTGGCAATTCTGTGAAGTGCAATGATAAGTAATTGATTATCACAAGAACATTACAGTGCTCGATATCATTCATTCAAGAACTAGTGGCGTGTTATTGTAACAACAGCTGCAACCTCATGTAAACAGTTTCCCTAGCAGGAGTGCAGGAAAGTGTAATTACGTGTTGTGTACTGGGCAGGATCCTCCATCATTTTTGGTCTTCAACGTTCAGGATTCATGAATCAGTATAAAAGATAAAGAATTGTTATAGTTTCAGTCTTATTTAACGTGTAAAATTAGTACATGAGAATAAGTCGTGCATATCTAATGGCTTGGTTTCAAACAAGGAGTACCACAAGGAAGTATTCTAGGTCCTATCCTCTTTTTCCCTATGCATCAACGATTTTAATGAAGCACTGAAATACTGCAAATAGCATCAGTATGCGGATGACACTCAAATATACAGTATATACAAACACCATTAGGAAATAGTGCAATGGCTGTAGAAACACTGCAACAGGACCTCAAAGCAATATCTACTAGGGTGAATCAATTTATTTTTCATAATTTATTGAAACAAAATACAAATACAAAACAAAGTAATTACTTTTCTACATAACTCCCTTGAACTGAAATGCACTTTTGCCAGCGGATAGCGAGTTTGGCAATCCCTTTGTCCCAAAAAGTTCTCGGTAGTGTGTGCAGCCAGTTGCACACGAACTCTTCCACTTCTCCGTCATCCTGAAAACGCTTACCTCCGAGTGCTTCTTTCAAAGGTCCAAACAAGTGATAATCACAAGGGGATAAGTCTGGACTGTATGGAGGATGGTCAAGTGGTGTCCAAAAAATTTCGTCCAGTTTGTCACGTGTTGCACCAGCTGTGTGAGGTCTGGTGTTGTCATGAAACAGCAGAACACTTCTGATGGGTGTACCACGTCGTTTGGTCCGATAAGCAGCCTTAACACTTTCCAGGAGTTGACAATAGTAAGCAGCATTTACTGTTCTTCCTTCATGAAGATAATCAATAAAAATGACACCTCTGAAATCCCAAAAAAACTGTGGCAAGAATCTTCCCAGCTGATGCGTGGCTTTTGGCCTTGACTGGCCCAGCCTCTTCTTTTTTCCGCCACTCCTTGCTGGCCAGTTTTGACTCTGGTGTGTAGTGGTGGACCCAAGTTTCATCACAGGTGACAAGACGGTGCAAAAATTCATCCCCTTCTCTCTCTTAACGAACCAGGTGCCTTTGAGAGATTTCCAGTCGAACCTTTTTCTGCTCCTCAGTGCGGAGACGTGGGACCCACCTCGAAGAGATTTTTCTGTAGCCCAAGTTCTCGTGAATGATCGTGTGAGCACTACCATAACTTATGCCCGCTGCAGATGAAATTTCACTGACTGCCAAGCGAAGGTCACCTTCAATCAAGTCCTTGGCCGCCGTTGATGTCTTTCATTTTCCACAGTTTCCCGTCCTCCCAAAAACATGTTGTGCCATTCATACACACGGGTCTTTGAAAGGGTGGACTCACCAAACTGTGCTCGAAGTCTGGTCAAAATTTCACTTTGTTTTACCCCTTCGTTTGTAAGAAATTTTATAATAATGCATTGTGCAATGGACGGGTGTACCTCCTGCTCACTCATCGTCCTACTGACTGATGTTAAAGGTTGACAAGGACTCCAGGAAAGGAACAGACTCCAGATACACCCACTATCATCACCTCAAGGCCACAGGACTCCACCAAACTTTCCCTGCAGGTAAGAAATAAATTCCCGTTTATATTTGATTCACCCACGTAAATGGTCTAAATGTAATCCACTCAAGTTGAACTCATCTAAATCTTATATTTTAACTCTAGGATAGTATTGACTCTAAAGAGATCATGAAAGATTTCATTGAACGTTGCTAGAAGAACCACCTTCGAAAAAATCGAGAACAAGTTCAAAATATTCTGTTTTGAAATTGGCCACTGTTTTATTTAATCAGGATTGGTAATTTTTTATCGTATACCTGTAAACATTTGTGTGCTACATGATAATGCATTACTTTGGATAGAAGTTGCAGTGTTATGTATTTACTTTGAAATTAGAACAAAAAGACATGTTAACACTATTGAGCCTTGTTTCCATGCTTAATAAAACACTCAAAATGCTGACCAAGATAGAATTTATTGCCAAATAAACACACCATAAACGTAGTGTTTCAACCGTATAGCAACAACATCTTCTTCAGACTCTGAACTTCGCGGTGGAGTGGTTAGCACAGCTTGCCACGACGCAGAGGTCCCAGGTTCGAAATCCGGTCTGGGGAAGATTGTTCTTTGTGAGTGTCACTTCATCAATTTCATATCATCACTCATCCTCATTGTCGCGATTAGCCAAAAGTGGCAGAAAAGCAACATAAAATAACCTAATACCCTTATCTGTGCTAATATCTAGAAATCAATCTCAAATAGGCCTAGGAAGAGCAGGTTTAAGATATTTCTATCATCTTTAATATTGCTACTGCAAATAACCAACGTGCTTTTGTTATCATCATGGCAATTGTTTTAAATAAATTTTAAAACATCAGACACAAATTTATATTCTCGGGTGCTTCACCTTGCAAGCATAATAGGGTACTCGAGATATGCTTGGTTTTCTTTGAATTGTGCTGCGGACAAGCCTTCAAAAAGTGATCAGTTCTCCCGTCTGACAGAACTAGATATTAAAAAAAATCACTGTGATCAAAAAATACAACTATCCAAATATCACTTTTTTTATTCGAATTTCAAAATAATGGCAATTACAATCCGTGGATTCCTATACATCCAAACTGAATTAGTTTTCTTCTCTTTCAGGTGAAAGGCACCGACAATAAACTGAACATCACCGAGTACACCCTGATCGCCCAGGCAATCAATTTCCTCCTGGCAGGCTTCGACACAACCTCCACTTCCTTATCCTTCACGCTCTACCATTTGGCTCAGAACCAGGAGCTCCAGCAAAAAGCGTTCGAGGAAGTGTCAC
This sequence comes from Lepisma saccharinum, assembly GCF_977018435.1. Lineage (NCBI taxonomy): Eukaryota > Metazoa > Arthropoda > Insecta > Zygentoma > Lepismatidae > Lepisma > Lepisma saccharinum. The sequence continues at coordinate 48,311,561 of NC_139245.1, read as the reverse complement.
AGGCGCTGGAAGAGGCTGGAGGAAAAATCACTTACGAAATGCTTCAGGGCCTCCCTTACGTAACCGCCTGCCTCACGGAAGCCATGAGGATGCACTCGACCATCGTCAGACTGGAACGACTGTGCCACAAGGATTTCGTCTACAAAGGGATGAAGGTGAAGAAAGGGACTCTGGTGATGATCCCCCTCTGGGCCCTTCACAGGAATCCCGAGTACTTCCCGGATCCAGAGGTATTCGACCCTGATCGCCATCTTGCAGAGAACAAAGGAAGGATCCATCAGTACGCATTAATTCCTTTCGGGGCTGGACCGAGGAACTGCATAGGAATGAGGTATGCTTGGTTACAGATGAAGGTTGCCATGTGTCATCTACTTTCGACCTTCCAGTTCAGCATCGCACCCGAAACCAAAATCAAGTATGAAACCGGAGGAGGAATTCTCGTTAGATACGGACCCATTCACTTGCGTATGGAGAGCCGTCAAATGTAAGTCCGTGATGTGAATTGGGCAGCTCTAAAAATACATTCAATCATTACTTACGTGTTCTTCATGTGATATTATTTTGTGTAACGTATTATTCATTTCGAGACGTTTTGTTTTTTTACTGGTGTCAGCAAAAAGGATTTTACTATGTGTAGGTGGGTGGGGTATGTAATATATATATGAAATCTGGCATTCATCATATACAATTTTCAAAAATTATAAGAATGTCACTTAGTTTCGGTTATAATTCATAGTTTACTGCAAAACTTGGGTCGAAAAAGACATGTTCTGCAGTGAATGTGGATCAGCGATAGAAATACATGTTGCAAGAGAGACACTCCAAGACCAGTGCTCGAATTGAGGTGAGGAAATAGGAAATTATTCACTCTTTTCATTTTCTTTCTCATGTGTAAAACATTTCCAAATCATTTCTGAACCGTATCTGGAAAAATATGTATTAACGTAGTTATTACAATTTATTATGAAAAAATGTTCATTGTTAAGATGGTAAAGTTATAATTGTACTCCTCAAAGATGCTAATTCTTGTAGAAATCTAAATATTGTAAATGTAAATAATACAAATTTGCATTATATTTAAATCCCTAATTTCTAGAATAATGCACATATTGATTTTTTTATATCAGAATCACTTTGTGTGAAAATACAATCAACTCTTAATCAGTTAATGGTGTTTATTAGGCTCTAAGAAAGGAAAAGAAAGGAAATAATATACATGTACTGATGGTGTGAAGCTTATACGAAAGAAAATGTAAACACACATTTTTCTTGTTTTATAATTCAATAATTTTTGTAGGTATAAATAGCAAACATTTTGTGTAGAAAAATATACAAAATACTAATCATGTTTAACCGTGAATAGTGTCATTATCATTAAATTGTAAAAAAAGATAGCAGTTGATATTTTTCAAACTACCATTAAAAAATCTCCAACATTTAGCTTCAAAAACTATACAAATATTTAAGTTAATATGTTAAGTTACAATTTTAGAGTCCATCCACAATGTTTCACTACAAGAAAACTTACTGAAATTGTTATAGTTTCATTAACACACTCAACTAACATTTCCATAGTAGGTACAGTATCAGAATCAAAAAAATGTATATTTACATATAATGTTTTATTTGCTTTATTCAAACTGTTCAAATATTTTACAAAGCTGTTTACTAGAGAAAGCCTTTCTATGGAACCAAAAAGCACACAAGCAATTTTAAGCATCTTGTTTAAAAAAAATCTAAAAAATCGATTTAAATAAAAAAAAATGATTTAAATTTAAAAAATCAACAAAATAATTTTTGGGAATTAAAATCATGATTTTTTTATCCACCCTGGTTCTAACAAATCAAACATATCTCAATGTGGAAAATCAATTTTCAGAAATTCAATTTCTACTCTTTCTACAATTTTGTTCAAGTGATTCTTCAAACATGCGAATGAGTAGTGAGTTTTCTGGAAGAAATGTAAGAAGTTATTCGCCTTTCCATAAACGGTTTCGACACTTGCATTCAACTGAATGGTCTCATTTCTGGTAGTGCATGCCTTGAGGTTAGGTAAGTGATTCACATCCTTCATGACTGCTGGAAATTACAACTTGAAGAAAACGATAAAACACACGTTTATTCCCAACTCCGCTAACCCAGGATGGTGTGGGTATGCGTTCCCGTTTAAATGAGCGTCAACCAATGCCGACAGATGTTTTCTGAGTGCTAAAAAGTGTCTAAATGCTACGAAGATTTACAGTAGTACTTAGAAATCATGTGCGGTCTCAATGTACTATACAAAATTACATTGCAAGCTCCACGACCATTCCTGACCATTTCATAAAATATATAACTAACTATTTAACTCTCTAGCCTTCTTAAACCCGAAGGTTTATTGGCTGCACCAACACAGGTCTTCCATCTGTCCCTATTGTGAGCAAGATCTATATACTCTTTTCCATCCCTACCGATTTCCTTTAGGTCCATCTGAACGTTATCTCTCCGTCTTTGTCTTGGCCTTCCTACTGATCTCTTATCATTAGGCTTCCCAACAAGAATCCTGTAAACTCTTCTTTCCTCTCCCATTCGTGCCACATGGCCTGCCCGCCTAAGTCTTCTTGATTTAATCATTCCAATAATATCTGGACATTATTAAAAATTATGTAACCTTCTCCACTTACCTGTCTCCTCATCCCTTTCAGGTCCAAATATTTTTCTAAGGATATTATTTTCAAACACTCTTCATTTATGTTCCTCTTTCAATGTAAGGGACCACGTTTCGCATCCATATAATACTACTGGCAAAATTACTGTCTTGCATAATATAACTTCTAGTTTCTTAGATATTATACGAGAAGATAAAAGTTTATGAAGAGAAAAGTAACACGCATTTCCTGAATTAAGCCTGCTTTTTATTTCATTTTTTAATATAATTTGCATTTGTTAGTATTACTCCTAAGTTATTTGAAAACTGATTCAAGCGAGTTGTTATCAATAATTAGATTTTGATTGTTACCTAACACTTGGTTTCGGCCTGTAAGCATATATTTAGTTTTCTCCTTACTAACTTCCAACCCTATCTCTTTAGCTGCTTTTAAAAATGCTTTAACATTAGTCTTAATTGTATTTATATCATCCCCTAATAAGTCTACATCATCTGCATATGCTAACAACTGAGTTACACCGTTTAATTTTAGTCCTTCGTTAGTTTCTTTTACCTTCCTAACAGTATATTCTAAAGCAAAATTAAAGAGCAATGGAGATAATGCATCTCCTTGTTTTAACCCATCATGAATTGTAAATTTGTCAGATACTTATTTAATATCCACACATATCTTACTTTCTGTTTCATTGGTGCATCCTTTTATTATATTAACAAGCCCCTTAGGTATTCCATACTCGACTAATATATTATATAATTTATTTATTTTGACTGAATCATATGCTTTTTTGAAATCAATGAATAGCTGATGGACATTTTGATGACATTGTGATGACATTTTTTAAACACCGGAACATTGATTGATTCTTTCCACTGTTGAGGGATTTCTTCTTTATTTCATATTAAACAACCTAATTTATGAATTTGACATCGTAATCAATCGATATTGATATTCCCACCATATTTAATTAACTCATCTGGTATTAAATCAACGCCAGGTGCTTTGTTATTCTTTAGCCCTTTAATAACATCTTTAATTTCAGCCAAGTTAGATTCTGGAACTACAGGTGCTGTTGTGTGTATTTCATTTATCTCCTACATGAACATTTAAAAGGCAACTGTTTTAATCTTTTATCAAGTTTACTTTATTTTGCCATCCCTTTCTAAATTCATTTACTCCTTTATATGAATCTCTGATATTTTTATTTTTGCTGTACGTTTCAATTTCGTTAATTTTGCGAAGTCTTCTCTTTTTTTTACTTCTAAACGTGCGGTTAACCTCTCACTTTATACTATTATAATTGCTTAATTTTGTATCATCAGAGTCATTTAACGACCTAAGTCTAGCTTGATTTCTTATTTCTATTAGATTATGACATCCATTATCAAACCATGGCTTACTTTTTCTTGGTTTATGATATCCTATACTTTCTTTAGCTGCTGAATCTATTGCATTACGAATTGCTCCCAATTCTGATTTACGTCTGCTTCATTTATATTTTCATAATCATTTAAATCCTGCAATACATCGAATCTATTTAACAGTTTAATTTGGTAATATTTCTTAATTCTTTGATCAGAAAATTTCCCTGTAATACATTTTAGAACTTTTAGACATTGTTGTTTATAATTTATCAGTGATAGTTTTTCTCTTAATTTAGCAATTATTAAATAATAGCCACTGGCACAGTCAGCACCTGTATGTGTACGAACGTCAATTATACTAGTATGCTTTCTTTTATCAATGAGAATATGATCTATCTGATTATGAGTTTATAGCCCGCTTGTCGGGAGCATCAAACCAGTTAGTAACCGGGGGTGCCGCTTCTCCTAGGTCCTGCTCGTCGGGGGTGCCGATTGGCTACTGCTACTTATTTGCTAAGGCTTGGAGGTACCGCGTGCTTCCTACTTTCTTTGACAGGGGAACCCGTGACGTCATGAGTGACCAAAGCCCTAAATAAATTTAGATCCCCATACTCTCCCTGGCACCTCACCGCGAGGAATAAATTGGATGTTCCCTGTCCCCCTTATCTTTCTTCTTCTGCCATTTCAAGTGTCTTTTTCTCTTCTTCCTATGCTTTTTCTTTCTCTATGTGAGCTTTCTCTTGTTTAATACGTGCTGCTACTTCTTCCTCTTCCAGGAACCTTCTATCCTCCACGAACTCTACTGCTTGTCTTAGCTCCATTATCTCTATCTTTCTAGCTCTCTCTAATTGAGCCATATCTATCTTTCTCTGTTTCTCTTCCTCTACTCTTTCATTTTGTCTTTTTTCCTCTTCAATTTGTCTAGGCTCTTCTCCTCCTTCTATCCCTCCTCTTTATCTTTCAATAACCATTCTAATAGCCAATGGTCTGATAGTGTCTTGCACGGAATACTTGGTTTTTGTCCGGAGGCCATCAAGGTTACTGATGAGCAAGTCTTGCATTTGGATTCCGCTGTGGACACTGAGGTCTCTTCTTGTCCCTCACGTCTCCAATTTGTGTTAATTCTGGAGACATTGGCAATACTGGAAAAACTCCATCTCCCCTCCGGTATCCTCACAGAATCCGAACCCAGTCTCTTCATCTAAGTGAGTAGCAACACCTTACGCATGGACTCGCAGTGCCACATAGCCCGCAATTTCGACGGTTCAACGGACACCGCTGTGTGCTGTGTTGTGAAGTTCCGCGTACAGCTTTACCACAGGCTTTACTACGCTGAATAGTAATCTGTGTAAATTAATTTTCTCAATGCGAATTGACAATGATAATGGATTTTAGAAACAGATGCAAAGAGCTTAAAAAATTGGCCAATATATTATTTGTAGGACTATCTAATACTAAGAAAAAGATGTTTCACTAAATTGATCAGAATGTTTTTTTGACAAATTATAAAAGTCAGACGCCAGTATAATCCTCCCTCGGAAATTATGTTGTGTCGTGTCCGTGTGTTGAAGATTGTGGCTTAATATGGCACCACAAAACTTTACATTACAACAAAGGATGTATGTTGTCGAGTGTTATATCTGAAAGAGGAATTGTGGAGAAGTGCGACGACGTTTTGCAACGAAATTTACTGGTGTTCCCGTTCCACATAGGACAACTATATTAACCCCCGTAAAAAGGTTTAGAGTAACAGGGTCAGTTATAAATAAAAGTGGAAAGAAAATGGGGAAATCTAAAAATATAAAGTATACAAAGACAATCCGCACACCATCCGTGAGTTAAGAGAGAGTATTGTACGAGAAATCGGAAGAATTACAGTAGACGAACTTGTACGTGTAAATGCCAATTTCCTTTAGAGATGCCAGGAATGTGTTGCAGCAGAGGGACATCATTTTCAACACCTTCTGTAGTCAAGGTTAGTACACAATATGAAAACTAATTTTAATAGCCGACTCTAATGACTGTCCCGGACCCCGTTCACCGGGAAAGACAAGCGCTGATGCCGGGCCGCTTGCCGCCGAGTCTCGTAGCGAATGTCAGGGACTGCCCTTTATATAAACAAACATTACTCCCCTCCAGATTATTAGAAAGCTGTTCTGGAACATTCTAGCAGGTGGCTTTCCCTTGTCAACTGTACTTTCACCTAAAAGGCTAAACATATTTTCTTCCATCTAGAATGTGGTTGGACACTTTATCTCACCCTCTTTCTCCTTCATTCTTCTTCCTTCTTCTCTCCTCTTTCTCTCTTGTCCTTTCCACTCTCTTCTTGAATGATTATAACACTAACAATTATTATGATACAGAAAAGTTTGATAATTCAAAATAAAGTAGACAAATGTATAAGTCAGCCATTTATCGGAAGTGTTTAAATTGTTCGGCGTTATGGTCCAGGCACAGCTGATAACGCTCATTAATGGAATCAAGAACGTTCCTAATCATTTCAACTGGGATTTGGGCACATTCTCTTTCAATTGCGTGAGCACGGTGAGCGTGCGTGGTACTCGTGGTACCTCTTCGTCCTATCCATCTGTTCACCAGATTTTCGTCAAGATAAGCCCTCACGTCACGATGGTAGTGGGGAGGTGCTCCATCATGCTGGAAGTACCATTCTTCGTGCTTGAATGCGTGGCATGATGGATTCCTGTAGCAAGTTGAGGTAATTTACATCAGTCACGGTATGGTCAAAAAAGAAAGGTCCAATTAAACCAAATGCTGGCAAACTACACCACTCTGTAACTCCTGGTAAGTTCACATGGCGTTCTATTGTCACATGAGGATTGTCAGTTGCCCAGTAGCTGCAATTGTGATGATCAATTGGGCCATTTAATTTAAATTTGGCCTCTCAACTCCAAACAATCTTGTATTGGAATTGATTGTCCTCTGCACATTTTACTCTGTACCATTCACAAAATTCAATTCTCCGGTCATGATCTTCGCTATCTTCGTTGATAGCGTGGATTAATATAGGATTAAAATATTTCCATTGGGAACGCTGCAAATGCAAATGCGATGGACGCTCGATTTTGGAAGTCCTGTCGCACAAGCCGCTTGCCGATCAGATTTCTAGGAGATTGCACAAACCTTTCGATGACTTCTCTTTCTCTTGTGGAGCTGGTGGATGTGCGTGGTCTTACCAAATGCTTCTTATGGACATTGTGAAGAGTTCCTTCCACCTCAAGCTTATCTCGCAAACAAGCTATTGATAGTCGTGTTAGTGCATCTCGTTGAAACTCCCTTCTAAACTGTCTTTGCACTTCACTTATGTTCCCATTCTTCCAGTAACACTATAGAACAAATATCCTTTCCTCAAAGTTTAGTCTGACTTCAGCCATTATTTTAAGCAGTCACACCTGTAAAAATAACAAAAAGTGTGGTAGTTATGAGCAGCGGCGCGCGACGATTAATCATCAAGGGGGTGCTGAGGGGATGCAGAAAGAAATTTAGGGGGTGAGATGCTGAAAATTAGGAAAACCATGAAACACGCATGCAACCTTTCAAAACTGGGGAGCAAGGTACCAAAACAAAGGGGGGGCAAGGACAGTTTAGCATAGTGCGGGGGCTAAAATAGCAAAAAGCGGGGGTAACTGCACCCTAATCGCCGCCACTGATTAAGAAAAATTACTGACTGAAAGGAAATTGTATGTATGAAATGTAATAACTTTAGAGTGACATTCATTTTCCTTGCTCTCCCTCTGAACGTCCATGATGATATGTATTAAGTATTATACTCCAAGAAAGTGGTCGTACAGTGTAAACATTCAGATACACATTGCAGTATTTTTGAACTATGTAGTGAAATAAAAAATTAAATTATCCTTGTCTTTAAAAACACAATTTTTGAACCTTTTCAATGTAACCAATGAAGGTACCAAATACATAGTACATTCCGTCTGCCATTTCAGGACAAAACGCGAAGTGCACAGCAACTTAATCTTCGTTACAATCCCTTCTGCCGCGCTATCCCCAACAAAGAACTGTAAAATTTCTTCGTGAATATTGGGCCTCTTTCTAAGGGGTTTTGAAAAAGCCTGAAATGGTACGTTTATTAGATATGTTAAGTGGAATAAATACACAGAACGTATTGACAAGAAAACTACCCTTCACGTTACAACTCGTGTAATTTCCCGAGCACGACTTGGTCAGTGAAAGAAGCTGAAATTTTTGCTCCAGTGTGAGGAAGAACAAATAGGCGGAAAATAAAACATTTATCAACAATGGAAAAGAAAAAGAAAGAAAAACATAACTCACAATAATCTGTGGGCAATTATCGAAAACCACAAACATACCACTTGAAGAAACGAAGGAAGAAAAAAATCATAACAACAATGATGACGAAAGAAAAAAAGGGCCGCTGATCTTTATAGAGGCTGCCGCCAGTACAGGAAAGTATGTATATGGCACCTCTTTCAGTGCTTGCCTGATGCACACAATAATCACGGTCTTACTTCAGTACCTAACATTCGGCGCTCGATATGACGACAAAACTTAATATGACACTCTAAGGGATAGCGTTTTCAATTTTGAACGTAGAGGATGCTGAAGGGGGTGCATACAAAATTAAGGGGTGCGCAAACTTCCACCTCGAGCCCCCCTCGCGCCGCCCCTGGTTATGAGCTTTAAAAGTGTGTATACATTTTATTGGAACACCCTGTAATGAGTCACAAACATTAGTCTGGACAAATATTTTCTTTGCACAAAAACATCCTTATTTTCTTACATGTACTCGCTGCCAGACAAAAAATGTTAGAGAGGATAGTGCAAATTTCAACAACAAATTAAGGATACGACTGTACTTCTTCAATCTTTTACAAACTTTCAGGTTATTTTTCACATCGACTTTCTCTGTTCTCAAACTATTAATTGTCCTACATTGCCAATCTCCCACATTATGTAATTTTCATTAAAAATATTTATATAATGTTATAACTGTAAGAAGAAAAATAAAACGTTAAAAACCTATAACATGGTCGTAAATATTCAAATTTTTATACTTGTATATACGCCAAGTTTAAAGTTCTAATACATATAATACATATTATCATATATCAAAAGATCCATTCAAATTACAGAATATGCTGTAACCGAACGAGAAATCGGAAGAACAATCCAAATTATAGAACATGCTGTAACCGAAGGAGAAATCGGAAGAATAATCCAAATTATAGAACATGCTGTAACCGAAGGAGAAATTGGAAGAACAATCTATATTATAGAACATGCTGTAACCGAAGAAGAAATCGGAAGATCCATTCAAATTGTAGAACATGCTGTAACCGAAGAAGAAATCGGAAGAACAATCCAAATTATAGAACATGCTGTAACCGAAGGAGAAATCGGAAGAATAATCCAAATTATAGAACATGCTGTAACCGAAGGAGAAATCGGAAGATCCATTCAAATTATAGAACATGCTGTAACCGAAGGAGAAATCGGAAGAACAATCCAAATTATAGAACATGCTGTAGCCGAAGGAGAAATCGGAAGTACAATCCAAATTATAGAACATGCTGTAACCGAAGAAGACATCGGAAAATCCATTCAAATTATAGAACATGCTGTAACCGAAGGAGAAATCGGAAGATCCATTCAAATTGTAGAACATGCTGTAACCGAAGGAGAAATCGGAAGATCCATTCAAAATGTAGAACATGATGTAACCGAAGGAGAAATCGGAAGATTCATTCAAATTATAGAACATGATGTAACTGAAGGAGAAATCGGAAGAACAATCCAAATTATAGAACATGCTGTAACCGAAGGAGAAATCGGAAGAAATTAGTAGGATAAGCCTGCTTGAAAAACTTCAAGTGGGTCTCAGTGTTGCCAACCCACCCCAAGAAAATTTCACCATCTGATATTTTACAGGCGAAGCTAACCTAAAAATAGGAGTTGGCAACACTGACTAGTTGCTTCTCAATGTCTTGGAAAACGTCTTAAGACAAATATCTTAATCTTTAAGAAAGTCGACTTTCGGTATGTCAAGATGTTACTTCTGGCCTGTCAAGAAAATTTTCTTAAGACAAATATCTTAAGACGTTTTCCAAGATATTGATTTTCTTGGCTCCTAATTGAGCTAGGATGATGATTTTAGGTTTGTTGGATAGGATTCGACGAGAACTATTCGACTGGCAAATAAAATCGATTTTACCCCCTCTATTTTTTTCTAGCATACTGATCTATTGCATGCTAACCAAACCTCTTGGGAGGCAGGGCTCTTGTAACGCCACGGGTCCTCCACATGTATGTATGTATGTAATGCAAGAATAGCATATACATAAATAATACACACCAATCCAGCACCATCGAGAATTACCCTTCCAAGGTTTTTATTATTATTATTGCAAAATATTTATTTTGTGACACTCCACTAAATATATAAAATAACATACCCCACAAATATTTTTTCAACAAGATGCAATCTGTGAAAATTTGCCCTATGTGTGAAACTGGTGTTTCAAGTAAACATTTCAAAAGACACTGCCGTACCTGTGTACCTGGTAAGCATGTGACCGCTACAGAACCATGAATCAGGTGCGGTAAACATATTACTATTGGTAATCTGAAAAAGCATATAACAACATGCAAAGTCGTCGGAGCACATGTCCCACGCTCGACCAAGAGAAAAGCGAAAGCCGACTTGCCACCATCCACCAAACGTGTCAAGCCTGTGGCGAAAGCGAACCAGTCTGCTTTCGAGGGTTTGTTAGAGGACTTTGTCCTCACTTCGGAGGGCACATGTGACGTGCGTAGCTTTTTGGAGAACGTGCAAGCCAAAATTATTTCCATCCTCAGCGATGCGCTTGCAACGCACTCCACCAAATTCTGCGCATCGCTACGTTGCCAATACAAGAAGCCGTCTGATGAAATTTATAGCTTCTACCACAATACCAAGGCGAAGACGCTGCATCTGGCGGATGTCGACAACCTAAAGACCATCTACAACGAGTTTGCCGAGGAGCTGGTGGCCAAGCAGGAGGAACATCAAGCTGTGGGCTCAGGAGATTCGCTGTGTGGTGAACCTCACGAACTGTGTATCAAACTTAACAAGGGCCTCCCCGATGGCGCAGTGGTAGCGTCGTCGCCTTGTAGTCAAGGGGTCCCGGGTTCGATACCCGGTGGAGGCACATGGCACAGTGGTTCGGATCCCACTTTAAACCGTAGGTCCAGTCCCGATTAGCCTTACTGTGCATAAAGTGGACTTAAAAACACCAACTCAAACCCAACTCAAACTTAACAAGTTTGTGCCTCTTTCTGCGTCCAGCTACGTCCCCTTACCACGTACCATTGTGGCAAAGAAGGCTGTCCTGAATATTCAGAACAGTGACGCCAAGTGCTTTCTTTGGTCGGTGCTTGCAGCGTTGCACCCTGTCCACCGGAAAAAACAACCACACCGAGTTAAGCAGTACGAGCCAGAGCTGGAAGATGCGAATGTTGGGATCGACTACCCGGTGGAGGTCTCGGATATTCGCAAGTTCGAGGCCCGTACACACAACTCGCAGTTGGCTATCAATGTTTATGGCCTCACTGAGAAAAATGTGGTGTACCCTATTCGGGTGAGCGATGTAGACGACGATGGTGCGCAGGAAATTCATCTCCTACTCATCAAGGACGAGACCCATCACCATTACACCCTCATCCGTTCCCTCTCCAGACTTGTTTCTAGCCAAACAAGCAAACAAAAACAACACATAGAAGTTTGTCGCAGGTGCTTGTCAATATTTGACGGACGGGATGAACGCAGTTACCAACATGTTCGAGGCTCCAACATCGCTGCCGAGAAGCTCGCTCGCCACAAGCTCTATTGCAGTAACAACGAGCCAGGGGTGGCAGTCTTGCCCAAACCTGGTACTGTAGAAATATTTCACATGCACAGTGCCATGGTAGAGCACCCTGCTATCATCATCGCCGATTTAGAGGCCTTCCTCAAACCTATCTCCACATGCGATCCCAATCCCAAAGTTTCCTTTACTACCCCTCACCAACTCCACGAGGCTTCGAGTTATGCTTATGTTGTGGTGTGGCGAGACCGACTTGTTGACCCCGAGCCCTATGTGTATCGCGCTCCCGACGCAGTCAAACATTTTCTAGAAAGAATGGTTGTGGAAGCCAACGAGATAGGGGAGTTCCTGTTGACCCCCAAGTCTATAGAATCGCTGTCTCCTGACGACGAAATCGAGCACGAGGAGGCTACTACCTGTCCTGTGTGCACCTGGGAGTTTAGCACCAACAACCGTAAAGTTCAACATCATGATCACTTCAACGGTAGATACATTGGTCCTTGGTGCAACCGGTGTAATTTGTTGGCCCGGGACCCTCCCTTCATCCCTGTGTTTTTCCACAATGGCTCGGGGTACGATTTCCACCATCTGGTGCCACATCTTGGGTACGACGACATGCAAATCAACGTCCTGGCACAGAACGAGGAGCTTTACATTAGCTTGAGCAAGTGGGTGCGAATCCCAGAATCAGGCTCTCGCATCGACTTCGTTTCCTCGACTCCCTAAGATTCCTCCCGGCCAGCCTCGATCCCCTGGCGAAAAAGCTCAGCGACGAGCAAATGCTCATCACCTCTGCCAACTTTCCAAACTTGGATGCCGGTCTCTTCAGGCGTAAGGGGGTCTACCCCTACGAATACATCGCCGACTCTACCAAGTTTGCGGAGAAGTCGCTGCCTCCTCGAGCAAAGTTCTACAGCAAGCTGCGAGGCTCAGGCATCTCTGAGGACGACTACAACCATGCTCAGTCCATGTGGCACGAGCTGGATTGCCAAAATCTTGGGGACTACCACGATGCCTACCTAAAACTCGATGTGACGCTTCTCGCTGATGTGATCCAGGCGTTTCGTGCAACTGCGAAGACCATCTACAAGCTGGACCCTGTATACTTCTACAGTCTTCCTGGACTGGCATGGTCGGCCATGCTCCTTGTTACAAAAGTTAGGCTTGAGCTTCTTTCGGACGTGGACATGATGCTGTTTGTAGAACGTGCCGTCCGGGGTGGAATGGTCCAGGTGTCGCAGCGATACTCGCACGCCAACAATCACCACATGGCTACCTGTTACGACCCCTCCCAACCGTCCAGCTACATCATGTACACAGACGTCAACAACCTCTACGGACACTCTATGATGCTGCCACTCCCCTCCGGAGGGTTCAGCTGGGCTGATCCCTTCAAATTTAATGTTGAAGGTTTCAGCGATGTGGAATGCGGTTTTTTGCCGAGGTGGACCTTGAGTTCTCCGACGAGCTGCAGGATTTGTTCTGCGACCTTCCCCCAGTCCCGGAATTTAAATGCCCGCCTTGCTCGAACCAACGAAAACTCGTCATGGACTTCAAGCCCAAAGAGAGTTATGTTCTGCACTACCAAAACCTCTGGTGGTTGATGGAGCAAGGGGTTACCGTTCGCACAGTACATCGAGTTCTTATGTTCGAGCATTGTGTATGGTTGAAACCATACATCGAGCTCAACACCAAACACCGCACAGTCGCTACTTCTGATTTCGATCGCGATTTCTTCAAGTTAATGAACAACGCAGTGTTTGGGAAAACCATGGAGAATGTGCGAAATGGTGTGGATGTGAGGCTAATATCAAACAAAGCACAATGTCGCAAGCTTGTAGCAAGCCCGTTATTCAAGTCACGTACTATTTACAATGAGCAGCTTGCTCTGGTGCATATGAGGAAGAGCGAGGTGATGCTCAACAAGCCAATCTATGTTGGTGCCACAGTATTAGACCTGAGCAAGCTGCACATGTTTTATCTATATTATAAGATACTACGCCAGCACTATAACGACAATATCAGCCTACTCTACACGGACACAGATAGTTTGGTGTACCACGTTCGCACGGACGACGCATATAGGGATATAGCCACGGTACCAACTTTTGTGAACCTTTTTGACACGTCAGGCTATTCCCAGCCGAACCGATACAAAATCCTAGCTCGCAACAAGAAGGTGCCTGGCAAACTCAAGGACGAGAAGGACGGAGATGTAATTCTTGAGTTTGCCGGTCTTCGCGCCGAAGCCTATGCTATTCGGGCAGAGGTTTCCATCACAAAAAAAGCTAAGGGTGTGGGCAGGCAGGTCGTCCAAGAGCACCTCAAGTTCGAGGATTACGTCGAGACTCTTCAAATTAGGAGCCAATTCTAGGAATGGAGCAGCGCATCCAGAGTGTGTTGACAACCAACAAGATGAGAAAGGTTGCCCTGGACGCACGCGACGACAAGAGGTGTGCTCTGAAATGTGGGATTCACACGCTCCCGTGGGGCCACTATAGTCTAAAAACTAGTAAGACATGCCTCAAATGTAGTAGATAGTATGTATGAAAAAAAAACAACCTGATGTAACAGAAGTTCCAATTTAATATAGCCAAGATACTAGAACAATAGTGTTTATCTTCAAATGCAAACAGGTGGAGGTTTGGGATTTTTTTTACGGAACTAACTCCCTGCCGTGCCCTACGGGGTGAAAAAGGGGCACACGCAGGGCCAAAAGAGGAAGTTTCTTTTGAGCGCTCAAGTGTGATTATTTCTAAAATGCATCAAAATTAAATTTTATTATTTTTTTCCAGATTATCCTCAAAAAAATTTCTCCACAAATGTAAGAAGATGTTCCATGAAGTATGCTCTTCGCAGTACATCCTGGACACTGCGTTGCAGGTTAACAAAAAATCTAATGTTTGAACCTACGGTCAGTATAATTTTTATAGAATTATGCAATTTTTTTTCTTGCATTTAAAACTGTTCGGTCACTCTTTTATTCTTGACATCATACACAAAAGTTTTCTCTGCAATGAGGATGACGCTGCACAGGGTGTTGGCGGGCAAGGCATCGTGGAACTCACAGACAATCTTGATGTTGGTGCGATCGTTAACAACCACCTGCTTTCTCTTCGATGTGTTAATGACGAACATGGGTCTGCGAGCTATGAACTCATTGGGGTTGTAGTACACGTCCACATTGCAGGAGGTCACTCTCTTGTAAGCTGTGTATGCCTCGTACAGTTTCAGGTAGTCGTTGTTTGCAATGTTCAGGTTGTAGTTCTCACGCGGGAATATCTCGTTCCCGCGATTTTTTGAGGTAGATGTTCTTGATCTTGCAGTTGTCGAACTGGCTCGAATCTTTTTCTTGGTTGTTGTCCTCCCCCGTCTGGAAGAGCACGACCACAAACTCTGGCATATCGTACCGGATGCTGTTAAACTGTGTGGTCACGTCAAATTCAAAATGGTTGCCGGAAGCAGGTTTCTGCACGCACTGGTAATCGTAAAATTGGATGGGTACTTGGGGTTTCTTCAAAATGTCTGCTTTGTACTTGAGAGCGTAGTTAGTTTCGTATTCCACTACGGGCATGCGCAGCTCCATGGACTGGATGATGCACTTGGCAGGATCGGGTAGTGTGTTGGGAAGTGCTGTAACGCATCAGCGCATCGTTGTCGTTTGCGCTTCTGCGAAAGTAACGCGCAAACCACCCTTCCACATAATCTCTGTGTAGTCGGAGAAGAAGCCAGGAAGCAGGCGCATGGGAAACAGTACTGTGTGAGCTTTGAGTTTTGATTTTTGTACCTGCTTCGAATCCCCCTGCCTGGTAGTATGCTGCGTCGGTCTTGGAGAGTTTCAGTGTTCCCACAGCTGTAGAGGTAATCCCGGGGTAGTCAACCCTATCGATGACGGTGCCATGCTTTCTAACTTCCACCTGCGAGAACAGGTGCGGCACAAAATTATCTACAAGTCTTAAATTTGCATTGGCAAGAAATGCTTCGCCGTTGTCGCTCTTCACAACATCAAACTTAATATACAAATCAGCTCTGTGAGGGAGAATGAATCCATCCCCGACGTCCACGTCGTATTCTATATCTCGATTAGCTTCATTGAGGTTGGCAAACGTGCGACGATTGGGAGGGAGGGAAGGACTGCAACTCGTAACTTTCGATTTGCTCCATGATGGTTATTTATTATATGTTAATCTCCACGACGGCAGTGGTCGTGGCTCCTGCAAAATCAACCACCTCTCCCTTCTCGTTGGTAATTGCCAATTCTATGTTGTCTATGCGATTACGAGATACAGGAAACTATATCGGTGGGGAGGGTGTGTAGATAATTGGCTCCATGAACTCAGAGTTTGGTTTGAACGTAGCGATAATACCTGTCTGCTTGTGACTCCCTGGGATGCCGTCCGAGGATTTGGTGATCATACCTTCTGCCACATTGCAATGTATGTTCAGAGTCTCGATGGCTAGAAATTTAGGAATGTTAGCACCGATGTGCTTGATGCCAGGTTCGAGCTTTGTGTTGTTCTCGAATCCCAAGAGCTCTCCGATGGTACCCAGGTCTACGGTTTCCGTGGCAGACACCAGTTCCACCCTGTGAGTTACAGAATTTTGCGACAGCAGCACACTTCTTGGCAATTGAGCCTGCAAGGTAGACAGATTGTACTGGCTAGGGGTGATGCTGATTTTTTCGCTGCCAATTTTGATGGTATTGTTGTGTACCGTCACATTAGGTATCAGGTACATGCTGTAGAATGCACGAAGCGCAATAGATTTAGGATAGATGATATCGTCATGCAATGTGAGTTTCAGAAGCGAAGTCTCGCTTGTGAGATGGAATACTCCCATAGTGTTTTAGGTGCCACAATGCTTTCTGGAAATCCTCGATTGTTGGGTTATTTAATTGCGAGAGGAAGACAAGCATGGAAACGCAGAGATGGCCACAGTTCACATCGCTGAAATCCTGGATGCGTTCGTCATTGTAGTAGAGGTTGACAACACTGAGATACTTTACCAACCCAGCAGGTGGTATGCCCCCGAATGAATCGAAAACAAATGCTTTGTTGTTGTTGGCTTTGAGGTAGCATATCCAATGTGTACCTGGATTTTCGTAACTGTCTAGGTTAACCAAGCCACACTCTTTTTTCTTCACAACAGAAGGTAGAGAATCAAACATGAAAACGCCCCTGAAGTGCTTGACCCCCAACGATTCGATCAAAGATTCAATATCGAAGTTGGACAGGGGCTCTTCTTTTTTTTAAACTTTTTTGAAGCTTCGAGGTTCTTTTTTCGCTTTTTGGTCACACCTTTCCCCTTCTTCTCCATAGCCAGGTTGTGGCGTTTCTGCTCTTCCAGCTCGGCCTTGTTCTTTTTTGCATCGAAGACAGTCTTGGCAATGGCGGCACTGCCTCCTGCCAAACTGCCTACAGCGCCCAAAGCTGCTAAGATAGCCGGGATGCTGAATATGAAACCTCCAGTCTTCTGCTGCTTTCGCGAACCTTGTAACCTCCTCAACTGAGGTATGCTAAGCAGAAATTTCATTCGATGACCTTCTTCTCGCGCTGCTTTTTGGTGAGCAATCCATCAAGCGCTCCGAGAGACTTGAGGTTTGCGTAGGGTATTTGGTAAACGACACCTTTGGGCTTCATGGTGATAGTATGTTATTTATATATCGTGAAAGGGTAAGGCTTTGCCCCCCTAATGCAATAAAGTGATGATAGGTTGGTTATACAAGTTGCTTTTTTTCCACAAGGGTTATTTAGTTACAATCCCCACCCTAATTTTTGTTTTGTGTTCATAGTGATGGTCGTACCCAATGCAGCAACCCGTTCACCTAGCGCGGCATCTCTGCTGACGAGTCTCCCGAAAGCTGCATGCTCCAACTTCCTGTCGGCATCGTGACGTGCGTCGAGATCTGTGTGAGTATTGTAGGCAATGTCGTGAGCCTTGCATGCTGCGTCCAGTGGGTTCACTCCCTTGTCTCCTCTTTCCAGACGCTGTTCGAGTTTGGTACCGGGGCCGCAGTACTGATAACCTGGCAGGTGCATCTCGAAGGGTAGCTTGTTGATAATATGGTTCACGAGACCTCGACCCTCGGCTACATTCCAGAATTTGGGAGGCAGGGTGTTGATGATTTTTATAAGGTAACCTATACCTTTGTTGTCGTTGACAATGAAGTTGGCAAGCTTGGTGCTAATCATGTCCACGATGCCCACCTTCTCGTTGTGGAAGTTGCGATTGCCTGCATTTTCTTCGCCTGCGATAACCAGCAATCGATCTACAAGCTTCCTTACGTCGTCTACCCAAACAAACTCTTTAGGTAGGGTATTGTAGAGTTTGACACCGCTGCCAGTCTTGAGCTGGGTCCATATTGGCTTGATGAGGTTCCTGTACTTTTCTCCACTGCTAGATTTCACGCGATTCTGTGTTGCATCGTTGTTTTGGTACAGGGCGTCCGTCATGATCAAAATTTCTGTGTAACTTTGGTAATCCTCGTCTGTATAATCTTTACGTTGCTTCTTAGTGATAAGTTCCCACAGTCCCACGGTGCAGGGATACCTAGTCCAGCTGTTCTTCTCGCCCAAATTAACTTTAACGTCGTCGCCCTCGAACGTGACTTTTGACTTTCCAATTTTCCAAACCACACCCTCGTTATGTTCCATGGTCGGGTACAATCCGAATACCTCGTCTTTTTCGAATTTCCCGGTGCTTAGGTAATCCCTCGCCAACGGACCCAGCTCGACTAGCTTGTCCGAAGAGGTACTGCCTAGGGCCTGACGTCTCGGAGCCGGAGCAAGTTCGAACGAAGTAGTGTGAATGCTGGATATCGGTGTGGGTATGGTATAATTTCGAGCAGTAAGTGGCACAAGCTCGTTGATTAACTCTTTGTTTTGCTCGGTGACATCTTTGATTTCTTTACCAAGTCCACTGATGGCATCGATGATAGGTTGGTCCTGACGCTTTTTCTCTTCGTAAATTCCACGATTCTCGGATTTCCAACCCTTAAACCGTTTTGCCAGGTAGCTACGCAGCTTCAGGTTGTCATCTGCAAGTTTGCGTTTCATTTTTTTTTTTTTGTATGTAGTTATTTATAATAGGTCAAGACGTTTCTTGCAACGTTGCAACGTTTAGAAAATTATTAATTTTGTTTCTGTATTTTCCGTTATTGGGTTTCCTCGTCATGTCTATTGTGGCAAATCCGAAATCATCTTGGTTCCAGCATGAAGAGCAAAATTTGGTAAACTGATTGTAGTTTATGTCCCCACCTACATAATCATCGTAAGCGTGTTTTAAATTGGTGTAGTCTTGACGAAACAAACAAATAAAATTAGCATTGTCTCGGAGTAGCTGCTTGGGGATTTTGGAAAAAATCTGAGCAAGGTAGAAGCAGTCCATGCCTCTGTGCCGACCCTGAGTAAAAAAATTGCGAATTTCGTTCTGGTTCTCCAGGATCACATCTTCAAAAACCACCACCGAATTCTCGAGACAGCAGTCTAGTGGTATCATTTCAGAAGCAAATATAGCTATGCCTAGTCCCTCGTACAGTTTCGACAGCTGGCGATACTTCGATTGCTCCAAACTTTTGGAGAAAACATACAGATGTCTGTTCTTCCAGTTTAACCAGTTGGGTGCAAGAAGAAAATTATCGATAAGTAACGTTGTTTTTCCACATCCAGAAATCCAACAATAAGACAGCGAATGTTGTCGGGTAGAAGCTCGCCGTTTTTCCTATCCTGACGTTCCGATGGAAAATCTGTGTGTCGCCGTACCACATCTCAAGCACCCGTTACACAATCACCTCGTTTGCGTCTATCCAACTTTTTTCCTCGAGTCCCAACCATTTCACCAACAGTTTGTCACCTTTTCTACGTAATACTTTTTCAATAAGATACGTGTAGGGGTATTTTGTTTTAGAAAGTTCCTCTTCGTAAAATCTTCCATTCAGAATTTCGTCGCGATTATCTTTTATTATATTCGTGTGACGGTTTCCGGGTAAGACTCGAACTACGGTGAAAAGTTCCGTACTCCAATTTTTTGTGAAGCCTTTTTCAAACGCACGTTTAACTTCACAATAGCCTGCCTAGACATTGCGCGAAAATAAAAATATAGCTTGGATGGGATTTCTGGCCGCAGACAATGCCGGGTTTTCTATGTACAGCTTATCACCTATTTCTATGTCGATAATTTGAGTGGCATCTTCGGCATAGGCAGTCTCGCGAGTTTCGGGGTGGGTGAAATCGGCCAGCTCCACTCCTCTTATTTTAGGCTCGTCACTGTCATGTTCGTCAAGGTCATGGTTGGGTAGTGGGTTGCGTGAGGCAAAGACCAGTATGAAACCTTG
Source organism: Lepisma saccharinum (assembly GCF_977018435.1). Taxonomy (NCBI): domain Eukaryota; kingdom Metazoa; phylum Arthropoda; class Insecta; order Zygentoma; family Lepismatidae; genus Lepisma; species Lepisma saccharinum. The sequence goes on along the minus strand of NC_139245.1, from coordinate 48,291,382 downwards.
ACGAACTGAAGTGTGCCAGCGATGAAAAACTGGTGATAGGCTTTGGCAGGAGTCAGCATGTAGAGTTTGGCACCCGGATGGAAGAGCGCGGAAAATTCCCTGTTTGGAATGCTGTACAGTTCGATGACAACAGTGGACTTGAGATTGTCGATGCTGGCATTCAGGGTGTTTACATTGGTTCGAACCTCGCTCTCCACATCCTCCAATCTACCGTTCACCGATTTCAGGTGTTCCTCGATAGCACGGACAACAGTGTCGTAATCGGGCTTGATCTTCACATCGACAATTAGCCTCTTGAATTTTTCGTTTAACTCATGTAGTTGGGTACTGAAATTGGTTATGGCCAATTCCTGGCTCGCCTCGATGCTGCCAATTTGCTCTTTCACATTGGCGATAATCTGCTGTAGACTTTCCACGAGTGTCAATTTGGAACTCTGGGTTGCTAGGTCGTGGACCTGGGTTCTAATTTCCGCAAACAAGCCATGTAGCTCGCTGATGTTCGGGTTGGTGGGTAAGGTTGCAACAGACTCCCGAAGCAATTCAATTTCGGTTTGGATGTTTTTGATGTCGTCGGATTTGAGTATTCGGTTGAGAGCCCTCTTGACACTTTTTAGTTCCTGCGAGGTAGGTAGGGTGGCCAACGTGTTTTGGAGCGACTCCAAAGCTTTTTTCATCGCGTCCAACTCTGAGGCAGCAGCAGCAGCAAGTATGCCTTCTTGTAATTGTGTTATGTCGTCCTGGGTGGGGGTGGATTGTTGCAAAGTTTCCAACTTAGCCTGTATGTCGTCGATCAAGTGATGAAAATGCGACAACTCTGATTCGGTGTTTAGATTTTCCAACTTGGTGATCTGCTGTTGGACGCTGGCCAGAGTATCCCTGATGCCAGGCAGTTTGGATTCCAGTGCTTCGTGTACGTTTGCCAGATCATTTTTGATGACGGCGAGAGCATCCTCAATATGGGCTATGGTGCCTTGCAACTTCCCGAAATCTTCGTAGGTCTCAAGTTGGAGTTTGATGTTGGCCACGCTACGGGCAATAGCGTTCAGCTCGCTGGACGAAGGTAGATTGTCGATGAAGTCCTCTAGCGTTTGGAGTTTAGTTTTGACTTCGTTGATGGCTGAATCCAAAGCATCCGTTTGAAGCTCAGCCTTGATGCTTTCCAACGTAGGAATTTCGAACGATTGAAACTGTTCTTGCAATTTGGCAATACTGGCATTCACTCGATCGTAGTCATCTTGAGTTTTTATACTCTGGATAATGTTTTGCAGTTCAGTCTGGATGGTGCTAGTTTGGTCCTGCAAGTGTCGCTTCAGCTGTTCCACATCGGAGGTCTGCGCTTGCTGCAGCTTCAAAAATTCGTTCTGCAGCTTGCCTATGCTCAGCGCCAAGCTGTCGAAGTTGTGTATTGACGCGAGGTCGGTGTACTTTTGCAGCAGCGATTTAAGCTCGGCGTCAATTTTGAGTACGTGGTCCAGGCACTGAGACTGCAGGCTGGCTATTTCTGACTGGAGACTTGAGTTGAGCGTTGACTGCAGGGCCTGCAGGTCGCTTCGCAACTTCTTGACCCTGACGTCGAGCATGAGAAGCTCGTCGCCGTGATCATCGCGTTTCGTGTGACCAAAAATATCGTTAGGCATTGTTACCACTGTGGTTATTTATTATAGGGTAGGTGATTTTCATTTCTATGAAAAGAGGGATGAGTTTGTCGTAGGCGTCCAAGAGCTCCACGTACAGGCGATCGCCAGCAGACACATCGTACGTTGTAGTCGCATCCATCCTATCATGCTTGATGCGATAGATGTTCTTGCCAGAGGAAACCTTGGCCTCCCCTTTGTTCTCGGGATTCATGTTGAACTTAAGTTTGCCGGAGATGGGGAACCGGTAATAATTCAGTTGTTGTTGAATACATAGAAAGTTTTGCCCACATCCTCGTCGTACTGGGTCAGAATGCTATTCAAGTGTATAATTAACAGACCGTTAAGTTTAGATAGCATGGAAGGCAGGAGTTCGTTGAAGTTCGTAGGCTGGACGGGCACTTCCATAGCTTGCTTTTTGAAGCCAAACAGATTCATAGGCATTGTTATTTTATAGAAACATTTCTAGCTGTAAGTTCAAAATTTTGGCCCCCTCTTCCCCTCCACAAATCGCATTACATACATACATACATGTGGAGGACCCGTGGCGTTACAAGAGCCCTGCCTCCCAAGAGGTTTGGTTAGCATGCAATAGATCAGTATGCTAGAAAAAAAATAGAGGGGTAGAATCGATTTTATTTGCCAGTCGAATAGTTCTCGTCGAATCCCATCCAACATACCTAAAATCGTCATCCTAGCTCAATTAGGAGCCAAGAAAATCAATGTCTTGGAAAACGTCTTAAGATTTTTGTCTTAAGAAAATTTTCTTGACAGACCGGAAGTAACATCTTGACAAACCGGAAGTAAACTTTCTTAAAGATTAAGATATTTGTCTTAAGACGTTTTCCAAGACGTTGAGAAGCAACTAGTCAGTGTTGCCAACTCCTATTTGTAGGTTAGCTTCGCCTGTAAAATATCAGATGGTGAAATTTTCTTGGTTTGGGTTGGCAACACTGAGACCCACTTGAAGTTTCTCAAGCAGGCTTATCCTACTACTGAAGAACAATCCAATTTATAGAACATGTTGTAACCGAAGGATAATTCGGAAGATCCATTCAAATTGTAGAACATGCTGTGACCGAAGGAGAAATCGGAAGATCCATTCAAATTGTAGAACATGCTGTAACCGAAGGCGAAATCGGAAGATCCATTCAAATTATAGAACATGCTGTAACCGAAGGAGAAATCGAAAGAACAATCCAAATAGAACATGCTGTAACTGAATTAGAAATCGAAAGATGCATTCAAATTATAGGACATGCTGTAACCGAAGTAAAAATCGGAAGTTCCATTCAAATTGTAGAACATGCTGTAACCGAAGGAGAAATCGAAAGATCTATTCAAATTATAGAATATGCTGTAACCAAAGGAGAAATCGAAAGATCCATTCAAATTATAGAACATGCCGTATCCAAGGAAGATATGAAGGATCGAAACAAATGTTGGAACATGCCTTAATCACGCAATCAAATGTAAAATTTTGGTTATACAATTGGAGAAAATTAACCCTAATTTTGAGGATGATGGCACAGTGAACCTTCTATACGTCTATATCCATTGAACATATCACAATTGTTTGGTGAGAATTGGTGAGATTGTTTCGTGCAATAGAAGCCTGTAATCGTCACCATGGAAAATATAAATCTATCCCTATATGTTTTTTTTATAATTTATATTATTTGTTAAAGATATAAATAAATTTTTACATTTGACAGATTGTTCATTTGTTCCTAACAGAAAATATTTAAATTATAAACCATTTTGTAAAATTTTGGTCTGGATGGATTAATCTCCGCTTGTTGAGGTAATACTTTTGTATTCTTTCTTTTTTGCGGTTGTTGAAAATTTTAAACATATTGTGTAAAATTTCGAATGGAATTATTAAATTTGTTTCATTATGCTTTAACATGTGTTAATTATATTTTATGTTTTATATGTATATTACCAGAGCTTTGGTAATTGTTCCTATATTTTATTATATGTTTGTGAGTTCTGGTTGTGACATCTGTTGGCTGCTATTCTTGACATCGAGGAATATCTTTCAATGATTGATTTGGTTTATTATACTTCGCCTTTCTGGAACTCTTGGCTAATCGCGAAGATGGAGATGAGTGATGACATGATGAAAATGATCAAGGGACACTCACAAGAACACCCATGCCCAGGCTGACCACTTTACCACGGAGGTCGGTCATCTTTAAATAAGTATAAAAGATAAATAATTGAGTTGTATTTTTCTTATGTGTTATTGTAACACTGGTCATATTCTAACTTATAATATTTGTTTTGTGCATGAATTAGTAATGAGCATTATTTACTTTAAATGCAGTCCTTTCCAAACTCATTGAGATAAAGAAATTGATTGTTATTACAACTACCATTGCTTTTATTGAGGTTTAATGCAGTAACTGGCTGCGACAGATGTTTGTTTACAAGGATTTCAACCATGTTGTAATGTCGAACTTCTTTATCTCCTCCTAAAATTCTGGGTTCGAATCTCAGCCTTGGAATTGGCCTTCCATTGCTCATTCAATATTCACCATTCTTCGTCACGATTGATGTGGAGAGGTTGAAAGGTGACAAACTAGGAAGCTCAAAAATTATAAACAAAGAATGTTGGGCACAAAATGCAATCCAAATCATCCATACGTTGCATTTTGTAGACTTATTCGTGTAATAAACATTATCTACCAAAATACATCGATCTAGATGCACGGGTATAGCATATAATATATGGTTTTGAACAGTGCTAGGTTTCAAAAAGTATATACAATTATTACAAGTAGGGCGTTATAAAATTTGTGCCCCAGACTGTCCTTTGTTTTGGGTACTGCAGACACTATTATTATTATTAACAGTTTTGTTATAATGGTATTCACTTCTACTAATTGCATGTTCTTTATTAATAACACTTGTATACTTTAAAATATACACAAAGATTAAAAAATATTCATTACACTCCCATATAGCAATATACCTCGATTTAACAAGCGAATACTGATCTAATACAGTTTCCTTCTGTCTTTCATGCCAGCACACTTACTAGGCATCAGCATTCGCTGTGCAGGATGCCAGAGTAGAAAGTCTGCTATCCAAGGCTGAGGCCATGTACAGTTTATGGCTTGAGATAAAATGAATACCGGGTGTTTAAAAAAAATTGATATCATTTCGTAATATAATAACTTTACCAATGTTCGTGCAAATGGTCTGAAAATTAACAGTATGTGTAAGTTAGAAACACCTAAAAAGTCAGTGTGTAATGTGGTATGAATATAACTTTGATACAAGTCTTGTTTTTAGTTATGAGGCCACAATCCACACGAATGGCAAACTCAACAAGCATAATGCTGGTATTTGGGGCGAAGAAAATCCCCATGCCAGACTCGAGCAACTGAGACACTCATTAAAAGTGTCTTTTTTCTGTGCCATCTCCAAGAATCATCCTCATGGCCCGTTTTTCTTTGCGGGAAATGTGACCGGCGATGATTATCTGCAAATGCTTCTTACCTGGCTCATGAATACACTAATTGCAAATAAACATGAACACTTCATTTTGCAACAGGACGTGGCGCCACCTCACTGACTGGAAGTTCACTGTGCGGGGATATCTCGTTGGTCGTATCTACTCGGCACAACAGTTCCGCAACTGTTGGGAGGCTACTGCAGTGGATGCACTTGCGGCTCAACTTTTGCTACTCAACTCTCCCAACTTCCTTTCCCTGCCCTACTTTTCTTCAACTCTGTTGTTTCAAAATGGCGGGGTGGAGCAGAAGACATTTCACCGCGCCCTAGCAGCGTTGCTAACCGTACATGTAAGAGAATTTCATAACGTCAGCTTAACCCCTCTTGAAAATTTGGTTAGGTCTAATTATAATATTGTTATCATTAGTGTATTGTTACGTATTATTATTATCTATTAAAGTAAGAAGTAGTTATGTACCCCCGTTGAGTCCGATAAATCAATTGATTGGAAAAGATCGATCAAAGATCAATTGATGACGCAGCAGTTTTTTTTTTTTTTTTTTTTTTTTTTTTTTTTTTTTTTTTTTTTTACGTCATAAAAGGGGCGGGGCTTATTTTGTAAGGATGAATTTGATTGGTCGTGACGTCATAAATGGGCGGGGCTTATTTTGTAAGGAGCGTTTTGATTGGTTGGAGGAATTCGGGTTTTTCCCGCGGGAGTTTCCGGCGTCTGAAAACAGATGGCGTTGATGTGTCAGAAAGTCTGGGGTGGGGAGGAGGAAAAGTACGGGGTGACGGTTGGTTTTCTCGGAATTGAAGTACGTGTTTTCGGGGTCTGAAAACAGATGGCGTTGATGAGTCACGGGTTTTTCCAGTGACGGTTGGTCGGTAGTTTCCGGTGTCTGAAAACAGATGGCGTTGATGAGTCAGAAAGTCTGGGGTGGGGAGGAGGAAAAGTAGGCGACGCGGTGACGGTTGGTTTTCTCGGAATTGGAGTACGTGTTTTCGGGGTCTGAAAACAGATGGCGTTGATGAGTCACGGGTTTTTCCAGTGACGGTTGGTCGGTAGTTTCCGGTGTCTGAAAACAGATGGCGTTGATGAGTCAGAAAGTCTGGGTTGGGAGGAGGAAAAGTTTTTGTTATGTTATTTTGGCATGTGACGTCATATATAAATTGGAGTACGTGTTTCCGGTGTTTGAAAACAGATGGCGTTGATGAGTCATTCTAGGGAAATTCCAGGAATTGGGCGTGTCTGTTTTCTGTCTGAAAGGAACATGTTCGAACATGTTTTAGGTTGATGAGCCATTCTTGGAAATTCTTGGAATCGGGTGTGGTTATTTTCTGTCTGAAAGGAACATGTTCGAACATGTTTTAGGCTCGGTCTTCTAGAGGACTATTTGAAGTATGTTTAACGGAAATTTGACGTAGAAAAAAGGAAGGTATAAATAGAAGGGATACATGATAATAGCGTCATGCGAGGATGGATGTGTGCGGTACAAGACTGTCTGATAATGGCGTGAATTTCTACGAGGTTAGCTACGAGGAGTTCTGGGAACTTGTTCGATCTTGCGGCGACCTGGACAACGATCGAACGGCCCTGCATCGGGTGCTGAGTTATTTCCCGTTTATGTATGTAGCGATACCTGAATCTCCCTGGTGTGGATGTTACCTGTTCAACGGATTAGGAAAAGGAGTCCATCATCACTGCGAGACGTTGAAGGAGATAGAAGAGAGGAAAAGAAGAGCGGACGAGAGAACAGGATTTCCAAGTCACAGGTGTATGTGCGAACTACGTCGCAGGAAGGAAGAGGATAAGATCGGTGAAGCTTTGAAGGAGAGAGTGAAAGAGTGGCTGTCTTTGTTGGCGAACAGAAATTCCTTGTGGTGTTCTGGCTGTGATCGTCCTTTGTTACGTAAATTAGAAGGACATCCCTGTTTCCCTGTGGTTCCTGCAGAAGGTTTCGGTGTCCGCAGACGTCTGTTCCCCGACGATCCTCTGGCTGTTCCTTTATCGCCGATACCTGGGACGCCGTCACCTACAGTATCCGATTACTTCACCTTTTATGACGTATGAGAGTGTTTACTTATCACGTCTGCAGGACTCACGCCGAGCCGTATGTTATCAATTACTTATCAGTGAATTCGAGATACAGAACATACAGAAAGTGGCCTATAGGATTACGTCAGACTCCGGAAGAATTAGTGACTGCAGGATTTTACTATTCAGGCTTTAGCGACAAAGTATTATGTTTTCATTGTTCGTACGGACTTTGCGATTGGACATCCAAAGATTGTCCGATTCTAGGACATTACATGTTGGTACCCCAGTGTCCTTTTATACAGAGTGTTGCGGCGTTACATCGTAACTCCAAGAGCTGCAAGTATTGCGACAGTATAGAGACTCCTGAGAAAACGTCCGATAAACCTAGTGTGGATTCTGTGTGCAAAATATGTTTTGAGAATCCTAGCAGTGTTGTAATTCTCCCGTGTCGACATTTTGTTTCCTGCGGATCCTGTGCTTCCCAATTGGACAAGTGCGCCGTATGCCGGGGTAGCATTGAAGATACGTTGACAGTTTTCACCTGATGAACAAAATGGATGTCTGTTTTTTGGACGTTCAAGGTCTTCGAGGAGCAGGAGGAGAATTTGTGTGGAAAGAAGTCGGAATTTTAAAATTTCCTTTTGACAATGCATTTGATTGTTTAGTGAAATCTCCATATGGTTTACACTGTTTGAGTGAAAAGTATCGCCGAGTGAATTACTGGCTCCGTGCCAACAAACACGGTCTCAACTGGGGAGATGGATGGCTGCCGTATGAGAAATTAGGAGATCTGTTATATGTTGTGCTTGTGAATCAAATAGTGTACGTTAAAGGTACGGAGAAAGTGAAATGGTTTGAAAAATTACTTGGAAAAAAAGGTAAAAATAAAATATCCGTACGTAACATCGAAGAACTTGAATGTCCAAAATTGAATAGTGTGAAAAACACTTCAGGAAGATGCAAAGAACATAGCAAATGTGAAAATGTAAAAAAAACCTGTGCAGTTGAAAATGTCTGGAAGATGTACAGTTGCTATTGTAATAAGTACAAGAAATAAAAGAGTTTTTTAAAATAACAAATGTTTTATTTACAATCGGTAATATGGGTTTAAATACATAGCATAACACAAATGTTGTATTTACAATTGAATATGAAAGGTTTGCAATACCTGAAGGGTTATACTACAATACATAAAATAACAGCGGTTGATGTACAATACATAAAAGAACAATGATTCATTTACAATAGCTATTTACAACATCAGATACATGAAAGTAACAGAACTTATTTACAATGTCAATGTCTGCCCAAGATTGTTCTCAAGATATATTTCAATCATCAGTTCGTTGTACCAAAGAATATAAAAGTAGTTCACTAAATTGGGCACTTCTTTTCTTTCTGAAACCATATTTTTCTTGATGCAATATACAAAAGCTTCCATTTCGGGTTGCAATTTATGATAACGTTCGTTCTTTAATTTCTGTTGAGGCCAAAAAAGGTTACACAAAAATAAGTGTAGTTCAGAGGCTGTGAAAATAAAAGCATCGGATGAATGATGCTGATACATCGAGATACAACGTTTCCCGAAAAAATTTACAGCACTGACGGTGATATTTCCTGTAACCAAGTAATTGAATCGACGACCTGTTTCGACGTAATTCAGTAAGTCAGATTTCAAAGCCCACAGTTCTCTAATCTGCTTAGAATCGATGCGTACAGGTGATCTCCCCTGTTGCGAAAACTCCCACATCAAATTGAAAGGGGATTGCTTTTCGAATCCTATTGCCACGAACTTGTTTTTTTCCTTGTTCAGAAAATATGTGTTAGCAAGATAGAGATCTAAACACGCCTCTACGTTGTGTAGTCCAGGACATTCGATTGTATCTGGGGAAAAGCCGATCTCCCTACGACGTTTCATGAAATCACAGTCAGTAGTCAAATCTATCCCCTCGTCCATCGGTTCGTTCTTGATAGGGACAGTTTCGATTTTGAGGGGCTGCACACGTTTGCGGGTTTTACGTTTGGAAGCATCATCCTGATGGGTCATGCGTTTCACTAGTTTATCGTGTTTTTCCATTGTAGAATCCTTAGTAGGCTCCATGATGTTTTCACTAGAGCTGTCTCGACGACACTGAGAGAAAGCTACAGCAGCACACATTTATATAGCTTTTTGCATAACACGACACCGGATCGTGTGGATGGAGCAACACGATTGATCCCCTCTCGGGCACTTGGAATGGGGTAAACATTTGAAGATCTGACGAAAACGGTGTAGGATATATCCATCTTTACTGACACCGGGCGGAAATGCTTGAATGAAATCCTTGGTCGTAACATGGCGTGCTTTGTAATAAGCATACACGCAACAGTAATGTCCGCACGTCGTGGCCAATACCCCCTGTAAGGGAATGTTGTTGTAAGTCCAGACCGAGGAATGACGGTTCAGGAAAGTTACGAATTCTGGATAGAAAGGATGAAATCCGTATGAATCGAAATATTCAGCAATATTGTTTTTGCCAAAATAGAAGGCCACCCAGTGTGTACCCTGGAAGTTGGAAGTGTCAGTGTTTGCGATTATCAAGGCAGGGGTAGGAAACGTCCGAGGTAAAAGATCTCTCGAGTAAACACCGTAGAAAATGTTCTTCGTGGAACAGTTTTGAGATAGAATCTCCCTGATCTGCGACGTGTTCATGCTGCCTATGTTTCCGAAAACGTAAAATGAGAGTAAGATGATATTCTTCTAATATTTTGGGGGACGGTTGCGTGTCAACAGGTTTGGCGGACAGTACTTCCGAAGAATCACTATTATAAATATCATCACAGGTTAACAGTTCGATGAGTTTTCCCATCTCACGTTACATATGTTTTCATATGTTTATAATAATATTTCTGTCTTTGGTTATTTCTATGCTCCCAGGGCTGTTGTCAAGTAGTTCGGGAAACGATTGTATGTTCACAGGTTTTGAAGTTGTCACTTTCGAAGAAACACTACTATGCTTAATAGTACGGGTTATCACTTTGGTAGGTTTCTCCATCACAGGTAGTATAATGTCTACGTCAGAACTGTCTCGATAACACTGCGAGCCAGAAACACGAGCACACATATTTATAGACAATTCGGTCTCACTGATGGAGGATAACACTTCTGTCTTTTGTTATATCTACTGCACATTCGAATTCAGCATACAGAAGGCATGTTATATTTTCCGACAGCTGGGGAGAAAATTGCATCTCGGCTCCGATGATACCTTGTTCCTGGAGACTGGTGTGCGTGTCGTTTCCTGAAGAGTCAGGTGTTATGTCGAAAATCAGGAAAAAGGATCCGTTCTCGAACATTTTCCTTGTGATCTGGTGTCCGTAATTGGCGTGGTGAATGCCTGTACCGGAAAATAGAGTTTGATAGGCACGTGTTATCAATCCTCCGTTTCCTCCTGTGGTGACCCGCAAGGGTTCGTAAGGTACGAGTTCTCCATTTTTCACAAGATGGAAAGAAGATAGATTGAAACTTCTAAAGTCGAACGGATTTTTCTTAGAGTCTCCGAGAAAGCTGGCGGTGGATACCATAGCAAAAAGAACAACATTCGGAAAAGCACCTTGAAAAGCATTATCGATCGAAATCTGCTGCGTTCCGGCAACGTAAGAATAAGTTTTGATGACGCTTCTGGTGAACGGATAATGGGCTGGAGCGTAAGAGAGTGCTCTGTCTATGGCCAAACTGGTGGTAGGAGTAGGAATGATGTGATTTATTTCGAGAACAGCCTTTAAAATTTTTATTCTGGTGGTTGGTGAAGTCTGATCTCCCCAGATGTAAAAAGCATCACGTGACCTGGCTAGATCGATACGTACTTCAACGCCGTTGACCAGGTATTTAGGCTGGTGGAAAAAATCTATGTGCAGTTTTCCCATAAGTTCGACTACGGCAGACACTTCCGTAGGACTTCCGGTTGTCGGAACGTGCTGGAAAAAGTCTTTTCTGGTGGTGAAACCTTTGTTGTCGGCTGTGATTGTATCTTGATGTCCAGGTGTGTCCAAGTACCACAAGGCATTTGTGAGATGCGTGTTCGCAGCATCGCTGCCGTAATTGATTTCTGCTTCGAAGATTGATTTATATGCGTAATTGTTATCGGCAACTGTTACAGCGATACCGTTGAGAGCCACTGTAACTTGTGAAAAAAGTGAATGGAGAGGATAATTTACGACCCCGCAGTTTTTTGTGAGGGCGTTGGAAGGTTCGGAAGCACTCATGGGAGACCCATCTTGATTGACCATCTGCGTTAGCAGACGGAGATAGGCAGATGAAAGATCTAGAAAATCTGTTCCTGCCGGCGGAACGGCAAATTGAAGTATGTTCTGATTATCGATGGAAGTGATAGGCTTGTAGGCGACCGTGTAAGTTTTTTCGACATTTTGCTGAATAGGTTTTTTGCTGAAAAGATCGAACTGTGAGATCATGCAAGTGTTATTCTCCATCATTATCCAAAAATATCTTTTCCTGCCGCCTTCTGTTTAATTTTCCTTTTGCGTGTTGTCCTAGATTTTGTGGATGTTTTTCTCCGCTTTTTGGATGCGCTTTTTTTACGGATCGCAGATGTTCTAATACGGGTGGCTGAACGTTTTAACATCGACTGAGCAATTTTTGTTGCAGGTTTTGTTCTTATACCGGAACCTACCAGAGAGTCGATTTTCAGTTGTGCTTTACTTTGAAGATTTTGACCCGCTTCACGTACACGTTGACGAACGATAGTTCTTGGAGTTTGCTGGCTTGTTGCAATGTCGGTGACAATGTTAGCGCCTGTTTTCAAAGCTTCTTTTCCGATCGCTTTTGCACCACTCCAGAGTAGAGGTTTCACCATTCTAAAGAGTCCTGCGAAGAGAGACCCCAATCCTCTCCCTTTTTGAATTCTAGTTGAACGATAGATGGGTCCAATTCCCCCACGGATCTGATTACTGTAATATTCGGTCTGCGAATTCATGGTGATTCATCAGCTTTTCGACATAGACTGAGCAAAATGATTCCTTACTGTTTTTTAAAAGGACTTTGCTTTCCTACGAAAATGTAAAACAGCTATTGTAGGTACGGAGCCGTTTCTCAAAGGCAGAAAATATCCTTTTCTATCATACATCGCAATTTCTATTGTTTCGAAAGAACCTTTATCCAGAGAAACGTAATGAATCGGATTAAATGTATGATGGGCTACGGGTACTGTGCAAGATGATTCTGTTTCCGAATACTGTTTTCGGGCAAGACGTAAAAGACGTAGCATTTCTCCTCCGACCAATTGCTGTTTCACGAGATCGGAATAAATGAATATGTAGGGGTTTTTATCCACGACGTTATTGGACACCACGTGCGTAGAATAAATAGATTTCAATACGTCATATCGAAATTTAGCGTAGTCATCAGTTTCGTCTATGGGTGTAACAGTATTTGTTGGAACACCTTCCAATTCAGGATCGGGAACCCCTATCACGGACAGATGTTTGTTCACAGCCTCTTTAAAGAAAAATCTGAGATGAGTAGGAACAACGGCGTTAGCAGGGTTTGTTTTCAGGAACTGAATGAACTCCTCTATTGTATATGTTGCTGCAGGAAAATAAAATGGCTGCTCGTTAATATAGAGTGTATTATCCGTAGAAACAGAAGATCCCGATGCGTCCCATTGCGCTTCCAACAGAAAATGCCAGAATTGCTTAAGAACGTTTCTCCGTATTTCCAGGTCGTTGGGGAGGGATTCTTCGATGGTAGAGATCAGGTCCTCAGCACTTGCATACGTCCGAACAGGAAAGGTCACCGTTCCGTAATCTGTTTCCAAAACATTGTCGTATAGAGTTGAATAATGCAGTTCTGCTAATCCGACTTCCCACAATTCTGGAGGCAGATCGATCCGTTTTGCAAGTTTTACGTTGAAATGGGTCAGCGTGTTGTTCGGAAAATAATTCTCCGATGCAGATGACGGAAGGTAAACATAGAAATTATCGTCCATTCTCGTCGAACACAAAGAATTCACTGGGTCGTGGTGACGATATATTTTGATATAAATATGTTTTGGAAATTATTTTTCTGATAACTGTTTTACGGAAGATGCCTTGATCCACGAATCGAAACTAGGTGGATATCCGAGCCAGCGAACCAGGTATTCCAAATTTTTACCTTTTCCCCGGCTGTTCAAAATCTTATCAATTTTATACTCTTCGTCAGGATCCGAATAAACTTTTTGCAGTTCATGTTTGTAAAATGTACCTTTTACAGGTTCTTCATTTAAATCGTCTAATATGTATACAGGTACAGGTGATCGCTGAACAAGGGAGTGGATTTTGAAAAGTTCTCGTGACCACGATTGTTCGTATCCCTTCTCGAAATGTCCTTTGACGACGGAGATTCGTACGATATCACCAACATTCAGATCTGAAGATGGCTGTGAAATATGTTTGTCAGCTTTGTTGAGACGTTTCCACACGATGTAAACGTTAGACTCGTTCACATCTCGAGGTGCCATTCCTATGGAACTGTGGATAGTTGTATTGTAACCTTCGAGAAGTTGCGGTAAAATGTCTACGTAACGTCTTGTTTGTTTCGATGTGAAATATTTCCACATTCGTTCTTTCAATGTTCTGTTGAAACGTTCCACTACACTTGCTTTCACAGGATAATTTGAAGCGATCGAAAAATTTACATCTTTATTTTTTAAGAACTTCTGGAATGTAGAATTCGTGAATTCCGTTCCTTGGTCGGTCTGTAGTGTGACGGGTTTTCGTCTGCTTCGTCCGAAAATAGTTTTGAAAGCTTCGGTTACCGAATTGCTTGTTTTATTTTTAGCGGTAATGCAAAAGCATATTTTGAGAATACATCGATCACTGTCAGAAGATATCTGTATCCATCGTTATGTTTTTGTATCGAAGTCATGTCGTTGAGATCAGCTTCCCAAAGCATGTCTATGTTCCACACATTGTAATGATTCCGGAGGAACCTTTTTCTCGCAGGTTTGTGGAGAGTGTACGTTTCCTGGTGCATCAGCCATTTTTTCACCGTATTGCGGGATATATTTTTATCCCGTACCGCGTTCCATAAACGATCTACAGATGAGAATGAAGCACGGTGTCGGGGATCGTAATATATTTTGGTGAGGATTTTATCGTGTTTTAACTTAGGGACTCCCATGACTGATCTCTCTGTCTACGGCTTTTTCTCAAAGGAACCAGCTTGTATGCGTCAGGTGTTCTCAGAAAAGGTGTAGTTTTTCTGGAAACACGGACGGCCACTTTCTTCTTCTTTTTCTGTTTCTGTCGATGAGACGGTCCAGGGCTTTCCGTTGACGACGCTGAGAAGTTCAACGTCTTCGGATCAGGAAGTGTTTTTTCCTGACCTTCGTCTATCAAATGTTGAGCCGTAGATTGGTACTCGTCGATGATATTTTGTAACTGATGACGTGTATTACGGGGTAACGTCTCTGCTAGGTTCGGAGGAAAATACGTCGATCCTGGCGAAATAGTAGAAGAACCGTCGTTATCTTGAACAATAGGAATTTGTAATGGTTCTTGGGATTTTCGACTCAGCCATAAATACTCGTCCAGTTATTTTCTATAAAGCCGCCATTTTTGATCGTCTGTTATATTTTTCATTTTCAGAATATCATTCATTTTCTTATCCAGAACGGATAATTTTTGAGTTACAGACAAGTCGGAACCGCGAATACGTGCTAGTTGTTCCGGTGAAAGGACGATCATCTTTTTGTAAGAAGATGCCATTTTTCAATGAGGAATGAGAGTACCGAGAAGACCCGATAACAAAGACCCTAGAAGTAAGGGTAGAAATCCTCCTTTCTGCACAAGAAGCTTTCTTCTTTTTTCGATGTTCACTTTCGGTTTCACGAGATTGCGTAAGACCGTCTTGTAAGGGGCCAGACGACGTTTTGTGGACGGTTTAATCTTCACGTTTCCTTTTAAAACGTTTAGGCAGCATTCGCTGATGAAACGGATTGTCTTCTTCGGAGCACTTTTCAGCAACGATTTACGGAGTTTGGTCGGTGAATTTTTCAACACGTGCAAAAAAGGGGAATTTTTCTTGAAAGAAGTCGAATTCCTGTTAGAACGTGATTTGGTACGTGTCTTCCTCGTTCTCCTCATCTCGATGTTTTAAACATTCCTGAGGAAGATATGCAGTTGAGTAATTCTGGTTAAAAATGTCTGTCTGATAACGTAAAGGATCCGGTGTTGACTGTGAAAGATCAATATACAAATAACTGAAAGGTTGAGTGGTAGCATCTATATATACTTTTTCGAGTTCCTTCATGCGGTGAGGATGAAGTTGTCGTGCAAACACAGTGAATTGGCTCATATCTCGCGGATTCTTAAAAATAACGAAATGCTTTACGTTCAGCGATATGTCTCTGCAATTTTTCCCTTGATGAAAAAGATTCTGTGTTATGAACACCACCGAAATGTTTTTGTGATGACTGCCTTTTGTGAAAAGGTCGGCGACTTTTTCTCCTTGAGCAACCATCATAAGATCATCCAGGATTATGAGAATAGGGGTTTTTCCGTTCCACGACTGCCAATCGACGATACCTTTATGATATTGCACATCTCGAAGATTTTGCGGAATACTGTTCTCCTGATCGTAACACCATATGATTTTCTTCACGGTTCCATAGACGAGATGAACGATGGAGTCCACCATATTTGCCACAAAAGTAGTTTTTCCACTTCCTGATGCTCCGCAGACCATCATGGTGAAAGGATGGGAAAGTTTAGGAAACATGTTTTATACTGGAGATTTGAAGAAAAATGAAGATCTGGCACATTGTAAACACATTTTATACACTGACGGTCCGAAGAAGGGTTCAAACTCTGGACCACTAAAGCCATATTTTAGTTAGCACAATATCCGAAGGGATACGATAAATGTTCATCGTCGAAACGTCGTTTCAACAGTACAGGCTGAAACAGCTTTTTTTCATATGTACTGATTACTTGGAACTGTTTTGTTCTTCTGATCCTGAAAATATTTTCGACCATAACTTCAGGTTTTTCATCGTTTATCATATCGCACATGGTATCGAAATTGACCAATTCCGATGTGGAGGTATTCAATGTGATTCCTTTCACTTTACAGATATACTGCGGTTCGGAGAACGGTTTTGTTATTTTCATGCTGTAACTTTTCGGTCCCGTTGAGACAAACTGTTCACAAACTGCATCGGGTCCGAAATCTGCCAATTCATCGGTGAGTTCTCCTAGTGCGTCACCTGTCTGTGGGTGATACTCCATTTCAGGACTATCTACGTAAATTACAGAGTCTGTATCACAATAACATATCCTATCACCCAACTTTTCGAGAAGTTCGTACAGTTTCAGACGAGCATGGCATGTTGTGAAGGCTCCGATAGGAACATTTACTTTCCTGTTCAGACTGACAGCCTCTTCAACATATTTCCAGTTCACTAAAACGGTGTCCTGATTGATGAATACGACTCCTCCGATCATTATATTTGGATCAGTCATTTTATCGAGAAAATCTTTCGATTCATTGATGATGGTCGTCTGGGAAAGGTTGTCCCGTTGGCAGAACTTGCCCCATAAAGAATTAAGGCAAAGTTTAGCCAGAGTACGTTTACCAGGATTGACTTCGATACTGTTTTCTTCCAATAGAATACCCTCCTTATCGAAATATTTCTGTATGTACTTCTTTTTATCCTCGTCGTTCTGACACCATGAAGGCCAGCCGCTTGCTTCCTGTTTTATTTTCAAGAAGGTGTTGACATAACCGGCAAAAAGTCCTCCAGTTTTTGTGACAGGGTCGTACATCGATGTTTCATACTTCCACACTTCCGACACTGACAGTACTCTGTAGCCTAAACTGTAAGCTTTACGCACCTCGGCGATGACCCAAGTCCCCGAAAATGTGCGTTGTTCATCGGAATGGCTGCATGTACCTTCACATTTTAATCTGATAGCACATTCGTTACACAAGACAAACATCAGTTTTCCATGCATTTTTGTAGGTAGAACAGGATGTAAAAGGGCTTTTGGTGGCAGAATAGTACATTTTATGAGCCCCTCCATGTTCAGAACCTCATTTACCGAAGGAATAGAAGTTCCTAGAAATATATTAGGATGTCCGACAGGATAGGCACAGTATTTGTTCACATAAGGGTACAAACTTGTAAAATCATAGTACTGTAATTTTTCATTTTCCTTGATTTTGTAATACGTCCTGACTGTTTCAACTCTTCCTCCATATAAGGCGTCTCGTGGATTTAAAGGAATGCAGCAAACGATAGGATGCGTCGATAGATGTCTATCGAGTTCAGGATCGGCTTTCAATGTTTTGTTAAAATCACATTCCCACATTGTAACGACACGGTATCCTTCAGAACGTAGAGCCTCAAGTTTACGGCATGTTGTCTCGTATCTGAAGGCTGCTGTGTTCAACATGTCGTTATATTTCTGACTGTTACTATCCTGACCTGTTTCTTCTTCGTCGTCGTTTTTCGGATACATATCTCTGTTAATTGATATGCAGCGTTGACAACCATGCCAGTAGCATCCAAGCGCCTCGTACACTGTCTGCGTCTCCTCGTGATAGCCGTCCACTTTGTAACGTCCTCCTATGACATATTTTTCACGAGTACGTCCACCGTGAAGAAGTATTAGATGATTCTGTTCTTCCACGTAGGTTAACCATTTCAATGCGAACTTGGACATCTGATCTGCATGATGGTAACCTCCTTTAGGGATTATTCCTATAGTGTTAGACGGCATAAATTTCTGCCTGTAAATTAGTGAACAGGCAGATGCTATTGTGAGGCAATCCTTGAAAATGTCGATCTTGCATATGTCTAGGAAATTCTGTCTCAGCTTCAAACATCCTTGTCTCAACAGGGTAACATCCTTGATGCAGTATTGGAGTAGTTGGTTTTTGTTGTTGAAAGGTACATTTTTGCTGCATTCAATGTCATACCAAGACATAAAACGGTGCTGATCTTCAACTGTTTTCATATATTCATAGCCGTATGCAGAAGGAGGAGGCATCGGTCCTATGTAATTTCTATTCTTGTAGGTGTTCCACAGATGCGGATAATAGCCTTTCTGAACAGGCAAACCGAAAAGTTTGGAAAATCCAGCAAGATTTGTCTGAACATAGTTGAGACTGTCCACAAAATGAAGATTTTGGTATGACATACTGATGATTTTGGTACCGTCTAAGATCACACGAGGTTTCATTTCTCTTTCCAGCATTCTTCGTAATAGAAAAGTGCAATCGTAACCTCGTGCATTGTGTGCACAAATGGTTATGTTGGAAAACTTATGTTGCAATTCTAGGTAGGACAGGAATGTGTCTACAGGGTCATCCCAGAATATAAACTCTCTTGTTCCACAAACAGAACATGGAACCGTTAGATCCTCTTTTTTGTAACATGCGTGACAGGCCGTCTGCACCACAATAAGATTAGGAACATGAAGAAAAGTTTTCTCTTTCTCGGAGTGAGGAATATCTGTGTAACATTCAAAATCGTAAAATATATATAGAAATTTTGAATACTGTTTAGGTTTTGGTATAGCCATGTAGCAGAAATGATTTATAGGTTTCACGCAGTTGCATACGGTACAGTATTTCATGTTACATTTATGCACTTTTTCATGTGTATTGTGTGTTAGAATAATTCTGAAACATCGGGGACACTGCTGGATTTCACTACAGACTGTACCGTTTCGGAATGGTGTAGAAACATGATTTGTGAAGCAGTTCTCATTTTTGAAAATTCTGTGACATGTCTGACATATTCTGCGAACACCTTGTTCAGGCACACACGGTGGAGTTGAACGGCACATAGAACATAATTGTTTACACAGATGGTTATGAGCTTTTTGAAATATGAGTTCGTTACACCCGCGACATTCTTGTTTTGCCGCAAATGCTCCAACACGGTTCACTATCACATCATAATGCTGTCTGAGGTTATCATAAAGAAGGTATATAAATCTGGAAGCATTTTCAGCCACTCCTTCAAACAAAACATCTTTAACATCACGAAGATTGTTGTATACAACAATTTTATATTCTGTAAGAACTTGTTGAAATTTTCTCAGTTCAGGAATTCCACTTCCTGCACACGCATTGTCTGTGAGATCTACATCTGCTTTGCGCATAAGTTCAAAAACAGGTTTGAGAAGATTTCTATTTTTTCGATACTGTGAATAGGACGGGTCATTATCAGCATAGGCCTTCCCTATGACCAGAGCTTCAGCTAAACAGAGTGGTTTCTTTCTATTTGGTACACCGACGATACTTCTTTTTTGTGTGCTTAATATGTAATTAGGTAAACAATATGTTCGCTTACCCCCACCTCCGACAGGTATGTTGACATGATCAGCTCGCAAAATTAAGCGATCTGTAGCAGTGAAGGTTTTCGCACTTTGCAATATTTTGTACATGATGTTCCACACCATATCACTTTGTAACTGGTCACACCTATGCCACCCGATGTAAATATCTTTCACGGTAGGGTCAGATATGTTAGATAGAGTTAAACCTATTTTGTCTTCATCCTTGGTGTCTTTTTTAATGTAAGTGAGAAGATTTTCGACGCCTTCACGGATCCATGTGTGAGGATCGACATTTTCTGGAGGGTGCGAGAAACTGAATTCCACACGGCGTCCCTTGGAACGGAATTTGGGATATTCGCGTTCTTGAATGTTATGTAATATTATGTTCCCTATTTGTTCACGAGGCACTGTATCACGTTTTCTTTTTTTACCTCTTCTATCTGATACAGAAGCACTTTGGGATGACGGTTCTGCTGAGGGTAAGGGATCCGGCCTCCATGACGGTCCTGGTAAAGGTTCCGGGTCTGATCCGGATGCGGTGTTTCTGGAAGTTCCTGGTGATGTGACGGCTATCTGCTTCTCCTCGGCAACTCTGGATACAGGATCGGGTGTCGATGACAGGCCTGGCGACTCTTCGGAAATATCTCTCCATCCTTCTCCGGTAAGATCGGGTACGAATGATGTCACGGTCTGTAGTAGACGGTCATACTCCTCTACTAGGGAGATACTTTCTCCCGCGATGATTTTTTGCGCGATGATCGTCAACACTTCCCGCAACTGTCCATGTGTTGTGTAATATCCATCACGATAACGTGCTAACAGATCGTCAGCGGATAACTGTAGATCCATGATCGTACGATGACTGTTTCACGAACACTGTGTTGTGGAGAGAACGCCTTTCTTTATATACGCAAGCATGACAAAGCAGTTATTTCCGTTCCTAACGGTTCTACTGCGGCTAGTTAACCGTCTTCACCAGATGTTTTCCTGGCAGTTATGGCAACTCATGGAAAATTCTCAGAAATCGTCAAACGTCTTCAGCAGATGTTTTTTCTGACTGATACGAAGGCTCATGTAAATTCTCGGAATCAATTAACCGTCTTTACAAGATGGTTTTTAGCAGTGACACATTCTGTTATTCAACGCAGATGTCTTCCTGACTCATATGAGTTGCAAAAATCGAAATTTTCAAATCGCTCTAGCTCCTACGATTGAAAATAAAGAAAGTAGGAAACCGCCGGTCCTAGAACAATGAAACCTGGTTCACCGGAAAGAGGACTTCACTCCGAGTCCAACAAGCTATGAATCATCCTCCTAGCTCAATTAGGAGGCGAGATACAGCGATTTTAAGTTTTAGCAAAAAAAAAAAAAAAAAAAAAAAAAAAAAAAAAAAAGTCGAAATTTTCAAATCGCTCTAGCTCCTGCCCTAATTGACGTAGAGCGAATCTGATTACATATTCGTAATCTGCACGTCGAGACCTTTCGTTAGAGTATTCGGAAGGTGGGTCTACGATTGAAAATAAAGAAAGTAGAAAACCGCCGGTCCTAGAACAATGAAACCTGGTTCACCGGAAAGAGGGCTTCACTCCGAGTACGACAAGCTATCGATCATCCTCCTAGCTCAATTAGGAGCCGAGATAATGCGATTTTAAGTTTTCGCAAAAAAAAAAAAAAAAAAAAAAAAAAAAAAAAAAAAAAAAAGCTGAAAAAACCAAATCTTCAAATCGCTCTAGCTCCTCCCCTAATTGACGTACAGCGGATCTGATTACATATTCGTAATCTACACGTCGAGACCTTTCAGTAGAGTGGTCGGAAGGTGGGTCTACGATTGCAAATAAAGAAATTAGGAAACCGCGTTGCAAAAAATGATACCAGATGTCCGTCTCTATAAGGAAGTCTTGTTCGTAGAACATGTGCTGACACGGAACAAGGAACTTCTGTGAAATTCATCAAGGAACTGTTGTGCCTCACAAAAACGTCGTGATCTCATATGCAGACTTCTAACGTACGTTGCAAAAAATAATTGCAGATGTGTGTCTCTATAAGGAAGTGGATAGAATTCCTTCTGCACGCATCCTTCCCTCCAGTTAATCTCCTTTTCATCTGGGCCGCGTTGCAAAAAAATGATACCAGATGTCCGTCTCTATAAGGAAGTCTTGTTCGAAGAACATGTGCTGACACGGAACAAGGAACTTCTGTGAAAATTATCAAGGAACTGTTGTGCCTCACAAAAACGTCGTGATCTCATATGCAGACTTCTAACGTACGTTGCAAAAAATAATTGCAGATGTGTGTCTCTATAAGGAAGTGGATAGAATTCCTTCTGTAGGCATCCTTCCCTCCAGTTCATCTCCTTTTCATCTGGGCAGCAACATGGATGGCCAAGATTTATTACATGTTGTAAGTACTCTTTTACATTTTACAACCATACCTGAGCAGAATCAAACATGTTTTTAGGGAACCTTAGTTAATTGCAGGATTCGAATCCAGGGTCTCCGTCGAAATTCGCAACCATACCTGAGTGGGATTCGAATCCGGGTTTTCTTTATGCAAACATTGGCAATTCCAGGATTCGAACCATGTCCGGAGAGTTTCGAATCCGGTACCTCTTTTATCAAAACATAGTTAATTTTAGGATTTGTGGTACTTTTTTCATTAAACTTTTAGGGTTTGTATCCTGTCTTAGGTATTCTAATATAATACTATTTATATACAAAAACAATATTGTTCTGTACAAAATCTTTTATTAACACATTGAACTTCTACAGAAAATTACAAGTTTTCTACATATACAAACTTTTTATTTCAACTCGTACTACAGGTTATTAGATATTTTTACATATTTTGTTACACTACTGGTAGATGTTAGTGTATTAGTATGTGTTTGTTACTCGTTCAGTTTTCTT
The DNA here is from genome assembly GCF_977018435.1 of Lepisma saccharinum. Classification (NCBI taxonomy): domain Eukaryota; kingdom Metazoa; phylum Arthropoda; class Insecta; order Zygentoma; family Lepismatidae; genus Lepisma; species Lepisma saccharinum. The sequence goes on along the minus strand of NC_139245.1, from coordinate 48,269,012 downwards.
TTTTTCAACATCTCCATCATTCGTTCATGTATATTTTCCCCTGTTTCCCCTGTCTTCTTATTTTCACCCTTCTCATTTCTCACACCTTTAAACACCTCCATCAATTCGAAACATATTCTTAAAGATAGATGGGAAGGTACATATTGCGCTCTTTGTATATTCTCTACAAAATCGCCAAACACTGGCGCATCTCGTTTCTTGTCAACAATGTAAGTAAATATTTTGACCAAACAGTCCACCGATACCTCGATATCTTTACATGTCTCTTCTAATTTTGCCAATAACTCTTCCGCCAGTCCATTTTCTTCACAGAAATTCACATAATTGCCGATGTGTTTTTCAACCTGTCTTGCATGTGTTTTGCTCCACAAGTTCCTTCGTTCTGTCGGACTTGCTGTCGTCTCCTTGACATCGCCGTACACCAAACTGAATCCAAGTGGAAGTGTCGACATCTGAAATTAGACAGAAAATATGTTAATTATGTTTTACACAAATTAATCACTTTCATATATTAATTCACACATATTTTTAGGAACACATAATCCATCACGGGGAGGCTCTGCGAAATGCATATTATCGACATCAGGTAGGCACTGAAGGCGCTGCGCATTTCGCAGAGGCTACGAGGTACATTGAGCGGTACCTGGAGGAAGAAAATAGAATTGAGGAGGCCCAACAGCGTGCCTCCGCTATTTTCCGGGATCGACGTACCCGGAACAGGGAAAGGCTCCACGCCAATCTCCGTCGGTATAGAGCCAGGTAATTATTTTTTCAGTTTATTTCTGATAACATCGTTTATTCTAGCATGCTGTTTTTCCGATTATATATGCTACATATCTGATAACTTTTCTTTCTAGCCGATATCTACATGGAACGAAATATATTTTAATTCTTATATTTTGTTTTTCAGAATGCGTAACCGAAATGACGCTAGAGCCAATCGGCAGCGCCAACTGGTGCCTCCTGTTTCTCCTTCTATTTCTCCTACTGTTTCTCCTGTTTTGTCAGAGCAGGAAGAAGAGGACGACGTCACCGATGTGGTTCAAGAAGAGGAGGAGGATGGACGCTATACGCCCCCTCTCCCACCCCCAGCAGAAGAGGACCGGGAGCCGACCCCGCCACCATCGATCACTGTTAAACGTCATCCTCTTCTGCATTAAACTGTTGATGACACAGGTACCGTTTTTATTTTCACACCTTTCAAGCTGTCTGCTTCAAAAGAAAGATGTATTTATGTTTACGATTCTCACTGTGTGAAGGTGATGATAGTCTTTGACCAGCGATTTGCATTGTTCTAGGTAGAACATTAAAACTAAATATTTGTCTCTTACCTTTTCAATTTTCTTCACTCTCGCAACAGATGTGCCAGTCTCGGTTATGATCTCCGGTCGGTAGACTTCGATCAACAGTTCTGTGGTACGGTACACAATTTTTCTTTTTTATATAGTACTGTCTCCGTGACGTATTTTCGAATTATATTCGGTACGCATCGTTTTGCGCAGAGCATCCAACGCCCACGTGCCTCTCCTATCTTCTTCCTGCCCTGGTACACTATGCACAGTCACCCCCTCCGTGAAACCTACTTTTTTTACTCTATTTATTTTCTTTACATCTAGACGCTCTCTCTCCTTTTTCTCTTTTTGCCGTTTCTCCATCACTCAAATTCATCAACGACCGCCCGAGAAAAACATCTCCTCCCCAGAATGACTCATCAATCTAAAACATGTTCGGGCATGTTTCAGACCACACCCAATTCCTGGAATTTCAAACTCATCAACGCCATCTGTTTTCAGACACCGGAAACACGTACTCCAATTACGAGAAAACCAACCGTCACCGCGTCGCCTACTTTTCCTCCTTCCCAACCCAGACTTTCTGACTCATCAACGCCATCTGTTTTCACACACCGGAAACACGTACTCCAATTCCGAGAAAACCAACCGTCACCGCGTCGCATACTTTTCCTCCTCCAGACTTTCTGACTCATCAACGCCATCTGTTTTCAGACACCGGAAACTACCGCGGCAAAAACCCGAATTCCTCCAACCAATCAGAATCCTCCTTACAAAATAAGCCCCGCCCATTTATAACGTCACGACCAATCAAATTCATCCTTACAAAATAAGCCCCGCCCCTTTTTCAAAAAAAAAAAAAAAAAAAAAAAAAAAAACTGCTGCGTCATCAATTGATCTTTGATCGATCTTTTCCAATCAATTGATTTATCGGACTCAACGGGGGTACATAACTACTTAAGAATCTCAGAAATAATACATACAATAAAATGAAATATGATCTCCTGCTGTCAAAATAATTATAATCTCGGTACAACAGCACGCTTCTGACCAGCATTTTATGTTAGCGCTATACTGAAGTTGAGAAATGTCAGAATTATTTATTATTCGATTATTTGTGGAGCAGTGAATGAGAACAGCTTTATACTTCACCAGCCGTTAATAAAACTCCCGAAAAAATCTGACACAAAGCGAGAGATGTCTTTGGAGTTTCACATTGTTTCAAGACGGATTAATTTACATTATTAATGCAAATCCATATTGAAACTGCATGTTCGTTTCTTGGTCATGCTTATGCACTGCTCTACGAATAACGGAACTCCCACCAAATAATACAACTTATTTTTTAGCACGAAATGTAACAGTACAGGAAATGTCTCAAATTTAGACTTGGTTTTCAAGCTAACTCCTAGACTTTTATAAAACGGGACAAATAGTGTTTTTAAATAATATCGACGGGACGACCGGGACACGACTCTGAAACCAGGACTTTTCTGGTCAAAACGTTACGTATGGCAGAGGCGCAACCACGAATTTTTGTCTGGGGGGGGGCAAGTACCAGAATAAACGTACCAATAATAATAATAATAATAATTGTTATGATTATTTTAAATAATAATGCTAATAATAATAATAATGTTATTATTATATTGTTATTATTGATTTGCTTTATTCTACTTCGCTTATTGTGCCATTTTTGGCAAATTTGGGGATGAGTGATGATATGATGAAACATCCACGCCCAAGCCGAGATTCAGCCATGATGGGACTACGGACGTCCGAGGACCAAAGACCGCGAGGTAAGCGATCCACTATCGGTTACTTTCACCTCTTGTGCCTCGTGCTCTTGTGCGGTGACATCCATGTCAACCCGGGACCCTCCCAAAGGAAATGATACTGTTTTTTCTGTGTATTTCCAGAACGTGCAAAGTATAAAAAACAAACTTTCTGACTGTGACATTCACTTAAGCGAGCTACTGCAATATGACTGCTTAGTTTTCACCGAAACTTGGCTAAACGACACGGTGATGGATAGTGAATTTCTATTTTTAAAGCATTTCAATGTATTTAGAAATGACCGTGCAAGCCGTCGTGCTGGAGGAGTGATGATCTGCGTTAATGTTAAATGGAATTGTAAAATACGAAGAGATCTAATCAAGGACTGTGAAATTATTTGGATAGAACTCAATTTTGTTAATTGGATCGTATTATCGCCCACATAAGAACTCTCCCATTTCCATCCTCGAAGCCTGCAGGGATTCGGTATTAGCAGGAATGTCAAGTGGTGATATTATGCTATTTGGTGATTTCAACCTGTCCATCAATTGGGAAAGCTCAAATACGGGAACTATAAACTGCCAAAATGATCAGTGGTTTATTGATACGTTCATTCACGGAATAGGGGCTATCCACGAGTAAACAAAAAAACATATCGAACGGCACAATCGATTGTGGAACTGTAGCACAACAACTTCCGGTTCACGGCGGCCTGGTAATTCAAGCGCGTACTTGTGGCATTTCTTCTCGTTTTGTATACCGGATGAAATGAATCATATAAAAGCACTTGACGACGAGGAGAATAACAGATATCAGGGCAAAGTAGAGGCATTTGCATGAGCAACTAGGAAGTAATACGGCATTATTCCAGGATGAGATCCATTTGCTGATCGTTGTTTCATTGGCGATATTTGTGGCCTACATATTTAATAGAAATTAATTTTTCCTACAGAGCGAGAGCGCTTAAATGCATACATTTATGTTTTAAGTGAAAAAGTGCGAGATGTACGGAGATATAAAAAACGGGAAAAGGAGCTTCTTTTCTTCTTTCTTCAGTCAGGGCGAGTCAGACGGGTGTGGTAATGCACACTTGCTGGTTTCGTTCCCGTTTGAACGCAGAAATACAAAACGTCCATTGTTATTTTAAGTCAATTTTCTGCTATTTGTGTTAAACATGACGATGAAGATGAATAATAAACTGGAAAAATTAATGATGGGACAAACACAATGACACACCATTGCCTCACCATGGTGTTCAAACTTAGGACCTCTTCTCTATCAATGTTGATTTGATTGATTGAGTTGGAATTGTAAAATACGAAGTCCCCTTTGTGCACAGTAAGGCTAATCGGGACTGGACCTACAGTTTAAAGTGGGATCCAAACCACTATATGCCGCCACCGGAAATCGAACCCTTGATTACAAGCAGGGTTGGCATGTTTAAAACAAAAGTGTTTAAAACACTTTGTTTTAAACGTTTAAAACACACGGCTTTGTTTTTTTTACAAATGTTTTAAACGTTTAAAACAATGTGTTTTAAACATGTTTTTTTTAGAAGTGTTTAAAACACATTTTGGTGCTTGATATTTTATAGTCTGTGATATTTTTTTTGTTTGGCAACCCTGTCTTTTATTTAAATCTGTGTAAATTAATTTGTGCTTTACGTGTCTCGCTTATCACACAACACTTGAGCAACTTTATGTACTGACGTCATGGGAGAAAGCTTTTTAATTTTAGGCTAAATGCCTACGTTGTTAGGTTAGGCAGGCTAGCTATGTATGCACAAGGTAGCAAAACTGTTGTGCGACAAGAAAGACCCGTGCTTTACTGTAGAAATCGAAACTTCTCAGTTCTTTGTTTCCTACCGTCCTGTAAGTTTGAGACTGGTGGAAGCTGGAAACTAATATCTGAATACACAAGGCGTGCTTTTGATCATGAAGTGATTTTTTTTTCTCTTTCGATACGATTCATTGGTTTGTATAACTGAATGAAGCGCAGATGCTTACTTTTGGTAACATACTTTTTTGGCCGAGTCTGCTGCCACGCACGTGTCAGCAGTAAGAATAAGCTTCAAATTTGCTCCTGCCACGTAATTCGTCTGCTAAGAGGATGTTACAAATCTTAAGAACAGGTTGAGACGAGAGACATTCAAGTTTATGATTAGTGAGAATTAATGTACAGGTAATTTAGAACCTTTTTCTTTAGAAAGCATTTAGCGATATTATTTTAATGCTAACAGAACCTAACCTAACTACGAAAGCATTTAGGTTTATTATTAGAAGAATGCTAAGGGACATAATCTTATTAAAACATTTTTGTGAAAGTAATCGCTACAACTTCACAGTATGCGTTACAGACGTAATTGTATACATAGCATGATGAAATCACGATAAGACAAAGACCGAGTCTGCTGCCTTTTTTGAGGTTCCAGCACAAAAAGAAATTGGCAGCAGAAACTACCTATTTTTTTACTTGGAAAGATAAATTGATCTGGAGAATCTATTATGGCACTGCAGGTTGTTTTCTGCTTTATAAACTGTTCAGGCAGCAGGAAATATTTCACCCTGATTTTTCCAGAACGAGGATAGTAATTATATAATATTTAGTTTATTGAAATTTAGATGAATATGAATCCTAACCTACTTCAGCAGTGGGGGAAAAAAGGGGGCTATTACCCCCAACTTTTGTCCCTGCAGTAGAGGTGTGCGAGATCCCAAAAAGTCGGAACCGGGATCGGGGGGGGGGGGGGAATTCCCGTCCCGATCCCGATTTCGGAAAATGACTTCCCGACTTTTTGGGATCCCAAGCAGTCGGGAAATACCGAATGGTCATTTTAAAAAGTCGTCAATTCTCGACGTTTTCTGCATTGTAAATGTTTGGTACTTATCGGATATTGTTAGTTTTTGTACCAGAAGTGCAAAAACAAGCACTTAAGGTGGAAATTACGTGTAGAATTCGAGATTTGAAGAGCTTTGGGAAATTTCGAACATATCCCGTCCCAATTTCTCGACTTTTTCGGGAAATTGAGAATTTTCCCCGTCCCGAATATCGGGATTTAAAGAATTTCCCGTCTCGACCCAAAAAATTATGTCCCGCACACCGCTACCCTGCAGTGTGGTAAAGCTTATCTCCAAAGGTAAATAAACTGTCCTTGCCGTCACTGTACTCATAAAAATGAGTATTTTTTTTATAACGACTTTAACTATAATTTACTGGGAAAAGGTTGACTTTCTTTTGTTTAAAACATATTTAAAACATGTTTAAAACATGTTTTTTTAAACTCATGTTTAAAACTATGTTTAAAACAAAAAAAACATGTTTTAAACAAATAAAACAATTTGTTTTGTTCTTTTTAAAAGAAACATAAATTTTGCCAACCCTGATTACAAGGCGACGACGCTACCACTGCGCCAGCGGGGAGGCACTCTTTATCTATCAATGTTGAAAAGATTTCCATTGCAAAAGACGAAAATTAATAATAGTACCCGCACTTAATTTTCTGGCTACACAAAAAAATATTTCCTCTGGTTGCACAAAAATTTATTTCCCCTGAATACACACACACACAAAAAAAAATCTGGTTACACAAAAATTTAATACAGTTCGTGTGTACTTCAAGAACGTAACGTGTAACCTATCTGACTATGACCGAGCATCTTTTGAAAGGAAAAGTAATATTTTTGCTCATATCACTAAAACAAAGATAAAATCGAGATTTGAATGATTTCTCTTCTACCTTTAATGAAGTGCAAGTAGTGCGGGACGCAAATTTTTTGGTTGGGACGGAAACAGGACGGGGTATTTTTAAAGTCCTGACGTTCAAAACGGGAAAAATAATGTTATTTCCCGACTAAATTGAGAGATTATAGGAGCGGAAAATATTCAACATTACCCGATACTAAAAGAAATGTTAATTATACACATAATTTCACCCTCGGGTGATGATTTATTTTGCATTTCTGGAATAAAAACTGCTAATTTCAATAAATTTCGGACATTTAGTACAAAAAAAAAATATGTAGGGAATAAACTACTTTTAAACTCTATCGATCGGAACGGGATTTTTTTCAAGTCCCGACTTTTTGGGTTCCTACACATCCGTTGTCATTACTGCGGAGTCTACTCCTGCTAATGGGCTTCCAATTTTCACGCCTGACAGCCCTGATCGTAGTTTACAGCCTCCTTGTACATACTCATTCGTTCCTTTCATACACGACACAATCTCAGCTCCCTTTAGCGGCATGTTGTAAGTCTACGAACCGGAAGTTGTTGTGCTACAAGTATGGCGTCCGCGCGAAGGCAAGTCCTTCCGGTGGATAGCCCCTATAGGGTTAAACCAGTTCAACTTGCATAAAACACGTGGTAACAGCAACCTTGACTATGTACTGGCAACCCTGCCTAATATGCAGGTAACTACAGGAAAAATCTTCTAGACTCTGACCATGACTCACTCGACGTCACAACGCACCTGCCTATCATGAAGAAAGACAAGGAAAAGACACGAAATCCGTCAAGCATAACCAACAAAAACCAAGGGTAGTCCCCCACCACCTATGGCGAAAAGCTCCGTGGAATGTCATCCAGCGTGCGATCAACGCCTATCCTTGGTTTTTGTTGATGGAAGAGGAAGTGAATGAAGCCGTTGAGAACTTTGTTGAAATTCTGCATGCCATGATAAAGGACTTCGTGCCCACTTCGAGACCGAGATCTACCAAATACCCCGTCTGGTTCGACAGAGAAGTTCTCTATGTGTTAAAAAATAAAAAAAAAACAGGCTTGGTACCTACGGAAGCAGCACCCTAATGTTCACACTCAAGGTAACTATTGTGATATCAGACGTCATTCAAAATACCTACTCAGAAAAAAATATAGTGAACATATAAATAACATAACAACCGAATGTACTACAATCCCTAAGAGATTCTTCACATTACTACGAAATTCAAGAAAAAAAAAGCCCACGTATACCTACAGAAATTTTTCATAATACTGATATTGCTAGTGGAGAAGAAAGAGCCGAACTTTTCAATGCTTTTTTTCATCAGAACTTCTCACCTCCCTCAGTTTCCGACCCTCTCCCCCCACTTAAATGCTGTCTGTCCTCACACACTATCTTCAATCAAAACATCCCCCGAGGAAGTAAAATACCTTCTCGCTTCATTGCCCCTCCACCTGTCCCTAGCTCCAGATGAAATCCCCACAATATTCCTGCTTAAAACTGCCGACTCCTTGGCTCTTCCTCTGTCTGCCTTACTCAACAAATGTTTCTCTGAGGGTGTGTTTCCGAAAAACTTCAAACGGGCCAACATTGTGCCCATTCACAAAACTGGAGATAAAAAAATGTGTAAAATCCTATCGACCAATCTCACTTCTATCGCCACTATCAATTATTTGTGAAAAAATCATCAAGAACAGGTTACTTCAGTTTACGTCACCATATATCAACACAGTACAACATGTTTTTTTTCCAGGCAGCTCTTGCCTAACAAATCTTTCCGTCTAACTTTCGAATGCTGCCAGAGCTATTGATAATAACTCCCAACTTGACACTATATATCGGGTGGGCTGAAAAGTTCGTAGGCTGACTCATAGATGGCGTTACTAGAATTAAATCCATGTGATTTTTACTTAGTACTAACCTTCAAAAGATACGTGTATACATTTCACAGCTGCCGGATAATTAGTTCGTGAGATATAGCATTGTGAGTGAAGCAGCTTTTGTTATTGTGAAAAAATGGATAAAAAAGAATTTCGTGTGTTAATAAAGCATTGCTTTTTGGCGAAAAAAAATACTGTTGAAGCCAAGGCTTGGCTTGATAAACATTATTCGGACTCTGCACCAGGAAAATCAACCGTTGAGAAGTGGTTTGCTAAATTTAAACGAGGCGAAATGAGCATCGAAGACGATGCACGCAGTGGACGCCCCAAAGAGGCTGTTACCGACGAAAACATCAAAAAAGTCCACAAAATAATTTTAAATGATCGTAAAGTGAAGTTGATCGAGAAAGCTGAGACTTTAAAAATATCAAAGGAACGTGTTGGACATATTGTGCATGAATATTTGAACATGCGAAAGCTGTGTGCAAAATGGGTGCCGCGCGTGCTCACAATCGATCAAAAGCAACAACGTTTTGATGATTCGGAGCAATGTTTAGCGATATTCAACCGTAATAAACACGAATTTTTCCGTCGATATATTACAATGGATGAAACATGGCTCCATAACTACACTCCAGAATCCAATCGACAGTCAGCCGAGTGGACTGCACGTGATGAACCGAATCCAAAGCGTGGAAAGACGCAACAGTCGGCTGGCAAGGTTATGGCATCAGTATTCTGGGATGCGCATGGTACTATATTCATCGATTATCTAAAAAAGGGCCAGACCATCAACAGCGATTATTACATAGCGTTGTTGGAGCGTTTAAAGGATGAAATCACGAAAAAGCGGCCCCATTTGAAGAAGAAAAAAGTGCTGTTTCATCAAGACAATGCACCGTGTCACAAATCAATGAAAACGATGGCAAAATTATATGAATTAGACTACGAATTGCTTCCCCATCCAGCATATTCTCCAGATCTGGCCCCCTGTGACTTTTTCCTGTTTGCAGACCTTAAAAGAATGCTCGCTGGAAAGAAATTTAGCACTGATGAAGAGGTAATCGCCGAAACTGAGGCCTATTTTGAGGCTAAAGAGAAATCGTACTATGAAAATGGCATCGAAAAATTGTATGACCGCTATAATCGTTGTATCGCCCTCGAAGGCAACTATATTGAATAATAAAATCGAATTTTGTCAAAAAAATATTTTTTACTATGTTAGCCTACGAACTTTTCAGCCCAACTGTTATTTGGACATTTCGAAAGCCTTTGACAAAATTAATCATAAATTAATATAAATATAAATAAATATATAATTATAAATATAATAATAATATATAATATATAATAAATATATATTAATATAAATCATAAATATAAAATATAAATTATGGCCGCGGTGGCTCAGTCGGGAGAGTTCCGTGGAAGCCTACAGAGAGAGCGGACGCGGAAACTAGTTGCTCCGTGAAGGTCAGTGAAAAGTTGCCTTCAGGAAACAACGAGCGGGAGTGCCGTGTGCGTGTTGCTTGTGGCGTTTGGTGCAGTTGGCTGGCGAGTAAGTAGAATTGGAAAAGTACTTTAGATTAGTAAAAAGATGAATATCATTAGACAAAATACCATCCAGATACGCTTTCCGTTCGGGGCACCGAGGCCGTCGGCGCGAGAAATTCATGACTTTATACATGGACAATTTCAACTCCACGTAGATAAGATCTTGGGAATACAAATACCTACGCATTTTCGATGTGTTTTCGTAAAATGTATCAGAGAAGCAATAATGAAGCGAATATTAGAGAAATGTGGTCCGGAAACAAACTTTTGCTATGATAATGGTGAAACTGTAAAAGTGCTTTTGAGTGATGCGGGGAGGGAAACAAAAGCGGTAAGAGTGTTTAACTTACCACTAGAATTAGATGATGACTGTGTGAAAGAAAAAAATGACGGAATTTGGGAAGGTGAAATGTATAGACAAAGAAACATGGTCTGAAAATTTCAAATATCAAGTTTACAACGGGGTGAGAATAGTGAAAATGGAACTAAAAAAACCGATTCCGTCGTTCATTACAGTAAAATCTCATCAGTGCCATGTGATATACGACGGACAGCCGAGAACGTGCAGGGCGTGTGGAAAAGAAGGACACGATAGCTGGCAATGTGATAGTCGACAGATAACAACGCTTCATGTGAATAAAAACAGAGAGAGAAATTATAGCATGCTACTACTACTACTATAATAATAATATTAATAATGCCGTTATTATTATTATTATTGGTACGTTTATCCTGGTACTTGACCCCTCAGACAAAAGTTCCTGGTTGCGCATCTGAGGGGGTGTATTATTTTCTATGTAAGTGAAAACTATCCTGTTTCGTTCTCTGGCAAATTTCTTATTATTAACACACTCACATGCTTTATTCGTCAGTTATGCTGACCCTATGTTTTATTATTATTATTATATATATATATATATATATATATATATATATATATATATATATATATACGTATTAAAACTAAAACAGTAAGATAAAATTATGTTTTTCTTTCCCGACTGAACTTTCATCAAGGATTTTGCCCCCCCCCCCCTAATCTGCGCACGCCTATGAGCTGGAATATTGTTTCAGTAAAGTATATTCGGCTTCAAAACTGTTATCTTTGTTGTTAGAACAACCCTCCCGGAAAAGTTTGGTGGAGGGAAATTTTAGGACAAAATCTTTGGTGGGAAAATTTCTCCCTGTCCCGCACGGAATTTTGCTCCCTGCGAAATGATTGAAGACTGGTGGGGGGAGGAAGATCTTAATCTACACACACACACACACAATATATGTATACACACACATACACATTTGTGTATTATGATATGGTTATTTATAATGTTACTAGCTGATTGCCCGGGTATTTATTTATCCCAATCTTCTATGAAAGTTGTCCGTGGGAGAAACATGGCGATCTTAAATCCACTCCGCAGTACTTAATAGACTACCCCTGTGACTTGACTTGTTGATCGTAATCGAGAAAGCAAGTATACGTATATATCAAAAATGTCATCATTAGGGAGCGGAAGTTGATGGCCTAAAAAATATAAGTATGTGAGATATAGAATGTCCTAAAAAAATAGGGAAAATGACGTAAAAAGTGCAAAAAATGACCATTAAATTTGTGACTTTCATTTTAAAAATTGACATAAAAAGGAAATTAAACAAAATGCAATTTTGCTATAAAAAAAGAGCACCAAATGATACCACGTGCACATTCAATTAAAATATGCAACGAAGATTTCCAATGGAAACAACCTAATAATTTAAAAACAATTTAATAAAAAAGTCTTATACACTGAATCAAGAATATTACCAAAATGAAAGAAGTGACAAAATATGACAAAACAATACACCGAATATTGCGAAAAATGACTGAAAAATGCCGAAAATTGGGGAAAATGACCTAAAATCTGAAAATTGGCAAAAAATGCACTTTGAAATTCCTTTTTTGGGGGGTTCTAGATGAAGTGTAATATTGTGTGTATCTAATGGGCATCGTGTCCGAGATGTCAGAAAAAAGATGACATTTCATCAACTTCCGCTCCCTAGTCATCATGAATGTCACCAATTAGCTTAGCGACTCCGGAAACTATGGATTCGACACTAGTGTAGGTCATTTTTTACATTTTATTTTGCATCCCCTCTCGCCGATAGGTGATGAACTTGAGTTGAACGGCATTCGTAGTGTCACCATTCATCTTAGCAACCCCCGAAAACTATGGATTCCACACTAATATCTGTCGTTTTCGATTTTGTTTACATGTCATCCCCTTTCCACTCCTACCCGTAGGGGTGCCAGGGGTTTGAAGGGCAATCGCAGTGTAACTATTCATCTTAGCGACCCCGAAAACTATGAATTCTACACCAATATCTGTAGTTTTCGATTATTTTTATATGTCACCCCTTCCCACCCCCACCCATAGGGGTGCCAGGGGTGTCTTACCCCCACAGTATTTCTTTCCAGATTGCAAGTCATATGTGTACCAAGTTTGGTTGAAATCGCTCCAGGCGTTCGATAGTTATGCCTGAACAAACACACACACACACATACATTCATTTTTATATATTAGATTACAATTAAAGTCAAGCTTTTGTTTAGTTTTTGCTCCCTATTGTATTGTAATGAATCAATTAGAATTTATAATTATATTTCACTTGCATTCTTGATTTATTTTTCTTGTATGCATATTATTGGTGTAAAGTAGATCTCTCTTGAGAGAAAGAGACAGAGCATTCTGCACTCACAATCATACTATTTTGTGTGTGTTTTCGTTTTTATCCTTAGTAAAGTACGTAGGAAGTCAAAACTAATTGCTAATATTTTGTTGTTGTGACGTCCCCCTCCCAGGAAATTTTGGTGGTGGGGATTTTTGAGGTCAAGATTGTTGGTGAGGGGGGGGAATATCCCCTGGATTTCGCACCCTGCATGATAATATACTACAGATATATTTATTGGGACTTCTGGAACAGCTACAAAGGAAAAAATTTCATTCTCCAACTATTTTGTGTCACTAAAGAGCAATCTTACTATGCCAAAAAAGAAAAATTCGAAGAGTCAACATGCCTGTCAGTTGTGTATTATCCAGTAGGGGACTGATTTTTAGATGCTAAAAAATATATTATTATAATATCATATTATATATATTAAATATAACTACATTTATTATAAACTCCATATTAGGACTTATTATAAATTAATAGGCATAATTATTAATTCATATTAATTTTATGAAATAACAACTGGTTTTAGATGCAATTTGTATGTCATCCGTGAGTGGAGTCTTGTACAGTCACAGACACTTCTGGATTGGATTGTAAAAATCCCATTAACTTTCAATATGATCGTTACAACCCAGAAGTGTCCATGGAGAAATTTCTCTCCACGCCGCAGGAAGTTATTGGAGCAAACTTTATAAATGCACCTGCTCCTGATTCCCAAGGCGTAGTGATAACGTCATCACCTTGCAACGAAGAGCTTGTAGTTTTGATATCTGTTGGAGGCACATAATGGTTTAGATCCCACTTTAAACTGTAGGTCAAGTCCCGATTAGTCTATCTGTTCATACAGCATGCTTTAAAAACTCAACCTAAAAATTCAAACTGCAGGCAGGTTCGCAGTGGTCTTCTCTCCTTGATGAACAACCTCTATACTAGGGCAGTTGTAGTTTCCGGTGCAAACCCTCCCCTTTCACCTAACAGTTGTGTCATTGGGGGAAATTGGCAACGTCATTGTTCACTTGCGGTGTTACCTTTCCTACTCGTCACAGCAGGCACTCGAAACAGCCAATCAGACGGAGGTATTCTTGGAATCTTCCCAAGCTCTTACAATGTAGGAGGCCGGGAATATAGCTGGCCCTGTTTTAACAAATAAATTATTTTGTAGCTAGGATTCTCTTGCCGCTCGGATTCGTTCAAGGTCTCAAAGTTCAAGGGTCTCAAACCATTGTGGTGGAAATTAAGGGTCGTTCTTAATAATATTTATTTTTAAAGTTAAGCGAATGGTTTAATAGGCATTTTTGAAGTCAAATTGGGCTTTTAGGCATTTATAGGAATTCATAGTTCATTTAGGCAATTATAGAAATTTATAGTTCATTTAGGCATTTTTAGGAAATAGAATTTCGTAGAGGTGTGTACATGAAACACAAGGATCTCTAAATAGCATACATTTAGGACGTAACAAATATAAAAAATAGGTATGGCCTAGAAATCCGTTCCCTTATTATCAGTTTATACAGTTCTATTTTTTCGCTAGAACAGGTCATCTCCTCTGTATGATGGAGTACTTGTAATACCTTCATAATACGTAACCATTTTTTGTTGTTTGAATGTAGCTACTGCATAAGTTATGGCTTGTTTCCGTGTGCGATGCTGCCAGCTGTTCAGCCTGCTATGCCACTCATAGGGTATTCCGCTCCCCACTCAAATGGTTTCAAAAGTGGCCTCTAGTGTTTCTATATAGAGCTTGTTGAATAGCACTGACCAAAATATATTATTTTATTTTTCTAATTTTCAGTCTGCCACTGACAGGAGACAAATTTAATAAAGCAATTTCTATTTTTCTATTCATCTATATTTACAAGAATTAATGTAACAAAGAATGGTATTTTGTATGGTGCATTAAATAAATAAAATGGATGTCCAGTGTCAAAGCAGAAACTGAGTTCCAGCTCACTTTATACCCTGCCACACTGGGTATGTGGAATTTGAATGTTCATCACTGAATCTAATTACTGATCTAATTATATCTTGAACAAGATGAGTTGTGATCTCTTTGTGACACATCTCTAAGGGTATGATGGTCTCATCATTCTCTCAGTTTTTAAATAGAGATCTCAATTTCTGTAAATGAAACCAAAGCGTGTCTCTTGTCAGTACCAATCCTATAGAATTTGACTTGTAATACCATCATGAGCCAGGAAGTCATGACTTTTTTACTAATGCCTGAATCACTTCATGTTTATTATATATATATATATACCTGTGTATATATACAGGGTGATTCTAAAGGTATAGTACAAACGAAAACCACAGATACCTCCCATGAAATAGAGACGAAAGTTCCCCTTCCACTTTGCCGAGAGATGCCTCCGTGAGGAGCTAGACAACGCCGAAAACGTGTGAAAATGAACTTCACACTTCTGTACAGCCAGTACCAGTGAAGATAGAAAGGCGGAACAAACGAAGTCAAAAGGAACACCAAAGTCGCCCATCCGAAAAACACTAGGCGGCAGCTGCGCAACGCATGCGCATGGGGTTCCACAAAAGAAATAGGAGTGTCCCGCAAGACAAGTGAAGGGAATGGGTAGCGATCGACAACGGTAGGGACAAAAGAAGCAATGAAGCATGAAGTAACAATTGCACAGCGGGAAACAAACACATGCAGCGCGTGGGGAGTCCCCAAACACAGTGGGGAGACGCCGCAGCAAGAACAAAGCACGGTTCAACAAAAGAGAAAGAGGACCGGACGGGGAATGGTACCTGTCAAGGAGACAACAAATGCGGGACGAGGGATTCCCCGTTGCAGCACAGAGGGGATGTCACACATAGGTCGTGCGCCAGCAGGACAAACACAGCAACTACGGGCACAGGAGGTTTATTGCCACGCAAAGGTGCACTTACAGATAGGAATAGTACGTAGTACGTAGTCGTACCCCGGACTGACGTTGTTACAAAAGTTGCTCAAATTGACGACCACCACATTCAATGCAGGCATTGCAGCGTCGCAGGAAATTCTGGCGAACCCTATCAAAAATCCCTGGCATGGTACACACCTCGGCCGATGCTGCAAGTATCCGCGCTACCAATGTTTCCTTGTCAGGCACCGGGGTCTCGTAGACGAGTGTTTTCACATGGCCCCACAAGAAGAAATCCATTGGTGTGAGGTCAGGCGAACGGGCGGGCCAGGGGACGGGGCCCTCTCTGCCGATCCAGCGCTGTGGGTAGGTACGGTGCAAAAGGGTTTGCACTGTGCCATCAAAATGTGCAGGCGCTCCATCCAATTGAAACCACATACAATGTCGCACGTTGAGGGGTACATCTTCTAGCAGCTCTGGAAGGACTGATGCAAGAAAGGTGCGATAGAGGCGGCCATTTAAACGTGGTGGCAGGAGGTATGGACCGATAATCTGTTCATCGATGATACCTGTCCAGATATTTACTGCAAACTGAGTCTGATGGTGCACCTCGACTGCTGCATGTGGATTTTCATAATCCCACACATGGCTGTTTCGGCAATTGAAGATGCCCTCACGGGTGAATGTTGCCTCGTCCGTGAAAAGCACATGGCGCAAAAAACGGGGATCGTCGGTACAAAACTGCAACAGTCGTTGACAGAATTCCACACGTCGTGGGTAATCCCCAGCCTGCAACGCGTGGACTCGCTGTGGATGATAGGGATACAGCAGATCATCATGAAGGACACGCCACACTGTCGACTGTGATACTCCCACTGCACGTGCAATGCTACGGGTGCTAGTGGACGGTGTGTCGTCCACGCGAGCAAGTACGTCCTCCTCGACCGCCGCGGTGCGCACATGTCTTGGGTGACCGACATGATGGCCTGCACGTAACACACCCGATTCACCAAGGGTACGGTGCACGTTCGAAAACAACCTGCAGTCGGGTTGTCGCCTCTCCGGATACCGTCCGCGATAAAGGCGTGCAGCTGCTCGGCCATTGCCATCTGCAAGGCCGTAGACAAAATGCATGTCCCTCAGTTCTACAAATGTGTAGCGTTCCATGGTACGGTGAGGATAGTGCCAATTATGGAATACTGTACTGCAGTGCACAGGTGGCACACACACACACACACACTGGTCACAACGGCTTCAAAACAACGTACTCAATTGTCGTATGTCAAGCACACCACCACCGCACCGGCTCTTTCACTGACACGCTCCCTGACGCTGCACTTCCAATCAGCCCACACGTCCGCACGGCGCTGTGGTACAATCAGCTGACGTTCCTGAGCCACCCGTGCCTGTGCTCTTCACTACCTGACCACTGCCGTCAGGTGGGGCCATGTACTCTGGGGCCTTGTCATCGTGGAACACATGTAGCGTCCTTCATTCTTGCCCCATTCACCCACAACACGTACTTCGTCCGTCTTGCTCGAGCCGACGGGGAGCACTACGTACGATCGTGTGGTGTTTGTGTACACCAATGTGGGGTAACCCAGCTGTTGAACAGACCTGCATACCCCCACGTAGCTTCATTACACGATTGTCCCACGCAGTTTATCTGTCCAGCCTTGGTCGGCCCGGTCTCACACCCACGCGGCAGTGTGCGGCTGCGGTGGTGTGAGGCCACGCTTGGTTTTGGAGCGGAAGGCTGCGGCCGAGGAGGGACTCGAGTTGTTCGGCTGGGGTTGCTCTCGGAAGCAAGCAGCCGCGTCAGGTCTGGGAACGGTGGACCTGGTGATCGGGATGGAAACATTCCGACCTCGTCCATTAGTGTCGTCCACCGTACGGAGTGGTGGGGTCCGTACGACACTCCAGCAGCCTTTCGCCCGCTCCCACCCAGCGATGTGCCTCCGGCTTCATTTCTAAGAGGCTGATTGGGCCCCATCACGACGTTTGTTACAACGTCAGTACGGGGTACGTGGTCCTATCTGTACGTGCACCTTTCATTAGCAATAACCTCCTGTGCCCGTAGTTGCTGTGTTTGTCCTGCTGGCGCACGACCTCTGTGTGACATCCCCTCGGTGCTGCTACGGGGAATCCATCGTCCAACATTTGTTGTCTCCTTGGCAGGTACCATTCCCCGTCCGGTCCTCTTTCTCTTTTGTTGCACCGTGCTTTGTTCTTGCTGCGGTGTCTCCCCACTGTGTTTTGGGGACTCCCCTTGCGCTGCCCCGAACCATGTACGCGTCTGTTGCCTGTCGAGTGTCACGGACCACTTTGCTTGCATTCTCGGTGTGTTTTTACATCCTACGTCATCCTCCCGTGGTTCTGCAACCCCGCACTACTTTTCTCGACTGCACTGCTTCAGTCATGGTGTTTGTTTCCCGCTGTACAATTGTTACTTCATGCTTCATAGCTTCTTTTCTCCCTACCGTTGTCGATCGCTACCCATTCCCTTCACTTGTCTTGCGGGACACTCCTATTTCCTTTGTGGAACCCCATGCGCATGCGTTGCGCAGCTGCCGCCTAGTGTTTTTCGGATGGGAGACTTTGGTGTTCCTTTTGACTTCGTTTGTTCCGCCTTTCTATCTTCACTGGTACTGGCTGTACAGAGGTGTGAAGTTCATTTTCACACGTTTTCGGCGTTGTCTTGCTCCTCACGGAGGCATCTCTCGGCAAAGTGGAAGGGGAACTTTCGTCTCTATTTCATGGTAGGTATCTGTGGTTTTCGTTTGTACTATACCTTTAGAATCACCCTGTATATGTGTGTGTGTGTGTGTGTATATATATATATATATATATATATATATATATATATATATATATATATATATATATATATATATATATATATATATGTTTTTGTGGAGGTGACAATAAAATTGTACCCAAATTCTTGAAACATTCACCAGAGAACAAATCGAAGTACAAATGCTACGATCTTGGTATATTATTCACCACTCCAGACCATATCAGAGAATGTGTCTTTAATAATGAGAAAAATGGAGAACCTGATTGGAGAACTGTCAAGAATTCTCAAGGCTGGGCAAAGGCCATGGCAAAGAAGCTAGACCCAGATATTGAGAAAAAATGAACAACTTTCTAATTTCTGGAGGAAATTCCTTGGAGGAAGTCGCCCCTTCGCTACATATGGATATGTCGCTATTACAGATAATCTTTCTGTGAGTAAGCAACTCTTTGCTAAATATGGAGCACCCTTAAAAAAAATAACAGAGCATGTGGCATTCAAGATTTATTCAAAAGATATTTTGGGGGGGCAATGCACCTTTCATTGCTTTTATTATTCTGCTTGTAATGATGTATTGTTCTCTATGAAGTGCAGACTAGAAAATATAAATGAATGGGCAGTTGTAGAAAAATGCACTTATTTTCAAAATAGACATTTAAGTTAAATCACATATTATAATTGTGTAGCAAAGTTTTGTCATAATCACCCTTGGTATGTGAATCGAACATGAATTACCTTTACGAGTTTGGTTGTTGCACAACAAAAATATTAAAAACCAGTGGCGCAACAATTTCAGTTCTCCGTATTAATACATTTCACTTTTCCAATAGTTGTAGCTAACTTCATTTTCACAACAGCTTCCCAGATGGCATAGTGGTAATTCTTTGGCCTTGCCCCAAGTTTGATTCCCAGTTGAGAAACACTGCACTGGAGGTACAGATCCGACTAGTTTACCAGAACATAAAGTTGACGAAAAAACAAACTTTCGACATTTCACAAATTATTCCATAAGAACATGCATTTGTAACAAAGTACAGTGCATTTAGTGGTGTATACTCTGATGCAGGCAACTTGCACTGCAAGTGTATGGGTGTAGAGGGGAGGGGTCATCAAGAAAAGCTGATAGAAATTAGCAGGGATTGAATTCTGCTGCTGTGAATTTGTGGCAATTTGATTCCAGTTCCTAGAAATTGCAGCAGCTTACAAATATCTTGCATGTATTTCCTCAAACTTCTTTGCACATTTATGGCTCCTTTAAGGAAGACAAAAACTTTCAATATTAGAAACTTTTCTTACGTATGTCATTGAGTGGGGGAAATGCAAGGGCAGTATTTCATAACTACCATCCATGTTTTCACCACCAATTGTACCGTGGTATCTGCTAGAAAAGTTGAAAATATTTGAAGTATTGACCTTGGTTCAATTCATGTTCTTACACTTTCTAGTGCCTTAGTGTGAGTTATATTACTTGTAGACAGCTATAGAGTGGGTACCTTTCCTCTGTGGTCAGCAACTGCGAGACATTTTGCAAGGTTCTGTGTATACAAAAGTAGGGCTAATATGTTTAATATTATTATTATTATTTATTATCTTAATAGAGCTATTGAGATATGTATGTATCCATAAATAGCTCAATAACAATATTATTATCTGCATTATTGCAGAGATATGTTTCATAGTAAAAACTTAATGCACATAAGTGTTAAATGAAAACATTACTGGTATTATTTATTTATTTATTTAAAGTTTGGGTGACCAACAGGTATTTAGCTGATTTAAAAGTTACAGCAACAAATACATGTTACGCACATACAGATAAGTTAGAGGTTGATTACATTATCAGAATTTGACATACGAAGCTAGAATACGCTTAGTCAAGAAAATCACATTATGTAAAAATAAAGCAGAGAATTATTGGTATGTACAAAGAAAAATAAAGAAATAGAAATTCACCACACAGGTATTACAATACATGATCATTATTTTTTCTAACTTGAGAATTCAACTAATGGTCATTATATGTATGGAATATACAGATGGGGGACAAAATAATACGAACACCTGTGAAATTAGAGAAAATTTATTAATATGGGGTTGGACCACCCTGTGACTGAAGTACACTTTGTATGTGACTTGGGATGGATGCATAGAGGTCATGCACAATGTTTAAGGGAATATGGAGCCATTCTTCCTCCAGAGCAGTCTCCGATTCCAAAAGTATAGCTGGAGGCGGACTTCGAGCATGCAGTTTGGACTCCAAATATCCCCACAAATGTTCTATAATGTCAAATCAGGAGACTGTGGGGGCCATTCAAGATATCCTACTTCATCGTCATGTTCTTCAAACCGTGTTTGGACAGACCCGGCAGTGTGGATAGGAGCGTTGTCGTCTTGAAAAAGCAGCCGCTCCCAGGAAATAAAGTCTGGACAAAAGGATGGAGATGATCCCCCAGAATGCCCCGATAGTGATTGGCGTTGATTGTCCCATGCAGAAAAACAAGTGGTCCCACACTATCGCATCCCATACCATAATGGACCCACCTCCATGCTTACATTGATTGATTGATTGATTTAATTTATTTTACTTCGCGTTTTGTGCCTCTAGGCTAATTTGCGAAGATGGGGATGAGTGATGAAATGATGAAATTGATGAATGGACATTCACAAACAACCAAGCCCGACTGGGATTCGAACCCGGGACCCTTGGCATCGCAGCGCGATGTGCTAACCACTCGGCCACAGGGTCGGGCCCCTCCATGCTTACAGTCTGCAAAATGCAGTCAGGATGAAACTCATCTCGGGGCATTCTCCACACATAAACACGCCCGGTGGTCTGAAATAATGTGAATGTTAATTCATCAGACCAGATGACTTGTTACCACTGATGTGGGGACCAACTTCTGTGAGCTCTGCACCATTGTCGTTGCTTGACAGCATTACATGATTTCACCAATGGCTTACAAATTGCCACTCTGCCAGGAATGTTTGCAGCATGGAGTTTCCTTTTGATAGTTTTGGTTGAACTGGGGTCCTGGAAATGCCTGTTCATTTCAGATGTTATCTCGGATAACGATTGCTTGTGCTTTCGGGCCACTATGCACTTCAACACCCTCCTATCCTGAGCAGAAAGTTTTGTTTTTCGCAAACTTTTATAGTATAAAAATTGATGTATCTGTCCTTCACACAATTCTACATAAACACATTCTTTTCACTATTTTAGACTAATAATTCATATTTTCCAATAAAAATAAGTGCACAAAGACAATAATTACCTATCACTGATGGTTAGTTATGTGTTATTTGAACTTATGAAGCTTATATCTGAACATACTTGTCTCTGTCTACTTGATTATGAAGTGAGTTTATCTCTCTTACAATACGATTTATTGATTTTTAGACATATACATGTACATATCTTTGGTTCTATGGATCTACTTGTTGAGGTAGAAATTTCTTTGCAGATTATTTGCAAATATTGGGAACAATATTTAAATCTACTAATATTAATACTAATATCAATACCAAATGTATTTGTTTAAAATGCAGTTGACATTCATTGCAACTGCAGTTTTCATGAATAGTATATACATGCATGTGTAATATCATTATATTAATTCAGTAATGTGTTATGTGTACCAAGTGTATTCACTTACTTCCCTTAATTCCTGTTGTTTCCTGTGGAACATAGAGCATCAACAAAACATCTCCACCTGGTCCTATTGATGGCAATTCTCTTTACTGCATTCCAGCTCTCTCCTTCCTGCAATGCCTCAGCATGAAAGATCTTTGCCACGTCTGTCTAGGCCTCCCTCTTTTACTTCTTCCCTGTGGGTTCCAGTCTAGTGCCTCTCTCTCAACAGCCTCATTTTCCTTCCTCAATGTATGCCCTATTCAATACCATTTTCGGCTCTTTATTTGTATGGACACCTCGGTTTCTCCAGATTTTATCCAGAGTTCTTGGTTTTGAATCATTTCTGGCCAAAAGATATTCAAAATTCTTCTCAGGCCGGTGCCTGAGAAGGTCTGTAGTTTAGAGGTGATCGTTTTTGTTACCTTCCATGCAAGGGCGCCGACTTTCCAAAATTTCTGTGGGTGCATATCAATGGCGGTTAGATCTGTAATTATCAAGTATTGTATACTTTAAACAACTTACATGCAAAATGATTGCAAGAGGCAATGATATTATCAACACGTTACTAAAAGAATATACCACATTCATACAAATTAAAATGAAAAAATCTTCATAAATGCAAATAATTTTAATTGTATTGCAGAAAGAACTTTGCAAGGATTTTGTTGTGAACAGAAACTACAAAATGTCTGTGTACCAAATAATAATAATAATAATCATGACATGTTAACTTTCAATATAAAACACATTCCTTCTTACGTCATTTGCACTTATGAATTTGTTTTCAATTTTGGTAATGTCAATATGTTTAGTCATTTCTTTATGAACATGCAAAATTGCCAAATCATTCAATCTTTTTTGGGTCATTGTTGACGCAAAAAAAGTTTTCAATCGTCTAAGTGCTGAAAATGACTGCTCAGAGGTACAAGAAGTAACAGGTATAGTTAAAATCACCCGTACAAACTTCACAAATTCTGTGAGCATTTCACGCATGGGACCATTGTTTTCTCTACTTATAATATTTGTAATGTCTGACAAGTTGGCCACTTTTTCTTTGTTCATTCTGCCCACATCTAGAAACATGTCCCTGTGGAATGTTAGATTGTCTTTATCAAAGTTTGTCCCATATAACTGCAGAATTCGATCAGCCCCAATTTGACCGATAGCAAAAGCTTCAAGTTGTGAAATAAGTTCCAAAAGCTTTGCTTGAAATCTACGATTTAGCGAATCCACAGCCACATCAATTATTTCAAAAAAATATTTGTCTGTATATTTCCTCCGGCGTTTGATACGTATGAGGATCACTACCTTCGTCGTAGCGTTTTGGCATCTTCCTTTTTCTAGGCAAAACTGGTTCATCAATGTTCAATTCCTCCGCTTTCCTCATGGTTTCATTGCACAACTCAAAAAAAAATATCCCTTTGTGAAGCTAAACTTGCAGACAAAGTTTCCACCAAAGTTTTGATTTCTCGGTATGACAATCATTTCTTCTGAAAAGAAGAATGAAGTTGTTCAATCCTGCCGAAAACTGAAACAAACACATTTGAAACAATTATGTTTTAGAGGTTAGAAATTTGAACTTCCATCTCAATGTTTTAATTGCTTATTATTTTTTTGATAATGGCAAGTGAGAAATATTTATTTTATTTTGTTTTTATCAAACTAAAAATCTTGTGGGTGCGGTGCACCCACAAGATTATTTATGTGGGTGCTCGAGCCCCGGAGCACCCACGTAGTCGGCGCGCATGCTTCCATGTCTCAGACCTATATAAGAGTAAAGACTTAATATTACTTCGAGAAATACAAAGTTTGGTCTTCATAGATATCTTCTTGTTTTTCCTTACTGGATAGAGCCTCACAAAGGTGCCATTTGCTTTTTGGATACGTTGAGAAACATCCTCTGCAGCCCCTCCATCTTTTGCCATCACACTACCCAGGTAAGTAAAGCTATCCACATTTTCAATAATCTCTTCACCAATACTAAATGGGTCTGTTTTTGAGGAGTTAATCCTCAGTGCCTTGGTCTTCTTGGAATTAATCACAAGTCCTACTTTTTTTGCACTTTCTATCAAATCTGCTAGTTTTGTTTGCATATCAACATGTGCTTCGGACAAGAAGCACAAATCATCTGCAAACTCAAGGTCTTCTAGTCTGTTATTCAATCCCCATTGGATACCACTTCTTTTCCCTCCTATTACATTTTGCATCACTGCATCGATCACAATCAGGAACATTGTGGGTGATAATATACAAGCAGTGATCGGAAGTAGCATGCTACTTGTAGCATCGCTACTGTAGATAGCTACAAAACTTGTTGTGGTAGCTGTAGCAGAGCTACATTTTGAAAATTGTAGCTACAGCTACATTTTCTCTCTCCATTCTGAGGAAAATTTTGAATGTGACCATGGAGTCAAAGAGAAATTCGACAATAACACTTACTTTTGCAGGAGGTTCATAAAGACAAAGTCTATTACATGGAAATACATGTAATCTAGATTATAAATATCTTGATATCACATATTATAGATATCTGCGTAATTTATTTTATTAGTATAGAATAAATCTAATATCCAGATAACTAAACTGAACTGGCATAAATTAATATATTCTGGCTAACAGCTACGTTTTTTGAGCTGCATCGTTATTTTGACGAGAAACATGCCTAGTTTGCTTAACCCATGGGGGAAAAAGCCCCATTTGCACCACCCCAGAAACAAATCCTGTGGATATCCAAAGTGTAAGAGAGAGGTAAATGTCATTAATTACTGTGTAAAACACATCTTGTAGAGCAAAATGGCGATCAATGGATGGACAATGGCAAAGCAATAATGCCAGAATTCAATGGCTCAGTACGTTAACAGCATTCATCATTGTTAATACATAGGATCTCACTCGCAAGAAATGATTGTTACAAGAATGATATACATGCACGTTCTGGAATTACAATTATTTTCGTCAGAATATTTGTTCACAAATTTTAAAGTTGCAATATGTTTAGAATACTCGGGTTAACACATCAGTTTCCTCAGTATATTTTATGATATTTTAAAAAGTATGTACGAGTTATTGACTTTTCTGCAGAAACGATAATTTTCTTTAGTTAATATACAGTTTCAAAATGTATGTATTTCTTCTACTTTTACTTCATTTTGCTGTAATATTTGCTAATCATGACAATGAGGATGGATGGTTTATTTTGTTATTCTGTTATCTACAGTCCACTTTCTTCCACTTTTGACGAATTGTAAGAATGATGAATGTTGATGATGAGTAGTGTGGGGAATGGAGAAGCAGGAGAATCCCATCCTCCCTATAGGCGTCTTCCCTAGTTTTTGTTTTGATTCCACTTCATGCACAGATAAGCTAATCAAGATTGGATCCAAATCACTAGTGCCTCTGCCAAGTATCGAAACTGGGTCCCTTTGATTACAAGCTGACAAAATTTCCACTGTGTCTTCAGGAAAGCATTCCCAACAGAAAACTTACGTAAAACCTCGCTCCACCTTTTGATCACTTAGCTTTACCAAAGATGCATTCCCCAGCTATCCGCAATGTTAGAGCAAACATCTAATGAATTACAGGAATTACGATAATAATAATTATCTATTTTCCAGTAAGTACAACTATCACATTAAGGGCTTCTTTTGAATATCCATGTGGTTGTTTCAAGGTTGTTTTTTTTTTTATGTAGAAGTAGCGCAAAAGTAGTGAAGTAGCGAGTAGCACACATGAGTAGCGTAGCGAGCTACTTTTTAGTAAATGTAGCTGTAGCTGTAGTGAAGCTATATATTTGGACCAGTAGAGGTAGCTGTAGCAAAGCTACTTTTAAAATGTAGCGTTATGACCACTGTATACAACCATGCCTCACTCCAGACTGCACATCAGATACAGATACACGGCCTTCATGTATAACTCTACATGTATAATCACGATAAGTTTCTCGAATAAGATCAAGCATTTTTGTGGGCACTCCATATCGTTTCACTTCCTTCCACGTTGACTTCCTGTTTACCGAGTCAAATGCTTTCTCGAAATCAATGAAAACTGTATAGACGAGGTGTTAATTTGATCGATACAAGAGCAATTTGATCGAAAACCTGCCTTCTCTTCTGAGTCTCAAGTTAACATGTTCCTTAATTCTGTTTAGGATAACTCTAGTGAAGATCTTACTCGGAATGGAGAGAAGTGCTATACCTCTCCAGTTGTCACACTTTGATGTATCCCCCCTTTTCGATAGTGTCACCAACAGGCCACTCCTCCAGTCCTTAGGCTTCTCTCCCTCTATCCATATCTTCTCAAATAAGGGCTGCAACATATTTTCTGTGGTGTTTATGTCACTTTTCGTCACATCTAATGGTATGTTGTCAACACCCACTGCTTTACCATTACGTATCTCTTTCAGAGCCTGTTTAATTTCTCCTACTGCTGGAACATCAGTCCTAATTCTTACACTGTGGTCAATAGCACCATCATTATCATTTTCCTCTTCCTCCTGGTCTATCTGAGCATCCACGGAGCGATCAAGGATTGCAGAGAAGTGTTCCTTCCAACGTTTCAGTTGGTCCTCAATATTTGTAAGGAGGGTACCACCTTTATTTCTCACTGGTCGGTTTCTCTGCATCTGTTTCTTTGACAGAACTCTTGTGATGTTGTATAGTTCTTTAAGATTTATCTTTTTTTGCTGCTTCCTCTGCCTGTTGGGACAGATTGTCTACCCAATTTATTTGATCCCTACGAACACTACTCTTTACTTCTCGATCCTTCTCTGGATACTTTGTTTTCAATTCTGCCTTTCTTGCCCTTGTCCTGCTTGATTTCATTGCCTCCTAAATTATTTTTCGCTCATTAATTTTTTCCCAGGTCTGCAGAGACATACAATATTTTTTCCTCCTATCCTTAAAGCCCAGAACCTTTTCACTTACTTCTGTGAAAGCAGATCAGATTTTTGTCCATTTTCTTTCAATGGTTTCATTCTCCTCACTTTCATTGGTCAATACTTGGAACAGATTTCTCAGTTCAATCCTGAAGGTTTCCTGGAGATTCTTATCCTTCAACTTACTAACATCATACCGCTTTCTTGTCTGGTCCGTTCTCTTCTTCTGAGCTTGAATTTTCATTTTAAAGTTAGCCACTACCAAATGATGATCACTCCCAATGTCTGCACCTCTCGTTTCTTACATCCTGTAGTGAACATCGCCACCTCCATCCAACTGCCACATGGTCTATCTGATTTTCTGTTCGTCTGGTGACACCCATGTTACCTTATGGCATTTCTTGTGAGGAAATATAGTACCATCAATAACTAAGTCATGGCTAGCACACAAGTCCACAAAAAGTTGTCCATTCTCTCCTAAGCCATGTTTACTCATGACATGCTCAAGGCCTTTGTTGTCCTGCCCTACCTTTGCGTTTAAATCTCCTCCAATTATTATGATATCCTTCCTTTTTTGCTTCTTTATCGTGTCATTGAGCTGCTTCTAAAACTCTTGATTATCTTCAGGCTCTGCTGCTTCTGTGGGTGCATAACACTGTAACATAACGATGTTTCTGATATTGGTTTTGAAATGTGCCACAATTATCCTCGCAGACACTGGATACAATTGAATAAGGCTCCTTTTTGCTTCCTTGTCCATCAATATACCCACACCATCACGGCTCACCCCTTCACTCTCAGGTCTTCCAGAATATACGAATGTAACTCCTTCATCGGTATTTATCTCACCAAACTCTGACCATCTCACTTCACTTATACCTAGGATGCTCAGACAATAGCTCTTCATGCAGGCCACTGCCTGCTGTAGTTTTCTACTCTCCCACAGGGTTCTTACATTCCATATTCCAATTCCCATAATCCTTTTCAGGCCAAATGTCGTCATCTTAGAATCAGTTCGGCTTCCTCTTGTTGATGTTTCTTTAATATTGTGATTTAAAGTGTGCGGGTTATTGGCCCACAGCATGCGAACTTGATGATGGGGCTGCCACCTAAGCCTCCAAGCAGGCTAATTTTCTGTTGGGGTATTTTCTCCTAGTCTTTGAGGATTCCTCCTATCCACAACAAGACAGTGGCTTTCTCTCATATTTATACGCGATGAGAATGAGTGCCTATTCCACCAGCTATGCCATTCTGAAGGTCTCCTTCTTTGCCATAATTGCTGTTGAAGTCTTAACAGTAACCCTGGTAAGAAGCCCTTACAAGGTACTACCAGCCGGTGCCAGCTGGTGGACCAAGGTTTTTTAAAGAGGTGTTACTCCTCCTGTTTCCTAGTTCTTCCGCCTCCTTTGCTATTGAGATGGCCATCCATCTTCTTCTGCCATTGGAGCTGCTGACCAGCATAGTGTATATTAAGCATGTGTAATATCATTATATTAATTCAGTAATGTGTTGTGTAAGAAGTGTATTAACACAGTATTAATATATTTCAGTATGTATTATTCTATTGCGAAAATTAGAGGCAAATTTTTGCATTGCTATATCTAATTTGTAATTTCCCATTTACAAAATTTTTCATACAAGGGTAAATTAATTTTTGCACTTTTGGACAATAAATATATTATGAAAGTTCTCTTTCTGATTTAATTTTCCAGTAAGATACCAAACATCTAAGATGAAATAATTCATTGAAGGTACTCTACTTGGCTAGCTTTTATCTAGTATATCAGCGAAATGCATTGCTTGAACACATAGACATAACTGGCGGGAGGTGGTTGTAGGGGATCTGGACCCCCTTTCCCTGACCTGCCATCTGACTCCCTCCAGGAGATCCGGATCTCCTGTCCATTCAGAAGTGAGGGTGTCCGAGAAATGATTACAAAGCAAACTCGCCACTACTAAGAAAGGCGAATGCAAAGAATTAGAAATCTGGGAAATGACTTCTTACTTAAAGCTTTGTCTATGTTGAGAACAACTGATTCACTTTGAAGCAATTCTGTATATGCAGGACCATGTGCATTTTCTTTGGACCAAGACAGTGCATGAGAGGGCATTCAACATTCTTTCTCGTAGTTTAAATTAGGCTAACGGTAACCTGTGCCTATTCAGGCAGAGATCAGTTTTTGGCTCAAGGATTCTGTGGAAAATTCTGCCCACACTCTTTGGTCTTTATGGACTCCCGCAGACTAGAAAATCATTGGCCATGAGAAAAAGTGCACATGGTGCATACATAATTCTTAGAATTTCAAGCAGGATGGCCATTAGGAAACCTGTGCGAACTATACCCATGAGGCTGTTATAATTTAAAAAGTAAAAATAGTTATGCCTTCAATTCCCCATGAAATTCTACACCTCAACCAATGTAATTATTTTCTTCCTTCCTGTAATGATAATGTCATTGCCTTGTAGTTAAGGAGTCTTGGGTTCGATACCTGATCAGGCAAATTGTGGTTACAGTCCCACTTAAGCTCTAGGTCCAGTCCCAATTACCCTATCTGTGCATAAAATGGACTTAAAACTCAACTCAGTTCTTCCTGACCTTCAACACAAGGATTTCCCGTGAACTGCCGATGAAATCTGGAAGCATGTAGAGGAGTGGTGCTCAACCTTTTTGAAATCGCAGGCTGGTAAATTCATTTTTTAAGACGAGGGCCCAATCCCAACAAATTTATTCGTAAATACCTTTCCATTTTTTAAAAAGTTCATAGTAATATAAGTATTAATAATTAATTACAGCATAATCATAAAACTGACAAATATAAAGTTACATGTAAATTAATTATCTATCACTGGACTAATCCAATAATGTAACATATTGTAGCTTCCTCAGGTCAACATGCTGGTTTTTATTGACATATCCATTTCTGATAAAAAATTTGTAAGATTATTCAGTGTAAAACATGTGTAATAAATATTAAATTGATTGATTCAATGATGATGGTTTAAAAAAACAGTACTGAGAAAAATATTTATGCATTGTATCCCCCCCATGGAAGTCAACTGAGCAGGAGAAGCAGCAGAAGTATATCAACTTGCCAGCAAAACATTTTCTTTTTTATCAGATACACATGCTAAATAATCATGTGTGCAAAATATGTAAGTCAATAAATACGTCACAACACTAACTAATATTTTGAATTTGAAAGCACCACACTTATTATCTTCTTATCAGACACATACCAAATATTTAAATACACAAAGCATGTAATTTAATCAATGAATTAGTTCCAACACTAATGTTGGGTAAGGCACCCAAAAGTGAGAGTCTTTTGATCCATTTCATTTATCACCATTCATCCTCATCTTTGCAATTAGCCAAAAATGGCTGAACAACAAAGTAAAATAAAACAAATCAATCAACACTAATGTTTTGAGTATAAATATGCAACACTTTAACACAGAAATTATAAGTTATTGATAAAGTTAAACTTAGTTTCTTTTATTTCAACTGAAGGTAAGTTACGCTACTGAGACTTTTGTGGCTGTTTTCTGTCCGTTACATTATTTATTCTGGGATGAATTGAAGTGACAGCCAAACGGTGACAGATGCAAAGTTGTGGGTGGTTAGGGTGACCAGACGTCCTCTTTTATCCGGACATGTCCTCCTTTTTAGGTGTCTGTCCGGGGTCCGAGCGGATTTTTTAGAAATCGGTAAATGTCCTCCTTTTTTGGAAAGAGTATAGCATCGACCATAGTAAATGTGCTGCATACAGAATGCTTCACTTGGGGCGCGTTAAGTATTCGAGCAATGCTCACCTAGCATCTGGGAGCTCAACACGATCATTTTCCCGACTGAGTCATTAGTAGGATGCGTATTTAAGGCACTAAAACCCCTTGAAATAGTTTCCAAAATGATGAAAATAGGCACTTAAAAAGGCACCATAAACTAAGAAAAGGCTCCCTAAAATTAAAAAAAAGACTAAAATAGGCAATGGATGTGAACTTATTTAAATTTTCTTCTTATAATGCACAGTTATACTGTATTAGCACTTCAGTTTATACATAAAAGTGCGCTAACGATTAACATACTATAGCACTCTTTTGATTGAAATTCACATTTTCTGGGAATCGTCAGTAAAAGTAATTCTCACAAAAAAAAGTTTGTGCTAACGACTGTGCGAATTTGAACAAAGATGGAAAAACAATTTGCACCATTGTAACAAAAAAGATATTTAAAACAATGTTCCAATTCAGACCATCAAATCTGGCGAATTCCAGATTTCAGTCAATACAACATCAACAAAGCCTAATATCTTTCAATATAGGGAAAACCAAAGGCACATAAAAAAAAGCTTAAGTATGCAAAAATTGCAGAATCTCCATTTTTTGCCATGATTAAGCAAAATAGGCACTAACCATCAAAATAGGAATTTATAGGCACTATAAAAATGTGTTTTCTGAATAGAAACTCCATGAAACGAACTTTAATGTTTAAACATGAAAGTCTATGTTTTACTACAAAGGAATAAAAAAGGCAAATAGGCAAATTTCCGCACCCCAGTCATTAGTATTAACTACTGAGACTGCTGGAACGCATGTAGTCTGTGCAGTTCCTTTTCGGTTGATTGATTTGTTTTATTTTACTTCGCTCTTCTGCCGCTTTTGGCTAATCGCGAAGATGGTTATGAGCGATGATATGATGATTTTGATGAGGGAAACTCACAAAGAAGCCGGCCCCTGTGGCGGAGTGATTAGCACATCGCCAGGGGTCCCGGGTTCGAATTCTGGCCTGGGCATGGATATTTGTGAGTGTCCATTCATCAATTTCATCATATCATCACTCATCCCCATATTCGCAAATTAGCCAAAAGTGGCACAAAAAGCGAAGTAAAATAAAGCAAATCAAATCACAAATCACTCACAAAGAATACTCATGCTCAGGCCGAAGATATTTCAGTCTAATATCCAAGAATTAGAAAAGAAGTAAAATTCTTTGTCATTTTTTAAATAACAGATTAGGAGATTGCTTTCTTTGAGAGATCTTCTGAAAAGCATCTGTGAGCAAAATGTTGGTAAGATTTTTGTATATTGGTTAAATTATGACTAATGGCAAATGTATAGCCATTTTTTTTGCGGTGTCCTCTTTTTTATGACTTTGTCCTCCTTTTTCGCCATGCTCTGTCCTCTTTTTTACATGTATGTGTCTGGTCACCCTATGGGTGGTTCCTCTGTTCTGTTTTAATCACAGGTGTGGGAGAAACTGCAGTTTCACATAGATATGTGGTATTAAAACAAACAAGAAATTTAATTAATATTTCATGTAAATTTGGGTATTCAGTTTTCATTCTTATTGATAATTTCGAATTGTACATAGAATGCAAAGTACTTTCCAGTCCTTTGTCCAATCATAATTCAGGTTTCTTCATGAGAAAGGGCTGCTCTCTGGACGTAATAAAAGGATTCAAAATCCACATCCTTTTAGGATCCTCATGTTCAGGATAATGCTTTTCAGACGAGAACATCGCCATCTTGAAATGAGCTGTAGTAGGGCTTGGATTAGGTGGGAGAAGAGCCACAGGCTAAACCTCGCACTTTAATAAAGAAAATTTAAATTTGAATTTGGATAATATCTGCGAACAGAGATCATCATCTGCTTCCATAATATAACATGAATAAAACAAACATTTAAAGTATGTGACTTGGTCAGTGACAGTTGCTATGCAGATGTTATTTATGCATTCTGAGTCTGAGCTTTTCAACACAATCACTAATACTATTCTCCCCTGAATATTTCCAGTAAATATTTATTAATGAAAAATGCCTAGAAAACAAACTCCAGAAGTTCTCACAGCTTCAGCCTGCTATAACTGCTGCCATGGCCCTGTACTGGGTCACAGTCTAGTGGCTGAGAAACGCTGGTGTGGACTGTAGAGGACATCAATACAGACATATTTTTTTCAACTCTTTGCTAGCTCAGGTCTTGTTTCAGTTGTGTTTGTTTTACAGGATAAAAATATTTTTTCTTGAGGGTTCATTAAGTCGAAATGAGACCTCAACAAAAATAACAACAAGAAAAATCATTCACGTAGAAGTCCTCTGCTTGCTGTGAAAGTTCGTCGGTGGTTCACAGCAACACCATCGGTATGGGTATAGCCACATAAGTATATAAAGACTTGTGTGTTACTTACTAATGCTCTAAGTTGGAAGATGGCATTGTCACAGCTAGAAGATTTTACGTAAAACACCCTCAGCTATTTAGGAATGGCTATAACCAGGGAACAGATTAACATGCAAATACATATCTTCATACAATGCAAAAATCAATGTTATTGTGTATCCCACAAATGTGTTGATGTACTGAAGGTTCATGGAATAATGCAATGGGAAATATAATCAATATTTCCAATATAGACCCACAGTAGGCTGGATGCCATTTCATATCTCATATCTGTTGTCATTTGAGTGCATTGTTTAGTATCATTTTATGATGTTATAAGTCTTATGTTTATACTATCTCACACTATTTCATTTAATCTTTTAATCCATGACAGAATACATATATTATCCTTTTATTGTAACCTCAACATGGTTTTACTGATGGTACTATTTTATAATAGACTGTATCACTAATTCGAGTGCACACCTTCCAGCATTGAACTGTAATAGGCTAAGGTATCATTTCTTTTTTCAACTCACTATATTATTGTATGTTATAATGTGAAAACAAATTGACATGTCCGATATCACAGCACGTAAATGCAAACATGTGATTCATGGATGAAATAAATCTAATCTAAAACTGGAGAAGTATATGAGGCTACAGTTAGGGCAACACTATCCTATGGCACCAAACTCTGGATCTGGGAGGAAGAGGAATCCATAAAACTCCATGCAATGTAGACTCCTAAAACAAATGCTCGGTGTAGGAAGGAGTATGGCAAAGAGCAGGGTGGTTAGGGAATTGGGCAAATTCAGAGAGGAAGTGGAAGCTAAAATGAGGAGCTTTGAATACTGTGCAAAGATGATGACTATGGAATTGAAAAGGTGGGGGGGAGACTTAAAGAAACTTGGTGTACCATCACAAATAAGTGTGTGTGTGTAAGGAGAGGCAATGGGTAGCAAAAATAACAAAGGAATTGTATAGAGTAGGGTTTTGGTGGACTTGGGAAGAAAGAATAGAAGGGAGAATTGATGTGAGGATGATAGGAACCATGACAGACTGGAAGACATTAACAAAATAAAATCTGGCAGAATGTGGGGAAAAACTTTAACATTAGTATTAATAATGGATAAAGTCTGAGAATGGGAAAGAAGGATGGGTATAAGTTAAACTCAAAATGAGAGGATGGTAGTGCTGTTATGCAGTAAGGAAGAGATGAAATTTCACATTCTCATCCATGTGGCCTCCCTGATGGCGCGGTGGTAGTGTTGTCGCCTTGCAATCGAGGGGTCCTGGGTTTGATACCCAGTGGATGCACATAGTGGTTCGGATCCCACTTTGAACTGTAGGTTCAGTCCCGATTAGCCTTGCTGTGCATAAAGTGGACTTTAAGCACCAAATCAATCAATCAAATCAACATTCTCCTCCAATGAAAGCAAACCAGAGGGGTAAGATGAAAATAAATGTAACATTGGGAAGATAATGAAAACTGGGAGAGACCAGTGAAAATACAAATAGAAGATATCTTGGAACTCTTCCACATTATGTCTGGACAAAGAGACAAAGAAGCTGAAAGAGGAGCAAAAGCACCCACAGGGGGGTTCTGAGATTTATGTAATTCGAATGGTGAAATTGTAGCAATGTTTTATTATGCATAATATTGCTGTCTATAAATTACATGTTGTAATTTGAAGCAATTATTGCCATGTTCAACAAAATAACAACAATCAAAAGATGCTGGGAATGTGTGAATGGAATTGGCCACCACTTTGAACAATTCTTATAACACAAGTTAGTACTTGTTATGCAATATAAATACAGAGCATTCCCTGACATTCGCTACGAGACTTGGGGGCAAGTGGCCCGGCATCAACACTTGCCTTTCCCGATGAACGGGTCCGCGACAGTCGCACGCTACAGTCTGTTTTTTTCGCTCTCCCTCGGAAGTTGTGTTGTGTCATGTCCATGTGTTGAAGATTGTGGCTTAATATGGCACCACAAAAGTTTACATTACAACAAAGGATTTATCTTGACGAGTGTTACTTCAAAAAGAGGAATTGTGGAGAAGTGCAACGAAATTTCCTGGTGTCCCCGTTCCACATAGGACCACTCTATTAAACCTCGTGAAAAGGTTTAGAGTAACAGGGTCAGTTCTGAATAAAAAATAAAGTATACAAAGACAATCCGCACACCATCCATGAGTTCAAAGAGAGTATTGTATGAGAAATCGGGAGAATTATAGTAGACGAACTTGCACATGTAAATGCCAATTTCCTTCGGAGATGCCAGGAATGTGTTGCAGCAGAGGGACATCATTTTCAACATCTTCTGTAGTCAAGGTTAGTACGCAATATGAAAACTGTAATTTTAATAGCTGACTCTACCGACTGTCGCGGACCTGTTCACCGGGAAAGGCAAGCGCTGATGCCGGGCCACTTGCCACAGAGTCTCGTAGCGAATGTCAGGGAATGCTCTGTATAATTGTCTGCATGCTAAAGATATGTGCATATAAATAAGCAGGACATTACAGATCGAAATGCATCTATGCCATGCTTTGCCACCTGCAGTCACATGCTAGGTGGCCCCCAAGCCAAACTGAATATACTGTACTTGAAACTGGCACCAGAGGACAGATCAAAGTATACATGCTATAGACCTCTCCACAATGTGGCTACTAATGACAAAAATTCCTACTTTACAACTGTCAACTATTGTCAGGGGTGGGCAAAAATCTTAGCAGGAAAGCTAGATCCATCTATTGAGAAAAACATTAACGACTTCTCAACTCTGAAGCAAATCTTTCATTGAATATGCAGGGCTTACCATTAGAGATTTAACTTCCTGTGAGCACGCAAATCCTTGATACAAGTAAAGAATCCTTAAAAAGAATGAAAATAATAATAATAATAATAATAATAGTAATAATAGTAATAACAGAACACATGATTTATTCAATAGGTATTTGGGGGAGGGTGGATGGTACGTACAACGTGAATGCACACCTTATTTTTTTATTATTCTGAATGTAATGATGTATCATTTTCCATGAAGTATAGAGTAGAAAATATAAATGAAAGGTCAATTACAGAAAAAGGTATTTATTTTCAAAATAGGTAATCACCTAAAATAATTCCAGTACAAAGTTTTGTCACAATAATTCTTGGTAGATCAATCAAACATGAATTACCTTTATAAGTTTGGTTACGTTATATAAATTGACTAAATTTTATACAAAATAAGGTATGTCACTGTATAAACCTTCATGTTATGTTACTTTAGCACAGTACTGTTCTTAAAATTTCATGATTTAAATATTGCACCTTTTATTGTAACAAAGTTAATTTCACTGTTAACATAGTAGTTACTGCAGTCTGTTCTTGCTATAAAACATAATTCCTTTACAAATAACAGTATTACTAAAAATATATAAAAATATGAATATTTGCATGTGCACTTAGTAGTGATATGCAGATTTGACAATGTGAATTTTGCAATTGCATGGACCAATATGAAATGCAACTTAGATTTTGATACACGTCACATCCTTTGGTCAGGCATGCATTCACATGCATTATTTAAATCATGTAAATATAGAAATAATCATTTGCTGAATGACAACATTTTGGTAAGGGTACAGACCAACAACAGGAGTAATATAACATGGTTAGAAACACTGTATTCGTGATATTGTTACAAATGTTTTTTTGAAAATATTTCCATGATTCGTTATAAAAGTTACTTAAAACAGAATTGCGGAACCATTCTATTCCATGACTTTATACTTGTGCTGACAATATGTAGCGTGACATAATATAAAATATTTTGCACATATATATTTCAAAAGTAAAGTTTAATATTAATATTGTTACCATACCTCTCTTAACTTTTTCTGCCTGATTAACTACTTTGAAAATTGTTTGCCTACATTTTCCTTTCATTTCCTTTATGTATGTTTTGAATTGTGCACACAGTAAGCTTTCAAGTGGAATTACTACTATTTATGTGTAATACTTGAAGAAAAGCACTAATTGTGCTACTGCAAGAATTATAATTTATGTATACTACAGGCTAGCCCTATTTCAAATAATAAAATAATAATCTTAAATCCAGTGACATATATTATGCCAAAAAAATATTTTCCTCTTTATGCTGAGATAAGCTAATCAGGACTGACCTAGTTTAGAAGTGTGATCCAAACCCAGGGAGAGAACCTGGGATTCCATGATTATATGGGGAGTGGGGAGGCCCTATGGTGCAGTCATGTACACTTCTGGATTGCAATGATTCCATTGAAAGACAATGGGTTTAATTGTTACAACTCACAAGGGTTTGTGACTGTATAGTGCGCAAAGTGCAAATATCAGAAAATGAAATGAGTTCTAGTTAAGCAAAGTGGCTTTTTTTGTTGTTTTAAAATCTTCCATTTATAAAGCAAATAATAGCTTTCTACCTTGTCATAGGTAAATTCGGAATCTTCAAAATAAACAATGTAAGCCAAATAAATTTATATTCTTCTGGCAAGCAGTAGAATACTTTCTCCTGCACAAAAAAGGAAAAAAAAGGAAAAATTAGGGGCCCAGTTGCTTATGTGAAGCAAGAATTGTAAATGTGTTTGGTTCTGGGAACTGAGCTTATTTCTAGTCAAGCAAAAGGGTATGTCACTATTGTTTCCACATGCTCACACACACACCATCAGTTCAAAGTATAAACTTAAACACAAGAATATTAAAATATGAAACAATGAATCTTCACTAAACTCATTCTGTTATTTTATTTATGTATTTATTTTTTGGAATCTGCTAACAAGTGGAACAGCGAGTCTTTGATTATAGGAACTTTCAATGAAAAAATATGGCTCCGCCAAGTTTTCAAACATTCTCTGTCATTTCATGCCAATGTTTGACCACTGATCTGAATTCTCCAAATAAACAACACAACAGTAACTCTCAATTTATTGTATTTCAGATGGCAGCAACACTACATATTATCCCTCTCTTCAATTTGCATAATGATTATGTAATTTGTGTTGCAAAATTTAATTTTCAATATTAATGCATTGCAAAGGATCCCTAATGATATATATTGGTGACATGCAAGTTCTGCCTTTGGGGCTTTTTAGGTTAGTCCATATACAATCCCTTATCTGACTTCTCAAAGGGTGAAAGACTTCACATCAATGGGTGTGTGGCACCAGCCCCTGCGTGGTCTGTGGTGTAGGATTTGTTTGCTTTTCTTAGAGTTATTTGGAATAAAATATTATTATTATCTCTGCTTTAGAGCTTTATTCAAGCTTCCGATCATATACATAAATTTTTAAACAGACAATTCACCCGATATAACTTGCAGACTAAAACCAATTAGTTACACCACATATTAAAACCCTGGTTTTTTGGTGATGCAGAGAAGCACATTTATCAGAATCTAGGTTAGAAAGACCTGCCCCAAAGAGCACAGCAAAGATATTTTCCCCAGAGATTCCCTAATCACCAGCCTTTCAGCAACCAGTGTCCCATAAATTTACAGAGCTTTTCCCTTTTATACTTTTATAACTATAGTTATTTGTACATCCTCATAGTTACAGAACTTTTACAATGATTTACAATTTTCTTGTATTTTGCAAAATACCAAAATCCTTTACATTATTTTTTAGTAAGAAATCAGTTAGAAAAACCCTTTACATGTATGACATTAACAATAAAGTCTTTTTTTTAAAAAAAACATATTTTAATGAAAACAGAGTTGACCACAGATTATTCCTACACAGATGACTCAATTAGCATTTGAAAAACTTTTAGTCAAAGAGGGCGACTCATTGGTTGCAGCGCAAATTGGGGCCTAATTCTTTATTGGGGGGGAACAAGGAGCAGAACATGAACCTCAGGTTTCAGAAGGTTAAATGTAATTTGCTGAGAAAGTTCTGGTGTTTGCCATGACACAATCAAAGGAAAGCCAATAAAGAAGTCACAAACAATCATAGGATAGTTGATCACAGCAGTTAATAGTTTTGAAAGGAGTCAATAAATGTCAGTACAGTCCAGCTTGAAGACAGTTTAGATGTTTCATGTTCATGAGTAGTTACATATTGGAAATGGGGACCATGCTCACAGGGTGTACTACAACATAATGAAGCATTGTTGTGTAGATTTGTAAACAATGGGACATCTCGCAAAGTATATTCATAATGAAATGTCACTTTGAACCAATACCAATGCCAATAATCTTACTGATTCCCACCGATACCGGTATTTGAAAATTGCAATAATTAAAATATGTTCAATATATTGATCAATATTGGTGTGTCAATAACCTTCTCCAAATATATGTATCAATATATTACAAGAAATTTGCTTTATAATATTCAATAATTACATCAGAATATTAAAATAGATATTACATAATCACCAAATACAGTTTTCGTGCAAAGTGTGTGCCAAATAAAAAGAAAGTTTGAATTTTGAATAATTTCCAGGATAATTAGGCTCCGCGAAAATGTCATGCAACATTTCTGAGGACCCTGTGAAATACCCATATGTCAGAAAAGTAATGTCTGGTATCAACTGATATTTTCCAATACCGATAGCACAGCTCAACCCTACTACTAACACCTTTCTTTATTTTTCTTTTTTTTTATCTTTACTAAACAATGAAGCAAGGAACAAAATGCCACCAACAATAGCAGTAGTAACGACTGCTGCAGTTCCTATATCACCTGCAGTCAAACATGACGACAGTTCTTCTGGAGGCTTGCACCACAACTTAAAGCTTTTTAGAAAATCCTGACAGTTATTCCAAACTGGGTCATATGGTGTATAATTGAGCTTGTTTTTTACAACGAATCTCTGCAATTGCAACTTTGAAATTTTTAACTCATGAATTATGTTACTTCTGGGTAGTAAACGCATTTCTTCTCCTTTTGACCAAGAGATATGCTCAAAGCGTGGTGTAAGTTTTCCATCAATTTCATTTGCTGGAAAAATAAAGGAAAGACTGATTAGTGTCTTTTATGTGGGTGCACATATTAATATTTACTCTCAGTACAAAAATGTGACTTGTTTGACAAAGAAGCACCAAACCATAGGCCCAATGTTTGGGGAGGGGAAGGGACAATACATCTTGCACAAAATACTCCTCAGCGAGTCTGAACCGGCGACATGTCTATCAACTACAGGCCATGGAACTCCTAAATTGACTGCCAGAAATTATATATTTGGTAAAACACTGAATTTTCCAGATGTAAAAATTCCAGCTAAAAGCAATATATAGTGGATATAGTGAAATATAGATTTTGTCCCTATCACTTAACAGTCACAAAACTACTACACCGCCACACAATACAT
The DNA here is from genome assembly GCF_977018435.1 of Lepisma saccharinum. Classification (NCBI taxonomy): domain Eukaryota; kingdom Metazoa; phylum Arthropoda; class Insecta; order Zygentoma; family Lepismatidae; genus Lepisma; species Lepisma saccharinum. The sequence goes on along the minus strand of NC_139245.1, from coordinate 48,228,436 downwards.
AACAACAACCCTTATGGGCTAATCCATTTGTCACAGAATCAGTTTGGGACTGTCAGCATATACCTAATGACTGAATGTTTCTAAGTATGTAAAAGTATAAAACAGGTCATGCATTTGTACATCAAGGAAACATGGAATGTTGAAGTGCAAGTCAGTAGACAATAAATAAAAACACTAATAATCAAAATGTCACGGAATCATCTTCGGGTCAACCATAGTATAATGACATGTAGCAACAGAAACATATTTCTGTGAGATGCATAAAGAAGAAACAAATATCTGTTATTCAGAAACAAGCAGAGGCGAAGATATAGTACAAGCAATGCAAGCACTGCTTGCATTATTCGAATATCATTTAATGTACTTAATGTTTTAGCCTTATTTCGTTTCCATCGCACTCGATTTCGCGAAAAATTACGGCCGCAAACTCCCTCAGCAGCTCTGTAGCAAGCACCAGCCTCAATGCTTGCGGCTGCTCTGCGGGAAAATAACGCACCCGAAGGAGTCACATGGCGAAGCATGAAATTCGAGTGGAACCCGTCCACAACGCTTACACCAAAAGCTCTGCTTGCTGAGCTTGCGTTATTCCCGAAAATAGCCGAGCTCAACCGAAAGCAGAAGGATATATTGCCACCAAAAACTACGAGTAAAGAATATTTGTCTTCATGAACACGTAAACAAGATCGCGAATATAAAAATAATTCTTAGTCATAAAATAACTAAAATAAGTTATTATCATTGTTCTAAATTCCATATATATATATATATATATAATTTTATATTACAATTTATTTTAGATTTCGCGAATTGTAAAATGCGTAAAAAAATGGATATTGGGAGTTCGGGCGAGATGGTAAAGGGCGGGGGTTTGTGTTTCCAGTAAGTGAAATGTCTGCACCCCCGTGAAGAGTCTGCACCCTGTGTCCAGCTCGGTCCAGCTCAAATTACGTCAAAAGTGTTGACCGCACCAGTGTTTGCAACTGCCAAATTATTTACACAGTAATTCAAGTGAGCTGTTTCACAAATTTTACAACCACATTCAATAAATTGACTGCTTTTGAATAAAACTTGGGGTGAAAATAAAGCTATCTAAAAAGAACTCTCTACTGATATTTACACAGCACAATTAAATCGTTTACATTGTACATATTATGAACACAAGAACATGTTTTAAGTTTTATTATTATGACACAAGTGGTGCTCCCAGGATTTTTTGTAGTAGTCTCCTCATTTTGTCATCTTTTCCTGCCTTTGACTTTCCTTTCCATAGGAATACTGGGCCAAAGGGGGGGGGGGCAACCCTCCCCCGGCCCCGGACACGCCTCTGTATTTCACTTTATTACTTAAATATTATGTATATACTCTTTCTGCTGTAATGATTCTGATTCCATCGCTTAATTTCTATCTCCAAACTGATATATCTTTCCTTCCCATGATGAATAAAATTAAGGAAATAGGTTGGTATCACTTTCGGTCGTTTCAGAGATTTCCAAAGTGATCTTGCGTGGATGCTTTCCAGTTGTGGAAAGAGCGTGGGAGTGTCTTCACGTTTTGAGAACCTTGAGGACCTAAGATTTGTTGAATTGTTCGATAGCGGGAAATTTCCTATATATGTAAAGGAGTTTGGAATTTATTGTGGTGAGTACATCGTCTATGCATGTGTTTCTTTGGTTTGAAATGAAATTTTTAAATTTGTGTTTAACTTTTTATTTTAATGTTTGACTCCGAATGCGATTTTTAGGGTGCCCACAAATCCTAAATTACAATCACGCAGTGTAAATTAAATAAATGAGTTATTTTACCTAAATCCGTTTGGTCACCGTTTGCCCACATTAAAAAATAATGAACAAATAAAAGTACTAATAAATAAATAAGAAATTACGTACCCCTTTAGTCGTATGCGGAAAGTTCGCATATGTAAGACGTTTACTACCATACGAATAACGTTACCTGGAATTTCGAAAGTAAATGTGGCGTTTGAGGATCATATGGTTTATTTTTAGAACCGTCATTTTATCATCATATTTTGACAAATCCAGCGACCGGACCAATGAGGCTATAAACCTTTAATCCTCCTCTTGGCGTGCCATTGTACTACATGTTTTGTTGTACTGAAACATTGCTTGCCTCCTTCGTAAGACTACGCTTCGCTACTGGAAACAAGTATATGATGCAAGGAACACAATGCAAAAAACACAATATCTTTTAGCTTCACATATATAGAGTTCTAAAATAATATCTTGAATGATGTCATGTCACGGAATCAGCATCAAGGAATCAGAATTTGTCCAACATCACTAATGCACATACAAAACATACGTAAAGTGTTTGAAATTAAGCATAACTCAAATTAAAAATGAGAGATGCATGTATGTCATCACCTTATATGCATGATTACCAATGCTATACATTATCTACAGCCGACATATGTAATGAAGTGGTTTGCACAGCGTGCTACGAAGCCAGGGTTGCGAGTTTCAATCCCGGCCTGGTCATTGGTGTTTTTTGTGTGTCCCTTCATCAGTTTCATTACACCATCACTTATTCTATCTTCACGATTAGCCAAAAGTGACAGAAAGATGAAGAAATATAAACACAATCGATCAATCAAGCAACTATTATCTACTGTCATGGAATACAATGTAATGCACTACGAAGCTGGATATCCTAGGTTTGAACTCATATCAAGGGGGAATTTAAACTCTTATCGAACAGGGAATTTAAAAGTTGGAACGGGAATTTTGTTAAAAAATGAAACATTCAAATGCTGACCAAGGCAAATTTATTGTATAAAAAATACACACTAAAAACGTAACATTTCCACCCTCTGACAGGTGTTCTTTAAACAAAGATTCACAATAAATTGAAAGAGATCTTTGTCTGAAAAAGACCCTGTTAAAGGGTGGAAACATTACGTTTTTAGTTTATATTTTTTATACAATACATTTGCCTTGGTCAGCATTTGAAAGTTTCATTAACATGGAAACAAGGCTTAACAGTGTTATCATTGGGAATTTTGTAACAATCACAAGAGAATTTTCAGTCTGATCCAGGAACAGTACTGGAAAAAGGACAGCACAGCACAAGTGAAAATGAAGGGGTTGCAGGTAAGCTGTAAGAATTAAGCCCGTTTCCCTCAAATTTCAGAATTCAAAATGTTCGAAAATTCTAGCTCGATCATTTCAGCATTGTCTCCCTGTTGTATTTTTGTAAAACTGGGAATAAATTTTTGAAAATGTGTTACAAATTTTGGTTTCTGAACTTCTATTAATCCAACATGCCAGAAGTTTCAGGGGGGGGGGGGGTTGAACCCTAACCCCCCCTCTAAATACGGCCATGTTTTAGACTTATAATTTCATTTCAGTCATATAGTAATTTACATTATTGCGATAGTTTCTAATTCAAGTGGTGGCTTTTGAGGGGACAACAATATTTATCGGGGTAATATGCCCCATGGAAAAATACCTGCTTGTCCCTCTATGGAAAAAAAATCTGCGGACGTCCATGATTACCCCCCCCCCACCCCCTCCATGCACATGCCTATGGTAAGCAATATCTGTAATTTCAGTGTTTTTGAAATGGAATGCGTACCCTCTTTTGTAGTCGACCTCATTTTACCATCTTTTCCTGAATTTGATATTATTCTTTAGGAATACTGGGCCAAAGGGGGCCGTGACCCAAGACTATTAGAAGGATAAGGCTGGGTCCATACCTGATCACATGGTCCTTGATGAAAGCATGACAGACCGCTCCACGCCCCAGTTTCGCAAAGCAGTAATTATGAACAAAAAGGATTCCTCGTTATGCCCAGAAGCTAGTTGGGACTGAATATACAGATTCACTTAGGATCCGACATAATGTATGTCTTCAGAATTGGATCACACAGCTATTAACATATGTATTGCATCGGTAGTTTTTAGGTCGTCACATTTCTCTGTGAAACCTAAAGTTTCATGTAAAATTGAAGTTAATATGCCTGGTCATGTGTTTTGTTATACAAATAACGATTGAAAACAAAAGTTTTGGATATGTAGAAAATGTAAAAAAAGAAAAAAATCTTATCTGTTGCTCGCATTTAGGAGTGAGGAAGGAGCTGTTTTCACTTTAACTTCTTCAATTTGGTAACTTTGCTTTGACTGGTAATATTTATATCTTCACTAATGTTGCTTATTGATTCTAGTTCAGAGTCTTATAAATATTTGAACTACACTAGGAGAAATGTGAGGAAGTTCACAAAATAGAGCAATGGAGGATAGAAGTTGACTCTGTTCTCATTTAAGCATCACTGCTATATAAATAGCAAGTTCTGTATTCCCATGGGAATTATAACAGTTACTATGTATTATTAGTGTTGTTCACGAGACTAGACATGAGAAGAGATGGAATTTTCACTAGACAAGATAGACCCAGGTGCAACATAATCTCCTATTTGAGGTGCACAATGTTCGGCTATTAAGTATTAAACTTTAAATTACCACGTGAATTCTAGTTGAGGATTGCACTTGGTATGGGAAGTTTCAATCTCTAGTAAGGTTTGATTGATTTAACTGTTGTTTTAAATCCACTTCATGCACAGAAAGGCTATTCGGGACTTGACCTACGATCCGAACCACTATGTGTCTCCACCTGGTATCGAACCTGGGACCCAACTCTAGTAAGGAAGTGAGCACTAGGTTGGGAGATATCCAAGTCTTGAGTATCACTATTAGGCTTAGACTGTTGTGGGATATTGGTGTGGCGATTGAGAATTAAATTATTTGGTGGAGGTCGATATTCAACTCTTCAATACAACAGTGAACCTAAAATTGACATGGAAATTTTGGTGGAGGACTGGATATTAATTTAGGGAGGGGGGATATGCAACTCTGATCTTACATGATCAATTGATTTCTGTAATGTAGCAGGGTCGAATATTAAATTAATTTTGGAGGAAGAAAATTTAATGATTTGGTATAAAATTGGAATACTGATTCGCCATTTTCCTATACCACAGACCTATTAAGATGTTCTGTTTTTGCGGACCACCCTCCCAACCAAAACTGAACTCGATATATCCTAGTGAGAATCTATATTATAAATTACAATATTCATTTTTTATTCTAATAATTGAAGGGCTCGGGTGTAAAATATGGTAAGTGACAGTTTGGTCATTTTGGAGTTACAATGCATCGTGTAGTCCATCGTAAATGGAGTCGAATCGTACTCAAAGTGTTTCGTTTTGGTCAACAGATGACAGAGCTAGACGTGTTGAAAGTTATGGTATCTACCAGTTGTTTCATGTAAAGTATGGTAAGTAGCAAAGATGGCGGTGAAACGGCTGTTACTAAATTGCAACGTGTCTCAGAAAGTTTGCGAGTATTGAGGCAACAGCAAAGATGAGAACAAGTTAGAAAGTGTATATGATATCCATAATGACCCGGAATATGTACCACTGACTAAGAATGGGGAGAATGAAGAGTTTGCCAATCAAAAATGTGACTAAAACTGTGCATGGCCAGTACATTCTATTTCGTGTAAAACGTGGTATCTACTGTAGATACCATTGTTTACATGTAGCAGTGCTCATAGTGCAATCTAGTATATTTTGTTTATTTTATCTTATTTTATCTTGTTTTGTGTGTTCATTTTAACACTAGTGTACTGTTTTACTGTTGTTTCTTTCTGGTTTAAAATGGCTTCGGCTGTACTGGATATTTCAATAAATAAATACTTTTCTTTTACTAGATGTAAATAACTGTAGTCACATAGAAATTCGTTTGATTTTTAATTGGGTATGCTTGCCTTACATCTCCGGGAATTTTCGGCCTATGTATAGGACCAGTGGCAACCCACCATCGTGAGGAAATTGGGGAGCTTCGAATGAGTAAGCGTAATCCAGTCGAGGAAATCTACTATAACGGCTGGGGATACGTCGGCCTGACCACCCGGCTATTCCAATACTGGTTGAAGATCTCCACGCTTAGAGGTGATGAAGGAAAGCATGGGAGGGAGACCGGCAGTTGGTAGGTAAGCCAAGGCACTTCATGGGCTGTTACGCACAGGATTACTATTATTATTATTATGCTTGCCGTACAAGCAACGTCAAAAATGTACTGCACTTAAGGAATAAGTAATTTGATCTGAATCACTTCAATTGTTTGGAACAGTTTAGTTTTTTTGGTTTTTTTTATAATATGTTTATGGTGGACCTAATAACGTATTTGTAATTTAATTAACTTTTGTATTTATGATATGCGTGACTTTGATGAAAGCAAATTATTTTATTGTTGATATTGCAAATATGTCTTCTTCTTGGTTCGAAATTATAACTATTTTAAACCATAAGAGCTAAATATCAGTGAAAACTATTAAAAACTTAAGCCCTGTGTACATTAGGAATCATTCTTTACAAACATGTCAAGTTAAAGAAAAATACAACAGAAAGTTACAAGGTCATAATTGTGTCTTCATTGATTTGCTTAATTTTACTTCGCATCTTGTGTCACTTTTGGCTTATTTGCGAAGATGGAGATGAGTGATGATATGATGAAAATTATGAATAAGCACTCAAAAACATCCATGTCCAGCCCGGGATGTGAACTCAGGACCCCTGGCATCGTTGTGCAGTTTCCTAACCACTCCGCCAAGGGGGCCCGTAATTGTTACCTTGAAGATAGAGATTTAAACTAGTGATGGCCTTTTACAAAAAACTGTTTTTCGACATTCGAAAATGAAATTTTTCGATTTTTCGAAGAAAAAAAATCGTTTTTCGTTTTCCTGTCTTGGGACAAAAAAATCGTTTTTCGTTTCTTGAAAAAATCCTTTTTTGTTTTTCGAAAAAAAATCATTTTTCGAAATTCGATTTTCGAAAGAAAAAAAAATCGTAATTCGTTTCTCGAAAAAAAAGGTTTTCGTTTTTCGAAAAAAATAGTTTTTTTTGTTTTTCGAAAAAAAATAGTTTTTTCGTTTTTCGAAAAAAAATCCGTTTTTCGAAAAATAATAGTTTTTCGTTCTTCGAAAAAAAATCGTACACATATACACTACGGTTTGGCTGTGCAAAAATCAGTTCACTGTAAGTATATTAGACATAGGGCACTGGAAGCCATATTGTTTTGCAATGTGGCTACTGGCAGAAATACTGACACCAGCCTGGATATTGCTGATATCATGAAGAATGGGTATAGGAGCTTCAATTTGTGCATTCCTCTTACCCGTACACATTCTTTTGTATTTTGCCCATCAGGTTGACTTTTTCATGGAATTGCCCTTTCACTTCAGACTCCTGTCTACTTTCAGGACCTCCGTAAAAACCTATTTCTAGCCCCCAGTTGCCAGCTTACATTAGTGAATGTCTTAATAAAGATCAAAAATGTGTGTTCATTGAAGATGACAAGTTTGAATACCTCCTTTATAAATCTGGTAAGTAAATAACTTTTTAAAATAATTGCGGAAACTATTGTGTGCTTGCTTCATCAACACTACAATGCCGTAAATGGCTGAGAGTGCCTTGCTTGCCAATAGTGCAAACACTGACAAGGTGATCTACACTTCACTTCATCGTGCTCTGCATGTAAATTTGGTACATAGCTCATTCTCATCTACAGTTTACTAACGACATGTAAAAAAATTATCATTTATGAAACCTCATGAGTTTGGTTTCATTGAAATTGTGTGTAAACAGATGTACTTACCATCTACTATGATGTAGCTAGAATCGTCAAAGAGAAACAGTAAAGACCAATGCTGAAATGCTTCAACAGGCAGATCAATATTCATAAAGGAAGTTACAACTTTGTAGACAATTGCAGTTCTAGGCCTGTCATCAGTTTCTTCTTCGATTACATAATTTGTGTTATCTTTAGCTTGAAGACTTCGGACTGAGGACATATTCGGGTCTAGAAAGAAAGAAAGCACATAGACAAGACATACATACATATATGTAAAATTAATAGCATGTTATTCTATGCTATGCATGCTTCTCATGATCCATGAAAATGACAAAACTGCTTTACTGTTGTACTTTAGCAACTACAGATATACCCTAAGATGAAAATGTTAATCGCATTAGATTAGTTTTATGCAGAATCAACTTGGAGCTTAACCCTTCGTGGGTCGTGCAAGGAAAATTACATTGATGGTCGTGCACAGTGCAAGAGAGCGGGTTCTTAAAATATGTTCAATTAACAATCTAAAACAAGAAACTTTCAATTTTTAAGATTCAATCTTTTTGTGCAAACAATTGAGATTCTATAAAATTATGAAATGTACATTTTCGTTAATAAATTCAATACATAGGACAAAATAAGTAATATTTCACATAATGAAAATTTCAATGTTACATGTGCGACCATAAAATTGGAAAAAATAGTTGTTTTATTTCAGTTTAATGTTTTAAGTTCACTTTATGCATGGAATAGCTAATCGAGACTGGAGCTTCAGTTATGAAATGAGTAGAACTACTATGTGCCTCCACAAGGTATCAAACTTGAGAATTTGATTACAATGTGTTGTCGTTCCCCTGCGACATGGGGGAGGCAATCAAAAAAAAATATTATCTTTTGCAAATGAAATAGCTGAGTAGTGTAGGTGCACGGGTTCACCAACCGAAAATGGGGCTCGATGGGGCTCGCCTTAATGGATTTCTCTCGTAAGGCATGAGCCCCATTTTCTCGCAGTGTTGCCAACTCCTCACTCAAAAAATCACCGAGGGTTTTTTTTGGGTTTAACCTAACCTAAAGCAAGGAGCTGGCAACACTGCTTGAGGTCTGCCTTGCAGTGTTGCCAACATCTTACTCGAAAAAATCACCAAGGTTTTTATTTGGTCTAACCTAACCTCAAGCAAGGAGCTGGCAACACTGCTTGAGGTCTGCCTTGCAGTATTGCCAACATCTTACTCGAAAAGTCACCAAGGTTTTTGTTTTGGTCTAACCTAGCCTAAAGCAAGGAGCTGGCAATACTGCTTGAGGCTTATTCTGCAGTATTGCCAACATCTTACTCGAAAAGTCACCAAGGTTTTTATTTGGTCTAACCTAACCTAAAGCAAGGAGCTGGCAATACTGCTTGAGGCTTGTTCTGCAGTATTGCCAATATTTTACTCGAAAAGTCACCAAGGTTTTTATTTGGTCTAACCTAACCTAAAACAAGGAGCTGGCAATACTGCTTGAGGCCTTACAGTGCATAAAGCAATTTGCCTACTGGTATTTTGCCATAGCTTTTTACAAAAAAAAAGAGAGAGGAAAGAGAGGGAAAAGTTAAACAACCGACAGTGTTGCCAACACCTACCTACAGCTTTTTCTTACTTGGCAAGGGCTTAGCCAAATTTATATATTGGCGTAACATACACACACTGGGCAATAGAGCCGACAACAAATATACACTGCCGTAAAAGAGAGAGATGGATGGATGTGTGTGCGTGTGTGTGTATAATATGTAGCATTATTAACTAGATTATGTTGGCAACCCACCTGCAACTAAAAAATAGAGATGCCAATGTTGCTGTAAGATAAAGAGAGAGACTAAGCTGGCAACAGTGGTGAGCGAATATGCATTATTTCCAAGTCCCGAGCACCAATGTATATCGTGACTTTTGCAAACCTCTCTCGCGGCAACGATGCGCCACACACACACGTACGTACTTCTTTTTTTTTATTTTTGTATTTTCATCTACTGAAGTGACTGAAGGGCAAGCTGAAAATCTGTAGTCAACTCAACCATGTAAAAACTTTGGGTGGGTGACTGCGGGAAGCCATCAATCACAGCCTATCTACAATTTTCATCGACTGTTGGGGGTGACTGAGAGGATAATCTGAAAATCTGTGGTCAACTCAACTGTGTTGTGTGGAAACTTGGGCGGGTAACTATAGGAAACCATCAATCATACAACAGGAAGCTGTCAATCACCTGGGTGTGACTGCAGGAAGTTGTCCATCAAGTTGATGGTATCATTACTCGACAAAAATCAAGATTATTTGTTACTGCCGAAAACTTTGCAAATTCTCAGCTTTTGCGACGGCTATGTGATTGACAGCTTCCTGCAGTTGCACCCAGGCTGTGCGATGAACTCAACGATATTTTTTTCCTGGATTGCACTAAAGGGCACACAAGATTCAAATCTACTGGATGACCACAGGAAGCAATCACTCACACAGCTGTCATAAATTCTGCACGAAACAAGTTCTACTTGTTTCCAGCAAAATACAGCTGGGCGTCAACGATATTTTTTCTAGGAAAGGGCGTTCACGCATAGCTCGAACCAACCTTGAAAGTTTAGCTGTCGGCAGGTATAAGTTTCTATTAGAAACCTCGCGCACATCAGTTGCAGTCGAGTATTGCTACTGGGTAGTTGCATAAAAGTGTACGCTATACCAAGTGTAATATTAAGTGTAATAGAAACCGAATTAGTTTGGTCTGTCAGGTGAGTACTATATTAGCATACGTTATACGCACACAAGTCGCTTGACTAGCTATAATGGATTTGTTATTTTTAAGTCTATTTTATGCACAGTAAGGCTAATCGGGACTGGGCCTACAGTTTCAAGAACCATTTGTGCGGGTATCGAACTTTTGATTACAATGCTATTGCTGTGCCATTGCAGAGACTAGTAGAAGTACTGATTGATTTGATGTTTTAAATCCACTTTATGCACGTAAGGCTAATCGGGACTGGGCCTACAGTTTTAAGAACCACTTGCACGGATATCAAATTTTTAATTGCAAAACTATTGCAATACTATTGCAGAGGCTAGTGGAAGTACTGATAGATTTGATGTTTTAAGTCTATTTTATGCACGTAAGGCTAATCGGGACTGGACCTACAGTTTTAAAAACCACTTATACGGATATCGAACTTTCAATTACAAAACTATTACAGTACTATTGCAGAGGCTAGTGGAAGTACTGATAGATTTAATGTTTTAAGTCTATTTTATGCACGTAAGGTTAATCGGGACTGGACCTACAGTTTCAAAAACCATTTATACGGATATCAAACTTTCAATTACAAAACTATTGCAGTGTTATTGTAGAGGCTAGTGGAAGTACTGATAGATTTGATGTTTTAAGTCTATTTTATGCATGTAAGGTTAATCGGGACTGGACCTACAGTTTCAAGAACCACTTGTGCGGGTATCAAATTTTTGATTACAATGCTACCACTACACCATTGCAAAGACTAATGGAAGTACATAGTTATTCGAATCTAATTTATTTAAAATATTTAGTTTTTTTTCTTTTTATGCAGGCTTATTGATTTTTAAACCTAATGTTAAATAAAATCCGACAATTATATCCAAATATACTTTTGGCTACAACGAGCATTCGCAAAAATGGCTTGAGATTTTTTTTGCTACGTAAACAAAATGGTCGACATGCCAAATATGAACAGGCTATATAGATTTGAGAGATGGATAGGAAAAAATTAATTAAAATTTAATTTCATGATTACAACACGAACTTAATGATTGATTGATTGATTGATTTAGTTTATTTTAACTTCGCATTTTGTGCCTCTTGGCTAATTTGCGAAGATGGGGGTGAGTGATGAAATTGATGAAAATGGATATTCACAAACAACCATACCTGACCGGGATTTGAACCCGGGGAACCCTTGGTGTTGTAGCGCGATGTGCCAACCACTCGGCCACGGGGTCGGGCAAGTACTGGTATATACATAGACCAAAGTTACATGGTTCTAGGTCCCATAGGAGTCGAGAAAATCAATGTCTTGGAAAACGTCTTAAGACAAATATCTTAATCTTTAAGAAAGTCGACTTCCGGTCTGTCAAGATGTTACTTCCGGTCTATCAAGAAAATTTTCTTAAGACAAAAATCTTAAGACGTTTTCCAAGATATTGATTTTCTCGGCTCCTAATTGAGCTAGGATGATGATTTTAAGTTTGTTGGATAGGATTTGACGAAAACTATTCGACTAGCAAATAAAATCGATTTTACCCCATCAAGTTTCGAAAATATAGACAATTTTTTTATTTTTTGAGAAACTTGATTTGCTGGCTTAGTTTTTACCCTATTTCGAAAATTTTAATGATATTTGATAAAAAATTGAAGGTACTCTGCAACCTATTGGAAACATAATGATTAGTGCTTACTGTTTTCGAGTTATTTTAAATTAAAATTTCAAGATGTAATTTCTAAGTTGTTTTGTAACTCGTAAAGTATGGGTCGTAGAAAACCTATTCTTGTTTTATCTGCTATTGCCCGGCAAATACTATAAACACAAATAAATTTTTTAAAAAAATGGAGATCGAAAATAATTTTGTTTTCTGAAAATAAAAAAATATGTATATGGAAAAAAATACGATTGTGTAATTTTTATGATGTATGTTTGCATGTAAAAAATAAGTATACCTGAAAGTTTTAGAATTTCAAAATAACTATATATATATATATTTGCTATTATATCAGCCAAAACAAAAGAATATATATAAACAAGAACATTTTCATAGTTTCACACCTCTACTAGAATGGTAGAAAAATATACTAGTGGGCAATAAAATCTGAAGAAGATTCGTGTCTAGCGAAAATAAGCTAAATAGAATTACACATGCATACAATATTTAATGTGCTTTTTCTATCTACAATCATATTTTTCTTATATATTTTTTTTAATTTTTTTTATAGGGTTGATTAAAAACACATATTTGAGAAAAACAACACTCTATCACCAACAGATCACATATAAATAAACATACCCAAAAAAAATGCGCTCCATGAAAAATTGCCCTGTGTGCAAAACAGCCATATCAAGCAAACATTTTGCAAGACATTGTCGCACCTGCGTGCCAGGCAAGCATTTGGCTGCCACCAAACTGTGTTCCGGATGCAATAAACATATTACAATTGCGTATGTCAAGAAGCATAAGCTTACTTGTCTAAGCAAAAATACATCTGGGGCCCAGCCTTCGACCTCCACCAAGAGGAAGGCAGAAGCAGCCTCCATCAATGCACCACCCGCTAAACGCGTCAAGCCTCCAAAAGCAGACCGGTCTGCTTTCGGGGGAATATTAGGAGATTACATTCAATTGTCGGATGGCTCATGCGACGTGCGTAGCTTTTTAGAGGAGAAGCGAGCAGAAATAGTTTCTATTTTTAGTAATGCACTGGCTACGCACGCCTCCACTAAATTCTACGCATCGCTTCGTTGCTGGTACAAAAGGCCATCTGATGAAATTTACAGCTTCTGCCACAACACCAAGGCGAGGACGCTGCATCTGGCGGATGTCGACAACCTCGAGGACATCTACAACAAGTTTGTCGAGGAGCTGGTGGCAAAGCAAGAAGAACATCAAGCCAAGGGCTCGGGGGGTTCGCTGTGTGGGGAGCCTCACGAACTGCGCGTCAAACTTTCCAAGTTTGTACCTCTCTCCGCCTCCAGCTACGTCCCCTTACCAGAAGCAATTGCGGAAAAGAAGGCCGTCCTGAACATTCAGAACAGAGACGCCAAGTGCTTTGTTTGGTCTGTGCTTGCAGCGTTGCACCCTGTTCACTGGAAAAAACAACCACACCGAGTTAACCACTACCTACCCTACGAGCCAGAGCTGGAAGATGCCATTGCTGGGATCAACTACCCGGTGGAGGTCTCGGATATTCGCAAGTTCGAGGCCCGTACACACAACCCTCGATTGGCCATCAACGTTTATGGCCTCACCGAAAACAAAAATGTGGTGTACCCCATCCGGGTGAGCGACGTAGAGGACAAGGATGCTCGAGAAATCCATCTCCTACTCATCAAGAACGAGACCCATCACCATTACACCCTCATTCGCTCCCTTTCTCGGCTTGTTTCAAGCCAGCTGAGCAAAGACAAAACCCACATAGAAGTTTGTCCCAGGTGCTTGTCTAAATTTCGTAATCAAAAACAGCAGGATTACCAGCGCATCAGAGGTCCCAACATCGCTGCCGAGAAGCTCGCTAACCACAAGCTCTACTGCAAAGCCAACGAACCGGGGGTGGCAGACTTGCCCAAACCTGGCACCGTGGAGCGTTTCCACATGCACGGTGCCATGGTGGAGCACCCTGCTATCATCATCGCGGATTTCGAGACCTTCCTCAAACCCCTGTCCACTTGCGATCCCGATCCTGAAGTTTCTTCCACCACCCCTTACCAACTCCACGAGGCATCCAGTTTTGCATATGTTGTGGTGCGACGAAATAAACACATCGCCCCCGAGCCCTACGTGTACCGTGGTCCCGACGCAGCCAAGCACTTCCTCGAGAGGATGGTTGTCGAGGCCATCGAGATAGGAAAGATACTATTGGCCCCCAAGTCTATGCTCCCACTGTCCCCCGACGATCAACGTAGACACGACGAGGCCATCGCTTGCCCTGTCTGCGTCAAGGAGTACACCGCCAACAACCGTAAAGTCCAACACCACGACCACTTTAACGGTAGGTATGTTGGTCCTTGGTGCAACGGATACAATCTCATGGCCCGGGACCCGCGATTTATCCCGATCTTCTTCCACAACGGCTCGGGGTACGACTTTCACCACCTGATCAAGCATCTTGGGTACGACAACGAGGGAATCAACGTTCTCGCCCAGAACGAGGAGCGTTACATTAGTGTGAGCAAACGAGTGCCAATCCCGGGATCACGCTCTACCGTCGAGCTTCGCTTCCTCGACTCCCTCAGGTTCCTCCCGGCAAGCCTCGATGCTCTCGCGGGGAAGCTTAGCGACGAGCAAATACGCATCACCTCTGCGAATTTTCCGAACTTGGACGTCGGTCTCTTCAGGCGTAAGGGGGTCTACCCCTACGAATACGTCACAGACCCTGCCAAGTTCGCGGAGACGTCGCTACCCCCCCAGGCGAAGTTTTACAGTCAGCTACGAGGCTCGAACATCACCGACGAAGAATATTACCACGCCCAGTCCATGTGGCGCGAGCTGGGTTGTCGAACTCTCGGAGACTACCACGACGCCTACCTCAGACTTGATGTGACGCTCCTCGCCGACGTGTTCCAGACATTCCGGGCGACTGCAAAGACCATCTACCAGCTGGACCCCGCCTACTTCTATAGTCTCCCCGGACTGGCGTGGTCGGCCATGTTTCTGGTGACGAAAATCGAGCTGGAGCTTCTTTCGGACGTGGACATGGTGCTGTTTGTGGAACGTGCTATCCGGGGTGGCATGGTCCAGGTGTCGCAACGGCACGCGCGCGCCAACAACCATCACATGGCTACTGGCTACGACTCCTCCCAACCGTCGAGCTACATCATGCATACGGACGTGAATAACTTGTACGGGCACTCCATGATGCAGCCACTCCCCTTTAGAGGGTTCGAGTGGGCTGACCCTTTCAAATTCGACGTCGAAAGTTTCGACGATTCGGAACATGGGTTCTTCGCCGAGGTGGACCTTGAGTTCTCCGAGAAGCTACAGGATTTGTTCTGCGATCTTCCCCCTGCACCCGAGTTCAAGTGTCCACCCGATTCCAACCAGACGAAGCTCGTCATGGATTTTGAACCCAAGAAGAATTACGTCCTGCATTACCAGAATCTCCGATGGTTGATGCAGCGAGGGGTCACGGTCCACGCAGTTCACCGCATCCTCAAGTTCGAGCATTCTCCGTGGTTGCGTCCATATATTGAAGTCAACACCGAACACCGCACCGCAGCCACGTCCGAGCTTGATAAGGATTTCTTCAAGCTCATGAATAATGCGGTGTTTGGCAAGACCATGGAGAATGTACGAAATCGCGTGGACATAAAATTGGTGACGAGGAAAGAGCAATGTCGTCAGCTTGTCGCGAGTCCATTGTTCAAGTCTCGAACAATCTACAACGAGCAGCTGGCTCTGATTCACATGAGGCAAGGTGTGGTGAAACTCACCAAGCCCATCTACGTTGGAGCCACTGTTCTGGATCTGAGCAAGCTCCACATGTTCGAGACATACTACGACATATTACGTCCACACTACGGCCACAACATCTCGCTTCTCTACACGGACACGGACAGCTTGGTGTACCACGTTCGCACAGCCGACGCATACGGGGATATAGCCACAGTTCCAGCTCTTGAAAAGCTCTTCGACACCTCGGGCTATCCCCAGCCGAACCAGTACGACATCCTGGCCCGCAACAAGAAGGTGCCTGGCAAACTCAAAGATGAGAAGGACGGAGATGTGATTCTCGAGTTTGCAGGTCTTCGCGCCAAGGCCTATACCATCAAAGCCGAGGGTGGCGTTACCAAGAAGGCCAAGGGTGTCGGCAGACAGGTGGTTCGGGAGCATCTTACATTCGAGGACTTCGTGGATTGCCTCAAGACCAGGTCGTCGGTTCTAAGAGCAGAACAGCGCATCCAGAGCATCGACCATGTGTTGACCACCAACAAAGTGAGGAAGATTGCCCTGGATCCCAACGACGACAAGAGGTGCGTTCTCCAATGTGGAATCCACACACTGCCGTGGGGGCACTATCGCTTAGCAGAAAGCAAAACCTGCAACATATGCCCATCTTCAACAGAAGATTCATAAAACAAAACAAACAAAAACAAACAAAAAAAAACAAAAAAAAACATTTTGTTAGTCATTACAAAAAAAAAACACTGACTGTCATTACAAAAAAACTTTGACCGTATTTTAAATAACCAGCATACCTATGAATCTCTTTGGTTTCCGAAAACAAACCAACATGGAGACTGTACACCGCGCGACGACAGATCATGAATTTCTACCTTCCATATTAACTAAACTCAACGGTCTACTGATTGTTCACCTTAACAGCATTTGGACGAAATTGGATGACGATGTGGGCAAGATGTTTTACGTCTTCAACAACAATTTACATTTTTACAAAATTCCGATCGATGGAAAACTTCAAATCACCGTGAATCCGGAAAACGTAGGCGAAATCAAAATATCTACCGGCAAGAATATTTTTCGAATCAAGCACGACAAGATGCTTTCTAACATTACGTACGATGTTTCTGCAGGAGATTGTTTATACGTTGAACTCCTAGGAGATTACGACAAACTTATTCCTCTCTTCGTAGAATTACGAATCGTCTATCCTATTATAAATAACCGTTAACCAAAATGCCTAACGATATTTTCGGCCACACCAAACGTGTAGACCACGCAGAAGAGATTCTCATGTTGGACGTCAGAATTAAAAAGTTGAGGAGCGATTTGATCGCTTTGCAGGAGACCTTAAACAAAAGTTTAGAGTCGGAGATTGCTACGCTCCAAACGCAATGTCTGGACCCCATTCTGAAAATCGATTCCGAACTGAAAACGCTCATAAAAAATTATGTCGACGTACCTTCTTACGACAACGTTCAAAATATACAGTTGAGCGTGGATAAGCTTCAAAATGATTTGGCCAAATTACAACAATTTCAATCGAAAAATGAAGATTTGGAAAAATTGAAACTCGAAATCGAAGAACGAACTTCCGCAATCGAAAAGAATTTTTCTGAACTTCAAACCGTTGTGAAGGATATTGATGTAGAACGCTTGCATGTTGTTGTTTCCAAATTACAAGAAGAATTCGCCAGCACGTTGGAAGAAATTAAATCCAAGTTACAGACTTTGGAAGATACCATGACGAACCTACCATCGTCAGACGAACTGCAGGTCATCGGCAAAAGCGTCGCGAACATAAAAATTCAATTGGAGGCTTATCAAGATTTCGAACACATTCAAACCACCATCGCTACGCTTCAGGCGTCTCTGGAGTTGATCAACGAAGAAATTAAAAATATTCACGCTGAAGCGAACGCGTTAACGAGCATACAAGACACGTTGAGCACGGTTCAGCAGAAGATCGAATATTTAGAAAATTTGAACGTCGAATCGAACCTTACTCATTTTCATCACGTACTGGACAACATACAGGGTGACTTGGAATCGTTACGGACGAGCGTACCTTCGAGCGAAGATTTGGAAAAATTGAAAACGGCGGTGACAGCACTATCCGATTCGAGCGACATCAAAAGTTCGTTGAGCGATCTCGAGAGTAGGGTTGCCAATCTCCCCACCTCCAAAGAATTGCACGCTTTGAAAAGAAGCATATCACGTATGCTGAAACGACTGGAAACGGAAACGGCGAACGTGGAACAGATTCGAGACGAACTTGCTTCGCTGGTGTCGACGCTGCCCACTTCGCAGAGCGTCGCCGACCTTCACACGCAGTTTACCGAGATGCGAAGCATCGTGAACGATCTTACCGAGAAAAGTTCGAAATTGAATCAAGTCGAGAACCTTCAGAGTATCGTCGTCAACATCAGAGATCAAGTTGGAGTGTTGGAATCCACGCAGGAATCGACGCTGACCTCTTTCGGTGCCAAGTTACAAGAACTCAACGAAAACTTCAAGCAGTTGAACGTGGAAGTGAAAATCAAACCGTCATTTTCTACAGTAACGGATACCATAGTCGAATATTTGTTGCCCGTACAAAATACACTGGGACAGCTTCACAGCAACCTCGTTAGCGTCGATACTAAATTCGCTAAACTGCATTCTCTGCAAGCCATCGAAATCAACAGCGTACCCAATCAACAGAGAATCTCCACGTTCGTTGAAGGTAACAAACTGTACATGTTGCATCCTTATCATCCGTACTACAAGTTTCTCCTCGATGGCACGATTCAGATAAACGAATTTTCGTACTGGTCTCACGGCAGAAAAGCTAGCGTTCCCACCATGACCTTGATATCGAATCGTGGTGTCCAGAAAGCAGGAAATATTCCTCTGGCACGTTGGAACGAAACGCGCAACATATATGAAATACACGAAGACGAAGATCTCACCGTTTTTGACGTGAGTGCCGGCGATAAGCTGATCATTCAAAACACGAGCGAAGTACCACCCTCTTTGAATCCCATCACGCTGGTACTTCTCTTCAAACGTAATCTCTAAAAAATGTCTAGGCAAGCCATCGTCGAAGAATTGCATAAACCTGCACGCCGCAACTACGAACGTTTGGCGGTGGTGACCAAGGGCATCGACGACCTCTGGCAAAGTGACCTCGTGGAGATGAGTAGCGGCAATCTAAAAAATGTGCATAAATTGAACAAGGGCAACAAGTATCTCCTCACCGTCATAGACACGTTTTCGAAATTCGCATGGGCTCTACCTTTGAAAGCTAAAACGGGGACATGCGTCACGGAAGCATTCAAGACAATTTTTCGCGAAAACGGCAGACGACCTCGGTTTTTGCAAACAGACAAGGGGAAGGAATTTTACAATGCCGTATTCCAAAAGTTTATTCGGAAACACGACATTCGACATTATTCAACCTTCAGTCACATCAAAGCCAGCATCGTGGAAAGATTTAATCGAACCTTGAAAACACACATGTGGAAACAATTCACCCTTCGGGGGAATTACAAATGGGTCGACATACTGCCGGAACTCGTCGACACCTATAATAATACGGTACACAGAACGATAGGCATGAAGCCAGCTGACGTTACGAAATCTGACGAGCAGCGTTTAATTTCTACAGTTTACTGTCCAAAGTACACTCCCACGACTACCAAGAAATCAAAATTCAAAATTGGAGACCAGGTGAGGATCAGCAAATTCAAACGCACCTTCGAGAAGGGGTTCACAAAAAATTGGAGCACGGAACTTTTTACGGTGGTTCGAGTTTTACCCGGAAACCGACACACGTATATAATAAAAGATAGTAGCGGCGAGATTTTGAAAGGAAGATTTTACGAAGAGGAACTCTCTAAAACAAAACATCCCGACACGTACCTCATCGAGAAAGTATTGCGTAGGAAAGGCGACAAACTGTTTGTCAAATGGCTGGGACTTCCGGAAAAGAGTTGGATCGACGCGAACGAAGTAATCTTGTGAGTACGTGGAACGTGGTGAAGCGTCTACCGGATTCGGAAAGTCAAACGAAAAAAAAGAACGGTGAGTTGCTTCCCGACAGCATCCGCTGTCTGATCGTAGGTCCTTCAGAGTGTGGGAAAACAACACTGCTCGTGGACAATTTTCTCCTCGCACCGAATTGGTTAGATTGGAAGAACAGGCACCTCTACGTATTTTCGAAAAGTTTGGAGCAAGCGAAATACCAGCAACTGATGAAACTGTACGATGGTCTGGACATTGCAACGTTCTCTTCGGAAATAAAACCACTCGACGATTGTCGTGAAAATTCAGTTGTTGTGTTCGACGATGTTATCCTGGAAAATCAAAATGAAATTCGCAATTTTTTCACGCAAGGTCGTCACAAAGGAATAGATTGCTTCTTCCTAGCTCAAACGTTTTCCAAAATTCCAAAACAGTTAGTACGCGACAACGCTAATTTCATATGTTTGTTTCGTCAAGATCACACCAACCTCAAGCACGCGTACGATGACTACGTAGGCGGAGACATGAACTACAATCAATTTTCGGAACGCTGCTGCTCCCACTGTTGGAACAGTGACGATTTCGGATTCGCGACGATCGACATGACGAGAAAACCCAACGACGGAAAATACAGAAACAAAATCAACGACTTTCTAAACGTTGCAACGTTGTGAGAAACGACGTGTATAAATAACGCTATGACGAAACGAAAAATCGAAGACGAAAATCTCAAGCTTCGCGATTACCTCGCGAAACGCTTCAAAGGTTGGAAATCCGAGAATCGCGGATTCTACGAAGAGAAAAAACGTCAAGATCAACCTGTGATCGACGCCATCAGCGATCTAGGTAAAGAAATTAAAGGCGTCACGGAACAAAATAAAAATTTGATCAACGAACTCGTACCACTTGCAGCTAAAAGTTACACCGTACCCACGCCCATTTCGAGCATTCCTTCGACGCCGTTCGAACTGAAGGACGTACCGGCACGACGTCGAGCCATAGGTAGCACGCCGTCGTCTTTGGATAAGATTGAGTTAGGACCTTTGGCACGAGACTACCTGAGCACGGGAAAATTCGACAAAGATGAAGTGTTCGGATTGTATCCGAGCATGGAGAGCAACGAAGGTGGCGGTGTGGTTTGGAAGATTGGAAAATCGAAGGTGACCTTCGAAGGCAACGACATTAAAGTTAATTTAGGCGAGAAGGATAGTTGGAACAGGTATCCGGGTACGGTGGGACTGTGGGAACTCGTTGCCAAAAAGCAGCCGAAAGATTACACTGACGAAGATTACCAGAGTTACAAGGAAATTTTGATCATGACGGATGCCTTATACCAGAACAACGACGCCTCGCAGAATAGGGTGAAATCGAGCAGCGGCGAGAAGTACAGAAATCTCATCAAACCGATTTGGAACCAGGTGAAAACAGGCAGCGGCGTCAAACTCTACAACACCCTGCCCAAAGAGTTTGTGTGGGTGGACGACGTGCGCAAGCTCATAGACCGATTGTTGGTTATTGCAGGAGAGGAGAATGCAGGCAATCGTAATTTCTACAACGAGAAGGTAGGAATTGTGGACATGATCAGCACAAAACTTTCCAACTTCATCGTGAACAACGACAAGGGCATAGGTTACCTCATTAAAATTATCAACACGCTGCCTCCGAGATTCTGGAACGTGGCCGAAGGAAAGGGACTCGTGAACGACATCATCAACAAGTTACCTTTCGAGATGCATTTACCCGGCTACCAGTTCTGCGGACCGGGTACCAAACTCGAGAAAAGATTGGAGAGAGGAGACAAGGGTGTGAATCCGTTGGACGTCGCATGCAAAGATCACGACATTGCCTACAACACCACTCGCACCAATCTAGATGCACGTCACGAAGCAGACAGAAAGTTAGAGCACGCAGCTTTCGAAAGATTCGTTAGCAGAGACGCTTCGCTGGGAGAAAGAGTTGCAGCACTGGGCACCACCATCGCCATGAACACGAAACAAAAATTTGGATGGGGTGTATAAATAAATAACATACAGTAAAAAAAGAAATAATAACAACATGTCTTGCATAACCGATTTGCCGCACGAACTGCTATGTAAAATATTCAAACACGCTTGCGAGGATGTAGGGAAACTTTTACACGTAGCAAGAACAACTCCGAAATTTCATATCCCTTGTGAAATGCTTATCAAGGGCCATCTTCGGGAGATCAGTGGAATGAGGAGCGGTGATCTTGACACTCTTCTTTCGGTTGCGGGGGAAAAATTAAACGATAGGTTAGACGAACTGCACGAGGCGAGGCAGGGGAGAAGGCGATATACTGATGATTGGTGTAAGTCCAAACAGGAAACTGAAGAAATCATCACGCACATCATTGCGTTTTCCGAAGCACGAACTTTCTTCCTCTAACGCACACACACAAAAAAAAATCTTCGATACAAACCGTGAAAAATATATATATATATAAATAACACACATCGTGAAAAAAATAATCTTCGGTATATATAAATAACACACATCGTGAAAAAAAAAACTAAATTTCTCTAACACACACACTGAAAATTTCTCTTCGATATGACAACTGAAAAAATGAGTGACCTCCAAGCATTAAAACAAATGCTAAATTTGTCAGTAGAGTATGTAAAAATTCGGGAATTGGAAGTGGACAAACCTTACACGATAACTTCCGGCTCAATTGTTTCTACCCAGTATGGTCCCAAGGCACGTCTGTTGCTCAACGCACAATACAGTCTATTTTTACCAGATCGATACGCTGACATGTTATCCAACGAGAAGCTAGCTATTTTAATCGAGAACAAAACTCGAATCGTGTACAAGGGTACAAAAGAACTTCTTGGTAAAAAAACAAAGCACGTAATAGAATTTGTGTAACGACTCTGCGCGAAGTATATCCTTGAAAAAAATTACACGGACCAAAAAAATCTCAGAATATTTATATATAAATAACATACCGAAAAAATTACACAAAACAAAAAAATCTCAAAACATATATATAAATAACATATCGTGAAGATAACATATAGAGCATCAACATGAAGCCTAAGGGTGTCGTGTACCAGATACCATACTCCAATCTGAAAAATCTAGGTGCCCTCGATGGGTTACTCACCAAGAAACAACGTGAGAAGAAACGTTCTTGCTTGACAAAAGGACACGGAATGAAATTACTTCTCAGCACACCTCAATTGAGACGCTTGCAGCGTTCGCGAAAACAGCAAAAGATCGGAGGTTTCATATTCAGCATCCCAGCCATTCTGGCAGCATTAGGGGCCGTTGGAAGTTTGGCCGGCGGAAGTGCCGCCATCGCAAAAACCGTCATCGACTCGAAGAAGAACAAGGCAGAATTGGAAGAACAAAAACGTCACAACCTGGCTATGGAGAAAAAGGGGAAAGGTATAACCAAAAAACAAAAAAGCAACCTCGATGCTTTGAAGAAATATAAAAAAAAGAAGAAGCCCTGTCCAACTTCGATATTGAATCTCTGATCGAACCGTTGGGAATAAGGAACTTCAGGGGTGTTTTCATGTCCGATTCTCTACCCTCTGCTGTGAAGAAAAAGGAGTATGGCGTGGTCAACCTGGACCGTTACAAAAATCGTGGTACACATTGGATATGCTACCTCAAAATTGACGATAACAATGCATTTGTTTTCGATTCGTTCGGTGGCACACCGCCTGCCAGGTTGGTGAAGTATCTCAGTGTTGCCAACCTCTACTACAATGACAAACGCATCCAGGGTTTCACCGATGTTAACTGCGGCCACCTATGCCTTTCCGTTCTCGCATACATGTCTAAAATAAATAACCCGTCGGTGGAACATTTTCAGAAAGCATTGTGGAGCCTGAAACACGATGGGCGTGTTCCATCTCACGAGCGAATCTTCGATCCTGAAACTCACGCTGCACGACGACATCGTCTATCCTAAATCCGTAGCTCTGCGTGCATTCTACAGCATGTACCTCATACCTAACGTCACGCAGCACAATAATAAAATTAGTGTCGGAAGCGAACACATCGTCGTCACGCCAGGCCAATACAATCTTTCCACTTTGCAAGCTCAGTTACCCAAAGGCACGTACCTTTCTCAAAATTCGGTCACGCACAGAGTGGAAATCGTGTCGGCAACGGAGACCGTGGACCTGGGCACCATGGGAGAACTTTTAGGTTTCGAGAACGACACCAAACTCGAAGCTGGCATCAAACATACGGCAACCAACATTCCTAAATTTCTAGCCATAGAAACTCTAAACGTTCACTGCAACGTGGCGGAAGGCATGATCACGAAATCCTCGGACGGATTGTTAGGAAGTCACAAGCAGACAGGAATCATAGCCACATTCAAACCCAGTTCCGAATTCATGGAACCGATCATCTACACACCCTCTTCGCCGATCTATTTTCCAGTATGCCGCAACCGCATAGACGACATAGAGTTGGTGGTGACAAACGAGAAAGGAGACGTGGTGGATTTCGCAGGTGCAACGACCACTGCCATCGTGGAGATCAACGTATAATAAATAACACGCATAGTAAAAATGGAGCAAATCGAAAGTTACGAATTGCAATCTTTCCCTCCCAACCGTCGCACGTTCGCCAATCTCAACGAAGCGAACAGGGAGATCGAATACGACGTGGACGTAGGCGACGGGTTTGTTCATCCTCACAGAGCGGACCTCTATCTTCAATTCGACGTGGTGAAGAAGGAAAGCGGAGACGCGTTTCCACCCAATGCAAATTTGATACTCGTGGACAACTTCGTACCTCACCTGTTCTCGCAGGTGGAGGTGAGGAAACACAACACCGTCATCGACAGAATAGATTATCCAGGCATCACGTCGACGGCAGTGGGAACATTAAAATTATCCAAAACGGATGCGGCATACTACCAGGCGGGAGGATTCGAAGCGGGAACGAAAATATCGACGAGAAGTCACACGGTGCTCTTTCCCATGCGTCTGCTACCGGGATTCTTCTCCGACTACAAAGAGATCATGTGGAAGGGAGGATTGCGCGTCACGTTTCGAAGAGCGGCCAACGACAACGACGCACTGATGCGATACACCAACTTGAATGCCGACGGCACGCCGATAGCCAACACATTACCCGAAGCAGCCAAGTGCGTCATCCGGAGCATGGAATTGAGAATGCCGATCGTGGAATACGAAACAAACTACGCCCTCAAGTACAAAGCGGAGATCTTGAAGAGTCCACAGGTGCCGATTCACTTTCACGGTTACCAGTGCGTGCAGAAGTTGGCGTCGGGAAGTCACATGGAATTCGACGTGACGACTCAGTTCAACAACATACAGTTCGACATGCCAGATTTCGTCGTCGTGCTCTTTCAGACCGGGCGCAATAACAACCAGGAAAAAGATTCCAGCAAGTTCGACGACTGCAAGATCAAGAACGTTTATCTCAAGAATGGTAGGAACGAAGTGTTCCCGCGCGAGAATTACAACCTCGACATGACCAAAAACGATTACCTCAAACTTTACGAAGCTTACACGGCTTACAAGCGCGTGACCGAGGGAAACGTGGACGTGTACTACACGCCCAGCGAATTCAAAATCCGCAGGCCGATGTTCGTCATCAACACGACGAAGAGGAAGCAGGTGGTGGTCAACGATCGCACCAACATCAAGATCGTCTGCGAGTTCCACGACGCGCTGCCCGATGATACCGTGTGCAGCGTCATCCTGATTGCAGAGAAGTCTTTCGCGTACGACGTGAAGAACGAGAGGGTCACAGAGCAGTTTTAACAGGTTTAACATCTTTTTCTTGCACAATCAGTTACAATAAAAATTTTGTGCTAGCACAATAATAATACGAATTTCTCTAGTTCAGATCAGTTACAATGTCAATTTTACCAATTATCAGTTACAACATCTTTTTTTCATCAGTTTTTTTTGCACTATAGCACGAGAGACAAATCAGAAAATTTGCACAAAAAATTTGTTGTTGTTTTTTACACAAGAAAATTAACAATAAAATTCTTTTTTATCGTTTCAGATGCTGCCGAAACATCAAAAACACATACACACACACTAGAAAAAAGCATGCAACTTTATTTGTAACACACACACATACATTCTCCATCTTCATCAAAAAAATATTATAATAAACATAATTATTTTTATCTATATCTCACAATAAAACTCTATATCCAAAAATATTACAACATCAAAATAACACTAGAGTCGTTAGTACACGTTGCATGCATTACGGAGGTCCTCTGTAGGGTTTCATGGAAGTTTGGGGGAAAAAAAAAACACGTGAAACCCTACAGAGGTGTGGTTATTTAGAGCCGCAGCCGTTAGAACCTTTTTTGGTTGGGCACCACGCACCCTGGCGGGGTTAGGGGCCAGGCATCCTAAAAAACAACAATTATTATTTGTTTGTTTGCGTCACAATACGAAAATAATAAGAAGCGCGCGCGTATGCATGTGCAGCACATCGTTCCCGCGAGAGAGGTTTGCAAAAGTCACGATATACATTGGCACCCAGAACTTGGAAATAATGCATATTCGCTCACCACTGTTGCCAGCTTAGTCTCTCTCTTTATCTTACAGCAACATTGGCATCTCTATTTTTTAGTTGCAGGTGGGTTGCCAACATAATCTAGTTAATAATGCTACATATTATACACACACACGCACACACATCCATCCATCTCTCTCTTTTACGGCAGTGTATATTTGTTGTCGGCTCTATTGCCCAGTGTGTGTATGTTACGCCAATATATAAATTTGGCTAAGCCCTTGCCAAGTAAGAAAAAGCTGTAGGTAGGTGTTGGCAACACTGTCGGTTGTTTAACTTTTCCCTCTCTTTCCTCTCTCTTTTTTTTTGTAAAAAGCTATGGCAAAATACCAGTAGGCAAATTGCTTTATGCACTGTAAGGCCTCAAGCAGTATTGCCAGCTCCTTGTTTTAGGTTAGGTTAGACCAAATAAAAACCTTGGTGACTTTTCGAGTAAAATATTGGCAATACTGCAGAACAAGCCTCAAGCAGTATTGCCAGCTCCTTGCTTTAGGTTAGGTTAGACCAAATAAAAACCTTGGTGACTTTTCGAGTAAGATGTTGGCAATACTGCAGAATAAGCCTCAAGCAGTATTGCCAGCTCCTTGCTTTAGGCTAGGTTAGACCAAAACAAAAACCTTGGTGACTTTTCGAGTAAGATGTTGGCAATACTGCAAGGCAGACCTCAAGCAGTGTTGCCAGCTCCTTGCTTGAGGTTAGGTTAGACCAAATAAAAACCTTGGTGATTTTTTCGAGTAAGATGTTGGCAACACTGCAAGGCAGACCTCAAGCAGTGTTGCCAGCTCCTTGCTTTAGGTTAGGTTAAACCCAAAAAAACCCTCGGTGATTTTTTGAGTGAGGAGTTGGCAACACTGCGAGAAAATGGGGCTCATGCCTTACGAGAGAAATCCATTAAGGCGAGCCCCATCGAGCCCCATTTTCGGTTGGTGAACCCGTGCACCTACACTACTTAGCTGGTGATTGAAAATCTTTTTCATTTTTCATGGCACTCTTACAAATGTTACGCTGATGGGTCTCAATGGTCATCTGAATCAAACTGTCCATCTATTGAGTTACATCCCCTAGGAATTTCCAGGAATATCTGCTTTATCTGCTCTTCATCCTTCATAACCATCTTATTACACCAACTGTTCAATTATTGCACAAGTATCACAGTTTATTAGAAATCACAAACACACAAATTAACAAAAAAAGGCACTCTTCATTAGTCGGGCATGGAACAACAGACTGGATTTTCAGTAAAAACTAGGTACGCTGATATTCATGCACAGACTCGGAGACCAGGGGCTTTCAATGACCACACCTCCTCCCCACCAGTGGCATTAGAACTCTTCCATTTATCTTACACGTGGGCTGCAGGGATATTTAATGGAAGAATGATCATTACAAAGCATAGCTTTTCCTTCCACTATTGCTCCTTTCCGCTCGAAGATCTAACACTGAAAACAAAGTCATTGTGTAAACACAAAAGGTCGGAAACTCAGCTAGGAGGGTGTTGTTGAAGGACGGTGTTGGCCAGTGGCGTAGCCAGGATTTTTGAAAGGGAGGAGTTACGTATACTTTTTCTTGGTATTCAGCCCTCATTTTGTCATATTTTCCTCCCTTTGACGTTCTTTTTTTTTTAGAAATACTGGGCCAAAGGGGGGGTTATAACCCCCACCAACCCCCCCTTGGGCACACCACTGGTGTTGACAAAACAATCATTAATAAATGGTAATGTTAAAAACCCATACGAGGAACTAGAGCATGCGTGACCCAAGAAGGGTTAACTTTGGGGGGTAGAATCAAAACAATTTGAAGCCCATTAAAAATTTCATCAAGGACTATTTTGATAAATTTCTGGTACATTTGCAAAATCATCAAAACTACTCGCTATTTTGCTCCTCAAGTTCCAGGAGGTTAACAAAAGTACCATTTTCATAAACCTGAAAATTTGGGGGGGGGGAGGGGCAAGTGCTCTTGCCACATTACGTCTATGTTTACATGAATGAGTCAGATTTTATATTTACATTACAGAAAGGTGATACAGAGGAATGACCACATAATGTCTCGAATTCAAAAGCAAAATTTCCAAAATCCAAATAGTGTAAGAGGTATGAGATGTTCTTTCCTCTGTATACCTGCAGACCTCTTGTAGTTGCATATTTTATGTACAGAGTGAACCATCTGGGAGGCGATGATTACAAAATAAGTGCTGGTGATATATGGTTACTTTACTGAAAAAGTAACATATGTTGAAAGTAAAACTTAATTTCTCATATACAGTATATATCAGATAAAAAAAATCAACTTAATACATACACATGCTGAGCAAAGTATGAATCAATTGCAGGGGAAGGGGCAGGGGTTCCCCCCAAATTGGCACAAGTATCCCCTGAGGAATGGTAAATTTTCATGTCTGCGGTGACAATTTCCGAAATATTTGTTCATGAAGTAGGTTGAGGACATTTTATGCTTTCAAAAGTCCTAATTAGAATCACTGTCATATAGAACTAGGTGTGAAACCGACAGAATGTGCAGTAACTCCATAATATCAATAAGTACTTAACTAGTAGTGTTGGTTACAAAGGAATAAAGTGTATAAATTTAATGAAAAGGCTTCTTGCTTCATTATCACACATTACAAAGCTTGCACAAGAAGAATGAGTTGAACTGTTTTTGTAAGTTCATACATGGAGCTGGAGTAAAGGTTGAAGGTATTTTAACATTAGTTCCACATAAATAGTAAAATTTGGTATTGGCTGAAGTGGAACAGCGAATACTTGAAAAGAAAGATAAGCATAAGGAAATTAATGATTCATAATGAAGTTATTAATTGCCTTAATATTTTTCTCTAATCATTGTTTAGTATATTGATAATAATAACATGCATTTATCTAATATAAGCTTCCCTCCTCCACCAAAAGTCAAAGAGTGGCAACCGAAGGAAAGGAAATTCCTTCTCATCCCCCCCTTTAAATACCACTCTGGACATACACACGCCCAAAATTTGCTCAACACCCAATATTTTTTTTCACGTCCAACTTTATAATTTTGGCTCCAAATTTATCCAACACCCTAGTGGCGTGACCAGGGGGGTGGGGGTTAAAACCCCCCCATTGGTTTCGTCATCACAGGCATTCATTCATTCTTTAGTCACTGAAAAGGAAGGAGAATTTCCTTCTCAATATGGTCAAGAAAAGAGCCGTAACCCTTGGAATGCGAACTGAAGGAATCCCTCCTCCCCTTTCTTTCACCCACGATGACCCTCTTAGGAGAATAACCCTCCCTTTCCTGTTACGACAGTGCTGCTAACTTCCCTTTTCTTTCTTTCCCCTTCTTATACCATTTATGCCAGCAGAGCAAAGTTCTGAGAGATTTGAATCACTAAAATTAGTAGGCAAAGTAAGTCAAAATCTTATATCGCACCTGGATGCATATTTATTTCAAAATATCAATAATTATAATAATAATAATAATAATTGTTGCAGGCAGTAGCGAAGCATGGTTTTACGAAGGAGGCAAGCGATGTTTTGTACAATAGCATGCCGGGAGGAAAGGAGGGGTGAGGGATGCGTTATATAGCCCAACTGGCCCAGTCAGTTTCATAAACAAAATAAAAACAATTAATATGCCAAAATATTATACGATTTACTCTTGTGCTCTTTACAAATTAGATATTTTTTCTCAACCAATTTCCAGCCTAATTTTCTTGTAATATTTGTGAAAGATCTCACTTGAATTTCTGCGTAAATAATTTAGCAGTTACCAACACTACTGACACTGACACTACTGGTAGCTGTCAACACTGGTGACGTAATTTGAGCTGGACTAAGGTGGATGTATGGTTCAGACATTCGACTTCCCGAAACCACAAACACTCGCCCCGTATATTTGTCCCAAGTCCTGGTGTTCACTGGGGTTGTAGCGAGTTGCAGTCTGCAAGGTAGCAAGTCGAAGTGGTCGTGTTGTGTGTTACGTTTCTGCGTGTGTAATAGATTTTTGACGTGGAACTAAAGATGGATAGAGAAAGGAGGAGAAATACATTATTAGATTATTTCCAAAAGAAACAAAAAAATGGAAGTTGGAGCTTCACCTTCCACAAATAGAACGTCAAAAAAGGTAGATTTAAGTTCAGAGGAATTCCATCCGAATTGCAAGAGTGAAACGTGCGAACTTTCAGACTCTGATATTCAACAAGAAGGCATAACAGAAGATATTGGAAACCTTGTTGCAAAATTATGTCAAGGAACTCTCGAGGTAAGTAACGTTCATTATTTGATAGCAGATATATCCATAGGTGGATTTAGAATTGTTTTTCTTGGAGGGCACAGCATGTGCTGTAAGCATACAATCGTGTGTGTGGGAGGGGGTTGCCCGCATGTGTACGTCTGGAAGACGTGTGTAGGATGTCACCCTATATCACCAATAAACTTTCACAGGGCGAGAGAACATGAAGATGAACAAGTTTCCTCAATGATTTCAGGGGCCTCACCGATGGTGGTGTAATCAAAGAGGCCCTGGGTTTGATCCTCTGTGAAGGTGCATTGCACAGTGGTACATATCCCGATTTAAACTTAAAAGTCCAGTCCCGATTAACGTATCGGAATATAAAATGGACTTTAAAACAATTTATTTTTTGTTTTGTTCACGAACCTGCAGAAAACGATATTACCTATCCTATAGATCCACCAAGGCATTTGAAACCCTGGCATCGGAGCAGTGGCACTAGTGTCGCTGGTTAAAAGCCACGGGGAAGCCTGTGGTTCACATATTTTCCGAGGTCCCAGAAAGCTTGGTGCTACTATATACGTATGTATGCAACCACATTATAAAATCACGGTTGCCATGAACAGTTTTATTATTTTGTAGGAAATTGATAAAATTTGTATTACGACACGGGATAGACTAGGTAGGCATCCTATTAACTGTAAATATTCCTTACAAATCTTCTGAATATTTCTCTTCAACAAATGCAACAAATACAATAAGTAATATGTGTGTGCAGTAATAAATTCATTTTCCGAAAGCATCTTTTCTGGCATCAGTGGTCGAAGTAGGGGATGCTGCCTCCAGTTAAGAAAGTTTCACAAAGCATACCCCCAATTAGAATAATTTGCATATTGAGCATCCTCCACCTACTGTATTGTCTCCATGTTGTTCCATACAAGGATGTACCCCCTCGTATCTCCAAAATCGATCAAATATCCCCTCCCTTTTCGGCTAGGAATTTCCATTTCGAGCACTGTCTGGCTAGGGTGACCAGACGCATACATTCAAAAGAGAGGACAGATCATAGCGAAAAAGGAGGACAAAGTCACAAAAAAGAGGACACCGCAAAAAATGGCTATACATTTGCCATTACTCATAATTTAATCAATATACAAAAATCTTACCAAGATTTTGCTCACAGATGCTTTTCAGAAGATCTCTTTCAAGAACTGCATCTTACCTTTAAGCAAAGAAAGCAATCTCCTAATCTGTTTTTTAACAAATTACAAAGAATATCTATAATTTGAAGCACAGAATTTTATTCCTTTTCTAATTCTTGGATATTAGACTGAAATATCTCCACAAGTGAATGCAAATGTAACAAGTAAGATTCGCTGAACTTATTTCGAAAAGTCAAATTTAAATTTTAGGTAGTTTGGATTGGGTAGAGAAATATGATTTCAATGCCACGAACATTTCTAGCACTCTTTCAAAGCAGGGGAAAGTGGCAACCACCTCACACTTTACCCCATATTTGTTTCTTCCATCCTTTCTTTCCATTCCTTTTCTTTCGCTTCGTTATTTCATGAAAGTAAATATTACTTAATAATCAAAATTCTCACTACGCATTTCTGTATAACGTATGTAAGATACAAATCAAGTGTCATCGTTTTATATAAACATCTTCTTTGCCCATATGTATGTTAACGTAAACTTATCGGCAGAGTTTGAAGTGGAAATGTTAGCTGCCGGGATGGATGCCGGAAATGTTAGCTGGCCGACCTCTGTGTTGGAGTGGTTAGCACACCGCGCCACAACGCCAGAGGCCTCAGTTTCGAATTCCGGCCTGAGCATGTGTGTCCTTCATCAAAATCATCATATCATCGCTCATACTCATCTTCGCGATTAGCCAAAAGTAGCAAAAAAGCGAAGTAAAATAAACCAAATCAATCAACCGAAAAGGAACTGCACAGACTACATGCGTTCCAGCAGTCTCAGCTCTTAATACTAATGACTGGGGTGCGGAAATTTGCCTATTTGCGTTTTTTATTCCTTTGTAGTAAACCATAGGCTTTCATGTTTAAACTTTAAAGTTCGTTTCATGGAGTTTCTATTCCGAAAACACATCTTTATAGTGCCTATAAATTCCTATTTTGATGGTTAGTGCCTATTTTGCTTAATCGTGCCAAAAAATGGATATTCTGCAATCTTTGCATACTTCAGCTTTTTCTTACGTGCATTTGGCTTTCCCTATATTGAAAGATGTAAGGCTTTGTTGATGATGTACTGACTGAAATCTGGAATTCGCCAGATTTGATGATCTCAATTGGAACATTGTTTTAAATATTTTTTTGTTACAATGGTGCAAATTGTTTATTCGTCATTTGTTCAAATCCACACAGTCGTTAGCACAAGCTCTTTTTGTGAGAATTATTTTAACAGACGATTCCCCGCAAATGTGAATTTCGATCAAAAGAGTATTATACACGTATAACACCATTAAGCCTTGTTTTTATGATATGAAAAACTCAATATGCTGACTAAGGCATGAAGTATAAATTTCTGCCTTGGTCAGCATATTGAGTTTTTCAGAGTATTATAGTATGTTAATCGCTAGCGCACTTTTATGTATAAACTGAAGTGCTAATACAGTATAACTGTGCATTCTAAGAAGAAAATTTAAATAAGTTCACATCCATTGCCTATTTTAATGTATTTTTTTAATTTTAGAGTGCCTTTTAAGTGCCTATTTTCGTGCCTTTTCTTAGTTTATGGTGCTTTTTAAGTGCCTATTTTCGTGCATTTTGGTACCTATTTGACTGCCTATTTCAGATGTTTTTAGTGCCTTAAATACGCGCCCTACTAATGACTCAGTCGGGAAAGTGATCGTATTGAGCTCCCAGATGCTAGGTGAGCATTGCTCGAATTAACGCGTCCCAAATGAAGCATTCTGTATGTAGCACATTTGCTATGGTCAATGCTATACTCTTTCCAAAAAAGGAGGACATTTACCGATTTCTAAAAAATCCGCCCGGACGCCGGACAGACACCTAAAAATGAGGACATGTCCGGATAAAAGAGGACGTCTGTCTGGCAAGATTTTGTCGGGCTCAGTGACAGATCCTGAGGTGCGGTACTGGGCTTCGGAAGGGAAGGGAGGGGATTCAACAGTTGGTTTCGCAGTTCCATAACGTTAACAACATACAAAATTCCTCTCCATAGACCTAATATGAAAATGAATATGATGACACTGTAGTAGAAAATGTTAATTACTGAAGGGGTTCGTATTTGTTTGTCGACTGTCAAACAAATGTTTTGACCAATAATATAATAATACAATGCCAAAAATGTACACAATATTTAGCAAAATCATCTCCACAACAAGTACAATGTTGATTGAATTGATGTTTTAAATCCACTTTATGCACAGTAAGGCTAATCGGGACTGGACCTAAAGTTTAAAGTGAGATCCGAACCACTATGAGCCTCCACCGGGTATCGAACCCGGGACACCTTGATTACAAGGCGACGACGCTCCCACTGAAATGAGACTGTGGTATCGTCATCTTGCAGCAATGCAAACACGTCCAGTAAATGCTCTTGAAGCAATTGATATGGGCAGTGAAGTAATATTTCCCTGGGTAAACACACGTTTGCGCATATTATGTACAATCCCGGTAACAACAACATCAAATGAGAAATCATTCTCAACTTTGAGGCGGTTGAAGACCTATCTTCGAAATACCATTTGCGAAGAAAGATTAAATAGGTTAGCTGCTCTGAACATTCACCGGGGTATAAAAGTTACTTATGACGACATATTGTCAGAACTCGCACAGAATCCTCGATGCCTAAATTTCAGAATTTAAATTGTTGAACTGTGATACCTTATTTATTACTGTCTTTAAGACATCAAGTAGTCTTAATCTCTTTAATGTTGTTACAATGTTGAGTGTACATATTTTTTGTTTAAAAATTATATTTGAGCAATTAAATATAAAATATTAATAATTTGGAAATATTCAAGCAGCTGCTTTTATATGATGCAATAAAAACATGAAGCATCCATAGCAAATACATTGATTGCATTCATTGGGGTAAAATCCAAGTATATTAATTATCTAATTTATTACAAGAAATTTGACCTGTGAACTGGAAAATGTGTTGGATTCATACCCCCCCACCTTTACGAAAATCCTGTGCACGCGCCTGCAACACCCCCTTAATATATGAACTTCCTCCCCAGATGGTAAATTCAGGATAAACTCCTGGTTGAATGTCTGAAAATTTTTCCACAAATATCTCAAACTGATTTGGTTTGATTTATTTGCGTTCCTTTGACAGTTACTGTGGTTTTCATGCAACAAATGGAATGAAACAGTTCATGTTTATTACGATAAAAAATACGCATACCTTGGTTCATTCTCAAAATCAAAAAGTAGGTCACATATGTAGCCACGAGTAAATATGTAACGGTAACTTTCAACTAATATTTACATTAAAGACTAATTCTTATTCCTATTTCGTACTTACCAAGCTTTCAATTCTCCGTATCTAATAAGTGGCCTATGGGATCGAAAAATGCTTCAAATATTCGAGATTTGTGGATTTTTCTATAATGTGGATTTTCTCCTCGATATATAACTACGTAGCCTGTTGATACTTACAATAAAGTATTAGTTTGTGGCAGAAAAGGCCAAAGGAAAAGAATGTTGCGAGTGTAGTGAAGTGAGAAAATGGTTGAAAACTTTTCAGTACCAAACTTTCTGTTTCTTGAAAGGGGTTGTTGAAATACGTTAAGATTCGAAATGACGCGTATATTTGAGGTTCACTTACTGGAAATTTGTGAGGAGTGAGATGTAAATTTATTTCGCAATCTAGGGTGGACAAAAGGAAAGGAAAAGGCTCTCTTACGTGCGAGACCTTCTGATTCGATTCTGTCGGGACCATTTTTAAAATCTCTATTTTTTTTTTTTTTTTCGCTTTTGGGGGACACATACCCCGTGTGTCCTCTTGTAAATCCGTTAATGAATAGTACCATACGAGACCGTTACGTCTACTTTCTACGCGCATTAACAAAGTTCCCCATGATAATCGACCCATAATTTCCAACCCTGGCTCATTTCTTGTCTTCTCAGCTAGTCTCCTCCCGACGGGATTTTCCTGAACCTGCATCGCATCGATTTGTTTCAAGTTGCCAAGAACCAACGAGCTATATACAGAAACACCAGAGGCAACGAGGCAGCCATCTTTGAAACAATTTGAGCGGGGAGCAGATAGCCCGTGGTCAGGGAGGTTGAACAGCTGACAGTGGAGCGGGCGTTAACAAGCAGGGACGCCGTTAGGGGGGACGCGGGGGCACCGGCCCCCCGAAACGTTCATGTGTCCCCGGCAAACTGTTCTACAATTGCTGAAAATTTTACTTTGATGACAAATATTGCAAAATAGGATTTCAATAAATTTTGCTTTCAGTTTGAAACATTGTTCTTCAATTTGAGTTTCACGAAGCCCCAAGCAATACCTTTCTTTCCCATTCGACTGCTACAGTGGTTCCGGCCAAAGAATGGACTTGGAAATTATATTTTTATCTTTTCCGTCGAAAGCCAAGGAGGGTCACACGAACGGCTGAACCAATCGGCTTTGTTCAGTTGCCGCGGTGAGGGGAAATTCTCGTGGTACTCTGCGTTGCCAAATTTTTAGTTTCGAGTCGTTTCCGAAATAGGTGGCACTCTCAACAAGGCCAAGCGCGGCGAAGCCTAAGGGTAAAAATACAGTGAAGCACAGAACAAGTCTCACATTGCCAGAAACTAGCGAGGAGAAGTTTCAGGCAATTCAAACCCATGGAGTTAAATGGAGAACAGTATAGTGGAGCCCCGCTCCTGGCGCAAGGTTCCCAAGAACAAACAAGATTTGATCTTGGGTCCCTTTTTCCAAGTGGCAGCTCTGTGATTGGCCCACTCAAGGTTACTCCCCCTCCCGCGAAGTAACCCTTTCCTGTCCTTTTCACGTGCTACTGTGACATAAATAGGGACTGAAAATGTTTTAATATGAATGAAACGAAAGCTCAATTCGTCACGGTAAATAGAGATAAACCTGCGATATACAATAAATTGCATGAAATTTTGATTGAATGATTGATTGATTCACTTTATTTTACTTTGCTTTTTGTGCTACTTTTGGCTAATTTGCGAAGATAGGGATGAGTGATGATAGCATGAAATTGATGAATGGACACTCTCGAACATCCATGCCCAGGCCGGGATTCGAATCCGGGACCCCTGACGTCGTAGCGCGACGAGAGACCGATATATCCCAACAATATTCCTAATTAATCATTTTAACTGTATCTCTATTTTTAGTTATTCGACGTCCCTTTCCTGCCATTTTGGCTAATGGCGACGAAGAGGTTGAGTGATGATTAGATGTAGTTGATGAAGGGGACTCACAAAGAATACTTGGACTCGTGGCATCGTAGCGCGTGCTAACCACTCCGCCACGAAAATATACATTACTCTCGTAATCACCACCATAATGGCTCCATTAGTATAAGACCCATATGTGTCACAGAAGAATGTGTAACTTTTAAATCAATTTGTGGTATTCTCAGGTGGAATACTAGTTTTATTTATTTACACATCAAGCCTTACACCACATGAAACATTTAAATTAAGAGTAAAAATATTAATAATAAATATAATTCCAATACTACTCGTATTAGCAACACTGTATGTATTTGTAGACCCATTGTTATTCACTCCAAATAGAATTATTTACAGTAATTATTTTATTTGTTACATTTTTATGTCTCGTTTCAACCTTCGTGGCGGAGTGGTTAGCGCAGAGCACCACAACGCCAGGGATCCCGGGTTCGAATCCGGGCATGAATGTTTTTTTGTGAGTGTGCCTCCAGCAATTTCGTATCATCAATCGTCATCTTCGCGATTAGCCGAAGGTGACAGAAAAACGAAGTAAAATAAACCAAATCATTCAACCATTATTATTACTCGATTCGCTCGCGCCACATGCAATATATTGTACTACGTATTTTTACGTGAACAATTTTACTTTCTACAATGCGATAGGTGGAATTATAACAGGATTCTCAAATAGGAGGCTGCTTATATTTAAGTGGGTGGGGGAGCGGAGTCGGGCGATCACATTTCACTCCTAAGCTTCGTAATTGATAATTTACTTTTAGTTTTAGGCATCTTGGGAAGCAGTGTGGAATATATGCAAATGCAGAGAAGGAGTAAGGGGGTTTCAAGACTTTCATTCTGCAAATTTTTTATTTCTTGAAAGTTTATTCACACGAAATTACACAAATATTCGAAACTAATGGCAAGCTGATCTTAATCTTCACTACCAATATCACTGGACATTTTATCTAAAAGAAAATTGCGTAACACGGTCATTATTGCCGCTCAACTGAAACAATTGGCGGACAGAGCGGTTTGTGCTGGGGTAGGGAGATGCCTCAAAGTGTGACCATCTGTTCATTGGATCCCAAAAATGTTTATGACCTGACTTGTCTCCGTGTCGATGAGCAAGGGTCCTTGTGCTTCACCGTGTTTAATGGTTAAATTGATGAAGGGACACTTAGGCCTACAAATACCCATGTCCAGGCCGGGATTCGAACCGCACCCCTGGCGTGATCATAAACCGCTACGAAACCAGAGGTCCCAGGTTCGGACCTTGGACAGTTATGGTTGCATCATGTCTGTACCATCGCCATTTCATTGTGTCATCATTCAATCTCATCAGCGCATTTAACCCAAGAGGTAGAAAAATGGTACATTATATTAATAGCTTGTTAATTGTTAATTGTTTGATAGAAAAAATCTTACATTTTGGTTTTGGGAATACTTATAAAATATTTCTACTATCGTACAGCCGAGTTGTTTACCTTTTCAAGCGAAAGGTTAGAGCTGTTTAAACTGCTAATACAAAATTTGCACGCATATTGCCTTGCGGAACTTTCCTCTTTTGCACAGAAAGACGTGAAGTGACACAAAATAGCTTTGATAATTAAATACTTTCTTCGTTTGTGCTTATTCCACAAGGCTCCTATAAATATGTAACTGCAGTATATTATCATAGCCGGCTCTAGGGAGAGGCACCTCCGCGCCAAATAAAATAACTGTTTAGGCTACATAGAGTTTTTACGAGTTTGTAAGACGCTGGTGCTTCAATTAAGCACTAATTTCATTTTTCTTGCCTTCGCAGATTCTTTTCACAGATTTAAATATACCCAATCACTAGACCTCGGACTTTTAGCGGTTCTAAAAAGTGTGCTTTTAGATTTCTAAAATAGGCTCTAAAAATCTTAAAATAGGTTCCAAAGATCCAAAAATAGGTTCCAAAAATCTTAAAATAGGTGCTAAAAATCCTAAAATAGGTTGTAAAATGTTTAAAATAGGTTCTAAAAATGTTAAGCCAGACTCTGTGTTCGAGTGGTTAGCACATCGCGCTGCGACGCCAAGGGTCCCGGGTTCGAATCCCGCTCGGGCTTGGTTGTTTGTGAATGTCCATTCATCATTTCATCACTCATCCCCATCTTCGCAAATTAGCCAAGAGGCACAAAACGCGAAGTAAAATAAATTAAATCAATCAATCAATCTAAAAATGTTAAATTAGACTCGAAAAATTCTGAGCTAGATTCCAAAAAACTTAAATGATGCAAAATTCCTGATAGGTACTGATTAGATCAATCGTTCAAAAAAATTTCAAGAACCGTTTTCAAAATTAACCACAAATAATTGCGATACTATACTTGTTCTGTTAGCAAAAGTTATTTGTTGACTCAAAAAATGAATTAGTTTGTAAAATTTACTGCACAATATCAGGGTGGCAACTCACTTGGAATTCTTTGAATTCCGGGAATTATGCGAGAGTTACTGGCTCTGGAAATCATGCGTGAATTTTGGTAAAACATAAAAAAAAGTACAAGCAGATGTTTTATTTTATCTTTATCTTTTAATCTTTCAACTGAAACGTAGTCAGTGGTGAAAATATGAACGTTCAAATGTTACTTCGCAAGGCGTGAATGTCACAAAAGAACCGAACTGACGAGAAAGTGAGCAAGACAACACGGATCTGAAGTTTGCACTTTGGACTGTACAGGCAGTAGAGGCGATTGGGTGCCAAAACTGGAATGGGGAAGGGGGGGGGGGCGCAAGGACAGTTTACTTCCTCTTAGTAGATAAGGCTTAGCATTAAGAGTGCATAGTGCGGGGGCAAAAAGTAGGAGGCAAGTGCCCCCTCTAATCACCACCATGCAGGTGACAGTGGTATCAGACATTTTATTTTGTTTAAGAGCTTTGAAAAACATAATAGACTTGGAGGGGGAGGGAAGTAGACAGAAAACCTGTTTCAAACACGCAAGTCAATTAATTGTTTCGTCACCAAACCGAATAAATATCTCTGTGAGATATAAAAATCCTGTAAAACCTTAAAATAGTATATATAAAAACCTAAAAAAATGTTTAATTTAGGCACATAAACCTAAAATAGGTTCTAAGAAGCAAAATAGGTTATTTTAGGCACTATAAAACTTCATCAGTTGTTGCGTTTTGTAATGATACGCTGACATAACTTATTATTTCTTATTTACCTGCAAAGGAAAAAATAGGTTAAAAACCTAAAATCCAAGGTCTTACAATCACTGAAATCATATTTCAAACAAAGAACTACGTAAGATTCGTGTCAAATATTTAATAACAAGTTGTTAATGTGTACTATTCGTTTAGTTATAGAATGAAACCATGAAGTGAGATTATTATTTTGCATGAAAGACCGTTTCACAACATCGTCAAAATTCAATGCAAAGTAAACAAAATATAATTATGATAAAGTGTTATTGGTTATGGTTATGGTTTCCCGTCCCAATCCCGACTTCGGGAAATGACTTCCCGACTTTTCAGGATCCCGAGCAGTAGAGAAATACCGAATGGTCATTTTAAAAAAGTCGTTAATTCTCGACGTTTTCTGGAACTTATCGGATATTGTTAGTTTTTATTCCAGAAATGCAAAAACAATCACTTAAAGTGAAAATGACGTGTAGAATTCGAGATTTCCAGAGCTTCGGGAAATTTCGAAGATTTCCCGTCCCGAAAATTTTCCCACTTCGTCGGGAAATTGCGGATTTTTCCCGTCCCGAATGTCGGGATTTAAAAAAATTCCCCGTCTCGACTCAAAATATTCTGTCCCGCACACCCCTAGTTACGATAAAAAATTACCACATTGTAAGGTATGTAGACAATGTAACCTGCAAGAAAAGGAATGTGAAATGCTGTTTTGAACGACACCTGTTTTTATAAATAATAATAATCCAATAGCGCAACAGCCCAATATCGGGCCAAGGCTTACCTACCGACTGCTGGCCTCCCTCCCACGCGAGCCACCAAGGGGGCGTGGAGATCTGCAGCCAGACTAGGGGGACGGGTGGTCAGCCCGACCGACCCCCCAGCCGTTGTAGGACTTCGCGACCGGATTACGCTCACTAACTCGGAGCTCCCCAATTTCCTCACGATGGTGGTTTGCCACCGGCCCTATACGCACGTGGTCCTGAATTAGGGCATGAATAACGTCTGTAAACAGTTCGACAGCCTCGGTCACGGACCCTTCGGAAAGCAGGTTCCAGTTGAAAAGGTCAATGGCTCGACGGACGGCGTTTTCTTCCACAGCCGAATCTTATGCCTGGGGGGTGCAGAAGGGGAGCCTCCCGCTTTCACCGGGATTTTGAAGGTAGCGCACAGCGACTCGTGGTCCGACTGAAGCAGATTCAAAGAGGGCGTGACGTCACAGGTTTCAAACGAGGACAATATGAAGTCAAGGTTTTTATCTTTTCTCGTATTGTACATGTTTTAGTCTTGCTTGGACGCCGAGTAGTTTACATTATTACCTATTTGAATTTGAATTTAAAATTTTGGCTATTTTGCACCCGTCACATTATACGGGATCCCCAGCCCCTTATATATATAATATATATTATATATTATAACATAATTGCTGTGTCGCGTAACCAGGCGCGGCTCGTGAATAATTTTCCTGGGGGTTCACCAAAATTTTGCAAAGTGGACTTATCTAAATCTTTTGAGACACTACACGCTTTGGTTCGTAGAGATAGTACTGGGAAAATTATCAAAATTTTGCCGGTAGATTACTGACAAAGTTAATTTGCTTTATGTTCAGATAACAGTGACAGCACCAAGGAGAGTGTGTGTGTGTAGGGGGCGATCATTTTAAGTTAAGATTTTCGTGTGGTATTGTATTTAGGGGTATCTCAGAATTCAGAAAATATTCTCGTCTCAATTTTGCCTCTTCCACACTTGCCACTTTTTTTTGGTCCCACCACTATCAAATAGACTATATTATTGGAACTGGATCCTGAACCTAGAGTTAAAAATACAAATCTCTGCCTGCTAAAATGAGTATGTATCAGTAATCGAACCCAAGACCCCTTGATTACAAGATAATTCTTATATAACTATTCGAAAGTATATCGCTAAATCAAAGCGATTCGATTCTATTCTATGAAATATGTTCCTTTCTTGCGACGAACAGAATTAAACAAGAATCAAAGTGCACAAGAAATATTAAAACTAAATATATTGTTCACCTACTTGCATTACTGTGCATGTTTGTAGAGAAAGTCCATTCCCCTCTCCTTTCTTCTTGCAAATTTATCAATAACAGTCTCGTTGAAGTCTTGGATGCTACCGATGAACTCCTTTTTTATCGAAAGTGTGGCCAAAGCTGTTAACATCTCTTCTGTCATTGTCCTCCGGAGAAAAGTCTTCACACGTTTAAGGGTGGAGAAACAGCGTTCAGCCTCTGCGGTTGTCATGGGAATGGTCACTAATATTCTTAATAACTTAATACACTCACTGAAAGTTGTATATAAATTGTTCCTCATCATGAACTGTAGTAGTGCTAAAGCTCCCGACACCTCCCGAAAGTCTTGACGCATGTAAAGGATTTCGTCTGTTCGAATCTTGTTTTCTTCAATGAAGGGGTAAGCCTCTAGGGCTTTTTGAATTAACAAATGTGGAAATTTATCTGAGAGAAAAAGATTTGCTGCAAGAAGATGGTTGGTAAACTGAAAGCGTTCCTTTGTGTGACTGATTATAACGTCGCAAACTTCTTTTGCAGCAACACTCTTTGATGTGTTCGGTTCCCGACACCTTCGCTTTGCTGATTGTGAAAATTCCTGGGATGATTCTTCAATTCTCTCAATATGTACGTCTCTTACTTTCTGAATTGCCAATTCGAACCCCAGCATTGCATCTTTAGCCTGTATAGGATCTATATTTCGGTTCTGTAATTGCTCATTTTATATCGACATGGGGCATTATGTCGTAGAATACTGACAACCAAAACTGAAAAGTTTCATTTTCTAGTTTTAAGCGAAGACCTCTTGCCTGAGCTATGGTGGAAGTTTGACGAGTAGTTCTTTCAATTTTCTCAAGACACTCAATTAAAGATTCCTTGTTTTCTTGCACAACCTGGACTGTTCTAGATTTAAAGTTCCATCTTGTATTTGAAACACGGGGTACTTTTTTCCCAACAATTTCGTTTAAAACTGCAGTTGTTTGTGAGGAATGTGATAAAAAAGTGGGAATTTCGTTCAGATCAGCAAAGAACACTCGTACATCTGTATTTTGACTGGTTGCTTGTGCCAAAATTAAATTTAAAACATGAGCATAACAATGTATGTAATACGCGTATTGAAAATCTTCCCTGAGCAAAGTCTGAACACCTGGCGACCACTCATGACATTCGCACCATCATATCTTTGCGAAATAACTTTATTCGGGTCCCCAACGATTTGTATTAGTGTTTCTCTGAGGCATGTCGATAGAGCTTTAGCATCATGGTCGGGGGGAGTGAAAACCCCCCAAAACCGTTCAACTGGGTTTCCATTGGGCAAAACATACCTCAGCACAAGAACCAATTGAAAAATTGATGAAATGTCTGTTGTTTCATCAGCAATTACCGACATGAAGTCTGCACTCGCTATTTCATCTTTTATCTTTTCGTGGCA
Source organism: Lepisma saccharinum (assembly GCF_977018435.1). NCBI lineage: Eukaryota > Metazoa > Arthropoda > Insecta > Zygentoma > Lepismatidae > Lepisma > Lepisma saccharinum. The sequence continues at coordinate 48,184,852 of NC_139245.1, read as the reverse complement.
AATTTCAAACATGCACGATAGCAAATCATTTTGAATTTCCTTTGACGTGCCCTTAAAAACAGTTGCTTTTGATAAGTGGTCCCTGAGGGCAACGTCAAGTTCAGAACTGAAATCAACGAGGCCACGAAAAACTCCATGATTTCGTGACTCACTTGTTTCATCATGCCCCCTGAGCGCTAATTCAAACACCCCACAAAATTTTACACAGTCAACTATTTTTGACAGAATGTACCTGTTTTTACGAACCTGATCATTATGTCTCTAAATATATGCGTTGTCAAGTTGCTGTCGTATGTCTTGCTTCCCCAGAAGATTGAGCTCTAACTCAGAATTCATGTGAGTCTTGGAAATTTCGTGTTTCTTGATTTTTTCGGACAAGTGACCGAGGTCAACAACCCCTGTTTTCGTCCATGATACTTCGCCATCCACACTAAATAATAAACAAGGGCAACAGAATAACCTGTTAGTTTCACTGCACCCACAAATCCATTCATTTCTTGTATATACATCCATGGTAAATTTCCTTATGATTTCCTTGTCCTTACTTTTCCTTCGATCGTTGGGTAATGTCCAAGGGGGGCGTCGGCCGACCACGACGCTTTACCTCCAGTTTCCTTTCAAGGGACAGTGACGAAAATGTTATTCCCGTTAGGCTTTTCACCGTAACACTAGCCATTTGAATAAACTTATTTCTAACTTCTCACACAGCAACAACTACACTCCTTCCAATACACAATCCACCTCACTCCACCCAACGTATCACCACGTCAAATATATTTCAATCACCAGCAATGCACTTCAAAATAAACTAACAAGTATGGAGACAATGACACGTAACAAAGTCAATCGCGTGCGTCCCCTCGAACACCCTCTCGCGCTAGAGTATAACTGATCGCACGAAACCCAAACAACTATTTGTCTTCTTCTGACGTAAGTGCGAAATGCCTTCATTGTTAGGTTAGGCTTGATAGATTTATGTCTCTTAGCATAAATAATAAATACTACATTTTTGGTGAAGCATGGTAAAGCCCCGAAAATTGCAGTGTGTGTATTCTAAGACAACTAAACCTAAAAAGCCTAACATGTCAACGAAAGCATTTAGTCAGACGTAAGAAGACCAAAAGGTTGTTTAAGTCTTGTCCGATAAGCGACCCCTCGCCCTCGCGCTATTTTTTACTTTTCGGCTCTTAGTTTTGGCTCCTTCCACCTGAAATGTTTCCATCTTAAAGAAGAAAACTCTAAATGTGTAGGCAAGTTGATTTCTATCATATTTATCTAATTTGTGCCATCATCTTTACTTCTAGCTTTCGTTCGGTGTCACCTCTACATTTATATTACACCCTCTTCATTAATCTATTGGGTTGGTGCGAATGAAATGTCCGGCCCAGGTGCGTCATTGCCAAAGGCCAAAAAAATCAAAACTACAATACCTGGTTAATCCAAATAGTCGCAGGCACACACTTTTGTCATCGCTCAGCCAACAATTGGATTCCATGGCGAAAGAAGTCTGGAGTCTGCGACGCAAAGATCTCCTCAACGGCATGTTGCACCGCCCGATCATCAGCGAAGGTCTTCCCTGTCAGGAAGTGATCGAGATGCCGGAAGTTATGGTAGTCAGTGGGAGAGAGGTCGGGAGAATATGCTGGATGAGGAAGGGTTTCATATTGTAACTCATGGAGAGCCTGCACCGTCCTTTGTGCGACATGTGGGCGAGCATTGTCGTGCAACACGAGGACACCATGTCTGTGGACCATTGCTGGATGCTTGTGGAGAAGTTTGTGGTGCATTTCATGGAGTTCAGTACTGTAACAATTTGCATTGATGGTTTCACCTCGCCTGAGAAAGACATGATGGATCACACCCACCATAGACCACCATACCAGCAACAACACCTTCCGTGGGTGGAGAGGTGGTTTCGGAAACCGCCCTGGACGTTAATCACGATCCAACCATTGTCCTGATCGTTTATGATTGTCATAGCAGATCAATTTTTCATCTGGAGTGACAATCCCATGCAGGAAACCATCCCAGTTATTCCTTACACTCAGAGAACTGCACATCTCCAGACGGCGAGTCTTGTTGACCGGTGTCAAATCATATGGTATCCATGAGTCCAACTTTTTCACTTTACCGATCGCACGGAGCCACCGAACGACAGTGGTATGGTGTATGCCTAACTCGTCTGCAATGGCACGAACACTTATCTGAGGGTCCGCTTCTACGGGGTTCCTGAGGAGCTCATCCGAACATGATGTTGGTCGATGGCCACTGGGTTCATTTTGCAATGCTGTGTCACCGGAACGAAATTTGACAAACCAGCGGCGAATGGTGCGTTCATTTACCATTCCTGGCCCAAATGCATTGTTAGTGTTTTTGGCGGCTTGCTGAGCAGAATGTCCCAGTTTGAATTCGTAAAGACAAATCACTTGCAATTGGGTGTTCTCCATGGTGCACTTTCAGACGACCCTGTTCGGCAACACACTGCCTCCTGACTGTCTGGGTTCTCCAGCCTATTTGCTGGACGTATACAGAGTTTATGACATTAGACCTGTGACCTCAGTCAATCCCTGTGCTGTGCTGTTGAGGTGAGCTTCCCACCAGACGTCAAAGCGGACATTTCATTCGCACCAACCCAATAATAAGTTTTTGTAAAATGTAAATAATACAAAGAGAAGGCCAAATGAATTTAGATTGAAACACATAGTGCAACACTGGAAGAGAGAAGAGCGTGGTTCACTCCAGCTCGCTGGTGATCCTACGAACTGCGCATGTCCGTTTTGACGCGACGACCTTCCTGGAGTATCAGACTGCATGTATTTTCGCCATATGTACGCGTTGAGCTTCTGCTAGCCGTCCTATGCTTTTAGCATGGTAGGGGTTGCCTTGCGGAGGTTCGGCGGAGACTTTGCACTTCTCACCAAGAGAATTTGCCACTCTAAGCTTATGAACATCTCAGTTTTTGTTTATTTTGTATATTACTAGGGGTTCACTGCACATTTGCGCTATACAACCAACCGCGCCTGCGCGTAACTAAAATATTAAAATATTCTGACTTCGGTTAATAACTGACTATACTCGGCACATTTAAGGACATAACAAAGGACAACACACAGAATTATACTGCCCATAGGGCCAGTCGCCAGAGCCTTGTTAGTTTGCAAAATGCAGTCCACGGTGTACTACGTGGAAGTGAGGTTGGCAATTGTGTGTACTACGTGGAAGGTCACCACTTTTCATTATTACATAGATTACATTGTCTACATGCATTCCATATGTGTAGTCACATCAGAGCCGGTAATAGGTGGGTGTGGAGCCTGGGGCATACAATATTCGCTGGGGCTCTAATTAAAATTTTTTAGAGATCTGGAAAATCAGATTTTTGTTCATTAGTCTGAAGTACAGATGCCCTACATTATCATAAAACCAAAAAATATATAATAATGAATAAACAATTAATTTATGTATATATTTCGTTTTATTACACGAAGCAATAAGATGAACACGTTGAAGAATAAAATCAAAAATATATGGGATGCTGAGTTTCTAAATTAGTCTCCCTTTTCATTTCAATATCAAACTAAAAATTTACGTATAAAAGTGGCAATTTATATCATATTCAATAAAATTCTCTACCATAATTCTCTCTTGCTTTCTTTTCGTTGAATTTTAAGGCTGAAGTGAATTTACATGGTTTCACATAAAATAATATTTAAACTCTATGAATTCACGAATAGTACATATTGTTTTTGATTGAAATGTTTGGATCCGATTTTTATGTTGTACTTTGATTAGAATATGGTGTCAGTAATTTTGATATTTTAAAGAATGTAAGAACAATCCATGAAGTCAGAAAAAATCAATTAGTTTCTTAATTGGAAGTACCGGCGACGCCCGGCGTCTCATAAACTCGTAATAAACCTCACAGAAACAAATATTTTTATATGCTGTGGGGCCCGTTGAAACACGGAGCCTCGGGGTTGCTGACCTCTCCCCCTGCCCCCCGCCCCTAAGCCGGCTCTGATCTACATTTGATCTACTCATTTTTCGTGCGAATTCTACTTCCTATACTTCAAAATACGTACAATAAATAATAGTAATTATTTACGAAATATATGGCGTTCATTTTGTTTTATTACTTGTATTTGTGCAGTTACACGCTGAACACAACTTCGGCATTTGCGCTTCCTTCGTAAACACTCAATGTTTGACCACTCAGGAATTTAATCCCTGTCCCTACTTATTTCGAACAGCAGTCGATGAGGTTGAGGCAATATGGTATCTCTTATTTTGTAGGAGCTGGCTGCCGCGTCTTCAAATGGTCACAGCTTGTGCGCGTGGAAAACCGATTTAGGCATATAGCTCGTTGCCAAGAACACATATGCTCAGCAGTGCCGTATCTACAACCCGCAAAACCCCGCAGTGCGGGGGGCCCGGAGACAAGTAAGCCTTAAGGGGTCCCTCAGCCATTGACATAGCAGAGGGTTCGTATATGCGTGTGTAAAAAATGAACGTAGTTACTCAGGGGTACAGAAACGAATACAGCGCAGCACAGTGCCCTGGGGCCCCCTGCAACTAAAATATTGGTTGGCCCTTTAGTAAAAAAAAATAAAAAATATCTCGATGGCGTCAGAGGGTAACGGACGTACAATAGTTAGCTACCCCCCTTTGAAGTGTTTAACAATTAAAAGAAAGTTGTCACACTATACCTAAAAGTCGAAAATAATCTGTAACACTTAACAGGTGTGAACTATGTGGGAAATTTGTCTCAGTTCTTATTTGAATATCAAAAGTCTTGGGCCCCCTTTGAAAATATTTTGAGGGAAGTTACATTTTAAATACCACACATAAAACTAATATTAGGGGTAAAAGTTCATGAATTACCAAGTTTTCTTTTTTGTGGCAATAAAGAACAGACTGTCCGAGCAACAGAATTTTCTTACTAGATCTACTAGCAAGTAAATTAATACGGCATTTCTGAGGCCCCACAGGTTAAGTTTCCAGGGCCCTCTTAGATTAAGCCAGTACGCCCCCGCTTATTATAGCAGACATTGTCTTATGATATGTTACTGGGAACCCACTCGACCACCTTACACATGAAAATAAATAAAATAGAAAAAACAGTCGTGTTATTTGTGGTGTCCACTGACTCGTAAATTACAGTAAAGCCCCTATCACACGGAACTGGATATCTAGTTGGAATGCCCTATTTGACGATGAACTGACTTTCTAGGTAGAAATCATGGCCGCCTGGCTGACTGCTTGACTGGTTTTGAGGAATAGGACATGCTACTAACTTTCATCGACTAGATTCTGTGGAACAGCCAATCAGATCAAAGTTTGGCCATGTGAAGATAAACTGTGAGTTTGCAAAGTAGCGTTTTGTTTTCGAGTGCATACAGCTAAAATATTCTTCCATACGTGTATAGTAAACGTTGTGAAGTATGTATTTTATCAGCGCCATTCTTCTCTACCTAAAACCATTTAATACGAAGCGATATTCCTCTCGGTTGAATAGTTATCGTATTTTAAAAGTGTGAAGTGATACGTTGTTTACATCTCGTGCGGCCGCCATTATGGGAACGAAATACTATCGACAAGTACGGTGTAACAAGTACCGTGTGAGGCGAAAACTAGCAAATGGGTAGCCAGTCCAGCGTCAACTAGAGCATTCCTACTTGATATCCAGTTCCGTGTGATTCAGGCTTAACTCTGTTTATACGTATTCTAAGTTCACCGATCGGAAGTTTCTATTTAGTGAATTTCAAGTTCAAATTTTGTCATTGTTGACCTACATTTTGTCTATTTCGTATTTTTTAGAAAATAACCGACACTATGTGTTGAATTTCTGAAATTATATAAAATTTCAGGTGTAGAGAAAACATTGCGGGGGCCCTACACCTCGTGGCCCCTCCGCATTGCGGGGGTTGCGGGGACGGCCGCTACGCCACTGCATACAGGTAAAGTTCAAGTACCCTGTGCATTAAGGTGGAGTGAAAATATAGGGCAAATTTTTTTTTCAGAAAATGAAGATGCCTGTAGTGGGAAAAGCTGTGTTATTATACAGTTAATTAACCCTAACTATTTCAGAAAAAAGAATTGATTTTTAGTGGTGCCCCAGGGTCACTGAAGATTTCATATTGAAAATCAGCATTTACTCACCGAAAATTATAACTTTTTATTTATTTTCCTGAACTGAAACACAGAATACCCTGTTTCCTAAGTAAACAATTGCAAAAAATAGATATTTGAATACAACCATAAAGTTGTGCTACCGAAATACATAAAATAAACTACCCAACTACCCATTAGTACCCAAAATATGTAACAATGTTAAACTTATACACTTACATATAGCCCAATATCATAATACTAATTACTTTTACAACTTATTCTTTCTTAGTGTGAAATGTTTTCATCAATGCTCTTGACTTGATAGTTGAAAAGATAAATCCATCTCTTTGCACTGGAGTATATACCATCACCACAAAGGTCACAAGAGTTGTCAAATTATTTGAGGGTTTATCAGTCGATACATACAACCTTAGCAGTCTTGCAGCTGTTGTTAGCCACCTAGAATGGTTTAATTGGCCTGGTTTGCGATTCGCTAATTCATCACTGCAGTGTCCATTTGTTACACTAATACACCAATTATAGTACTCTGATCAGTACTTAAGTCTTCAAAGTCAACATTCCCAACAAGCTGACAAGAAGAAGGAACATTTATTGGATCGAATTGCACAAGAGGTTGTTTTTCGCAAGTTTGTAGAGCTTTTCCTATTTCCCCAGAAAAATATTTTGGACCAGTTGTGAATCCATCAATTTTCTAAAAGAGATGGCGGAGTGGGAGTTCATTTATATGCAGCAAACAAATAAGCCACTGGAGGGGTCTACCAAGTTCTTTTTTGAGTAAAACAATAACTCCTCCTTTGTTTCCTGTATTCACATTTGTACCATCACATCCAAAAGCTAAAAGATCGTCCATACTTATTTCCTTCCTAGCACAGAAGCTAAAGATCTCATTTTTTATAGTGATACAGTGAAGTGTCCTATATACTTGGAATTTGGCTCCTGGACTTACGTCACATGTTCTTCTGTTACGACGCGACCATAATTCTTCACTCCTCTCTTCTCATTAATTCTTCTCTGGTCCTTCCTGCCATCAAAATACAATCCAGTCAGAGTATCCAAACTATCAGCAGCTGTTTTCCTGACTTTACTTCTTTCCCTTCTAACCTTGCTCCCATCTATCACTTTAGAAACATCTGCATCACTAATAACACCTACATCTTGAAGAACTGCACTAGCAATTTTAGCTGCACTTCTGTCAGATATGCGATGTCGGTCACACTCTCTAGCAAAATTGTTAAGAGGCAACCACATTTGAGTTTCGTTTGGGTTAATGAGGAATTCGCTGAAGTGGAGGGCATTCCCGATTTGGTTTTAAGTACGAGGGTCACTATTTATATTTTGAGCCTTGGCAACACTGATTGAAGTTAGGCGCGATTTGACGTTTGCACGGAATCGTCTGGCATTATTGACCATAACGTACTTCAAATGTTTTGTCAAAAGCTTCATTTGTGTTGTTTATGTTGCCTTGGAGATTGCGCGACAACAATAAAATGGAATTAACTCTTGAACATTTTCGTGCGATGATTTTTTTCGATTTTCGACGTGGATTATCACGTGCATCGATCAACTTACGTCCACATTTGGCGATGAAGCCCCATCCTTTGCCACTGTGAAACGCTGGTATAACGAATTTAATCGTGGCCGCCATTCGCTCACCGACGAGATTCGCGAAGGTCGTCCAAAATCAGTTGTTGTTCAAGAAAACATTGATGCTGTGCAAAACCTAATACTGCAAGATCGTCATGTGACATACTGTGAGATTGAGGCAACCATAGGCATTATTTCCACCAGCATATATAAAATATTACATGATCATTTAGCTGTGAGAAAGGTATGTTCTCGTTGGATCCCACACAATTTGACAAAAACTCAAAAAGACGCTCGCGTCAATTGGTGCAAACAAATGCTCAATAAATACAATCGTGGTGCTTCAAAAGACGTATATAAGATTGTAACAGGTGACGAATCATGGATATATGCATATGAGCCGGAACGTAAACAGCAGTCGACTGTATGGGTGTTTCAAGATGAACCCAATCCAACAAAAGTTGTTCGCGCTCGAAGCACATCGAAACAAATGGTCGCCTGTTTTTTCGGGAAAACTGGTCATGTGGCAACTGTGCCTTTAGAGGAACGTAGAACGGTCAACTCTGAATGGTACACAACAATTTGTTTGCCAGAGGTCTTCTGTCAAATACGGAAAACAAACAAACGCCGTCGGATCATTCTTCATCAAGACAATGCCAGCTGTCACACATCTCGTCTAACAACCGACTTTATGAACAGTCAAAAAATCGAATTGATGGGTCATCCGCCGTACAGTCCTGATTTGGCACCCAATGACTTCTTCTTGTACCCGAATGTCAAGAATAAATTGCGTGGACAACGATTTTCGTCGGCGGAAGACGCCGTTGATGCGTTCAAAAACCATTTTATGGAGGTGTCTCAAGAAGAATGGAAAAACTGCTTTGATAAATGGTTCGAACGAATGCAAAAGTGTATTGACCATAAAGGAGAATACTTCGAAAAGCAATAAAGCAGTTTTCAATGCCAAATTCCTGTTTTTTCATTGTTAGGCTCAAAATATAAATAGTGACCCTCGTACTTTACTCGTGTCGCTGTCAGTATCTCAACCTTCTTCCTCCTTGATGGACTTGATTGAGGACTACTAGTAGCAGCATTGACACTACAGCTTGACAAATGTTTCTGAAGTCTTGCTTCTTCCATAGCATTCTTGCTTGCTTCTTCTGCAATTCTTTGGATTTTTTGAAATCAGTTTTTCCAATGAACATTTTTCTCGTTGTTCTTTGATCCAAAAGAAATTCTCTTTCTTGAATAGGTACTTTCTTCTCTCTAGAACAAACACAGGTTGAAAAGTCTTTACACTTGCAACACGATATATCAAATAATGTAGAGTTAGCATGTGTGCAATACAATGCAATTTTTTCTTCTAGTTTTCTTCATTTTGTCTACGCTTAAAGGGCTTTAAGAGATTTCGATAGTGTTCGTGAAGTTTTTTCACTTTTGCAACGACTTGCTGATGTGACACTGATGGCAATGAAGCTTTCATCAAAATTCCTACCACTTGGTGAGAAACACTTTCGCTAATTTCTGAAACATGAGGTTCCTGAGTTTTTCTCATTTTGCTTTTAAAGGCGGATATGAAGATATAATTTCATCACATCCAGAATTCTCCATATATCTTTCAATACGCTAAAATAAGTGGAAATATGAAAACTTCGGAGGCCTTGGAGCACCAGAAGAAATTGACCTAGAGAGCTGATTTTTTTTATTTGACTATCTGATACCAAAATTCAACTTTCTTGACTACAGGCATTTCGAAATTAAAAATGAAAAAAAATCTTCATGTATCTTTCAATACGCTAAAATAAGTGGAAATATGAAAACTTCGGAGGCCTTGGAGCACCAGAAGAAATTGACCTAGAGAGCTGATTTTTTTTATTTGACTATCTGACACCAAAATGCAACTTTTCTGACTACAGGCATTTCGAAATTCAAGAAAAAAAATTTCACTCCACCCTACTGTGCATGGTACCTTGCCATGGAGGCACATTTAGGGTAGGGCCCCACATATTTTCTATGTCGACCATCTTGGAGGTGATGTGATCAGCACCACGCTGCGGCCTTCTTTATCCCTCCCTCCGGATACCATTTGATTTGAGGCTGGGTGGGCCCTAGAGCCGCTTTATGCTAGGACAAAGTCGGAAAAATTCCGACCTTTGATCACCCACCCCGGATTTCCCGCGTGGCAGTCAGACTAGAATCAAGTCAGGCTAGAATTTTACGAGAAATGCAGGAAAAAGTCTGCATGATTGTAACAAATGTATCATTTTCCAGGTGTGAGAAAACAGTGTCACATATACATCACATCATACATTTCCTTTTAAAGAATTGAGTTGAATTCATTATGGCGGCTACCAATATGGCGGACTTCCGCATGGAACACACCAATGCGGTTCCCCATAAGCCTAACCTGTTTCTATCATGACCAATTGTACCCAGCCTAACTCCTTTAGTTTTTATAGGGGATATTAAGGGACTTTTGAATCATCCTCTAGGCCCTTATATGTGACTTTGTCAACATGAGGTCAATAATTACACACCCATACACATACATTATGCGTATGTGTGTGTGTTTGTGTGTGTGCGTGTGTGTGTGTGTGTGTAGAGGTAGATAGGTAGGTAGAGGGAGCCTTTGGTAATATTTTGCGGGGGGGGGGGCAAGATTTGTAGATCCGGCACTGATGCTCATGCTACTCATTCTGCATATATAAAGGTTGTGATGGAATTATTTGTGTAAATCATGCAAAACCCCTGGATTTACGGCTTACGCATCACTCTAGATGAAACATCTTGTTTGTGAAAATACAGAGCATTCCCTGACATTCGCTACGAGACTCGGCGGAAAGCTGCCCGGCATCAGCGCTTGTCTTTCCCGGTGAACAGGTTAGCGACAGTCGCTAGAATCGACTATTAAAATTACAGTTTTCATATTGTGTACTAACATTGACTACAGAAGGTGTTGAAAATGATGTCCCTCTTCTGCAACACATTCCTGGCATCTCCGAAGGAAATTGGCATTTACACGTACAAGTTCGTCTACTGTAATTCTCCCGATTTTTCGTACAATACTCTCCTTTAACTCACGGATGGTGTGCGGATTGTCTTTGTATACTTTATTTCCCAATTTTTCTTTCCACTTTTATTCAGAACTGACCCTGTTACTCTAAACTTTTTTACGAGGTTTAATATAAGCGACTGTCGCGGACCCGTTCACCGGGAAAGACAAGAGCTGATGCCGGGCCGCTTGCCGGCGAGTCTCGTAGCGAATGTCAGGGAATGCTCTGTAGAATATTAAGAACATTGTAGCAGCAGCGGCGGGGCGAAGAATAATCATCCAGGGGTTCTGAAGGGGTGCGGAGTGAAATTTATGGTGTGCGATGTTGAAAATGCATAAAACATGAAACATGTTACATAAATACATCAAATACTAATAAACTTTTAAAGACTTCTTTGAAAATATGCCAAGGAAACTTCTATATAGTATGGGAGAGTGAGAATAAATTAAAATGGGGGGAAATTTTCGTGAAATAGTTTCTAATTATAGTTTAATTTAATATAATACATATTATATAATAATAAGAACATCTCTTTATAATTTAAATTACTTGCTTAATTTTTTTCTGTTAAAAATAGGTTTTTAAAAGGGGTGAGAAAGAAAATTAAGGGGTGCGCAAGCACCACTTTAAACCAGGGAGTCGTAACGTAACGAAATGGAACGGTATTTTCAATTACGGTTTCCGTTACGTTACAACCAGAAACAGAATAACTTTTTTCGTGAACAGAAACGTTACCTCAGGTATATGAACATTACGTTACAGGTGTGCATAACGGTACCGAACCATAACTGATCTCTAAAGGAGTAGGTCTTCACGTGACACTTTAACGTTACATCCATTGCCGGCAACCAGTAACGTTACAGGGTAAGAAAGATTTTCGTCACGTATTAACTAGTAACTTTAGTGTATGTGGAAAGTGATAGTAACGTTACAATTAACCAGTAACTTAATTGAGGTCACGACTGTAAAAACGTTACACTCCTTTTTTCAAATAAACAACGTTATTTATAGCTGGTATCATACAGACGTTCCGATGTGCAATACCGTGTCCGATGCCGTGTTCCGAAGAGAATAACATAGGTCTCTCGTATAATTGTGCTCGTTACTTTTGTAACGTTACAGTTCTTTTCCTCCACAAAAGTCTGTTTCGAAAAAGTGATACACATATCCGTTACGAATAGCAAATACCGTTATCGAAGGCGTTTTCGAAGAAGCCTCATAATTATGATCGGCAGCATACTAACATTACAGTATTTTGACCCCTTGAAAGTCACTAAGTTATAATACGTATTTTCGTTTTGGATGTCAGTGAAAAAATTAAATTGTAAAACAAAACGTTTGAAAACATCCGTAAACAAGATTTGGCGTGACAAAAGTTCTGGTTATTGGAATTTACTGATTAACTATGTATTTATGACAAATATATTTATTTTCTGAATACTTAATCGCTTTATGTGAATTTGTTCTAATTTGATTATTTATGCAAGATGAATTTTAACATGTGCGTTCACTTTATACGATAGAAAAACAATCGTTTGTTGAGGGAAAACGTTTATATCTATCTATCTATATCTCTCTCTCTCTCTGTTTACATGTGTTACATAATTTTTTTTTAAAAAAATACAGTTGTTTGGCGATGAGAATGATTCGTGCTTAGATTAAGCTGCTGAAGGACGAAACATAAAGGACCAACCATGGTCGAGCCAAAAAATCATCCGTACCACGCGTTCGTCCACCTAAGCGAGAGGCAAGCTTTCTCCTATCGGAAGACGAAAAATAATTGCTTGCTGCGCGACCTTGAGAAGGCGAACAGAACTGATAGCAGCAGCACCACGCAAAATCTGAATCCTGAAACTTTGTACACGTGACCTTCGAACACGAAGCATCCGAGTAGACAACGCCTTGGGGCAATATGAAAGGCACTTTTGGCAAGTAGAAAATACGTAGAAACGAAATGTTAGATGTAATTGTTGTACGAAACAAACGAAACCGCGTTTGTGCAACTGGTCTGTAGCTAGACAGGGCCATTGGACTCTCAAGAAGGCAAGAATTGTATGGAAAGTGATTCTCAAAACTAAGCGAATAAAAGGACAGTATATTTTATCATTTACAAGGGCCCTCATCCGCTTACAATTTTGAAAATTACTTTCAGTAATTCTTGTCTTCTTGGACAGGAGGTGTATTAAACTTTTTGGTGTAGAAACAGACAGAACGCCCGCCTACCTACCACGTTTGAAAGAAGAGTATAGACAGACAAGAAAGTAATTTTCAAGAACGCAAGAATGGCAGTCGACATGGACATTTAGCAACGTGTGACTGAGAAATACAATCGGAACAAAGGACAAGATTCTTCAAGAAACAGTAATTTTATAAAACTTCCTATCATTAACTCAGTTCATCCTTTTATCCTCTTTTGTTTGTTATACTGTTGTATTATTCATGTTTTATATAGCTTTTCTGCCACTTGTAGATAATCGCGACGATGAAGATGAATGATGATCATATTAAATCTATGAAGGGATGCTTACAAAAAAAAAAAAAAACCAGCCATGCCCAGATGTCTACTCGAACTTGAAATGTTTGGTACCGAGTGTATGAGTGGATCACTAAACGACTTCGGCCTTCGAGGCTACGGTTTCAGTTGCAACATGCAGTATAATTACGTTTCTACTACTCTGAATTGACCAAAGCATGTGGTATGTATCCTTCATTTTTCTTAAAAAGCCCCCTTCATACATGAGATACTACAAATAATTTCAGGCATACCCTCGAATTCTGATTCCCTGGCAATTTTTTTTTTAACTAAGTAATGAAGTGACGTTTATATTCATATTAGGCCTACGACTAGCTCGAACTAAAAACTCTTGTGAAATAATGTGTATATGTTATCCTTGTGAAGTGAGGAACTTCATATTTTGCTAAGAAAATATGTATGAAAAATTATATTTGTAGCTACTACTTGAAGAATTCAAATTATTATTATGATGGAATTTCAACTTACGTATACTCTGCATATAATGTGTTATCGGAGAGGAGTTTTTGTCTCGCAGTCAATTTATTTTTAGTTGAGGAACTCGAGAGTAAGTTGGAAATATATAATGACCCACGTTGTGGTGTGCTGTTCGATTAATCAGAATTGGAGTGAGAGAAACCTGTAGTTCATTCAACACGTCAATTTGTAACTGTGAATGCAAGTTTTCTTTGATTTAGCAGGAAATCAGTCTGCTATTGTTGTAAGTAATAAATGGAAATATATATATTTTCTGCTCGAGTAGGAATCCGCAGCCGTTATCCAATCAATCAGTTTCTGTGTGTGAAACTTCTGTCTAGGAAAGCTACATTCAATTTGCTTTTAATAACAGCAGCTTCAAAATAACCTATCCATTCTTGTCATGCCAAGTAATGTTTGATTTTGATTTGTTATATTTAACTTTGGTTTTATGCCACTTTTGGCTAATCGCGAAGACGAGGATGGGTGATGAAATGACAAAATTGATGAAAGGACATCACAAAGAAAATAATGCACAGGCTGAGATCCGAACTCGTGACCTGTGGCGTCGTATTGCACTGTGCTAACCACTCCGCCACGGAGCTCTGCAAAGTAATGTTTGACCATACATTGTTCATGAAATAAAAACATAACATATACAGTGGCTCACATTAGTAATCGAATACGTAGCATTTTGCTGCATTTCTTCACAATATTTGAAAATTAACAACATGTACATAAATATAAACGATGGTGAAATATTTATACGCATTTCTTAAAGTTATATGTAACTTTTTTTTAATTTTGGGTGCGTCAGCACTTAGGCTATTTAGCACCCGCCACGTTATACGGGGTGCAGCCCCTTACCATAACAAATAACATAACTGTAATGTCGCATAACTGAAATATTAAAATATTCTGACTTAGGTTAAAAGCTGAGGCTGTAAAGAGGCACTCAGCACACATGACAGAAAGCAGGGGAACACACGGAATTATACTGGCCATAGGGACAGTCGCCAGAGTCTCGTTAGTCTGCAAAGAGCAGTCCAGGGTGTACTACGTGGAATGAAGTTGAGGATTGAGTGTACTACGTGGAATGAAGTGAAGGATTGGGTGTAATACGTGGAAGGTCACCCCTTACACCCCTGTTACGTTTTCAAATCTGAAAATAGTTATTTATGTTTGGATGTGAAAAATGAGATCACTTTAATATTCAGACAAATCGTGAAAGCCTTCTGTTTCTGTTAATCTACGTTTCCATTCTGACAAGTTCCAGACCCATGACGCGCAACATGTGCCGGCGCATGTTGCGCGTCATTTAGTGCACTGTTTCCAATTCAAAACTACTCCTGCAAAATACGCCCGCAACAACACCGGAGTGCAGGACCTGATTGTAGGGTTGTTCCATTGTGCTTTAGAGTAGTCAGTGTTTCTTCTCTTGTATTGTAATAATTTGGTGGTGATTTAACTTGTGTAAAGATGAACAATACAACTATGGCGGGTTTTGTGGTTATGGCAGGCGCGTACCATGAACTTCTAAAAAAAAGAGGCGAAAACGACCTAGATGGTGGATTAGAAGTTTTCTAGCGAAAAGAAATTCGGAAGGAGCGTATAACTCGTTGATGAGAGACTTACGTCTTCAAAGTGGATACGAAAACTTTGTAAGAATGACTGCAAGTGATTTTGCATTGTTATTAAATCTTGTTGGACCACAGATTGTAGTCGCGTCGTCTGTTTCTACTCTAGTGCGCATGCCCCAGGAACTTGCTGCAGGCTGTTTCCATTGTCCGTGGCGCATGTTGTGCGTCTTAATCGTTTGGGGCAATTTTGTCCCCGGCACTTGCGCCGCGGCATGTTGCAGACAGTTTCCATTTCAACAAATGCTGGGCACATGCAGCGTCGCATGCCGCGCGTCATGTTGCGCGGCAAATTTGTGGTTATGGAAACGGGGCTTGCGGGGAAGGAACAATTGATGCTACTTCCTGACTACATTTGTAACCAGTAGCTGCATTGCTCCCTGACTGAAGTACGAGAAAAATGGGTAACAAAAACAAAAATACAACATTTGACGAACTGCAGCTATTTATTTTTACCTAACCAAAGGGTGCAGGTACAGGGAAATTGAAAATGTTAAGTACACGTAAGCGTACCGTGGGTGACGCAATAAAACGTAATGAAAAGGAAAATGAGGTAGATTCCGTATCTCAGAAAATTCAACCAAGAGAAATAGGAGAACGAAATGAACGAGCTTCAGTATAAAAAATCAAGACCCTTTCCTCGTCCCCACCCCCTTTCCAAACCAAGGGCTCCGAAAGCAGCTGTGCAATTTGGAGTAGGCATTGGACAGCTGTACGGTTCAGTAGCGTTTCGTCCGAGTTGTAGTTTGTCCGAAAGCGAAATTCGTAGAAACATGCTACAGTTCGTCCGCGACGGTTTAATGAGTTGCGTTTCATCCTAGCCTGGCTGATGATGAGTCACACCTTCACTAACCGGTGGCAGCGGTGGAATTGGTGACCAGGATACCTCAGTTTACAACTTTTAAAACTACATTGCATAGACAGCGCAGGGAGTGCAGACTGAGACAAATTGTCAAGAAAGAGGTCCCGGATTTGATACCCGGTAGAGGCACAAGTGGTTCGGATCCCACTTTAAACTGTAGGTCCAATCCCGATTAGCCTTAATGTGCATAAAGTGGACTTAAAACAACAAATCAAATCAAAACAAATCGTCGAGAGGAAGTGAACTTGGATCTAGAAATTTTAGACATGGCAGATGGCAACACTTTCTTACTATCTGACAACTATGAAGGTGAGATTTGCAATTTCCAGAGGGAAAAAAATATTAGAACAACAAAAAAAAAATTCTTGGATGGAGCATTTAAGAGTGTTAGCAAGAGTTTGCTTCATTAAACACTATTAGAATGGTAGCCCTCGGACGAAACGCTACTTGGTCAGGTAACCGTAAGCTGCCTGTTCCTGGAATTCGGATGCGATACGCTACGCCATGTGTTGTACACCCGAAATGGTAATCTGGTGGTTGAGAAAGCGAAGATGAGTATGAGCGACGAATGCTGAAACTGATGAAGGGACACTCAGAGAGAACACTCATGCGCAGGTCGGGATTCGAATCCTGGACCCCTGGCGTCGTAGCGCGCTGTGCTAACCACTCTGCCACGTAATATTTTTTTTTATTTACTCATTTTTAGCTACTTCCTTTTAAACTAACTAACTAACTATCTAGCCTTCTTAAACCCGAAGGTTCATGGCTGCAACAACACAGGCCTTCATCTTTTCCATCCCTACCGATTTCCCTTAGGTCCATCTCAACGTTGTCCCTCCATCTTCGTCTTGGCCTTCCTATAGGTCTCTTACCATCAGGTTTCCCAACAAGAATCCTGTAAACTCCTCTTTCCTCTCCCATTCGTGCCATATGGCCTGTCCACCTAAGTCTTCTTGATTTAATTATTCTAATAACATCTGGACGTGAATACAAATTATGTAGTTCTAAATTATGTAACCTTCTCCACTTACCTGTCTCCTCATCTCTTTTAGGTCCAAATATTTTCCTAAGAATCTTATTTTCAAATACTCTCAATTTATGTTCCTCTTTCAATGTAAGGGACCAAGTTTCACACCCATATAATACTACAGGCAAAATTACTGTTTTGTATATTTTAACTTTTAGTTTCTTAGTTATTAAATGAGAAGACAAAAGTTTATGAAGAGAGAAGTAACATGCATTTCCTGAATTAAGCCTACTTTTTATTATATTAATATAATTTTCATTTGTTAATATTACTCCTAAGTATTTGAATTTGGAAACTGGTTCAAACGAGTTGTTATCAATAATTAGATTTTGATTATTACCTAACCCTTGGTTTCGGCCTGTAAGCATATATTTAGTTTTCTCTTTGTTAACTTCCAAACCTATGTCTTTAGCAGTTTTGAAAAATAGTTTAGCATTATTCTTAATTGTATTTATATCATCCCCTAATAAGTCTACATCATCTGCATATGCTAACAACTGAGTCACAACATTTAATTTTAGTCCTTCGTTAGTTTCTTTTACCTTCCTAACAGCGTATTCTAAGGCAAAATTAAAGAGCAATGGATATAATGCATCTGCTAGTTTTAACCCATCATGAATTGTAAATTTGTCAGACACATTAATACCCACACGAATTTTACTTTCTGTTTCACTGGTGCATACTTTTTTCATATTAACAAGCTTCTTAGATATTCCAAACTCGACTAATATATTATATAATTTATCTCTTTTGACCGAATCATATGCTTTTTTTAAATCAATGAATAGCTGATGGACATCTTGATTATATTTCCACTTTTTTTCAAATGACTTCCTTTTACCTACGCTAAAAAAGAAATGAAAAAAATGAATGTTAGTCTTTTTTTTCAACATGTCCATTGAGAATGTAAATGATCTGTCCGTTTTTCATTTTGTCAGGAAACCTTTTAAGTTTGACATTATAGTTATTGGACCTTTGTCGCCATTGCACTGAAAGTTGACATCATTGCAAAGGCTGATATATCTATCTACCAGATAGAACATGGAATTGAATGAGATTAGGTAGTTGTTCTGTAATGGAGATAACACAATTCCATTATAACTTTGTCATTCGGTAAAATAATCGATTACTTTGATTTCACTATTATTCAAAATGTATCTATCTGTTAAAAGCAAAAGTAAGAACCGAAGTCCACCATGCCAGCAACACTACTACTTCTAAGCAGCTCCCACAAGTGCCTGAGGTTAGAATGAAAGTTTGTCTTGTTTTAAGTTCACTTGTATGCACAGATAGGCTAATTTGGAGTGGACCTACAGTTTAAAGTGGGAAATGAACCACTGTACCTCCACCAGGAATCGAACCCGGCTAGAATGCAAGTGGTTTCTCATACTCAAATGGCAATTGTAGTTGATTAAGGGAAATTATAGGCTGCAATTGTTTCATCTCTTATCGTCTGATGTCTACATACAAGCAATTTTGGTATATTGAGTGTGTTTTTCGTTCATCTAAGCAATATGGCAGCAGCCACGAGAATGCAAACTCAAGACAGGCACACAAATTTGGAAGTAGTAAATACTGTATAGATGAATGAACAGGGCAAAATTTAAATAACACACAAGTATTGCTTTCGAATATCTTAGCATGCTGTGGAGCGAATACCACTACTCACTCGTGCATGCAGTGATCGAAGTGGTAGTTTGTAGATAGGGTGGAACGAGCCTTGAAAATCGGTCGGGAAGTTGTTTGTTATTGTTTCACATAATTTGTAGGTAGTCACACGTAGTCTGAGAAACAGAAAAGTCACACTGTTCGGTGAACAATGTATATAATTAGTGTGTTTATCTTGTTTTCCATTTTTGTATATAATGTGTGAGTTATTCATGTGAAGTGTGTGGGAGTAAGAAACTGCAGAATCTCCCGTATTCTTGATTACGGGAACTTACACCCACAAGTAAATTCGGGAACGTCCCGAGAGTTGAGCCAGG
The DNA here is from genome assembly GCF_977018435.1 of Lepisma saccharinum. Classification (NCBI taxonomy): domain Eukaryota; kingdom Metazoa; phylum Arthropoda; class Insecta; order Zygentoma; family Lepismatidae; genus Lepisma; species Lepisma saccharinum. The sequence continues at coordinate 48,165,583 of NC_139245.1, read as the reverse complement.
CGCTTAGCTTGGGCGTTGCCACGAGAAAAGAACAGTCGTCATCAGAGAGTCGTCGTGAGAAGAACCGTGTCACACGCGCGCGGTTACAAGTGCGTTGTAGAGACAGTCTACAGCCGAATAGACAGTCCTTCGTGTATGTTGTTCAGTTATTGTATAGTCCTTCGTATATGTGTATTATAGACATTAAATGTATGTATATATCGTCTTTGTGCGTCTGTTACTTAACCAGACACCGTGCGGGAACCGACGCATTTAGGATAATTCGGGCCAGGGTGGAGTTCAGCCAGTTAGCCAATGTAGTGCGGGGCTTTCTGGAAACTGACACTCAACACACACATACAAGAACCTTGCTTGCAGGCCACGGACAATAAATAATCTTCATGGGTAAAAAAGTGTAGCTTCCCTGGCGAAGTGTTCTCGGCTTGCGAGCCAGCTTAAATCGGTGTTAGCGTCCAATGTTTCGAGCGCATACATTGCTCCCATCGTAAGGTAGAGAGCATCCTGCTTAGAGCAATGTATGCGCTCCAAACGTTGGACGCTAACGCCGATATAACCTGGCTCGCAAGCCGAGAACACTGTTCGAATCTCCACAGGCATATAATAAGAATGTATCATACCCAAATGACACATCTGGCGTAATACCTAACGTGCCAAATTTTGGAAAATAGGAGCTGATAGCGTGTGTGAGAACCAGAGGGACTTAACTCCAATTTATCAAATTTATAGGAGAGGAAATAATGTATTCTTAGGAATATGACTCTTAAACGTGACTCCGCCTTACAGATAAGAATTAGAAGTGTAAAAATGTCGATTTACTCCAAATACTCTTCAGAGGATTTTTTCTAACAAAACTGAAAACAGCATTATTGTAGTTACGTTCCTCTGATTCCCGTAGGACGATAGGTGAAATACATTTCATGAGCGATGTTTGAAAGAAGTTGTGTTAAGATGTGAAACATGTAGCCCACAGCCATGCTGTATGAAGAAAGCATAGAGGATAAACTCCAGTCACACTTAATCTAGGCTGACAACAAAGAAAGCGGCTGAGTGACCTAGCGTAATGAAAGGCAAAGAGAACAGTTAATCATTGGAAGAAACAATGAGTTTCATGTTTAAGATCATTCTACCATGTATAATTAATGCAGTTGCTTATAAAAATAAAAATGGTCCAAAATGCTTCAAAGTAATTTAAAATATGAGGCGTTGCGGATACGAAGGGCGAACTCAACAAAGTGCATTGTGAGGGAAATGACTTTCAAGTTGCCAGACACAGTGCGAACTCCATAAAAAACTTTGAAAATCACGCACGAAACATTCCGATCTACTGTTACCAAGTTTTTGTGGAGCTCGAACTGTGCCTGACAACTTGAAACGCATTTCCCTCACAATGTACGTTTGTTGAGTTCGCCGTTGGTATCCGCAATGCCTCATATCGTCTCTAGGAAACACCATTCAAACTAAAAACCACGATTCTCATACTAAATAGAAGGCATTTTCACCACATACTTGAAATTAGTTTGAGAAAATCTAAAATATGAGGAATTCATATCCCTGTTCTCGTGTTGATATTTCCTGGCAAATAAGAGGCTGTCGCGGTCTATTGCCGCGCTATACATTATACTCCGAAGTCGATACCAAAAGATCATGGACGTCTGCAGGGTTTTTTTTTTCTAGGGAGGGGCAAGCAAGGTAGGTTTTTTTCAGGGGGTCAAACAAGGTGCATGTTCCCCCATAACAGTGCTGTCTCCTCAAAAACCATTGCTTTAATTTGAAGTTATCATGTTCATGCAATAATTAACATATATTATTATAGCTAAAATGCAATTGCGCGATATATATAATTTTTGGTCGACTTCATTTTCCAGGTGGGTCGTGCCCTTGCCTCTCTTTCGGACATGCATGCAAAGGTTCTATTTTTATTTCGCGTCTACCACTTTCGGTTAATCGCGATGATAAAGGATGTGATAGGTGATGGAAGTGGTATAAAGACAAATGACCCATCCATATTTTCTAATCCGACATTAGACTTCGCTAACTAATTTGCCACGGGATCGGCTTCTTCGTGTTTGTCTGCTCATCAAATGATTGATTAGTTATTCAAACTATATACGCTGTAAAGCTATATAAAATAACGAAACAGAAAAAAAAATCCACTTGACGTCTTGTAGTACTATCATCAACTTACAATTTCATGCTCTCAAATCCACACAGAAAACTTCTTGTGGCATTGGTTTTACGGAATGGCCTTGGGGAATAAAGTACGCCCATTTCCTGGTTCAGCTCGAAACAATTCAGGTGCCTTATCGAAGCTGCTCTTGAGCACGCAGGGTTTCTAACCTACTTCGCCGTAATTCAGTTGTTGTATCTTGTTTAATATGCTGTATTGTACAGCCAACCGCAGATTAAATAGGAGGAAAAAGATTTTTCCTACGGAAAATAAGTTGGCAATGCTGAGAACACCGAGGCATTCTTGATAAGACGCTTGAGGAGGGTCGAGAAAACTTTCCTGGAAAAGCGCAACCCCAGTATCGAAGGTCATGCTACACGTGGATTGGCAACTTTCGGGAGCATGCTGTCTGTCTACACAATTCTACCCAAATACCTGTTTGCTCACATTTTATTTTTCAAATGTAGTTCTGACATTGTAGTCATTTTACAATTATTTTTATTCGTTCTTATTTTGCTTTGCTTTTATGTCACTTTTATAATTAATCGAAACTATGAAGATGGATGATAAATAGATTAAATTGATGAAGAGACACCTAAAAAAGATATTTATAGACCAGGACTCGAACCCGGAACCTAAAGCGGATAGGTTGGGGGGGGGGGGCGAAGACCGTCAATAACTCCCGGCCACGAACTGGATTATAATTTTTGTAATTTCTCAGGAGTATTTTTTGTTCTGTTCATGCATATTACCTGCTTTCGGAAACTTAATTTATAAGTGACACACTTCGTTCGGTGGGGACAAGCCACGTATTGTTTGAGAAGAGGGACACATCTCGTTCATATACTAGATACAATCATGGACTATACTTGAAATGGCCTCCCCGATGGCGCTGTGGTTGCGTCGTCGCCTAGTAATCAAGGGGTCCCGGGTTCGATACCCGGTGGAGGCACAAGTGGTTCGGATTCCACTTCAAACTGTAGGTCCAGTCCCGATTAGCCTTACTGTGCATAAAGTGGACTCAAAACACCAAATCAATCAATCACATACTTGAAATGTGACGTGCGAAACACTACTTTCGGAGATCAGATGAACAAGGCAATTTTGATATACAAGTTGCATTTTCTCTACTTACATTATTTATGTCCAAATTTTATCCTAATAGATAATCTCGCAACAACGCAAAATGTTTAAATTAACTGGAATTCACAATGACTCATATACAGTGTGTTTATAAATGAACGGTGCGGCTTCAAAAAATAATAATAAATCTATTTATTACCTTACACGAGCAAAACTTACACCGTAAGCAGCAGCAACTGTCCAAGTTTATATAACTTTATTTAAATTTGTATAAAGATAGAAATCGAGAGGGGGGAAATTGCCCCTCTGTGCCCCCTTGCAGGTGCTCTTGGCCGTTTGGAAGAAATAGTGCACAAAAGACGTGAAAACTAAATCCATCTTGAGTATCCTTTTGTCTTGCTACTCTTAGATTCTGCAACCTTTATTTCTATAGGTCCTCCTCCGTAGTCGAGCGGGTTAAGGCGTTCACTCGTCTTGAGATCGTTCGCTGCGGGACGGCGTAGGTTCGAATCCGGCTCTGGTCGGAATTTATTCGGCCTGCGTATAGGGCCGGTGGCAACCCACCATCGTGAGGAAATTGGGAAGCTCCGAGTGAGTGAGCGTAATCCGGTCGAGAAGACCTACTATAACGGCTGGGGATACGTCGGGCTGACCCCCCGACTATTCCAATACTGGTTGAAGATCTCCACGCTTAGAGGTGACAAAGGAAAGCGTGGGAGGGAGATCGGCAGTCGGTAGGTATGCCTAGGCCCTTCATGGGCTGTTGCGCAACGGATTATTTCTATAGTCCAATGTTTGCCTTCCTTACCTCCTAGAATTGATTTCTGTACAAGTTTGAGGGCCAATCTCCCCTGCCCCCTGTGGTTGTGCCACTGCAACGGCGGACCGTTGTTGCTTTGTGAACTTTCATCGGCTTCAAAATACTTCATTTTCTTCAAGAGCACAATATCGTTTAATAACCGGCGATATGATTCCTCTACCCTAAATTTCTGGATTAAAGTATAATAATAAATGGGCATGGAAATCTGGAAGGGGGCGAGGATGGCCACCTCTCCCCTTTAGAAAACGAATGTCAGCTAAAAGTATATATTTCACACGTATAATTTGATTTGTCAAAGTAATTTACATTAATTATTATAATGGGGATGCAGGAATGAGATAATTTCGAATACAAGTGGTGTTTCTTGAGGGGGCAACAATATTATCGGGTTAATATGTCCCATGGCATATTTCCCTGCTTCTAAAATATCGACAGATGTCCATGCTTAGGGGGAGGGGGGCATTCCCCCCCTTGCACCCCGTTCGCACGCCTATTGCTACTCATTCCTACACTAGTTGGAAGCTTTATTCAATTTCGAGCCAACAATGTAATTTAATATCAAATCTGGGTTGTTAAACGTCCACGAACCCATAAATTCTAATGGGTTCTATTGGGTTCCGCAACAAAACCGGGATCTTTTTTATCGCACAGTTTAAATTCGGTCCAAGTTGCGTATTCTTTCATTTCAATATGGAACTTAGACAGTCTTTAAATTGATCCGGAAAGAAGGTCCCTGTGCCGTATTTCAATTGATCCGGAGAAGAGGTTCCTGGAACGAATTGAAATACTTTAAACATAAAAAGGCTTTTTACGGTCCAGATCCATTTATGCTTGCTAATGTTCTCTGCTGAACCGGAATTGAAATGATTTAAAATTCCTGACCCTTTAACAACCCTGGTTGAAATTCATTTTTTTACAAACAACCATATTTTTAACGGCTATTTCACATTAATCCCATACGATATACTGAGTTATTTTTCGCAATGTTCAAAAGAAAGGTAAGAGATTTGGGCTATTCCTTTTTCTGCCTTGATGTTAAATAGATTATATTTGTCACGCGCCTATAACGTTACTAGCTAACATTTGTGAATTGTTCTTTCCTTGTAACGTTAACATCTACCATACTGAATTTATTTACGTTCCTTATGCAGATGGTATGTACCCAACTGCATTTTGTTCCGTTCCGTTACAGTGGTTTACATTTAGTTACATTCCTATGTAACGTTAATTAACCGTATTGCCTTTCACTTCATTCCGTTACGGAGGATTGCATTCATTCCGTTCCTATGTACCGTTATTCACTACCATGTTGCATTTCGTTACGTTTTTTGTAACGCTAGTATATGCCATATTGCATTTCGTTACTACGCTCCTTGTAACGGTAGTATATACCATATTGCATATTACGTTATGTTCCAATGTGCTCATTTCGTTCCGTTCCTTTATAACGTTAATATCTACCATAATACATTTTGTTACGTTCTCTGTAACGTCAGTCTGTAACATATTGCATTTCGTTACGTTACATGGGTACCAGCAGCTGAACCATACTCTTCCTCCTACAAAATGGAACGTACCGTGTAACGCAAATTGGGTACGTTACGACTCCCTGCTTTAAACCCCCTCCCGCTCGACCCTGTGGAAGAGTGGTTAGCACATCGCGCTGCGACGCCAAGGGTCCCGGGTTCGAATCCCGGTCGGGTATTGTTGTTTGTGAATGTCCATTCATCAATTTCATCATTTCATCACTCATCCCCATCTTCGCAAATTAGCCAAGAGGCACAAAACGCGAAGTAAAATAAACTAAATCAATCAATCAAACCCCCCTCCCCATCAGCTAAGTTGCACAACCATTCCCCCACCTGCTGCATTGTTTCCATGTTGAACCATACAGGCATCCCACCAGCTAGGACATGGCCGTATGTAGGGTTCAACCCCCACCTCCCCGAAACTTCTGACATGTTGGATTAATGGAAGTTCAGAAACCAAAATCTGTAACTCATTTTCAAACATTTTTTTCGAAGCTTCACAAAAATACAAGCAGACAATGTTGAAACGATCGAGCTAGAATTTTCATACATTTGGAATTCTGAAACTTGAGTGAAACAGGATTTATTCCCGGAATCGCAGCCCACCCGCGACCCCTCCATTTTCACTTCTTCTGTCCTCTTTCCAGTGTTGTTCCTCGGTAATACTGAACATTCGCTTACTATTGTCCTAATATTCCCTTTTCATCTTTTAAATTCCCAGTCCGATAAGGTTTAAAGTCCTCCTTGATAGAAGTTCAAACCTAGGATCTCCAGTTTCGTAGCACGTTACGTTCACGATTGAGGTTACAGTACATGCACCAGGCTAAGTTTTTAAAAATGATAACTGGTTCCACAGTTAGTTTTCAAAATTCCGAAGAATACGTTTTAAGGTCAAACGACAAAAACTTCATGACTAAAATGTCCATCTAACTTTTAAACCTTTTTCTTGAAGGTATCTAAAATTTAATAACAAAGTATAATAATTATGCATTTCTGTATGAAACGTAAATAAAAAAACTTGTGCTGGATATTCACTCATCTGCTGGATTGAGTAAGCCTTCTCAAGGATATAACAACAGCAATCATAATAATTATCATCATTATTATTTTGGAAAAAAATCTTTTGTTATCAAATTATAATTAATATTGTATAATTATTATTTCTATTATTCAAATTTCTGGCGACGCTCATGGGAACAATTATGAATGACCCCCACCCCGAAAATCTTTCCTCCCTACGGCCATGGAATAGACCACTTCGACCACTGATCTCATTTTTTAGACGTCAAAAAGGTGATACCTAGTACCTACGTTACCGTCTATTAGCAAGGCTTAAAATTGTGCCTGTCTATTTTTAAGCCACCACTTTTAGCGACTAGACAATGGTCGGTCAGTTGGCTACGTTCGATGGATAATCGCCTTCTGCTATACACTGTACGTCAGTACGTGTACGGAGCAGTGAACCATAATGCAATATTGATACAAATTACAGCAAAACCTCGTTAATCCGGACTAATGGGGGGGGGATAAGTTGACCGGTTTAACGAAAGTCTAGATTAACTGAAATAACCCAAAAGAACAGTAGAAAGTGAATTAAAACTCCGTTTATAGCAACAAAACACGTTTATTATGGTGTATTTAAAGGGCATAGGCCTAAATATACTATACAGTACAGTGCAAAGTCTGCGGAGAAACAGAATTTCATCAGTTGTTGACTGCCTTTTCTTTGGGAAGTTCTCTTGTTGACTTCTAGCCACATTTTAAACCTTACATTCTGCTTCTTTTTTTCTTTTTTTTTCCTGTCCAGATTAAGCTAAGTCTGGCTTATCGGCGTCCGGATTAACGAGGTTTTACTGTAATATAAAACGCAATAACTCCTATCGTATTAACTGGAGCTGCTATTCACCTTACGAAGGCCACATAAACCATGCGAAAATTCGATAAACGGAGCAGGCCCGTACCCAGGGAAGGGGCCATGGGGCCATGCTCCCTCTCGAACCATGAAATATTTATATGTGAACCCATAAAAACCTACGAAAATAACATCGACGATTTTGCAAATTTGTAAAAATTTCAATTTTGTTCTTGCATAATGAATGTGTTTGTTGTGCAGAACTCTGTAGTCTGCAATATTGAGAAGTTTTAGTTTTGTAATCATAATCATTGATGTAAGGCTACCAGACGTCTGATTTAGCGATTTAGACGGGACAGTCTATTACCACAGACAAGTGTGCTATTATTACTTTCAATCCCTCTCCCGATTTTTTTTCGACTGGAGTCACGATGCGAAATTGTTTCTCTTTTTTTGTTAACTCACATTTAGACATCTTCTTTACTGTACTAATAATTTAATATGCAAATTTATAAATATATTATTTTCTAAACATAGAATTATCATGACTTTTCAATGAGAAGAAAAAATAAGTACATTAAAGGAAATTTGAAAATATTGTTAATTTGCGGAACACAAAACTACTTAAATACTTCGGAGAATCTAATGTAAATAAACAATAAGCAATAAGCAATAAGCTGTACGCTGTGTGACACATTTGTCTGTAAGCGAATGTGTGGCTGATTGTTGGGATGAGGAGGGGTGGGGGGCTTATCGGTGAGTTTACTTTTTTTTCTGTTACTTTGGACCATAAGTTGCAACTCTACTATATTGTACAGTGGGATCCATGAGTATTACCGTGCAATTTGTCCATCGCCATGTTCGTGCAATTTGTCCATCGCCATGTTCGTGCAATTTATTTGACCCAATAAGAGCTTCAAGAATTAAAGGAAAACTCAATACAACCTGTTGGCAACTTCTGCACCAGCATACATAAAAACCCATCGCTTAAAAACGCATAGGATGTAAGAGAAAAATTAATGAAAATAGTAATGGACAATTTGCACTGTAATACTCATGGATCGCACGGTACGTTTATCACTAGCTATAACATTGCCATAGTATTGTTGGTCACATCTAATACTTCAATAGCATTTCTACGACAACTGTGGCGGAGTGGTTAGCAAAGCGCGCTATGACGCAAGGGGTTCCTGGTTCGAATCTCAGTCTGGGCATAAGTGTTCTTTATGAGTGTGTTCCTTCATCAATTTCCTCATATCATCGTAATATAGCAGCACCTCCGTCTATTAATTTATATGGGTAAGTTAGTTCATTTTATTTATCATCCACGTCGTCACGATTAGACAAACTTGGCAGAAAAGCAACCTAAAATGATATAATTCAACCAACCTCACAGCATTTCTGATCTTCCCTTTGTTCCACATATTCGGATTTACCCTCTCCCCCTTAAAGAAATCCTGGGTACGGTTGGTTGGTTGAGTTAGTGTATTAAGTCCACTTTATGCACAGTAAGGCTAATCGGGACTGGACCTACAGTTTAAAGTGGGATCCGAGCCCCTTGTTCCTCCACTGGGTATCGAACCCGGGACCCCTTGATTACAAGGTGACGACGGTACCACTGCACCATCGGGGAAGCCCCTCCTGGATACGGACCTTAGCAACATATACAAAATAAAGGTAAAACACGAATGCAAGACTGACATATATATATATATGAAATCTTATTGATAATTATTAACAGAAAGCAAGAATTAAATAAAATATAACACTTAAAAAAACATTTCAAAATTTCAACTATTTTGTAATCTATCTCAGGGGTGCCCATCCCCCCCCCAAGGCCGAGGACGCATCCCCCAAAATTGTTCATCAACCCCCCCCCCCCCCAAGGCCGAGGACGCATCCCCCAAAATTGTTCATCAACCCCCCCACCAAATAATTGTTTATCATAACCTTTCCTCCCACACACGAATTTAGTTTGGATAAATATGCAGTAATTGATTTTTGTTTGTCGATTATTTGCTTTCATTTTTTTTAAATTCAATTTTCGAAATACGTAAGTTTTAGACAACGAAAGCTGACAGTATGTTACAATTATCCAGCCAGTCGTAGCATAGGAACACATGCAAGGGAAACAAATCATGCCTCGGAACTATCGTAAGGCGCATGAAATTCGAATCCTTTCATTGCAGTTGAAATTAAAAGACTAAAAAAGAAAAAGCACGGCTCATGTTTACTAACATAAAACGTGCAAAACTCATCAGGCTCACTGCCATTGTTAGTGTGCTGAATAAACCTTATTCTTAATAGTTTATCTGCTTGACTAACCTTGTACAGTGGGATCCATGAGTATTACCGTGCAAATTGTCCATCACCATGTTCGTGCACTTTATTTGACCCAATAAGAGCTTCAAGAATTAAAGGAAAAATCAAAACAAGCTGTTGATAACTTCTGCACCAAAGTACATAAAGATATATAGCTTAAAAACACATAGGATGGAAGAGAAAAAATTAATGAAAATAGTCATGGACAATTTGCACGGTAATACTCATGGATCCCACTGTACGTACCTTTCAAACCGATTCTAAAGGCATAACAGGCGGTGGTTCATTTCGAACCTAATTGGCGCGATCACCCACAAGTAGGAAGAAAAACCAATAACCATAAGTAAAAATCGATCAAACAAAACGATCCCCCAATTTTGTGTGAAGATAGACTATAAAATTTTGTCCCCCAAAAAACTTCCCATGACGCAGGCGCGTCGTGAATCCTCCCTGTGGGCACCCCTGATCTATATCCATCTGTATGTGCTCTCTTGTTTATTCAGTTTTGGTTTACATTTTATTTTACATTCTCAACATCATAGAATAAAATCAAAACACATGACACTTCTGCAGACAGTGACATTTTTCTCAAAACTGAGACATATTTGTAATTTTACACAATAATATGTGTCATAAGTAGGCTGATTAATATTAAGAAAAGTAAAGTTATGCAGGTGGCAAAAGGAGAAAAAGATCATGAAATAGCAGTTAGATATGGAAACGAGAACTTGGAAGAAGTAGATGAATATGAATATTTAGGAACCATCATAACAAGTGATGGTAGGTGTGATGAAGAAATCCTAAATAGGAAGAGAAAAGCAAATACAGTATATTATCAGTTCAGTAAAACAAT